>NC_085138.1:120962105-122296691 GCF_035046485.1 Aedes albopictus
TGAAAATTCTTTTGTCTTTTTGCTCGCTGCGTGAAAGTTACTCGTGCGCTGTGTTGTTTCATTTAAGGGTGTAGCGACTCTCTCAATAACTGGAGCATTGAGAAGCACTCCTTCATTGGCATTGGATGCTTTATTACACATGCTTCCATTACATCAATTTATACAATTTGAAGCTGAAAAGAGCGCTCTAAGAATCAAAAGATCTACGAACCTCTTGGAAGGTGACCTTAATGGGCATCTTAGTATTCTAAAAACTTATGGCATAAACTCCATAGTTATGAACAACGAAGACTGGATGGAGAAAAAGTACAATTTTGACCGTATGTTTAAAGTTTATGACCCTGATCGAAGTTCGTGGCGAGTCGGTGGTCCAGAATTTCGACCAGGATCGATTATTTTTTATACAGACGGTTCAAAATTTAACAACAAAGTGGGAGCAGGAGTAACTGGCCCAGGGATAAACCTGTCGATACCCATGGGAAAGTATCCAACTGTATTCCAGCAATTTTAGAATGCTCTAATATATGTTTGCATAGAAATTATAGGCATTCAAATATATGCATATTGTCTGACAGTCAAGCAGCACTAAATGCTTTGAAGTCAGCGGTATGTACATCAAAACATGTTTGGGAGTGCATTAAATCACTTCAAGATCTGTCCTGTCGTAATCAAGTCAACTTATATTGGGTTCCTGGCCATTGTGGAATTGATGGAAATGAAAGAGCCGATGAATTAGCAAGGCTTGGATCATCTCTTCAGTTCATAGGGCCCGAACCTTTTTGTGGGCTATCTGCCTGTGCTTTGCGAATGGAGTTCAAAATAAGAGAACATTCGAAAGTGACGAACAATTGGAAAAACACTTGTATAGCAAGACAAGCAAGGCGATTTATTATTCCAAATGTTTCTAAGACTTGTAAAATACTAGATCTTTCCAAAAAAGATCTAAGCGTATATACTGGGCTTATAGCAGGTCATTGTCCGAGCCGATATCACTTGAAGCTTATGGGAAAACTTCAAGATGATATGTGTCGCTTTTGCGGCACAGATAAAGAAGACTCGGAACATCTACTGTGCCACTGTCCGGCACTCTTTACAACAAGACGTAAGTTCTTCGTCAAAGGGCTGTTAGAACCCTCTGACATTTGGAGAACAACACCCAGTACGGTAGTGCAGTTCATTCGAAATGTGGAACCGTGCTGGGTTAATGCTATTAATCAAACGATGGCGATCACTCACAATAGTGGTACGTCATCTTGATATACATAGCTATAATAAAACTTATCAGGGGCATATGTCACAATAGATCAAAAAACTGGTCGCAGTGATGGAAATACCCGACACGGAATAAAAAAAAAAATCGTCCCGTCTGGCAATAAATAATTTCAAAATCACTTCCCTTTCTCACCTCAGAACAAGCCTTAAACCCACCTAAATTTCACTTGCCTTTTCTTTCCCTGTAAACCAACCATATTCCTAATGTCAAGTACTCGAACGGGTTGAACACTATCAAATTTCATTTAGGTAATCTTCCCTTATGGTGATACAAGTACACTGGTAAACTCTGCTAAGAAACATTACTCTACGCCGTCAGTCTAGCAGCATTTTTTCCATGATATCTACATAACGATTAGAAAACAAATGAAATTCCATATTCTCTTAGTCCTGCAGTAATGAGGTAACGCTAAACTTTTCCAATTTGTGTGGAAGAAAACTACATTGGTGCAAAAAATGTGGAAAGAACTCAGCAACGTTGTTTTGCATAATCGCTCATTACTTTCAACCAATCCACCCAGACGAAAAATTAAAACCATAGAACTTTTTCCACCCAGGTACAATTGATACCTTGATTGATGGTGGCTGTTTGCTTTCCGGAACGATTTACCTATTATCAGCGCAAACAACCACCACCGGGTCGAAGGCGAACGACAAGGACGGCCATTGAGTCATGCGGTTCCCTGTCAATGGAATGTGAAACACTTCTGTATACCTTACCTTGAGCTTGAGGGAAACCACCTGGCCCTACCTCCCTCCATCGCCCAAGAAGGAGTCAACAGCTATTAGTAAAAGAGCTCCATTTACCTCTGTTTGCCGATAGATTTAATCGGATCCATCAATTAAAATAATCTCACTGCTGAAATCAACAGTTTACTGTTTCAACCGGTCGGTGGAGTGTGGTATGAAGGATGGTCGTGTGGTGGTGGCGAACCGATCGAATAAACAGGTGGAACAGGCAAGGTGCAGAGTGAGTGGGAAGCAATATTTTAAAACTTTCTTGTTGACTCTATTGGGTGCGGAAGCGGTTTTTGGTGGGAGAACAGCCAGCCATCCAGTCAGCAGCGTTGACCGGTTTGTGGTGTGAGTTTGATTAATTTCATCGAGGTCTCCTGCTTCGTTTGGAAGTCAAATGGAAGTCAAGCAGGGATTGATTAATCACTAGCAATTCAAACTGAACCGGGTACGATCCGGAGGTTACACTAATGAGTGGATCAGAGTAGATCATTGGACCGATAAAATGGTGAAACAACGAGAAGTTGAAGCTATATTTCTGCATTCATAACAACATAGAGTATCGTCGTGCATGCCATACGATAAGCACATCGAAAATGGTCATAGGGCTCTTACTGGCTTTGTTTAGTGTGCCCAACAGACCTACTTGATTTTGCTGTGAAACGTTTCGTAACGCGATTCTCATTACAAAGCGTTACCAACAAAATCAAAGGGTCTATTGGACACACTAAACAAAGCCAGCAAATGTCCTATTGGCAGAGGAAACTCTCAGTTAACAACTTGAAAGTGCTCATAGAACACTAAGCTGAGTAGTGGGCATTGTTCCAGTTGGGACGTTACGCCAAGGTAAAAAGAAGAAGAAAAACAAGTAATCAAGACTTTTCTCCTATTTTTCATCATGTCCTAGTACGTTAAATTGATAAACATATATGAGACCCAGACTTCTGCACTGACCCTTACGGCAATCGAAGGAAGGTATATTAATCTGCACTGACTGAACGTCGTACAAAAGTAAATATCATGATAACTCTATTAAACTCCAATTACATCTTAATCTCCTATCTTTGTTCCACGGGAAGCAATGATGAGCGAATAAATACCCAACAAAAGGCGCAGCCGGCTGATCCACATCTGGCCATAAGCGGATCGGTAGTGGGATGAGAAGGCATATTTCCTATGCCTTAATAAATGTGTGCACTCGAAGCGATGCGGGTGGTTTGAACTAAAACTTGTTTCGGGGAATGCGGCATAGTGTTGATTAAAATGCTTAGATAAAATTTTTCAATAACATTACGGATAGAGTTAGAATGGACATATGTGAACATATCAGATGCATTCGTTGCACAAGATTGTTTCTATTGTTAGCAGATAGAAGAAAACTCATATCAGAGAGCAAATGTTTCTTGATTGTGTTTTAATTTAATCAAAACGCAAAACTGATACGAATTCGTTAGGCAGCTTAAGCTTGAGCTTCGAAAAAAAAAAACAATTCACATTCATATACACAACAGAAACACGTTTTCAATGATAAATAACCTCATTTATAAGTGGTAACAGCTCTAGACAATATTTGCTTGATACTTTAGCAAAAATATTCACTAAATTAAGGCATTTTCATCGATTTAAAGCGATTTCAAAAAATGATTCGCAAAGCGGAAATGGCGCAAAAAGGCCATTTGCCATGGAGTAAGATGCCACTTCATGAAAACATTCAAAAATTTCGCGCATTTCCGACTCTTTTTCACCCCTCTGTCCCATTTTTTTCGTATAGTATACACATGGAGTGTCAGCAACCTCCCCCCCCCCCACACCCACTAAACGATGGTCGTCATATTGGAAGACCCCTAACGTGGATAACGTAGACACCACCGACCATGCGCCTCCATACGTCCCCTTGGAAACACTTGGCTAGTATTAAAATCGCCATAAAACCACAGAGAACAAACATCCAAGCCTATAGACAATTTTCTCGAAAGCTGTGTAAGGATTCAAAGGGTATCAGGTATCAGGAGGCCGGCTCCAGAGGCACATTATCCTCCATTTGGGAAATTTGTGCCATCGCCAAAATAAGAGCCTATTTCATCATCTATGTACCTGAGGGAAAATGAAGGAAATAAGGATAAGGATGGGGATAATGACAGGTAGAGAAATGGGAAAAGTACCCTGGAAGAGGATACTAACGCATAAGCGTACCACAATGGGTTCAAACAGTGCCCTGAAAAGGGCACTGTTATAACACATAAAGCGAAAGAGAGCCTATAGCTCTTTACCATAGCGGGTTAAGAACAACAGAATATCCTGAATATTCAGGTCTCTGAAGTCAGTTTCAATTAATAGGTGTTTACCGAAATATTGGAAACGCAGTTGCGTAAAAACTGGACAGTTACATATCAAATGATACGAAGCTCCATAATCGGATTCAAAGCTATCACATGCAAATGAATCAGCTTGCTGAATATTCGCCATGTGATAGCTGAATCGGCAGTGGCCAGTCAATGCCTTGACCAGAATGCTGCAATTCTGCTTTGACAGATTTGTAAGATACTTTGCCATCCTTGGAGATGGCTCAGTACAATACAATTTGGTTTGACGACATGACTCCAAACTATTCCAGTATTGTCTGTGTTAAGTGGCAGCCCAGGTGTGAATCTGAAGCTTAACCCAACACTTCGATTTCGGAATAGCTGGCTCAGGGCCATTGAAGTCATGTGTTGCTCCAGTGCGAGCTAACTCATCAGCCAATTCATTTCCAGCGATGGAAGAATGGCCAGGTACCCATACAAGGTGAACAGCGTTTGCTGAATTCAGCTCTTCGATTTGAGTTCGACAAGCGATAACTATCTTCGACCTGGAGTTGGTCGAAGCAAGTGCTTCAATAGCAGCCTGGCTATCTAAACAGAAGTATATTACTTTGCTCATTACGTGCTGCTGAAGTGCTGATTGCACTCCGCACATAAGAGCAAAGATTTCGACCTGAAAAACGGTGCAGTGTCTACCAAGTGAGTAAGACTGATACAGCCTTAGCTCACGAGAATAAACACCAGCACCTGCTCGACCTTCGAGAAGGGAGCCATCAGTGTAACATACGATGCCGTCTGAAATACTTCTTTCCAGATATCCGGATGTCCACTCTTCCCGGGAAGGGAATTTCGTGGAAAATGTCCTATATGGAAAATTACGAGGAATTGTAAGATCACTTGAAGTGGAAACACTTGGCTAGTATTAAAATCGCCATAAAACCACAGAGAACAGACATACAAGCCTATAGACAATTTTCTCGAAAGCTGTGTAAGGATTCAAAGGGTGATGCCAGGGTGAAATATTTTTACGATTTTTTCGGGAATGGAGCTCCACGTTGGAGATCCAATTGTGAGGCCACCATGCACGAATTACATACCGCTGGCATCTGTTGATGAAGACCTGCAGCCGTTGAGTGACTGATACACACCTTGTTCCACTGGCGTATAGCAGCACAGATTTTACAATCGAGTTAAAAATTCGAATTTTGGTGCTTCGACTGATCTGGTTCTTTTTCCATACATTTCTTAAACTAGCAAAAGCAGTCCTCGTCTTCTTGATCCGTGCACCTATACCGATCTTGGTACCGCCATCGACCGCCATTCGACTACCAAGATATTGGAAGCTTTCAACATTCTCCGCCGTTGCTCAGCTACCGTAAAGCTGGAAGGGTTGACCGTGTTTACATCCAACGATTTGGTCTTATTGACGTTGATGGTAAGACCTGCCGCCGAGGAGTGATTGGCAAGATCATCGAGCTTGCTCTGCATATCAGAGCGCCGTTGAGCTAGGATAGCAACGTTATCACCAGTTCGAAGTCATTTAGGTGCTTCATGGTAATGGGCTGCCACAGCAGTTCACGGCTTGGTTCACGGTCAATCGCACCTACCAGGATCTCACCGATTACGATGAGAAACAGTAGCGGTGATAGTAGGGTCTTGTACCATTTGGGCAGGTGTACCTGTTTTGGGCACTTGCCGCTATAACTAAGTCAATTTGAAACCGATTGATTTATATTTTGTACAGAGTTAGATACTGTACGTGCCTAACTCTATACAAAATTTCAAATCAATCGGTTTGACATTGACTTAGTTATAGCGGCAAGTGTTCAAAATAGGTACACCTGCCCAAATGGTACAAGACCCTATACATCCTTTCCTCACTCCAGCAACGACCCGGATGGGATCGGACAAAACACCGTTGTGCAGTACCGTAAACCGGGGTCAAATTGATCAGCGGGGTGAAATTGATCACTCGGGTACTACATTGTAATTCCATACTAGGAACTCTTAAGCGTCGTAATGATCTTAAACTTTTTACGTCATCTAATTCGTAGATGTCTAGAGATGAGTGTAGACTTTTATTTTTTTAGAAAATGTTAGTTTTGCCTTATTTTTTCAAGGAATTTGCAATGTATTTCTCATTTAGCTGAAATCATTGCTACTAAACAATCAATTGTTAATAGGACTTCCCGTGAATTCTCTGTTTTAACATTTTTGTGGAGCCTTGGTAGGGATGTAATTATTATTATTATTATTATTATTATTTATTTAACTCAAAATTTGGAAAGAGGGAAAAGCCCCTTTGAGTGATGGTAGGGATGTAATGCAGCTAACAAGAACATGAAATAGTTATAAAATGTTCATTTTATGAAGAAATAATTATTTTTTGTGATAGAAATCACTGATTTTAAATGAAATTGCCTACCTTTAGGCATTTAAGGGAAAATTTCAAAATTTAATTTTGCTTTAAAGTAATAAAATCACTAGTTGTAAGATTTTAAACGCGTTATTCGGTTTTAGAAGAGCAAAGTTAAGTGGTCAATTTCGCCCCAAAGTGGCATTTCCAATATTTTGATATTTGAAGTTATTTAACATAAAGTTTAAATTTGTTGAACTAAATTCTGTCACATGGTTCGTATGAAGTTGATTACCAATATTAACTTCTTTTCTCGATCAGCCTAGATAGCTGTGTAGTGTCGGTAGCGGTTAGTTCAACTGGCTAAGAATAGCACTACGGACCGCCTGTTCCAGTGGTAGGAATCCACTAATCAGGTGACCCCTAATTCATGGTGTTATGCGGCTTTACGCTTACCGGCCTAGGAATGAATGGTTAGGGGGGTCTTATAAAAACCTAATCGCAAACGGAGCCTGTGGAGTACCAGGGCACCCTCCACAGTATTTGCCCTTACTGTGCTAACCGGAGCAATAGCGCGGTGGACCTTGTGTTTCTCCGAGACAATCAGATGCCCTTCTTCAATCTCATACTTGAGGCTGAATAAGGGCGGGATTATGAAGATGTTATTAATTAGTTTAGATTTTCACCTATATGGTTTCGCATTATGCGTTTTACACAGTGTATTCTGTGAATCCTCGCCTTTGGCGCACTCAAATCGATACCGATCTGGCTTTATTGTTGCTGTTCTTTTTTGTGCTGTGATTGTTAAGAGTTTAATCTTGCCTAGTTTGGGTAGTGGCTACGGTTAGGATAGCTCAGATCAATCTTCAGCTTAAAAGAACAGCAACGATCAATCTTTGTAGACTTATGCGAAATGGTACAGCCCAAGTGGCGTTAGTCCAAGAACCTTACTTTCGTAAGGGGAATTTCTATTTAGGAAACCTTGTGAATCCGGTGTTTGCTACTTTCAGTAAAAATAAAATGGCAAACTCACGTGTCATGCCTCGAGCATGTGTGCTTGTCAACAACGCAATCGTTGCTACACTCACCTCTGAACTAACTACCAGTGTAGGCGCGGTCCAAGACGTAGAATAGCGATCACGGTTCTAATAGCGAATCCATTTATTTCGGAAGAAGCTATAAAGCTAAAATAGATATATTTTTATGATTTACAGACCTTAATGAACTATGATCAATCAATACTCACAACTCCGTGTCTCTAGTTAATTCTTTCCGTCCTGACAACCGTCCTGTGATAATTCATCTAGTCAATCTACCTGTTTTAGTCAACATAATCGTCTTAGTTATAAGTCATTCAATAGATTTTAAGTTTACTCACAGTCGTAGTCGTTGTTGATCGTATTAGATGTGTAGTTTAAGTTTTAGTAAGAGTATAATTCTGCTTGGAAGTTAACCTATAAATGTAGATTTTGTGCAATAGTTAGTTCAATCTTCCGGTATCAATCTGCATTTTTCACTCACAAGCAATAGGAAATTCATTGCAATTCACGGTTCCTATTTCATAGTTTTCCAATTAGAAATTTAAGTAGTTTTAACAAATTTTAGTAAGAATCTTTCAACTACATGCCATTCATTAGCCACATTTCTCACTTTTGTTTATTCTACCTGACATTTGGAGCTATCTTCATCTACTCATACCATTAAAGCTAACGGGTGACAAGCCGTCCGTCAAACCTGCAGCATCCCTGTGGTCCATTTCTGCTGCCGCGCTGACGGTTGTAACGCCTCCCGCAACAACCAGAGATGTATGTGCTATCACAATAGATGTATCAATTGGAAACCTCAACAGGAAATACGTTTATTGTTCGGTTTATTTACCGCATGATGAACCATCCCCTACGGATGCTTTCAAGCAAGTCATTGCATACTGCACTTCAAAAGGCCTTCCGCTAATTGTTGGTAGTGATGCTAATGCTCACCATATAATCTGGGGCAGCTCAGACATCAATTTGAGAGGCTCCAGTTTGATGGAATACTTAAGTAGTACAGATCTTGGATTACTTAACATAGGCAACCGCCCAACCTTCATGGTATCTGGTAGAGAGGAAGTGTTAGACATAACGCTTTGCTCTAGCAGAATTAGTCATGAGCTGACCAATTGGCATGTGTCAGATGAAGAATCTTTATCTGACCATCGTTACATCTTGTTTGAACATGTGAATGTTACTTCGCAAACTTTGCGTTTCAGGAATCCCCGGTCAACCAACTGGGATCTCTTTACCGATTTGGTTGCAGCCAAATTTCATGGATACTCACCATCAATTGACACTCCAAGCGATTTAGATGATGCCGTTGATACTACAACGGCCTTCATCATGGAAGCTTTTGAAGAAGCCTGCCCTCTGCGGTCTGTGAAGACCACGAGAGGAACCCCTTGGTGGAACTCCGATCTGGCGAAGCTCAGGAAACAATGTAGAAAGAGTTGGAACATACGACGTTCGGCTGGATCGGAGGCTTTCAGGTCGGCTCGCAAGGCCTACCAGAAAGCTCTTCGGTCTGCTGAACGATCCGGCTGGAAAAACCTTTGTACAAATGTTTCCAGTCTGAGTGAAGCCAGTCGATTGAACAAAATCCTTGCAAAATGTAAGGATTTTCAAGTGAACGAACTTCGTTTGCCAAATGGTGATTTCACTTCCTCTGATGAGGAAGTTTTAGAATGTTTATTCAGTACACACTTCCCCGGATGTGTGGATATTACATCTTCGGATGAACCTGAGTCTTTTCTTGTAGTTATGAATCTTTAGCTTCGGCTCGGAGTATCATAACTTTAGAATCGATTGAATGGGCACTTAAAAGCTTTGCTCCTTTCAAATCTCCTGGGGCAGATGGGATTTATCCTGTTTTGCTTCAGAAGGGATTTGATCATTTCAAACATGTTTTAAAACAACTACTTGTTTGCAGTTTTGCTACAGGGTATATTCCCAAATCCTGGCGGGATATTACTGTGAAGTTTATTCCGAAAGTGGGTCGCGCGTCGTATGAAGAAGCAAAGAGCTTCAGACCTATCAGTTTGGCCTCTTTTCTTCTGAAATGTTTAGAACGCATAGTCGATCATCACATCCGTGATGTTCATCTGGCCAATGTGCCTCTTCATGTGAACCAACATGCTTACCAATCTGGAAAGTCCACTGTGACTCTTTCACACAAAGTTGTTTACGATATCGAGAAGGCATTCGCTCAAAAGCAATCCTGCTTGGGTGTTTTCTTAGATATCGAGGGTGCCTTTGACAACGTGCCTTTAGATGCCATATTGAAAGCCGCACGGGGTCATGGTATATCTCCAATGATTTCCAATTGGATTCACCAAATGCTCAAAAACCGACATCTCTTCTCGACATTGCGTCAAGCGGCGATTAGGAAATTGAGTGTTTGTGGATGCCCCCAAGGGGGAGTCTTATCACCACTTTTATGGAATCTCGTAGCAGATACGCTATTGAGGCAACTCAATAATAGCGGTTTTCCTACTTATGGTTTTGCCGACGACTACCTAACATTGTTAGTCGGTATGTGCATCAGCACCCTTTTCGACCTGATGCAGAACGCTCTTCAGGTAGTTGAGGGTTGGTGTCGCCAATATGGCCTTTCGGTAAATCCGAGTAAAACATCTATTGTTCGAAACCGTAATGGTGTTCGAACTTTACGTCTCTTTGATTCTGAAATCAATGTGACTGAACAGGTAAAGTACGTTGGAGTCATTCTTGATTCCAAGCTTTCCTGGACACCTCATGTTGAGTTCAGAATCAAGAAAGCTTGTATGGCCTTCGGGCAATACCGGCGAACCTTTGGTACAACTTGGGGTCTAAAACCCAAGTATATATGCCCTTTACAGGGCGCTGTTCGAACCCATTGTGGCACGCTTACGCGTTATTACAGTGTCCTTTTCAGGACGCTATGTAAACCCATTGTGGTACGCTTTTGCGAGTATGACGATCCTATTCCCTTACCTGTCCTTTCCCATGTCCTATCCTTTTTCCTTCCCTTCTCCGTCAGGTAAATGATGAATAGGCTCGTGTTCATGGCGATGGCACAAATTTCCCGAATGGAGGAGAACGTGCCTCTAGAGCCGCCCTACTGATACCGTAAACCGGGGTCAAATTGATCAGCGGGGTGAAATTGATCACTCGGGTACTACATTGTAATTCCATACTAGGAACTCTTAAGCGTCGTAACGATCTTAAACTTTTTACGTCATCTAATTCGTAGATGTCTAGAGATGAGTGTAGACTTTTATTTTTTTTAGAAAATGTTAGTTTTGCCTTATTTTTTCAAGGAATTTGCAATGTATTTCTCATTTAGCTGAAATCATTGCTACTAAACAATCAATTGCTAATAGGACTTCCCGTGAATTCTCTGTTTTAACATTTTTGTGGAGCCTTGGTAGGGATGTAATGCAGCTAACAAGAACATGAAATAGTTATAAAAAGTTCATTTTATGAAGAAATAATTATTTTTTGTGATAGAAATCACGTATTTTAAATGAAATTGCCTACCTTTAGGCGTTTAAGGGGAAATTTCAAAATTTAATTTTGCATTTAAAGTAATAAATTCACTAGTTGTAAGATTTTAAACGCGTTATTCGGTTTTAGAAGAGCAAAGTTAAGTGGTGAAGGAATTTTTCCTTTCCAACCGATGCTAAATTGTACACTGATCAATTTCGCCTCAAAGTGGCATTTCCAATATTTTGATATTTGAAGTTATTTAACATAAAGTTTAAATTTGTTGAACTAAATTCTGTCACATGGTTCCATGGAGATCCACTGGGTACAGGTTTTACAGAAATTATTTTGGTAATAGTTGAACAGGCACTGATGTTATCCGCAAAAGTTGTTTTAAAGTGATCAATTGATTACGGTACTCTGCATGAAAATGTCCTGTACTGTGCTGTAATGAGGCCGAAAATTTTCTCAGGGACACCTTTGCGCCTGAGGGCTTCCCACATGTTTTCGTGATTGAGACGGTTGAAAGCTTTTCGTGATCAATGAAAACCAGGTAGAGAGACTCTTGGAATTCATTGATTTGCTCCAGAATGATACGGAGCGTGACGCATAGGATCGTCCGGCACGTAATCCTGCTTGCTGCCGTCGGAGAGTTGCGTCAATTTTCTCCTGTATCCGGTTAAGAATCACTTTGCAGAGGATTTTGAGAATGATGCACAGCAGCATGATGCCCCGCCAATTAAGGCATTCTGTCAGATCACCCTTTTTGGGTACCTTTACTACCTACCTTTACGTATTAGTAAAGACGCCTTGCATTCAGTCGGCCGTAAATGTCGCGGTTATTCATACGCGCAGAGGCTTTGTGCCACAAGCCAACATGTGCCGAGATAATCACGGGAATATTCTCACGAACGAGCGTGAAGTGGTTGAGAGGTGGCGGTAGCATTACGATGAGCACCTCAATGGCGACGTTGCAAGTACCGAAGGTGGCGTGGTAACAGATCTAGGAGTATGTGCACAGGACGAAAGACTTCCGGCCCCTGACCTTTAAGGGATTGAGGAGGAGGTTGGCCGGTTGAAAACAACAAAGCCGCTGGAGCAGATCAACTACCAAGCGAGCTTCTAAAATATAGTGGAGAAGCACTTGTGAGAGCGCTACACTGGGTCATTACCAAGATTTGGGAGGAGGAATGCATGGAAGGTATCGTGTGTCCCATCTACAAAAAAGGCGACAAGTTGGGTTGCGGGAACTACCGCGCGATCACACTACTGAGCGCTGGTGAACATCTGGTCCGTTGTAGCCAGTCAGTGGTGTCATCGTGGTTACTCCAAGTTACTCACTGAGTAACCAGCTCTTCAGTTCAAAAAAAAATTTTTTTTTTTCAGGATGCAAAATATAATAAAATACCAATTTTGGTTATTTTGGGTGCACACTGTCAACGCCCTGACCACATCAGTTTTAGTGAATATGGATTTTTAAACAATTCGACATTCTGGACCGCCCCCTCAGGAAGCGAAATATTATAAAATGCCAATTTTGGTTATTTTGGGTGCACACTGTCAACGCCCTGACCACATCAGTTTTAGTGAATATGGATTTTTAAACAATTCGACATTCTGGACCGCCCCCTCAGGAAGCGAAATATTATAAAATGCCAATTTTGGTTATTTTGGGTGCACACTGTTGACGCCCTGACCACATCAGTTTTAGTGAATATGGATTTTTAAACAATTTGACATTCTGGACCGCCCCCTCAGGAAGCGAAATATTATAAAATGCCAATTTTGGTTATTTTGGGTGCACACTGTCAACGCCCTGACCACATCAGTTTTAGTGAATATGGATTTTTAAACAATTTGACATTCTGGACCGCCCCCTCAGGAAGCGAAAAATTATAAAATGCCAATTTTGGTTATTTTGGGTGCACACTGTCAACGCCCTGACCACATCAGTTTTAGTGAATATGGATTTTTAAACAATTTGACATTCTGGACCGCCCCCTCAGGAAGCGAAAAATTATAAAATGCCAATTTTGGTTATTTTGGGTGCACACTGTTGACGCCCTGACCACATCAGTTTTAGTGAATATGGATTTTTAAACAATTCGACATTCTGGACCGCCCCCTCAGGAAGCGAAATATTATAAAATGCCAATTTTGGTTATTTTGGGTGCACACTGTTGACGCCCTGACCACATCAGTTTTAGTGAATATGGATTTTTAAACAATTCGACATTCTGGACCGCCCCCTCAGGAAGCGAAATATTATAAAATGCCAATTTTGGTTATTTTGGGTGCACACTGTCAACGCCCTGACCACATCAGTTTTAGTGAATATGGATTTTTAAACAATTCGACATTCTGGACCGCCCCCTCAGGAAGCGAAATATTATAAAATGCCAATTTTGGTTATTTTGGGTGCACACTGTTGACGCCCTGACCACATCAGTTTTAGTGAATATGGATTTTTAAACAATTCGACATTCTGGACCGCCCCCTCAGGAAGCGAAATATTATAAAATGCCAATTTTGGTTATTTTGGGTGCACACTGTTGACGCCCTGACCACATCAGTTTTAGTGAATATGGATTTTTAAACAATTTGACATTCTGGACCGCCCCCTCAGGAAGCGAAATATTATAAAATGCCAATTTTGGTTATTTTGGGTGCACACTGTCAACGCCCTGACCACATCAGTTTTAGTGAATATGGATTTTTAAACAATTCGACATTCTGGACCGCCCCCTCAGGAAGCGAAATATTATAAAATGCCAATTTTGGTTATTTTGGGTGCACACTGTTGACGCCCTGACCACATCAGTTTTAGTGAATATGGATTTTTAAACAATTTGACATTCTGGACCGCCCCCTCAGGAAGCGAAATATTATAAAATGCCAATTTTGGTTATTTTGGGTGCACACTGTCAACGCCCTGACCACATCAGTTTTAGTGAATATGGATTTTTAAACAATTCGACATTCTGGACCGCCCCCTCAGGAAGCGAAATATTATAAAATGCCAATTTTGGTTATTTTGGGTGCACACTGTTGACGCCCTGACCACATCAGTTTTAGTGAATATGGATTTTTAAACAATTTGACATTCTGGACCGCCCCCTCAGGAAGCGAAATATTATAAAATGCCAATTTTGGTTATTTTGGGTGCACACTGTCAACGCCCTGACCACATCAGTTTTAGTGAATATGGATTTTTAAACAATTCGACATTCTGGACCGCCCCCTCAGGAAGCGAAATATTATAAAATGCCAATTTTGGTTATTTTGGGTGCACACTGTCAACGCCCTGACCACATCAGTTTTAGTGAATATGGATTTTTAAACAATTCGACATTCTGGACCGCCCCCTCAGGAAGCGAAATATTATAAAATGCCAATTTTGGTTATTTTGGGTGCACACTGTTGACGCCCTGACCACATCAGTTTTAGTGAATATGGATTTTTAAACAATTTGACATTCTGGACCGCCCCCTCAGGAAGCGAAATATTATAAAATGCCAATTTTGGTTATTTTGGGTGCACACTGTCAACGCCCTGACCACATCAGTTTTAGTGAATATGGATTTTTAAACAATTCGACATTCTGGACCGCCCCCTCAGGAAGCGAAATATTATAAAATGCCAATTTTGGTTATTTTGGGTGCACACTGTTGACGCCCTGACCACATCAGTTTTAGTGAATATGGATTTTTAAACAATTTGACATTCTGGACCGCCCCCTCAGGAAGCGAAATATTATAAAATGCCAATTTTGGTTATTTTGGGTGCACACTGTCAACGCCCTGACCACATCAGTTTTAGTGAATATGGATTTTTAAACAATTCGACATTCTGGACCGCCCCCTCAGGAAGCGAAATATTATAAAATGCCAATTTTGGTTATTTTGGGTGCACACTGTCAACGCCCTGACCACATCAGTTTTAGTGAATATGGATTTTTAAACAATTCGACATTCTGGACCGCCCCCTCAGGAAGCGAAATATTATAAAATGCCAATTTTGGTTATTTTGGGTGCACACTGTCAACGCCCTGACCACATCAGTTTTAGTGAATATGGATTTTTAAACAATTCGACATTCTGGACCGCCCCCTCAGGAAGCGAAATATTATAAAATGCCAATTTTGGTTATTTTGGGTGCACACTGTCAACGCCCTGACCACATCAGTTTTAGTGAATATGGATTTTTAAACAATTCGACATTCTGGACCGCCCCCTCAGGAAGCGAAATATTATAAAATGCCAATTTTGGTTATTTTGGGTGCACACTGTCAACGCCCTGACCACATCAGTTTTAGTGAATATGGATTTTTAAACAATTTGACATTCTGGACCGCCCCCTCAGGAAGCGAAAAATTATAAAATGCCAATTTTGGTTATTTTGGGTGCACACTGTTGACGCCCTGACCACATCAGTTTTAGTGAATATGGATTTTTAAACAATTTGACATTCTGGACCGCCCCCTCGGGCAGTGGTGTCATCGTGGTTACTCCAAGTTACTCACTGAGTAACCAGCTCTTCAGTTCAAAAAAATTTTTTTTTTTTTCAGGATGCAAAATATAATAAAATACCAATTTTGGTTATTTTGGGTGCACACTGTCAACGCCCTGACCACATCAGTTTTAGTGAATATGGATTTTTAAACAATTCGACATTCTGGACCGCCCCCTCAGGAAGCGAAATATTATAAAATGCCAATTTTGGTTATTTTGGGTGCACACTGTTGACGCCCTGACCACATCAGTTTTAGTGAATATGGATTTTTAAACAATTTGACATTCTGGACCGCCCCCTCAGGAAGCGAAATATTATAAAATGCCAATTTTGGTTATTTTGGGTGCACACTGTTGACGCCCTGACCACATCAGTTTTAGTGAATATGGATTTTTAAACAATTCGACATTCTGGACCGCCCCCTCAGGAAGCGAAATATTATAAAATGCCAATTTTGGTTATTTTGGGTGCACACTGTTGACGCCCTGACCACATCAGTTTTAGTGAATATGGATTTTTAAACAATTCGACATTCTGGACCGCCCCCTCAGGAAGCGAAATATTATAAAATGCCAATTTTGGTTATTTTGGGTGCACACTGTTGACGCCCTGACCACATCAGTTTTAGTGAATATGGATTTTTAAACAATTCGACATTCTGGACCGCCCCCTCAGGAAGCGAAATATTATAAAATGCCAATTTTGGTTATTTTGGGTGCACACTGTCAACGCCCTGACCACATCAGTTTTAGTGAATATGGATTTTTAAACAATTTGACATTCTGGACCGCCCCCTCAGGAAGCGAAAAATTATAAAATGCCAATTTTGGTTATTTTGGGTGCACACTGTCAACGCCCTGACCACATCAGTTTTAGTGAATATGGATTTTTAAACAATTTGACATTCTGGACCGCCCCCTCAGGAAGCGAAAAATTATAAAATGCCAATTTTGGTTATTTTGGGTGCACACTGTTGACGCCCTGACCACATCAGTTTTAGTGAATATGGATTTTTAAACAATTCGACATTCTGGACCGCCCCCTCAGGAAGCGAAATATTATAAAATGCCAATTTTGGTTATTTTGGGTGCACACTGTTGACGCCCTGACCACATCAGTTTTAGTGAATATGGATTTTTAAACAATTCGACATTCTGGACCGCCCCCTCAGGAAGCGAAATATTATAAAATGCCAATTTTGGTTATTTTGGGTGCACACTGTCAACGCCCTGACCACATCAGTTTTAGTGAATATGGATTTTTAAACAATTCGACATTCTGGACCGCCCCCTCAGGAAGCGAAATATTATAAAATGCCAATTTTGGTTATTTTGGGTGCACACTGTTGACGCCCTGACCACATCAGTTTTAGTGAATATGGATTTTTAAACAATTCGACATTCTGGACCGCCCCCTCAGGAAGCGAAATATTATAAAATGCCAATTTTGGTTATTTTGGGTGCACACTGTTGACGCCCTGACCACATCAGTTTTAGTGAATATGGATTTTTAAACAATTTGACATTCTGGACCGCCCCCTCAGGAAGCGAAATATTATAAAATGCCAATTTTGGTTATTTTGGGTGCACACTGTCAACGCCCTGACCACATCAGTTTTAGTGAATATGGATTTTTAAACAATTCGACATTCTGGACCGCCCCCTCAGGAAGCGAAATATTATAAAATGCCAATTTTGGTTATTTTGGGTGCACACTGTCAACGCCCTGACCACATCAGTTTTAGTGAATATGGATTTTTAAACAATTCGACATTCTGGACCGCCCCCTCAGGAAGCGAAATATTATAAAATGCCAATTTTGGTTATTTTGGGTGCACACTGTCAACGCCCTGACCACATCAGTTTTAGTGAATATGGATTTTTAAACAATTCGACATTCTGGACCGCCCCCTCAGGAAGCGAAATATTATAAAATGCCAATTTTGGTTATTTTGGGTGCACACTGTTGACGCCCTGACCACATCAGTTTTAGTGAATATGGATTTTTAAACAATTTGACATTCTGGACCGCCCCCTCAGGAAGCGAAATATTATAAAATGCCAATTTTGGTTATTTTGGGTGCACACTGTCAACGCCCTGACCACATCAGTTTTAGTGAATATGGATTTTTAAACAATTCGACATTCTGGACCGCCCCCTCAGGAAGCGAAATATTATAAAA
Source organism: Aedes albopictus (assembly GCF_035046485.1). Lineage (NCBI taxonomy): Eukaryota > Metazoa > Arthropoda > Insecta > Diptera > Culicidae > Aedes > Aedes albopictus. The sequence continues at coordinate 120,979,959 of NC_085138.1, forward strand.
TGCCAATTTTGGTTATTTTGGGTGCACACTGTCAACGCCCTGACCACATCAGTTTTAGTGAATATGGATTTTTAAACAATTCGACATTCTGGACCGCCCCCTCAGGAAGCGAAATATTATAAAATGCCAATTTTGGTTATTTTGGGTGCACACTGTCAACGCCCTGACCACATCAGTTTTAGTGAATATGGATTTTTAAACAATTTGACATTCTGGACCGCCCCCTCAGGAAGCGAAAAATTATAAAATGCCAATTTTGGTTATTTTGGGTGCACACTGTTGACGCCCTGACCACATCAGTTTTAGTGAATATGGATTTTTAAACAATTTGACATTCTGGACCGCCCCCTCGGGCAGTGGTGTCATCGTGGTTACTCCAAGTTACTCACTGAGTAACCAGCTCTTCAGTTCAAAAAAAATTTTTTTTTTTTCAGGATGCAAAATATAATAAAATACCAATTTTGGTTATTTTGGGTGCACACTGTCAACGCCCTGACCACATCAGTTTTAGTGAATATGGATTTTTAAACAATTCGACATTCTGGACCGCCCCCTCAGGAAGCGAAATATTATAAAATGCCAATTTTGGTTATTTTGGGTGCACACTGTTGACGCCCTGACCACATCAGTTTTAGTGAATATGGATTTTTAAACAATTCGACATTCTGGACCGCCCCCTCAGGAAGCGAAATATTATAAAATGCCAATTTTGGTTATTTTGGGTGCACACTGTCAACGCCCTGACCACATCAGTTTTAGTGAATATGGATTTTTAAACAATTCGACATTCTGGACCGCCCCCTCAGGAAGCGAAATATTATAAAATGCCAATTTTGGTTATTTTGGGTGCACACTGTTGACGCCCTGACCACATCAGTTTTAGTGAATATGGATTTTTAAACAATTCGACATTCTGGACCGCCCCCTCAGGAAGCGAAATATTATAAAATGCCAATTTTGGTTATTTTGGGTGCACACTGTTGACGCCCTGACCACATCAGTTTTAGTGAATATGGATTTTTAAACAATTTGACATTCTGGACCGCCCCCTCAGGAAGCGAAATATTATAAAATGCCAATTTTGGTTATTTTGGGTGCACACTGTCAACGCCCTGACCACATCAGTTTTAGTGAATATGGATTTTTAAACAATTCGACATTCTGGACCGCCCCCTCAGGAAGCGAAATATTATAAAATGCCAATTTTGGTTATTTTGGGTGCACACTGTCAACGCCCTGACCACATCAGTTTTAGTGAATATGGATTTTTAAACAATTCGACATTCTGGACCGCCCCCTCAGGAAGCGAAATATTATAAAATGCCAATTTTGGTTATTTTGGGTGCACACTGTCAACGCCCTGACCACATCAGTTTTAGTGAATATGGATTTTTAAACAATTCGACATTCTGGACCGCCCCCTCAGGAAGCGAAATATTATAAAATGCCAATTTTGGTTATTTTGGGTGCACACTGTTGACGCCCTGACCACATCAGTTTTAGTGAATATGGATTTTTAAACAATTTGACATTCTGGACCGCCCCCTCAGGAAGCGAAATATTATAAAATGCCAATTTTGGTTATTTTGGGTGCACACTGTCAACGCCCTGACCACATCAGTTTTAGTGAATATGGATTTTTAAACAATTCGACATTCTGGACCGCCCCCTCAGGAAGCGAAATATTATAAAATGCCAATTTTGGTTATTTTGGGTGCACACTGTCAACGCCCTGACCACATCAGTTTTAGTGAATATGGATTTTTAAACAATTCGACATTCTGGACCGCCCCCTCAGGAAGCGAAATATTATAAAATGCCAATTTTGGTTATTTTGGGTGCACACTGTTGACGCCCTGACCACATCAGTTTTAGTGAATATGGATTTTTAAACAATTTGACATTCTGGACCGCCCCCTCAGGAAGCGAAATATTATAAAATGCCAATTTTGGTTATTTTGGGTGCACACTGTCAACGCCCTGACCACATCAGTTTTAGTGAATATGGATTTTTAAACAATTCGACATTCTGGACCGCCCCCTCAGGAAGCGAAATATTATAAAATGCCAATTTTGGTTATTTTGGGTGCACACTGTCAACGCCCTGACCACATCAGTTTTAGTGAATATGGATTTTTAAACAATTCGACATTCTGGACCGCCCCCTCAGGAAGCGAAATATTATAAAATGCCAATTTTGGTTATTTTGGGTGCACACTGTCAACGCCCTGACCACATCAGTTTTAGTGAATATGGATTTTTAAACAATTCGACATTCTGGACCGCCCCCTCAGGAAGCGAAATATTATAAAATGCCAATTTTGGTTATTTTGGGTGCACACTGTCAACGCCCTGACCACATCAGTTTTAGTGAATATGGATTTTTAAACAATTCGACATTCTGGACCGCCCCCTCAGGAAGCGAAATATTATAAAATGCCAATTTTGGTTATTTTGGGTGCACACTGTCAACGCCCTGACCACATCAGTTTTAGTGAATATGGATTTTTAAACAATTTGACATTCTGGACCGCCCCCTCAGGAAGCGAAAAATTATAAAATGCCAATTTTGGTTATTTTGGGTGCACACTGTTGACGCCCTGACCACATCAGTTTTAGTGAATATGGATTTTTAAACAATTTGACATTCTGGACCGCCCCCTCGGGCAGTGGTGTCATCGTGGTTACTCCAAGTTACTCACTGAGTAACCAGCTCTTCAGTTCAAAAAAATTTTTTTTTTTTTCAGGATGCAAAATATAATAAAATACCAATTTTGGTTATTTTGGGTGCACACTGTCAACGCCCTGACCACATCAGTTTTAGTGAATATGGATTTTTAAACAATTCGACATTCTGGACCGCCCCCTCAGGAAGCGAAATATTATAAAATGCCAATTTTGGTTATTTTGGGTGCACACTGTTGACGCCCTGACCACATCAGTTTTAGTGAATATGGATTTTTAAACAATTTGACATTCTGGACCGCCCCCTCAGGAAGCGAAATATTATAAAATGCCAATTTTGGTTATTTTGGGTGCACACTGTTGACGCCCTGACCACATCAGTTTTAGTGAATATGGATTTTTAAACAATTCGACATTCTGGACCGCCCCCTCAGGAAGCGAAATATTATAAAATGCCAATTTTGGTTATTTTGGGTGCACACTGTTGACGCCCTGACCACATCAGTTTTAGTGAATATGGATTTTTAAACAATTCGACATTCTGGACCGCCCCCTCAGGAAGCGAAATATTATAAAATGCCAATTTTGGTTATTTTGGGTGCACACTGTTGACGCCCTGACCACATCAGTTTTAGTGAATATGGATTTTTAAACAATTCGACATTCTGGACCGCCCCCTCAGGAAGCGAAATATTATAAAATGCCAATTTTGGTTATTTTGGGTGCACACTGTCAACGCCCTGACCACATCAGTTTTAGTGAATATGGATTTTTAAACAATTTGACATTCTGGACCGCCCCCTCAGGAAGCGAAAAATTATAAAATGCCAATTTTGGTTATTTTGGGTGCACACTGTCAACGCCCTGACCACATCAGTTTTAGTGAATATGGATTTTTAAACAATTTGACATTCTGGACCGCCCCCTCAGGAAGCGAAAAATTATAAAATGCCAATTTTGGTTATTTTGGGTGCACACTGTTGACGCCCTGACCACATCAGTTTTAGTGAATATGGATTTTTAAACAATTCGACATTCTGGACCGCCCCCTCAGGAAGCGAAATATTATAAAATGCCAATTTTGGTTATTTTGGGTGCACACTGTTGACGCCCTGACCACATCAGTTTTAGTGAATATGGATTTTTAAACAATTCGACATTCTGGACCGCCCCCTCAGGAAGCGAAATATTATAAAATGCCAATTTTGGTTATTTTGGGTGCACACTGTCAACGCCCTGACCACATCAGTTTTAGTGAATATGGATTTTTAAACAATTCGACATTCTGGACCGCCCCCTCAGGAAGCGAAATATTATAAAATGCCAATTTTGGTTATTTTGGGTGCACACTGTTGACGCCCTGACCACATCAGTTTTAGTGAATATGGATTTTTAAACAATTCGACATTCTGGACCGCCCCCTCAGGAAGCGAAATATTATAAAATGCCAATTTTGGTTATTTTGGGTGCACACTGTTGACGCCCTGACCACATCAGTTTTAGTGAATATGGATTTTTAAACAATTTGACATTCTGGACCGCCCCCTCAGGAAGCGAAATATTATAAAATGCCAATTTTGGTTATTTTGGGTGCACACTGTCAACGCCCTGACCACATCAGTTTTAGTGAATATGGATTTTTAAACAATTCGACATTCTGGACCGCCCCCTCAGGAAGCGAAATATTATAAAATGCCAATTTTGGTTATTTTGGGTGCACACTGTCAACGCCCTGACCACATCAGTTTTAGTGAATATGGATTTTTAAACAATTCGACATTCTGGACCGCCCCCTCAGGAAGCGAAATATTATAAAATGCCAATTTTGGTTATTTTGGGTGCACACTGTCAACGCCCTGACCACATCAGTTTTAGTGAATATGGATTTTTAAACAATTCGACATTCTGGACCGCCCCCTCAGGAAGCGAAATATTATAAAATGCCAATTTTGGTTATTTTGGGTGCACACTGTTGACGCCCTGACCACATCAGTTTTAGTGAATATGGATTTTTAAACAATTTGACATTCTGGACCGCCCCCTCGGGCAGTGGTGTCATCGTGGTTACTCCAAGTTACTCACTGAGTAACCAGCTCTTCAGTTCAAAAAAATTTTTTTTTTTTCAGGATGCAAAATATAATAAAATACCAATTTTGGTTATTTTGGGTGCACACTGTCAACGCCCTGACCACATCAGTTTTAGTGAATATGGATTTTTAAACAATTCGACATTCTGAACCGCCCCCAAGCCAAAAACGCTTTATTTCAAAATTCCCAAAGAAATGGCTCTCAAAAGAGCTGGGTGCACATCTTCAAAAATTTTCAGATCACTTCACTTCACTGAACTGAACTGAAACATTAGTATATTATATATGGTAAATTCACACCCTGTGTACTCCTCATGCATGTCCATGTTACGTTTGCGATACTGTCGTTGGATTGAAAATGTTTAACTTTTTCTTATAACTTGTATACGGTTGATTTCTTGTGCATACATTTGGGCGTTTAAAATTTGTTTTCCTTGGCAATAATTTCCAATCAGAAAAATGTGTGTACATTTGCATTGTTCCAATTTATACATGTCCTTGACAAATAAAAAACCAGTTGGAAACTTTAGCACACAGTTTTTGTTCCCTGATTCTTTATTTTTATGTATTCACTAGCTGACCCGGCAAACCTTGTATTGCCCATTTCAATTGTGGCTCTTGCACTACGACACTTGGTTTAATCGAGATGGTTTTAAATTTCTCTCTTCTTATAAAGCTTATAAGAATTTCACAGTTTTTCTAATGTTTTTTGTTTATTTTCATAACACAGTCACCCTGCGAACAAATTGATCATTAGTTTTGATATTTTTTTCTTTCGTTTATTAGTTATATGTCTACTCATATACATTGGAAGGCCGGCTAAAGAGGCACGTTATCTTCCATTTGGGGCATTTGTTCCCATGTGTTTCATGATTCCACATGCTTGACTAAGAAAGGAAGGTCCACTATTTCGTAACAGTGTAATTCGAAAGCACAGCCTATTTTTAAAAGAAGGAAAAAATCTCATATGAACTAGGTATGCAGTTTGGTTGGTAGTAAAACCTTTATCAGTGTAATTACGGAAAAAATCTACCATAGAGTTAACAGTTCAACTGCCATAAGCTACACAACAATGCCACTCGAAAGAAAAACCTTTGATTAATCCGTTTTGGTCATAGTTAGAAATTTAATTTCAGAAAATCGCCGTGACTTCATTTTTCAACCGATATTTACAAAATTTTGAATGAAGACCGCGCTACATCCCTAGTTCCATGGAAAAATATCAAAATGGTTTTTTGGTTCTTGGGGTTTGAGTTATTGAAGGGGGGTCAAATAGGGTCAAAAATGGACCAACTTCCTTTTAATCACTGATTATTTGTGAGAAACACATGGAAAAAGATTGCAAATGTGTTCAATTATCGTTTTATTATTGCAAATGCATTGTTTGAGTAAATTGGGATTACCTGGTTCTGGTTTCGGATGTTCTGGGTCACGTTTGGGGTGCCTTCAGGAGACACATTTCGCAAGCTCCTGACATTTCGCAAGCCACCTGACATTTTGCATAGCATAATTCTAAAAAACACATTTGTCATGTCCCATTCTACATAGTGTCGCAAATCAAGTATTTGGGAGGAATATTCAGAAATTTTTGGACATATTGACCACCATCCCGGATGTTTCGGGAACCTGGGGCTACCCGGAAATAGTGGCCTTTTCCCGAACAATTACGAAACCTGGCTTGCGACACATCCGACATCATGATTTTGCAAATCAAGAGTGTTGGAGGTGAATTCGGAGGTTTTTGGACAATGTGACCATCAGAGGGAACACCGTCAAGCTCGGTATGGAGGGTTTCCGCGATGGTCAATCGGAGACAGCTGCCGGAATTCCAGGGGTTTTGTACCTTTCGTCGCATAAAAAGTCCAAGGACAATTATTTTCTCTTCGACATTATTTTTTTTTTTAATTTGATCGGAAAACTTATTTGTGAATTCTTTTAGAAGTTTATTCAAAATTCTCGAAATCATTTTTGGTTTTTATTTTATGTTATTTCAACTTAAAGCTAATTCTACGCTTAAATATTTTTTTGGGAAATTTATTTGGCAATTTTTATAGAAATTCCAGCGGTAGTATTTGGAGGAATTATTCGTAGTTCCTTTATAAGTTTCTTCGGGAAATAATATAATTATTTCAACAGTAATTTCTGAAATTCCTGCGGCAATATTTAACAAATATTGTAGTAAATCGTTTTAAAGTTATTTTGCCAAATTCATCAATAATTCTTTTGGCAATTTATTTGGGAATTCATTAAGCAATTCTTCCGCGAATTTATTCAATATTTTCAGAATTTTCCAGACATTATTTTCAACAAAAAATCATCCAAACATTCCTCCAGGAATTCCTCCAGCGATTCCTCGAGGGATTCCTCCAGGAATTCCTCCGAAGATCCCTCCAAAAATTTCTCCAGAGATTCCTCTAGGAATTTCTCCAGGGATTCCTCCAGGAATTTCTCCACAGATTCCTCCAAGAATACCCCCAAGGATTCCTCCTGGGAAACTGCCAGAAAATCGTCCTCCAGAGATTCCTTTAGGAATTCGTCCAGGGATTCCTCCAGGAATTTCCGCACGGATTCCTCAAGAAACTTCTCCAGGAATTTATCCAGGGATTCTTTAAGGAATTAAAATTCCTCCAGGGCTACCTCCAGGGATTCCTCCAGGGAATCATCCAGAAATTCCTCCAGGGATTCCTCCAGGGATTCCTCCAGGAATTTCTCTAGGGATTCCTCCAGGAATTCCACCAGGCATTCCTCCTGGCATTCCCCCAGGAATTCTTCCAGGGTTTCAGGAATTTCTCAAGGAATTGTCCCAGTAATTCCTCCAAGGATTCCTCAAGGAACTCCACCAGCGATTCCACCAGGAATACCTCCAGGGTTCCTCCAGGAATGTCTTCAGGAATTTCTCCAGAGTTCCTTCAAGAATTTCTCCAAGGATTCTTCCAGGAATTTCTCCAGACATTCCTCCCGGAATATCTCTAGGGATTTCTCCACGGATTCCTCCAGGAATACCTCAAGGAGTTCCTGAAGGAATTCCTCCAGGCTATCCTCCAGAAATACCTTCAGGGATTCCTCCTGGGATTCTTCCAGGAATTCCCCCAGGCATTCCTCCAGGATTTCCTACAGAGAAAAAGAATTTCTCAATGGTTCTTCCAGCAATTTCTCCAGGGATTCCTCAAAAAATTCATGCAAGGATTCCTCCAGAAACTCCTTCAGGGATTCCTCAAGGAATTCCTCCAGGGCTTTCTCTAGGGATTCCTCCAAGGATTCATCCAGGAATTCCTCCAAAAATAACCTCCAGGGATTTCTCCTGGGCTTCCTCCAGGGATTCCCCCAGGGATTCCTCCAGAAATTCTTCAAAAAATACCTCCAGGGATTCCTCCTGGGCTTCCTCCAGGGATTCCTGCAAGGATTCCTCTAAAAAATACCTGCAGGGATTCCTCCAGGAATTCCTCAGGAAATTCCCAAATGGGGGAGAACGTGCCTCTGGAGCCGACCTACTGATACCTGAAGGATTCCTCCAGGAATACCTCCAAGAATTCCACCAGAAATTTCTTCAGGGATTCCTCCAGGAGTTTCTCCAGGGATTCCTTAAGGAATTCCTCCAGGGCGCCTCCAAGAATTGCTCCAGGGATTCCTCCAAGTATACCTTAAGAAATTCCACCAGGAATTTCCCCAGGGATTCTTCCAGGAATTTCTCCAGGGATTCTTTAAATAATTTTTCCAGGATTCCTCCAGGAATTTCGACACGGATTCCTCCAGGATTTCCTCCAGGGATTTCTCTAGGGAATCTTCCAGAAATTCCTCCATTAATTCCTACAGGGATTCCTCAAGGAATTTCTCCAGGGATTGCTCCAGGAATTCCTCCAAGGACTCCTTAAGGAATTCATCCAGGAATTCCCCCAAAGTTTCCTTAAGCAATTCCTCCAGGGATTCCTCCAGGAATACATCCATCGATTCCTCCAGGATTTTCTCCAGGGATTCCTTAACGAATTTCTCTAGGGTTTTTTTTCAAGTATTCCTCCAAGGGTTTTTTTCATGAATTTCTCCAGGGATACCTCCAGGAATTCCTCCAGGGCTTCCTCCAGGGTTTCCTCCAAGAAATCCTGCACGAATTCTTTCAAAAAAAAAAAAACCGGAGATCGACCAGCCAAGGGCTGAAAATTTCCTTAATAAAGCTCCTCCTCTTCTTGGCGTAAAGTCCCAACTGGGACAAAGCCTGCTACTCAGCTTAGTGTTCTATGAGAACTTCCACAGTTATTAACTGAGAGCTTCCTCTGCCAATGACCATTGTGCATGTGTATATCGTGTGGCAGGCACGAAGATACTCTATGCCCAAGGAAATTTCCATTACGAAAAGATCCTGGACTGACTGGGAATCGAACCCGTCACCCTCAGCTTGGTCATACTGAATACCCACGCCTTTACAGCTGTGGCTATAGGGGCCCTGTCCTTAATAAAGCTAATTATCATAATACTTTCAAAAATACCTCCAGGGATTCCTTCAAGCATTCCTACAGGAATTTCTCCAAAAATGCCTACAGGAAATCCTCAAGGAAGTCCTCAGGAAATCCTCCAAGAATACTTACTGGATTTCCCCTAGGGATTGCTCCAGGAGTTCCTCCAAGGTTTATTCAAGGAATTCGTCCAGGGATTCCTCCAGGAATACATCCAGCGATTCGTCGAGGAATTTCTCCAGGGATTTCTTAAGGAATTTCTCCAGGGTTCCTCCAGGAATTTTTCCAAGTATTCCTCCAGGAATTCCTCCAGGGATTTCTCCAGGAATTCCTCCAGGGATACCTCCAGGAATTCATCTAGGGCTTCCTCTAGGGCTTCCTCTAGGGCTTCCTCCAGGGATTCTTCCAAAGATTCCTCCAGAATTTTCTCCAGAAATACCTCTAGGTATTCCTCCAGGAATTTCTCAGGAAATCCTCCAGGAATTCCTACAGGAACTCCTCCAGGGATTCCCCCAGGAATTCCTATAGGCGTTATTCCAGGAATTTCTCCACGGATTTCTCTTGATTTTTTTTTAGTTAATCCTCAAGAAATTCCTCCAAGGATTCCTCCAGGAATTTCTTCTGGGAATTCTCCTGGTATTCCTTCAGGAATTTCTCCAGGGATTAATTCAGGAATTTCTCCGGTGATTCTCCCAGGAATTTCTCCAGGAATTCCTCCATGATTTTTCTAGGGGTTTCTTCAGGAATTTCTCCAGGGATTTCTATAGGAATTCCTCCAGCGATTCATCCAGAAATTTCTCCAGTCATTCCTCACGAAATGCCTCCAAGGATTCCTCCAGCAATTTCTTCAGGAATTCATACAGGGATTAATTCAGGAATTCCACTAGGGATTCTTCCAGGAATTTCTCCAGAGAATCATCCAGAGAATCATCCAGAGATTCCTCCAGAGATTCCTCCAAGAATTTTCCGTGTGATTCCTCCAGGGCTTCCTCCAGAAATACCTCCAGGGACTCCTCCTGTGGATCTTCCAGGAAATCGTCCAGGTATGCCTCCAGGCATTCCTCCAGGAATTCCTCCAGCGATTGCTCAAGGGATTCCTGCAGGGATTCTTCCAGGAATTCCTGCGAGAATTCCTCTAGGAATTTCTCAAGGCATTCCTCCAGGAATTTCTCCAGGAATACCTCCAGGAATATCTCCAGGGATTCGCCCAGGAATTCCTTCAAGAATATCTTCAAATATTTCTCCAGGAATTCCTCCAGGGATACTTCCAGGAATTCGTCCAGAAATTCCTCCAGGAATTTCCGAAGGGATTCCTCAAGGAAATCCTCCAGGAATTTATCCAGGGATTCCTTAAGCAATTTCTCAAGGGTTCCTCCTGGAATTCCTCCAAGGATTCCTTCTGGAATTTCTCCAGGAATAACTCCCGGAATGTATCCAGGAATTCCTCCTATTCTTGGGGCTTTTCATATTTCGAAAACTTTATTGATTTTTTAATTGTGTACGAAAGAGCATATTTTTCTGAGCTCGAAAACAGTTTTTGACAGCAGGGACACTGCTTGACATCTACGCTTAGTACAAAATCCGATGAGGGGTGATTCATCATATCGCTTCCATACACACATCAAATTGGTTTTTAAATAGGTTCCATGCCACCAAATTTTATGAAAATTTGGATTTTGGTCCAGTTTGGCATGCAGATTCAGAATATGGATTTTTATCAACACCGCTTAAGCCAATTCCTTCAGGGATTTCTCCTGTAATTCCTCCTGGTAATCCTCCTAGAATCCTTCAGGAATCCCTTTGGGGATTCCTCCATGATTTCCACAGGGATTTCTCCAGCAATTTCTTTAGGGATTCCTTTAGGGATTCTCATTCATTTCATTTATTAAATATTACATCAAATTCATAATAAAACTGAGTCAACAATATTCCACGGTTCGTGGCTGCCGCTCTCCATCCTTGGTCACGCCCAATGCTTGCCGGATCACGCTCCACCTGGTCCACTCAGCGTGCTCTCTGCGCTCCACGCCTTCTTGTGCCAACCGGATTGGTAGCAAACACCAACTTTGCAGGGTTGCTTTCCGGCATTCTCGCAACATGCCCTTCCCACCGTATCCTTCCGGCTTTGGCCACCTTCTGGATCCTTGGTTCGCCGTAGAGTTCAGCGAGCTCGTGGTTCATCTTTCGCCGCCACACACCATTCTCCTGTACACCGCCGAAGATCATCCTTAGCATGCGTCGCTCGAAAACTCCAAGTGCCTGCAGGTCCTCCGGTCTTATAAGCGTTTTGTACATGGTAAATTTGGTACGGGGGTGAATCTGGAGCCCGTAGTAGATCCGACTTCCACTGATGATGCGCCTTCGAATTTCACGACTAACGTTGTTGTCAGCTGGACGTAAGGATCCGATGTAGACTAATTCCTCCACCACCTCGAAGGTATCCCCGTCTATCGTAACCTTGCTACCCAGGCGGATCCGGTCGTGTTCGGTTCCATCTACAAGCATGTACTTTGTATTTGAGGCATTCACCACCAGTCCGACCTGCTTTGGTGCTTCGCGTTTCAGGCGGGTGTACAGCTCTGCCACCGTTCCAAATGTTCTGACGATAATATCCATGTCGTCCGCAAAGCACACAAATTGCCCGGATTTTGTGAAAATCGTACCCCAGCTGTAGAGCCCAGCTCGTCGCATTACACCTTCTAGAGAGATGTTGAAGAGTAGGGATGAGAGTCCGTCACCTTGTCGCAGTCCCCGGCGAGATTCGAATAAGCTGGATAGTTCACCCGAAATCTTTACGCAGTTTTACACACCGTCCATCGTTGCTTTAAACAGTCTAGTCAGATTCCCAGGAAAGCCGTTTTCGTCCTGGGTCCGTTTGGTTTTTAGGGATTCTCAATACAAGTCAAATTAAAAAGACATTTTAGTAAATTAATCAGAATAACTCCAAGGTGTTCCATAAGAACTGTGATTTTACGACAACACTTTTCAATGCAAGTCAAATTTTAAAAATAATTTCAATAAATTTATCAGAATTACTCCAAGGAGTTCCATAAGAACTGTGATCTTTCGACAATTCTCAATAAAAGTTAAATTAAAAACATTATTTCAATAAATTTATTAGAATTACTCCAAGGAGTTCCATAAGAACTGTGATTTTACGACAACACTTCTCAATACAAGTCAAATTTTAAAAATAATTTCATGAAATTTATAAGAAACGCTCCAAGGAGTTTCATAAGAACTGTAATGTTTCGACAACAATTCTCAATACAAGTCAAATTTTAAAAATTATGTCAATAAATTTATCAGAATTACTCCAAGGAAATCCCTTAGAACTGTGATTTTACGACAGAAATTCGCAATACAAGTCAAAGTTTACCTTGGGATGGATTTCTAAAGCAATCCCAGTAGGATTTGTAAAGAACTATTCAAATAATCCCTTGCTGAAATTGCTGCAGAAATCCCTGAAATTCAAAATAAAAGCCAGCACAAATTTCTGAAAGAAACCCTGAGCAGTTCCGTGATCAGGAAGGTGGAATCTTCTCTGAAGTATCAACTTGAACCTCTCATTATATGAACGTCAAGTACATTTCAGCGAGCACAACTCCACATTCGTGTGCAAGAGTTTTTGATAGTGAAGAAATTTTTAGTAAAATCCCTGCAGAAATCTTAGGAAGTGTTTTTGAATGAAGCTCCGTAGGAGTAAGGAATATTCGAAAAAATCCCAGGGATTTCCCGTACAGGAATCCGAGGAGAAATACCTTAAGAACTTTTTGGTAAATTCTTGGTGGAATTCCAAAAATACAAAAATAAATACTTATTCATAGCCAAAATTCCTTGAAAACCCCTTTATTGAAATTGTTGGAGAATTTCCTGCAAGTATTCTTGTAGAAATCTGTGAGCGATTTTTTTTATTCAAAAAAAAAATCTGAATACCTGGAGAAACTGCATTGTGCCGCGTCTGCAAATATCACTAGAATTTTTTGAAGGAATCAATGGAAGAGTTTCTGAAGGACTTCTCGGAGGAACCTCTGTGGCATTTTTGGCCGATTTGTTTCTTAAATTTTCTGACAGATTTATAAAGCAATACCTGGAGGATTTTTTAATGAATTTCTGGAAATATGAGAAGCATCTATTTTACAGAATTAATTCCGCTCTTAAGCCTCGCAGAAAAATTGAAAAATCCAACTTGAACGAATGGACACAGGAAAAAAAACTTTACTCACTCCAGGAATAAGCGAAAAGTATAGTATAGTCAATTATGATATGAAATAGATTTATTTTGCCTGATCTGTCCACAATTTCATTAATGTAGTTCTACGATTTGCCGCCATAATACCATATGTTCCAGCTGCAGATTTCCACCGTCAGTCACATAAGCCGCCCAATGTGCTCTTGGCATTCCATGGCTTCTTGGACCAACCGGATCAGTGGCGAACACTAATTTTGCAGCGGTTTTTCGGCATTCTCCCAACATATCGCGCCTACCACACAGTTCGAAAAAAACCTGTAAAATTATGACGGATCGAATGTAATAAAAGGACCCCGTCATATATGATGGAAATTCCGATCTCAAAATGTGCGATCTCAAAATTACATTGCAGATATCTGTTAGAAAATATAAAAGAAATCAAGCTCCGAACGAGAATTGAACTCAGATCCTTGGGGTGTGAGTAGCACGCGTTTTCATCTCAGCTTGTTGAATAGCAGACAGTCAAAGTTAAACTGCTTCTACCATAATGCACGCATTCCCGACATGCTCCGACTGCTGCAAAGACTAAGTGAGAGACAACGGGGAAACCGCCACAGCTGCGAGCAGTCGTTCTTTAGCTGACGACGGAGAATGCCTGGCGTGGTTTATAGCAGATGCATGTAAATTTAAAGCGAATATGCTTTAAAATCTGTAAACAAGCCGTCTGACCAGCAGCTGGCTGCTCGGGTGACGTTAAATGTAGGTGATTTACATTTTTCTGTCGCAAATTTCAGTTGATCTTCAATTTACGTGCTGTTTAATTTTCATATTTTTTTGCTGTGTAGCCCACGAACAGTAGCTTTCGAGCCTTCGCATCCAACTTGCTGCGCTTGAGGCCCGGGATGTGGACGTACGCAACGCTCCCGAACACCCGGAAAAGCTTCAGCGATGGCTTCCGTCCAAACCATCTTTCGAACGTCGTTTGGTCCACAGAACGCGATGGCATCCGGTTCTGGATGTACCCCGCAGTCATGACCACCTCCCCCCAGTACTGCTTATCGAGACCTGCACGCAAAAAAAACCGTTCCGATATACGTGCACTCTCAGTCACGGCAACGGGAACTATGCATAGCAACCATAACAACAATAAGAAATGTACACCGTGAACTGGGTTTCACGTTCTCTAGAACGCCCATATGTCGGAACTAGTTCCAGTTCACGGTGTATTTGTTCACGTTTATCAGAACGGATTTTTTTCGCGTGTGCATCCAACAACATACAGGTTGCCATTTCCTGGAGGCTGCGGTTCTTCCGCTCCGCAACACCATTCTGCTGTGGGGAGTAGGCGGCCGTGTACTGAGCTTGAATTCCCTCCGAAGCATAGAAATCTTTCAGCTCTTCATTCACATATTCCCCGCCACCGTCGGATCTGGTGTCAGGCCATTCGGCCGAAAGTCATTAGGCCGAAGGTCATTAGGCCGAATGGTCATTAGGCCGAATGATCATTGGGTCTTCTTCTTGCCGTTACGTCCCCACTGAGACAAAGCCTGCTTCTCAGCTTAGTGTTCTATGAACACTTCCACAGTTATTAACTGAGAGCTTCCTCGACAAATGACCATTTTGCATGTGTATATCGTGTGACAGGCACGAAGATACTTTATTGATGCTGAATCTACTGATATTTTACCCATGAATTTTTCCTTCTTTTAAACATAGGCTGTTCTTTCTAGTATCATTGCTAAAATAGTTTTTGGCGCAGAAACTGCTGATATTCAATTCATAAATTTTTCCTTCTTTAAAACATAGGCTATTCTTTCTAGTTTCATTGTTAAAGTAGTCATGAAGTAGTTTTCGGCAAAAAAATTTTGGAAAAAGTAAAAACAACAGATCTCTTTACAGGCTCATAACGGCTGATTTTCAATTCGTCCTGATGACCATTCGGCCTAGTGACCATTCGGCCTAATGACCATTCGGCCTAATGGCCTTCGGCCTAATGACCCAGCATCGTCGGATCTAATCACGCACGGCGCTCTCCCAAATTTATTCTTTACGTGTGCCACGAACCTTTTGATGCACCCGGCCGCTTCGGATTTTTGTCTCAAAAGACAGACCACAGTGTAGCGACTGTAGTCGTCAATAAGGATCATCAAATAGCGACAACCTCCAGGCGTGACACACTTCATGGGACCGCACACGTCTGTGTGCACCAAGTCCAGAATCCGACTTGAACTATTAGTTGACATTTTAGGGAAGGGAATACGAGAAAGTTTACCTTGCAGGCAGTGCTCGCAGACTTGCCTGATTCCGCAGTCCTTCACCTGGAAGCCATCGCTGAGATCCTCCGCTTTGATGCGCTGCAACACCGCCGGGTCGCGGTGTCCGAACCGCCGATGCCAGGTATGCTGGCAGCTATCCGAATGCCGAGCCTCCTTCCTCAGCCGTGCATCTTGCGCCACACTCAGCTCGTACAGGTTTCCACTAAGTGGCGCCACTGCAACTTCTTTCCCATCCGTATTCACAATTGTGCACTTTGACCTGCCGAATTCCACCTTTAGTCCTTTTTGCGTCAGCTTCCGTACTGACAACAAGCTACTGTCTAGTTCCGGGAGGTACAGCACCTCCTTGAAGGTAACGTCTCTCACGCGGCCATCACTGTCAACGCACTTCACCACTCCTTCACCGATAACGGCCGATCGCGTCACGGATCCATCGGCCAACACCTGAAGTTCCCGAAAAAATGCTTTCTCGTTCGACATGTGGCTCAAGCAGCCACTATCAACGTACCACGAACCACTGCACCGATTACTCCTGATAGTGAAGCAGATCGGGCTCTCTGATTCGACAGCCTGCTTGGCTTTACGCGCACTTTTCTTCTTCTCACTTCGGGAATCTTCTTCTTTCTTCTCCTGCTGCGACGGACAATCAAGACGAAAGTGGCCGGGCTTGCCACACCTATAGCACATTCTTTTTTTCTGCCCTCTTCCTTGCAGCTTCATCACATTTTCACCGGACTCACCAGAACGTTCCACACGGAGCAAATATTCGTCAACCAGCTTTTGTTTGACGAATTCGATGGTCTGGTCCGGACGGCTTTCCATCGCCGTCACCAATCCGCCGTATGATTCTGGAAGGCTGCGATGAATCATCGCCACTTTCAGTGGAGTTTCCAGCTTCTGATCGGCGCACTCAAGACGATCAAAGAGCTCCTCTAGCTCGAAGAGGTGATTCTCCACGTTTCCTCCTTCCGGCATATTCAGGCTGCAGATCCTCCGAAGCAGCGACACACGGGATGTCATTGTCGCTTTGCTGTGGAACTTTTTCAATTCCGCCCACGCATCACTCGCCGACGCAACGTTTTTAATCAAATTGAGCTGACTATCCTCACATAGCAACACGATTGTCGCCAACGCCTTTTGGTCTGCTGTCGACCAAGCGTGGGTGGCTGGCTCTGGCTTCGCATCGTGCACCGCGAACCACAACTCGTCCCGCTTCAATAGCATCTCCATACGCAGCTGCCACGTAGAATAGTTCTGGTTGTTGAGGCGTGGAAATAGCACTTGTTTCTCAGCCATTTTCGATTCTGATCGAAACCACTGCAGAAAACTATTTTTCACACCCGTGACACGTACGAACACGATTGTGTCTAACCTCAACCGACGAACTCAAATTCACTCCGGCTTGTTTGCCCGTCTGACCGACCGAACAACACACGCACACAGGCAGACTGCCGTACCGCTGCCGACGCTATCGACGTCAACGCCACCGACTCAATTAGCGCTCCGCTTTCCCACGCCGAAACGAGCCGAATTGTCTTCTCGCACAAATCGTCTAAATTTTCAGTTTTCCGGGGGAAATTTTCACTGGCACTTTTCTTCGACCTCTCCTGGGCCCATAGCCTGTGAGAAAACCGACGACCACCAGGTTATCACAGCGGAAAACTCCCGACAAAAGTTCACTACGGGAAACGCGCAACGAGGGAAGAAAAGAAAACGCAACACACGGAGCTCGGTTTGAATACAACTTTATTCGATCGCGGTACAGTTCTAACTGAAGGGGGAAATCTGTTTCCGTTTGTAACTTATGCTTTCTCTCTCTCGTTCGTGGCGTGGGCGATACTAAATATCGCCCCCATTAACAAAGACAGCCATCTCAGTTTTCTCCGGAGAGAATTCGATACCCAGCTTGAGAGCCCAAGTAGACAAATTGTCCAAAGTATTCTGTAGTGGTCCTTGTAGATCGACTGCTATTGATCCCGTTACAGAAACAACACAGTCATCCGCAAGCTGTCTTAACGTGCAATTTTCCATGAGACAATCATCTATGTCTCTAACATAAAAGTTGTAAAGAAGGGGTCTTAGACATGAACCCTGGGGGAGACCCATGTAGCTAATTCGTGAAACTGTCAAGTCACATGAGCAAAACTCTTCCGCTTCTCAAACAGCAAATTATACAAAACGTTGTTCAAAATTGGTAAAAGGCCACTTGCGTGAAGTTTGTCGGAAAGAACATCGACACAAACTGAATCAAAGGCCCCCTTAATGCCCAAAAATACTGAGCCTATTTGCTGCTTTTGAGCAAAGGCAAGCTGAATTTCTGAAGCAAGCAACGCAAGACAGTCGTTCGTTCCTTTGCCTCTGCGGAAACCAAGCTGTGCATCTGACAGCATGCTACTCTATTCAACCCATTTGTTCAGTCGAAAGAGAATCATCTTCTCCAGCAACTTCCGTAGGCAAGACAACATCGCGATTGGACGGTACGAATCATGATCTGACGCGAATTTCCCGGGTTTTTGAGTAGCTATTACCCTCACTTGCCTCCAATCATCCGGAACAATATTGTTCTCCAGGAACTGGTTGAACATGTTCAACAAGCGCCTCTTTGCGACGTCAGGGAGGTTTTTAAGCAAATTGAACAATTCGATCCATTCCTGGAGCGGAATTGTTGCATGAAAGAAGAGCAATTGAGAATTCAACCATCGAAAACGGCCTATCCATATCGGCACTTTGAAGAAAAAACAATTAAATCATGTTTCTCTCTAGGTATCCAATTTTTCTTTAAAAACGTGACAATTTATGGAATCAATGGCACCAAAAGGTCACGAAACGTACCCTAGTTTATTTGGAAATATCTGGGGGTTGATGATATTCTGTTTTGATTTGAATCCACAATGACGATTAGCATGATATAACTATCAGTCGAAATTTGTTTTTTTCGCTTCCGGTACCACGGGATCCTTGTTTCTCACAAATTGCTTAATTATTTTGAAGTGTGATTTTAAAAGAAAATGTGAAAATATGATTGTACGCTATTGAATACGTAATAGTTTTCATGGAAAAATGTTCAAAACGGTGAAAATTATCGAAAAATATGTGAACAAATTTGTTTTCGACAATTGTGACTAAAATGATCACTGCTGATCAACTGCCTTCCAAAGCCTGTACAATTCTTCTAGCATAAACAATAAATGCTGTTTGTAAACAAAACAAGTTCATGTTTTTATTTTGCTCAGACATTTTTCTACAGCTTTTTGAAAAAGTATCTTATTTTTAATGCATACGCTTTCTTTTTTGTTAAGTGAAAATTGTTTCATTAAAGTGATTCACTCAATAGCGCAAATATGAATCAAATAATCAAAGATTGCCTAGGTGATCGCGACGTTTCATCAGGAAAATATTTATCTTTCATAAGCTTCACGATCGCGTAGTGCACGTTCAGCAAGCCTGTTTGGAACATATTGACTCCATAGCAGTTTACACTGTTTAGTGAATTTCTTTATTGTTATGGGCGAATAATGAGAACATTCCTTTATCTTTTGTTGCAACTCCTTTATTATGAAAGCGCATAATTTTTACAATGTTATCAATTTGCAATAAACATGGTTATTTAGTTTTTAATAGTTATTTATGCAACAGGTTGTAAAATGATGATTTTTACAGCGCGAGTCGTTCATTTATCCGAGGTGCATGGAAGTTCGATAATAATCGAGATTTTGACACCGACATTTCGACATTTTGAGGCTTTTTATATAATTTTGCGAGTGAAAAATGTGCTCCACTTTTTTGTGCAGAATGAGGGTTTTTACATCTAAGACTGTTATATTTTGTTTAGTCTAAAATCATTAGAATACATATTCATGAAATATGATGAATGCATATTTATAAATCACCTCTGCATATTTTTTAAGTAGAAAATGATACACTACGGGCTTAGGCACGAATTTATGCTGGCTCTCGCAGAAACGTTTGACGTTTGAGTGGTGCCACTCCACTAAGACATCAAATTTTCTGTAAGAGTAAGCAGGCTAGCATAAATTCATTCAGAAGTCCAAAATTGAAATAAGATAAGCCTATTGTTTATCAAAAATTACGTGATGAGTAAGAACAATTTCTGTGAGATATGTTGAGTACATTATGTCGGCTGAGATCACATTTATATTTTAGTGAGGATGCAGAAATCTTTACATTCTTCTATGTTTTTGATAAGCAAAATTTTCAAGTTCTATTTTGTGCATTTTTCTCAAGTAAAATCGAATCTGCTTATCATGAAGAGCAAATACATTTTCTTACCTTACCTTGATACCTTGTTGGCTACAAAGACCATTTACTCCAACGCCGAGCGTATAGTAGAGCATCATCTTCGTCGATCTTGGGCGATGTTCCTCCAGTTTCCCCGAACGTGTAGAATCGTAGATCTTCTTCAACTGCGTGCAGCCAGCGAGTTCGCGGCCGCCCACGAAGTCGCCTACCTGTACCGGGTTCTCTGCTGAATATTGTTTTCGCTATTCTTTCTTCCGACATTCGCACTACGTGTCCAGCCCACTGAAGTCTGCCGTATTTTATACGTTTAACAATATTCGCATCTTCGTACACTTGGTACAACTGCGCCACACTCCATTTTCTTGTTTCCCACCGAGAATTGTCCGCAGCACTTTGCGCTCAAAAACTCCAAAAGCTTTTCGGTCCACCTCCTTTAACGTCCACACTTCGTGACCGCAGAGGGCAACCGGAAGGATCAGCGTATTATACAGAGCGAATTTCGTTTGCGTTTGCAAGTTACGGGACCTAAGCTGGCTACGCAATCCGTAAAAGGCCCTATTCGCAGCTGCAATATGCCTTTTCACTTCACGGGAAACGTTATTGTCATATGTCACAAGTGTTCCAAGATACACAAATTCTTCAACAACTTCAAACACATCCCCATCAATCACTACCTCAGCACTAACACCACTAGACCTGCTTCTGTCTCTACCCGCTATCATGTACTTCGTCTTGGTAAAGTTAATCGTCAAGCCTATCCTCGCTGTCTCTCTCTTCAGAGGAGCATAAGCTTCCTCCACTGCCCTACGATCGATGCCGATGACATCAATATCGTCCGCAAAACCGAGGAGCATGTGCGACCGTGTGATGATAGAGCCATTCCTCTGCATGCCTGACCTCCTAATCGCTGCTTCGAGTGCAATGATGAACAATAAATTTGAAAGTGCATCCCCCTGCTTCAATCCATCCAAGGTCACAAACGAGGTTGACATTTCGTCTGCGATCTGAATACTTGATTTTGATCCATCCAGCGTTGCGCGTATCAGCCTAATTAATTTCGCCGGAAAACCATGTTCTGACATTATCTGCCAAAGCTTCTTTTCACTGAATCGTACGCTGCTTTAAAATCAATGAATAGATGGTGAGTCTGCAAGTTATATTCCCGAAATTTATCTAGAATCATCAGCAGGATAAACATTTGATCCGTCGTTGATCGGCCCTCACGAAAACCAGCCTGGTATTCGCCGACAAAGGACTCCTCAAGAGGCCTCAGTCTGTTGAACAGGACACGCGACAGTATCTTATACGCCGAATTTAACAGGGTAATCCCTCTGTAATTGGCACACTCCAGTCTGCGCCCTTTCTTGTAGATTGGGCATATGAGACCATCCAACCAGCTGGTGGATTGATTGATGTAGCTGCTCGCTTTCGTGCTTAAGAAGTTCGATCGGGATCTCGTCCTTCCCAGTAGCCTTGCTGTTTTTCAGCTCCTTGAGGGCCTTTTTAACCTCATCCAGTGTTGGTGGTTCCACTGCTTGACCGTCATCCATTATGTTAATCCTGTTCCTGGGTGCTCCTTCGCTGCTACCATTCAACAAATCTTTGAAGTGCTCCTTCCACCTGGCTGCCACCATTGTTTTGTCTGTCAGAAAATTTCCTTCCCGGTCATTGCACATGGCGGGCACTGGCGCAGTCTTGTGCCGCGCGCCATTGACAGTTGCATAAAACCTCCGCATATCATTCCTGTCCATACTTTCCTGCGCTTCAGCAATCACACTCTCTTCGTGCTGCCGTTTTTTCATGCGGTGGATTCGTTTCTCTGCTGCTCTTGCCACCCTGTACCGCTCGCTGTTCTGCCGGGTACCGGCCACTAGCATTCGACTTCTGGCGACATTCTTTTCGTTCGTCACTCGTTGACACTCCTCGTCGAACCAACCATTACGCTGGCGTCGCTGAGCCGTACCTAACACCTCTTGCGCTGTTGTTGTCACTGCTTCGTGGATATCCCCCCATAAGCTGTTGGCATCTCCAGATCCGATGGTCTCTCCTATCCTCTCGTCTAGCATCTGATGGTACTGTGCAGCTACCCCTTCGGCTGACAAGCGTTGGATGTTGAAACGCATCGTCCGGTTGTTTCTTGAACTCGTGACGCTGGATAGTCGCGCCCGAATTTTTGCGACTAAAAGATAATGATCCGAGTCAATGTTCGGGCCTCTGTAGGACCTCACATCTATGACGTCCGAAAAATGTCGCCCGTCGACCAGCACGTGGTCTATCTGGGAGCAAGTGTCACCACTCGGGTGTCGCCAGGTGTGTTTTCGGATATTCTTACGTGCGAAGTAGGTACTGCTGATTGCCATCCCTATAGCAGCCGCGAATGTCACAAGGCGCAGACCATTATCGTTGGTAACGGAATGAAGGCTTTCCGTTCCAATGACAGGTCGAAAGAAACTTTCCCTGCCTATCTGCGCATTTGCATCTCCGATGACTATTTTGACATCTTGTTTTGGGCACTCTCCGTAGGCCTTATCAAGGCTTTCATAGAACTCATCCTTCATGTCATCGAGTTTGTCGTTCGTTGGCGCATAGATGCTGATCAGGCTGTAGTTGAAGAATTTGCTCTTCATCCTCAACACACAGATTCGGTCACTTATCGGCTTCCACCGAATAACTCGCTTCATCTGCTTCCCGATCACTATAAAGCCAACTCCGCGTTCTGCCTTATCGCCGCCGCTGTAGTAGATGTGGTACTTGAATGAAGTGTTGGCGATGGGATCCACCGCTCGGAATTCGCGTTCTCCAGTTTTGGGCCAGCGTATCTCCTGGATAGCAGCCACCTTAACGCCAACATTCTGCAGTTCACGAGCCAGGAGCCCAACACATGCGGGCTCATTCAAAGTTCTCACGTTCCAAGATCCGACTTTCCAATCGTTGTCCTTTATTCGTTGCCGGGTCTGTTGCCGTTGAATCAATCCGTTAACTCTACTATAGACGAGTGCACCGATGAACTGAATTCATCGCGGTCCGAGAATTTTGACACTACAGCGGGGTCGCTTCCAAACAGAAATAAACGATTTCCAATCAGAATTGATCAATTCTGATTGGGAACGACCCCGCTGTAGTGTCAAAATTCTCGGACCGCGATGAATTCAGTTCATCGGTGCACTCGTCTATTGCTTTTCTGGGTGTTTGAAGGGTTTCAGCAGGCTACCTTACCGGGGCCGCGCTGCCTACATTGCGTTGAAGGGGCTGCCTTCTTAGGTATAGCTGACGCGATACAGCATTTCATACTCAGCCGCTGGATGCCAGAACAGACGCTGTTTGAGCCGCACCTCCTTGGTGAACAGACGCTCGAATCGTACCTCCTCAATCTAGCTGAAGTCAGAAGGACAACAGTGCCCAGGCTGCACTACCAGCTAAGCACACAACTCTTAGTTGGCGGTCTTTGTCATCGTTTGACCCGTGGAAGCATGAGGTAGGAACTTGTGAGGAACAGAGCTATGTTGGACGCTCTCCTTATCGACTCACCGTTACAGCTACATTTTCTTACTGTTATTAATTGACGATTAGTGTAATTTTCGTATCTGAGAACATCACTCTCTATTTGGTGAACGCAAAAAATATAACACTGTTTCTGATATATAGCGCTTTGATACTAAGAAAAACACTCTTTTATTTTGAAGTGAAACATTATAATAAATTTTCACATTGTTATCAATATACTAACATGACGTGGAACATTATTACATAATTTATGAAATATGTTGAACACATTTTGTAGTCTGAGATCTGAATTCCTTTATAGAATAATATATTACATATTATGAGGGTAGCGCAGAAATTTTCACAATTGGATCAGTTCTACATGAGCGCATTTTTTATTTGTTGTTTTTTTTTTATATGGAAAGAACATCCTTGCAGCCGAGAAAACATTGTCCCGAAAAAGATGATAAACGCCTCTCCGTAATAGAACCTGGTAGCACTGACTTTAAAAGCATTGAAAAAAGCGTTTTCTTAATTGAAAATAAACAATTGAAAAATTACTGTGATTTTCATTTTCCCCTAGAGGAAGCACATTTTCGGTACACTCGTACAGCTCATGCATTGTATCGTACGCAATAAGTGAATACGTCAAATGAAAGTCTGTCTATCGTAGAATAGACCAACCGAATAATATTTCGCATTATTTGTCAGAAAATTATCGAATTTACGTATTTTGTGCTCGGAGAATGTTATCTTGAATTGAACAATTTGTAGCCTAGATTTGAACTAGAAAACGGGGGTGAGCTTCCAGTGTTGGCCGGCAGACTGCGCTAGTAGTTGCTTTATTTACTCTTAGGCGATGGAAAATTCCAAATTTAGTTTCCAAATTCCTCAAGAATTCAAGCATTCTGAGTTGAGATATAACTGCTTAATGAAAAATAGTTATGAGAATTTGCAGATCCATATAATTTTTGATTGTTTACCATAAAATTGGCTGTTTTTTTCTCGAGGTGCTGCCGCCAGTAGCTCAAAGCTAGATTAAAATTGGTTCAAATCAAGATTAAAATCATTATTGAGAAATTATTGAATTTTTCAATGACACTTAGTGCAAATACAATTTATTTAATACAAATTTTTCTGGAAGCTAATACCCATGGCTTTCACGTACATGAGATTCTACCCTAGTAAATTATTTTCTTGCAGAAGAAAAAATTGGTCAAATTTTCAGCTGCTTCAGAAAGATGCAATTCAGTTCAACTCATGATTGCCTACCCTACCTCTTTGCTATACCATAATCGCAATTTTTGTTTTTATTTTAAGTAGTGAGCGGAAGATTTTCACACTTATTTGAATATGATGACCACAATTGTTTCGTTTGATATCACAAGTTTTTTTAATTGTCTAAACGTCTAAAATTGCTAAACCATATATATTTGATGTATGATAAGAGCCTAGAAAAAAACTTTTTTAAATTTTAATTCAACAATATCTATTTTGTTAAATGTGAAATTGTAAAATCCAGATTTTTTCCGATCCCGGTCACAGTTCACAACCGACCAAATCTCGGGATCCGGCCTTCGAGGGTTTCGCAGCGGACTTCGAATATGGCGGACTTCCAACTCGCGGGGAATTATTCGGACGGGGAGAAATAACGAAAGAACGCGCCCGAACAGCTTTACTGTTTGCAATAGACTCAATTTATTTATGTTCTGACTGGATTACACAGGTTGTCTATAGTTGTGGTAGTGTAAGTTTACTTGGAAGGGAAAACAAGTTACATCTAGTTCATTAGGGTAATTCAAAGTAGTTAACGTATTAGGGTAGGTCAAATTTTTTTAAGTTAGCGAAAGTTTTTTCTCTTTTGGCCAGTTAACAGAAATCGTTTCAGTTTTCAGTTTTTTTTTAATATTATGAGGAGAGCGAACATTTTTACATGTTTGATGAGCGCAATTTTCAAATTATCTATTTAATATGACAGCAACATTTTTCCAACTAAGTACGCGACTCTTTTATTATAAAGAGCGACGAAGTTTCATATGGCTATCCGATGAGTGAAGTTTTATGAATATAAGATCACCGCTTCTATTTTGGGGAGCCGACAAATTAATGTTCTGTTTTTAATGTATGAAGAGCGCAATGGTCTCATCTAACATTCAAACTCGTTTATTTTGTTTAAGTACTTCAAAATTGTCTCAATGTTTTCAATTAGATAAGATATTTTATCATCTTAGATTGCAAATCCTTTATTTTAAATGGGTAGACAGACATTCTCACATTTTTATCAATTTGCGATGAGAGCAATTTTCTAGTATAAATAGAATATAGTTAAATTGAATTAAAATTTGTCACATTTTACTTGATATTATGAGTGCAAGTTTTTCATCTGATATCACCACTAGTTTTTTTTTATTTTATGAAGTTTGCAGCTATTACACCACTTATCTTTGAATTATGATATATATTTTTTTCCGACCAACAAATTTGACAAATTGAAAACTATTACACTATTATTTTTCAAATAAGATTAAACTTGTCCGAACAAAATCATATAAATCCGTAATTTCATATATTACATTGTTAATGATATATTTTGAGGGAATTTCTACGACTGAGATCGCAGCTCATTGAAAAGCGAAGGAATTTTCACATTGTTATTGATTTACGATGAGAGCTGTTTTCGAATCTGAGATAGCCACTTTATATTTTGGGAACTGAAAAATCTATTATCCTTTTTTGGTATAAGATGAGCGCAATTTTAACATCCAAGACTAACACTTTTTTGTGAGCGGGAAAATTGTCTTGTTTGCTTTATTTTGGGAACAGTAAAATAGTTAAATTGAGCGCAATGCTTGAATTATTTATATGGGGGCGTAGCATAATAAGGGGCGCAGCTATTTTGAAAACTTGGGTAACCAGCTCTGATTTTAGCATGACAGCACTGGTTGTAGCGCGTTCACCCATAAATCCAGCCTGAAATTGCCCCACGAACTCTCTTGTAATCGATGATAGACGGCGGCATAAAATTTGAGAGAGTATCTTGTATCTCTCAAATTTTATGCCGCCGTCTATCATCGATTGCAAGAGAGTTCGTGGGGCAATTTCAGGCTGGATTTATGGGTGAACGCGCTACAACGGACCAGATGTTCACCATCCGCCAGGTGTTGCAGAAATGCCGCGAATACAACGTGCCCACACATCACTTGTTCATCATCTTTTAACAGCGTATGATACAATCGATCGAGAAAAGCTATGGCAAATTATGCACGAATGCGGATTCCCGGATAAACTGATACGATTGATCAAGGCGACGATGGATCGAGTGATGTGCGTAGTTCGAGTATCAGGGACACTCTCGAGTCCCTTCGAGTCTCGCAGAGGGTTACGGCAAGGTGATAGTCTTTCGTGCTTGCTGTTCAGCATTGCTTTAGAGGGTGTAATAAGGAGAGCGGGGATAAACACGAGTGGAACGATTTGCACGAAGTCCGTTCAGCTGCTTGGCTTCGCTGATGATATTGATATTATAGCTCGTAAAATTGAGACGATGGCGGAGACGTACATCCGACTAAAGAGTGAAGCCAGGCGAATCGGATTAGCCATTAATGTGTCGAAGACAAAGTACATGATGGCAAAGGGCTCTAGGGAGGAATCACCGCGCCCGCCACCCCGAATTCATATCGACGGTGATGAAATCGAGGCGGTTGAAGAATTCGTGTACTTGGGCTCACTGGTGACCGCCGACAACGACACCAGCAGAGAAATTCAGAGGCGCATTGTGACAGGAAATCGTACTTACTTTGGACTCCGCAGAACTCTACGATCGAATTAAGTTCGCCGTAACACGAAGTTAACGATCTACAAAACGCTGATTAGACCGGTGGTTCTCTATGGGCACGAAACATGGACCCTACGTGCAGAAGACCAACGCGCCCTTGGAGTTTTGGAACGGAATGTCGGATAGCAACCCGACTAAAATGGTTCGCGAGAGTCATCCGACCGGTACAAGAAGACGGGGAGCGCAGTGAGCTAGGTGGGTCGACCAAGTGGAGGACGATCTGCGGACGCTACGCAGAGAGCGGAACTAGACCGAGTGGAATGGAGACGGCTACTATGTACAGCAGAGGCCACCCCGGCCTTAGCCTGATCGGTAAGGTAAGTAAGAATAATTAATGCAGCAGTTGTGCGGATACTACGAGGTTAGCTTTGAGCATCTCAGCTCACATGCGATCGATCCCTGGGGCACAGTTCGATTTCATGCTACGGATGGCTGGTTCACTTGAAAAAGGTTTCCAAACTGCTCAAACCAGCGTTTCAGCTGGCCCGCCGGGTCGGTCAATAGCTGTCCAGACTGGCATCGTATCATTTATCTTAATCCCACTAAGGCAACGTGAGACATCGTAGAGGAGACGAATGTAGCCGGTATTTGCGTCCTTCTTGCCTTCGTCGGCTCCACCCTCGCTCTTTTGTCCCATCTACAGGAGGCAGCGTTTCACTTCCTTCTCGAGAGCTGAATACTGCTGACAGGCTACGGCTTTGGCTCCTCGTGTTTTCGCTCGCTCTATTGCGGATTTCTGTGATCTACTGCTTTCTTCGGGTATGTAGCTCACCCAAATTATTATCGCCTATGGCGATGAAGACGTTCTTTATGGCGACGTTCTTGGTATGTTTCCACCTTCCGGAATATCCGTAACACTGTTCTCCAGCTCCTTAACGAAGGATCTTTTCACCGCAGTGTCTTCCATTCGGCGTGTCGTCCGATTTGAACCGTCGTCAACGCAATATCGGCGCAGCGTTTGTTCCGGACATCAAGAAGGCTACGTTCCAGTCAACCAGTCATCGTATAAGAAATTGAATAAGATGTTTAAGTGGAGGCGATATGCGTACATTTTACATGCGCCTATATGGAGGCATGGATGGCATTACTGATTGACTAGGGTCTCCATTTTTGGTTGATGCAGATGTGGTCGATATGATTTTCCGTGACGCCAAATCTTAAAAAATAAGTGACGCTCCCTACTGCAGACAATTTGCAGATTTACAATAAAGTGTCTATAGTCGTGACCAGCATTGTGCTCAAATTTAACCAATAGGTTCATACGGAAACGTTTGCACATATTTTTTTTGGCTTCTCGGTCATTGTAATTTTCAATGACTCATATATTGCCACAGTTCCAGGTGATAAATGTTGGATATTTTAACCAGCGATTAACACACAACGATGTACGAATTTTGTTCTCACGACCAGCCTGACTCATACAGCAGCACAATGTGGTTGCAGAATTACGCTCTGCATACCTATATTTAAGTGCATCGTTTTACAATCTTGACACACTGACCGGTGCCAGCAGTAGATCATTGCATCGGCATTGTATGTCAAGCCAACGGGAATGCAACGATGACGACGTTGATGATTGTTGCTGATATAATATGTGGTAGCAAGTCGAATCACTTTGAACTACTATTGATGGATGAGCGATTTAAGTAACCCGTTTGAGATTTGTTTCATTCAGTAAGGGATTGAACCTGTTCAAGTTAAGGCGATGCTGCGTTTTGTGATCGTATTGTGTTCAGTGATCAGTTGGGTTTATGCAGCTCCGACTGTGGTACATCTTTTTGTGAAATTTCATATTGTGTTCTACAATTGTTAATTTGTTCTACTAATTCTAGCATCTGGGGGAATCGGACTCAGACGTTTACGGGTACAGCACGGAGCTTCCGCTAATCATAGATCCGATAGTTGTGACAACGAAGCCCATAGTTGAAACATCTTACGTAAACCCAGTGACCATGGATTCCATTCCATGGACGGCTACAACTGCTCAACAGCCTGCATTCCAACAACCGCAGCCGCCATTTCAGCATCACCATCAAGCCCATCAACCCCAACAGCCCCAGCAACCTCACCAACCCCAGATCCAATACTACTATTATCAGCCCCGGTATCCGTACAACATGCACCCTTATCAGGTGCAACCGGCGCACGGGTACCAGTGGCAAAACACGGTTCCACTGCAGCAGCCTGTCATACAGCCGGAAAATACCAACGTTCTGCCCTGTACCAATCCTTACCACCACAGTGGTGGTTATCAGCAGTACGGTTATTGATGCGGTTCCCATCAAAAGGGATCCCCCGACTCCGCAACAAATTGTCAGAGCTACATAAAAGCAAAAACTCGTCAATTATCCTCCACACAGCTCTAATTTTACGAATGAAATCACTTCAAAGTCCACTTTGCCCACCGCACTCCGATTGTGTACGTACAATTTAAGCAACGAAACGAAAAGCTTCCAAAGCTTCCGAAAATCTTCCACCGAGAAGGGCCGCAGTTCTGGGTTTCCCTGCGTTGCTGGGTGGGCAAACATAGCCCGACTCTTGTATAAGCATGGAAAGCGAAGAAATGACGACAGCTTAGAAGCACTCGATTAAATTCAAACAATTTCGATAATACCGCGCCACCCCGCAACTGCTATCGTTACTCATTGTTGCAGCTTGACGATGCTGGTTGGATCACTTCGGCGTTCTGAACGAAGATTCAAATGATTTTCAGAAGCAAAAGGAAACTGGGTATTGATTAGTTTACATACGAAGGTGGATAATCATCCTCGTCCGGGCTGAAAGAAAAGCAATTTACATTTCGAGAATAAAAACGACAATACCTTTCAACTGCCGCTGTTCCACTCAATTGAAACGCAAGGTATCTTTTTTCCTCCGATTAGTCCAATGTTATTTCTATTCCAGTCAGTGGTGCTTCATATTTAAACTCCAAATGAGGTGTATCGGTTTCGTACCCCAGGGTAATTTGTGTCTGCCATCCGTATCGTTAAATATTGTTACTTCTCGTTCCGCGTGCTGACGACTTTTCGTTCCAGCAGTTAACCAGCGCGCCTGGGACACAGAAATAGAACGCGGGCCTTCGGGGAGCTCCCGGCTTGGGGAGTGTTTGGGTTTGAATTCCGTTTTCTAGAACATCATTTATCTGATTGATTACTTTTGTAACAGGCATGCCATTGCTGAGATTGAAGAAGCTAGCTGCGTACCTAAATGAAATTCGATGTAATTGGCAATCACTAGGCAGCTGATGATATTTTCATGAGAGGGGATACAATCTGAAGTTATCATCTTAAGGAAGTGATAGTGTATTAAAACTTCTTAACACTGTCCATTTAGCACACTAAAAAGTCACTTGTTTGGAAATGTAACCGACTGGTTATGATCTGTTACAGAATAATACTATTGCAGTGAATATTTCCATTGACTACAAAAGGGTCAACTCTTGCATCAAATTGAAACCGCTTAACTTTTAGGTCTTCATTTCATTTTTTCTGAGCATCATAACAGATTGCAAACTCATTTGGGATACGCTGGGTCGCCAAACATCAACCGCACACGGCTATCCATAGAGCAAAAGCTTTCAGTTTCAATCAATTCCGCTGCTTGATGCATGCAGCACAGAAGCATGGGAAGCATGCGTGTATGTAGATTGTGCGTTTTCCTACGAACGAACGAAACCTGTCGTACATACCGTGTTTTGATCTATAAATATTTATGCGAAAACATCCTATGCATAACAAATATTTCATCACTCGGTTGCTCTATTCATAAGCACGCGCAAACCTACATAAATACCGGCGGCGGCGACGACCTTCTGATCCGATTTCAGGATCTCCCATTTAGCAGGATCTGCAGTGCCGGTGGTTGTGGTGGGCAACGCCAACGGAAGCTATACGCAAGGTGAGGAAGGTTCGGTGTCGCTGCTTTGCATAGCTTGGATAAATCTTGCTCGGTGATGCGTGTGCCAGACCAGGTATTCAGCAGCATGGAATGGGATCAACGGTTCCGAGTAGAATTCCTCACCGTTATCATCATGTGCATTCGGTGCGCTAGCAGGCGATTGAATGGGGCGATGCGATACATTTCACTGCTGCAGACGAATGTATGGTGACAGGAAAGCACATGATACCAGGTGCAGATAGCGGAAAAATGGCACAAAATACAATATGAATTGAAATATTGTTTAGATACACTCCGAATAAAATTTATAGAGATTTTAGAATGGATAGACTCAAGAGTATCCTGATCTGGAGAATGAGATATTAGATCAATATGGTGTTTGGTACTGAATCTGCATTGTTATTCGACAAGCCTTCTAATGCAGGCTGGTAGCACATGGTCTGCCAAATGCACATCAAGCAATCTAGTAGGCGAGCAAACTGTTGTTCCGTCACTACCTCGCGAACGTCAAATTGTAAACACAAGTTGCTTCCTGGGGGCACCCACTTGTCCACAATAATTCCAAGCTCCACTAGTGTTTTGGTTTATATGTTTTGATTGAAGAATATGTATAAAACTTTTCTAACTTCTGGCACACACATTCGCCATGCACATACATTTCACACGCGAATTCGACTATAACACTGAAGTGATTGTACCTACCTTGATACCTTGTTGGCTACAAAGTAACTTTACTCCAACGCCGAGCGTATAGTAGAGCACCATCTTCGTCGGTCTTGGGCGATGTTCCTCCAGTTTCCCCGAACGTGTAGGGATCGTAGATCTTCTTCAACCCCGTGCAGCCAGCGAGTTCGCGGCCGCCCACGAAGTCGCCTACCTTTACCGGGTTCTCTGCTGAATTATTTCTTCCGACATTCGCACTACGTGCCCAGCCCACTGAAGTCTGCCGTATTTTATACGTGATTCGTGCGTCTGCGCCACACTCCATTTTCTTGTTTCCCACCGAGAATTGTCCGCAGCACTTTGCGCTCAAAAACTCCAAAAGCTTTTCGGTCTACCTCCTTTAACGTCCACGCTTCGTGACCGTAGAGGGCAACCGGAAGAATCAGCGTCTTATACAGAGCGAATTTTGTTTGCGTTTGCAAGTTACGGGACCTAAGCTGGCTACGCAATCCTTAAAAGGCCCTATTCGTAGCTGCAATACGCCTTTTCACTTCACGGGAAACGTCATTGTCACATGTCACAAGCAAGCTTGCTATTTGATGAAAACATTCGCGAAATGATGCGATTTGCTTTCGACAACGAATACGTTTTCACCCATCTTCGCTTTATTCAATCAACCTCCCATACGAGTAGGGTGACCATATAGAAATAAGGTGAAGGAGGACATTCAGACCAAATTTGATTGAAAAAGGAGGACATTTGAATAAGAAGGAGGACACTTTTTAAAAAGCACAAATCTCGCGTTCAGTATCATACAGACATATCTGCAATGATCGATTTATCTTCATAGATTTTCTCTTTGTATTATTGGACTCAATAACTTTTTATTCGGTTACTCTGTATTACTGCTATTCTTATCCAACTTCTAGAGATTTGTCCGAAAATTTAGTAGCTTGGGTAAATCATTCGAATAAGAATTCGAAAATTCAAAATTTCTGTTTGGCGGAACATACAAAACATTATTTTGCGTCCAACCAGAGTGAACTGTAAACCATTCGATAGAATCAGCGAAATATTTTAGTTTTGATCCAGGTGATGAACATTTCAAGTTCTCCCCATCACCGTCAGATTTCTAACTTCTAACCGACTCATAGATACAATCTGTGAGAGAAATGAACACGTTATTATGTGTCGATGGCGCTGATTGCCAATATTGCCATTTTTCTCAAATCACATTCAGCCAGACCGAACTAAGTCCACAGCATTTTATAATCAATTTATTCTCAACTATACAAAAATCAACTGGTTTTTAATAACAGCATTATGTCGATACACCTCATCCTGGTAATTTAACACAGGAGCCGTCATTGAACAACAAGCCTAATTAGAATAATAAAGCTTGAAAAAACTCAAATAGGGAATCGCGCTACTTGGGCGGTGGTATAGAAGGCGGTGGTATGAACCAATTGACACAACTTTTGGAATGTGGTGAGATAGGTATAGTATCTACCCGTGTACAACATTTCAAGTCAATTTGTTCAAAATTAACTGAGTTATTGTGGAAAACAGACGAATATAGAAGCCACCGCCCAAGTGGCGCGATACCCTACTTGTTACGCTTTGGCTGATCGAAAAATGGCGTTTTCACGAAAACCATCCTTGAGAAGAATGTTTAGAACTTGATTCCTACTTCACGACTGACATTCAGCAAGGTAATATGACCTGGAGGTAACGCGCTTGGTTATCACTCAGATGATCCAAGTTCGAATCTCTTTCATATTTTTGAAAACTTTTTTTGTACTTAGTGCACTTTGGCAGAAAATTTTCATGGTTTTCTTCGACCAGCATAAATTTGAAGTACACAAATTGCTCCACATTCACATCTCAGGACCTCAGGGCATACAAGGACATCGTTTGACATAATCACTCGTTCATATTTCAAACTATTTTGAGACCTTCGTGCTACCATACTATACACGTCCTCTTTGATTCATGCAAAGAATTGTGAGTGATATCGATTTCGACTTGATAGACCATGAAAAATCGAGATTTTTTTCACTATCCAACTGGTTTTATCTGAAACAAAAAAATACTTTCAGCCAAACTGAACTATAAACCATTTCCTAATGTTTTTGATCAGCCAGAGTGAACTGAGTGCAAAGTACCAAGAAATAAAATGTAATTATATCAATGATTCCAAATAATTTACATGTATTCTTCTTTTCTGATGGTTTAAATATGGAGGCTTGTATGTTACATGTGTGCGGAAAAGTTTCAAATAATCTTCGCTGTTGTTTATTTGTGAGTGGTTGAACTTTGAGCTTAATTATCTCGAAATTATCTTTTTGGCGCTTAGTTCGGTTTAGCAGAACCCCGGCCATATAGTACCAGCACAAAAATATTTGCCAGCTACTCATACAATTTCAAGTTTAAGTTCAAAAAGGACGACGTTTTCATGGAAAAGGAGGATATTCCATTTTTTATCAAAAAGGAGGACATGTCCTCGTTTAGGATACCATATGGTCACCCTACATACGAGTAGCACACGAACGGACTCAACACTGATCAGCATAGTTGACTCTTCCTTTTCGCCGTTGAGCCGTTGCGTTCTAGCCAAGCATCTCTTTTCATCGCTTTCGATGTTTTTCGACAGCTTATCGCGAAGCCTTAGCCGTAGCTTCGCAAACCAACCTATTCGGTATGGTTCGGCTGTTCGGGCGAGCGTGTGACGGCCCAGTCAGATGTGTGCAAAATCGTTTGTGATTTACATCATGTTCGTTTTGCCACCTCTTTGCTGCTGGTCATCGCTGATCAGTGCACAGTTCAATCGCACGCGATAAATATACAGTTGTTGAGTTGTGATGAGCACTAGTGAGGTGATCATTTGCATCATTGGTCACAAGTGTTCCAAGATAAACAAATTCTTCAACAACTTCAAACACTTCCCCATCAATCACTATCTCAGCACTAACACCACTAGGCCTGCTTCTGTCTCTACCCGCTATCATGTACTTCGTCTTGGAAGAGTTAATCGTCAAGCCTATCCTCGCCGTTTCTCTCTTCAGAGGAGCATAAGCTTCCTCCACTGCTCTACGATCGATGCCGATGAGATCAATATCGTCCGCAAAACCGAGGAGCATGTGCGACCGTGTGATGATAGAGCCATTCCTCTGCACGCCTGACCTTTTTTTTTCTACGTTTATTTGTCGATTTGGCTTATTTAAAACTATTTACATAATTTATTAAACTACGACTTCTAAATTGAAATTTAGTTCATTCACATCTATTCTATCATTGCAATTCTGAATGAAAGTGATGTAGCGCTCCTTCGAGTGCAATGTTGAACAATAAATTTGAAAGAGCATCTCCCTGCTTCAATCCATCCAAGGTCACAAACGACGTAGACACTTCGTCCGCGATCCGAATACTTGATTTTGATCCATCCAGCGTTGCCTAATAAGTTTCGCCGGAAAACCATGTTCTGACATTATCTGCCAAAGCTCATTTCTTTTCACTGAATCGTACGCTGCCTTAAAATCAATGAACAGATGGTGAGTCTGCAAGTTATATTCCCGAAATTTATCTAGGATCATCCGCAGGGTAAACATTTGATCCGTCGTTGATCGGCCCTCACGAAAACCAGCCTGGTATTCGCCGACGAAGGACTCCTCAAGAGGTCGCAGTCTGTTGAACAGGACACGCGACAGTATCTTATACGCCGAATTTAAAAGGGTAATCCCTCTGTAATTGGCACACTCCAGTCTGTGCCCTTTCTTGATTGGGCATATGAGGCCATCCAACCAACTGGTGGGCAATTCTTCATCCTCCCAAATCTTTATAATAAACTGGTGGATTGATTGATGTAGCTGCTCGCTTCCGTGCTTAAGAAGTTCGACCGGCATCTCGTCCTTCCCAGCAGCCTTGCTGTTTTTCAGCTCCTAAAGGGCCTTTTTAACCTCATCCAGTGTTGGTGGTTCCACTGCACTGCTTGACTGTCATCCATTATGTTAATCCTGTTCCTGGGTGCTCCTTCGCTGCTACCATTCAACAAATCTTCGAAGTGCTCCTTCCACCTGGCTGCCACCATTGTTTTGTCTGTCAGCAAATTTCCTTCCCGGTCATTGCACATGGCGGGCACTGGCGCAGTCTTGTGTCGCGCGCCATTAATAGTTGCATAAAACCTCCGCATATCGTTCCTGTCCATACTTTCCTGCGCTTCAGCAATAACACTCTCTTCGTGTTGCCGTTTTTTCCAGGTTTCGTTTCTCTTCTGCTCTTGCAACCTTGTACCGCTCTCTGTTCTGCCAGGTACCGGCCACTAGCATTCGACTTCTGGCGGCATTCTTTTCGTTCGTAACTCGTTGTCAGTCCTCGTCAAACCAACCATTACGTTGGCGTCGCTGAGCGGTACCAATCACCTCTTGCACTGTTGTTGTCACTGCTTTGAGGATGATTCCCCATAAGCTGTTGACATCTCCAGATCTGTTGGTCTCTCCTATCCTCTCGTCTAGCTTCTGATGGTGCTGTGCAGTAACCCCTTCGGCTGACAAGCGCTGGATATTGAAACGCATCGTCCTGTTGTTTCTTGAACTCGTGACGCTGGATAATCGCGCCCGAATTTTAGCGGCTACAAGATAATGATCCGAGTCGATGTTCGGGCCTCTGTAGGACCTCACATCTATGACGTCCGAGAAATGTCGCCCGTCGACCAGCATGTGGTCTATCTGGGAGCAAGTATCACCACTCGGGTGTCGCCAGGTGTGTTTTCGGATATTCTTACGAGCGAAGTAGGTACTGCTGATTGCCATCCCTCTAGCAGCAGCGAATGTCACAAGGCGCAGACCATTATCGTTGGTAACAGAATGAAGGCTTTCCGTTCCAATGACAGGCCGAAAGAAACTTTCCCTGCCGATCTGCGCATTTGCAT
Organism: Aedes albopictus; assembly: GCF_035046485.1. Taxonomy (NCBI): domain Eukaryota; kingdom Metazoa; phylum Arthropoda; class Insecta; order Diptera; family Culicidae; genus Aedes; species Aedes albopictus. The sequence continues at coordinate 121,016,709 of NC_085138.1, forward strand.
CTCCGATGACTATTTTGACATCTTGTTTTGGGCACTCTCCGTAGGCCTTATCAAGGCTCTCATAGAACTCATCCTTCATGTCATCGGGTTTGTAGTTCGTTGGCGCATAGATGCTGATCAGGCTGTAGTTGAAGAACTTGCCCTTCATCCTCAACACACAGATTCGGTCGCTTATCGGCTTCCACCGAATAACTCGCTTCATCTGCTTCCCGATCACTATAAAGCTAACTCCGCGTTCTGCCTTTATCGCCGCCGCTGTAGTAGATGTGGTACTTGAATGAAGTGTTGGCGATGGGCTCGGAATTCGCGTTCTCCAGTTTTGGGCCAGCGTATATCCTGGCTAGCGGCCACATTAACGCCGACATTCTGCAGTTCACGAGCCAGGAGCCCAACACGTGCGGTATCATTCAAAGTTCTCACGTTCCAAGATCCGACTTTCCAATCGTTGTCCTTCATTCGTTGCCGGGTCTGTTGCCGTTGAATCAATCCGTTTACTCTACTATTGCCTAGACTATTGCTTTTCTGGGTGTTTGAAGGTTTTCAGCAGGCTACCTTACCGGGGCCGCGCTGCCTACATTGCGTTGAAGGGGCTGCCTCCTTAGGTATAGCTGACGCAATACAGCATTTCATACTCAGCCGCTGGATGCCAGAACAGACGCTGTTTGAGCCGCACCTCTTTGGTGAACAGAGGCTCGAGTCGTACCTCCCCAATCTAGCTGAAGTCAGAAGGACAACAGTACCCAGGCTGCACTGCCAGCTAAGCACACAACTCTTAGCTGGCGGTCTTTGTCATCGTTTGACCCGTGGAAGCATGAGGTAGGAACTAGTGAGGACCAGAGCTATGTCAGAAGCTCTCCTTATCGACTCACCGTTTTACAGCCCAATGTACTACATTAGTAGTTATTTAGGTTCTCCCGTTTATGGTTCGAGTAACAACACATATATAATTTATTTTAGCCGTTTTTATGCCAGGAATTTTTTCAGAAGATAAATAAATTCTATGTTGCAGACCCACAGGAAGTGCTCATTTGTATCAAAAATTTCAACATGGGTTTCAACTGAAGCAAACATTTGTCAAATGACAGACAAAACTAGCATCTTAAATCAAGTTTCGTTGGTAGGGGTTCATTCAAATATTACGTAACGCAAAGTTTGGCAATTTTGGACCCCCTCCCTCCCCCACGTAACAACTTTTGTATGGAAAGTTTTTAAATTTTGTATGAAGCGTAACACAGCGCTAGACCCCCTCCCTCCCCCCATTAGCGTTACGTAATATTTGAACGAACCCTAGACGAATGTCAATGTCACTTAGATATCGTTGACAAAAGCAAAAGCATCAATTATCAAATTTGTTCCTCTACTCCCAAAAGGTAGCTAATATGAATTATTCAGAATATAAAATAAACATCACGTTTGCTAACTAACTCAGCAATTGGTTAGCCAGTGGTGAACCGTTTTCCTCGACGATGTCATCTCATTTGTCCACTGTCACACAAATCAGAAGTGGGACTACCACTTCGTTAGTTTTGCTTCGCCGTATATGAAACAATTTTAGAACGTACGATAAATTCACCTGCTTTTTGGTAGGTTGAGATAATGCTGAAGGGAAACAATAAAATTCAATTCAGAAGCCGTCCTTAATAACGGTGATGACATTTTCGTTTCTTTCATTAGGCGAGGTTTAAAGGTACTAAGGTTCATCGTCATCAAGGTGATTCAAAATTCATCGAATAACACCAAAAGTCATAAAACTCTACTTCCAACCAATTCCATCTTCGTTCTGAAGTGTCAATTTCCTCACAAAATTAATCCATCTTTTGTAGTTCGTGATGTTCATTTCTGATTCCACTCGAGGTCTTGGCGATTTCCCAAGTCCCACACGCACGATTCGACTTTCTTCCTGTCAGATTTCATTTGCTCCCTTCGGGCGTCTTGCGTTCGGCATAAAATATTCACCTGCCGTATTAAATTATTAAAACTAATAAAACTTTCCTCCCGAAAAATATACCTACCTAGTCAAAAAGCAAACATCCGAGAAAAGAAAACACTTCGGCGGCGGCGGTGGCAACTTCATATCAGCCATATTTGCTCGCCGTCACTCTCCGGGGAGAAGGATAAACGGAAGCAGCCCGAAGATTAACTGCCAAGAAAGTGCTAAATTACGAGGGGATGAACTGGGATGATGCGTGTAGTATAGGAGATATAAAACTGGCAAAAAGAAAGCAAATCCCAAGTTGTTCATTAAATACCAGAATTGCTTGATGTTTTTTCCCTCTTCTGGCTTAGTGTGTTCTTGTGAGCATGTGAAGCATGCTCGGACAAATGCAGGAGGAGTTCTAGACTATCGAGACGGCAGTAGGGAAGTGCTTCTTTAGTGAAGGGATAATTTAGTTGGTAAAAAGCTGTACATAAATTTTTGATAAGTTTGTTTTTGTAGGTATGTAACTCAGGGATCAAAGAGCGAAACGCATGTATGCCCTTCTTTGTTTCGAATTTTATATTGAATGAATTATGTTCCTTATCTTTGAGGCACATACATACATTTTCTTGTCCAACATCCATTCAAAATAAGACATTATCAACAATAGTACGGCCCGAGGTTGTCGCTCTCCATTCTTAGTTACGCCTAATGCTCGCCAAGTAACGTTTTACCTAGTCCGCCCATCGAGTTCTTTGCGCTCATCGCTATCTTGTGACAACCGGATCGGTAACGAACACTAATTTTGTAGGGTTGTTGTCCGGCATTCTTGCAGCATGCCCTGCCTACCGTATCCTTCCGGCTTTGGCCACCTCCTGGATGCTGGATTCGCTGTAGAGTGCAGCGAGCTCGTGGTTCATCCTTCGCCGCCACACACCGTTCCCCTGCACACCGTTGAAGATTATCCTTAGCACGCAGCACTCGAAATCTCTGACTGCTTGCAGGTTCTCCTCGAGCGTGGTCCATGTCTCGTGTCCGTAGAGGACCATCGGTCTTATTAGCGTTTTGTACATGGTGCATTTGATGCGTGAGTGAATCTTTTGGGACTTCGCGTTTCCGGCGGGTGTACACTGTACAGCTCTGGCACCATTCCAAATGTTCTGGCGATAATGTCCATGCGTCCGCATTTTGTAAAAATCGTTCCCCGGCTGTTGAGCCTGGCTCGTCGCACAACACCTTCCATAGCGATGTTGATAAGTAGGCATGAGAGTCCGTCGCCTTCTCTCCGGCGAGATACGAATTCACTTAATAGTTCACCCAAAACCCTTACGCAGCTTTGCACACTGTCCATCGTTGTTTCAATCAGTCTAGTCAGCTTCTCAGGAAAGCCGTTTCCGTTCATGATTCTCCATAGCTTTGCCGCGTTGAAATCGATGAACAGATAATGCGTTGGGACCTGGTATTCACGGCATTTCTGGAGGATTTGCCATATGGTGAAGATCTGTTCCGTTGTCGATCAGCCGTTGAAGCCGGCTCAATAACTTCCCACGAACTCATTCGTTTTGGTAGCAGATGACGGAAGATGATAGGGGTAGCACTTTGTAGGCAGCATTCAAAATAGTGATCGTTCTCTGAAGTTCTCACATTCCAAATTGCCGCCTTTCTTGTGAATGGGACAGATGACCCCTTCCTTCCACTCCTTCGGTAGCTGTTCGCAGATCCTGAATACCAACCGGTTCCAAAACGTGACCTACTTTTCAAGGTCCATCTTGATGAGTTCAGCTGCGATACCATCCTTACCAGCTGCTTTGTTGGGTTTGAGCTGATGAATGGCATCCTTAACTTCCCTCAGCGTGAGAGTTGACACTTTTCCATCCTGTGCGACATTGGCAAAGTTATTCCCTGCGTGGTCGTGGTCTCCCATGCCTACGTTCTCCACGCCATTCAGGTGTACATCGAAGTGTTGCTTCCAACTTCCGATCACCTCAAATCTGTCCGCCAAGAGACCCACGTTTTTACCCCTACATATTTCGGCTCGCGGCATGAAGCCGTTGAGCTTCTGGTAAAATTTCGATGTTTCATGGGAACGACACAGCAGTTCCATCTTAAGTAACACACTTGGCACAGAAGAGTCACGGCGGCGCAGGTTTTTGTTGAGCAGAAGTAAATGTGACTTATTTCTAGCAAGTAAGTGTTTATTTGCTAGAATTGAGTCACAGTGACTACCGTGCAACAAAAACCTGCGCCGCCGTGACTCTTATGTGACAAGTGTGTTACTGGGGATTTCTTCGCACTCCACATCTTCCAGGCGGCGCTTTTTCTCCCGGAAGAGGCGGGTTAGGCGTTTCCGCTTCTGATTGTAACGTTTCACGTTCTGCCGGGTTCATTGCTGCAGCATTACCGCCCGTGCAGCATTCTTCTTCTCCAAAATCGCTCTCTACTCCTTGTCGAACCATTCGTTTCGTCGACTTCTTTCTACTTACCCGAAGGTGCTCTCGATTACATCGTTGATGAATTATTTTGCTGTTCTCTAGAGAGGCCACATTGAGCTCACCCTTGTTTGTCTAGCATCGCTGCTCCGAGATACGGCGCGTTTGCTGTAGCGACAACCTGTTGCTTCAGTCGCTCTAGGTTGTGGCGGTCGCCGGTACCGTACATTGTTGATGAAGGATGTTTTGGGTGCAGTTTAACCATGATCAGGTAGAAGTCGGAACCGATGTTTGCACAACAATAAATCTTGTCATCGATAATCTCGAAGAAGTGCCATCTATCAATCAGATCGGCTAGAATTCGGTGTACTGTGGTGACACAGACACAAGACTTAACTTTCACACATAAATGGCATTATAATGGCAAGCAAAAGCTGTTAAACGTCATTGGAATCATATTCAAACACACATAAAAGATAATGATCACATTTTAATAACCATGTAGAAATTAACGATGAAACAAACACTCGTGCCGCCCGAAAAGCCAGCGAAATCCATCTGCGACCGAAGAAGCGATGATGTCGCCAAAAATTATTGCCTCCAGCGAAACTAATAATCACACTCGTAAAACAAAACCTCGAATATCAACGTATGGCTCATTAGTGGTGGCTATAAAATTTCGTAACTTGGTGCGTTTTTATTCGCGCTTTTGGGCTGTCCCTTCTAGTGTGGTACCGTACGTACTTCGTACGAGTGGAAAGATGTGGCTCATCAAAAATTAAAAAAAGTCTTATTTCAGCAAACTTTATGTGAAAGACAGTTTTAGCAAGCAGTAGCGTATGTAGGTTGACTACATTGTAACTTACGATTTGTACTTTGAATAAGAAAAAGCAATGCAAGTTTTGAATTGAAATAGCTTTTTAATCAAGAAAAAAAAAATGTAAAACAGTAGAACAAACCTTTCCCTTCATTACGACAATTAAAAATTATACCTTTACGTCATTGTCGTGAATAAACGCCGTATCCACAACGTTTGTCACGTGTTGTCCGTGTTCCGTTGTTGGTGGACGTCATCATCAAAAACGAGAACACACGGTGCATTATTTTACGATTTTGTGCGGGTTTTGCAAAGGATACGAAGGGAACGAGCAGAACGTGGATTGGGAACGCTCTGCACCGGATTTATGGTCGACGGAAAAAAAGAGATCCGTTAACATGTGTCATTTGTCATAATGATGGCTGCTTGCCGGTCGTAAAATGTATACTTAAACGGTACTTTAATGTGGGACCGGTCGAATGTGCTGCGGTCAGATCTCGGATCCAATGCGAGGAATTCCTGTAATGGCATTTGGGGAGGTTGCGTGATTGAATTTACTACGCTTTTTCAAACCATTTGCGATCCCAACCTTGTCAGAGTTCTACACTTGGATTTCGAACGGATGATGCAGCACAACGATCAATCAGAGTTGAATTACATCGATGCGACATCAGCTGAAGCGTTTTTCGGTTTCTCCTACGGAGAAATAACACTCGAGTCAATTTATGTGTGATTTGTGTGGTTGTTATTAATTTTCTTCAGTCGGTGACACTAGCATCTTCCCAGCCATATTTTACCAGATGCCAAAACCACATGGAAGATAGAGCCGAAAACGGTTCGGAGAAGAATTCTCGAGTTTGTTTTCCCAAGAATCGACAACAATCACAACCTAGTCCAAACTCACAAGCAGCTGAAAATATGTGCTCCTCTCATCCAATGACTTCCTGATCAAGTATCTCTATTTTGTGTCGAAACAATCATAGATATTTTATGGTAATTTACAATGTGATGACTGCTTCCCCATATGCAGCAGCGACGACAGACTGAGTGAAGGCGTGAATTAGTCTCAAATTTCGAGGTTTTTTGCTTGTTTCTTTTGTGTCTTTTCAGACAGACGTCGGAAGTTTTGTGCTTGGTTTGGACACTTATGCTTTTCTTTTGCTATCTTAATTTTACTAGTTCTTAGGTTGTCATCTAGGACTCGTAGTGCCGAATGCACTTTGGACTTTGAGAACGATGCACAGCAACATGATGCCCCTCCCCGCCAATTATCGCATACAGTAAGGTCGCCTTTTTTGAGTATCTTAACTAAGACGCCTTGCTTCCAATCGGCCGGAAATGTCGCGGTTTCCCCTAATTATGCAGAATAATTGATGGAGCAGTTGTGCGGATACTGCAGGGTCAGTTTTGAGCATCTCAACTGATATGCGATCGAACCCTGGGGCTCTGTTCGAATTCATGGCTCTTTCTAACTGCTGTACTGATGGAGCTTCGGTGTTGACACGGGTAATGCGTCGAACCCTTGGCGGATCATGCTGAGGTGTTGATGGCGTGGCCGACACTTGAAAAATGTTTCCAAAGGCTCGAACCAGCATTTCAACTGGTCAATCGGGTCGGTCAATAACTGTCCAGACGTGTCTTTCACGGGCATTGTAGCATTCATCTGAGTCCCATTATAATGACGTGAGGAGCTAGGGAGTCCACCAAGGATTTTTTCCCATCTACATGAGCGTTGCACTTCCTTCTCGAGAGCTGAATAGCGATGACCGGCTACGGCTTTGGCTCCCCGTGTATTTGCTCGCTCTTTAGCAGATTTAGCGTTCCTTCGCTCCTCTATCTTCCTGCAGGTATCGGGGATCCACTGCTATCTCCGGGTGCGTAGCTCACCCAAGTTATTTTCGCTGGTGTCCTTAATGACGCTCCAAAGAAGAATTCGAATGACCCCCAATTGTAGAGGCGCTAGGTGAGATGAGGAGAAAATCGTTTGTTTACATCAAAAATTCAATTTTTCGCCTTCAAAATTAACTAATACTTTGCCTTGGTAGTTGCTATTTTCCATTGGTAATGGCTTCCATTATCATCATTCTTGATACCCATGCCGACAGACACCGGATTGGCCAGCTAACAAAAAATCCGGATGATTGCCCGCCGGAGGCATAGCAAGCGCTCCTCAAATTAATCACATAAATTGTTCGTAAGTACACGCAACCTGAGATTGGCAGATTCTAATACAATTGGGTATGAAACATATACAAATATTGTATTAGGGCCTTGCAAATACAAAAATTGGTAGGTGGCAGTATACCAAAAATTGTATTGGCTTCCTAGAATCTGGAAAAGGAAAATTTCGCATGTGTGCGTGTGGCTCTGTCGCACTGGTTTCTCATTATTTGTTCTATTTTTAGACTGATCATGGCAGCAGCGGCGGCATCAAATACCAATACATGTTTAAAAAGAAATACTGGCGGCGGCGGGAATCGAACCGAGACACTATCATGGTGATACACGGTGTCCTGCGCTCTAACCAGCACGGCTATAACTACACATGAACAGACAAGAGGCTGAAAGCCATCATGATCAACACAAACGTAGCTTGGTGATGGAAGTGATACAGCTGCCACACTGCACAATGGGTCCAGAGCCGTATTTGCGAAGACAAAACTGTTTAAGCTTCAGCTTTAAGTTTTTAGACACATATTGTGTTTTAGAAAGTTTATTTTCAATTGTTGACCCTATTCCCTATTATTGTTATGTTAGGGTGGTTCGTCTGGTTAAACTGATTCAAAAATCTGCTTTCTAATAATTTTATTTGCGATGCCATGATGGATGGTGATGGATCGTTTAATTAGAAATTCCACCAATAAACGGCAATTTTTTAATTTCATATATCTCAGGACTCTCACCACTTAGAAAGTTGGTGTCTTCGACAGCGTTGTTAAGTGAGTCAAGGGCTTACAGTTAATGGTCCACTAGGCGGCGCTAGTTACACATTTGCAAAATCATTCATATGATTGATATTTTTTCGTGAAGTAATCAACAAGCTGTAAGTTTGTTTTCTTTGAACGTGTCTAAGTCAAGTCAAAGGTTTTTCAAAGAGCTATGTATTAGTCATAATTGTGCAATGTCGCATTTCATTCGGTTCACTAGATACAGAGATATTGCAATTAAACGAAGAACACTAAAATATGAACTACTTTATTAGAGTTGCTCCAATTTTATGTAAAGTTATCCAATCGAGCCCAAATTTGTACCGTTTATAGCTTACTAGTTGTGCAACTGGCAGGAAAAATTTGAGAATATTTGGTGCATTATTGAAAAAGTTACAGCTTGCTGAATATATTTGAAATATTAAATAAAAGTTGCATGCTTCAATTAATTCGTAACTAGCGCCGCCTACTGACAGAACCTTGAACCAATCAGCTAATCAACTGAGCGGCCGTAACCAACCTAACAACATCGCCGAAGACATCAGCTTTCTAAGTGATCTGAGTCCTGAGATATATGGAATATAATATTTGTTTGCTCACTAGCGCTGCCTTGTGGTGGAATTTTGAATCAAACGGCTCTTCATTTGTTAGTTCTTGACCAGCCAAATAATATTGCCGAAGACACCAACTCTCTAAGTAATCAGGATGATGAGATATTCGGTATAAACATTTCATCAGTGTTACGTCTGTTTGTCTCTGGTATGACAGATATCACAGACAGCAAGACGTAGCACTGGCGAAATTTCCATACCGTACATCTTAGCACCATGATTACTTAAATATTCGGTATACTTGGCAAAGTTGTTAGGCCAGCCAAGGTTTTACTGGTGATGGGCCGTTTGATTCAAAATTCCACCACTAGGTAGCGCTGACGATAAATTAATTATTATATTCCATATATCTCAGAACTCTGATTACTTAGAAAGTTGGTTTTTTCGGCAATGTTGTTTGGTTTATAAAGGCGTTTCAGTTGATTAGCTGATTGGTTCAGGATTCTGCCAGTAAACGGCGCTAGTTGCAAATTAGTAGAAGCATGTATCTTTTACTTATTATCTCGAATATATTCAGCAACCTGTAACTTTCTATAATGTGTAGGAAATATTCTCAAATTTCATCTGCTAGTTGCACAACTAATTAGCTATAAATTGTACAAATTTGAGCTTGATTGGATAGTTTTACATGAAGTTGGAGCGACTCTAGTAAAATGTTTCATATTTGAGTGTTCTTCGTTAAACTGCTATATCTCTAGATTAAGTGAACCGAATGAAATGAAATTTTGCACATTTATGATTAATATATAGGTCTTTGAAAAACCTTTGACTTGACTTAAATATGTCCAAAAAAACTAAATTACAACTTTTTGATTGCTTTACGAAAAAAAAACATTCATTTCCATAATTTTGCAAATGTGTAACTTGCGCTTCCTTGTGGCAAAATTTCGAAACAAGTGGACCATTAACTGTAAGCCCTTGACCTATAAAACAACATTGTCAAAGACACCAACTTTGTAAGTGACCAGAATTCTGAGATATATTAAATTTAAAATTTGCTTGACCTCTAGCACCGCCTAGTGGGATATACAAAAGCATGCTAAGTTTTAAAAATTGCCTAAAACATTTTTAGCAAGTTGTATCCTTTTATAAAGTCCACCAAAACTATTAAAATTTTGATTACTTGTTCCTCAACGAGTTTGATTTAATTGGTGCAAATTTGGGCTTGATTGATTATTTAACTTTACACGAAATTAGAGCCCTTCTATCTATATCTAGTTTTTGACTTCCGTTTATCAAATCACTGTACCTTAGGAATATTATTTGGTTTTGATCACCGTTTGCTTTATTTGTTGGTTTTGATTGGTTTCTCTCGGTGAAACTGAACTGCAATTAAACGTCGTTTTTACGTTTCAACCTACTTTTTTTATTTTTTCGGTCATCTTCAGAAACTGTCATACAAATACAATAGAAAAGAACAAAAAAGAAAACATTCACAAATTACAAATATTTCACAATTCATAAAATTGACAAAAAACACAACACTTACAAATCCGCCGCCTGTCCGTTTCCCAAGGCGGTGCTTTTCAGGGCTAATTAATTAGAATGAAAAAGTGCTCGTTTGTTGCTCTACGATGCGGAATTCAATATGAAAAAGTGGAAAAAGTGCACTTTGCCTATGTTGCGCCATGGCAAATTTTGGCGGAGTCACTTTTTTCAAAGGGTTCTCATTCCTATCGATGGATCCTCGCAATGCGCAGCCCGATCTCGCCGATTAAGAGATGATGATCAGACGCAATGTTGGTGCTACGTTTGTTCCGTACATCAAGCAGGCTCCGTCTCCATTTTCGGCTGATGCAGATGTGGTCGATTTGATTTTCCGTGACGCCATCGCGGGCAACCCATGTCACTTTGTTCGTTGGTCGATGAGGAAAGAGCGATCCCCCAGTCACCATGTCATTGTTGCCACAAAACACTGCAATTCTCGCTAATTTCTCTGAGACCACGGCGTATCATGACGTGCTCATAGTCCGAGTTGTCGGAAACAACCTTCGCATTGAAATCGCCCATGAGGATCTTGTTATCACCTTTCGGAATCTTATCCACGACAACATTCAGTTAGCTGTAAAAGTTCTCTTATGTCTTGCATTACGGCAGCATCGGTTGGTGCATAACATAGGATCATGGTAAGGTTTTGAACCCGGGCTATGTACACAACTCTTAGCTGGCGGTTTTTGTCATCGCTGGATCCCGATAAAGCATGAGGTAGGAATTAATGAGGACCAGAGCTATGTTGGACGCTCTCCTAATCGACTCACCGTTTTGCAGCTGTAAAGAGTAAAGAGAGCCTTTGGCTCGTTACCACAACGGGTTAAGAACAACAGAACATTCTGAAGATTCAGGTTTCTGAAGTCAGTTTCAGCTAACGCAGCTGCCCAAAAACAGGACAGTTACATTAAATGATACGGAGTTCCATGATCGGATTCACGGCAATCTCATACAAATGAATAAACCTGCTGAATATTCACCGTGTGATAGCTGAGTCGGCAGTGACCAGTCAATGCTTAAACCAACATGCTGCAATTCTGCTTTGTAAGATACTTCGCGGATTTGTAAGATACTTCGCCACCCTTGAAGATGACTCGGTACAATACGATTTTGTTTGACGACATGAGTCCAAACTATTCTAGTATTGTTTGTGCTGAGTGGCAGCCCAGGTGTCAATCTGAAGCTTTACCCAACACTTGGATACCGCAATAGCTGGCTCAGGGCCAATGAAGTCATGTGATGCTCAAGTGCGAGCTAACTCATCAGCCAGTTCACTTCCAGCCATGGAAGAATGGCCAGGTACCTAAACAAGGTGAACAGCGTTTGCTGAATTCAGCTCCTCGATTTGAGTTCGACAACCCGAGCAGGAGAAAATAGCTGAAGGATAACTAACTCAGGTGTGGAAAACCGAATACCTACAACCTGAATGAGGTATTAAGTAGCCCTGCATAAGAGGTAAAATATCTAAAATAATAACTGGTGTGTATTCTGTGCATAACGCGTGAATAATGACATCAGGTATGGCAATACCTAAATAATAACCGGAGATTTTTCCATACAAATAGCGATTTTTCCATAATTGAATAATACCTCAATCAGTCCTCAACACCAAATCAATAACTCGTTGAGGTATTGTACCAATACCTACAAAATACCAAAATAAGTTATTTTCAATAACTGGACAACCGACCAATACCTTGTCTTGGTATGATACCTGACTCTGGTATGCTCCAGTTATGTGGCAGTTATTCATTCCTGCTCGGGAAGCGATAACTAACTTGAACGTAGAGTTGGCCGAAACAAGTGCTCTTATGGCACAGAAGGGAATTAGTGGGCTTCGTGGCCGTGTGGTTAGCGGCGTCAGTCGTCTAGGCGTTTCGTAAATCACGGAGTGCGGGTTCGATTCCCGCTCCAGTCGGGGAAAACTTTTCGTCAAACGGAAAATTCTCCATTGGGCCACTGGGTGTTATGTGTGTTGTCCGTTGTCTCATGTTAGTGTAATGTTCAGTCTGTGCAGCCTCTGGCTGAAGACGGTGTAGTGTCTTTTTTAGGGTCAAGTGGGGTAAAATGCCATTTTTCAAATTTTCAGCGTTTTCAATGATTATTAGCCTCATTTGTTAGGCTTTCAAAGTGGTAACAGCAACTAGACAATATTTGCTCCATGCTTCAGCAAAATCATTCACTGAACTATTGCATTTTCATCGATTTTTAGCGATTTTAAAAACTGATTCGTAAAACGGAAGTGGTGCAAAACGACCATCTGCCATAGGTTAAGATGCCACTTCATGAAAACATTCAAAAATTACGTCCATCAGCTTTCGGGCATTTCCGACTCCTTTTCCCCCCACTGTCCCGCTTTTTCGTATACTCAATAAATGGAGTGTTACCCCCCTCCCCGCAAAACGATGTTCGTAATATTTGAATGACCCCTAACATGGAAAGCGTAGACATCAACAACCATGCGTCTCCATGTGTGCCTCAATCTCGTTGGAAACACTTGGCTGGTAACAAAATCACCAGAAAACCTTAATTGCAAGCACGAAAAACCGGAAGTTGACAATTTTCATTGAGAAATCAAAAGAATTTACGTGGGTTTGTTGGCCTAGCTTCTGGAAGAATGTTCGATGCAAACATATTTTGACACTATTCACCTATAGTAATGATCAAGTCCCATTCAGGAATGATTTTATGAGTTGGACCATTTTACCCCATCTTGGCATTTTGGGCTTTGTTCCCCTACCTTACACATTACGTGTTCCCAAAGTGTAGATTGCACTCCACACATAAGAGCAAAGATTTCAGCCTGAAAAAATGGTGCAGTGTCTACCAAGTGCATAAGACTGATGCAGCCTTAGCTCTCGAGAATAAATACCAGTACCTGCTCAACCTTCGAGAAGGGAGCCATCAGTGTAACATACGATGCCGTCTGAAATACTTCTTTCCAGATAACCAGATGTCCATTCTTCCCGGGGAGGGAATTTAGGGGAAAATGTCCTATATGGAAAATTACAAGCAATTATTAGATCACTTGGAGCAAGGCCAACTTTGTCCCAATTCACCAAAATTGGAAACAACGAGGGTAAGTGCAAGAAAGTGATTCTTGTTTAAGATGAATGTGTAGTGGGGAAACGTCAAAGAGAACTTCGAGCGCTGCCGTGGGCGTTGCAGAGAACGCTCCAGACATCACCATCCTTTGAAGATGGCCTAATTTTGATTGGACTGTTCTCACTTCGCCCCTTTGCCACCACACAAGACATCCATAGGCCAATATTGGACGAACAATTTTAGGATTTTAGACCCCAAGTTGTACCAAAGGTTCGCCGGCATTGCCTGAAGGCCATACAAGCTTTCTTGATTCTGAACTCAACATGAGGTATCCAGGAAAGTTTGAAATCAAGAATGACTCCAGCGTACTTTACGTGTTCAGTCACATCGATTTCAGAATCAAAGAGACGTAAAGGTTGAACACCTTCGTGAAAAAAAAACACCACCGTGCCGTGGTGGTGCCCACCAGTTGAGGAACTATTTGAAGAACGCTTTGCGAGGTCGAAAAGGTTGCTGATGCACATACCAACGAACAACGTTAGGTAGTCGTCGGCAGAACCAAAAGTAGGGAAACCGCTATTATTGAGTTGCCTCAATAGCGTATCTGCTACGAGATTCCACAAAAGCGGTGACAAGACTCCCCCTTGGGGGCATCCAAAAACACTCAATTTCGTAATCCCTGCTACACGCGATGTCGAGAAGAGATATCGGTTTTTGAGCATTTGATGAATCCAATTGGAAATCATTGGAGATATACCATGACTCCGTGCGGCTTGGCATCGAAAGGCACGTTGTCAAATGCACCCTCGATATCTTAGAAAACACTCAAGCAGGATTGCTTTTGAGCGTATGCCTTCTCGATATCGTAAACAGTCACAGTGGATTTACCAGATTGGTAGGCATGCCGGTTCACATGAAGAGGCACGTTGGCCAGATGAACATCACGGATGTGATGATCTACAATGTGTTCTAAGCATTTCAGACGAAAAGAGGTCAAACTGATAGGTCTGAAACTCTTTGCTTCTTCATGCGACGCACGACCCACTTTCGAAGTAAACTTTACAGTAATATATCGTCATGATTTAGGAATATAACCTGTAGCAAAACTACAAACAATAATAAGTGCCCTTTTATTCGATTCTACAGTTACAATACTCCACGCCTAAGCCAGAGAATCATAGCTACAAGGAAAAGACTTCAGGTTCATCTGAAGATGAAATATCCATACATCCGGGGAAGTGTGTGGTAAATAAGTATTTCAGAAAACTCTCATCAGAGGAAATCGTCATTTGGAGAATGATCTTCGTTCACTCAGAATTCCTTAGATTTCGCAAGCATTTTTTTTAACCGACTGACTTCATTCAAACTGTAGCTATTTGTACAAAGGGTTTTCCAGCCGGATCGTTCAACAAACCGGAGAGCTTTCTTGTAGGCCTTGCGAGCCGACCTGAAAACTTCCGAACCAGCCGTACGTCGTCTACTCCAACTCTTTTTACATTGTTTCCTGAGTTTCACTAGATCAGAGTTTCGCCAAGGGGTCCCTCTTGTGGTTTTCACAGACCAAATAGGGCAAGTTTCTTCAAAAGCATCCATCATGAAGGTCGTTGTAGTATCAACGACATCATCTACATCACTTGGAGTGTCAACGGATGGTGAGTAACCATCAGATTTGGCCGCCTACAAATCAGTAAAGAGAACCCAGTTGGTTGATCGGGGATTCCTGAAACGCAATGTTTGCGAAGCAACATTTAAATGTTCAAAAAAGATGTAGCGATGGTCAGATAAAGATTCTTCAACTGACACATGCCAATTGATCATTGCTCATTCATTTTTGCTGAATGTATCAACCACCGGGTTTACAAGCTGATTGAAATTTCCCTTACGAAAGCAAGGTTCTAGGACTAAAGCCACTTGGACTGTACCATTTTGCATATGTCTACAAAGATTGATCGTTGCTGTTCTTTTATGCTGAAGATGGATCTGAGATATCCTAACAGTAGCCACTACCCAAACTAGGCAAGATAAAACTCTTTACAATCACAGCACAACAAAGAACAGCAGCCATAAAACCAGATCGGCATCGATTGGAAAACGCCAAAGGCGAGGATACACAGAATATACTGTGTGGATCGCAAAATGCTAAACCATATAGGTGAAAATTTAAACACTTATCAACAACATCTTCATAATTCCGCCCACGTATGAGCAATATCATACATTTTGAGCGATTGTATGTCATTCCCCAGAACGCCATTCCCCAGAACGCCATTCCCCAGAACGACATTCCCCAGAATGGAATTCCCCAGAATGACCCAATCCCCAGAAATCCATTCCCCAGAATGGGACATTCCCCAGAAAATTATTCCCCAGAATGGGACATTCCCCAGAAAAATATGAGAATCAGTAGTTCCATGGGAATTCTGGTGAATTGTTTGTTTTTAAGGCTCAAAGTGATTTGGTCGAACGCCAGCAGAAGACCAGAACACTCCACCGTGGTTTCAATCACCCTTCCATCCAGGAAAATTGAAAATCATCGAATGAGATAACTTTCAAATGGAAATGATTTTCATGTAATGATACCTTCTTCAGTGTATCTCAAAATTCATTTAATGAATATTGTGTTGAGAACAAAAGTGCGACAACCTTACTTAAAGAAGGTTGTATTTCTATAAGAGTGGTAACTAATGTCAGTAATTTTATCATTCAACTTTTAATAACATCCAATAAAAGAAAGTCTCAAATTGGCTTGTCCGCACTCAGCGCATGAAAATTCTGCTCTTTTGATTTACATCCCCTAAACCATCGTATTTATTCAATCTTATTATCTTACCTGATAGAAGGATGTTGAAATATCCTAAATGTCATTTCGAACTGTCAAAAAACCGCACCGCAGTGCCACACTGTGCGCGCAAAGAGAATTTCACCCGGGTGAATTCACCCCAGTGAATTTCTCTTTGCACGCTCAGTGCGGCACTGCGGTACGATTTTTTGACAGTTCGAAATGACTTTTAGGATATTCAAACATCCTTATATCAGGTAAAATAGGAAGATTGCATAAATAAGTTGGTTTTGGTGGTGCAAATCAAAAGAGCAGAATTTTCATGCGCTCAGTGCGGACAAGCCTGGTCTCAATTACAAAATATCCCAAAAGAACAGCCTGTTAATTAAAGAAGGCAAATTTCAGATGGAATAAGTCAGCTATTCTATTGGACGCACCTCGGAATGACTGTTTCAGCAGTACGTTAACTTGTAGAGTTCCATATTTTTGCATGAAGTTGAATTATATACCAGTGTTATGAAAAATGAAAAAAATGGTAACTCATTAGGACAAGGGACACTAGGCTGCATATATGTTGTTGAGACCGATCGGAGACAAAACAGCGCAATTTAACCTTCCGTAACTCGCGCGGTTGACAACCGGCGTCAGCACCACGCTAATGCTGAGTACAAAAAGCGAGATTTTTTCACCGTGTTGTACAAAATACAACAGCGCGATCGCTCGAGGGTTAAAAAAAAGCAAAACATATAGATGGAAAGTTTACCTCTATATTCGCCAAACTACTGCGCTACAGTTACAGTTTAGAGCAGTTTAGGGTTTTACTTGTTACAGTTTGTGTCATGTAAATTGAAAGTGTGCCTTCGTTATCTATCCAACTTAGGTTGAAAGAACAGCATATTAAAAAAAGGAAGAGTCTTTTATAGAATAAGCCGTTTGTCTGCCAATATACTACATAACAACAAAGGTGGTTAGAAGGAAATGATGAACGACATATTCCATTGTACGATAACACGAATAGGTTTTTAAAAACAGTTCTACTTCAAATGATACTTCGTGTAACTCAAGTTGTCGAATACCTTAGTGAAGCTTTTCAGATGCCAGACACTGGATTTTATCCTGTGACCAAATTCCCTTCGAAATATCTGGGGTGGATGCAACCATACATGTAATTATTCCAATGGGCATTCAAAAATAATTAATGGAAAATTTCATACTATTCATTTCACTTACACATGCCATATAAATCCGATACATTAAAATAACTTTGTTTGCATTATTGAGACATTTACAAAAAAGATGAATTGGGTTTACTCGACGCAATTCCGTGTTGACTTATTTTAGTGTGATTTGAGTTAGCATCAAAATGGTACTCACTAACCTGAATCCAGCAAAAAAGAATGTTTTTCGCGCTTCTCGCTCAACAGATGGCGGTAGTGTATCATGTATAGCGTGTCGCCGAGTACTGTAACCGTTTAGTTACAATTATCCCAATATTATTTTTAATTTGTGCATTTGATAAGGAACTGTAGTGTTTTTATAGATTGTGTTTCATGTTGGGTTTGTAGGATTAGATAGATATTGTATAGTTTGTGTTAAATGTATTAGATCAACGGGCTTAAAAGGGCAGAATAAATCAACTGTGGTAATAAGGAAAAAGGATTGAAAATGGATGGGTGGTGATATTCAACAAGGAAGGAAAATAAAGGGAGGATGGAACAAATGGAAAATGAATGGATTGGCTAGATAGAATTTTGGGGAGTCGGCCATTGATCAATAATAATTCGGCGTCCGTGCAAGACAGTTGAGCCAAGTGATTGAAGTGCCTACAGTGCCCAAAGTTCCGTGTGTGTCCCTGAACCACAGTGCGAGGCCAATAGCTCAGCCAGGTAACAGATTTTGGATGCTATTTTGGAAGGCCGTTAGTTAAACATGCCTTGGTCCTCAGGACCTTTGTTTGGATTCTATAATCCTTAGATTGCCCCAGCCAACTGTGCACGTTCGGCCAAACCAACGATTTCGTTGGTATTGGTCTAAACGACAAGGACCACCTCTCAGGCTCCGTAACCGCCGTAGAGAGAGAAGTCTCGGACCGTGAAGTCCTAAGTGTCCAGGAGAACCCTTCTCGGCGTGGCCAATACGGTCTCGCACGTGGCCCATCGATTGCGTCAACGAAGGGAAAGCCGTAGACCCCCAGGCTACTACCGTAGCAATCCGCCATTGCCTTTGGCCCAATCAAGAGGCGCCGCCGCCATTCAGGTGCGCGAAGACCAAGCCACCAAGTCGCCATCTTCCTACTCACCACCGCCGAAGCAAACCTCACCTGCAGCAGCGAGCGCTCGCCAACGTCCAGCAACGCCCCGGTACGTACCAGAACAACAATCCTTACCACAAACCAGCCCATATTAGTAGCAATAGCCCAATAAAGTTCAAACACCCAACCTCAATAGTAAATTCAATAAATCCCACATAGTTTTTGTATAACACTTTTTCAATTCACCAATCACTAAGAATTCCACAGTTTTAGCACCCGTTGTTCCGCGTAGCCCCTCCGAATTACCCAGTAGCATGCCGACCCTGTAGACCCAGCTCTAGGAGTCTCATGCTGCTGAGCTAGTTATCCGGGTGTCTTGGTTTAGCCACTGGGTCGATTGAGCAGTTTGTAAGTCTCAGAAAGTCTCAGTACGAAAAAAAAACTAGTGGCAGTCATTTTTTTTCCTTCTAACCATGTTTGATAATAGTGCAACTAGAGAGAACAGCCTTTGATGATAAGAAGGAACAATCTCTTAAATAAAGTTAAGCAGTTTGACCGCCAAAGAGCTCTCCAACAAACCTACTAGAAAGAACAGCCAATTTCAAAAAGAAGGGATAATCTCAGATGAAGTCAGCAGCTGCTATAACAAGCCATCAATCAATTAAGTAGGTATATGTAACCAAACATTAGTGCAACTACAAGCTTATTACTGCTCAACCTACCGTATCAGGGTTACTCAAATTTTATCCCGAAACCAATTTGAAAATTAAAAATAGAAACGATTCTGGGGAATGTCCTATTCTGGGGAAGACTTTCTGGGGAATGGGTCATTCTGGGGAACGGCTTTCTGGGAAATGGGATTCTGGGAAATGACCTACAACCATTTTGAGCCTTATTTATAAAATTTCGTGTACGGATGGACACCTGGAAACTTAAATTGTCTCCATTCTTTAGTGCATTTACCAAATGACATCTGACATCACAAGGGCATCTAAAACAACGAAGCAATCCCCTCGGGTGAAACTCTCACCGCAACCTTCAGACCTCCATTATCGAAAATGAAACGAAACGGCTCTCCTCGGCAATAACACTTTTGGTCCCTTATCTAGGTAAAATTTATGGATCCCATTTTGCCATTCACAGGCTTTGACCTCAAAGATTCCAACTTTCAAGGTACGCCACAGTCAGTCGCACAATGCTACCTTTGCTTCTCGCTGCTAAAAGTCACCACACCACTAACCAGCACATATAACAAGATCGTTTAGCGTACCCGCCGCCACACATAAAAGAAACCTTTTTTTTCCCGGCCTCGCCATTAGGAACCCCCCATAGGTCTGCATTTGTGTGTAGGCAAATGAAAATGCAACAAATGGAAATCATTTTACTCCATCCTGCCAGCCAGCAGTCTCGGCCACAACCCCGAGCGTCAGGACTCACACACGTGTCGTACCTACCTACCTATTCGTTTTGTTGAACGGCACGAGGTTAGACTTTCGCAAACTCGCAAACCGAAAGGATATCGGACGGCCATTACGGTTTGTTTCCATTTAGGAATGGATTTGGAGGAATCAAACGACAAATAAGGAAAATTGGGAGATCCTTTTGCTCTGAAATGGACGAACAGCCTACGCAGCATTAGCATCAGCAGTCAACAATGGGTTTCTTGTTTTGTGTTGGTCTTATGGATGAGTGCACTTAAATTAAGTCCCATTTCTGGGAGGATTTTTGGGCGTTTGGATCCACCCGTTCGATCAGCAATCAGTTAGTTGAGTAGCAGCCAGATGAATTTTGAGAATTAAGGATTTGAGCTTGATTGCTGGTTGGATGGGAACGCAGACAAGGTTAATGTTTTGAAGTGCCTGTTGGTTTCGTGACTACTATTCTTAAGATCCCAGTACACAGGGTCAAATATTTGTCCAAAAAGAAATTACTGCTCAAACATCTGGTTTGACGCAATCGAGTTTTCATAAGTGTCAACAAATGTAGTTTCTTAAGTTTTTTCCTTGTCAAATTTTTGACCCTACTTATCCGTATAAAAATGAACAAAACAGTACGTCGTTTACCGGGACAGTTACTAACTATATAAATGCTTGTTTTTGTACCAGAGCAAAATTGAGATAACAGATTCTGTGATGCTATTTGTAAAATACGTAAAGTTTAAATCATTTTTGAGCTTACACATGATTATTTTTAGTCTAGAATCATTCCCTGAGTTCGAAAACGCGAAGGAAAAGAAATACAGTAGAGCAGATTTTTTTCGAACTTTGATACAAGGCTGTCGATTTGAAATCGTTTTTTTTTTTTTAAATCAACAATATTTCTTAGAAACAACTTGTCCGATTGATCAACTGTCTTCGGCAATATTTACGACTCATTAGACAAATTTAAGCTTCTCAAAGTGTTTGGAAACGAAGGATTTCGAGTAGCAAATAAGTGAGCGTTCTGGTGCTTGTGACGTACAAGGCAAAACAGCAAGCGTCTTTATTGTTCGATCTCCGTTCATACTCTCGTACAGACCTTATTCACACCCTCTTTTTACATGTTTTTTTTCTGATTCTCACGTAAACGTTTTTAATTTTATGTGTATCGTCCAGAAGCTAAATATGCTCACTACTTTAGGTAATTAAATTATTATCGTCGCACCACCAAATCAAAGTCGTCGCTTGAAGCACATGCGAAGTTGCAGCTGCGAAGTTAATTTGAAACTGTTTTTTTTTCTGATGCGCATCATTAAGGAGAAACTTCAGAGACTACAAACATGGCTGCCACAATGGCCGACTTGGTCCCCTACTTACGTTTTCAAGAGCACCAATCTTGAAAATTTGTAAACAAATGCTCTCGATTCGTAAAAGCTGCCTCTTTTTGGAAGTGAGCAAAGCCAAGAAAAACAAGTGCGGCTTGGCTCAATGCTTTGTTCGTCAGATTTGTGCCTCTAAAGTTTGTATGAAAAAATGCAATGGGATTTCTTGATGTTTCACCTTAAGCTAATGTAGGTAACGTAACCTAAATGAATTCTGATTGTGTTCATAGCAGTTTTAATGTTTTAGATTAGGGATAAGGTTAGTTTAAGAGAATTAAGTTGCAAGTGGAGTTAAGGGGAGCTTAGAGCGTGCTCAGGGGGGGGGGGAGCAATGAAGGGGCATGGGATTGGTTTGTGACTTTCTAAGAACTTTTTTTAGCATAAGTCATCGAATCTACATGCATAACTTGTGTGCTTAAATCACCTTGAAGCTTACTTAAAACCTTCAGTAGGTCGGCTCTAGAGGCACGTTCTCCTCCATTTGATCCGAAATGTATTTTCAGAAAATGTAGGCCCCTTTAACCCCTCCCAAAACCCCCTATTACACCCCTGACACCCTCAGAAACCCCCGAAAACGCCTAAGAAACACCTTTGAAACTCGCCAAAAGTCATCTGTTCGAAATCTCCCTAAAACCCGCTCGGACCACATGTAACGCACTTGAGACCCTCAGAAAGCCCCAAAAATGCTTACGTAACGCCTGAATAACACCTCTGAAACTCGCCCAAAATCATTTGAAGCTGTCTGAAATGCCTTCGAATTCCCCCTAAAACACCCTTGAACCCCATGTAACGCACCTGAGACGAGGAGAAACCACCAAAAACGTTTTCGTAACGCCTGAGTAACACTTCCGAAACTAGCTAAAAACCATCTGAAGCTTCCTGAAATGTCTTCGTCATATAAGTGCGATTCAGCATTTCACTGTCTCATACTTTCCTGCATTTGTTTTTCATGGGTAATTTCGTCATTTTTTATTGCATTTTTTTAATTTTTTATTGCTTTTTCGATAGTTTTTTATTATGAGTTTTCTAATTTATTATGGAAAAATCAGATTTGTTTATGGAAAATTCGAAGCTATTTGGTGGGAAAAATGACTTTTTTTATTGCAACAGTTTATTCATTCATTGCATTGCGCTTACGCCCCTGTTTCTTCACTGGGACTTTTAGAATTATTTATGGGAAATTTTGTATTTATTATGGAACGAATAATTGTCTGCCATTTTCGCACCGCCGGTCACTTCGGATTTCAACCAAAAGCATGATACTCATAATTGATCAAGATTCTAACTTGTATACACATAATCCCGCAATTGATCTTTCAAACAAGTTTTGCTAACAAATAACTGATCCCTAATCAAACCCTTTTTTGGTACTTCAACCATTACAATACATAAGGATTGTATTCCTGGCTTAACCTTAGTTGTAAGCATAGATAGTTGCTTACAAGATCCTATCGGGACATGTCTGGAGCTAACAATTATAAATCATGGATTTCACAATATTGCGTAATGATAATGCTTATATGTAAGTGGTTCTATCCGATTGCGCAACATTAAATTCGCACGCGTTTGAATCAAAGGAGTACCGCTGTGTGATAACTTTCACACATTTTGAACGCTTTGTCACGCCCAGATATGTGAACGAAAACATTTTGTACTTCGCAGTGGCTAACAAGGGGGTGCGGAGGGTGCGGCCCGCACCGGGCCCCCTAATTCAGGGGGCCTCCTAATCAGAGAAAGTTTGTAACACTAGTTTGCATAAAGCTCTTCAACCATCTTCGTGCAATAGCAGACGCTCTCTACGCTGACGAAGTATACGATCAGCGTGCCTATATGGGTCATAATGACCCCAATGCACAACTAGGGTTCAATAGCAAAAGTTTCCTGTAAGTTCAACACTTGCAGATCTGCTGATTATCAAGGGTTTTTGGAATGGGCACACAGATGGCTAATTTGAAGTCCTCTTATTAACAATTGTGAATGTACTAACTTTATTCAAGTAGTTTAGTTAGTTTAGTTTTGATTAATTTGATGATTACTCTTTGTACCTACAGGGGCCTCCAAAATTCAAGAAAAAAATGTGCTAGAAATCAAAATTAAATTATACGAAATTCAGTACTGATTTGTAAGTTAAATTCTTGAGCATTATGCAAACGTCCCTGATATCCTTACCACAGGACCAACCATAGCTTTTGATTTAGCTTAAGGTAGCCGCTGAAATTCAGAGGCCCTATTTATAAAAATAAGATATGAGCACAATAATAGTTTGACGTTTTTTGCTCTCGTATAAAAAGTAAATGCAATCAACGTATTCCAACTAGTTCATCAAGTATTTCTTTCTTAGTATTTTTTTTTATTATATTCGGTGGGAATTCCTTCGGCAAGATAAATACTTACCTGGTCTTCGGAGATATATTTTATGATTATCTAGCAGTTACTTCAAAGACTTCTACAAAAAATCCTTTTAGATTAACTTTAGAAGTTTTTCAGGGATTGCTTCAGAAATTCTTCTTAGTTTTTATATAGGAATACTTACAATAATGGTTCCTTAAGGAACTCCTCCAAGCATTTCTTCAGGAACTTTTGAAAAAAATCTTTCCAGAATTCTGAAATTTCTTTAAGCATTCCTTCAGGAATACCTTTTCGGATTATTTTATTGAGTCCTTCAAGGAATCCTTCAGATGAACCTTATGGAATTTCTCCAAGAATTCCTTTAGAGATTTATCCAAGAGTTCCTCATGGAAAATATATTTCATGAATTTTTGACGGGCTTGGTGGTCTAGTGGCTACCGCTTCTGATTCGTATGCAGAAGGTCATGGGTTCAATCCCTGGCCCGTCCTTTTCATCCTACTTTGTATCTTTCTATCCACTTTCTCTCGCTCTCTCTCTTCTCTACATATACAACTCATATATATTCATATGTTCATAGCCATCGCTAGAACCAGAAACGAATTGAAAAAAAAAAGTCGTTTCCCTCCCTTCCAACTTCCACTCACAGCACAGTGTATATATAACGCCTATAAGTTATGCAACCAAAGCGTGCTGTGCCGCTTGACCTTATTCACCTTATTCACCACACAATCTATCACGAACACTATAAAAATAACCCCCAATCCATGGATCGCATCACCGACTCAACGGTGACTCCCAGATCTCCCATCCTTTCCATCTAACAAATACCCCAGTCCGTGCTGATTGTGGGGACGCAGAGTGCTCTCGGTCTCTAGTAGCAACAACCAGTACACTCTAACATTCCTTTCCCTTCCCAGCTGACTATAAGGACTTGGCCGGCGCCGTTATTGATCAAATATGCATGAGCTGCTAAAATTGCACTTTGAGAATAAGTGGAATGTCCCAGCCCCTTATTCAGTTGGATCTCAGTGCAACTGGTACCAGTTCAGATCAATCACGGAGGAGCAACCATTGACATGTATAGTCAGAATTGATCGTTTTTTGATCGAAAATATATTTCATGAATTTTTGAGATTATGCTTAAAGCCATACCTGAATGGATCCTTTTTTCTAAAAGATTTTCTAAAAGAATTTTGGAGGAATTCCCGACGGAGTCCTTGTAGAAATGTTCTCAAGAAATTTTTGGAGGAATCTCTAAAGGAATCT
Organism: Aedes albopictus; assembly: GCF_035046485.1. Classification (NCBI taxonomy): domain Eukaryota; kingdom Metazoa; phylum Arthropoda; class Insecta; order Diptera; family Culicidae; genus Aedes; species Aedes albopictus. The sequence goes on from NC_085138.1 coordinate 121,041,390, forward strand.
TTGAAGAATGAAGACGAATTTGAAGATGTATTCTTAAAGAGTTATTGGGTTGATTTTGGAGGTATTTTCTATGGTATTCTTGAAGGGTTACTACAGTACTATGAAGTAATACTAGGAGTGCTAGGAGTACTTTGAGGATTTACGTAGAGGATTCCTAAAGAAATTTTTAGAAGAACTAATGATGAAATGCCTATATTCTTCCCCAAAAAAATCAATGGCGGAATCCTCAAAAAAAAATCCTCTCAAATTCTCAAATCAACAAATAATCTTTAAAAACATCCTTCTTATTTCCTTGTAGGATATTCTGCAATAGGTCTTGGGGGAATTTCTGTAGGACCCCCTTATGAAATTCCTGCAGCAATATCCTTTTAAAATTCCATGAACGAATCTTTGCTACGTGATAAAGAGAAAAAAAAAACTTAGGAGAAAAATATTAAACATTTACTGGACTTTCTTAACGGATTTTCGAACGAATTGTGAAAGAGGACTTTAAAAAATCGCCTAAGGAATCTTTGGATGATTTCCTACAGCAATTATTGGAAGAATTTCTAAAGAAACCCCTACAGGTATAAATAAAGAAATGCTTGAACAAATTTGTAAGAAACCCTTCAAAGTACTTTAAGAAAACCCCTTTGAAGCATTAGAATTCTTGAAAAAAGAATACTTAAGGGAAATTGAAAGAATTCCATTAAAATTTTATGGATGAATTTCTGTGAGAATTCTTGAAGGAATTTTTACCTTTTTTAATAAGAATTTCTAAAGTTTTTTACTGGCCTTTTTTATATTTTTCAATAATTACTTTGGAAATCCAATTACTCTGAAAATTTACTTCGGGAATTCCATTGAGAATTCCTTAAGCAATATTCTTCTGAATTCTATCTGCATTATTTTTAGAAAATTTCTTTTACAATTCTTTTGGAAACTGTCACAGCTATTGTATCTTAAATTGAGTTCGCTATTCCTCTGTTTAATTTTTTTTATATAATCTGCGTTAGAAAAATCATTAAAAATATCTGTGGCAATTCTTTTGGAAACTTCTCGGCAATGCTTCAGCAATGGCTTTGCGAATTTCTTCAGAATTAAATTTCTACGGAAATTTGTTTACAAAAAAATCGTCTGCAACTTTTTGGCTGGTATTCTTTTTTTTCACAATTAGTTTGAAAAATCCTCTGGTAATTACTTTGGGAATAACTTCAACACTTGTCATCAGGCTTGTCCGCACTCAGCGCATGAAAATTCTGCTCTTTTAGTTTACATCCCCTAAACCATCGTATTTATGCAATCTTCCTATCTTACCTGATAGAAGGATGTTTGAATATCCCAAATGTCATTTCGAACTGTCAAAAAACCGCACCGCAGTGTCACACTGTGCGTGCAAAGAGAATTTCACCCGGGTGAATTCACCCCAGTGAAATTCTCTTTGCACGCACAGTGTGACACTGCGGTGCGGTTTTTTGACAGTTCGAAATGACATTTGGGATATTCAAACATCCTTCTATCAGGTAAGATAGGAAGATTGCATAATAAATACGATGGTTTTGGTAGTCTAAATCAAGAGAGCAGAATTTTCATGCGCTAAGTGCGGACAAGCCTGCTTGTCATGAAACTTTTTTGCCAATTCCTTAGAAATTTGAATGGTTAATTTATTTGGCATTCGCTTTGGAATTCATTCGGCGAATTTCCTGTGAGTTACCTGACAAAATCTTTCGAATAATCTTTTGTGGAGATTTTTTCGGCAAAGTCTTTGGAAATGTTTTAGGCAATTTTTATTAAGTTTAATCCAAAAATTTCTATAAGATTATTTTGGGGTTTTCTTGGAAATTTTTTTGAAAACTATTTCGACAATTCCTTCGAAATTTTAATTCGGGAACTCTTATGGAAATTGCTCGGCAATAATATTCGAAATTGATTTAGGTTATTATTTTTGAAAATATCCACAGCATTACTTTTCGAAATTGTTTGGGCAAGTGCTTTAAAAAATTAATCAGATAACTCCTACGGGATTTCAGCAATTCCATTGAAAGTTTCACTGGCAGTTTCTTTGTTTGTATACCTGACAATTACGTTTGTTATTCTTCCAATAGTCCCTTTTAAAATTCATTCGACAGGTTCTTTGAAAATTCCTTAGTCAATTCTTTTGTAAATTCAAGTGGAAGTTTTTTGAAAACTTCTCCGGTAATTGCTCAGGAAATTCCTTTGGAAATTGCTCTGAAAATTTCGATTGATAATGCCTTACAGAATTCCGCCTGTTATTACTTTTGAAGTTCTAGACACACTCTTGCAAATTAAAATGAATCCAAGAATTTACAACACAACGGTAGAGGAAAATTTCAAGACTATTACCTAAGGAATTAAAAAAAAAATAAGGTGATTACCAAAGAAGTTCACAAACAATTTCATAAAAATATCACAAATCAATTCCGAAAAATGTTATAAGAAACTTCAATAGAAATTCTTGGAGGAATTTCTGTGAGAATTCCTATATTTTTTAATTGAACTTCTAAAGGAGGAGTTCCTGAATCCTTGAAAGACTTATCAGAGAAATTTTTTAAGCATTTCTAGTAAAACACACACACATCCTCGGGAGGAATTCCTGTAGATATTCTCGGAGGAATTTGTTCAAAAAATTTCGAAAAAATCTTGCAGGAGTACTTATATAAATACATGAAGAAGTTCTCGCATGAAAGAATTCCCGAAAGATTTGTTGTACAACATTATTTGTAAAATACCTGGGAAAATCAATTCAAGAATAAATGAATGAAATAAATTTAGGAAATTCTCAGAGTTTTTGGAGAAATCGCAATATAATTTATTAGATGAACTAATAAAGAAATCTTTGGTAACATTCCTGAAGAAAGTTAGGGAGGAATTTCTAAAGACCTCTTTGAAGGGGTTCTCTTTTGATAATTTTCAAGAGATTTTTTGAGGAAATATTTAGGAAATCCTTGAAAAAAATGCCGTACGAATTCTTGAAGCGATTCCTGAATAATTCCCGATGGATATCCTCTATGAAATCTTAGCCTGGCATTACGCACTTAAAGGATGCTTCTAGGCTCTTTCTGAACAAAACACTCTTAGAATTTTTATATCAAAACATGAAATGATGATGAACCTGGGCGTGTTAGATGAATACCTGTAACTACGAGACACTGAAGACGACCTTACAGTTAAGGTCGAAATGGTATCTGTCAAAGAATACAAATTCTTAGTGGAATTAAAAGTAGCAGCTAACCCGGTTTTTCTTAAACATGCAATATTTCTTTAAATTTCTTTAAATTTTACTTTCCCACCGTAAAGATAGTTTATGGGGTACTGAATGAAAAATACAGTTACTCTATCAGAAATCATTGTCTATGTAAAATCTAACTTTTACAGAATTGTAACGTTTGGTTATGCTACACATAATGAGCACTCTTTATTTGATTTGCTTTTGAAATTTAAATTTGAGAGATGTTGAACACTGCAGTTGAAACTATATTGAATTACAAGTTACACAGAGAAAAAAATCTTCTCGGTGGCTGAGTTGGTCTAACTCAGAAATCGAAAAATCTTTTGTTTTCTAACTCAGTTTCAGCTAAAAGTGGGCAACCCATTGCCAATGAGATATCCCACTTTTAACGGAAGGCAGCCAACTAATCGTCCCATAATAAATTAAAAACTTTCCATAAACTGAGTAAGAAAACAGAGGATTTTTAGATTTCTGAGTAAGACCGGCTCAGCCACTGAGTAGAATTTTTTCTACCCCAATTTATAAGTCCTCTTTCTATTCTTTTTGAGTGGTTATCATCCCTCTTACTTGTTTGCAGCTGTAGTATCTATACGGATCAAAATATCACTATAGCGTAGAAGTTATGCTAAAATAGATCTTGAGAAAATTATCAGATGTTGAGGACCAACTATGAAGATTTTTTTTTTCTATTTATTTAATCATTTATTTGAAAGGCTCATGAGCTCAAAAGCATAACGGAGCCAATTTGCATAGAAGTGATTACATGATTTACATAACTACAACGGTAGCCTTATGCATACAATTCGTTTATCCTTTTATCGTCTTTTTCCATGTACTGTTTCCTCAATATACCATAGACTTCCATTATATCAAATCATGCTTATTTTATTGGAACTTGGCCTTTGATAACACATTTATTTAATGATTTAAATTGTGAGACACCTTAGCGTTAATGGGTTAATGTTATGGAGTGTCTGTTGGTTCAATGATAACTATGCTTAAGATCCCAGTACACAGGGTCAAATATTTGTCCAAAAAGAAACCATTGCTCAAACATCTTTTTTGACTCGATCGAATTTTTATTAGTGTCAAACAGATGTTGTTTCTTGAGTTCTTTCCTTGTCAAATATTTGACCCCGTGTACAATGATCTATTTGGTCTAATGAGCCGTTCAGCCTAATGCGCTAATGACGGGCTAATGTTGGCTTAAAGGTGATTCAGTCGAGTATGCTTACGATACTATAAGATCGTGGGAAACATCCGGTGGCAAAAAGAAAGAATGCCAATTGGCTAAGATATGGGCTTGTTTCTGAGGGGGTGACCCCAAACTTAAGATAGGGAGTGTGTATATGATAATGCCAGCAATTGAAAGCAATCACGCAACCAATAAGGATGAAATAGTTACCGGCACCATCAACTATTTTATCAACTTCTGAATCAAGCCACAATTATACATGTAGTTGGCGCGAAAAAGGTGCCACTGTAAAACCAGTTTCACCGAGCAGCGTTAACTATTAAGTCCAATTAGTGAAACACATGTCGGTTATAAATTTTACGCCAATTCCATCGATTGCTTCGCCACAAGAATCGCCGGTCACATCCTCCTTGGCATCGTCGTCAACTGCCGTTTTTTCTTCCAGTCACATGCGACGACAATGTCCATCGTCAACCCCTTGCTGGGCGCTACAGCTAAGAGAACCCTGGTTGGTGAAGGAATCGATTCCGCCCCGAGAGAGGCTCGTAGAATCATCAAACAGCAATTAAACAGAACTTGTAAGATCGACAACGGCGACGTTGACGCTGACCGGGGAATACAAAACAGTGAAGAGATTTTTTTTTATTAGGTTCTAGATTGGAACTGGGAAATTCTTGAAAGAGAATGACCGCATGCAGTTAAACACTGTTTGGCGAACCCCGCGAGTTTGGAACCATAAATTATTCAACAAGTCTTGGAAGCAGTCCAGTGAGTTCTTTTTCTCCTCGGTTGATATGATGACGTGAGCTTGAAGGCAAACAAGAGCGACCTGCCTGACACATGCCGTGAACGAGGCGTTGTTGCGCTGCATTCTTCCACTGCTCATCATCGGAGAGCTGGATGAAAACATTAAAAGTCAACGATGTGAAACATGGTTATATTTAGCAATAAAACAATAATAATAATAACGCAGCCGGAATGGGAAGACGGGCGATAATATTTTCCTCTGTTTTGGTATTTTAATTCACAATATTCAATAAATTATAATACACCTTATGGTGGCTGGGAGGGGTCTCCTTTTTTGTTTGAGCTTGTTTCAGCGAGTGGGCAATTACGGGTGTGTTTTCATGCGCGGAGAAAATAACATCACCACTGACTGTGTTGTCCTTTTATTTGAACTGCTCGTTGGATGATGGTGCCATAAAGGTATAAACTCATAAAAGTTAACGCCCATATGAAACGAACGATGGGTAAACATGGACAATATTGAGCCCGGCTCATAGTACCCTGGCATCATTTGAAGAGTGTATTTGAATTACGTACCGTGGCTTGTTTAAGTAGTCATTGGTACATTTCCTTTGCAGTCATATATCATTTTTTCCATTTAAAAAAAACCTCGTTTTCATTCCTATTTTTTTTTTGTTTTTTTTTTCAGATTTTCAGCCCTTGGTTCAAAACTATATTGAAAGACGAGGCATATATCTTGACTATCTATAGTGTTAATCTCGAAAGCGGTCTGATTCTATTTTCTTGCTAACCGTTCATAATATCACCACAGACAAGCATACGTAACACTTGCGAAATTTCCATCGACCACGCTTTTAACGATCATTTTAAATTTTCATGGTTGTGGCTTTCACAACCAGAGGCGCGCGCGCATCGTTTTTCTATGCGTTTGACGTTTCACACTAGCTCCTTCTGTTGACGATATTGCTCAACACAGTGATTCGTGCAACTTTTACACCAGGTGATGGTAGTGTGAACTGGGCGATGGATTTCCATGAAAATCGGTCAAGGTGTTACGTCTGTTTGTCTGTGATGTCACCGAAAAAGCAGTGGTTTGGTTCCCTTTGACAAGTGACCACTTCCGGCGGGATACCCGGATCATTACCGGTAGTCTCAAATGTTGTCGCTTTGGATTAAGGTAAAAATTTGCAACCGGTTATCTAACTTATCATATCGATGCATTTTATTAAAAGGGAGAAATTTGTGGTTGTTGTGTCTAATTATAATCAAAATCGGTATCATATTGAATAAAATAGAGGCACTTTCTCGCAACCGCACTTCAAATGCAAGAACAAATGGCGTATTTTGTTGGTGAAAACGTGTCATAAATCACAAATCCTTTATATAGCATCTATTATTATCTGTCCAAATTAAAGACTTCCGTTCTAAACTTAAGATTTCTCAGTCGGGGAAACCCCACCCATCCGGTAGGAATTCTTATTTCAAGTTTAGAGTAAACAAAGTTACACACACCGCACCGTGGCCCAACTTTGTTAGTTAATGAGTTGACGCTACAGTCGGAGACGAACGGAGACGGTGGCAAGTGTAACAAGAAACGCGCCGCAACAATAAAATATCATATTTTATTTGGATAACTACGGTTATGCGTACAATTACATGGCGGCACTAATTTGCATATAATTTGTAATACGAAACCATTTCTCTCCCCAACCAATCGCCGTCGCTGCGGCGTTTAAGCACGGTGGATAAGCAAGTGATGTTTTGAGAAACAAAACGAAGGGAACAGTCTACCGTGCTTTAAACAAACATTTCTGGCGCTCATTGGTGCGCGCACTTCTGTTGGCAGTCGCGATCAACACCTTTGCCGAAGCCGCGAACCAAGAAAATAAAAAAAAGCCTGAACGCAGGTTGAACATATTTTTCGATTATTAATCATAAAAATAACGACTGTGAAATTGGCCGCCGATTATCGAGCTCATAAAGCTGAAGCTATTTTTACTGCCCGATTTCGAGGCTCTCGCTCGCCGCATTGCTAAGGATAAGGTGGATTTCCTTTAAGGAAAACGATTATAAAAACAGCGTGGTTTCTGACGCATACGATGCAGCTAACGATGTCGAAGACAAATTTGGCACAGCTTGAGCTTTTGTGGTGTCCTATGGTGTGTGGATTGAGCTCATGAACAAGGAAGGGAATTGGGAAGTTAAAACCGCTTTAATTACCGTACACAAGGAACCCCTTAGCTTCTTTACTGAGAATGCAATTAACGCTTACCTTTTTGTATTTTTCGAACACTGGACTAGCGTTGTTGGCAACGTAAGTCCTTGTAAGAACTTGCCATGAGGTAGTTCACTATCTTTGAGCACGTCCACAATTTACATACCCAAGTAATATATAGAGCTAGCAGAATATAGCAGTTCCTTGCTGAAATTTGCTTGAGAAGTGTTTGTTCCAACCATATTTGTTGCGTAGACAGAATTGCAAATCGACTACGTTCTGATTGGCGGGCGGAACTTCTCCTATTTTATCGATGACATTGCACTCCCGACGTGATCAACAATGTCCGATATCGGCGACCATCGCGGTTCAACCTTGAGCGTCTGAAGCAACCGAACGACAACACTGCATTCGGGCAGAATCTCGTGACAGCGTTGCCAGACGCGGATGAGCTCGGTGTGGCTCCTCTAGAGGACCACTAGAGTACAGTAAAAGTAGCTATCAACGACGTAAGTAAAACGGGGCCAATTGTTGACAAGGAGTGCAGTGCTAAAAAAGCGTGGGCGGTAAAGCTGCAGCATGGAACCCGGCAGATGTGGAAAGATACAAATAGGGGCGGAAACAGCTGAACCGCCTCTTTTGGGAGAAAAAAACGCCGCCTGGTGTACGAGGAATGGAGCTGTTGTGCCGTTCTCAAGAAACACGGAAGTTCTACAAGATGCTCAACACATCACAACAATTCGTGCCGCGAATCAAAGAACGGCAGGAGCCACTCGACGGTTGGACATGGGGTGATTGAAAGAAGGAAGCAGCCTGTCAAGGACCAATTGAAAAGCGTAGAGAACGTAGGTACAGAAGACAACGGAAACAGAGGAAAAGACTACGTCAACAAAACAAAGGATGGTATCGCAACTGAATTCATCGACATAGGCCCTGAGAAGTTCGCTATCTGCTGGCATCGGATAATAGTCAGGATGTGGGGCACCGAACAGCTACCAGAGGAGTAAACAGAAGGGCTTATCTGCCCCGTTCCCTAGAATCACGACCATTTGGAATGAGAGAACTGCAGAGCAATCATCATTTTTAATGCTGCCCACAAAGTGCTATCCCAGATCATCTTCTGTCATCTGTCTCCTGAAACAAATGAGTCCCTGGGAAGTTATCAAGCCGGCTTCACCGATCAAATCTTTACCATACGGCAAATCCTCCACAAATGTCGTGAATACCAGGTTCCAATGCATCGCCTGTTCGTCGACTTCATGGCGATTTCACCGGAGACTGCGACAAGCTGACGGAATATCATGCCTACTCTTCAACATCGCTCTGCAAGGTGTATTGCGACGACCCGGTTCAATGACCTAGGTACGGTTTTCACGAGATCCGGTTAATTTGTATGCTTTGCGGCAGACATGGGCAAAACACCAAACCGTGCCGCACCGGTGGCGTGTTTGCCCGTAAACACACCACCGTGTGTGTTCATATCACCACCTTCGTTCAGCTTCTACTGATGAACACGCAGTGCGACTGGCGAGACACTCGTGTCGGTGTTATAACTCGAGCCTCAGTTTCGGCTCCGTGTTTCAGTTTTGGTTGGGCACGGAGGCCGAGTGTTTCCGATTGTATGAAACACCAAAGCAGTGAGCTCGGCCACAGTGCGTGGTAGCTTGGCTGCATCAGAGGCACTGAGTCAGAAGGGACGAGAAAGACACAAAAGGAGCCAAGTACTTTACTCTCGTCGTCGACCAACAGCATTTGCAACTGGTGCTGGAGAATGAAGACACCGAGCGCTTGAACTCGCACGAGTGTTTTGCATAATCGGAAACACTCGGGCTCCGTGTTACCCGAAGCGTCAAACACCGTGCCCAGTGCCTGAGCACCGCCACCGACACCGGTGTTGAGCCAGACACGGTGCGTGTTCGTTCTGAAACACGGAGAGCTAGGTGGTGGCTTGGCACCCACGGTGGTGTGTTTGAGCATCGACTCCTCGTGCAGTGCAGTGTTTGGACATGTCTGCTTTGCGGATTACATGGATGTTATCGCCAAAACATTTGGAACGGTGATGAAGCAGTACATCCGCCTGAACATGAATAAGCTCGAATTTATGGTGAGTGCGTCTAAATCAAAGTAAAAAGGGCATAAGAAAAGGAAGTTTTCTGCATGATTTAGTCAGGGCTTTGATAACGACACTTAGTTCCCGAGAACAGGTTTTTCTTTTGAACATTTCAGATAAGGCCGAGGGGGTTCCCAGGAAGTTCCCAGTGAGCTCATAAAAAAGAGGGTTTCAGGGGCGTTTCAGGTGATTCTTTCAGGGGATTTAAAGAGACTTTACGGACATTCCATCAGGTTTCTTTGACGTTTTAATGGGTTTACGGGTTGTTGCTGCTGGGAACACTGATCCATGTCCGCCGTTGGCGGTGCAACCGAAGCTGAACCAACCGTTTGATCTGTCGACGCGAGATGGCTGGCAAGAATCAGATAGATCGAAGACAGCCTAATGAGCGAATATTCATAAACCGCTAAAAGTGTCGAGATAAAGTTAATGTTTAAATCATTGAATTACCTTTGTGAATTGGATAGTCCTAGTTGAATTTGTTAGTACTAGTTTCACAAAAGCTAGTGTAGAATTCATTAAAACCTATCTAGAATTTGGAATCTAATTAAAATTGAATTCTTACAGTTCCTTAAAGAGGTTAGAAGTCCTAGAGCCTAAGATCCAATATCGTGCAATTAAAATCATGTAGTTGTCGTGCATTGGGACAGCCAAGTAATTAAAGTTTCATTAGAGTTCGAACTTAGCCATTACTTGCGTTGGGAGTGCAGTTTAGAGTTAAATCTAAAGTGATTGGAACACCGAAAGTGTTGGATGTGTATGTTACATGAACTGTGAGTCAAAACTAATAAATGATTATTTTTGTAGTTTAAAGCCACACTACACCAGACTCAGTTTGTGCTGCTACAAACCCGGTGAGGAATTTCTTTCTGCCCCCTGCAACATGGGTTTTCATGATCGTTTTGAGGGGTATTAAGAACTATTCAGGAGGGTCTCAGGATCCTTTAGCTTTTTTCATGCATTAGCTGACGCTTATCACGATGACGTAGTGCTTGTCTGTGCCATAATACCCCAATGCACGACTGCGATTAAAGGATGTTACAAAGCGTTTCCAGGGCGTTCCAAGGCATTTCAGAGAATTTCTGGGGATTTAAGGAATTTTTTAAGGGCGTTCCAAGAGGTTGAAAGCGTTTTTTTAGCATTTCATTGGTGCTTCAAGGTGTTTTCAGTTGAGTTTCAGGGGGGTTTTGGATTCTTTCAAAGAGTTCCAAGAGGTTTCTAGGACATAACAAATAAATCATGGGGATTTCAAGGACTTTTGATGGGCTTATGGGCATCCTTTGAAACACCCCAGAAATCTCCAGGCACCTTCCTGTAACCACTCTGGGCCCTTGAAAACTCACTGAGGCTCTCCAAAGCGCCCCCGAGACCCTCTGGAATGCCCCTGAGACCCCCTGAAACGCTCACAAGATATCCAGGTACCCATCTGAAAAACTATGGGGTCTCCAAAAATGCCCCTTAGACCACCTTGAATGCTCCTAGATCCTCGTGATTCATATCAGAGACCTCCCCACGCTATGTCTGAACCAACAGATTATAAAAATTGAATGTACATCTGGTTTCTTTCCATAAAACATCAGTATTCAAGCTATATTTTCATTTGCAGAAGGTTTCAAAATATTCTATCGGGGAAATTTCGATTTTTCCAACTTTTTGACCGTTTTTCATACAAATTTGCTTAAAATCCTCATTTGCGGTCAATTTCTCTCCCATACAAAATGTATGGAAAAATTTTCACCGATAGAATATTTTAAAACCTTCTGCAAATGAAAATATAGCTTGAATACTGATGTTTCATGGAAAGAACCCCGATGTACATTCAATTTTTATAATCTGCTGGTTCAGACATAGCGTGCTCCCGGAACCTCATCAAGCCCCTTGCAATTCTCTGAATCGCCCCTGAAATCCCTCCAACCCTCTTGAGATCACTGGAACGCCCCTGAAACCACTTAAAGCGCCCCTGAGGCCCTCTGGTGTGTGTGTCCTCTTAAGATCTCTTGAAACGCTCATGTACACTATTAGATATTAGGAAGACAAAAGCCTTAAAGTGACCCTTACCCAAGGGGAATGACATTTCCTTTGCTAACCGGAAAAATCCGCATTTATCCGTTGCTAACCGTCGTTAACCGCGTCTAACTGCTGCTCGATTAGCAGCGGTTAGCGATGGTTAGGAACGGATAAATTCGGATATCCCGGTTAGAAAAAGAAGTGTCAACCCCCCTGCCCTGACCAAATCTATTTGTAATATTTTTAGTCGAAAGTAATCATTCCAATTAACAAAAGCCCAAAATTCCAAGTCTTAACACTTCATTATGGTTATGGTTGGTTTATCTTGATTCAATTATTGATGTTGTTTTCAAGAGAAACACTGTACAATGCACAAACAATACATCATTAGAAAGGATACTTAAAAAACTATAAGAAAAGAAATTAAAATACTAGCTTCGTATACAAAACTTAATTAAAAAATCAATAAAAACCCAAATTAATCCACCTAGTGGTGATAGTGCCTTTCTCGTCGAACATGTTCTCACAATCTTTCCGGCAACGTAAGTCAAAGTGTTTCTGAATCCGAATATTTTTATAGAAAAGCAAGCATTTCATCAACCATCTTTGAATTGACTTAAAACTTATTGATTGCACATAGTCCGACATTATGTTCAACGTATAAGCAGGGCTGAAAAATATCAGACTTCTCAGTTGACTGCTTGAGCATTTTGTTGAGCACCTTCACTAACACTGGAGGCTGATCAATATCAAGACGATACTAACAAGCTAAGCAATAACTCTTTACACAATCACAGATCACTTTTTTCTGAACATTTGGGCTGTATCTTATTGACCGTTGAAAACAAGAGCGATAAGTAGTGAGTATAGTGCGACGTCTGTTTGTATGTGGGTTTAATTTGTAAGATTTTGTTCTATTACACATATTTATCGCTTGCATTGGTTTTATTTACTTTCGTAGTTCCGGCGAAGCACCAAACGCTGGTTGTGCAACCCTACCGGTAGTCTGTAATGTGGTGTGAGCCTATTTTCTAGTTAACCGTTCCTCGGGTTATTCAAAAAGCCGTGATGTAATATGTTGCATGGTACATTTGGTTACTTTCGATGCGGTACCGGAACAGGTTCCGGAGCGCACCGGGTCTCCCAAATATAGTCTGAGACTATTTCATTGCTAACGTTCATTAGGTTACCCAAAAAAAAACACGATTTGATTTATCTCATGCATGAGTGGGTATAGATCACTTTTACATTTGACCACTTCCAGTGGGACACCCAGAACTAATTTCGGGACACTCCCGGTTGTCTAAAATATGGTCTGAGGCTATGTTCTTACGAATCGATCATCGTGTATTCATTAAAGCTGCTATTTGATGTACTGTCAAACACTTATTTGTGCATTTCGTCAGTTCCGGCGAGACACTCGAAAGTGGTTCCGGTACACTACCGGTAGTCTTAAAGTGGCCTGAGACTTTTCTTGCTGACCGTTCTGCGCGTCATCTAAAAAACCGATATTTAATGCGCGGTGTGCATGCGTTTGGTTCCGTTCTACATTTGACCACTTCCGGTGGAGCACCTGGAACCGGTTTCGGCACAGTATTGGTTTTCCAAAGTGTGGTCTATGATTGTTTCTCTTGTTAACCGTTCATCAGGTTACCAAAACAGCTATTTATGGGGTTGGTTCTCCTTTACATTTGACCACTTCCGATGGGGCACCCTTAATCGGTGAGGAATACTACCGGTTGTTCCAAATATGGGCGGAAATTTTTTTTTAGCCAAATCAAGATACCTAAAAATCTGCGATTTGATTTGTCGTATGGGTTTGGTTCACTTTTTTGTTTGGCCATTTCCGGCGGGACACCCGGAACCGGTTCCGAATCACTACCGGTTCAGATACATATGGTCTGAGAGTATTTTCCTGCTGACTGTTCATCAGGATATAAAAAAGCCACTATTTGATGTGTCGCATGTATGGGTTTGGTTAACTTTGAAACTTGGCCACCTCTGGCGGGACATCTGGAACCGGTTTCGGAACACTACTGGTTCCGATATGTTCTGAGAATGCTTTCCTGAATACTGTTCAGCAGGTTATCAAAAAAGCCGCGGTTTGATATGTCACATGCATGGTTTCAGTTCAATTTTATGTTCGGCCACTTGCGGCGGGACACCCGGAACCGGTTCCGGAACACAACCGGTTCAAATATGGTCTGAGAATATTTTCCTGCTTACCTTTCATCAGGATGTTAAAAAAGCCACTATTTGATATGTCGCATGCATGGGTTTGGTTAACTTTTATACTTGGTCACCTCCAGCGGGACATCTGGAACCGGTTCCGGAATACTACCGATTCCGATATGGTCTGAGAATGTATTCAATTTACTGTTCATCAGGGTATCGAAAAAGCTGCGGTTTGATATGCCGCATGCATAGGTTTAGTGCACTTTTATGTTTGGCCACTTCCGGTGGGACACCCGGAACCGGCTCCGGGACACTATCGGTTCAGATATGGTCTGAGACCATTTTTCTGCTTACCGTTCATCAAGTTATCGAAAATTTCGTAGTTTGATGTGTCGCATGGATGGGTTTGTAGCGTTTTCATATCTGGCCCCTTCTGGTCCGGAACACCTAAATGGCCATAACTCCGGAACGGCTGGACCGATCCGAACCATTTCCAATAGGAAACAATGGGACCACATTCCGCGTCGAATGAACCATCGGTCATTAAAATCGGTTGAGGTTTAGTTCAAAAAAGTGACGTGACCTTTTTTGTACACAGACATACATACACACATACACACACACATACACACATACACATACATACACACATACAGACATTTGCTCAATTTGTCGAACTGAGTTGATTGGTATATCTGATTCGACTCTCCGAGCTTTCTATCAAAAAGTCGTTTTTGGAGTGAACATATAGCCTTTCCAGTACACTTAGTGTACGAGAAAGGCAAAAAAAGGTTAAAACATTAAAATAACGCAAAAGTTAAATGTTTTGATCAGCATTTTTTAATTTGCGCTGAATTGCGTACATTCCAATTGTTCTAACTGGAGATAGTAGTAGACGGTGACCGCGAGTGCAGGTGTTTTTGCGTATGACATCAAATTTTTCGAGTGAATTTTTTTTACGCGATTTGGCTGATGATTCGGCTGGTCCTACGCCACCCGGATTATAGATTCAAAGGAAGTTGAATGTTCGTTGTAAACCTAGTTGTAAACCGAGTGTTTCGTCTAAATGTCTTCAAGAGTATGCAAGAATTTAAGCGAAATTGCAAGAAAACAATAAGACCTAGAAGTTTGGTGGCAAAGAACGAATTGTAGAGTGGAACAGGCGCCACAAATTTGCGGAGAAAGAATTTTATTTTATTACGCATGTTTCAAAGATAATTGACAAAAACAAATTAAAACACACTACTTTTGAGCTTTTTGCTCTAGAAAACTTAGGTATTTAATCAAACCAATCGATTCAAAGATGTCATTTGACAGAAAATTCAAAAACCTTTCGAATAAGGGTAAAAAATCTGCGATAAGTATGACCATTTTAAAGTTATAGCCAGTTAAGGCAATAATACTCAAAAACATGGAAAGTTCAATAACTACGTAACGGTTGAGATTTGACTATATGCGTAGAACAATTTTTTTCACCATTCAAGGTCCTCTATCACCCTTTAAAAAGTTTGCACTTACGAACCTAACACCCTGTGTATAACGATAACAATTGTATCGCTTCCTCATTTTCCCAGTGGTATGTGTTTAATTTTTTTTTTTGAAAATTGAAAACAAATAACAGTTTATTGATTTAAAATCAAAATACGGATCGGTTTAATTCTAATTTAGGTTGTGGAGTGGACCTGGTGTGATGGTTAGAACACTTGACTATCACGCCGAGGACCTGGGATCGAATCCCACTCCCGACAAACTCGCAAAAAAATGTGAGTTCTTCCTTCGGAAGGGTAGTAAAGCGTGGGTCCCGAGATAAACTAGCCCAGGGCTAAAAATATCGTTAATACAGATAAAAAATAAAAATTCTAATTTAGGCTGACACAAATTTCAATTTTCTTTTAGGTCAAACAACCAATCCCCCCCCCCCTTCTTCGGAAAATTTTGGTCGGAATTCGGAATTCAACGTTTTGAGAGGGGGCACAAATAAATAATTCAAGAAATTTCAAAATTTTTAAGAGAAATAAGAGTTGCCCAAAAATTTCTTAACAAATATGATGAGTTGGACGTTTTTGCCTAATTGTTTGGAAATTTTTACATCAAACACATTTATTCTTTATCGTCCCGCCCTTGACGGCTCAAAGAGCACTGCGACAAACGAAGAAAATGTTTGAAGAAGAGATTTGTTCCAGCCTTATTTTGAGTCACCAAGTATATACGCCCTTTAAAAAGTTAATCTAGTCTAGACCAACAAGTTAAAAGGGCGGAGCAGCCATTGCACACCTCAGCTTATTTTTTCCCTCCTAGACGTATTTCAATTAATTTTTGCAAACCTATCCTGTTATTCGATAGAGGAGAGTCTGCTCTATCTGTCGACCTTTTGTCACATTCGTCCTTTTGTCCATTCGTCCTTGTGTTCATTCAACCTTTTGTCCTTCGACTTTTTGTCCTTCAACCATTTGTCCTTTGACCTTATGTCTTAAAGCCGGCTGGCTGATGTGCCCATGTCTTCTGAGGTTTGATATGCACTGTCAAAGTATTACGATAGATGTGCCGTGTCATCCTGTCTTGCTCAGTAAAGATATTTGTCTGGCTCGGTGGAGTTCATTTTGGCCAGGACGTCCCAATTGGCACCGGATTGAATAAGTTTGGATTGGGATTACTGTAGCAGTAGTTATTTCTGCGAGCTCCCTTACTCTGGCACCTTTCTTCTGAACAATACAGGAAATCGAGTAAACTCCAAAGTCCAAACTTCAAATAACAATGCCATGAAACATCAAACACTGGACCACCCTGTATATACTTTTCTGTTTTCATTTAATTGTTTGTTTCTTGTTACATTTTTCGTTTACTTTTAGCTTATAATATGTTGATCACACAGGAATTAAGCTTACCGTTTGAACATCGTATTGTTCCCATACAAAAGTATAGTTATGGTTCCACTATTTATGGCCAACTTTTGCAATAAAAACCCATAACATTAAACATATTTCGTCCGATTGTCCCGAGCAGAAGTCCAAATTTATCGCTCTCCAATAAAAGTTAACCTGCTCGCCAGCATCATAATCGACGTGCACCGGGCCAGTCTGTGGTGACTTAAACTTTCTAACCGATATTGGTTTCGGTTTCGCAGGCAACGCAATCCATTTCCGGCAAGGCATATGGTGGTGTTGGTCGGTTGCACCTTGGTCGAAATGGGGGTTCATAAATCTGACCAGTTCAAGCGGGCCAAATGTGCGGCATCCGACCGATAATAAAGCTATGATTTATAAGAATTTTATTTGAACAAAGTTTTTTTTTTCTCCACCGGACCATACCCTGGGTCAATACATTGGTTATGGGGTTTCAGTTCGTCGGACCGGGATAACTTTTCCAGTGACACATTTTTTTTATTTTCAGTGCGAGTGAGACATTCTACCACAGTTCCATGTGTGATTTACACTCCAATATTCGAACAATGTTTGAAGTCGAAAACACATGTGAAAATATTTCCCATGTTCTCTTTGGCTCCGTATTGGACGAGACCCATTCGTATGAATATCGAAAAACGACAGCGGAAGATATACGGACACGCCGCACCGGTAGAATCGGAACAAAAACATCAAACATAAAAAAGCGATAATGTTTGTTCGCATTATCGAATAAGCGTCGTCATAATTGTACTTTTTTGGACAAAGAGCTTGTTTTGGCGCTCGATGGATGATGCCGACGAACATTGCTGCGCACAATAATAAAAGAGTTGTTAGATTGTTAATTGGGTTTTTAAATTAAGAAAAATTCAATGATTTTTTATTTTTAAACGAAAGAGCACCTTTTTCTGAGCCGCTATGATTTTTTTCAGATTTTTAGAACTTTATTTTGGTATCTAAAATCAATTTCAAAGAGATTTTTTGAAATCACATTTTGACAGCTGGGCAACTGCTTGACAGCTCCGCTTAGTACAAAATGCGACGAGGGGTGCTTCGACAAATCGCTCCCATACAAACTTCTAATTGATTTTTAAATAGGTTCCCGGGCACCAAAATTCATGAAAATTTGGATTTCGGCTCAGTTTTGCATGCAGATTCAGAATATGGAATTATCTCAACACCACTAAAGAACCCAATATGAAGCGAAAGCAGATAAAGTGAGATAAAAATTGCACTTTTATGGATTTTTCGTGTTCGACATCCTCTTAGCGCATCGATGCAGTTTTTTGTCGGCACTTGGTTTGCGTATCTATATTAAAACGCATTGGAAAATTGCGCATTAATAAGCGAAGCCATACATAATGGCATTATGGGAATACATCTAAATCCACTCATTTCATATTTTTCTTATTAACCTTCCAGGACGCGCGCCATCGAGCAACCGAAACTGCACCACGCGCACGTTGTATACAATGAGCGAGATTTTTTGGTGGTGTTGTACTTTTTTTTGGTTAAATTTGAATTCTCATATTCCATTTTTCAAGATAAAATAAAGCATTTGTATCGGAAGTCTGGAACCTAAATGTTCAACGCTTTATTAAGCTAGCTGACTCTAATGTTGAACGATTTTTGGAATGTTTAATTATCGTCAGTCTGGTGAATTTTTTCTCGTTTTTTTTCGTGTTTTGTGCCTAACTAGTCAATTGAATGACAATTCATTCAATTGACAAGGAATCGCTTCTTATTTGAAGAGAGCTTTAGTTGGATGAAATCGTTTCAAAATTACTGAAAAGATTTGTTGGAAAACATATATATGAATGAGATGAAACACTGCATAGAGATTCCGGGGGAAATCAGGAAGATTCTCAGGGAATTTTCGGAAAGATTTTTAGCTGTTTCAGGGTTTTAGTTGATATCAGGGATGAATCCCTTGGAACGCCACTGAAACACATTGGGACCACATAGTGTTGGAGTAGTGTAGTGTACAGCCCCCTGCTAGGATAATAGAAAGATAGCGTCGTCAACCCCCTGGTCATATGACAGTTGTTTGTACGAGTCTATGTATGTGTGTAAATGAGATGCACAGCTGACGAAGCATAAATGCTAATGTATATTTGTTTACATTTTTAGTCCGTACCTCAGTGGATGAAACTGAAGTCCATCTACTTGTTTTGTATATATCACTACTCTCGGAACGGTAAATAATTAGCTAGTCGATCGGTTGTTCTTGTCCGCTGCGCTGAGATACCCAACACATAGGATTACCTCTCACACTTCATGGAACACCCCTGTAACCCCCTGAAGCATCCCTGGGACCCCTTGAAAGCCCCCAAGCCCCTTTAAAACCCTAGAACGCTCCTGAAACTCCCTGAAACATCCTGGAATGCTATTGAAAGCCCATGGAACACTACTAAAAATCCCAGGAGCACCCATAGAATCCACTTAATTTCTTGAAACACCCCTGGAACTTCTTTAAAACTTCTTGAAAACCCCTGGATTGCTCTTGAAGCACCCTGTAACAACCTTGAAATGCCCTGAAATAACTCTGGATATTTTAGGACAAAAGGTTGAAGGGTCAAAAAGTCGAAGGATCAAAAGGTCCAAATGTCGAAAGGTCGAAGTAAAAAATATGCAGGATTAAAGGTCGAGTGTTCAACAGATCAAAATGTCAAAAGGTCGAATGAAATGAAAAAACACGACCATAAATAATCTTAAATCGTTTTTGTCGTTTTCTTCCTAACTTAACGATATCTTATTATAGTTATTAAATGAAGTTTACCTGGTGTCGGTAACCGGGGTCAAATTGATTAGCGGGGTGTAATCCGCCGTGAAATTCGGAGGTGCATCATCAGCGGAAGTCGGACCTACTACGGGCTCCAGAAGAAACTGCGGTCGAAGAAGATTCACCCACGCACCAAATGCACTATGTACAAAACGCTTATAAGATCGGTGGTCCTCTACGAGCACGAAACATGGACGATGCTCGAGGAGGACCTGCAAGCACTCGGAGTTTTCGAGCGACGCACAGTGGAGCACCTAGTACATCAAAACTGATCAAAATTATTTTGACGCATTTTCACAACCCAAATGCAACCCAAATTAGTAATGAAACGTATTTCATAGTTTTCGTATTTTTTTTATTTCGTCATTAGGGTGACCAATTTTATGATTGTAAAAGTCAAGATTTTTCGAAACTAAAATTTTTCAAAAAATCGCAACTTTTGAACCAGTTGACCGATTTTAAACTTCTTTTTTTTCTTGAAAGCTGTTGAGTTCTATTTTTCAGCAAAAATACGTTCAGAGGGCCAAATAGTGTTTTAAGGCAAATAATATCATATAATAATATAATAACAACGATTTTTTCAAAGTGTTGCAACTTTTGAAATCGGAAACATCCGGAAGGTTTTCTTTCTGCATTTGAAAGAGGAACAATAGTTTTATCATACACTAAACGCAGATTTTCCGGAAACAGCCGGAAAATCAACTTATTTCATTTTGAATGTACGGTAAAGGATTCCATCAAATATTTTTTTCAATATTTTCATATAGTGTATGTAAATTCAACGTCAATTTGTTTGGGTTTCAAATTACTAGAATAACAACATTAACCTTCTTTAACAAACTGCATAGTTGAATTGATTGACTATCAATTTCATTCACTTTGTACGGTCAAAACTATCACGCGCTGTGAGTTATATCAAAGAAAACGGCTAAACTTCAGCTTCACTTAACCTCTTCTGATAAGCGTAAACAAAACATTTGTACACTGCTTAGCTGTAAAACGATTACACGATTACTACACTTGGCAATAACACAACGGAAAACCCAATTACTTCATTTTGAGTTTTTCCACTTATGATCAGGTTTTGATGTGATTTACTCCAATGTGCGACGGGTGCTAAGGACGATCTTCGGCGGTGTGTGGCGGAGAAGGATGAAGGACGAGCTCGCTGCACTTTACGGCGAACCCAGCATCCAGAAGGTGGCCAAAGCCGGAAGGATACGGTGGGCAGGGCATGTTGCAAGAATACCGGACAACAACCCTTCAAAGCTGGTGTTTGCAACTGATCCGGTTGGCACAAGAAGGCGTGGAGCGCAGAGAGCACGATGGGCGGACCAGATGGAGCATGACCTGGCGAGCATTGGGCGCGACCGAGTATGGAGAGCGGCAACCACAAACTGAGTATTGTGGCGTACTATTGTTGATTATGTCTTGTCTTAAATGTGATGTTGAACAAATAAATGTATGTATGTATGTAATACATACTATGTATGTATGATTTGATACGTTAAGTTTCAATTTGTTTTGATCATTCACCATTGAACACCATTGATTTTCGTCCTCTTAAGTCTTTTAAATAGCTCTATTTTTTAGTTATATTACTAACTACAGCCTTCCAGTTTTTGACCTTTCAACCTTCTTCCTTTCAATTTTTTGTCTTAGTTATTCTTTTGTTTTGTCCTTTCGACCTTTAGATCTTACGATCCTCGACCTTTTGACCTTTGACTTTTTGTCATAGATCCACCCTCTGGGACCCCCTTTACCATCTGAATCCCACACAATACTTCTGGAACGCTCTTGAAACCTTCTGAAACGTCTCTGAAGCCCTCTGAAACATCCCTGAAACGTCCCTGAAACGCCCCTGAAACCCCTTAAAATGCACGATTTGGTAAAGGGAAAAAATGGCAGACATACTAACGGTCCAGGGTATGCCAGTGCCAAACAACTGGATAATGGATGCATAATGAAAGGATACGCATGATAAAAACATATATTTTTTTAGCTAATTAAGGCCGGAACAAATCTCATTTAAATATTAAATGTATGTGATGAAACAATATCCAAACAATTAGGCAAAATCGGCAAACTCATCGGATTTGTTAAGACGTTTTGTGGGCGACATCAGTTTCATTTGAAAATTTTGATTTCTTGATTACCTATTTTTTAGTTGAAAGGTTGAACTCTGGCCAAATTGTTCCAAGAAGGTGGCGGGGGGCGGCATGAGAGAAAATCAAAATTTGTGTCAGACTAACAACGATTGTTATTTTGAACAAAGTTAATTTGTAAAGAACATCCTTCCAGTTCTTGTAATTATGATGTGACATTAATATCACAGCGCAACATTTTTTTGTCTCAAGAGCAAACTTATGTGTCTCTGACAGTTTTCGCTGTATCCAAATCCGGGCTCAAATTTGCGTTAGCACGTCACTATTTTGAACTATACCACAATTTATAAGGCAAAATATGCGATTTTGGGCATTTTTGATTGCAAACCATCAAGCATAGAAATGTTTTTTAGGCAATCAAAGTGTAAATAGATCAATTTACTTCTAAATTAACGACTCATGCAAAATATTTCGTTTTACCAAATCAAATTTGTAAGATTTAAGCATTTGATGTTAGTAAGTCAACTTGCATGCAACTTTTGGAGGGACTTGTATGGGAAATATCGTACCTATCATAATTCGGTTAAAACTATCAAATTCGATTTTGTACATATAACGAAATATATTGCATGAGTCGCTAATATAGATGTTTATTTGGAGCCTCGTAGCTGTGCGGTTAGGGTCACCAAGCTTATAATCGCACCTCTGGGACCCCCTTAACCAGGGTTAAGGGTTCGATTCCCGCTTCGGGCGTTGAAACTTTTCGTGAGAATAGTTTCTTTCCCGTTTCCACTGGTGTATGCTCCGTTGCCCGTTGTCTAATGTTAAGTTTAAAACAGTCTGTACAGCCGAAAGCTGAAGACGTTGTCCGTGTCTTTTTTTTTTTTTTTTTTAATTTACATATTTACCCTTTGATTGAAAAACAATCTGTGCTTAAGGTGAATATATAACGAAGCACACCTCAAATTTGCAAGAGCACAAATCTGAGGCACCAACAGACGGATTGCGCTGAAATGTTGATCGATTGGTCACCACCAGCGGGTCACCAATCGATCAACATTTCAGCGTAATCCGTCTTTTGGTTCCTCAGATTTGTGCTCTTGAAATTTTGAGGTGTGACTTCGTTATATATTCACCTTAATGGCTTGCAATCAAAAATGCCCAAAATCGCATATTTGGCCCTATACATTAAGGTTTAGCTAAAAATTGTGAGTGCTAGGGCAAATCTGAGCCCGGATTCGTATTCAGCGGCCCAAAATCTGTCAGAGACACACAAGTTTGCTCTTGAGACAGACCATAGCTAATTTTTGTTTTGCTGTGTATTTGTTAATGGGTTGCCAGTAAAGCTTATTCTGTAACAGCAATTTCTTAAAATTTATCTTAATAATTTTGCAATTTTTCTATTATCAGCAGTACCATTTTGCGGGGCTTATTTTTACACTTTTTCGTGATTTCTCAACTTTATGACATTATAACTCCAAGAGTAGTGAATGGATTACCACATTTTTTTACATAATAAACCTGGGTATTAGGCCGGCCCTTATTTTACAAAAAATGTAAATGTTCGTTGAAAAGTTCGTTGTTGAAAAATGATCGCTTTAGCTCAGAAATGATCGTGCCAAAATTTGTTCGTAGTTCGTATGTCAAGGCCAAGTGGTCCCTCAAAGGGCCTAAAATTGTCAATTGTGTGGGGTTTACAGAACATGAAATATACGCTATTCTACTAAAACCGATGATTTTAGGATCCTAAAGGACCAATGTGCTTAGAATTGCGATATCTTCATTCGTTTTCAAGCTATTGAGCAAAACACGGTAGGATTCCTTCGGGATCTGAAAAAAAATGGTCAAAATAAGGACTGTTCAATTTATAAAACGGACAACTTGCTTGTGCGATATCTTTTTTATTTTTCAATAAAATCATTATCAATTTTTTGCGTAACTTTCTATAGCTATTCTCAAATGTAGGAAAAATATAACAATAAGCAAAATGTTCTTTATTGTGTAGCTGAAGCGATTTTCGTAAAACATCAATAAAAAACCATTTCTTAAAATTCGACATAACTTTTAACATACTTAACATGCACATTTTCAAGAAGTTCTTAATGAATTGGAAGCTCACACTATTCTACTAAAGGTAAAGCTCAATAGTTGATCAGTAATAATGCACCAAGCAGGCTCCAGCTTGATATAGTGAGTTGCCTAGTTTTTATAGAAATTATTAAAAAATGTTAAAACAAGTCCTGTGTTGCAATAACATCACGGATTCGGCTAAAAATTTGTCCAGAGTAGTAGAATATTGCTCTCTGAATGATACAGAAGAAAAATTAACTATTAATTGCATTTTTCATCAAAAATTTAATCCATAAAGATGGTCATATTAAAAAATGTCATACTTTTACTCCATTGTTGCAGATTTTCGACTCTAGCGAATCTTGTTATTATATATTTCCAACAAAGTTGATCCTATGTTATTGTACACCTTATTTAATAATAATCGGATGCAAAGTTTTTATTTCCAACATCATTGTTATGCAAAATTTGCATTGGGTAGCATTGTTATTTGGAAGAACCATCAACCAAGAACCATGTTTTGATTACTGTATCTGTAATGGCGCACAGTAACCAAATCAGCAATGCTATTAAGAAGCAGTTTTCTGCATAAAAAACCACATTATTCCCACTTTCGACTGGATGCATAAAAAAATCGATTATTTAATATTTTCATGACCTTTTTGCTTCACAATTGAATTTTATTCAAAAAATCGAATCTAATTTGAGACTTTAATATCTCAACACTTAATTTTCCAATTGAGTTTAAATTTTGCCAGAATGTTTATTACTCGTGCTGCTGCTGCATGGGACATACTTTTCTGGTATTAAAAACGATATACCATGTGTGAACAGTAACAGTGTATAACTCAAAATCATCACTTTTAGTAGAGTAGCGTATTTGTTTTAAATTGAAAAATATTTTACGTTTTTTTTAGTCCTATACCATTTTTGACAACTTTAGGCCCTTTGAGGGACCACTTTGCCTTCAGATACGGACTTCATATTTTGACACGATCATTTCTGAACTTATAACATTTCCATATTGCTTTTCGACCCAAAAACTGTTTTTAGATTCAACATAACATAATTTTATTCACACACGCAGGTAACTAGGATGTTATTTTTTTAAAGCTAACATAGAGCCTTTCCTCATGAGAGCGTAATTCATCATAATCGTCCATACCTTATGTAGCACTAAAACCGCCACACTACCATTATTACATAACTCCATTGATGTTTCGTTGCTCGTTATGCCATCAAAGGCAAAGGTGTTGGAAACAATTCTTTGCATCACAGCTTACAACGTGTCTGAATCGTAAATATTATGACTTGAACGTTTTCATTCACAACTTTCTCCGAAGGGCTGAGACACGAGTCTTATTAAAAGAAACACATTTTTTGCCACTACGTCAGTCTTGCAACAGAGCTTCTTGAACGCCATGAAGACTCATCTAATTGTCGTTGCTGTAATACTTCCAATTATCTTCACGGTCAACGCTGAGGATTATGAAGCTCCTCGTCTTAAAACTCTGGCGACCGTCGAACAGGAATGTGTCGGATATTTGCTCCTGTCGAACGAAACGCTCCAGAAATACATAGCGTCCAGCTTTCCGGAGGATGCCGTTGTTCAGAAGCTGGTCCATTGCTTCTTGGTCAACATGAACGCCTGGGACGACGAAACCGGTGTTAAAGACTATGTGATTCGAAACTATTTCAAACCGGCGGACACAGATACGGTTTACGAAAGCCGCACTCAGGACTGTCTCCGCGTTAAACTTGCCAATTTGGATCGTTGTGCCGTATTTGACAGAGCGTACCGTTCGTTTATGTGTTACTACCAGAACTACGGAAACATCGTTCAAGAAGCCCAGTTTGTTCCGTGGTACCAAGTGGAACGCGAGAAACACCTCCGGGAAGTGTTTCTAATCGAAGGGGTCACCCGCGCGCAGCTAGAAGAGTTCCAGAAGGGTGACGCGCTGAAAGCTAAGGAATATCCTATCCTCTATTACATCGATGTCGTTCGAACTGCATTCTACGATCCGGCAACCGGGCATAATCTGGGTCGACTTTACACCCAGTTTGGAAATCCGGGGCTTTTGGCGGACGACACGCGTCGGTGTTTGGACACTGTGAGTCAACAGTACCCAGAAGAACCGGCCCGTGCGTACCAAGGCTTTGATCAGTGTTTGCGTAATTACATGACCACGGAGAAACTGTTCCAAACCGTTGTTGCGCAAGTTTTGGCATCCAATGTACTTTGTTAATAATATTGTTGAGATTACATGTAACATGTGTAATTGGAATATATTTGAAACTTTTGTTAATAAAATGTAATAAAATCACAGACAATCAGAACTTTCATACATTTTTTGCACTACGCCATGGTTAGAATAAACAGTTACCAATAGTAGGCCACAATACTCGGTTTTTTAAGCAATCTCTGTGTCTGTGGCGTGGCTTACCAGGATATCGAACATGTCGTGTGGGGATGCTATGAGTATCGTGAGGTCAGATCTGAGCTGCATGAAATTCTCCGGGTCCGAGGAAAACAACAGAAACCCGTTAGAGAAGTGTTGGCAGGACTTGATTTGGAATACATGAACCTAATTTACCAGTTTTTGAAACGTGTTGATGTCAGAGTTTGATATAGTACGTTCCTTGTTTTCGTTGTCCGCCTTTTGGTTTTGTTGTTCGCCCCTGTCTGTCGTCACCCCCTTCCGTTTGTCCTCTTCTTGTCGTTGTCTACCGATAAAGTCCTTTCTTTTTGGTTCCATTACAGATATGGACAATTGTCCCATCAATGTTTTAGTATAAGTTAGCAAATAATTTAGTTTTAAACCCATAAATCCCTTCTTCCCAATTTTATTTGATTTTTTTTTTAATCCTTAACCTCGAAACAGCCGCGAGTACTTCGGCTTCCCAAACTAACATAGTTTTAAGGCAGTAATAAATTGTAAAATGTATAACCATTGTAAAATGTATAACCATTGTAAAAAAAAACCCAGATTAATCCACCTAGTGGTGATAGTGCCTTTCTCGTCGAACATGTACTCATGATCTTTCCTTGGTCGGGATACGACTGGGATAGTTTTGCTTCAGAATGTTGGCTTTGCAGTCTTTTGGAGAAATCGAAAACACTAGTTTATGATTTTTTCCGACATTTAGGTCCGTATGGGGCTTTTTCAGGGGTTCAATCGGTCAAGGTTTCCTTGTCAAGTTGGCTTTGCTAAACTCAAGAATGTCATACGGAAGTTTTGGTATATATTGAGTCTGTTCGGTTTGAAACCGTCGTGATGTGGACAATCTACTACCTATCGGGTGGTCTACAATTCGGTCCCTGTTTATGGAATCTTCCACTATTGCTTTGTTTAGAAAATTTCTGTGCATGGGCCATCATTCCGAAGCATGATCTTTCCGTCGACGTTATCCGAACTGTTCCTAAATCCTGAGAATACTTTATTTAGTAAAGCAATAATTTTAATAAAATTGGGAAACTTATTAATGGAACATATTCCGACGTTATGTTAAACGTATAGACAGAGCTGAAAAATATCAGAATTTTCAGTTGACTGCATGAGCACCTTCACTATCACTGAAGGCCGATAAACATCAAGACGATAATTACAAGCTAGGATATAACTTTTTTCACAATCACAGATGACTTTACGGTCTTCGACAAAGTTTTTTCTTCACACTTTAGGCTATATTTTATTATCATAGGTTACAAGATTCATATAATATTTGACAAAAAATACAAGCAATAAAACCATAAAAAAGTTCTTAATAGTTTTAGACGCAAAAGAGGATTGAAAAACACTTTGTCCGAGATTGATGCGATAATTTTCATTTTCTCATATAATGTTGATCCATCCTATTGTATATTTTTACACCTCAGGAATCTGAAATGGTGTGATTTGTTAAGATTGCTTTAGTACAGACAAACAGACATATCATTTGGAACATCTTCTTCTTCTTCTTTATGGCTCGACGTCCGTACTGGGACTTGGCCTGCCTCGCTTCAACTTAGTGTTCTTTGAGCACTTCCACAGTTATTAATTGAAGGGCTTTCTTTGCCTGCCATTGCATGAATTTGTATATTGTGAGGCAAGTACAATGATACACAATGCCCAGGGAGTCGAGAAAATTTTCCCGACCGGAACGGGAATCAAACCCACCGTCTCCGGATTGGCGATCCATAGCCTTAACCACTAGGCTAACTGGAGACCTGGAACATATTGCTGTTATATTCATCGTCACGAAAAAATAATCGCCAAATGCTAATCAGGTTGCATTTCACAACCCGCTGCTGGCTTGATGGTGGTAGTGAGGGAACGTCAATCGAGCAAAAACGATTTCACGCATAGGGGTAGTCGGGGTAATTTGGCCAATGGGGCACTTTGAGCACCACTGGAAAATCACCTAAAATCTAGTATGTATTGAAAATCCACCTAGGAGCTCCAATACTGGCCTGATATTGAAGCGATCGAAACATTAGAACGAAGTAATTTAGTCTCATAGTAAATAAGAAAAATAAAATTTAAAATTGTTGGCCAAATTACCCCGACGAGGGCTGAACAAAAACATCTTATAAGACTTCTCTTGTTTAAATACCTTAAAGAACTTTCAAATTTGTTTGTTTTCTGTATACTTTAAGTCGATACTATATGATTCAACTTCAAGCAAAGCATATTAAGTTTGTATTGCATTAGGCGATATAAATTCATTATTGAAAATAGGGTGCTCATATTAACCCGACGGTTCAAAATCGACCCAAAAACAACAGTTTTTTCAAAAATCATTTTTTGGAATTTAAACACGATTAGACTATGATATTTTTATGCAACTAGTATAGTATTATCAGAAACATTCTGACCATACGATGTACGAGAGATTAAACGTTGTTCTCCGCATCTTCAATCAACTTTTGCTTAAGGTGGCCAAATTACCCCGATTTACCCTAACTTTACCAAACACCGTATCTAACAAAATCCACGAACGAAGACGATCGAAGGGGAAGTTCGCTGTTCCCATTGCAACTAATACATTGAGCATTTCAGAAACATGAAAAATCCGGGCATTTTTTCACAAATCATCTCTAAAGATGAGTGATACAAGTAATCTTTAACGAAATTCACCGCCTCATGTGAAAATCTTTTTTTTTTGTTTACATAGAGTAATGCGGGGCAAGAGTTCGCACAGGGCAAAAGTTCGAAGTGGGTCTTTCTCTGCGCACGAGTTAAAACCCAGGCAAACTTGTATGGATTCGACACATTGTCAGGCCAGATACTCGTCAATAAAAACTGGAACGATTTTGTTATGTAGTGGCAGAGTTATGTAAACAAATGTGTTTCTAGCTGTTTTGATGTAATTTTTGGACCTTTTGTTATAAGAATTTGTAATAATCGAAAGAAGATTTACTAAATCTCTTGATGTCGGAGAATCGTTATTCCATAGTAATTCGAGAAATGCACTTGAATAAACAAAAAGATTCTAGTGTTTCTTGTAGGAATGAACATTTTTAAATCCCCGAAAGTGTGGCAAAAGTTCGCAGTAGCTGTGAGGCAAAAGTTCACACTATATTTCTGAATCTAGAGCATCAATATAGTTACAAAACATTTGAAGCAATGACGATTTCGTATAGAAACTAATATTATGTATAATATGTGTAGTAGACCGCATTCTTTAAATCGTTCTGAAAAAGGATTTAAACTTATTTTTGGAAGAAAATCGATTATAAGGCTATCAGTGTGTTCGCCTTTTAAAAATGAAAAAGCTGAAAAACATTTTGGAACATTTTTTCGCTATATTCATGTCAACCTTTGAAAGTTTTTGGGATAATTATGTTGTTCTACTTTTTTTGGGGTTTTCATGGCTTCGTTTGTAAATTCATACTTATAATTCATCACCATACTGACGAAGGTTAGATTAAAATTACAGTCCCGTTCAAAATTTGTGCAGCATATTTGTTTTTTTTCAAGTATTTTGTGTAACACTTACAACTGTAATTACTTCACAATGTAATTTGACAACTTCAGTAACGCTTTTTGTTATAAGTTTTGGAAGTGTTCATAAAATACACTGTATACTAAAGCTAAGTACCAGGCCGTGTTCCAATTGGCATGTAATGTCATGAATTGAAAGAAACACATTTCGTGCATAGAGTGAAATGGTGAACATGAATTTACATGAAATTAATGAACTTCAAACTATGGGGCAAAAGTTCGCATTTGAGTACTTGAATTAAAATTATTATTACTAAAACTACCAAAAGAACGTGAAAAAATCTAGTACTACGTTTCGAAGGTAACATGACAGGGATTCGTTTAACGAGAAACAACGATATTATTTTCTTTTTGTTTAATAGTTATTTGATAAAGACTGTTAGGTGCGAACTTTTGCCCCGCATTACTCTATGTTACATACGGTGTTTGGTAAAGTTAGGCTTGATTTATATTTGATTCAACCGTTGAAACAAGCACGATGGCTAGTGAGTAGAGTGAGACGTCTGTATATATGTGGTCTTAGTTTAGTCAAGATGTTGTTCTCTTACACATATTTATCGCTTGCATTGACTTTGTTCACCTTTATAGTTCCTGTGAAGCACCCAATGCTGGTTCTGCATCACTATCGGTAGCCTCCAATATGGTCTGAGCCTATTTTCTTGCTAATCGTTCCTCAGGTTAGGGAACGTCCATAAATTACGTCACGCTTTGAGGGGGGAGGGGGTGTTCGGCAAAGTGTGACGACCCATACTAAAATTTTATAGGCCTCATACAAAGTGTGACATAGGGGGAAGGGGGGTTGAAAATTGTCAAAATTTGTGTGACGTAATTTATGGACGCTCCATTATTTAAAAAAAAAACGCGGTTTGATGTGTCGCATGCATGGGTTTGGTTCACTTTTGTATTTGGCCACATTCGGTAGGATACCCGGGAAACCCAATCCTGAACACTATCGGTAGTTTTGAATGCGGTCTGAGCCAATTTTTTTGCTAACCGTTTATGGGGTTATCTAAAAAGTCACGATTTGTTGTATAGCATGCATGGGTTAGGATCACTTTTTCATTTAACCACTTTCAGCGGGACACTTGGAACCGATTCCGGGACAATACTGATTATACCTTATATGGTTTGAAACTAGTTTCTTGCTAACTGTTCATCAGGCTTCCTAAAAAGCCATGAATTGATGCGTCTAATGGAAGGGTTTGGTTCATTTGTGCAATTGACCACTTCTGGCGTAACAATTGAAACGGTTCTGGAACACTACCGATATTGTCTAATGTGGTCTGAGCCTATTTTCTTGCTGACCGTTCATCAAGTTATCTGAAAAGCCGCTATCTGATGTGTCACATGCATGTGTTTGGTGCCTTTTGGCATTTGGCCACTTCCGGCGGGTCACCCTAGATCGGATCCGGAACACTATCAGTAGTCTTTGAAGAGATCTTAGTTATGGACTGAGCTTATTTTCTTGCTAATCGTTCATCAAATAATTAAAATATCAGCTGTTTAATGTGCCGCAGGCATGAGTTTGGTTCTCTTCCACATTTGACCACATCCGGCGGGACACCTGGAACCGGTTCCGGAACAGTATCGGTTGATCCAAATATGGTATGAAACTATTTTCTTGCTAAAGATTTATCAGGTTGCCTAAAGAGCCGCGATTTGATGCGTCGCATGTGAGGGTTTGTTTAACTTTTATACTCGGCTACTTCCGGAAGGACATTTGGAACGGGTTCTGTAACACTACCGGTTCAAATATGGTCTGAGAATGTTTTCCTGCCTACTGTTCATCAGGTTATCAAAAAAGCCGCTGTTTGATGTGTCGCATGCATGGGTTTGGTTCACTTTCATATTTGGCCACTTCCGGTGGAACACCAGGAACCGGTTCCGGCACACTACCGGTTCAGATATGGTCTGACAATGTTTTCCTACCTACTGTTCATCAGGTTATCGAAAAAGCCGCTGTTTGATGTGTCGCATGCATGGGTTTGGTTCACTTTCATATTTGGCCACTTCCGGCGGAACACCAGGAATCGGTTCCGGAACACTACCGGTTCAGATATGGTCTGACAATGTTTTCCTGCCTACTGTTCATCAAGTTATCAAAAAAGCCACTGTTTGATGTGTTGCATGCATGGGTTTAATTCACTTTCATATTTGGCCACTTCCGGCGGAACACCCGGAACCGGTTCCGGAACACTACCGGTTCAGATATGGTCTGAGACTATTTTCCTGCTTACCGTTCATCAGGTTATTCAAAATGCCGTGGTTTGATGTGTCGCATGCATGGGTTTATAGCGTTTTTATATCTGGCCCCTTCCTGGGGTACCGGTCCGGAACACCTAAATGGCCATAACTCCGGAACGGCTGGACCGATCTGAACCATTTTCAATAGGAAACAATGGGACTATATGCCGCGTCGAATGAACCATCGGTCGTTGAAATCGGTTGATATTTACTATCTAAAAATGAGGTGACCTTTTTGTACACACACACACACACACACGCACATACGCACACACATACATACACACACACACACATACACACACACAGACATCATCTCAACTCGTCGAGCTGAGTCGATTGGTATATAAGACTTGACCCCTCCGAGGGCTCTAAAAAAATTTCGTTTTTGGAGTGAACATATAGCCTTTCGGTACACCTTGGTGTACGAGAAAGGCAAAAACAAAAGATTTCGGCTCAGTTATGCCCATGTGGCGCCTGAGCCTTCCAAATAAACGAATAAGTAAAAAAATACTCGGTTTGCGGCTGCTGCTTTCCTTTCTCGGTCACATCCAGATTACGCTTCACCTGGTTCACCCATCGTGCTATCAGTGCTCCACTCCTTGTGCCAATCGTATCACTAGCAATCGCTAACTTCTTCTTCTTCATCTTCTTTATGACTCTTCGTCCACACTGGGACTTGGCCTGTCTCGCTTCACAACTTGTGTTCTTTGAGCATTTCCAAAGCTAGTAATGGTTTCTTTGCCTACCTTTGCATGAATTTGTATATTGTGAGGCAAGTACAATGATACACCATGCCCAGGGAGTCGAGAAAACTTTTCCGACCGGAACGGGAATCGAACCCGCCGTCTCCGGATTGGCGATCCATAGCCTTAACTACTAGGCTAACTGGAGACCCAGCATCCACTAACATTGCCAGGGTATTTTTATCTGACATTCTTGCAAAATGCCCTGCCCACCGTATCCGTACGGCCATGGCCCTTTCTGAATGCTAAAAATTATGAAAATCTATCCAATCGTTGATAAAATGTGCATTTTTTTTAAAAAAAAATACGAATTTTTCGAATGCCGTCTTCCAGAATGGGGGGAAACGGGAATACATTTCCTGCAGAATTTGAAAAATGCATTCCTGCGACGGTTAGAAAACAAGAGGCTGGCGCTTGGCGCTTACGTCAACTATGCGAAAATGGGCAGTGCTGCAGTCAGATGTTTAATTTGTTCTGTTCCAAAATTAGAGCAAAGATTCAACCCGTTTTCTTTTTTGTTGATTAGGTGTACGTCTTGCCTGATTTCCCAGTTCTGGAATTGCTATCCAGATCTGTGTATAAGAAAAGACTGACCGAATTTTTCCGATAAAACAAGTTTAACGGTTGAGATTTCTGTCAAATATTACCGAAGTCGGTGATTTTTTCTAAGTGTGTCAGTGAACGACTACGATATGTTGATCAACTTTTTCTTTTCGGGAATTGACTAGTAACCAACTGCCGTTCTCGAATTAAATCTTCTACCTATTGATTCACCTGTTTACGAACCTGACATCCTCCAACACTCACTTGCATTCCATTCCCCTTAGCTGTCCCAACATATCCCAATGGATCATTGAAGCCGATTTTTCCGCTACTCACCGCATCAAAACAAAAGCGCCACCGTATATGGACGGTAACACAGTGACAGCAGTCGAGTTACGTCAAACACACAAGGCTACGGTGGCGCTATCTGTTCATTTCATAGCGGCCGTTTTAGTTATTTTAGTGATCCATTGAAACCCGAAACTCCTCAATTTTCCCATTTTTCAACAACTTATAAATCTCCACTGCTACTGACTGCCTCAGTGCTTCAAAAAAAAAGCGCCCATAAGTCACACACCCTGTCGTTGTCGTCGATCTGCCTGCTTCAGTGCTTCCCGGGACAATCGAAACGAGGGTACCCGTCTCAGCCCGAGAAACCCGAGAATGATTAGAGCAGCCGAAGGAAAATAATTTCATTCCGCTTCGATGAAACCGGAGCATCTCGGCCGAAAGGTTAAAAATCGGAAAACATAACGGCAAATAAATGAAGGAATCGAGTGGTTATGGGAGAAATATGATGCTTGAAAAATGTTTATGCTGTACGCTTTTCCCCGCCCGCCGCACGCACCGTTAAGAGATGTTCACACATTTGTTGACGATTTAGTGGGATGCGCGCAAGTGAGTGAAAGGAAAGAAAAAGAACGACCGAAGGAAGGAAAGCTGAACCCGCGTCTCATAAATCTCCGACGAGGACGAAAAGGAATCCGATGGCGTACCTTTTGTTGTCACATTTCACGGGTCAAAGGTGATGGAAAATCATTTTTGGGTGGATTTTGCTGCTGCTTCAGACGCTGCTGCTCGGGAGGCTTGTGGGGATCGGATGTTAGTGATGCTTGAATGCGCATTGAGGGATCGGAATTTCCTAAAATATAGTTATTTGTTATAAAAGCGTAGACAAATACTTCCAAAAATAGAAAATCAATGACTATAAAAGCAGCTCAAGTTATATAAAAAAACCCGGATTGATCCACCTAGTGGTGATAGTGCCTTTCTCGTCGAATATGTACTCATGACGTTTCCGTTGACGTGAGCTGAAATGTGCCTGTATCATGAGAATACTTTACTTAGAATTTTATCAGAGCCATCATTGAATTGACTTTAAACTTATTAATGGCACATATTCCGACGTTATGTTCAACGTATAGGCAGAGTTGAAAAATATCAGACCTCTCAGTTGACAGCTTGACCGCCTTCACTATCACTGGAGGCCGACCAACACCAAGACGATACAACTTTTTCACAAACACAGATACCTTAACGATTTTCGACAAAGTATTTTCTACACACTTCTACAAACGCTATATTTTACAGTCCGGATTCGCTGGTTGGGTCACGACTGCGCCCCGTTTAGCGAATCGTGTTCGTTCTTTGGGGCAACTGACAACTGATCAAAATGCTCTAGACACACGCAAGTGACGAGAAATATGTCAAAAAACACTCACATACTTGCGCAAACGTTCTGTATACAGGAGCTGTGATGCGACGGCGGTCAGACGTCAAACTCGTTTTGACATCTATTTTGACATTGACAGTGCTTTTTAGTTGGGTTTTGCCCCAACCAATGAACATTCAACCATCGAGACAGCCCATCTAACGAGCTCTCAATGAACGAATCGTCACTGTATTATCATTGGCTACAAGATGCATGTAAAATTTGACATAAACATGAAAGTAACTGAAATTTTTCATACTGAATCCCATTCAACTTTCAACCACATTACAGTGCGTGAGGGAGCAACCAGTCGCACAAAAATTTTACGCAAGTTTGTTCGGAGTTATTACGATTAAATTTTAATTTTCCCATACAACGTTGACCCACCCTTCTGTGAGTTTGAGATCGAAGTAGGCTTCGCCGCGCACGGACGCTTTTTCGCTTTGTTTGTCACGTTTTTTCGCGTTCCCGTTTGGTGTGATTTTAATTAAAGTTTGGCTGGTGCTGCGCCATCCGAATGCAGTGCGCGTGCGATTTACGGTTTTAGATTCGGCATTAGATAACAGGTTTTGGTGCAGGGGCTGGCAGAAGTGGTAAGATGCGTAAAAGATGCGAGACTCGCGGAACGGACCTGGTAAGCCGCAAAGTTCCAGCTAATCAAGTGATATGGAATAATTTGTTTCCATGCGTGCGGCAAAATGGCATGAGAGGATTGAAAAAGTGATACATTATTTGACCAGTAAAAATAAAGAAGAATTAGAATCTGGAAGAAAGTGGCGTCCTTAAAATAAAGTACTAACTAGTGAAATAAAGTGTTGAAGGGAAAATTGAAGAAAACTGTATGTACCGAATATTCGGATCATCGTCGTCGGTTTTTCTTTTCTTGTCGCGAATCTGTTTGATTACCCCATGCAAATGTGAAAAAATCTACGACCCACCCATGTGCCAGTCAAGATTGAAATGCAATTGAGACTTGAAAGTTATTTAAACAAAAATAGTATACAGTGTATGCACCTAACGCGTGATTCAGCGATGACTTGTGATAAGTGTGGTGTGTGAGGTGAAATGCATGAAAATTTCAAGAGGAATCGAATCGGTTGACGGGTGAACGGTAACATAATAAAGACAGTGCCATCTTGGATGAATTTAGTTTGGGGCATTTTGCAAATTATTGAATTCAAGCAACATTGGAGAAAACAGTGGTGTTGCGTGAAGCTATGGTATTGATGGTGATGGATGATCGTGGCAGGATGTTGGAATCGACTTCTGGTTGAAATTTGGTGAGATCAGTCTGATTTTCATTATATATTATACTAGCTGTACCCGGCAAACTTTGTCTTGCATACTGCGTTTTTTGACGTTTTAAGTTTCTAGCCAAGACCAAATCCCCGGTCCCCGGTATGGAAGATCGATTTTCAAGAACTATCAATTTTTCCATGTTTTATGCCTAATAAACCTTCCTTGGGTGAAAACTAACAGAACAAAACTTAGACGACCAAAATCGGATCTTCCGTTCGCAAGTTATGCGCGGTCCCACGTATGCCACTGCATTTTATTATATATATAGATTAAAAAAAATGTATATAGATTTTATGACTAAATTTAGAATACATTTGGGGAGGGATAGGTTGTATTTTTTGTTTCATTTCAGAGAGCGAGTAAAGGCGCTTAAGCCTAGGTATAAGGGCCAGGACACGGACCAAATACCTGTGTTCCATCCCAGGAAGCGAAGGACCAAGGGGTGACATTAACTTTCTTAGCATCGTCACCCCCATCGATTTTCACGTATTTTATTTTCTAAAAAGCTGAGCGGTTGGTACGAGATGTCCCCACTCAATGGCTTTATTGTAAAACCAATAACGCTGCACAGTTGGCCTGGCCGCTTTAATGCTTGTAATGCATCTCCGATGTATGTACTGCAAGCTTTAATAATGACAAGAAAAATGATGGAATTAGTCGATTCTATCATTTTCCAGGATTCTTTCAATGAATGGCTGTGTATGTGTAGACTAGACTAGACTAGACTAGACAACGTTGACCCACCCTTCTGCATTATTACACCTCAGGAATCAGTGTGATTGGATGAGATCGTCTTAGTTTTGTCAAGATATCTATCGCTTGCTTTAATTTTTCTCTCTTTTGAATTCCGACGAATACTACCGGTAGTATCTTATGTGGTCTGAGACTATTTTCTTGCTTACCGTTCATCAGGTTATCGGAAAATCCGCAATTTGACGTGTCGCATGCATGGGGTTGGTTCCCTTTTATATTTGGCCACTTCCAGCGGAACACTCGGAACCGGATTCGGAACACCATCGGTTGTTCCAAATATGGTCTGAAACTATTTTCTTGCTAACCGTTCATCAGGTTACCTAAGGAGCCGCGATTTGATGTGTAGCATGCATGTGTTTGGTTCACTTAAATATTTGGCGGTGGTGCGGGCCTGGTTTGATGGTTAGAACACAAGACTATCATGCCAAGGGCCTGGGATCGAATCCCACTCCCAACATATTCACAAAACGTAGGTTCTTCCTTCGGAAGGGAAGGGTCCCGAGATGAACTAGCTTCGAGTTAAAAATCTCGTTAATAAAGACAAAAAAATATTTGGCCACTTCCGGAGGGAACCCGGAACCGGTTCCGGAACACCACCGGTTGTCTCAAATATGGTCTAAAACTATTTTTACTAACCATTCATCAGGTCGCCTAAGGAGCCGCGATTTGAAGTGTCGCATGCATGGGTTCGGTTCACTTTTATATTTGGCCACATCTGGCGGGACATACGGAACCGGTTCCGGAACACTTCCGGTAGAATCTTAGGTTGTCTGAGACTATTTTCTTGCTTATCATTCATCAAGTTATTGAAAAAGCCGTGACTTGATGTGTCGCATGCCTTGGTTTGCTTAACTGTTATATTTGGCCACTTCCGGCGGGACCTCCGGAACCGGTTTTGAAACACCGGTAGTTTCTTATGTGATCTGAGACCATTTTCTTGCTAAACGTTCATCAGGTTATTGAAAAAGCTGCGATTTGATGAGTCGCATGTATGGGTTTGGTTCACTTTTATATTTGGCCACTTCTGGCGGGACCTTCGGAACCGGTTCCGGAACATTACCGGTACAGATATGGTCTGAGACTATTTTCATGCTTACCGTTCATCATATTATCGAAAATGCCGTGGTTTGTTGTGTCGCATGCGTGGGTTTGTTGCATTTTCATAGCTAGCCCCTTCCTGGGGTACCGATCCGGAACGCCTAAATGGCCATAATTCCAGAACGGCTGGACCGATCCGAACCATTTTCAATAGCAAACAATGGGACCAGATTCCGCGTCGAATGAACCGTTGGTCATTAAAATCGGTTGAGATTCACTGCCGAAAAGTGACGTGAGTTCGTTTGTACACATACACACACACATACATACACACATACACACACACAGACATCAACTCAATTCGTCGAGCTGAGTTGATTGGTATATGTGACTCGAATCTCCGGGCCTCCTATCAAAAAGCCATTTTTGGAGTGAACATATAGCCTTTCCAGTACACTTAGTGTACGAGAAAGGCAAAAATGAACGCTTTCTCCATGAAAACCGTAACTCAACCATACAAAGTAACGTTGTTTCCCGTGCTAACGAAGACTTTCAAATTGAACACATTGAACCTT
Source organism: Aedes albopictus (assembly GCF_035046485.1). Lineage (NCBI taxonomy): Eukaryota > Metazoa > Arthropoda > Insecta > Diptera > Culicidae > Aedes > Aedes albopictus. Next base: position 121,079,818 of record NC_085138.1, read on the forward strand.
GTTTGTTTCTTTTCACAATCCAAATTACATCCGAATTAGATAAACACCTGACACGCTTTTCTGTTGTGTACATGTACATATGTCAAAGCGGGAAAGAAATTATGTTTGAATTGGCGACTCCCGATTCGCAAAACAGTCGCTTCCATTACTCCAAACTAAAAATCGAGAAGCTGACATTTGTATAGTACTACGGTTACACTACCGTAATTGGACACATTACAACATTTTGCACCCTGGTCCTGGCTTTTACTTTTGTTGTAGAAGACGGTCCTTAAAAAAATCCTTCGATGATTCACTACACTTGCGAACGATACTCGCAGGATGACACCCGGTGGGATCGTGGAAACACGCAGAAATCAAAATGACGGAAATACTTCAGGAAACGGAACAGGATCTGAGTTTGGACGTGAGAATCGCCTTTGCAGCACGCGTAGAATAGGCCCAAACGTGGAAGAATCCAGGCTGTATACATCTATTAATCAACTCTCGATTGCTTCACTGAGCGTTCCGGACTGTAAGCCTGCAGAAGATGGTGAAATACATCGCCATTCGTTCGAAGCATGGAAGGACTTATTGTCTGACTCAATGATACTAGCAGGAATCGAAGACGAGTTCACAAAATACACCGTTTTCAAAGTCAAAGCCGGAGCACGCCTCCTTGAAATGATGATGATGATGATGATGATTGTGTACCCACCATCAGCGCAAGGATTACCTATGGCTGCAGAGTCATACCGGAACGGAATGATGGTTTGTTGTAGCAGGGTAAGCTAAATTCACTGGAGACCTTCGGAAAACAACATGATAATTGTTATCTCGTGACAAAGTCTGGCCACCCCACGAACATTTGCCCGGAAACCAGTTCATTTAACTTCCTTAGGCTACCCCTCCGAAATCCCCATATATGTCATGTTCAAATATAAAAAGTAATAAGGAACGAACTCACCGGGTAATCCTGACCAGCTGGTTTTCTATGTTTGGCTTTGGTCTCAGCATGCAAACGGTCCAAACCATATAAAATGTGCACTCGTTCACACCACTCGCTGATTCTCCGATCGTCCATCGAAGAATCCGAAAAAAATACATAAGCGATAATACCCGACGCACTGAAAAACAATCTCTTGGATACTAGCATTTCCGAATTCGGAATAACGACGAACACGAGCACCATGATGCGGGCAATGTGGTATCTTGCCACCGAACCATCGTCGATCGTTTACACAAAGTGCGAACAAAAAACACAGAGAACAATACGAAAACGCGGGAACGACGAAATGCGGCATGTTTCAGCCTCCGCGCCCTGCTTGTCACTGACGACCGACGACCGTTCACTCTTCCATCAGCGTTCCACCCAAGTACGAACTAAAAACACAAGAAAAATGCAAAAACGCAGTAAAGACGAAATGCGGCATGTTTCAGCCTCCGCGCCCTGCTTGTCAAGACCGACGACTGTTCACTCTTCCATCAGCGTTCCACCCAAGTACGAACTAAAACACAAGAAAAATGCAAAAACGCAGTAAAGACGAAATGCGGCATGCTTCAGCCTCCGCGCCCTGCTTGTCACTGAGCACGCCTCCTTGAAATATTCAAAAACACGAAATCTTCCAGTAATGATCCAGACGTCGTTCGTTCTCCATTCGCCAACGCGATGGCACGGCTGAAATCCTATTTTGGGTCGGGGTCGGATGTAATGCTAATGAGGCGAAAGTTGGCATTGTTGACCCAAAAGCCAGGTGAGTCAGATCTGTCATACATAACTAGAGTTGGATCGATGGCGCACCTCTGCGATTTCGATGACACGAAGGAATTTGAGCAGATCGTAGCTACCGTCGCCGAACATGCTACAAATCGTGAGGTTCGTACTGTTGCACTGAAGATGCTAAGTCGCAACCAGTCTTTTACGGATCTAATAGACAAAGTCCGCGAAATTGAAGCAATCAAACTCAATGAGGAGTTTGTGCGTAAGAAGCGCATCAACTACAAGGTCGTTCAGAAATCCAGCAGGACAACTCCAGCAAAGAAGCTTCCAAAATTATGGCAACCGTCCTTTGAGGGGTGCTTTTCGCGCTCCAAGAGGAAGACAATCTAACATCAGAAGTGGTCCGTATCTTCATCCTTCACGTGAACCAAAATGCTGGAGGTGCAACAGCGTATATCACGACGCCAGCGTCTGCAGTCACCAAGACAAAACGTGGATCTTCTGTGGCCGCCGAGGTCATATTCGACGAGCCTGCCGCTCTCGTGCAAGGGAGATGGGGATAATGCAATCCACTAGAGAACCAGTTGGCAGTACTCCACCGACGATAGCTGCCATTGATGAAGCGAACGACGACTCGAAGCCGGTTGAGCCAGTAAGTGTACCGACTGAATTTTAATTATTTCCATAAAGCATCTTTGAATACCTAAAAAAAAAATACAAAAAAAAGATTATCATAATTTCATAGCACAATTGAAATGGAATACTATTCATTAATGTTTATATGAAAACAGAGTCACTAAAAGAGAAGAATCAAATCAATCACTAGAGTAAATCTACAATTTTACAGATGAAGCCAGCGCGCTCGCATGCGGTGGCGAACGTCACAAAGATGGTATCCGAACACCCTAGTATATCAACACAGAACGCACAACTCGTGAATGATGCCAAGGTAATCATAATTGTATTAATTTATATATATATGTTAAAAAAAAATCACACAAATAGGTGAACACGACGTTGAATACGGTAAGAATTGCATCCAAGCGTTCTCAATGCAAGGCCCGAGCCGTTTCCGTTTACCTTGAAAAGAAACCGCAGGAGGCACATTTTTTTTGTAAACGAGATGACGGTATGGAAACTGTCTTGCCTAAGTTGACCTATTTGTAACACAAGTTTATATGAACAGATCAGCACACCAAAAGTTTCGGACGTGATGGCGATTGTACCCGAGTGTTCCAGAAATACAGTGCAGACAAATAAGAGTCAGAAAGAGCCAGCTGGTACGAGCGTGTTAAAGGTCGCTTTTACCAGCGCTGAATTCCAGCTCACAACAAAAGATGATGCCATCATTGCAGCACAAGTGTCTGGAATGCCTTGCACTTTCATGATAGACTCCAGTGCGCAGGTAAATACTGTTACAGAAAGTATGTTCTTGGCACTAACGGCAAATGCAGGCTACAGTAGTGGTGTTCTCAACGTCCAGTATAAGTCAGACAAGTCCCTCAAAGCCTATGCAACGAAAGACAGCATTGAAGTCTTGGCAACTTTTCATGCTCCTCTTTATATTTCCGACGATAGATCAACTTGCGTAGAGAAATTCTATGTAGTGAAAGAAAATCGAGCATTGATTGGAAGAACTACAGCATCAATATATAGCATTCTGTTACTGGGTCTGCAAGTTCCAGTGAAACTGCAAGCAGAGTCCGCGTTTCAAGGATCGCCGTACGCTGGAGAAATTGCAACAGTTTTGGAAGGAATATTCCCGAAATTCAACGTACCTCCGGTCAAGATCTATTACGACACGTCAAGGCCACCATGCAGGAACGTATTCACTAACATACCACTGGCAGTTAAACCCTTGGTTGAAGAAAGACTCCGTAATCTGGTGGCTGCAGACATATTCTAAAGAGTGGTCGATGGTATGGACACATCATTTTGTTCATCCATGCTAGTAGTCCCTAAAGGTAAGGACGATATACGTCTTGTTATAGATTTACGAGGACCAAACCGTTATATCCATCGTACCCCGTTCCCGATGCCAACTCTGGAAAAGATACTTGCCGAGCTACATGGAGCTAAGTGGTTTTCCACGATAGACCTATCGAATGCATTCTTTCATATTGAATTGCACAAAGACTCGTGCCATCTGACTAATTTTTACACAGAGTTGGGAATGTACCGCTGTGTAAGACTCCCATTCGGTCTTTGCAATGCACCTGATCTATTTCAGGAAACATTGCAACGAACAGTGTTGGCTGGATGTGATGGTTGCAAAAATTTTTTGGACGATGTACTGGTGTTCGGTAGAACTAAGGCGGAACATGACGCCAATCTTGCAAAGGTACTAGCTTGTCTTTCTAACCATAACGTGAGACTAAACCAGGATAAATGTGTCTTCGGAAGCCAGACAGTCAAGTTCATCGGATTCCAACTTACGCCGGATGGCTGGCAAGTTGAAGGAGAAAAAATTCAAGCGATAAAGAACTTTCGACGACCGACTAATTGCGCGGAAGTCAAAAGCTTCTTGGGGTTAATCACATTTGTCGATCGTTTCATCATACACCGAGCATCTAAATCTGAACACTTGCGAGAGCTAGCCAATTCGGAGAAATTTTACTGGACCGCTCAGGAAGAGGATGAGTTCAACATTCTGAAAGGCGAGGCCCTTGACTCAATAAAACGGCTCGGCTACTATAGTCTGACTGATCGTATAGAGCTATACGTGGACGCTTCACCGGTAGGGCTAGGAGCAGTACTAATCCAAATCGACGAAAATGCAGTTCCAAGGATAATAGCCTGCGCATCAAAAGCTTTGACTGATTCTGAAAAACGATACCCACAGACCCAAAAAGAGGCTCTTGCAGTGGTTTGGGGCGTCGAGCGGTTCTCCTACTATTTGCTGACAAGACCGTTCACAATTCGGACAGACGCAGAGGCAATACAGTACATTTTCAACGCCAATCACCGTTTGGGGAAGCGGGCTGTTTCTCGGGCAGAGAGCTGGGCTTTGCGCCTACAGCCTTACGACTATGGCATACAAAGAGTACCAGGAAACCAAAATGTTGCCGATGCATTGTCTCGTCTTATACCAGAGACTCAAGAATCGATCCCGTTCGATTCAGATGCCGAAAACCATTACCTTTATTCTCTGGACACAGGTAATATGTATGACTATAACCTAGGATCAAATAGAAGAAGTATCTGAAAACGACAGCGAACTGATATCCGTGAGGGAAGCGATGATGTCAAACAAATGGCCAATTGATCTGCGAGCATACGAAGCCCAAAAACGTGATATGCACTGCCTAGGCTCATTGGTTTTCAAAGATAACAGAGTAGTCCTACCCTATTCTTTGCGAAACAAAGCACTGGATTCAGCTCATGGTGGTCACGTTGGGGAGGTAGCCATGAAGAGGGTGATGCGCGAATTCTTCTGGTGGCCGCGAATGTCCGGTGAAGTTGCTCGCTTCGTTAAGAATTGTGAAACATGTGCTCAACTCTCTAGACGCAACCCACCCATACCTCTACGATCACGAGAACTACCAGATGGACCGTGGCAAATGCTGCAGGTGGATTTCTTAACGGTTCCATCCTTTGGATCTAGAGAGTTCCTGGTGGTGACTGATACATACTCACGATATTTGTATGTTGTGGAAATGCGGACGACAGATGCCAACTCTACAAATTCAGCCTTAAACGACGTTTTCCGGATGTGGGGCCACCCATGTGTTATACAAAGCGACAATGGGCCACCTTTCCAAATTGCTAAGTTCATCTCATATTGGGAAGATAGGGGAGTGAAGGTGCGTAAATCAGTTCCCCTCAGCCCACAAAGCAACGGAGCAGTGGAGCGCCAAAACCCTGGAATTATTAAGGTCCTGTCAGCATCTAAACTGGATGGGTCAAATTGGCGTCAAGCGTTACAGCAATATGTGCACAGACACAACACCTTGATTCCACATTCCCGACTACAGGTCACCCCTTTTGAATTAATGGTTGTGTGGAAGTATAGGGGCAACTTCCCTGGCTTGTTGGAAAACTCTGATGCGAAGGAACTTGATCGGGCGGAGATCAAAGAAAGAGATGCGGAGACTAATCTGGCTTCAAAACAGTACGCTGATCATGTGCGAGGTGCCAAAGAGAGTGATATCGTCACTGGTGATACCGTTCTATTGGCCCAACAGAAAAGGGGTAAAACGGACCCCAATTTCTCCTCCGAACGTTATGAGGTCATTGCTAGAGACGGAGCCAAAGTCGTGGTGATGTCTGCAGCAGGAATTCAATACACCAGAAACGACCAAGATGTTAGACTGGCACCTGTTCCGGCCGAGATTGATGTTTCGAATTCGACCAACTTAGCAGCAGCAGGAGCAGCAGATCCTGAACTTGATTCAGCTCTACAGGAACATCCAGACAACACCAGAACTCTTCGCCAACGGGGAAGCTTGAAGCGACCGGCCAGGTTTGATGACGACTTTGTATACCGCGTTTTTTACTAGAACGGTAGGTAGCAACACACTGTAAAACAATTAAAACTTTTAAAATGCATTTATATTTGAATGTTTCAGAATGCGTCGGAGTATTTGAAGCGAAAAACTTACCAAACTCTTTGATTTCTCCTTTTGGTGTGATTTTGTTTTAAAACGAACGAGCAGTAAACATTGGAATGTCAAGTTTCGTTGAATTTTCGTGTGCATCGCGGATAATCCGCGTGCGGGATAATCGATGATGATGTAAATAAATATCATTGAATTTTGAATTATGCGTTGTACTGTATCGTTAATCAACAGTAGTTACATCATACTATATTAGGGTGAATGTACCTATAATGATCCACTTCAATCTAAAATAATAACTTTTAGTAATCAATAATTGAATAATGAACGTTGCGATGAACTATAGAATAGTAGTTTATTTGTTACTTCACTTTTGAAAAAAAAGGAGTTTTTTCAGAATCAACATTTGTAATATCGGCAAACTTTAAATCAGTTTTTAAATATTATTTAAACATAGTAAAAACATGGTTTGGTGTCATGATTCTGCATTTGAGTTTATTTATTTATTTATTTATGATTACAAAATTATGTAATTAAAAAAAAACAATTAAATCCTATAAAATATACAAGCTTTAGAAAAGTACAGACGAGAGCGAATGTAGTAGCGGGTAGTCGATAGTTGAATTAATATTGAGCATTGGAAATTATATATATACATCATGTTGGCTAATTGATTGCTTTAAAATACAAACAAGAAGAGCAGACACAAAATTATTCAAACAATATGAATATTTGGCAACACGGCAGATTCATAACGCAAAATGTTGCGTTAGCCAAGAAACGCAAAGGCTTGTCGAAGCGTCGGTCGGCCCCCTGCTTCCGTAAAGGACGCGAGAGGCTTTGAGGTTCATTCTGTGTACTACTTTTGGACGAACAGCACGTAGACAATTTTGTAAGCAGCTAGCAGCGTTGGCCGTGGCGTATTTTCGATTATTGCGAACACTTCACCTCCAACAGTTAATAACTGTGGAACTGCTCATAGAACACTGCTGAGAATAGAGCTGAGAAGCAGGCTTTGTCTCACTTGGGTCGTTAGGCCAAGAAAATGAAGAAGAAGATAAGAGAAGTAAACTAGCAATAAACATAGTGCACACCAAGGTAAGTAGAAAAAACAAAAACACCTTGGTGCACACCACCGTCATCTGGTCGCCAGTAACATATCCCAAGGAATTAATCTAATTAAGCTCCAGCACAAATTGATACTAACCCGAACATATCTTTCCGCCCAGATACAGTCAGTGGCCTAATGCCATTTTCATTGTTCTAAATGGAAAGGTTTTCGCCTGCCAGCTTGTGTAGGTACCTACAGTATAAATAAAATTATTTTCTGACTTTTTCCAACTGAAGATGTTTCTCGTGTTTAGTAAGGGTATGCGGTATACCGAAAAGTTTCGCCAAATACCCCTCGAAACGAAATTCCGCGGAATTCCACGGAATTCAACTAGGCGAAATTTATGATTTTGAATATCGTTTCGTTTCGTCAAATTAAAAAAAAATCGCCTTCAAAAACTGCACTTTGACGAAACAAAACGGAATTCCGCGAAACTGCCAAATAATTTCGAAAACAAATATGTAGTGTGAATGCTAATCGTTTAAAAATCTTGCTCATCTAAAGTTACTGAAAAAAATACAACAATATCTCGCAATATTTGAAGTGGAAGGATAAAGTATAAAATATATGCTAGAAGAGAGTTAATATTCTAAGCCTACTTCATGAATGCCATAAAAATTAAAACCACGTGGAAACGCACCTGGATTGTTCCAAGAAAAGCTAGATGACAATAAATAAGGATCGCAAGGCTCAAGTTTGGAAAACGTTGCTCTTAGAAATCGAATCACTCCCAAGAGATATTTTGGGAAAATATCTTTGCAAATACAAGTAAACCGCAGTTGATATAAAAGTTTTCGACTCTGGAAGGAGTATTTTGACAAAATTGCAAAACCCCGGAAAACTTTATGAAGGGACTTTCAAAAGCACTTTAAGGTACACTGAAATATCTTTTTTTTTTGCACATGGCTGGGGCTGCATAAATTGAAAAAGGCATAAAAAGAGGGAAATTTATGCATAAATTAAGTTTGGACTTAAGAGGGAATCAAGTTCGCGAGAACAGGTCTTACACCTGGGAATTTGAGGTGGGGCTAAGGGAGTGTCCAGAAAGTTCCCAGAGAGCTCAAAAAAGGGGCAAGGGGTTTCAGGAACGATTTAAGGGATCATTTTAGGAGATTTGAGTAGCCTTTTAAGGGCGTTCTGTCAAGATTTGTTGGCGATTAATGAGATTATTTTGATATTAAGGGGCTTAAAGGGCTATTCAAGGGATCTCAGGAGCCTTCAAAAGGCGTAGCAAGGGGTTTGAGGGGCGCTTCAAGGTATTTCAGAATCATTTAAGAGAGTTTCAGAGTGTTTCAGGATAATATTAAGGGCGTTCCTAGAGGTTTGATAGCATTTCAGGAGCGTTTCGAGGCATTTAAGGTCAGGGTTAGGGTGGTTTCAAGAACGCCTTTAAATCAAAGGATATTTCAAGGGCGTTTCAAAAGATATTGTGATGGGCTCCTAAAAACCTACCTATAACGCATACAAAACTCGTCAAAAATCCTCTGAAACTCTCTGCAATTCTTTCGAAAACCCCTTCAGACCCCCAAAAACGCGTCTGAAAACTTCTGGTACTCCGTTGAAACTCCTTGGGCCCCCTGAAACGCCCCTGAAATTTTCCTTTAATCTTCCCTAAAAACACCCCCTAGTCACTTTTGCAATAGTTCTCGTCATTATTAAATATTTCTATGCACAATATTGTTTCTGAGTAGCTTTCCCTAGGACATAAAAAGGTGCATGAATCAAAAGTGCATAAAAAGAGGTTATAGTATATATTTTGACAGGAAGCTCGAACCAAATGCCAAAAAAATGTTCAGCGGACTTTCAGGAATATTTTATGTGTATTTTAGTGAGATTAATTGAAAAACGTCGACAAACCTACTGAAATCGTAAGCTTGATCATAAGTAGGTTAAAAAGTCGGTCATTTTTGTTCCATGAAGAGTGGAGAATTAGCTTCAGTTAAAATTCATGAATAAAAAGAAATAAAAATGATTGCTCCATGAATACCATATTGCTCCTTTTCCGTAATCAATCATGTTTTAGAAAGCATCAATCTTACGGTAAAGAAAAATGTAAGTACACAGTACCAATTTTCACAAGAAAAGAATATACCTACAATATTCCGCGAAATTTTTACGGATATTTCGTTTCGTTTCGAAAAATACCGAGTGAATCTGAATTCCGTATCGAACTCACGAAACTTTTTTTAATTTCGTTTCGTTTCGTACCGCATCGTCTCAAAAAATGTTCATACCGTTTCGTTTCGTATCGCTTTGAAAAAATCTCATACCGCATACCCTTAGTGTTTAGACAGACGTGCCGTGCTGGTGTAATCCCAGCCGCAGTGCAGTGTTGCTCCGAGAAGTGACGTAATTTGCTCCATCCCGACGGCCGACGGTATAAGTCAAGAGGAGTGTGCAAATCTTACGAGTGGCTACCAGCTACGGTGCGGTAGATGTCGGTGGTGGTCTAATGAATCCCTCCGAGCCTAGGCAAAAAGAAAGCAGCTGAACGCGCGCTCCGGTTATGTCGATTCCCATTCGGACCGACCGAAGCGCGTTGCGTTGGTGGTAGAGTGGCCGGAGCTGCTCGACAGATGATGCCCCGTGGCGTATTGTTTCCTAAGGACTGCTACTGCCAGTCGCACAAAACCAAAGACTCTGCCCCGGAGAAGCAAACTTTCAGCGAAGAAATTAATTTATGATTATACTTTTACAGCACTTCGTAAAATTCATTACAGCAGCTAATTAGTTTCTATTATACTTTTTTCCGCTCCACTGCTCGGTTGGCTATTTTGGATTAGAAAGGTCCCACCGGGTCGTGAACCATCAGCAACTGGTCGGCTTCTATGGCCCATCAATGGCGCTTGGGACCCTGTCCGTTCGTTGTTCCGGCGCTTAACGATCCCACGGGGGGTTGATAGACTTGCGAAGGGATCAGCTTTGCGGGAGGAAAAGTTTCCAACGATATTAGTGAGGTGGGTATTAATTACGGTTTCACACTTCTTGGTAAGATAATTGGATCGTCCGAGCTGCGTTGGAGGTGGAAAAGTTATGTAATCAGATGACTTGATTATGGAAATGTCAATAATGCTGAGCTATCAGTGACACAAATCAGGTAATGCGGTACCTGCAGCAAGAATGATAATTAGTTACATAAATGGAGGGGGATACTACGCATGGACATCCATACTAGGTAGAACGTTCCTATCCGTCCTGGAGGTTTGTTTAGTGGTTTTAGAACAGTGTCCTGTAAAAGTTTTTACTAAAATTTGGTAGCTAGAGTTTGATCTCAACATAAAAATGACCTAGAAAAAAATCTCACAAAAATGTCACAATAAAAAAAACAGTTCTGATTATTGCGAGATGTGCCACATAAATGGCTATATTTTTTAACAGTTAGATCATATAGAATTAAACTTTTAGACAATATTTCTACCCTAGATATAACATTTCTATCGGAATTTTTGTTGCAATCTACCGAGATTCCTCCACGATTCCTCCAATAATTCCTCCAGAAAATCTTCCAGGAATTGCTCTAGAAATTACTCCAAGAATTCCTTCAGAGACTCTTCCAGAGATTCATCCAGGGATCCCTCCACGGATTACTCCAGAAAATCCTTAAAGAATTTCTCCCGCATTTCTTCCAGGAATTTCTACAGGAACTCTTCCAGGCGTTCATCAATGAATTTCTTTTGAAAATCCTCCAGGAATTCCTTAAAAAATACCTTGGTGGATGACCCCAGGAAGCCCAAAATATATCTCCAGCAAGGTTGCAACCATTCATTTGCGAAAATTTACATTCATTTGCTATTATCTCAGTTCAGAAGCATGCTATCGAAAAACAATGTATGGATGAATTGAACCTTGTAGTTTTATCTGAAAGTTCGCCGAATAGCATTAGGGTCGCACACGCATACCAAAGTCGTGAGTGAGCTGTGAAGGCAACTTTCCACAGCGTGAATGAAATTTATATTCACCGCGTGGAGAGTTGCCTTCACAGCTCTCTCACGACTTTGGTATGCGTGTGCGACCCTAATGCTATTCGGCGAACTTTCAGATAAAACTACAAGGTTCAATTCATCCATACATTGTTTTTCGATAGCATGCTTCTGAACTGAGATAATAGCAAATGAATGTAAATTTTTGAAAATGAATGGTTGCAACCTTGATCTCCAGAAATTCCTCAAAGAATTCCTGCAGGAATTGCTCTAACAGTTCCACCAGACATTCCTTCATAAATTCCTTCAAGAACTCCTCCAAAAATACCTTCAAGAATTGCTACGGGGATTCTTCCAGGAATTGTTTCAGGTATTCTTCTTGATTTTTTTTAGAAATTTCTGCCAGACTTACTCCAAGATTTCCTCCAGGGATACCTCCAGGAATTTCTCCACGGATTCCTTCAAAAAATTTTAAAGAAATTACTCCAGGAACTCCTCCAAAATTCCTCCAGGGACACCTCCATGGATTCCTTCAGGAATTTCCCCAGGAATTTCTTCTGGAATTTTTCCAGGAATTCATCCATGAATTTCTTCAGAATCTCCTCCAGGGATTACTCAAGGAATTCTTTCAGGTATTCCTCCATGGATTCCTTCAGGAATATCTACCGGAATTTCTCCAGCAATTTCTTCAGGATAAGCACAGCGACATCATCGAAAAAGATAAAAAGAAACTTCTCAACGGTGAAAAAGAATAACCAGCAATTGCTGATCGTCGACTCTGTTCGTGTGCAATTCGTATGGGAGATTAGTACGGCTTAATGAAAGTGAGTCAAAACGTATTCTTTGGCGAATGCAAATCGCATCTTATAGCGAATGTTTCCATTGAATAACAAACTTGCCCCCAGGTATTGCTCCAGGAATTTCTCCAGAAAATCGTCTAGGAATTTGTGCCAGAATTCCACCAAGATTTTCTCCAGGGATAGCTCCAGGAATTCCTCCATCGATTCTTCCAGAAAATCCTAAAGGAATTCCTCCCAAAACTCCTCCAGGAATTCATCGTGGAATTTTTCCAGGGATTCCTGCATGGGTTCCAACAGGAATTCCTTCAGGAATTCCTCCAGGGATTCATCTTTCTCATCATTTTTTAGGAAAGGAATTTTTGGAGAATTTTATGGAGGAAATCCTCGAAGAGTTCTTTTTTAGGAGGAATTTCCAGAGAAATATTTGGGGCTTTTTGAAGGACTAATTGGGGGAATTTCTATAGAATTTTAGGGGAATTTCTGGAGAAATTCATGGATGTATCCCTGGAAGAGTTGCTAAAGATATTGCTGGAGGAATTCCCGGAAGAGTTCCGGGAGAAATTTCTTTAAGATTTTATGGAGGAATTCCTGTAGAAGTTTTTTTTAGAGAATCCCTGGAGGAAATCGTAGAGGAATTTTGGCAGAAATTCCAAGAGGTTTTCCTGAAGCAATCCCTGGAAGAATTTTTGGAGGAATTAATGAAGGAATTCAAGGAAGAATTTCTGAAGGAATTAATGCAGGAATTCTTTGAAGAATTTCTGGATATCTTTTGAGGACTTCTGGAGGAATGTCAGGAGGAACTCATCGAGGAATTTCTTAAGAATTTATTTAAAAATTTCTGGAGAAATTCAAGGGTGAATCCCTGGAAAAATTCCTGGAGATGAATTCCTCCAGTAATTTATCCAGTAATTTCTTCAGGAATTCCTCTAGGAGTTCTTCCCAACATTCATCCAGAAAGACTAAAAAACATTCCCAGAAAATCCTCAAAGAATTCCTGCAGGCATTCCTCCAGATATTTGCCAAGAAGTCCTCCATAAATTCCTCCAAAAATTCCTTCAGGAGTTCCTGCTGATTGCTCCAAGAATTTCTCCAGAGATTCTTCCTGGAATTCTTTTAGGTATTCCTCCAGAAGTTCCTCCAGATATTCCTCTAGCAATTCCTTCAGAAATTCCTTCAGGAACTCCTTCAGGAATTCCTTCAAAAATTCCTTCAGAAAATCCTCCAAAAATCACTTCAGGATTCCCTCCCTAAATACGTCCAGGAAATGCAACAGGGATTCTTCCAAGTATTTCTTTTGGAGTTCCTCCAGGGATTCTTCCTGGATTTTTTCAGTAATTCCTACAAGAGTGCCTCCAGGGATTGCTCTTGGAATTCCTCCAAGGTTTCCACTGGGAACGCCTCAAGAAATTTCTTCAGGGATTTCTTCAGAAGTTCCTCCAGGGATTCATCCTCAAATTCCTCAACGAATTCTTTGAGGAATTCCTCAAAGGATTCAACCAGGGATTTCTCCAGGAATTTTCAAGAGCATCTTCCAGGAATTCTTCAAAGAATTTCTTTCGAAATGCCTCCAGGGATTCCTTCAGAAATTCCTTCAGAAAATCCTCCTGAAAATCCTCTAGGAATTCCTGCTGGAATGCTTCCACAGAATCCTTCAGAAACTCCTCCAGGAATATGGAGGCTGTCATAATATGGAGGCCATAAGAAATTCTTCTGAAGATCCCTTAAATAATGTCGCCAGGGATTCCTCCAGAAATACCTTCACCGATTCCTCCGGAAACTTTTCAAGATATTTTACCAAGGATTCCTCCAGGAATTCCTCCAGGGATTCTTCCAGAGATTTCTCTGGGAATTCCTCAATGAATTTCTCCAGCAAATTATCCACGGATTCCTCCAGGAATTCTTCTACAGATTCCTCCAGAGATTCTTCCATTAAACCCTCCAGGGATTCATCCTTGAATTCCATCACGAATTCATGCATGAGTTTTCCAGAGTTTCCTCCAGAAATTTATCCAAGGAATGCCTCTACGAATATCTCCACGGTTTTCTTCAGAAATGCTTCCAGAATTTCCTCCATGAAATTCTGCAAGGAATTCCTTTAGTATTACCTTGTGAGATTCCTACTGAAATTCCTCCAGGGATTCCTCCCGAAATTATTGCAGGGATTCTTAAACAGATTTCATCAGGAACTTCTCTCGGAATTCCTTCAGAGATTCCACCAGGAATTCGTCCAGACATTTCTCTATAAATTCTTTTAGAGATTCCTCTTAAAATTCTTCCAGGGATACATCCTGGAATTGCTTCACGGATTCCTTCAGAAATTACTCCAAGAATTACACCAGGGATTTCTCCAGAAATTTTGCAGAGCTTCCTTCAGGACTTTTTCCAAGTATTTCTTTCGGAGCGAATTTTTCCAAGGATTCCTCCTGAAAACCCTCTAGGAATTCCTCCTGTAATGCCTCCATGAATTGCTTCATAAATTTTTCCGATAATTCGTCCAGGAATTTCTCCAGAAATCCCTTCAGCAATTTCTCCAGAAATTCCTCCATTAATTCCTACACCGACTTCTGCAGGATTCTTTAAAGAATGCCACAAGGGATACCTCCAGAAATTCCTTCTGGGATTCTTCCTGTATTTCTTCCAGGGATTCCTCCTGAAAATCATCCAAAAATTCCTCCTGAAAATCCTCCAGGAGCTCCTGAACGGATTTTCCCAGAAATTCTTCCAAGGATTTTTCCAAGAATGCCTCTAGGAATTTTGCCAGAAGTTCTTTTAAATGTCCCTCCAGAAATATCTTCTGGAATTTCTCCAGAAATTTCTTCACGCATTCTTCCAGAAGTTTCTTCAGAAATTCCTACTCGGAAACCTCCAAGCTTTTTTCCAAGTATTCCTTAAGGAATGCCTCCAGAGATTTCTCAAAAAAAAAAAAATCTTCCAGTGTTTTCTCAAGTAATTTCACCAGAAGTTCGTCAATGAACTCCTCCTAATATTTCTCCTGAAGTTCCTCCAGGAATTCTTATAAAATTCATAAAGGTTTCCTCAAGGATTCCTTCAGGAATGACTCCAGGAATTTATCCTGGAATTCCTCCACGGGTTCCTCGTGGAATTCCTTCATTAATTTCTCCAGCAGTTCCTGCAGTAGTTCATCCAGCAATTTTTACAGGAATTTATTTAGAAATTCTTCCAGGAACTCCTCCAGGAGTTTGTTAGACCTTTCTCCAAAAATTCTTCCATGCATCCCTTTAGTAATGCCTTCAGGGATTCCTCCAAAAGGTCCTTAAGGGCTTCCTCCTGAAAATTTTCCACGGATTCTTCCGGGAAGTCCTCCAGGTGTTTAAGTGATTCTCAGAATGGCTCACGGAATACTATTTTGATTCACGAATTACAAAAATGGTACATAACGTTTTAATGTGGCGCACAAGATGCCTGGAGTATACAATGAACACCACAAAGTGCATTCAAAAACGGTGTGTGATGTGAGTTTTGGTGCATTATGCACCTTAATGATCAAAGGAACGTCGAGATAGTACATGCGTGGCAAGTAATTGCAATTTCATATATAGAATGCTTAGATGGTGCAGGGGATTTTGAGATGGTGGTCAAGTAAGTTGGTGAAGAAAATTCAATTTGCATGTTCTAAGCGTGTTTTTTTTAATGGTGCATGGAATACTGACAAAGAGCATGACAATCAAAGATGGTGCATGATGTCTGTATGATGCATTAGAGTCGACATTCGTCATGGTACATAGAATACTATTTTGTACGAAATTTCAAATAATAATAATGGTGCAATAGATACCTAGATGATAAGGTGAACGCCACGATTGCGCATGAAAAGCTTTGATAGTGTCTGAAATTCAACGATGATGCATGATTTCACATTAGACACATAATTGATTCAAATATGGTGCGTAAGATGGTGCCAAGATGGTTCTGTAAATCATGGTGGTACATGGAACGCAAAGAAGCTGCATCATGTCAATATGGTGCATTAGTTTCATCATGATGCTGTTATACTCTACATTCTTCATAATTGGGTGCAAAAAATGGGTAAAAAAATGGTGCAGAAAACGTGATGTGGCGCGGAAGTCAACATGGTATTGATCCTTGAAATGCTTATGCGAAATGCCAAAATGGTGCATGGAATTCAAATGCGAACCATATCATAATGGTGCATGAACTACCCAGATGATATAGTGAATGCCAAAATGATGCATGGTACGCTTCGAAAAAGGCGCATGATGCTGCATTAGTTGTCACCGTTATTCAGTTATTATCAACATATTGCATAGTTAGGTGCATGATTTGCAAAACTGGTGCCAAACAAAAGAAAAAGTGTGTTTGTGATGCTCACACCATAATGGTGCATAAGATACCTAGCTGATATTATAAACGCTTAAATGGGGAAATTAATGAAAAATGATGCTTGGAAAACTTTGATAATGCCAAAAATGTAATGATGGTGCATGATATCAGTATAATGATGCATTAGATACCTAATTGATTGAAAGACAGTGCATGGGATCAGCATAATGCATGGATGCCTAGATGATTCTGTGGACGTCATGATGGTGCATGGAAATGATAGCTTTTAAGAAGATACATGATGTTAGTGTGCTATATTAGTGGTCATCGGTATCCATTCAGTGATTCTCGATATTTTCTATGGCTAAGTGCACAAATTGTAAGAATGGTGCTTGAAATTCAATGTGATGTGGAGGTCACCATGGTTCAGGTCCATGATATTCAGTTTTGAAATACGAAATGCCAAAATGCAGCATATTATTCAAATGTGGTGCAGACATCACTAATTGGTTAAAAAATGAATTGTGAGTTCAGAATAGATGCCTAGATGGTTCTCTGAACATCTTGGTTGGGCATGGAATACTGAAATATTGTGTGTGTCAGTATGGTGCAATAGTTGCCATAGGCCACCATGATTCTCAGCATTACGTGGTTAGATACAAGGTGCAAGAATTGCAAAAATGGTGCATAGAATTTAATGTGATACAGAAGTCAACATGGATCAGGTACATGGAATACAATATGGTGTACAATATGCCAAAATGGAGACTATAAAATTCATATGTTCAGATGGTGCATGGAATTTGAAGATGTTTCATGATGTTAGTATGCTGCATTTGAAGACCACATAATTCAATTAGTCTCAATATGGTGCATGAGATGTTATTAAACCTCGAGCTGTCGCATCTTTCGACGTCTGTATCATATTTCTTGAATATATATATATACTTTTTTTTAAAGGGAGGGCAACTACCTCCCCTTCCTTGCGTCCCCCTATGCACGCTAATGATTCCTACATGTATATTGAGTGGTGCGCTGAAAATGATACACCGCGCGGCCTTTGTAATGTTTCCAAACGCGCATTTGCACGAAATTCCATGCGGCAAATCCTTCTGGAAAGGAACGGCCGCACTTGAGGAAACGCCGCAATGTTATCTCCCATAAGAATGAAGTAAACGCGATGCAAAAAACGCGACTGTTTCTTTCCTCGAGGAAAGGCCGCGTGAACTTTTGGGCAAATTCGCTAATACTTAATATACAGCACAATTATACAATATGATACAAACTTGGTAAAATTTCCTAACCGGGAAGCCCGTATCTCTAAAATCCCCGGAGCCTAGAAGAAATAAGGATGTCAGAAAAAAATCCATAACGATTCCTGAACTATGCAACAATCGAAACCATGAAACCCCCAATAATAATTGACCCTGTTCACGAATCGCTATTCATTTACCCCAATGAAGAATGCACACCACAATTTGCTAGGAAACCGCCATCCACTCAGTCGACATCAGTTTCTTCTTCCAACCCTGCAATTGCCACCCGGTGCATGCAACCCGAAGACGATTGATGACGGGACAATTTTCTTCTCATCTCCACGAGAAAAAAAAATCCAGCATCCCTCAAGAAGAGAACGAACAAGGCGTGTAATTGAGCACAGCTCATATCGAGCAGAAAATGGAACTTTTATCGAAACCACAAATCATGCCATCTTGGGTAGGTATGGTCACACCGAGCTGGTGGTTGAGCGATAACTAACTACCAACGCAACGTTGTCGTCCTTGTCGTCTTCGTCTTCATCGCCGGTCGACATGGAAGGACACTTTCGCTTAAGATGATGATAATTCAATTTAGTTTTGACAGATTATTTAATTACATTGAATACCGACGAAGAGTGCATTTCATCTTCTGCCACACTATAACCGAACGGGTCTGACTCTGTATACTCAATACGATAGTGCACAAGCAACCAGCCAGACGTTGTTCTTGCATACGGTTTCTAAGACGATTGTCTTTCTATAGCAGCATTCATTCAGCAAAACCCATCCTTTGGGAACAGTCTTTGATAGAGAGAAGATTACATGAGCTCTTCCAGTGAACCTCTAATCACTCTCTGGGTCATTTATTTCAATGGAAACAGCACATACATATCCCATCGGGCTCGAGGTAATTGCATGGGAATCATCAAATTTATCTGAAGCATGACTTCAACCGGCTGAGCTAACTGAAGATTCCTTCCGGTCGGTGGTGGTGTGGTTGGCTCCTGCAGTCCGTGCAACGAGATCTCCTTAGCTGGGCAGTAAGACGAATGCCGCAAATGGGTATGTGATTTCAATGGAATATAACCAATTAGAATTGTGTCATATTGAGGAATTCCTACATCGAAGTGATGGATGTGTTGTTTTGGAAGGGCTTTCCTGAATTGACAGAACATGGCAATATGCCTAGATTGGCTCAAGTGGGCCAATTATTCGATATTACTTGATTCATCTATCGATTCACATAATTGAATCAGCTTTGTCATATCTCTGTTCATTAAAAATGTAAATTTAATGTAAAAATGATTATGGACACAAAGTATGATCATAAGCTGTCTCATGTTAAAACTGACGGATGATTGTCCAGGATTCATGCAGTGATTCTGGGATTTATCAAGGAATTTTCAGAATATCGTGAATAATGGAATATTTTGGAAATAAGGAAGGGAGAGGATGTTCAATGAAAATATAAATTTTGCCAATGTGTATGTGTGAATCCATATGGGCAATTTTGGGATGGGCTCGATAAGCATTTCAGAAATCGATGTCAGATGCCACTTTCAAATTCAAAACGGTGGTTTTTGGTTTTTGAAAATGTATGGGAACCACGCAATACGGGTATTTTCGGTACGGGCTCGACAACCGATGCCAAAAATCGATGCCCAACGCCACTTTGAATTAAAAAAATTGAGGCTTACTGTTTTTGAAAAATCCATGCAAGCCCTATTTTGGAATGGACTTTACGAATAGATGTCTTAGCTTATATAATATTTGAGCGAACCCTTACAAAACACTACATCAGTTTTCAGCTCCCGTGTTCGTACACTTTGCTTGTCACTCCTCACTGGGCACACTCCAAAATCTTCACTTTTCGCTCCTCTCTTCTTACTTCTCACTTTTTACTTTTTCTTCACACTACTCACTTCGCATTGCTCCAAACTCCTCACATCTCATACCTTGCTGGTGACTCCTAGCTACTCACTGCTCCACACTCCTCAATGCTAATTTCTCACTGCCCACTTCTCAACCCTCTTTTTATGCTTTCTTCTCACTCTGCACTTCTCTCTTCTCTTAGACCAATCACTTTTCACTGGTCACTTCCAACTACTCACTCCTAATTTATCACTGCTTTACGCTCAATTTTCACTGCTCGCTGCTCTCACTTCTCACTTTTCACTACCCGAGCAGTAGAAAATATCTACAGCATAACAAAATATGTTATTTTGGCAAAATAACTGAGAAACGGAAAGAGTTATTTTTGTGTTATTAACATAACATATCATGTTATAAACTTGTCTGTCATAAGCGGCAAAATAACAAAAATCATAACAAAAAAATGTTCCTGGCAAACCAGTTGAATAACACGTTTTGTTTGTTTCAATAACAACTTAATAATAGTTAATTTGTAAAATATTTCAAAAACAAATTTTGAAATTAACAAGTTATTGATAACAATTTTAAAGCAGAATGAGTTATAAGATCTTATAAGGTCTGAGGAGGAAGGGTGGTTTGTGAAAATATGACAAGCAATGTGTTGAGTATAGGAAAACCCCGAACGATGTGGTAAGGGGGGGGGGGGGTGTTGCGAAAATCGCCAATTTTAGCGTGACGTACTCAATGGATGCTCCCTACTGACCCAGTTAGAATGTAATGTCAGAAAGAAGAGGAAAAGGAACTGACATGAAAACATGATTTTCTCAACAGTTTCTTGCGAAATGCTATGAACAACGTCAATCTCGAATGGTGTAGTTTTTATTGCAAAACTTGTTATTGATGTAATATTGATGATCAAATATTTGCAAAGTCCCAATAATTCAATAATAACTGAACTTGTTCTACAACAAAACATGTTATTGAAATGTTATTTGAAGAAAATATATTAATAGCACGATCATAGCAAAATTAGTTTGCCCAACAAAACATGTTATGGAAAGATAATGCCTCAATAAGTTAATAATAACAAACCAAGATATAAACACAGATTTTGTGATTCCGTTGTTATCATTTTGATATTCTCCTCTGCTCGGATACTCACTCTTTTTTTACTTTGTAATGCTCATAACTTATTGATCACTTCTCTCTCATTCTTAACTTTTCACTGCTTACTACTCATTACTTACCGAACAATGCAACCCGATACGTGCATCGAAATGAATATTTCTCTCTATTTCTCTATTTTCCACTTACTTTTTTTAATTTTTATTTCTGTGTATTTTTTACACTTACTCTCTCACTCTTATTCAAGCTTGCTATTTGATGAAAACATTCGCGAAATGATGCGATTTGCTTTCGACACCGAATACGTTTTCACCCATCCTCGCTTTATTCAATCAACCTCCCATACGAGTAGCACACGAACGGACTCAACACTGATCAGCATAGTTGACTCTTCCTTTTCGCCGTTGAGCCGTTGCGTTCTAGCCAAGCATCTCTTTTCATCGCTTTCGATGCTTTTCGACAGCTTATTCCGAAGCATCGTTGACTGGAAGCTTTATTAGTATGGTATCGGTACATGCGAATGTTGCTTCTGTGTGCGTGTCGAGCGTTCGTGCCGTAGCTTCGCAAACCAACCTATTCGGTATGGTTCGGCAGTTTGGACGAGCGTGTGACGGCCAGTGGTGGAAATTGATCGCGAACGTGTGCTTACGCGCTACAAAAAAATGCCATCGCATCGCAAACCTTTGCTGTGCGATGGTGTTCGTACGTCTGTGGCTCACGATCGTACGACACGAACGTCAACGAGTGCATCGCATCTTTTGCAAGCGCGATGCTTTTTCATTTTAGAGGTTCGCGGCCGATATTTCTGTAATGAAATCAAATGTTGGTAAACTTTTTCGTCGATACCATTTATTGGAATGGTACCTGACCAGTATAATAAAAAAACACCCAACTAATTACCTTTAAGTATACAAAAAATGGCAACAAACCAAGTGTTCTACATTGTGATCCTTCTGGCGAACCAACTGCGATTCTGCTCGTTCGGCATTTGTTTTGTGTTGGTTCGTCGATCCGGGAAATCGTGAACCGTTCTCTCTTTTTATGTGCAAAATCGTTTGTGATTTACATCATGTTCGTTTTGCCACCTCTTTGCTGCTGGTCATCGCTGATTAGTGCACAGTTCAATCGCACGCGATAAATATACAGTTGATGAGTTGTGCTGAGCACTAGTGAGGTGATCATTTGCATCATTGCTCTTATTAGCTCTAACTTGCGCAATAGAGAAAGCTAGGAAGGAATCCCTGTTAATCACAGAAGAAATCCTTAAAGTATTCCCCTACAGAATTCCTGATGGGATTTTTTAAAGAAATCGCAGAAGGAATCCCGGTCGGAAACTTGACGGTCGGAATCCTGGCAGGAATCCCTGAAAGAGTAACTGAAAAAATCTAGGGAAGAATTTTTGAAGAAATCCCTTGAGAAATGCAAAAAATCGAGAAAAATCTTTGAAGATACCCTAGCAGAAATCCTGTCACGAATACTTAAAAGAATCCATGCTCTAAAGTAATCTTTGAAAGGATACCAAGAGGAATACCTGAAGGAATACCGACTATCTATCTATCTATATATATAAAAATGAATTTCTGTCTGTCTGTCTGTCTGTCTGTCTGTCTGTCTGTCTGTCTGTCTGTCTGTCTGTCTGTCTGACCGCTATGCATTCGGAATCTACTGAACCGATCGGTGTGAAATTTTGTATGTGGGTACTGTTGGGGCCGGGGAAGGTTCTTAGCATGGTTTCAGACCCCTCCCCCTTTTGAAAAGGGGAGCTCCCATACAAATGACCCAGAAATAAGCTGGGAGAGAAGTCCACCCCGGTCGCAAACAAAACCAATCTAGAGTGCGGCGCTGAAATGATTGTCAAATTTGAAAGGGCTGAAACGAATCGATAATTAGTGCTGGGCCGACTCAAGGCACTCTTTCGCGATACAAATGTCCTATTTTGTGGCGTGTGCGTGTTGCCCGGTGAAATAATTTAGTGTAAATTTGTAAAAATGTGTACTAATCTATTCGGTGGTATCGCGTTCATTAGCCGAGCTGTGCGGCCGGAAATCTCGCCGGATGGCAAGGCGACCGGTGTCTAGGCCTGAACTCGGCCGACGGGCCAGCCGGCGTTGTTAGAGAGCGGATGCCGGCATCTTCACTCTTAGGCGCAATCGGCCGACCGTGGTATCGGCAACTTGGACGGCCGAGAGGGGAAAACCTGCATTTCAAACTTTTACCCGAGATGATCCTCCTTGGAGAAAGAAATCCTTTACCGTAAGGCACGGGAACCATCCCTGGTTTCACGGACCGGGCCGTACGCTGGACGGTAGAACCTAATTTAGGTCCAACAAAAGGTTACAATATACTTTAAAGAACGCTCTTTAACGGATTCCTCCAGAATTCTATACATAGATTAATCAACAGTTTCTTCCAGAAGTTCCTCTACGTATTTTCTATCCAAACTTCCTTCGCGTATTCCTCTGTGGCTCCCTCCATGAAATCATTGAGGAATTCCTCAACGGATGCCTCCAGTCTTTGTTCCAGAATATTTGCGTTCAAAAATGTGATTATAAGAAGGTACATATTTGGCCGTTTAAGTTAGCGTTATAAAACTGCTATTACACACTCCAATTGGAACGAGATCAGGAAATTGTAGGTATTTAACCTGAGGCATGCTAAGGTTTTAGAAGGCGACAAATGTGTTTATAGTGGGTTGAGACCCCTCCCTTTTCTGAGAAGGATGCCTCCCAATGGAATGAAAATTGCTACATAACTTGAGAAATAATCAAGTAAAAAAAACAAACTTCAGGATTAGAAAGATTAACAGGCAAGCTATGTTTAAAAAGCCATGTACGATAACTTTATTATCTGGAAGGACCGCCCCCTAATGTAGCAGGAATTTCTGCATAATATGAACAGTAATAAAGCAAAGGAATCTTAATTTGGCAGTTCGAGAAAGCCAGATGTAGCAAAAGTTTTTTTTTTTTCGAATTGTCTGACACCAGCAAAAATCGAGCAGTCATGCTCAATTTTCGGATTCGTCGAGACAATTATGAATGGATTTTGATCAATAATATATCTCAGCGTTTCTCAGAGTTATTCCAGTTTGTATAGCGTTTTGGCCTGTAGATTTGGCATGTGGAAGCACCTAATGTCTCTATGATGTTGCATAACCTTCTGGAAGGGGAGGAAGTAAACATGCAAATGGAACAACCATTTTGGCATAACTCGGAAATGACGTCTGGTCAACATCAATTTAGCCAAAGGTTATGAAGCCGAATGAATATTAGGTCTAATGGTTATTGACCTTTCAGTCAAGAAAATTATCCCAGAAATGTTTCTTTCCTTTCATCAAAAGTTTTTCTAAACGGTTGTGTCGTTTGTGGCGGTTGAACTCTACTCTCTCTCTTCTTGGCGTAATGTCCTCACTGGGACAAAGTCTGCTTCTCAGCTAAGTGTTCTATGAGCACTTCCGCAGTAATTAACTGAGGACTTCCTCTGCCAATGACCATTTTGCATGTGTTGTGTATATCGTGTGGCAGCACGAAGATACTCTATGCCCAAGGAAGTCAAGGAAATTTCCTTTACGAAAAGATCCTGGACCGACCGGGAATCGAACCCGTCACCCTCAGCATGGTCAGCGGAATACCCGTGCGTTTACCGCCTCGGCTATATGGGCCCTTGAACTCTAATGTCCTTTTTATTTACACTGATAATAGGTAGATTGGCAGCCCCACTGCATAGTATACTTCATCTGAGATTTTTCCTTCTTTTAAACATAGGTTGTTCTTTCGCATTACACTGATATAAGTGAGCCTTCTCTTAAAAAAAAATCAAGTAATGATGAAATTTTTTACGGAAATTAAAACACAAACTGTGTGTTTCTCAGGAATGAATCATATTCTGATAGATGTTAGAACTTCTGCTTGGTCAATAATGAAATATTGTGAGAACAGATTGGAACAAACGTCCCGAATGGAAGATAACGTGTCCCTGGAGCAAGCCGTATGAGTTTGCATACCCTCTGCAGCCATATAACAAATGAATAAATAAAACGATCGGCATGATTTTTGCACTGTTCAATTAGCCATCAGAATGTGTTTATATGAAGTAAAATTCGGAAAAAAAAACTCTAGAAAAAAAAATATGAAAGTACTAATTTTTTATGTGATGAGAAGAAATTTAAAACCATCAAAGTTAAAGACGATGGGCTACCCGCATAGAGCACGTTCACAGTTGATAAGTAGTAGTGAAATCATTTAATTTTATATGGCGAAGAGCAGTTATCATTGTGCATTACCGCTACCAAATATTTTTTCTCAAAATGATTTCTGATTCGAGAAATTTATTTTAGATGTTATTCGCTATGTAATACTTAAGCGATTTAGTGCATTCGAAGGTAGTGCCGTATTGGTCGATGCGGTGAGCAGAAAAACAGTCGATGCTTTAAAGTTGTTGTAAAGAAAGCCTACACAACCAAACTTTGAATGGGCAATACAAGGTTTGCCGGGTCAGCTAGTAACACATAAAAAATCCATGGCAAAGCAATCCCGGTAGAAATTCCTGAAAGAATTCCGGGAGGATTCCCTTAAGGAATTCTGTAAGGAATATGTGGAAGAATCTTGATAGGAATCTCGGCTGAAAGCTAAGCAGGGTTCTCTGAAAGAATCTCAAAAGAATTTTCGTGATGAATTGCAGGCAAGGATGTTTTCGATCACTTGGCAATCGTTTGACTCATTTGTCCATAACTCAGTTCAGAAGTCCTATATTGGAATGTTGTTTTCGGCAAAGTTGTAGATTAGTGTTTTTTCTACAATTATCACCAAGGGCGCCATATTCTAACTCTAACACTTTACGTCGTGAAAGTGTTAGTACCAGCTACTCATACTAAACAATCGAATTTTTCGATCGTTTAGTATAAGCAGGTGGTACTAGTGCTCTAGCGCCGTTGGTCGGCGTTCAGTCAGACCGGACCATCTGTTTTTCAATGACTTTGGGAAAATGTCTTGCAAGCACTTGGAATATCAAATCAAGCGCATTATTTTCTGAAAAACTGTAGTCCTTTTATGTATTTACCCATCTGCATCAAAAGTTCAGAGGTATCGAATTCCTTCGCTTACCTTTACCTGCTCAAAGAATCGCGAAGTCCACTCTGACTTAACGCCGACCAAATAGAAGTAAGAATATAGCGTCCTTGGTGATAATTGTAGGAAAAACAGTAATCTACAACTTTGCCGAACATCACATTTCAATATTAGGTTTTTGAACTGAGTTATGGACAAATAAGTCAAACGATCGAAAACATCCCTGATTGCAGGGATTCCTGAAGGAATGCCGACTACAATACCTAGCAGAATTACAATTTTCTAAATCAGTCTCTTGATAATTTGGTGTTATATAAGAAAAATAATCTAATCGTTATAATTTTCTTCCGCGATAAGAATTTTAAGTTAAGTTAAAAGTTTTTCATAGCTTATTACATAAGTCAAAAATGGTCAAAACTTCATTGCGTTTGGTTTATTAAATCCGGAGATATAACAGCTCAAAGTTAGCTATCGTATAATTATTAGAATCGTTATAAGGCTGACACAAATTTCGATTTTCTCTTATGTCACCTCCACCCCCTCCCCCCTCGTAATATTTTTGACAGATTTCAATATTTTGAGGGGGGACACAAATAAATTATTTAAGAAATTTAAAAATTTTAAAGTGAAATTAGTGTTGTCGAGATAATTTCTTAACAAATCCGACTAATTGTTTGGGCAATTTTTCATCAAATACTTTTATTATTTATCATCCCCCCTCCTTGACGAGTCAACGAGCAAAGTGACAAAAGAAGAAAATGAGATTTGTTCCTGCCTAATTTCGGGCAGAATAGCCCAGTCTTTTTCAAATTTTGACCACTGGTACACAACTTGTTAATCAATTTACAGAGAAAATTTGAGAATATTTGGTTTAATTTTCGGAAAGTTTCAGCTACTTGAATTTTTTTTGAAAAGTGAAAATTTTACCAGTTCCGATCATTTTGTCTATCCCCTGTACCTGTTTTTTCGGCCTTGCAGTCTTCGGTGTCCAATCGAAACGACACATATTTTCTATGCCCGACGTTTCAATGGTCTATGACATCTTTCTCAGGGATTATATTTAAAAACTTGTCCGACAGCAAACACCGTTTCGGCTTGGACAAGACGGTGATACTCGATAGACATCGACAGTTTTCCGCTCTCCCCGTTCTGGAAGTGTGCCACATCATCAACACAGAGAGGACGGTATACAAACGAAACGACTGCGACAACTTAATTATTATTTATGCAGGAATAATACATACACTAAAGGCTACAACCAAAACAAACCACGTAGATAGGCAGATAACTGACAACACCAACACTAACGGTCATTATCGTTAGGATAATAGGAAACTTCTACCTACAGAACTTGTATGCAATATTTTTACAGATTTTTGACTAGAAATAAATTGACGATTTAGAATTAGAATAACATAGTAACGAAAAGAGTAGTGACCTGCCATACGAAACATCCTAGATTTTCCTGATAAAAAATAGTTAGTAATGCTTAAGGACTTCAACAGTGCATCAGAACTTCAAACACACAAATCTCAAGAAGGAAGCTTCAAACGATAGTACATTTTATTATTATGTCCTTGCTCACTTGTAATAAGCTTAAAATAAGAAGATCAGGTGCGCTGGTTTGGTTTACGAAGAGATTTGTGCGCACGAAATCGTGCCAAAGTCGGCCATTGTGGCGGTCATTTTTAGAATTCTAACAAGTCTGTCCTTAAATGTTATGTAAAATTGTATATTTTGATTATTGTTTGTAAAATTATAGGAAATTGATGAAGTTCGTCGTTTGACTATATTCTGGGTGCATTTCATACCACTAGACGAAGAACGATTTTTCTGTAAGTTTTGTGAACACCATCGTAGTTTTTACTGTTTAATTTCAATATGTTTTTTGTCCAATTTTAAATAGAACTCTCGAGAAATGTGGCATAGGCCATTGATTGCACACCGAAGGCTGCAAGGCTGAAAAAAAAAAACCCAGATTAATCCACCTAGCGGTGATAGTGCCTTTCTCGTAGAATACGTTCTCTAGCTCCTGCAACATAGAAGCTTGAACTTGTAATAGTTATAGCAATTAGATTCTTCAAGGGTAAACCAAAAATATACAGTAAAATGGGTTATCTTTCATAGTTTTTCAGCAAATTTTCTTAATATTTTCCCATGTAACAGTATTTCCAATAATAACATACATATTTTCAAAAACTTTTGTTCGGTGCAGAACCATCTGTCAAAGTAACGCTTCGATTGTGAATATAGGAAAGTGCGTGCGCTGCTTTTGTAAGATCTGTAAAAGTGATCTTTAGTGATTTTCAAGTACGAAATGGTATCACCACCAGAACAAAGGTATAATTTGCGTTCCTAATGTGGAAACTAAGGTGATTGCAGCTAATTAAAGCTAATTTCAGACAAAATTTAAGTGACTCATTATTGTTGCGTGAAAATCACGCAATTATGGGTGACTTTTTGTGCAGCATATATGTAATTGAGAGTTCTGCGTACATAGACATTGCATGCTTTTAGGCGTTTATCGGTGGTGTGGGTGGATGGAGATTTGGTCCCAATTTTGAAAGATTGATTTCAAATCATGAAAACACGCTTCGTTAAGGACAAACGTCTCGAAATCCCGCTACAACTGTGCATCAGAACTTCAGACGCACAAGTCTCAAGAAGCATGCTTTAAACAACAGTGCATTTTATTATTTTGTTCTTGCTCACTTGTAATATGCTTAAAATAAAAATGTCAGGTGCGCTGGTTTTGTTTACAAAGAGATTTGTGCTCTCGAAATCGTGAGTAGGTGCCAAAATCAGCCATTGTGGCGGCCATTTTGAGATTCTAACAAGTCTGTCCTTAAGAAATTTGAGACCAGCTTTAGATTCTACTATTCTTTATTACACCAACGAACCTAACCTCAAAATGACTGACAATTCTCAGGTCATTTTGACAGATTCAACATGAACATGAAAAGGACGGCACCAATGTCGATAAAGTAGAATATATGATCCGTCTTTTTCGTGCATGTGTGTTGTCTGTCAAAATGACTTGATAATTGTCAAACATTTTCATGGCTAGCTTTGTTGGTGCAATGAAGAATAGTTGATCTAACGAGAATAAGTGATCATTCATTAACAAAATAGATGATAAAACTTGAGTAACTAAATAAATAATAGACAACAAGTTGACCCAAAATTGTTACACAGCCAATTTTGGCCCATTAATTTAGTTTTCATTATTCATCAACTTTTTAGTAATTTTCATCACTTAAAGTGAGTTTTACAAGCAGATTTTTATATAAAACAATAAAAAGGAGTTTCAATGATAAGAATGTAAAATAACAATAATGTAAATGTTATTTCTGTATGAAAATCGATTATGAAATGATTGCTTCTTGAGTAGGTACCTAACCCATAATTGTGCTATGAGTGTAACTTTATGAATCAATTTTGAAAAAATGAACTATCCCATCCATATCCGAAAGCTCGAAAATCGTTGCCATCATCTTATATAAGAATAGTACTTTGAGCATGACGCTGAGGAAAGTGATTCAGTCCCAAAACAAAATTTTTGGTCCTTTTTATACAGGAATCAAAAACATTCAATATTGAGAAAAAAGGAAAATTTGATGAAAAATGAAACTAAAAATAAATGACGGGAGCGAAAATTTTCACTCTCATCAACAAGCGCGGCACACTACGAAAGTGATCCTTCTTAACCCTCGAACAGTCGCGTCTTCAGCCACCCTCAGCGACACCACGCTCACGCTGTGTACCACAAATGTGCTTTTTTCATGGTGCGTGTACTCAGTACACGACGCGACTGTAACCGGGTTGATGAAATATACGATTTATTAAAAGAAGGTTTTCAATTCCCTAAAAGTTTGCCTACCTTAAGGCGTTATTAGTTTAGACGGTTTTAACACTACAGTGACAAAAAAACACATAATTTGTATGACTTTGGATCCTTTGGACAGCATATTCGAAATCAGGGATATCGATTTAGTACACCCAGCGAATAAACTACACGCTAAGAAAATGTTACTCTAAAATGAGTAAGATTCACACAAAACTGGAACAGCTCAAAAAATGAGTAAATTGCATTTCCAGCGATTGCGCTGGCCCAAGTGCAAAAATCCAACTGGTTTAAGCCGTATAATATTCTTCGCATCATCAAGAATATTATACGGCTTAAACTGATGATATTTTCGCACTTGGGCCAGCGCTATCGCTGGAAAAAAATTTACTCAATTTTGAGTTGTCCCACTTTTGCTCGAAAATGAGTGAATTTTCTGACCGTGTAACGAAATTCATCAAAACACCTTATGAACTTTTGCTATAACTAAATATTATGGAAGCCATAAGAATACCTCATGAAAATTCATTGTGTAGATTACTTAAAATGAAGCATACTGGAAATGATCCATGAACATTTCATGAGGTCGGTCAAGCCAATCAATGTTACCCCGCTAATCAAAAAATCTGTTGGCAACTGGGTTCAAACCAACAAGCTTGAGATCAACTGGCTCGCATGCTACCACTCGGCTATAGAACGAGTTGATATGAGAGGGAACAAAACGCAGACAACAAGCGTTTGTTGGACGATGATCACCTTTTTTGCCATGGTAAATTTAAAATCATTTTTATGCTGGTCATTACCGCAAGCCGTCTTTCACTCTTTCAGTTAGTTTTCACAACAAAATTAATTTCAGTGTAAAGGGTTAGTTGTAAATTGGGTCAATTATAAAATTGACAGTATTTATCTGTTGAATTGAAGCGAAACTCAGTCTACACAAATTTAGTGGCGATGTATATATTTAAATTGATCCTGCAGAATAGTCCATTTTACGAGCCGTTATTATGAATAAAATTTTAGCAGGAGATAGCGTCCAAACCCGTGAAAATCGATATCAACATTCGCGACTACGAAGGTAAAAGAGATTCCAACTCTTTATCGCTCTAATGAAAAACCTCGTAAGGAACTGTCAGAATGTGTGTGAAAAAAAGCAAAAAATATTTCCCTCTCGTTTTTTCTCACGTAAACCTTCACGCACATTCGACAACTTCGTATTCGCGAATCAACATTGTTGTCACTTCGTAAAATGGCTCATAGTAATTTCAACCGCAAGCCGTTATTTAGTGTAGGAAAACAAAAACTATTTCTGATTCTGAGTAAGATCAACCCAGTGACTGAGTAGAAATTTTCCTCG
Organism: Aedes albopictus; assembly: GCF_035046485.1. Taxonomy (NCBI): domain Eukaryota; kingdom Metazoa; phylum Arthropoda; class Insecta; order Diptera; family Culicidae; genus Aedes; species Aedes albopictus. The sequence continues at coordinate 121,110,723 of NC_085138.1, forward strand.
GTAGGTAATAATTAGAACCTGACAAATGTACATTTATTCGTTAAGTGGTAGGTAAGTTAATCGCCAAGATGTATGCAACACACGAACTATTAAATATACTAATATGTTCGAGACGTTCATAGATTACGTCACATTAAAATTTTCCATTCTAAATCACTTTTCTCCCTCTACGTCAACATTTTAACATTTTCATCTTCAAAATAAAAACAAAACAAAACATTTAATGTGTGCATGGATTATTACACTTTGTGAGTACCTCTTAAAGCGTGTCGTGATTCACGATTGCTCCCTTGCCTGAGCGAAGCACACGCTTAAAAATGTTACATTAATATATGTACTATACGTAACGTATACACCTGCAAAAAAACTAGGGGTGGGTAATGTCTGAGACATAACCGCATTGTTGACGTAGGACAAAGGCTGGAATGAGGTTCCGACTTTTATATATTGAAATGGGCCCTTTAATTTGAAGTCTTAAATCAGCTGATTTTTCGTGTCATTGTTGTCCGACCTTCGTAAATAAATGCATAACGAATTTATCACATAACGTAGGTTTCCTGCAATAGGGGCACAACTCAAAATATGTCATTTTTGAGATTTTGATGGCAAATGATGAAAAACTATGTAAAATTTCATCTCACAAAGACCCGTTCCAAAATTCGATGAGAAACGCGAGATTTGGGCATTTTCACCAATTTTCCGCAGTAAGGGCACAACTCAAAATCAGTCAATTTTTTCAATAGTCGTTGAAAAATAGTTGTCAAAAATTCATGAAACAGATAGTCCTTCAGCCCCTTTCAATGATACAACAATCAAAATTTGTTTACTTTTATCAAATGATGAGAGAAATAAGTGAATTTGCAGGAGGTGCTTCATGATTGCCAAATTTCAAACGCTTATTCTGAAAATTCACATTTTTTGAGTTGTGCCCTTATTGCAGGAAACCGACGATAAAAGGCCTACACAATGTATGCTGGCAAAATTCAAATCGGCGGAGTGATGTGTTGATTAAAGTTGTTACCTATGTGATCCATTTCACTGAACGCATTCATAAGATGTTAATTAGTTAAACCTTCCGTAACTCGCGCGGTTGGCCATCACTTGAGGGTTGAGTATTATTTTATTTTGAAGATAAATGTTCAACCGTTGTTTGAAAGAATTTTCGTCGAAAGGAAAGAATGATTATAATATTGAAAAGCGTTAAGCCATAGCTTCCCAAACATCATATTGCGATCGCAACAATCATTAAAATAACTAAAATTGCCGCTATGAAATGAACAGATGGAGCCACCGTAGCCATGTGTATTTGACACAACTCAATTGGGTTCTTTAGGGGTATCCAGATTATTGCATAATCGGAATCTCCGTCCAAAAATTAGTCGAAATCCAAAATTTCATCATTTTTGGTGACCGGGAACTATTTTTAAAATGCATTTAAAGTTTGTATGGAGAAAATTTTTTGGTCGGGGTGAAATGTCACTTTATCGATTGAACTGTCATTCTATCCACGGAAATTAAAACTGTTTTGTTTATTTAACCATCAAAACAAAGAAATTGGAACGCAATAAATTCACCTAATACTCAGAAAAATGAGCTCTTTCGATTAGGCTAAAGAAAATGGTAATATTTAATTCACTAAACAACCCAATTGCTGTTAACGAAATTTTAGATAATTTTGATTGCAGTTTCATGAAATATTCTAGATTCAACAATACGTTGTATAGTTACGCGAACAACAATTAGAGGCCGGCTATACTGTTGCTAAGTTTTCAGTCTGTCGCTTTTAATTATCCGATTCATAACTCTGGAGGAATAATTTTCACTGGTCCTGAAAAGAACCTTTTAAATAACAGGAGATTTCGGCAAGACAATTGAAAATTATCCGCACTGAATGCTGGAAGCCATCGAAAACTGCCATCGCTTACTGCCGTGGATGAGATTCCTGGTTCTTCTTCTTCTTGGCGTAACGTCCTCACTGGGACAAAGCCTGCTTCTATGAGCACTTCCAAAGTAATTAACTGAGAGCTTCCTCTGCCAATGACCATTTTGCATGTGCATATCGTGTGGCAGGCACGAAGATACTCTATGCCCAAGGAAGTCAAGGAAATTTCCTTTACGAAAAGATCCTGAACCGACCGGGAATCGAACCCGTTACCCTCAGCATGGTCATGCTGAATACCCGTGCGTTTACCGCCTCGGCTATATGGGCCCTGTTCCATATAGCCTGAGATGCCTGGTTCCAGATTCTAGAGATTCCTGGTTCTATCAGCTAAATAGCCGAGAGTCATCGCAGGATTGGTGCGCAGCTGCGGAGGTGACATCCATTCCCTTTGACTGATTCAACGAAAATGACGGAAGAAAACAGAGGTCACTGCTTTTACTCCCCTTGATTAGTAGATTAGGCTCCTCCCATTTGGCTGGCTTTCCAGTTTATTTCGTTTGCATGACCCGCCCCGAATGCTCCAGACGCATCAAGCAACTAACCAACCGAGAAATGAGCAAACCACCAGCGGGTAACCAAACGATCAACTTTTAAGCGCAAACCGACATTCGGTTCTTCAGATTTGTGCTCTAGAAAATTCTAGGTGTGGCTTCGTCATATATTCACCTTCGAACATTTTCGAAAAATGTTTAAACTTAATTTTAATTAAACAATGTTTCACGCAAAATAGTTCGGATAGAATAATGCGTTGTTAAATTCCGGGTGGAACCATTAGGCCATTAGTGACCGGTTTCATCATTATTGCTGGGCCACCAAGTATTCAATCTTTCACTTCTCAATTGCACCACACTTTTCTCGTTCGATGGAATGAAATTAGCTGATTCACAAACTCTTAAGGAATAATTAACGGTGGTCCTGAACAAGACCGTTTGATTAATTGACGATTTTAGGAACGAAATGGCATGAATTCACCATGTCACGCAATGCGTGTTGGTTTTCTCCGTGCTGAATGATAAACGCCACCGAAAACTGGACCGCCGTGGATTACAATAATGACCAGTTTCACTATTGCTGGCAACGATGCTCTGTCTTTTGCTTTTTGGTTGCACTACATCTCGATCGATGTTGGAAATTATCCAATTAACTCTTGAGGAATCATTTTCGATGGTCCTGAAAAGGACCGGTTTGAATAATGGACGATTTTGATGCATTCAAAATGCCATGCAATGCGTGTTGGTTTTCGCTGCGGAGTGCGGAGAATGCTGGACGCCGTCGAAAATTGGCCCACCGCCGCTGCCATGGATGCGATTCCAAGTGCTATCATCAGCACGATATCCGAGAGTAGTCGCTGGGTTGTTGTGCTGCTGCCTTGCTGGAGGTGACATCCACCTCCAACCTCCTTGACTGATCCAACGAAAATGACGAAAGAAAACAGAGAACACTGCTTTTATACCCCTAGATTGGCAGATGAAGCTCCTCCCATTCGGCTGGCTTTTCAGTTAATTTCGTTTGCATGACCCGCCCCTTATGCTCCAGACGCATCAAACGATTAATCAACCGAGAAATGAGAAAATTTCCATTGAACGGATAATGTAACCAAAATATTAGATGATTTAGATCATTTTAATTTGGAAAATGTTAGAATTGAAACATTTTTCACGCAAAATGGTCCGGATATGATAATGCGTTGCCAAAGTCCGGGTGGAACAATTAGACGTCATAATTGTTGCTGGCTGAGTTACCAAGCATTCAAAATCATTCACTTTTCGGTTGTACTACACTTTTCCCGTTCGTTGGAATGGAATTATCCGATTCACAGCTCTTGAAAAATCATTTTCGATGGTCCTTAAATTAGGAGGAAAATTAAATGAATTCACTATGCCACTATGCGTGTTTGTTTTCTCCGCACTAAATGCTGAACGCCACCGAAAACTGGCCCGCCGCTTGCTGCCGTGCATGCGATTAATGACCGGCTTTGCTTTTGCTGAGAAACGCCGCTCTGTCCTTGCTTTGCACTAGGTTCACCTTTCTCGATCGAGGGTGGAAATTCATCCAATTAACTCTTGAGAAATCTTTTTCGATGGTCCTGAAAAGAACCGTTTGAATAATGGACGATTTTGATGAATTTACAATGCCACGCAATTCGTGTTGGTTTTCTCCGCGCTCAACGCTAGACGCAATCGAAAACTGGCCCGCCGCTTGCTGTTGTGAATGAGATTCCTGGTGCTATCAGTACGATAGCCAAGTGTCGTCGCTGAGTCGATGTGCCGCTGCCCAGCTCGAGGTGTCACCTCGACGGTGGTCGAAATGGAACTGACGATCAGCTCTCGCATGATCGCATTCCTTCCTGCATCGTAGTTGCCCCCACGATGCGCACCAATCAGAGAGCGTTGGTATACTGAACGAGAAAATTTGTCCGCTACCCATATTTATAGATTTCAGCGATTTCAATGTCTTACTTTAAAACAACTTTTCAACTATTTATCAATGATTTTCAGGTTCACCGAATATTACAAATTGAACGCGGGAGTTTCATCTCTCGGATAACGGGATTTGTTTATCATTTCGTTCAGTGGGAAAGGTACTGTGAGCGTTTAAAATCTTTCACTCAAACGTAACGCTCTTGGTTTCATAAATTTTGAAATGACACCGGGTATAGAAAACAGAGACGTAGTCCTACGTCAAAAATTACTCGGTTTCTGAGTTGGTCTCACTCAGAAATCGAAAAATCCTTTGTTTTCTTGCTCAGTTTCCATTAATGGTGGGACAACAGTTACTCATTGGCAACGGGTTGTCCCACTTTTAGCTAAAACGAGTAAGAAAAATAATCGATTTTTCGATTTCTGAGTGAGATTATCTCAGCCACTGAGTAGATTTTTTTCTTGGTGTTCTAATTAGAACCAGGTAAGCGGTAAGTGAATCGCCGAGATGTATGCAGCACACGACCCTTTAAATGTACTAATGTGTTTGGGACGTTCTCAAATTACGTTACGTAAAAAATGTCCTTTTTCAACCCCTTTTTCCCTTGCAATCAAACTTTTTACATGTATCTCCAAAACATGTATCGGGATTATCACATTTTGCAGATATACCTCAAAATTTGACGTGATTTATTATCGCTACCTTACCTGTTATAACGCACACGCTTAAAAAATGCTACATCAAAAGGTGTATAATTCACTACTTTTCTAGCTTAAATAAGATCTTCAAAACCACTTCGTTGAATATTCAACTTAAATTTACTACATCTACTGTTGGGCTACAGTAGAAAATAGTTTTCGATACAATTTTGTCAATCTAAAACAATGCGAGTTAAATTCACAGCTCAGGTGAATTTTTTTAGGGTTCCCGATAAGCGTTTGTGTCTAGACTTGGAAAATGGGAACGTGGGAATGAGAAGTATTTATTTTGTGGTAGCTCGCAAACTTTTTCAAATATCTCCGAAATGGCTTGAAATATCCAAATCAAATTCAATAGCGTTCAACTACAACCTATTCCCTATCAAATAAAACATGTTGCGGCTCAATCGATTGACATTTACTAGGAAAAACATAAGCTCATTTCTTTGCTTAGAATTATTAGCACACCAATACACACATACGGACGAACATTAAATGCAGCAAATTTTGCTCAGTTCGTCGAGCTGTGTCGATTGATATATGAGACGTGATAATCTGAGCTTTCTATCAAAAAATGATTTTTGGAATGAAATGATAGCCTTTCGGTACAACTTTGTTGTACGAGAAAGGCAGAAATGCCAAAAAACGCTAAAACAAGTAGAGTTTTCATACCTTACAAAGTTGTTTGATTTTGAGTTTTTGGCATATTTTTTTTGGTAATTTGTTTATTCGTGTGCAACGTGTACTAATTAGAACCCGGTAAGCGGTAAGTTAATCGCCGAGATGTATGCAGCACACGACCCACGAAATATACTAATATGTTTGGGACGTCCTTAAATTACGTTACTAAAAATTGTCTATTTTCAACCCCCTTTTTTCTTGCAGCCAAACTTTTTGCATTGTTTCTCTGAAACATGTGTCGGAATTATCACATTTTGCAGATATCCCTCAAAATGTGACGTAAATTATGGTCGCTCCCTTACCTGCTACAACGCACACGTTTAAAAAATGCTACATCAAAAGGTGTACAATTCACTACTTTTCGAACGTGAAATATAACTTCAAAACCACTCCGTTGAATATGCAACTTAAATTTACTACATCTACTGTTGGGCTATAGCAGGAAATGGTTTTTGTTACAACTTTGTCAATCTAAAAAAATATGAGTTAAATTCACAACTCAGGTAAATTATTTTAGGGTGTCCAAGAAGCGTTCGTGTCTAGGCTTGGAAAATCATGGGAACGTGGGAATTAAAAATATTTATTTGTGGAAGTTCGCAAAGTTTTTCAAATATCTCTGAAATGGCTTGAAACATCCAAACCAAATTCAATAGCGTTCAACTACAACCTATTCCCTATCAAATGAAACTTGTTGCGGCACAATCAATTGACATTTACTAGGAAAAACTTAAGCTCATTTCTTTGATCTATTATTAGCACACACATACACACACACATACACACACACATACACACACACACATACACACACACATACACACACACATACGGACGGACATTTGCTCAGTTCGTCGAGCTGTGTCGATTGATATATAAGACTTGATAATCTGAGCTTTCTATCAAAAATTGATTTTTGGAGTGAAATGATAGCCTTTCGGTACAACTTTGTTGTACGAGAAAGGCAAAAACCAGGTTCAAGAACTGAGGTTGAAGGATTCGTAATTGATTTCATCGTCATCATTAAAATTTCAGAAGCAGTTTTCTCTTTCAAGGCATGAATGTTTACAATGAAAATTTACAGGGGATGGCCAAAATGTTTGGGATAGGTAACTTTTTTTCTCTCACAAAAATGTTCAACATGCTGTAACTTTTCATAGAGTGCATCAAAAATTCTCAAATTTTAACTGTTTGTTCACCTATTATATGTGCATTATTGGTACAATTTTGAGCTCGATTGGGTAATCTTTCGCGAAGTTAGAATCGTTACGGTAAAACACTATTTTTTAGACAACTACTATTTGAACTGTCATATCTTGGAAACCAGTGAACCGAATTGAATACAATTTTTAACGTTTATCAACAATATATTGATACTTGATACGACGCTGTAGCATGTAATATTTTCTCACGATGAATAAAGTTATACCGGTTTGACATTTTGACCCATATAGAGGAAAATAAGTCAAATTTACAATATCATACAAAAATTACTGAATGTGTCATTCTTTCAATCCAAATAGGCTCTAATACATCTTATCAGAGATATCTTAAGAACAGTAGCAGAAAATTTTTGGATATCAACACTAAAATTTAATGACATTGATGTAAAAAATTTACATTTTTTCAGGAAAAATCCAAAAAGTTTCAATCTACGATAACTTTTTTCAACGTTCAAAAAGTACATATATTTTAACGACATGAGAAGCATCAATGTATTGTTGATGAACGTTCAAAAGTTCATTAATTTTGGTTCACTGGTTTCCGAGATATGACAGTTCAAAAATAAGTTGTCTAAAAAATAGTGTTTTACGAGAACGATTATAGTTTCGTGAAAGATTAACCAATCGAGCTCAAAATTATACCGACAATGCACATATAGTAGGTAAACAATCAGTCAAAATTTGAGAATTTTTGATGCACTCTATGAAAAGTTACAGCGTTTTGAACTTTTTTTGTGAGAGAAAAAAAGTTGCCTATCCCAAACATTTTGGCCACCCCCTGTACATATTCACTGTATTCCATTCTCCATATAGAATGCAGTACAGTGACCCCACACCGATGAATCACCTTAATTTTTGTACACTATTTATGAATCACCATGTTGATCAAATGGAGTGATCCATAAACTGTGGTCATTTTTGCCGATTCATAAATTGTGGGGTCACTGTAAATGCATTTTCATAACGAACGTTTGTGTTTTAAACGAAACAATTGCTTAGAAATTTCAATGATGGCGGTGATAACAATGCACACAATTTTGCCGCATAGGTGGCGCGGCGATACCACAGACTTGGAACAAAGTGCGATTAAAATCATCGTCACAAAATTATAAACGCCCAATGCTTATTATGTTGTGTTTCGCAAACCCATTAGTAGATGGCGGTAGTGAGCAAATACCAAACAGCAGCAAAAACGATTCGAGTGCCATGAGTGAGAGATTTGCGTACTACAGAATATTTAAATAGTCCGTTAAAAAGGGAATCGATGGGAAGTAGGTGGAGTGAGACGTCTGTTTGTCTGTGGCGATACTAACTGTTTTGTTTTACGTCCTAGAAGTTTCCGGTCTTTTGCAAAGTTGTAAAGCATGCACAAATAAAAAATGTCATTTTAGAATTTTCCTCAGGAATTCACTAGGAAATTCCAATAATTTCTCAAAAGATTGTTTCTGAAAATTTTGCACGGAGTGCTTCAATAATTCATCCAGGGATTCTTTTACAATGTCTTCAGGAATTATTCAAAAAATTCCTTTAGGAAACCTTTTGTACACTCAATTCATTCATTTAGAAAATCCTAAAGGGATTTCTCAGTAATCTATAGTGGGTTTAAGGAAATAATTTCTTTAGAAACTAGTCTATGGTTACCCCCAGTTTTTTTTTTTATTTGTGAGGAGAAAATCTAACATGCTTAAAGAATTTCCTCCATTAATTTTTGTAGAAAATATTAAAGGGATTAATCCTGAAATTAACATCAGAAACTAGACCAGAATTATTCTGAAACTCCCCTAAAAATTTCAGAAATTTTTCGAGAAATTCTTTGAAAACAACTTCCTCTTTGAAATTTCTTCGCAAATTCTTGCAAAGCTTTCTTCACAAATTCCACTGGAGATTACGCTTGTTTTTTGACGTAGGACTACGTCTCTGTTTTCTATACCCGGTGTCATTTCAAAATTTATGAAACCAAGAGCGTTACGTTTGAGTGAAAGATTTTAAACGCTCACAGTACCTTTCCCACTGAACGAAATGATAAACAAATCCCGTTATCCGAGAGATGAAACTCCCGCGTTCAATTTGTAATATTCGGTGAACCTGAAAATCATTGATAAATAGTTGAAAAGTTGTTTTAAAGTAAGACATTGAAATCGCTGAAATCTATAAATATGGGTAGCGGACAAATTTTCTCGTTCAGTATACCAACGCTCTCTGATTGGTGCGCATCGTGGGGGCAACTACGATGCAGGAAGGAATGCGATCATGCGAGAGCTGATCGTCAGTTCCATTTCGACCACCGTCGAGGTGACACCTCGAGCTGGGCAGCGGCACATCGACTCAGCGACGACACTTGGCTATCGTACTGATAGCACCAGGAATCTCATTCACAACAGCAAGCGGCGGGCCAGTTTTCGATTGCGTCTAGCGTTGAGCGCGGAGAAAATCAACACGAATTGCGTGGCATTGTAAATTCATCAAAATCGTCCATTATTCAAACGGTTCTTTTCAGGACTATCGAAAAAGATTTCTCAAGAGTTAATTGGATGAATCTCCACCCTCGATCGAGAAAGGTGTAGTGCAAAGCAAGGACAGAGCGGCGTTTCTCAGCAAAAGCAAAGCCGGTCATTAATCGCATGCGCGGCAGCAAGCGGCGGGCCAGTTTTCGGTGGCGTTCAGCATTTAGTGCGGAGAAAACAAACACGCATAGTGGCATAGTGAATTCATTTAATTTTCTTCCTAAAATTATTCATTATCCAAAGTTTCCAAACGGTCCTTTTAAGGACCATCGAAAATGATTTTTCAAGAGCTGTGAATCGGATAATTCCATTCCAACGAACAGGAAAAGTGTAATACAACCGAAAAGTGAATGATTTTGAATGCTGTGACTCAGCCAGCAACAATTATGACGTCTAATTGTTCCACCCGGACTTTGGCAACGCATTATCATATCCGGGCCATTTTGCGTGAAAAATGTTTCAATTCTAACATTTTCCAAATTAAAATGATCTAAATCATCTAATATTTTGGTTACATTATCCGTTCAATGGAAATTTTCTCATTTCTCGGTTGATTAATCGTTTGATGCGTCTGGAGCATAAGGGGCGGGTCATGCAAACGAAATTAACTGAAAAGCCAGCCGAATGGGAGGAGCTTCATCTGCCAATCTAGGGGTATAAAAGCAGTGTTCTCTGTTTTCTTTCGTCATTTTCGTTGGATCAGTCAAGGAGGTTGGAGGTGGATGTCACCTCCAGCAAGGCAACAGCAAAACAACCCAGCGACTACTCTCGGATATCGTGCTGATGATAGCACTTGGAATCGCATCCATGGCAGCGGCGGTGGGCCAATTTTCGACGGCGTCCAGCATTCTCCGCACTCCGCAGCGAAAACCAACATGCATTGCATGCCATGGTGAATGCATCAAAATCGTCCATTATTCAAACCGGTCCTTTTCAGGACCATCGAAAATGATTCCTCAAGAGTTAATTGGATAATTTCCAACATCGATCGAGATGTAGTGCAACCAAAAAGCAAAAGACAGAGCATCGTTGCCAGCAATAGTGAAACTGGTCATTATTGTAATCCACGGCGGTCCAGTTTTCGGTGGCGTTTATCATTCAGCACGGAGAAAACCAACACGCATTGCGTGACATGGTGAATTCATGCCATTTCGTTCCTAAAATCGTCAATTAATCAAACGGTCTTGTTCAGGACCACCGTAAATTATTCCTTAAGAGTTTGTGAATCAGCTAATTTCATTCCATCGAACGAGAAAAGTGTGGTGCAATTGAGAAGTGAAAGATTGAATACTTGGTGGCCCAGCAATAATGATGAAGCCGGTCACTAATGGCCTAATGGTTCCACCCGGAATTTAACAACGCATTATTCTATCCGAACTATTTTGCGTGAAACATTGTTTAATTAAAATTAAGTTTAAACATTTTTCGAAAATGTTCGAAGGTGAATATATGACGAAGCCACACCTAGAATTTTCTAGAGCACAAATCTGAAGAACCGAATGTCGGTTTGCGCTTAAAAGTTGATCGTTTGGTTACCCGCTGGTGGTGAATCGAAATTATCCAATCCGTTCAATGAAAATTTGCTCATTTCTCGGTTGGTTAGTTGCTTGATGCGTCTGGAGCATTCGGGGCGGGTCATGCAAACGAAATAAACTGGAAAGCCAGCCAAATGGGAGGAGCCTAATCTACTAATCAAGGGGAATAAAAGCAGTGACCTCTGTTTTCTTCCGTCATTTTCGTTGAATCAGTCAAAGGGAATGGATGTCACCTCCGCAGCTGCGCACCAATCCTGCGATGACTCTCGGCTATTTAGCTGATAGAACCAGGAATGTCATCCACGGCAGTAAGCGATGGCAGTTTTCGATAGCTTCCAGCATTCAGTGCGGATAATTTTCAATTGTCTTGCCGAAATCTCCTGTTATTTAAAAGGTCCTTTTCAGGACCAGTGAAAATTATTCCTCCAGAGTTATGAATCGGATAATTAAAAGCGACAGACTGAAAACTTAGCAACAGTATAGCCGGCCTCTAATTGTTGTTCGCGTAACTATACAACGTATTGTTGAATCTAGAATATTTCATGAAACTGCAATCAAAATTATCTAAAGTTTCGTTAACAGCAATTGAGTTGTGTCAAATACACATGGCTACGGTGGCTCCATCTGTTCATTTCATAGCGGCAATTTTAGTTATTTTAATGATTGTTGCGATCGCAATATGATGTTTGGGAAGCTATGGCTTAACGCCTTTCAATATTATAATCATTCTTTCCTTTCGACGAAAATTCTTTCAAACAACGGTTGAACATTTATCTTCAAAATAAAATAATACTCAACCCTCAAGTGATGGCCAACCGCGCGAGTTACGGAAGGTTTAACTAATTAACATCTTATGAATGCGTTCAGTGAAATGGATCACATAGGTAACAACTTTAATCACCACATCACTCCGCCGATTTGAATTTTGCCAGCATACATTGTGTAGGCCTTTTATCGTCGGTTTCCTCCAATAGGGGCACAACTCAAAAAATGTGAATTTTCAGAATAAGCGTTTAAAAATTGGCAATCATGAAGCACCTCCTGCAAATTCACTTATTTCTCTCATCACTTGACAAATGTAAACAAATTTTGATTGTTGTATCATTGAAAGGGGCTGAAGGACTATCTGTTTCATGATTTTTTGACAACTATTTTTCAACGACTATTGAAAAAATTGACTGATTTTGAGTTGTGCCCTTACTGCGGAAAATTGGTGAAAATGCCCAAATCTCGCGTTTCTCATCGAATTTTGGAACGGGTCTTTGTGAGATGAAATTTTACATAGTTTTTCATCATTTGCCATCAAAATCTCAAAAATGACATATTTTGAGTTGTGCCCCTATTGCAGGAAACCGACGTTATGTGATAAATTCGTTATGCATTTATTTACGAAGGTCGGACAACAATGACACGAAAAATCAGCTGATTTAAGACTTCAAATTAAAGGGCCCATTTTAATATATAAAAGTCGGAACCTCATTCCAGCCTTTGTCCTACGTCAACATTGCGGTTATGTCTCAGACATTACCCACCCCTAGTTTTTTTTTTAGAAGTTCCTGTAGAATTCCTCAGCAACCATGATCATTCTAATGGGAAAAGATGCAGATGATGGTCGAAGGCCAGTTCGACTGAAATGCCCGGACTATCTGATGAAATAATGTTTTATTTTTTTGTGGCGAAAACCAACCGATGCAAAATTAGCACATCAAATCGCAGTCAATCATTTCTCAATTTCTCAAAAATTCAACTCTATTCTTCAACAAATTCTGCCACAGATTTCTTTAAAAATCTTCCGAGAATTCCTTTAAAAATTTCCCAAGGAGTTCGTTCGAAAATTTCTTTTTTAGGAATTCTTCCATGGACTGCCTTGAAATTCCTATTTGTATTTCTTCAGTAAGCCTAGTGGTTAAGGCTATGTATCGCCCATGCGGAGACGGCGGGTTTGATTCCCGTTCCAGTCAGGAAAATTTTCTCTACTCTCTGGACATAGTGTATTATTGTGCTTGCCTCACAATATATAAATTCATGCAATGGCAGGCAAAGAAAGCCCTTCAATTAATAACTGTGGAAGTACTCAAAGAACACTAAGTTGAAGTGAGGCACACCAAGTCCTATTGGGTTCGTAGAGCCATAAAAAATGAAAGAAGAAAAAGAAAATTTCTTAAAAAATTTCCAGAGATTCCACAAAAATATTTCCTGAGATTCTTTCGAGAAAATCTTCTATTAATCTCTTCAAGGATTCTTTGAAAAATCTTCCAAAGATACTCTTATAAATTACTCTGAAAATTACTTCAGAAATTCTTCCAGGACAAACTTTATGAATTCTTCTAAATTTTATTTTCTTTCAGAATATCTTCTACGGATTCCTGAAGAAATTCATCTAGAGATCTCTACAGGAATTTCGTAAGGAGCTCTTTCAGTAAATCTTCCTCGAATGACTTTTGAATTTGCTTTATGGATACCTGTAGAAAATCCTCCAGGGATTCCTTTCGGAAAACCTTCAATGTATTATTTTGAATGGAGAGGTCTCCAACAATCCATCTAAAACATCCATGAATTGCTTTAAAATTTTCCGTGTTTTATTCAAGGCATTCCTTCAGAGTATTATAAAACCTTCCGTCAGAGTTTCCATCAGAACTCCATCTAGAGATATCTCTAAAAATTTATCTAAGAAGGAATTCTTTGAGAATTAAATGAAAAGTGGTTGGAGTAATAATAATTGTAATTAACAAATACAAAAACAAACTTAAAGCATTATCGTATTGCTCACACATATTTTGATTTATGTGATATCATATTCTCTTAAAAAATCATTCATAAATCACCAACAAGCGTCGAACGCACATTTCTCACATGAGTAGTGAAAACAGCGTTCGAACATGTTCCGTTGTCTAAACGATGAAAAGGACAACGATAAATTATCGAACCAATTTTGCATCACATCGGATCCTAAACAATGCATCTTCAGTCCCAACAACCACAGGCTAGACACTGTCCGGTCATATCCATATCGGTCATCGGACGACGACGACACATGCATACAATACGGTGTCGCCAGTCAGCCAACCATCCAACCAGTCCTAAGTGTCGAACAGATCGTTCGGTTCCCTTATTTCTAAACACCCGTCCCTGTGTCGGGTCCCGCTGGCGCTGAGCTAAGCTGCTCTGTTCACCATTTACAAATAATCCTGGTAATCCTGTTTGGCAAAATTTATCGATTCTTCATTCATTATTTTCTGTTTTGTTTGGATGCGACAGACGACCGTTTGTGAGATCTCGTCCCGTGTTTCAACACATGACAATTAAATGGCCCTTATTTGCCCTGGCACGACCTTGCCCTTTCTTCTGTGCGCCACGTTACGTTGCTGGGATGATGGGAATCTATTCAACCGAGTGCGGCTTGACCAGAGCTAATCTGAAACATATGGTGCCCGTTGTTTGGCAGGACGTATTTGGCTGCAAATTGTTATTGTTAGGATGTATTATCGGATTTTCACTCCATCCCCGGAAATGTACAGTTTACTTGGCTCGATTCTCGGTAATTTTCGCTTCGGAGCAAACTGTTCGTTGGCTAGGGTTATACAATAATTCATCGCGCTGCACTTTGTGTAGGATATAATGAGGAATAATACTGTCACAGTTAATTGTTTTCCACTGAATAGATGGCGCTTGTTCAATGCTACACGTTGGAGTGGCTTTGTGTTGCAAAACATACATCATCAATAATGCTGTTGATCACTTTACTGAGTACACACACTAATATTGCTATACTATTTGAATCCCCGTGAACTGCGGCTAAGGCCAATACTGGCTGAAAACTAGCGTACTGCTATTTAAATGTGATGTGATGGTCTTTTGTCACAATATGAAGAGGTTAATTATAATCCATAGAATTTGAAGAATTTAGACTAACTTATTTGATTTCATTTGAATGGTTTCAACTTCAAGAAAACGAAAAGACAATTTATTCACATAATGTTGCTCGAACGTGGTACAGGCAGGCCTTCTTATACTTACCTTACCGATCAGGATAAGGCCGGGGTGGCCTCTGCTGTACATAGTAGCCGTCTCCATTCCACTCGGTCCATGGCTGTTTGTCTCCAGTTCCGCACTCTACGTTGGGTCCGCAGATCGTCCTCCACTTGGTCGACCCACCTAGCTCGCTGCGCTCCACGTCTTCTTGTACCGGTCGGATGACTCTCGAGAACCATTTTAGTCGGGTTGCTATTCGACATCCTGATGACGTGACCCGCCCACAGTAGCCTCCCGATTTTCGCGGTATGGACGATGGTTGGTTCTCTCAGCAGCTGATGCAGCTCGTGGTTCATTCGCCTTCTCCAAGTCCCCTCTTCCATCTGCATTCCGCCGTAGATGGTACGCAACACCTTCCGTTCGAAAACTCCCAGGGCGCGTTGATCCTCTGCACGTAGGGTCCATGCTTCGTGTGTTGAAAAAAAAATTCCATTTTTTCTAAACCCATTTTTTGTGAAACTTCGTTCAAAAATGGTTTCTGCAAAAACGAAAAACAATTTCCACTACGAAAAAAAATCAGAATATACCTTAATCCATCCTCTACATGTTTACGAAAACCGATTTTGAAAATACTGCTTCGTTATTTAATAAAAAATCAAAAACCAAAAAGTTAGGAAATGCTGCCAGTTTCACCTTAATGACTAATCCGATTCACCTGGTTTCACTTTTTAGTCGGATGTACGTTTCCGCCATCGTCTCAAATTTGCGAGCTATAATATCTATATCACCAGCAAAACCAAGCAGCTGAACGGACTTCGTGAAAATCGCTCCACTTGTTTTTATCCCCGCTCTCCTTATTGCACCCTATAATATTGCTTTTTAAACTGCAAGCACGAAAGACCATCACCTTGTAGTAACCCTCTGTGAAACTCGAAGAGACTCGAGAGTGTCCCTGATACTCGAACTACGCACATCACTCGATCTTTCGTCGCCTTGATCAATTGTATCAGTTTATCTGGGAATCCGCATTCGTGCATAATCTGTCATAGCTGATTTCGATCGATTGTAGCATACGCTGATTTAAAATCGATGAACAAGTGATGTGTGGGTACGTTGTATTCGCGGCATTTATGCAACACCTGGCGGATGACGAACATCAGGTCCGTTGTAGCACTTTCACCCATGAATCCTGCCTAATATTGCAATCGGTGATAGACGGTGGCATAAAATTTGAGAGAGTATCTTGTAGGCAGCGCTCAGTAGTGTGATCGCGCGATAGTTCCCGCAATCCAACTTGTCGTCATTTTTGTAGATGGGGCGCACGATACCTTCCATCCATTCCTCCGGTAATACTTCCTCCTCCCAAATCTTGGTAATGACCTAATGCAGTGCTCTCACCAGTGTATCTCCACCGTATTTTAGTAACTCGCTTGGTAGTTGATCTG
Organism: Aedes albopictus; assembly: GCF_035046485.1. Classification (NCBI taxonomy): domain Eukaryota; kingdom Metazoa; phylum Arthropoda; class Insecta; order Diptera; family Culicidae; genus Aedes; species Aedes albopictus. Next base: position 121,127,141 of record NC_085138.1, read on the forward strand.
CTCCAGCGGCTTTGTTGTTTTTCAACTGGCTAACCTCCTCCTCAATCTCTTGAAGGTTAGGTGCTGGAAATCATTCACCCTGCGCACGTACTCCTAGATCAGTTACCACGTTACCTTCGGTGCTTGCACTGTCGCCATTGAGGTGCTCATTGTAATGCTGCCATCATCTCTCGACAACCTCAGGCTCGCTCGTGAGAAGATTCCCGTGATTGTCTCGGTTATGTCGGCTTGTGGCACAAAGCCTCTGCGTGAGCGTAGAACTTTCATGCGTCCTTAGCGCGGCACAGCTCTTCCACCGCTTCGCAATCTCGTTCTTCCTGCTGGCCCTTCTTCCTCCGGAAGACTGAGTTCTGCCTGCCCCGCGCCTGTCTATAACGTGCCTCTTTCGCTCTGGTACTGTGTTCTAGCACATGCTGCATTCTTCTCGTTTTTCAGCTGTTCACATTCGCCATCGTACCAGTCGTTTCTGTGATTCGGAGTAGCGAAGCCTAATGCTGTAGCCGAGGTACTACATATGGCGGATCGGATGTCCCTCCAGCCATCTTCACGTGTAGCTGCACCAAGCTGCTCTTTCGTTGGTAGGGCCACTGTTAACTGCTGCGCGTAGTCTTGAGCCACTTCTTCATTACGCAGCTGATCGATGTTGAGCCGCGGCGTTCGACTACGACGCGTGGTGATAACTTTCGAAAGTTTTGAGCGCATGCATACAGCGACTAAGTAGTGATCCGAATCTATATTCGCACTGCTGTATGTGCGGCCATTGGTTATATCCGAGCAGAATTTACCGTCGATTAGAACGTGGTCGATTTTGGTTTTCTGTTTGATGGGCGGGTGATGTCCAGGTGGCTTTGTGGATATCTTTGCGGGGGAAGAAGGAGCTTCGGACTACCATACCACCTGTGCGTTCATGTTGCCGACAACGATTTTCACGTCACGTGGCGAGTAACCATCGTGTGTTTGCTCCAACTGCGCGTAGAACGCTTCTTTCTCGTTATCAGGTCTCCCTTCGAATGGGCAGTGGACGATGATGATGCTGTAGTTGAAGAAACGGCCCTTAACTCTCAACATGCACATCCTTGCGTTGATCGGCCATCACATTTCTTAAACTAATAACTATAAAGAATATTCTATGTTTGAAAGAAGAATACGTTTCAGATGATTACATTAACAATTGATGGGGTGAAGCAAAGGGGTGTAAGTGACAAAAGGCCACTTTCGAGTAAATGAGGCTTTTTCGGCAATTTTCCATCCCATACAAAAGGTATGGAGTTTCAGAATCGAATAAACTTTCTCCGATTTATTGTAATTTTTCCAATCATCCTAAAAAATAATCTTAAAATTGTTTCCTGAAAGCTTGAAATCTGAAGATTTTTTATGTACTCAGCTCAAAATCGACAAAATGGCTACTTACACTCCTTTGCATCTGATTCCCTCAATGGTCAATGAGTATACCAAAAAGACTTTCAACAGGAAACCCTGAAAGAATAACCTGAATGAAAGTAACCCTGAGTGGGTCTCCAGATAGCGTAGTGTATAAATCATTCGAATGGATCATTTGTGGTAATTGAATTTGGGGTATTGTCATTCGAGGAAAAGAAAACCTGAGTAATGCCATAAAGCTTAATAAATATACTCACGGAGCATTTTGGCATAGCAACTAAACTCTCCAGCTTGGTAAAGCGAAAGTGTTTCTTGAATCATTAAAATGAGTATTAAAAAAAACTAAAGCACTTAATTTGTAGATTAGGCCTAACAAAGTAAGAATGATTGATTTGTTAGCACCAGCAAATGTTGTATAATTCCCATAAGTATACATATTAACAAACATGGTCGATTTTGACATCGAGCCATCCGGACTCACCTCCCCATACGACGATGGACAAATGCGAACTCATCGAAATTTCTAGCCCACACACCGCACCGTTGTCGATCACCAACGACGACGACGACGACGAGAGGCAACCGCATGTCAACCACACTCAACTGACTGAAACGACTCGCAGCGACAGAATCTGACAATCATGATGATGGATATGGTCGTTGTTTATTATTAATATGATGATGATGTTGATGGCAGAACTGATCAGCGATATCAGAATGGATCTAGGCTACTTACACAGCCCACGGACATAGAAGAGAAAGAGAAGAGCAGGACATATCACCCATTTTCGTTCAATTTTTGAACCAGTATTCTTTGTTATTCCTGTTTTGCCTAGGTCGTCCCATCTGACGAAACAGACAGATCCAGTCGGGTAACACTGAATGATGGAATGTCCTGCACATATGGCATCTCCGGGGAGTGGCGCCAGCATTGCATTGGTCCAATGCGCACACAGGAGTAGGGTGCAAAATGTCTGGAAATCGGTGATGACTTCACTGACTTTCAGGGTGACAGTGATCCCGAGTAAGAGTAAATAACATGCAAGGCGACCACATGGTGTTTCACTCGCCAAATTTATTAGAATTAAATGATTAACGTCAACTAGGTTCACTCAAACATAACAACATATATGTTGTTATCACGTACGGTAATCTCATTTGTAGATAAACCACTCACTTCACACTTTGGCGAGCGTTCGTGCGAGACAGTCGCATCTTTTCGTTCGTCCGGTTTGTCTCCCGATACTTTTCAGTTCGGTGGCTTTTTTCGTGCTAGTGTTTCCGAGTGATCAAGTTATTAAGTGATAATCCCTAGTGGGACGCGTGCGGTTGGCTAGGCCACAAATTTTGCCGCAAAAGTTCGTTTGGTTTGAGTAAAGTTCACGTTTTCATTATATCACGTGGCGCATTGATATTTTATCGAGCACAACAGTGCAGCACCCCCCGCATACCGCGCCGCTCGCGCGGCCGTGATCGGGTTCTTCCAGTGAGTACCCAAGCTCATCGTCGACGACAGCAGCAGCCCACCGAGAGAAGAGCAGAGAGCGTTCAACCGCGCGCCTCCTCCCAGTGCGGGCGATCCCATCGCTTGGACCTGTCGTCGTCGAGCCTCTGTTTTAGAGCACAAAGCTAAGTATTCAAAGTTACCCCTCGTTGTTCCCTCCTCTCCACTGTCTCTTTGATTAGATTTAATTTGGTATATAAGCAGTTTTTTTTCCTCACTTTCCCTGTACAGTTAATTTTGTCCCTTGTTTTTTGATTATTTCGTCCCCGTGATAAGTGTTAGTTTAAGATTTTTGAGTGCCCCGTGGTGGTAGTTAGCTGCCACAATGGGCGATGACAATGATGGCGGGGGTACGTCGTACCACATCAGCGAAGCTTTGTTATTGGCATCGGATTGCCCGAGCCAACAAGGCGATATAAATGCTAACCCCTTTGTCTCCCTTCACCCTGCTGCTTCTCCAATGGACACCAACAGCAAATCTGTTTCCACGTCCCCCCGCCTCAAGGCCTACCCTCCCGACTTTGGCGGGCCATATGTTGTTTTCTTCCGACCCAAAGGCAAACGTTTGAACACCGTTCAAATCAGCAAGGATCTGACTAAGCGGTATTCTTCCGTTGTCTCCATTGACATGGTCGGTACAGCTAAGCTTCGGGTGACAGTAGGCGACCGAAAACACGCTAATGAGATTGTGGCCTGCGAGTTGTTTACACTTGAGTACTTCGTTTACCTTCCGAGCGCGTCGATAGAGATTTCGGGGAAGGTCGCCGACGCATCTTTGACCTGCGAAACGATCATGCAAGGCTGTGGTCGTTTCCATAACCCTTCTCTACCTCCTGTCCAGATACTGGATTGCCGGCAACTGCATTCGGTATCCCAGGAGGGCGAGAAGAAGGTTTACACACCATCTGAAGAATTTTGTGTGACCTTCTCCGGATCTGCATTACCAGATCTGCTGGTGATTGGCAAACTTCGGCTACCTGTGAGGCTGTATGTACCGAAGGTAATGAATTGCATCAATTGCAAGCAGCTGGGCCACACCGCCCAGTACTGCAGCAATAAACCTCGCTGTGCAACATGCGGGGAGAGACATGTAGACGGTGCGTGTAAAACGCCGCCCAAGTGTGTTTATTGTGGTAGCGACCGTCCACACGATCTCAATGTTTGCCCGAAGTACATACAGCGAAGACAACATCAAAAACGATCGTTGCAGCAGCGTTCAAGGCGAAGCTACGCCGAAATGCTGAGACAAGCTGCTCCGGTCGATGAATCACGCAACATCTACTCGTCTTTGTCTCTCGATGATCAGGGCTCTGACTCTGAGGTCGGGGACGGGGTTCCCTTTGTTTTTAAGGGTGAAACGAGGAAACGGGTGAGGCTCCAGAGACCCACCAAAAAACCTCGGAATCTGCCTAGCAGTGACCCCCAACCCACCGTGACAAATTCTAAGAGTGTTAAGAAAGGCGCCAAACGTTCACCTCCTGGATTCAAAATCCAAGATGAACGAGACTTTCCTTCGCTCCCGGGAACATCAAAAATCCCAGATGTCCCAATTTTTTCGACTTCTCAGCCAGAGGGACAGCATTCGGAGAACCAGGAACAACCCCTTGGTGCTCCGATGTTCACGCTTTCTGGCATAGTAGACATCATCCTTAACTTCTTTAATGCTTCTGACTCAGTGAAGAGCATTGTCAAAGCACTTCTTCCTTGTGTGTCTCCTCTTTTGAAGCAGTTGGCTTCTAAAATGCCCCTCCTTGCGACATTCGTATCTTTCGATGGCTAATTTAATCACCGAGGTCGAAGATATGATTTCTGTGCTACACTGGAACTGTCGTAGTATCGTACCAAAATTAGACGCTTTCAAGTTTTTAGTTAACAATTTACAATGCGATGTTTTTGCGCTATCCGAAACATGGCTGACACCCGATGTAACCTTACCTTTTTCCGATTTCAACATTATCCGTCTTGATCGGTCCGACTCGTACGGAGGGGTGCTTTTAGGGATCAAAAAGCAGCACTCATTTTACAGAGTCGATTTTCAACCGATGACAGGCATCGAAGCCGTCGCATGTGAGGTGACTATCCGAGGTAAAACCCTCAGTGTTGCCTCCATATATCTTCCACCGAGAACTGCGATATCTCGCAGGGATCTCGCCCACATCTGCTCGGTTATGCCTGAGCCACGGCTGCTCATGGGGGATTTCAACTCCCATGGTACAGGCTGGGGGGAACTGTACGATGACAGCCGTTCAACTTTGATATATGACCTCTGCGACGACTTCAACATGACAATTTTGAACACCGGAGAAGTTACGCGAGTGGCACCTCCAGCTAAAGATGGCCGTCCTAGAGACAGCCGATTAGACCTCTCAATTTGTTCGAGCTCACTATCGCTGGAGTGTACATGGAAGGTTATCCAGGATCCCCATGGTAGTGATCACCTTCCGATCGTTGTTTCTATTTCCAATGGTTCACGTCAACCTCCATCTATCGACATTTCCTACGACCTCACGAAACACATTGACTGGGGAAAGTACGCGGAAGCAATTATCGACGGTGAGCAATCGGTAGAAATTCTTCCACCGCGGGAAGAGTATCAGTTTCTATCAGAACTGATCATCAGTAGCGCGCTTCAGGCACAACGTCGGCCAGTTCCAGGTCCGTCGGTTCGCAGGAAACCCCCCAATCCGTGGTGGGATAGCGAGTGTACAGAAATCTATCGCGAGAAGTCCGCTGCGTTCAAAGAGTTTCGGAAACGCGGTTCGGTCGAAAACTTCAAGCGGTACACTGCCCTTGAAGGCAAGTTTAAGAACTTGATCAAGGCGAAGAAAAGCGGTTACTGGCGTCGGTTCGTCGAGGGTTTATCGCGCGAGACATCAATGAGAACTCTTTGGAACGTCGGGAGAAGAATGCGTAACGCGTCGTCGGTAAACGAGGATCGAGAAAGCTCTCCTCGGTGGATTCTCAAGTTCGCAAAAAAAAGTTTGTCCAGATTCCGTACCCGTGGAGCGAATAATTCGTGATGTTTCCGAGGATAGGGACGACATGGATAGGCCGTTTTCGATGGTTGAATTCTCACTTGCTCTTCTTTCATGTAACAATTCCGCTCCAGGAATGGATCGAATTAAGTTCAACTTGCTTAAAAACCTCCCCGACGTCGCTAAGAGGCGCTTGTTGAACTTGTTCAATCAGTTCCTGGATAACAACATCATTCCGGATGATTGGAGGCAAGTGAGAGTGATAGCTATTCAAAAACCCGGGAAACCCGCGTCGGATCATAATTCGTACCGTCCAATCGCGATGTTGTCTTGTCTACGGAAGTTGTTGGAGAAGATGATTCTCTTTCGACTGGACAAATGGGTTGAATCGAATGGCATGTTGTCTGATACACAATTTGGTTTCCGCAGAGGCAAAGGAACGAACGACTGTCTTGCGTTACTTTCTTCAGAAATTCAGCTTGCCTTTGCTCAAAAACAGCAAATGGGCTCAGTGTTTTTGGATATTAAGGGAGCTTTTGATTCAGTTTGTGTCGATGTTCTCTCCGACAAACTACACGAAAGTGGCCTTTCACCAATTTTGAACAACTTTTTGTATAATTTGCTGTTTGAGAAGCAGATGAGTTTTACTCATGGCGACTTGACAGTTTCACGAATTAGCTACATGGGTCTCCCCCAGGGTTCATGTCTTAGCCCCCTTCTTTACAATTTTTATGTTAGAGACATAGATGATTGTCTCATGGAAAATTGCACGTTAAGACAGCTTGCGGATGACTGTGTTGTTTCTATAACGGGATCAATAGCAGTCGATCTGCAAGGACCACTACAGGATACTTTGGACAATTTGTCTACTTGGGCTCTCAAGCTGGGTATCGAATTCTCTCCGGAGAAAACTGAGATGGTTGTCTTTTCTAAAAAACACAAACCGGCAAAGTTTCCGCTCGTTCTGATGGGTAAGACAATCACTCATAGCATGTCTTCTCAATATCTCGGCGTCTGGTTCGACTCCAAATGCACCTGGGGGAAGCACATTGTGTATCTGATACAGAAATGCCAAAAGCGAATCAACTTTATGCGAACTATTACCGGAACATGGTGGGGAGCAGATCCGGAAGATCTGATCAGGCTGTACCAAACAACCATTCTGTCGGTTTTAGAATACGGTAGCTTCTGTTTTCAATCCGCGGCGAAAACACACTTGCTGAAGCTTCAACGGGTTCAGTACCGTTGTCTTCGGATCGCGTTAGGTTGCATGAACTCAACTCACACTATGAGTTTAGAGGTACTCGCTGGCGTACAGCCTCTGACAGACCGCTTTGCGGAGTTATCGTTCCGGTTCCTCATCCGATGCGAGGTTGTGAATCCATTGGTCATAGAAAATTTCGAAAAGCTGCTCGAACAGAACCCTCAAACTCGTTTTATGAGTGTGTACTACTGGTACATGACGCTGGAGGTAAGCCCATCTCCGGTTAACACCAATCGTGACAACTTCTCAAACTTCGACAGCTCCTCAGTGGATTTTGATCTCTCTATGAAGGAGGAGATCACCGGTATTCCGGAATCTTTTCGTTCCGTAGGTATTCCACAGATCTTTGCAAGTAAGTTCGGGCATGTTAGCGGGGACAGACAGTTCTTCACAGACGGTTCGAAAACCGATGATTCGAGTGGTTTCGGTGTCTACAACGAATTTCATAGCGCCACCTACATGCTTCAAAAGCCATGTTCGGTATACATTGCTGAGCTAGCGGCTATATACTACACCTTAGAGTACATTCGCACTCTTCCACCTGAGCACTACTTCATTTTTACCGACAGTCTTAGCTCTCTGGAGGCTGTTCGGTCAATGAAACCGATGAAGCACTCAGCGTACTTCCTGAATGGAATACGCCAAGTCTTGAGTGCTTTGTCCAAACGCTCATACATCATCACCATAGCTTGGGTCCCTTCACATTGCTCAATTCCGGGCAATGAGAAAGCGGACTCTCTGGCTAAGGTGGGCGCTAGCGGAGGCGATATTTACGAGCGTCAACTCGCCTTCGACGAATTTTTTGCATTGGCCCGTCAGGAGACCTTGATCAGCTGGCAACACAAATGGAGAGATGGAGAGATGGGTAGATGGTTGCACTCCATCATTCCACAGGTGTCGAAGAAGCCATGGTTCAAAGGGTTGGATTTAGGCCGCGATTTCATTCGTGTAATGTGTCGGCTGATGTCCAACCACTATTTGTTGAATGCACATACCTTCCGTATTGGGCTCTCAGAAAGCAATCTCTGTGTCTGTGGCGTGGCTTACCAGGATATCGAACATGTCGTGTGGGGATGCGATGAGTATCGTGAGGTCAGATCTGAGCTGCATGAAATTCTCCGGGTCCGAGGAAAACAACAGAAACCCGTTAGAGAAGTGTTGGCAGGACTTGATTTGGAATATATGAACCTGATTTACCAGTTTTTGAAACGTGTTGATGTCAGAGTTTGATGTAGTACGTTCTTTGTTTTCGTTGTCCGCCTTTTGGTTTTGTTGTTCGCCCCTGTCTGTCGTCGCCCCCCTTCCGTTTGTCCTCTTCTTGTCGTTGTCTACCAATAAAGTCCTTTCTTTTTGGTTCCGTTACAGATACGGACAATTTGTCCCATCAATGTTTTTAGTATAAGTTAGCAAATAATTTAGTTTTAAACCCATAAACCCGTCCTTCCCAATTTTATTTTTATTTTTGACGTAGGACTACGTCTCTCTTTTCTATACCGGGTGTCATTCTAAATTTTCAGAAATCGGCCGCGTTACGTTTGAAGTGGAGATTTTGAGCGTTAATAACTCAGCCATTTCTCGTTGAATTTTCAAAATTTTGGCTCCAATAGATTGCAAATCTTTACACCAATTATGTCCAATATTAACATTTGCTGATTTTCAATAGCAAACTATTGAAAAATTGGGAAAAGTAAACCCATGTTTATTCCAGCCAATCACGATCGAGCACATTTTGGATGCTCCCGTCGAATATAAAAGCTACTGCTTCTTCGCATCTTCCCTCATTTGTCTTTGTCGTCTCGAGGTGAACGCATCGAACGAGAGCTGCCCACTTTCTTCGTTTGCGTTTTCGCTCATTCTTCATTGACGGCCGTGTCGGCTCGGTGGCGGTGGTTTTCGGCAAGGGTGCTGTTGCACATTCACCTTCTAACCGTCTAACGCGGCAGACCAAGGAAGTGTTTGAACATCGGATTGATCGACGGTGGTGGCAGAGGCAGCAGCAAAATCCGGAATCGCACCCACGGCAGCAAGCGGTGGGCCAATTTTCGACGGCTTCCAGCAAACAGCACGGAGAAATCCAACACGCATTGCGTGGCATGATGAATTGATTTCAACTTCTTCGAAAATGCTTCCTAGAGAGTTAATTCCTGCATCGACCGAGAAAGTGTAGTGAAACCAAATAGTTCAAGATTGAATTCTTGGTGGTGGTTCAGCAACAGTGAGGGCGATCACTAATCTCATCCACGGCAGCAAGCGGCGGGCCAATTTTCGACTGCGTTCAGCATTCAGCTCGGAGAAATTTAACACGCATTGCGTGGCATGATTAATTCATGCCAATTTTCTGTCTGAAATCGTTCAATATTCAAACGGTTCTTTTCAGGACCATAGAAAATTATTCCTCAAGAGTTGTGAATCAGATAATTATTTCATTCCATCGCTCGGTAAAAGTGTGGTACAACCGAAAAGTGAAATATTGTATGCTTGGTGGCCCCGCAACAATAATGATGCCGGCCACTAATGATTCCACCAGGAATTTAGCAACGCTTTATCCTATCCAGAGCATTTTTCGTGAAACATTGTTTAATTTAACCATTTTTCGAATTAAAATTATCTAAATCTTCCAATATTTTGATTACTTTATTCGTTAAATGAAAATTTTCTCATTTCTCGGTTGATTAACCGTTTCAAGCGTCTGGTGCATGCGGGGCGGGACATGCAAACGAAATAAACTGGAAAGCCAGCCGAATGGGAGGAGCTTCATCTGCCAATCTAGGGACATAAAAGCTGTTCCTCTGATTTCTTTCGTCATTTTCGTTGGATCAGTCAGGCAGGGTGGGTGGATGTCACCTCCACAGCTTGAACAGTAACACATCAACCCAGCCGCAAAACTCTCGGCTATCTTGCGGATAGCACCAGGAATCTCATCCATGGCAGAAAGCGGCGTACCAGATTTCGGTGGCATCCTATATTTAGCAAGGAGAACACCAACACGAATTGCGTGACATGATGTTTTCATGCCATTTCGTTCCTAAAATCGTCAATTAATCAAACGGTCCTTTTCAGGACCACCGAAAATAATTCCTCAAAAGTTGGAAATCAGATAATTTCATTCCATCAATCGAGAAAAGTATGGTTCAATCGAGAAATGAGAGATTGAATTCCGGCCACTAATCGTTCCACCCAGAATTTAGCAACGCATTGTCCTATCAGAACCATTTTTCGTGAAACATTGGGGAGCGTTGAGAAATTACGTCACGTTAAAAAGGGGGGGGGGTGTCAGCAAAGTGTGACGACCCATACAAAAATTTCAGAGATCCCATACAAAAAGTGTGACATAGGGATGAGGAGGGGTTGAAAATGACTAATTTTTGTGTGCCGTAATTTAAGGACGAACCCTTGTTTAATTCTAGCATTTTTCGAATTAAAATGATCTAAATATTTTTATATTTTTTGTTACTTTATTTCTTAAATAAAAATTTCTCTCATTTCTTGGTTAAAAATCGTTTGAAGCGTCCGAAGCATGCGGGGCGGGTCATGCAATCGAAATAAACTGGAAAGCCCGCCGAATGGGAGGAGCTTCATCTGCTAATCTAGGGGCATAAAAGCTGTTCCCTCTGATTTCTTTCGTCATTTTCATTGGATCAGTCAGGGAGGGTGGAGGTGGATATCACGTCCACGGCTGCGCAGCAGCACGTCAACTTCGACGAGTGATAGCACCAGGAATCTCATCCACTGATCACGGCTGCGGTGGGCCTGGCAATGGAAGTTACCTCCGCAGCTGGGTAAGCTGCGCACCAACTCAGCGACGACTCTCGACTATCTATCTGATAGAACCAGGAATCTCATTCACGGCAGCAGGCGGAGGCAGTTTTCGATGGCTTTCCGCATTCAGTGCGGATAATTTTCAATTGTCTTTCTAAAATCAACCGTTATTTGAACGGACCTTCTCAGGACCAGAGAAAATTATTCCTTAAGAATTATGAACCGGATAATTTTCGGATATATTCCATCGATCGGTAAAAGTGTAGTGCATTCGAAAAGTGAATGGTTGAATGCTTGGTGGCTCAGCAACAGCAAAATCGATCACTAATCTTTCTACACGAAATTTAACAACGCATTATCTTATTCGGACAAATGTGCCTGGAACATTGCTTCATTCTAATATTTATCGAATTAAAATGATCTTAACTATTCAATACTTCAATTAGTTTATCCGTTCGATTAAAAATTGCCTCAAAGAACGGTTGATTAGTCGTTTGAAGCGTCTGACACAATGTGGGTGGGTCATACAAACGGAATAAACTGGAAAGCCCGCCGAATGGGAGGAGCTTCATCTGCTAATCTAGGGGCATAACAGCTGTTTCCTCTGTTATCTTTCGTCATTTTCCTTGGATCAGTCAAGGAGAAGGGAGATGTCACCTCCCAGCTTGGCAGCAGCACACAAACTCAGCGATGACTCTCGGCTATCGTGGTGGCAGCACCAGGAATCTAATCCACGACAGCAAACGGCCACATTCAGTATGGGTAAAATCACATTGCGTGATGAGTTCATGCAGTTGCCTTGCCAAAATCTTCCGTTTTATAAACGGTCTTTTCCAGGATCAGTGAAAATGATGCCTCAAGAGTTATGATTCGGATAATTAAAAGCGACAGACTGAAAGCTTGGTAGTTCAGCAATAGTGAAGTCGGCCACTAATATGTTCTTCCCGGATGAAAACAACGTACACACTTAATTTGGAGTACCGTGTTCGGTAAATTTTTGACGAAAATAGAACAGCTGTATACAGCTATACTGCATTGTTTACCTTTTGCACCAGGTTTGACAGCTGTTGTACTGAGCCTCAGTAAAATTGATTACCGAAGCTACCGAAACAGTTCTGCTGTTCTATTTTCGTCAAAAAAATGCTGAACAGGCAATTCAGGATTGAGTGTGTATAGTCCATTTTACGAGCCGATTTTATGAATGAATTTTGACAGAAGGTAGCGTCCAATAACCCGTGAAAACCAATATCATCATCAACATTGTTGTCACTTCATAAAATGGCTCATTGTCGGAAGAGTTTCACGTTAAACTTTAGTTGAAAAGATCTATCTAATGCCGTTCAATTATCTAATAATTCAGCTGAATAACAGCTTCTTGAGTTAAAGTTAGCTTAAGAGTGATTTGTTTTACTCTTATCACACTTAAATTAAATCGCCGACCTCAGCAAACGGATTGCCGAGAATCCAACATCCGAGAATCCGGTAATAATTTTCACTTTCTCGGTAAAAGTTTTACCGAGATGTCGTTAAAACTTTGCCGAGATCTCGGTAATCAAACTTTTTACCGAGATCTCGGCAAAGTCCACCGAGACTCGGTAATGGTTTACCGCAGTGAATCAAAATTCAACCATCGCGCAACAATAATGACAATGTCGCAACCTGTATTTGTTGCGACAAACAAACCCATGCGACATAAGTTTGTCCCAACTTGAAAATAATGGGATTAACATCGTACACCACGAGTTTAGAGATTTTTAAGCCTTGCATTGCGATTTTCGAACGGTAACTTCGAGTCGGTAAACACTGCAACTCTGGTGAAGCTCTATCATCAAACCGTTTCGACTTTGGGTTAGCAATAATTGATTATTCACGAGTTGAAAAGTACGCAACAAATTCAGCTTCCGTTTTGTCTGCAACAAAAAATTTCGAGATCATGTCATTATCTGTTACCAGTAGGGATAAAGAGTAATCGTCGCACCTTCTTTGTTGCTTGTTTTGTGCCTCTTTTGTCTGACAATTGTCTTCACTGGTTTACCGAGAATCAGTAAATATTTTACCGAGATATCAGCTGTTGGATTCTCGGTAAACCGTTTACCGAGATCAATTTCTGAATTTAAGTGTGATACAGCAAAAATGTTTGTTGGGTTATGAATGCGTTCAGCGAAAGCGATCACAACAACTTTACTCAACACATCAGTCCACCATTTGTATTGTCATAACAATAAACATTGTATATTATGGAAATATAAAAGTCGGAATCTCGTTCCAGTCTTTGTCCTACGTCAACATTGCGGTTATGTCTCAGACATTACCCACTCCTAGTTTTTTTTTTCAATCCTTAACCTCGAAACAGCCGCGAGTACTTCGGCTTCCCAAACTAACATAGTCTTAAGGCAGTAATAAATTGTAAAATGTAATATCAATGTAAAAACAAAAGATTTCGGCTCAGTTATGCCCATGTGGCGCCCGAGCCTTCCAAATAAACGAATAAGTAAAAAAAAAAACCACTCACTTCTTGAAAATTTCTGTGTATCTCAAATTAAACATAAAAGATAAAAACATCACCGTTCTGCGCTTAGTTCTTGCAATTTAGTAAAATAACTCATTGCTTATAGGAGTTACAGGATAACATAATTTGTCTCATCACTGTTAAGTTACTTCACTCGAGAAAAGGCAGTCAAACAGACACGGGTGGGAAAAAACAGTACCAATGTGGAATGAGAGCGTAACCATGAAATATTTATAAGATTCTGGAACTTTATACGACCTCCACCTCCACGCAGGAGCAGTCAAGTAGTGTCAAGAAGCAGGGATGATCTGTGTCAATGTCACTAGGCAACAGCAATCTATTATTCAAAGTGTGTACCTTTTTTTCTGCTCTGCTGTGGGATGGTTACCTACCTACTCTTGAAAGGCTAGAGGCCGAGCGGTTGTTTGTCGAATGGATGTGTGGGCACTACCGTCACTCGAAATGGGAGGTAATGGGAAAAACTGTGTTGATTGAGTGCGGGTGAAAGATAGGGGCTAGTCCTGGGAAGAAAATCACAGCAGGACTCCGGGACACGTTTCTTTAGTTTATTCGTGAGGTACGTGGACAACTCATTGACTTCAATATCAATGAATAATTTGCATGGAATAAGGAGGATACGTGCATATGTGTGAAACTGTGGCAGGTAGGGTTGTGTTTTTGATTTCGAAAGTTTCGGAATTGATCCTTCACTGAAGGGACGAAAATGCATTTTTTTACAATTTTAACAACATTAATCTTTCTGCAAAAGTTGTCAAAATTTGATTGACATCTTGAATGAACTCAGTCGCACCTCCTTCGTCATTTTCCTGAAAAAAACCCTAATTAATCCACCTAGCGGTGATGGTGCCTTTCTCGTACCATAAAGTATCCTTTCAACAAAACACAAGTGATAAATTAAGTCCACTCAATATGGATATATTTTATATGAGCATGATCGAAATTTCAATTGTGGATTTTTAATAATACCGAATATCTTCCCCAACTGTCCAAGGAGAACCATTTTACTTGGTTTCAGAGAATAAATTCTTGAAAACAATCGCCGTATTTAATATTGAGGCATATATAGATATTCAAGTAACATTTTTTAAATCTTGACATATTTTCCATGCAAAATATACACAGCAGATAAATTTGTAATATCCTCTGACGTAATTTTTGGCATTTCGGAACGTAATTTTACTTGTTTATATCGTCGTTTTCCAACAATTATCACAATCATGTACACCCTGTTTAGCACCGGAAAATGTCAACGAACCTGTTCCAGAAGATAGGGTAGTGGAGGTAATTTGGCCCGGGGCATGTATTTTGGCCCACCCTGGGTTTTTATTACATTTATCATAATTATCTCTACCAAATCTTGGCAAATGATTATTGGAAGTCCCAATAATCATTTGCCAACATTTGGTAGAAATTATATGATAAATGTAATAAAAAACCCAGGGTGGGCCAAAATACCTCCACTACCCTACTCGCTACGGGCCCATATAGCCGAGACGGTAAACGCACGGGTATTCAGCATGACCATGCTGAGGGTGACGGGTTCGATTCACGGTCGGTCCAGGATCTTTTCGTAAAGGAAATTTCCTTGACTTCCTTGGGCATAGAGTATCTTCGTGCCTGCCACACGATATACACATGCAAAATGGTCATTGGCAGAGGAAGCTCTCAGTTAAAAACTGTGGAAGTGCTCATAGAACACTAAGCTGAGAAGCAGGCTTTGTCCCAGTGAGGACGTTACGCCAAGAAGAGGAGAGAGAGAGGACCCTACTCGCTTATTTTCGAATAGGATGAATATGGGAGCGTAAGATTTCTAATGATGGAACACACATCCTATATGAATTGTCTGTCGGTTTCATTCTAGCGATTGCTAGAACGCGATTTAAGAGTGTACCATCAAACTCGGTGAAATAGCTAAACGGCGGAGGCTAATTTGCTGCATTGAATGTAATTTTTTTATCACTACGTGAGTGATGTGCAGCTTAAACAATGTGGTATCTTAAGAATATTTTTGTAACAATATTACCTGGTTTACCACTTCTTTGGCATTAGGGTCATTTTTGACCCAAACCGTACACCACACCAGCGACCTGTTCCCAACGTGATGCAAAAGGAAGGTTAAGAGCTTAAAATCAGTTTAATACGCGCTACCGAGGTACAACGACCCACCTTACTATCTCCCTGATAAAATAATTTTTCATATGACATGTTTACACTAATCGATAGCATTTTTAATTTTCTATTTTCTCAACCAATAAAACCTGGAATTTTACCAACTAATAAAAGATTAAAATTAAAAACCGATTTCAGCCATTTCTGATGTAAGAATGTGAAAAGTTTTTCCGTAGATTTGCAGATCGAAATGGAGCAGAGTTGTAAAACTTGATGTGAAAATCTCTTTGCTTACTCGCAAAATTTATTATTTGTGCAAGAAGGGCCGTTTTAAGTGTAAAAATGCGTATTTTGTAGTCCAAAACCGCGAGTACTTTTGGGGCAAAATGCGCCGGCCTTCGCCGTAACTCCAAAACAGCCATTGGCGTTTGAATTATGACTACAGTAACACAGACGAAAATCAGAACCTTTCAAATGTGCATTAATTGCTTTATTAGCTGCAGCACTAACGTCGAGTAAACGCCGTGATGCATGCAACACTCGAACCACGTTTTTTCTTGGCGTGTTACATTTCGTGGAGCATTTTTACGTAACGGGCGGCGTGATTTACCACCCCGAAAAACTGAAAAACACATACCTATTTGATCAATAATTTAAAAAAATCATAGCATAGCTTCTACAATGTTATTTGATTTAACGTTTTCAATAATTGGAAGAAAACACATTGAAATTTAGGATGCCGGCAACTAGAATGATCATTATTAATGAATGAATTAGAGGAAATTACATTTCAATTTCTCTGAAAAAATTAAAGTAATCGTTCGCAAATTATTTTTTCAGGTGATTTTCATGGATTAAGTAAAATCCGCTTGGAAGCATAGTGAAAATCCAAAAAAAAAGTTATTGGAAATTTCGCACTGTATCGTATTATAAATTGTACCTACAGTGACCCCACAATTTATGAATCGGCAAAAATGACCACAGTTTATGGATCAACATGGTGATTCATAAATAGTGTACAAAATTAAAGTGATTCATATGTATATGGTTTTCAATTTCAAGTGGGTTTTACTGCAGTCGAAAGTATGCAAAATTGAATCGTGTAGTTGTCATCCATCACTAACGATCCATGCATGAATGTGATGATGGCAATATGTTCTGTGCATTCAATTGTTTCCTCATTTTCAAGGGAACTATTTGGTGGTCGCCGATGGCACGGAGCTAACCAAATTTTTAATTCTCGCGTTTAGTATCATACAGGCGTGTCTACAATGATCACTTCTCTTCATCGATTTTCTATTCGGATTATCCCGGGAAATACGACCAATATTGCTAATTTAGAGAAAACCGTTTTACGGTAGAACGAAAAGCTACCGCAGCTGTCAGATTACTGATTTATTCTGATGATCTCTTGGCCAACAGCGGAAATGTCAAGCGTTTGCTTTGATGTTGGTTGATGCGTGCGGAAAAGTTTGTACCCTTGGCAAAGCGTGTACTGAAGGCAATATGATTTGGAAGCGAAATATTACATTTTTTCTACACGGGGAAACGAAACTACTCAAAATTAGGCATTTTTCACTCAGCTTGACAGCTAAGTACAACCAGTCAAAATTGAGTTATTTCGATATAACTCAAATTTGAGTTATTTCACTGGAACATAAGTTTGGATGAATTTAAGTGTTTCGGGACTACTTAATATTGGTTTAAAATTACTCAAAATCAAGTCCTGTGCTGAAGCTGTTTTTTTCATGAAAATTTCATGATTTTGTTAGGGGTTTCGATCATTTTACAATATAAGAAATGCATACAATAACTAATTTATTCATTTTATTTCGAATCCAAATACAATTCAATAAATACAATCACATTTCACTTGCCACAAATTTCACACTTAATTGTTCCGATCTCGCACGGTGCTCCTCCAAGGTACTTCCGTTGTTGTGAAGATTTTGTTTCCAGAATCGGTATCGGGAATGCTGTTCTGGTAAGAAATCAAGCAGTCAGAAACGCATCGTTAGAAGCACATAATTTTATTACCTACCAATTGAAAATGTTGTAATCCGAGCGACGGCAACAGCAAAGATGATTTTCAGCAGGTCGTTTCAATATTTTCCCGACTGAAATCCATGCACACGTTTCCATCGGTGCCGCCGGTTCGGTCGGGTGTTCTGAAAAATATAGTTGGCGTTATCAGTGGACATAGTTAAAAAGGAGAAAATTGAAAAACTTACCCGGAATGCACGCATCAATTTGATCCAATATGGCGTACGTGATGAATTTTCAGCCAATGCTGAGTACTGCATCAACACTCCCTTTTGGATACTTTGCGAAAATGGGAAGCAAAACAAAAAGCGCTGATGCGTTCAAGTTCCATTTTACTCAAAAGCGAGTAGTTTTGACGTACTTCAGCTTTGAGTGAAAAGTATTGAAGACTGAGAACAAAATAGTATCCAAAACCGTAGTGATAGAAGAGTACCTAATTTTGAGTTCTTTTTATGTCAATTTTGGCTAGTTTCGTTTCCCCGTGTATACAATTGCACATTTGAAACGTCAACTTCGCGAGTGTAATGATCAAGGAACTGGTTACGCTATCGATGGCTGTATTTGACGAAACTGCGTTACCTTCGCTTTGCAACCAATGTTCATTCACGCAGCGTGCGTCGACTCACACACGAATGAGATGATCGTGGTTCGATTTTAGGACGATTGCCGTAGTGATTCGTCATTCCAAAACACGATTTTGACAATTTGGGCTGATCGGACAAATCAGTCGATTTCGGGATGGAGCTTCCGTTAAATGCACCTAACCGCCGTCTAGCTCGTTAGCGCCGCTCTTTCGTCGTCGTCGTTTGCTCTCACATTCTCTCCTCTCGTTCTCTTAATGTGCAGTGTGCTGCGGCGGCCGTCGTCGCGGTCGTCACCTGCTAACCAAATTACACTTGTCGCTCGGGTGAAAAATGCTGGCCCGGATCACTAAATCGGCCATAGCTCCGGAACGCCTTGACCGATCCAAACCATTTTCAATAGCAAACAATGCGGCAAAATTCCGGTTCGATTCGAGCTATAATCCGAAAAATCGACCAATGGGAAGTGCCTTAAAAATGAGTGAACTTATTTTGTTCACAGACACACATACATACACACATACAGACATCATCTCAATTCGTCGAACTGAGTTGATTGGTATATGTGGCTTGACCCTCCGAGCCTTCTAACGAAAATTATTTTTTTGAGTGAACATATAGCCTTTCAGTTCACTTAGGTGAACGAGAAAGGCAAAAACATGCAAACTTAATCAACTTCAGAGTTGACGCAGGTTTTTTTTTGCTCTCTCCAATCGCTGACAGCTTCCATTTCACGCGGCGTCGCCCGTGGCTCGTTCTTAGGTATGCGGTATCAGTTGCAACAAGGTTAGCCATCAAAATCTTTTTTTAGCCACCTGTTATTTTCCATAGAAATGCACAGTTTTGCAGAAATATTTTCTGGAGATACGTTGAACACCGTTGAAAAGTGCCTGTTTTGCATCTTTTCTATTTCTTGACCAAGCATTACTGATTCTGCAAATGAAGCTTGGCGGGGTTTGATTACATTACGTCCCAACTGAGTCGAAACCGGTATTTAAGTTTTGTGTTTTACGAATATTTTCCCATTATTTACTTTTAACATTCACAAATCTCATTCTTGTATTTTCGTTTGACTGGTACTAATTGCGAATCTTTTCTGAAATCCGCAGACCACCAAACAAGTTGCGCGCCAGCGCCAGCTAAATGTAAATAGCTGAATAGATTTATTCAGGGCAAATCCGACAATGTTCCTGAACGAAGCTAAATCCGAGTTCGAACGCACATTCCAATGCTCGATTAGTATTACTTCAGTGTCTAGAATCCTGCACGCCGGAGGATATACTTGGAAGGCTCTTGAACGAAGGGCCATTCAAGTGCGGGAGGACCAAATTTGCCACTTGGTCAACGAACTTGCATCGATAAACTGGGACCTACATAACCTGTGTTTTCCTGACGAAGATAATCGAGGAATGCTAAGCAGCAAGGGCTGTGCTAAAGTGGGGTATTTTCCGTGGAGATTTCAATCCGAAAGCTCGAGTGTCACTCCTATGTTTACTTGACAATCTGGAATTCTGAATATGTACATGACTGACGGAAACTTCTCCAGGCAGAAATTCTTCGAATGCTGCCGCAGTTTTGCGAACAGTGGAACAGTAAACCGATACACTGGATTTCATTCAGTATGGATTTTAGACGGGGCCAAGAACAACTGGCATCATCGCATCGTGGAGTACTTGCACTCGATGTGTTTTAGGAGATCGATTGCAATACATATGATCAATATTCACTGCGTCAACATTTTCCTCGGCTAGTTCCCTTCCATAGCCATCTTCAGATGCTGCAACACTACTACTAACATCCGCCAGTAAGGATTCGTTAGTTACTTGCATTGCGCATACCGCACTTATTCGAATGTGCATCGTGTTCGCGTTACTCATCAGCATCCCCAAATCATTCTTCATATTGTCCAACTGCTCCTTAAAACCTCTGTTAACATTTTGGGCAATGCACAAATTCTTACGAGAATCGACTAATAGTTTTTTCGGGACCAGAACGCACAGTTTGGAATAGGTGGATCAGATGATGGGGCGGTCCTCGCGTTTTCAACTATTCTCGTTCGAATGTCTCCTTTGTCAACAGGAACGCAGCCCAAACCGACTAATTTGTCTTCGACGATCTGTACGAGCTTTCATATGTTGCTTTCAGCTCGTCCGCCAAACTCCGAATCGATTGATTAGTTGCCGCGCCAGCACGGTCACGCTCTTCTGGCCTCAATAGCTGCGTACGAAGGATGTTGTATACATATTCCCAAGCAACACGACTTGTGTCTAAACCAGTAACAGCAACCTTAGTGCAATTTATTCGCTGTCCGTATTACGGTCGACAGAACACAATTGCTTCTTCTTTGAAACCCAAAAAGCGCAGATTTTAAATTGTTATGCAACATAAACAAGGAGAAATGATAGAAAATCTGGAAAAAGATTTTGTCCAGACTCGAACCATGCATGGGCACTAGGTAGTCCCAAAATTGCACATGGTCAAAAAGCTTGGGGGCATACCATGCAAATAATAGCTAAGGGTGTTAGAAACAAACTTTTGTATGGCGGCAACTTTCAGAAATGATGTTTAGAGGTCGCCCCGCCGAGATTTAAAAAAAAAATGGCCATTTTTCTTAATAAATCTCATTCAAATATTTTTTACCGTACAAAAATTGGCAATACCCACTATTTTTATATTTTTCACAGCTTAACATGGATCCAAACTTCTTGGGAAAAATATTTAACGACTTGTTTTGCAGGTAACTTTTTGATTTGTCATTTTTTGATATATTGTGCATTTTACCCATCATAAAATGTAGGGGAGGAAGGGGTAACCCCGTCACCTTAAGCATTGGGATTATTCAAAATTAATGTAAGAGTTAATTTGATATTTTATCTACGCAGAATGTTTGATTCATTAGTATTTTATAAGATTTTTGCCTGAAAATTTTCAAAATATGTTTATTCTACCGAATAATGTACATAACACAAACATATTAAATATTGATGTTGTTAATGCAGTGCGGGTAAGACCGTCACCCGTATGGGGTAAGTCCGTCATGCCTTTTTTTTCAAGATACTTTTGAAGATTTTAATTTGAAAATGTTTCCAACATATTTTTGATGAGTTGTGATGGTTTACCAATTATTATAATCAGTCATTTTTTATATGATCGTTAATTTTAAAGTATATGCGACTTGCTGCCAAATAAGGAAAAATCTACTTAAGCGATCATGCCGTTGTTCAACATGTACATCAGTATAACTGGAATGAACAGTCTATGATTTAATCTTTCGCACTGTTGAAAAAAGTACATACTACCAAAAACCTCGATCGTTCTCTTCTTTTTTTCTTCTTGGCATTACGTTCCAACTGGAAAAAAACCTGTTGTTAAGCTTGTTCTATGAGCACTTCCACAGTTATTAACTGAGAGCTGCCTCTGCCAAAGACCATTTTGCCTGTGTATATCGTGTGGCAGGCACGAAGATATTCTTTAGTATATGCTCAAGAAAGTCAAGAAAATTTCCTTTACGTAAAGATCCTGGACAGACTGGAAATCGAACCCATCACACACACGGTTATACCTCGATATAACGTAACTTTTAGCTTGATATAACATTCGGCTCCGTAAAGCGTTAAACGTGATTGCGCCTCGATTAACTGAGTTAAATAAAAATAATAATGATTCTATTTTGCCAGCCCTCAGGTGAATCCTTGAAGAATCATTGGAGGAATACCCGAAGAAATCCCAAAAAGAGTTCCTGAAAGAATCCTCGCCGATGAGTGACGGGCTTACCCGAAAAGCCAACTTTTCTTAAATTGCACCGTAATTTCTGAAAAATTGTTGAAACTGACCTTTCGATGAATCTTGGCACTGAAGAATAGTACAGATGAGAATACATGATTGATTAAAATAAATTTCTATACTTGTTTTGTAATTCAGAGGCTAAATTCTAACGACGAAAAATTACTTCCACCGTTGGTGCAACAACGTGTGCGTTTGTTTTGTTTATTTTCTTCGCGTTTGACAGATCAATGTTGGTATCATGTGTCTCAAAAAAGTAAAAATGGTAAACACAAATAAGATGTGTGGCCAAAAAGCTACTAAATAACTATTTTCTGGTAGATTCATTGGGGTGACGGGCTTACCCACCCTGACGGTGTTACCCGCTTTTCCCCTATATGCATCTAATGCTAATTTAAAACAATTTCCATAAAAAGATAGAACATTTTATGAGGAAAAACTTTGCCGAAGACAGCATGGCGTTTTTTCTATCCGTTTTATAGTTATTCACAATTTACTGTTTGGTAAAATTTGAATTTTTAGGTATTTTTCTAAAAATTTCACATAAGAACTTCCCAAAAAAAACATACAAAGTAAAAAATCACGTATGCTCAATAAGTTTTTGTCTTGATTGTGTTATGGAATTATGGTGACATAATTGATTTAATTTTTTGTAATTCAATCCCTCCATGTAGAAGTTAACTAGCAAAGATTAAAAAGGCTAGCTCTCTTGACAAGCTTCGTACTGCCTATTGATTTTTTAAAGATATTCTCCACAAAATATTGAGATATATTTTTGCGTTTATCTTACTTTCCTGTAGTTATTCTCAATTATTTTTTTACACGAAGACGTATGAGTCCTGGACCAGTGAAACAGCCCAGGAAACAGTGGCAAAGTGAATAAAGGCGAATACGTTGATCCATACCAAATTCAAATCGCGATTACGAACATCTTATGTAAGAATACCCATATTTATTCACATTCAAGACATTCTTAAAACAGAGCATGTCTTTTTTGGCATTTACTGATTTGAACTATCTTATCAAAACCGAAAATAAGATACACCGAGGCAAATTGAAACGGGTGAGATGAGATGAGCCAGTGAGTTAACATAATGTTATACAAGGTTAAAACAATTTGATTACCATAACGCATACACGGCATACAATAAGACAAGGTAGGCTATTATTGGTAAACAACAGTTTTGGACATAAACAAGTGACGTCATTTTTATCGTCCTATATGTTGATCAAAATGATAGGGACTACTAGAACGTTTTATTCATGTCTTTGAACGATTTGAACAACATCATTGAAAAACGAAATCGGAATGTAGGGTAATTCGCTAATTGTTGAACACTACCCAAATGTTGAACAGTTTCTGAATATTTTATTGTAAATCTTACTTAAGTAATTTTCATCCAACGTAAACGTATGATGTAGATGCATATACATGTGGGTCACGATGTTGCTCAAATTAAGTTACAAAAAAAATGATTGAAAATTTTGTACCGCTGATGACACGAAAACTGCACAATTCTTAAGATTAATTTTAAGAAATTGCTGTTACGAAATAAGCTTTGTGGGAAAATCGACCATAAATATCAAAGGCTCACCATAGTTGCAAGAACTGGAAGGATGTCCTTAACAGTTTAACATTGTTTAACATCACATTTTCATTGTAATTTAATTTGAAAACAATAATTTTCTTATCACGCTATCATCACGCATCCATGATCCAATTGTTGAACACTGGCATAACCTACGATGTTAGCATGACTGCTAGAATTTTTTTCCACTTTACCTAACCGTGCATTTCATGCACGGAGAAATCAAACTACCTAATTTTTGGGTCAATTTTACTCAAAGCTGAGTATATCGAATAAACTAGTTACCCAAAATTAGGTTGTTTTCCCTCTTTCCCTCACCGATGTTGTCAAAAACAAACAGAGATGCATCTACCCAACGGGGGTCCTTGAGCCCAATAAGCCAATTTTGGGTAAATGCAGGTTTACTCAAATTTGGGTTGAATTTACCTACTCTTAAGTAAATGTTTTTGCTGGAGGTGAAGGCAATTTACCTAGTGTGAGTTTAATCGATTTACTCAAAATTGGCTTATTGGGCCGAACTATGGGATTGCGTCAAAAGAACTCAATTTTGGGTAGTTTGGCGGTTCCGTGTGGGGTTTCAAGGGCGTTCCAGGGATGTTCTAGGGGTGTACCAGTGGGCTTCAGAAAGATTCCAGTGGTTTTCAATGGGCTTCAAGGCCGTTCCAGAGGTGCTCAAGAGGAATTCAGAGTGTTAAGGGGCTCCCAGGAGTATTTTAAGGCGTTCCAGGAGGCTCAGGAGCAACCCATGGGTTTTCAAGGGAGTTCAGGGTCGTCCCATGAGTGTTCTTGGGGGTTGAGTGGGTCCCATGGGTTTCCAGGAGAGTTTCAGGGGCTTTCAAAGGCTATCGTTTTCGCTTCTAATCAAATCTTCTCTGCCATTTTTGCATCTGGTCATGTTTTAAATGGTTTCAGTCCACTAGAGCTGTCTTCAAATGTGCGATTACTTGTCATTTAAATGAATTGTCACTAGCTCGGACTAGCTGGGCACAAAACACGAAAAACCTGGAAAAAAAATCCGCCAGAGTGAAAAAACATCGGATGTCGGGTCAAAGTCGGGTCAAATTTTATCAAATGTTGGACCACTGTTGGACTCACATCGGATAACTGTTGGGTCTATGTTGGGTTTGGTGGAAAAAATAAAAGAGGTGAATGATAGGTTGATGTCGGGTTATACACTCAGTAGCAAAAAAAAAGCCGAGCTGAATTTTTCTCCCAAAATCCGTCATGTTCAATCTGCTGCAACTTTGGCAATTATCAATATTTTTGGCTGAAAATTTTACCACTTCATCATCAATATATTGGTCATGTATGGACAAAATTTCAAATTGATATAAATTATATATTTTGAGTTATAAAAATTTATATGAAAAAAAACATTTTTGGACACATCTTTTTCAAATATCCGTATTTCAGTGAAAAGTTTAAGTAGCTTCATGAAAATATGACTGCAGCGTCTGTAGATATAGGAAATGTTGTGGTCAAAATTTGAAATGTTTTCATTCATCGGTTTGGGCCACAGAAATCGTCAAAGTTGAAGTACCAATATGGGTGCCTACAGTTTTCACTCCATATTGACCATGCTGAATCACCGGTGCAGAAAAAAAGCCGAGGTCAATTCGTGCCATTAATGTTTAGATCTAAGTTTTAACAAACAATCCATCTTGTATGACATATTTTTATAAATTTTTGTGAGGGCTGCTAGTTATCTATGACATTCTACATGTAACACATAGTGCGTTACGCGTTACTCGTAATGCGTTACAAATATACATATGTTAGTGAATATATAAGTAGTTTGTATAATTTACAAATTTTGGCAACTGTAAAAACATTATCATAAGCAAACATGTGACGTTACATGCCTTACTATATCATTCTTTGTGGCTCTAAATTATACCCCTCAACAATGGATTTGTCAATGGAAACAAAAATTCAATAACTGACGCTACCATAATTCCTAAACTAAACACAATCAAAACAAAAACTTTTCTTTAGTGATTTTTTTTAAACCTAAAAATCCCAATTTCACAAAATAGTAAATCGTGAATAACTCTAAAACGGATAGAAAAAAAGGAATGCTGTCTTCGGCAAAGTTTTTCCTCATAAAATTCCCGATATTTTAATGGAAATTGTTTTAAATTAGCATTAAGTTCAGATGCTTTTTATGATGGGTAAAAGGCACAGTATATCAAAAAATTACAAATTTTAGTAAATTCAAAAATTCAGTATCAAAAAGTTACCTGCAAAACATATCGTTAATTGTTTTTCCCAAGTAGTTTGGATCCATATCAAGCTGTAAACGTCTTTTCTGAAAGTTGCCGTCATACAAAAGTTTGTTTCTAACACCCTCAGCTATCATTTGCAGAGTGAGCCCCCAAGCTTTTCGACATGTGCAATTTTGGGACAACCTAATGGACACCTGGAGTATTATCTACTCACCTTACATACTACAACAAGAGCTCTGTGAGAGAATCGCTGTTCAATGCACCATAATAGCAAATGAAATTATTTGTTACTTTGTTGCACCTTCTTTGTCACAAGTTAAAGAACTGACAAAATGAAAGGACGCGCAAGTTTTCCTCAACACATTTGGAACATAATCTGAACAAACAAGCCAAAGTTAGATATTTCATGCATGTTTCATAGTATATTTAATGTAAGCTGACTATGTTATCGAGCAACATGTAAGCCCGCCTCCACGAGTCGATGTCAAACACGTGGTAATTTGTGATTTCTATGAAACAAAACCGCATCTTTACGAATTTCGGAATTTAAATGCAGCTCAACTGACAAGATGGAAGTTTCGTGTGCTTTTAGTGCAATTCATTTAGACCAAAGCATAGAAAGCCAGATTTTGGATGATGTTGCAGGTGCTGCTTGGGTAGGATACAGACTCCGAGTAAACATGCATGTACACATTTACGTCCTTGTTGCGAAACTTTTGCATTTTCAACGTCTTTTCGAGTAGCTGCGATGGTTTGTATATTCATTTGGATGCTTTTGCCTGGAACGTGATGAACTTTTTTTATTCTTCAATCACTTATCCTAATTTACACCGAGAAAAATTTCTACTCAATGACTAAGTTGGCCTTACTCAGAGATCGAAAAATCCTTTGTTTTCTTACTCAGTTTCGGCTAAAAGTGGGACAACCCATTGGCAATGGGTTGTCCCACTTTTAACGGAAACTGAGTAAGAAAACGAAGGATTTTTCGATTTCTGAGTAAGACCAACTCAGCCACTGAGTAGAAATTTTTCCCTGCACCGAGAAAAATTTCTACTCAATGACTAAGTTGGCCTTACTCAGAGATCGAAAAATCCTTTGTTTTCTTACTCAGTTTCGGCTAAAAGTGGGACAACCCATTGGCAATGGGTTGTCCCACTTTTAACGGAAACTGAGTAAGAAAACGAAGGATTTTTCGATTTCTGAGTAAGACCAACTCAGCCACTGAGTAGAAATTTTTCCCTGTGTGTGTATAGCTTTATTGTCGTCCACTAGGGCACTGCGTGAGCGATTCCAATGGGAAGCTGTACTTACACTTTATACAGCGCCTAAATGTATTCTATTAAAATTGCACCATATCGAACTGGGTGCCGTTGCGCTGCTTTCACTTTCTACCCTATCATGGTAGAATGTTGAGCACGAGGATGTTGATGTGTGGCTGTTGGTTGTTCCTGTTTCCAGTCCGATTGGGGGTCCATTAAGGGTTGCCGTTCTCCGATGTCCAAGTATATCCGGGTCCATTTCAGCCATGGGCTCAGAAGAGGAGCAGTGTCAGCTGCTCTCAGGGGGAAGGAGCAACTGACGAAAGTGCCGGGGCTGGGATCGAACCCATGACCATCTGCTTATGAAGCAAACGTGTGACCAATTGTGCCACGGGCCCCGGCAGTGATGAACTTGTCTATGTTTTCTTGATCGGTTGTGTCGTTTGCGTACCAATGGACGGTGTATTTGTTGGCATCACCTCCAATGACGGGTTCGAAAACAGCTTCTCGGTGAACGTAGCTTTCACAGTAGTTCCAAACACTACACATCACTTCGTCCGGATTGTCGCAATTCACAAATACTTATCCAATGAACGGACCAGTTTGACAAGAGCGTTTGACAACTTCTTCTTTCTCTTCTTTATGGCTCGATATTCTCACTGGAACTTGGCATGTCTCTCTTCAACTCAGTGTTCTTTGAGCATTTCCATAGGGTAATATTCGCTGAGACCGGCCCATTATTTACACTCCTCTCTCTCTCCTCTTCTTGGCGTAACGTCCTCACTGGGACAAAGCCTGCTTCTCAGCTTAGTGTTCTATGAGCACTTTCACAGTTATTAACTGAGAGCTTCCTCTGCCAATGACCATTTTGCATGTGTATATCGTGTGGCAGGCACGATGATACTCTATATGCCCAAGGAAGTCAAGGAAATTTCCTTCACGAAAAGATCCTGGACCGACCGGGAATCGAACCCGTCACCCTCAGCATGGTCATGGTCTATATGGGCCCCATTATTTACACCTTGTCTTCAAAAATGTATGAGGTGCCGATTTCCTGAAAGTCCTCACTAAAAAAGTAAGGAAAATGCATTTGGTTACTCAAACTGATGGACCCCCCGTTAGTTAAAGCCACAACAATTTATACAGACCCCTCGATTTAAACCGTTATAACTCGAAAGTTTCTTCAAAAACCACCTCAAAACGAATTGTTGTTGAAAAGAGGAAAGATAGAGCTGCTATTTACAATAATAAAAAGTTGGGTCGGCCATATTGATTTTGACCGCCATCTTGGATTTTTATACCAAAACATTTTTTTCACCATGAGGGCAACCACCGATTTTGAAAATTTTTGCATCAATTGAAAGCTGAGACATTTATAGATGACATATCAAAAAATAAGAGATGTCTTTTTTTCCTATCAAAAGTTATCTGCAGTTTTGTAAATTAAGCCACGTTTTCTCCATACATTTCCATGCGCACCAGCAACGACATGCAACAGCATCCGAGTTTACGCCTGCATGTATACACAAAGGCACCTGCCGCAAAATTTTGGCAAATTGGAGGTTCGTTTCCGTTTTTGCCTGTTTCTAAATGATGCGGGCATTGCTTTTATAACCTTTTAAGTGTTTTGAAAAGCTTAAACCTTCAGCTTTCCATAAGTGGGTTCAGATTTTAAATTCGTGTTCGTAAACACTGCGAAATAACGCTGCTTTTATGTAAAAGGCCCAGTGCGCAAAAGTGGCATGAATTACAAAACGGCAGATAACTTTTGAAAGAAGAAAAAGACATCTCTATTTTTTTTGATATGTTATGTATAAATGTCTCAGCTTTCAATTGATGCAAAAATTTTGAAAATCGGTGGTT
The DNA here is from genome assembly GCF_035046485.1 of Aedes albopictus. Taxonomy (NCBI): domain Eukaryota; kingdom Metazoa; phylum Arthropoda; class Insecta; order Diptera; family Culicidae; genus Aedes; species Aedes albopictus. Next base: position 121,156,005 of record NC_085138.1, read on the forward strand.
GCCGTCATGGTGATAAAAATGTTTTGGTATAAAAATCCAAGATGGCGGTCAAAATCAATATGGCCGACCCAACTTTTTATTATTGTAAATAGCAGCTCTATCTTTCCTCTTTTCAACAACAATTCGTTTTGAGGTGGTTTTTGAAGAAACTTTCGAGTTATAACGGTTTAAATGAGCCACCATTTGATTAAAACCGAGGGGTCTGCAAAAATTGTTGTGACTCTAACTAACGGGGGGTCCATCAATTTGAGTAACCAAATGCATTTTCCTTACTTTTTTAGCGAGGACTTTCAGAAAATCGCCATCCTTAACATTTTTGACAAGGTGTAAATAGTAGGCCGGTCTCAGCGAGAATTACCCATTAGTTATTAATTGAAGGTTTTTTTTTGCCTGCCATTACCAAGGATAAGATCAATAATTTGCAATCATTTACATTCACTTGCGAATAACTCGCTTCAGAAACATCGTAGCACAAACTAATGTATGGAGCACTTTTTCATTTTTGTTTTACCTGAAACTTTGTAGAACAATCTACTAGCGTAGCGCCAATAATAAAGTCAACAGATGCAGCAAACGCAACTCTCCACGGCGTGAATGTACTTTACATTCACCAGGTGGAGAGTTGCCTGCACAGCTCGTTCACGAATTTGGTATGCATGGTATGCGACCCTAATGCTATTCGGCGAACTTACAGATAAAACTACAAGGTTCAATGCATACATACATAGTTTTTTGATAGAATGCTTCTGAACTGAGAAAGTGTCAAATGAATGTAACTCTTTGCAAATGAATGATCCCAACCCTGGCCATTGCATGAATTTGTTTATTGTGAAGCAAGTATAATGATACACTATACCCAGGGAGTCGAGAACAATTTCCCGACTGGAACGGGAATCGAACCAACCGTCTCCGGATTGGTGATCCATAGCCTTAACCACTAGGCTAGCTGGATACCCATTCTACGAATGCTTTTTGCTGGCCAAACTACGGTTAACCTTCCGTAACTCGCACGGTTGGCCACCCCTGTCAGCACCATACTAATGCTGAGTACAAAAAGCGAGATTTTTTAGCATGTTGTACAAAATACAACAACGCGATCGCTCGAGGGTTAAGGAGGGTTTGGGAAGGCCCTTTATTCACTCTCTGAGTCCTTTAAACACCTCTTTTGGTTTCCATCATCACTCCTCATACACTCTTCTGCCTCTACTGATCCAACCATCCTCAAACCCTTAACCTTAACTGATGCCCCCTCTCTTAGCCTTTCTGAAATACCCTTGAAAACCCCATTGGCCCCACCTTAAATCTTTAGCAGCGAATCCTGTTCTTTTAACTTCAATTACATTGTTTTACGACCTGATTTAATCCATGAACAACATTTCGCTTCGTTTCCGGGGATCCTACCGGGATGTCGACTCATCACTTTGCAAACAAAATTTACCTTCATAATATAAGCTGTCAGTGAACTATACACGTTTCGGCTTTCAAGAACTTGAAAAAGTGCCCAGAGTTCCCACATCTTGTGATACGCTACAAAAGCGCTCACCGTGATTATTGAGTTATCACATGATCACTTCATCGCCGTTCCCACCACAAACAGGATCACATACATTCCTCACTAACCTATAATAGCTAACAGCGAATACCTACTACACTCATGCTGGCCCATCACGCCAGGTAATTGGGCACTTTCCATCGATCGTGCACGCCATCGTGCCGCATGGTCGAACGCGCTCAAGCTGCAGAGGAATGTTGACCGACTGGAGAGTGTACATAGGCTGATGTGCCTCAGGGTGGCCAGTGCATACCGGACTGTCTCGAAAGACGCGGTATGCGTGTTAGCGGGCATGATGCCGATAGCACTGGTGTTGGCCGAGGATGTTGAGTGCTACGATGAAAGAGGTACGAGAGGCGCGCGACGAAACGCCAGAACTTCGTCTATGGTGAAATGGCAAAGAGTCTGGGACTCTTCAACAAAGGGTAGGTGGACACACAGGCTCATACCGAGCGTGTCCCGGTGGACGTGTAGACCCCATGGCGAAGTGAACTTTCACCTGACACAATTTCTGTCGGGCCATGGGTGCTTTAGGTGGTACCTGCACAGGTTCGGGCATGCAAACTCACCCTCATGCCCGGAGTGTGCAAACAGGGCGGAGACGGCGGAACATGTACTCTTCGAGTGCCCGCGTTTTGCGGAGCAGAGGTCGAGCATGTTAGAGGTATGCGGCAGGGATACTACTCCCGATAACATTATTGAGAGGATGTGTACGGGGGTGGACGAGTGGAATGTCGTGTCGAACACGGTATCCACAATCGTGCTCCACCTCCAAAGGAAATGGCGGGCCGACCAACAGTTAGTCGAGTTGGCCCCCTAGAGATATGCCGAGTGTGATGGCTGACAGATGAGCGAGAGTGCGAAAGCACAGTCCCCCCCCTCCTCTACGAAGTAATCCCTAACGGGCGTGCCGCGGAGCAAGGTCAGGTAGTGCAGAATGTGGTTTTCCTACGGTGTTGCTAACCAACAGGTTTCCTCATTCTATAAAAAAAAAAAAAAAAAAAATACGAAAGCCGCGTAGTTGCCGGCTAAGAATAGGACTACTAACCCCAATTCAAGGTGTCAAGCGACCCGTGCCGAGGAATGAGTGATCGAGGGGGTGAAAAAGATGCTCGATCTTTAACGGAGCCTGTGGGGCACCTGGGCACCCCCCACAGTAAGCTGTCCCTTACCGCGTTAATGCAGAGCTCTGGCGTGGTGGACATTCTTTCTCGTGCGACTCGTGGGAATCAAATATGAGTAAAAATCTTAAGAATCAAAATACAGGTGGAAGTAGCGGTGCGATCAACCCCTTCGCAAGAAGCGGGTTGATGAGGTTTCCTACAAGGAGAAGCGAGGAGTCAGGTGCTGGAAGCTGCTTACGCAGCTCAAGCGTGGGAGCTCCTGTCCACTCCACGGCAAGCCAGCCGGCGGAGGTCATGGACGGAGCATGGTTGCTGAGGGCCATCAGCCAAGTAGCAGAAAAAGGACGGCCCGCATTTGAGGTAGCTGAGCAGCAGCTTGGCAAAATTATCGACTTTGCGACAACTAAGTCGAATATAAGCAAGGACCTGAAAACGGCCTTGCTTCGGCTTAGGGCGTCTGTCGATAATGCCAAGCAGGAGCACGCGGTTGCGTTGCTGGCTGCAGCAGCGGCGGAACCCGCAAAGGAGAAAGCGTCTAAGTTTACACAAACGGAGGCCTTCTCCTTCGCGGGTAGTCCGAAGAGAGTGGAAGCGAATGCTCGCGATAAAAGCGACAAGCATTCGCAGAAGCGGGCGAGGCAGCCGTCAGGTGAGGAGCTGTCTGGCGGCGCCCGCAAGGCCAGGCGTATAATAACCCCGAAAGCCGGTGGTAACGCTGGAAAGTCGGACCCCAGCCAGGGTTCCCGGAAAGCTGGGAAGGGTGGGCCTGAAAAGGCCGGCCCGTCCCGGAATGATGGGAACAAGGGGTTGCGACCAATGGTGGGCCCTCAGCAGCCACAGAGCAGGGCGATCCAAGGAGAGGACCCTCCTTGGACAAAGGTAGAGCGGAAGAGGAAGAAGAAGGGGAATCCGCAGGCAGAAGTGCAGGTCGCCAAGCCAAGGCGTAGGAAGGCAGGTGCCAGGCGCGAAAAAGGTGACGCTATCGTCATCAAGACCGAACAGTCGAAATACTCGGACGTCTTGAAGGCGATGAGGTGCGACGCCAAGCTCGAGGGTCGTGGAGCCGACGTACGCAGTATCAGACGTACTCGTACGGGCGAAATGATCCTGGAGCTTAAGCGCGAGAAGGATCACAAGGGCGCCGCCTACAAGAGGCTGGCAGAAGAGGTCCTTGGTGATGGAGTGGAGGTGAGGGCTCTTACGCATGAGGCGACTCTGAAGGTCAAAGACCTAGACGAGATCACCGAAGCGGAAGAGCTCGTCACGGCACTGCGGCAACAGTGCGATGTTCAGGTGGCCGCCACAGCCGTCAGGCTGCGGAATTAGCCAGCAGGGACACAGATAGCTCTGGTTCAGCTACCTGTGGCGGACGTTAAAAAGTCCGTTAAAGGAGGGAGTATTAAGGTGGGTTGGTGTGTATGTCACCTGACTTTCCACGAGCCACCTGAGGTTTGCTTCAGGTGTCTGGAACCAGGACACAAGTCGTGGGACTGCAAAGGCCCCGACAGGCGCAAACTGTGTAGGCGATGCGGCGCTGAAGGTCATAAAGCCCAAAGCTGCACGAGTCCGCCCATCTGCATGATCTGTACCGGGAAAACCTCGAAAAACAGACATGCGAAGGGTGGTCCAGGGTGCCCGGCCTTCAAGAAAGCCACAGTGAGCAACAAATCACAGTGCAGGTAACGCAGCTGAACCTGAACCACTGTGATGCGGCTCAGCAACTGCTTTGTCAGGCGGTTTCTGAGTGGGAGACGGATATCGCCATCATTTCGGACCCATACCGAGTACCCGCCGGCAACGGCAACTGGGCCTCGGATGGGACCAGGAAAATGGCGGCGATATGGACGACGGGTAAATACCCCGTGCAGGAGTTGGTGTCTACTACATACGAGGGCTTCGTGGTCGCCAAAGTAAACGGGGTCTTCTTCTGTAGCTGTTATGCGCCTCCGCGGTGGCCGATCGAGCGGTTCACGCAAATGCTGGACCGCTTAACGACCGTGCTAACAGGGCGAAGGCCGGTGGTAATAGTGGGTGACTTTAATGCCTGGGCTGTGGAATGGGGAAGCCGTTTCACGAACCAGCGGGGTCAGATCCTGCTAGAAACACTGGCCATCTTAGATGTCGACTTGGCTAACGTCGGTACCAAGAGTACCTATAGTCGAAATGGAGCGGAGTCAATTATTGACGTGACCTTTTGTAGTCCTGGCCTAACAAGTAGTCCGAACTGGAGAGTAGATGATGGCTACACTCACAGCGACCACCTGGCGGTTCGCTACAGTATCGACTACAACAATAGCAGACAGCGGATAGAAGAAGAGGCGGCTAGGCCAAGGCCAAGCCCTCGTAGGTGGAAGACATCATACTTCGACGAAGAGGTATTTAGGGAAGCGCTCCGCCGTGAGCGAAACTTAATCGGTTTAGACGGCGACGAGCTGGTAGCGGTGCTCTCACGTGCGTGTGATGCGACCATGCCTAGGCGAGTCCACCCTAGAAATGGGAGGCCACCGGCTTACTGGTGGACCGACGCGATTGCGGACCTGCGCCGCGCCTGCCTACGGGCTAGGCGGCGGATGCAGCGAGCACGATCAGAGGAAGAGCGAAACGAACAGCGGGTGGTGTTCGCCGCTGCAAAAGCCGCGCTCAAGACCGAGATAAGAGCAAGCAAAAAGGCCTGCTTTGAGGGTCTCTGTCAGAGTGCCAATACGAACCCGTGGGGTGATGCCTACAGGATTGTTATGGCCAAGACGAGAGGTGTGATGGCTCCTACAGAGCAATCTCCAGAGATGTTGGAGGGGATCATTGGAGGACTTTTTCCGCGTCATGATCCTAGTCCTTGGCCTCCTTTCGTAGGACAGCCGGGCACTGGGGCTGGCGATGAGGAAAGGGTCACCGATGTGGAACTTGCGGGGATAGCTAAGTCCCTTAGCGTAGGTAAGGCCCCAGGTCCGGACGGAGTTCCGAACCTGGCCTTAAAAGTAGCTATTGCAGAAGCTCCCGAGATGTTCAGGTCTGCTATGCAGAAATGCCTGGACGAGGGAGTTTTCCCAGAAGCTTGGAAGAGGCAGAGCCTGGTACTATTGCCAAAGGCGGGGAAACCACCCGGAGACCCGTCGGCATATAGACCAATATGCTTGATTGACACGGCGGGGAAGGTGCTCGAAAAGATCATCCTCAATAGAATGTTGAAGTTCACTGAGGGCGTAAATGGTCTCTCGAGTAACCATTCTTCCGGAAGGGGAGGTCCACCGTAGACGCTATCTTGTCGGTTACAAAAACCGCCGAGAAAGCACTCGAGCCTAAGAGGAGGGGAATTCGCTTCTGCGGGGTAGTGACTCTGGATGTAAGGAACGCATTTAATAGCGCCAGTTGGGCTGCTATTGCCGATGCGCTCTTGCGTCTGGGGATACCGGAGTACTTGTACAAGATTCTCGGAAGCTACTTTCAGAATCGCGTACTAGTATACGACACGGAGGTGGGTCGGAAGTGCTTTCACATAACCTCAGGAGTCCCGCAAGGTTCCATCCTGGGTCCGGTGTTATGGAATGTCATGTACGACGAGGTGTTGAGGTTGGAGTACCCAGTGGGAGTGGTGATTGTCGGATTTGCCGACGATATTACGCTCGAAGTCTACGGTGAAACGATCGAGGAGGTGAAGTTGACTACCGACCACTCGATCAAGGTTGTGGAGGCGTGGATGCGGTCCAGGAAATTGGAGCTGGCTCACCACAAGACAGAGGTGACGGTTGTTAACAACATGCAGTCGGCGCAGCAGACGGAGATCAGTGTAGGAGAATGCACTATCCTGTCGAAGCGCTCTGTCAAGCACTTGGGCGTGATGATCGACGATAAGCTTACCTTCGGTAGCCACGTCGATTATGCCTGTAAAAGAGCCTCCACAGCTATTGCGGCACTGTCCCGGATGATGTCCAATAGCTCAGCGGTGTACGCCAGTAAGCGCAAGCTTCTGGCTAGTGTTGCTACGTCCATACTTAGGTATGGCGGCCCGGCGTGGGACAGTTCCACCAAAGGAAGGTGGACCCATAGGTTGATACCGAGGGTAGATAGTTGGATTAATAGGCGCCATGGGGAAGTTTCATTCCACCTGACACAGGTCCTTACAGGTCATGGTTGCTTCCGACAGTATCTACACCGTTTCGGGCATGCGGATTCTCCCGAATGCCCAGTGTGCAATGGTTTAGAGGAAACGGCGGAACACGTTTTGTTCGTGTGCCCGCGTTTTCGCACAATGCGTGACCGCATGCTTGCCACATGCGGGGAGGACACAACTCCGGACAACTTGGTCCAGAGAATGTGTAGGGATGAGATTAGCTGGAATGCCGTTTCAACGGCTATCACCCATATCGTCTGGGAGCTACAAAGGAGGTGGCGCGTGGACTCGGAGAATGGCTAGTCCAGATGCAGTACAAGAGGTGGTCCAGGGGTTCGAAGTCGGCTTCGTAGGTCATACCGGTGCCCTGCGGTCGAGATCGACCCTTACAGCGATTAAGTGGCCGCGGAGAGGAAGTCCCGGTAGCGGTGCTGTCGTGGCGTCAGTCTACTGGGTTGGATCTGAGCCCGCGGTTGGAAAGGGGTCCCCGGCAAGGGTCGGGGTAGGTGAGACCCTGCTGTCTGCAACCTACGGATGCATCTGATAAGGCCTGAAGGGTAGTGATACCCTTGCCTTCAGCAGATCAGATCGGGTTGCATGTGGGCATCAGTTCTTGATGTCCGCTCAGCAGTAGGGCGCGGGCGGGGTTGACCATGCCCGCCTTCCGAGGACAAAGGGAGTGGCGAGGACCACTCGGGAAACTGGCTAAGCGCCAGCAGGCTATCGTGATGGACTCTCCAGAGCGAGTCATCGATGTTCGTTGCTGCTAGGCTACGGCAGCTAACCTTGAGGGTGCGATATGCACTAGCCCCTCTCTGAAGCAATACCTTCTTGGTGGTTCCGGAGAGACGTAGGGTTTGGCGACCATAGGAATGTGTTTTAGTGGGTCGAGGAGAGAGTAGTCCTGGCTTCTACCGGCATTGCAGAAGACGGCCTCAACCCCACACTACCCTAACCTTCCTGTTAGGGTGTCTGTTGAGCAGATTTATCCCCCTATGGTTTAGAAGGAAAAAAAAAATACGAAAGTATCTCCGTCTATCGTCACATTACTGCCTAGACGGACCCGGTCGTGTTTGGTTCCGCCTGCCAGCATGTACTTTGTTTTGGACGTATTCATCAACAGACCGACCTTTGCTGCTTCGCGTTTCAGGCGGTTGTACAGTTCCCAATGTTCTGGCGGTAATGTCCATGCCGTCCACAAAGCACACAAGTTGACCGGATTTTGTGAAAATCGTATCCCGGCTGTTGAGCCCGGCTCGTCGCATTTCACCTTCCAGGGCGATAGTGAAGAGAAGGTTTGAGATTTCGTCACCTTGTCGCAGTCCCCGGCGAGATTCGAATGAACTGGGGGCTCGTGGGCTTCGTGGCCGTGCGGTTAGCGGCGTCAGTCGTCTGGGCGTTTCGTAAGCCTCGGAGTTGCGGGTTCGATTCCCGCTCCAGTCGGGGAAAACTTTTCGTCAAACGGAAAATTCTCCATTGGGCCACTGGGTGTTGTTATGTGTGTTGTCCGTTGTCTCGTGTATGTAATGTTCAGTCTGTGCAGCCTCTGGCTGAAGACGGTGTAGTGTCTTTTTTTTTTTCTTTTTTTTAACTGAATTGTTCATTCGAAATTCTGACGCAGTTTTGCACACCATCCATCGTTGCTTTAAGCAGTTTAGTTAGCTTCACGGGAAAGCAGGTTTCGTCCATGATTATCCATAGTGCGGTCGATACTGTCGTATGCCGCTTTGAAGTCGATGAACAGGTGATGCGTTGGGACCTGGTATTCACAGCATTTCAGGAGGATTTGCCTTACGACGATGATCTGGTCAGTTGTCGACCGGCCGTCGATGAAGCTGACGTGATAACTTCCCGCGAACTCATTCGTTTCAGGTGATAGACGACGGAAGATGATCTGAGATAGCACTTCGTACACAGCATTCAGAATAGTGATCGCTCTGAACCTCACACATTCCTAATGGCTGCATTTCTTCCACTTCTCCGATAGCTGTTTGGTTTCCCAGATCCTGACGAGCAACCGGTGCAGATAGGTGGCCAACTTTTCTGGGCCAATCTTGATGAGTTCAGCTGCGATACCATCTTTACCTGCTGTTTTGTTGGTTTTGAGCTGATGAATGGCATCCTTAACGTCCCTCAGCGTGGGAGTTGGTTCATTTCCGTCCTCCGCTGCATTGGCGTCGTCGTTTTCACCGTTGCCGTGGTCTCCCGTGCCTACGTTCTTCGCACCATCAGGTGTTCGTCGAAGTGCTGATTCTACCTTCCGATCACAACACGTCCGTCAGTCAAGATGATCCCGTCCTTATCCCTGCACATTTCGGCTCAAGGTACGAAGCCATTGCGGGATGCGTTGAGTAGAAATTCTGTGTTTCTTGTGATCGGCGCAGTAGTTCCATTTGTTCACATTCCGCTTCGTCGGGGCTACGCTTTTTCTCTTGGAAGAGACGGGTCTGCTGTTTCCGCGTTCTTTTATATCACTCCACGTACTGCCGGGTCCTTTAATGCAGCATTACCGCCCGCACTGCGTTCTTCTCCTTCAAACTCGTTCTGCTCTCTTCGGCGAATCATTCCTTCCATCGATTCCGTTCCACGTACCCGATGGTGCCCTCGGCTGTGTCGTTGATGGCTGCTTTCACTGTACTCTTCTAGAGGGGCCTCATCGAGCTCGCCCTCGTCTGGCAACGTGGCCTCGAGATTCTGCGTGTATGCTGAGGCGACATCCGGCTGTTTTAGTCGCTCTAGGTTGTACCGTGGCGGTCGCCGGTACCGTACATTGTTGATGACGGAGAGTTTTGGACGCAGTTTGACCATTACCAGATAGTGGTCGGAGTCGGTGCTGGCGCCACAATAGGTCCTGACGTCGATAATGTCGGAGAAGTGCCTCCGTCAATCAGAACGTGGTCGATTTGAGATTCCGTCTGCTGTGGTGATCTCCAGGTGTAACGATAAGGGTGGCAGTGTTGGAAAAAGGTGCTACGTATGGCCATATTTTTGGTGGCGGCGAAATCAATGAGTCGGAGGCCGTTTTCGTTCGTCTGCTGGTGGGCGCTGAACTTTCCAATCGTCGGTCTGAATCCCTTTTCCTGGCCTACCTGACTGTTTGAATTTCCAATGATGATCTTGACATCGTGTCTCGGGCAGTGGTCGTACTCGCGTTCGAGCTGCGCGTAGAATCCGCTCGTGTCATCATCAATGCTTCCGGAGTGAGGGCTGTGCACGTTCATTATGCTGAAATTAATGAACCGACCCTTGACTTTCAATTTGGTCATTATTTTATTGATCGGGCACCAATCGATCATGCACTCCTGCATATCGCTCATCACTACAAAAGCTGTTCCCAGCTCACGTGTGATGCCGCAGCTCTGGTAGATAGTATGAATACCTCTACACGTTCGCACCATGGATCCTGTCCAACACACCTCCTGCAGCGCTACAGTGCCGATCCCACGGTCCTTAAGTACATCGGCAAGTATCCGGGTGCTCCCGATGAAATTGAGAGATCTGCAGTTCCACATATACTGAGTTCCCAAACGCAAGTTATTTTTGTTCGCTGGTCTCGGTTTGTATTCTCCAGTTGATTCTCCGGTGCTTGTTTTTTTTACGGCCGGCTCACAGTGACTAGCACCAACGTCCCGGTTTACTGTCTGGAGGGACCCAGTAAGTTTACCAAATCAAACCCCTCTTTCCTATCAGCATACGACCAAAGTTCCCACCGGGGTTGGTTACCTGATCTTCCCTATGGTTGCTCGTATTCCGGCTGGTGCCACTCGGAGGAAGATATCGCAGTTACATGGCAATAGGCTGAATGACCTTACAAGAGGTCTGAATCGCATTGCGATCCTTTACCGTACCAGACCTTAACTTTCTTAGGTGATCGACTGTATGTTGGATGTCTTAAGTCATGCTTCTGGGAAAAATCTTTTGAAATTTACTCCAGTGCAATACACAGTGGGACGGATTCCGGTACAACATTTATAAACTAGTTTTTCTAACGAAAAAATCACGAGAAAACTACTCTTTCGAATCCTTGAAAAGGTCCAATAAGGAACGAAACGTCGGACCCAGAAAACATATAGTTGTTTTGCCTCTCCCAGAAGACTGAAAAGCCAGAAACATAACTGAAGGTGACCTGTAGGAAATGCATTTTGAACACCAAATGTATGTTTTGGACACCCGCAGGTGAATATAATTTGGACAGTGTCATTATCTCAAAGTTTAATCATGAATACTTTTATATCACTTAAGCAGTGTACATTAACAAATGATTTGTTCGAATGATGTAACCAATATTGTACCTTCTAATTCCGCCCTGTTATGCTTGTTCTTTGACAGATACGCGTACCTATATCGACTACCACTTGAATTCTTCCTCAGTATCAGTTATCTATGATTACTGGATCTTCTTACCCTAAGCGTTGTATAAAACTTGCACTTCACCATTTATTGATTTTTTATTGTTTCGGCACAAATTAAGATTTGATTTGCTTGTATCTGTTATGTTTGCACGTGTTTGACTCAGAGAGTAACAATCAATCTAAAGATTCGTTATTCACACTTGACGGTATGCATTATGTCTACAACTTTTCAGCCGTCAAAGACCTTTAATAGCATCCAAAGTGCATTTATCTGCTGAAAACCCGTTGTCGACTCTGCACAGGGTGCGTTCATTCGGAATCTAAAATCTATACACACTAATCACACAGTAATAGCTATAATAACATATTTCACCCAACTTGCTCGATGGCAAGCGGCGAGCCAAGCCATTTTAATAAAGTCATTATTATTTATAATAAACGATCGCCATACAAAAGCACGCCATAGACGGGGGGTTCATTATGCACGGACTCCGTGGGTTCGATCGGATCGTGACAGCCAACCTACCAGCCAGCGCAGCAGCAGCAGGGACCTGTGACACCAAACCTTTACCTAGTACCTCGTGGTGGTTCGCTAGGGCTCGCTTGGTCGTGGTGGGCATCATGCATCATGCTGCGCGGTTAGACCTTTCATTAGAGCCAGGTTCCTCAATGCGAAACGACATCGATATGGCACACGGAGCAGAGGGGGGTGCTGCATAACGCTCCCAAACCAAAACCTGCCTTGCGTAAGCTGTCATATGTTTCATTGACAGAGAGCCGCCCAGTCCCTTAACTAATCGACCGTCTGGTCCCCCGTTGCAGAACTTTTGCGTGCTCCCTATCTCCCGGCATTCATCGGGTGGTTGGTTAGTCGGTGCATTATGATATGTAGGTACCTCAAATGCTAACCAACCACCAACCGACGACGGACGGTTAGCAACATTCGACAGCTCTATTATTTGGTCGTTGGCAGTTTCTTGTGGTCCATTAACTTTTCAGTGGAATGAATCGAATGACATCAGTGCGAAATGTGTTGTGCGGTTTGCGGTGCGCGGTCCGAGCGTGAATAATTCATGACGCTGGAATGGCGCGTGGGGGGATGTCATGCCAACAACGCAACATGGAGACGAGATTAAAAATAATGTGTAATAAATTAATTACGCACGGAACAATAGACGGGACGGTTGATCAGCTTTTCACAAATGTTGCTCGGGCGTTCTATTTGTAGTTGGAATCAAGTAATGGTAATTATTTTTATTTGATTTAATGAGCAATATTATGAAAGTGAATATTTACTTACTGTCATTTATGTTTTGTTAAAGCACCTCGTTAGTACCTAAGCACACCATATTGATTTAATTGTGCCAACCTGGTAATCAAACCAGACGAAAATAAATACACTGAAACTAAGAAAGCGTAGATTGATTCAGAGACATTTTAACATTTCTAAATTGTAATAAGTTTTGAGTTACAGAGCTCTTTGAATGACGTGTATGAAACCAAATGTGTACATTTTTTTCCTTTCTAAACCATAGGGGGAAAAATCTGCTCAACAGACACCCTAACAGGAAAGTTAGGGTAGTGTGGGGTAAAGGCCGTTTTCTACAACACTAGTAAAAGCCAGGACTACTCTATCCTCAATCTACTAAAACACATTCCTATGGTCGCCAAACCCTTCGTCTCTCCGGAACCACCAAGAAGGTATTGCTTCAGAGAGGGGCTAGTGCACATCGCACCCTCAAGGTTAGCTGCGTAGCCTAGCGGCAACGAACATTGATGACTCGCTCTGGAGAGTCCATCACGATAGCATGCTGGCGCTTAGCCAGTTTCCCGAGTGGTCCTCGCCACTCCCTTTGTCCTCGGAAGGTGGGCAGGGTCAACCCCGCCCGCGCCCAACTGCTTTGCAGACATCAAGAACTGATGCCCACATGCAACCCGATCTGATCTGCTGAAGGCAAGGGTATCACTACCCTTCAGGCCCTATCAGCTGCACCAGAAGGTTGCTGACAGCAGGGTCTCCACCTACCCCGACCCTTGTCCCAACCGCGGGCTCAGATCCAACACAGTAGACCGACGCCACGACAGCACCGCTACCGGGACTTCCTCTCCGCGGCCACTTAATCGCTGTAAGGGTCGATCTCGACCGCAGGCAGAGCCGTAGCGTGGGGTTGGCCAGGTTGGCCCCCGCCAAGGGCACCAACTTCAGAGGGGCGCCGAAAAGGCCTAAGGCTAGAAGGAAACTGAATGATGTTAATTATAATTATCATGTTTTATAAAGAACACTTTACCAAATGAGTTCACATTCGTGTTTAATCGGATGATGCTTATGTTTTCTGGAATGTTATCAAGATTTCACTATTTATTATATTTGAGATTGATAATATGTTTGTTTCATTTTTCAGTATTCTCAAAAAATAAGATTCCTCTAGTTTATTCTGAGCATTTACCATGATATTAGCAGGGAGTTTATCTACTATTTTGTTTTGAGAAATCATTTTCAATATTCATGTTTCTTTCTAAAAATTCCCAAACATTCTCACTGGGGATGTTCTGAGATTACATTCGAGGATTTTCTGCGCATTCATTGAAGTATTTATTTTATTCCTTTAGAAATTCAGGAAGTTATCTAGATAAATTTTTCAGAAATTAGTCAAACGATTCCTAGTGATATTTCTCTAAGGATTTTATTAGATAATTTTACCTTAGTTATGTCAAGGAGTTTCAGCAGATATTCTTTCGAAAAATCTTTCAGAGATAAATTTGTAAATTTTCTTCAAGGATAGCCTCAGAATTTCCTCCACACCCACAGATTCCTTCAATAATTTTTCATACTTCTATCTCTCAATATTTCTATTTTACATTTTTTCCTGGGTTTCTCCTGGAAAATCTTAAATAAGGTTCTTTGGAAATTTTTCAGAAATCTTCCTACAGAAGATTCCTGCAAAAATATCTATAATGATAACTTTGAAACCCTTCAGTAATTCCTATAGAAAATCCTGCAGAGATTCCAGATTTCTTTAGTAAATAATTTGACCAAATATTCTTTCAGAAAGTGTTCTTAAGATTCCTTCAGAAAGAAAAGAAAAACGTCGTTATTAGAGCTTGGAAAATATTCAGAAATTGCTCCATGTTCACTAGAGATCCATACATTTCTGCTAAAGTTTCTATAGAAAACATTTTATGAATTACATAATAAATTCCTACAGAAAACCATAAATATAGAATTTCTTCAGAAATATCTGTAGGTTTTCCGTTGGAAAATCTACCATTGATTTGTAACAAAAAAAATTTTTGTTAAAGAATTCGATTGAAAGCCTTCTATGGATTCCTTCAAAAATTTCTCTGGGATTTCTTCATAAAATTTTCTACGAATTGGGAAATTCTGGTAAAACCAATTCAGCTAATCGCCGAAAATTTGTAAAATAATTGGTATGAGTTTTCCTTAAACCCCTGAAAATCAATTGAGTATATTTTTTAAACAATATTCAGTAGAACAATAAAACACAGAAAAGAAATCATTTATGTCAATTCTTATTATTGTGTTGGTCTTAGTGAAATTCTTGAAATGTTGCCCTTATATTCGTACAAGAGAAATAAATTTTGGAAAATATTTGGGTAACATCCATTGAACTCCAAAAGAAAAACACGAATGAAAAGTACCATAAGAAAATAAAAAAAAATCAAGGGACAATTTGTTTTTTTTTTTCAAAACACCAAAACCCAACTTTTAAAAATTTTGGAAAAAAAATGAACTACAACCTTTAAAAAACCACAATCACCAATTGTCGTGGGGCGCCAATCTGTATGCTTGCCAAGGGCGCCATGGGACTACGCTACGGCTCTGACCGCAGGGCACCGGTATGACCTACGAAGCCGACTTCAAACCCCAGAACCACCTCTTGTACTGCATCTGGACTAGCCATTCTCCGAGTCCACGCGCCACCTCCTCTGTAGCTCCCAGACGATATGGGTGATAGCCGTTGCAACGGCGTTCCAGCTAACCTCATCCCTACACATCCTCTGGACCAAATTGTCCGGAGTTGTGTCCTCCCCGCATGTGGCAAGCATGCGGTCACGCATTGTGCGAAAACGCGGGCACACGAACAAAACGTGTTCCACCGTTTGGGGCTGTCCATAAACCACGTGGTCATTTTTTTGGGACTTCTCAACCCCCCCCCCCCCCGTGGTCATTAGTCCATACAAAATTTTTTATTCGTCCATACAAAATGGTCATTGGCCGATCCCCCCCCCCCCCTTCATGACCACGTGGTTTATGGACAGCCCCTTTCCTCCCAACCATTGCACAATGGTCCAGAGCCGTGTTTACGAAGACAAAAATGTTTGTGCCTAAACCTTAAGTTTTAGATACATGGTGTCTTTGGGAATCTTTCTTCTGATTTTTCGACCTTTTTTCTCGTTATTGTGAAATTAGGGTGGTCCCTCTAGTTTCGCTGATCCAAACATCTGCTTTTTAATAGTTTTATGTAGGGGAATTGGGGGTAAAATGAACACCCTAAGCCATTTGTGGATTTTCGCTTTTAGGAAGCAACTAAACGCATTATAAATCATGTGGAATCGTAAAAGGATACTTATGCCACTAACCAGGTTGAACTTCTTTGTTGGAAACAGTAGTTTTCTATAAGTTTTATGACTTTAAAAATTGCTTACTCCAGGAGTAATATTTTAACTATGTGGGTAAAATGAACATACAGTGGGGGTAATATGAACATATTATGGGGGTAAAATGAACATATACTGGGGGTAAAATGAACATGTACTGAGGGTAAAATGAACAGATACTAGCAGTTGAAGGACTAAAAGTGGAAAAGTCTCTTAAAATGGATCAAGTGCATAATTTGACCAATGCACTTACATTTACCTACGTAAAAGCAAAACACATGTCAAATCAATTATTCTGAAGCAAACATCAACCTTTAATTTTACACAAAAACACAAAGACATAAAAAATAACGATAGAAATCAGATTTATTAATTCATGAGAAAATCATAACAAAAATACATCGATCAAAACGAATCAAACGCAAATACTGCAAACACCATCACTACATCCAGCATGGAACCATTTGAGGCAGACTGGGCATTTCTTCCATCCAGAACCATCTGTTGTGCTGGAGAAACATTCACCACATAGTTCACACAGGGTATCTTCATTGATCTCCTGCAACCGTTGGTTCTTGACGCGTTTCTTCGGTGGTTTTCGATCCTTTTTGATCGCTTTGATGGTTTTTGTTGCTTCAGCAGTGGCCAAGTCTTGACGGTAGTCCTCAGTTGTTATCTCCACAGCCTTTTCAGATTTGCACTTTCTCTTCGTTGCCCTTCGCACTGACATTTTTGGCAAGGGCAAAATATCAGCTGGCGCGACGTTGAACGATGAGTTCGGAGAAGTGTCAGAAACAGGTTCTGGAACAGGATAGTCTTGGCCTGCCGATACGGTTATGGGGAGTTCCTCCATGCATTGTTGATTTTCTGTTGGAGTAATTGGAAGGGTCACTTGTTGCACAGTAGAGTCATTCATTACCATCGGGGTTGTCAGGGTAATTAATGTTACGGTTACAGTTTCAGGCTGATCAGTAACCTCAGACGGAGCGAAGTCAGCGTCACTAAAGATCTCCCTATTATAGGGCCAAATACCCGTTTTACGGAAACCACTTATTGCGACACTGACTGAAGCGGCCTTGACGAAAGCTTCGCACATTAGTTCTGACACATCATAAAGACTAATCACTCGGCCAGGGTTTCTTCGCATGAAATCCTCGGAAGCTTGTGCGTAGTAGGTTTTGAAGGGCGCCATGAAGGCCACATCCAACGGCTGCATTTTGTTGCTGCAGTGCGGTGGCAACACAAGGACGGTGACGAAGTTTGCACGAGCTCTTTCAGCGAACGTCAAGTTTTTTGTGTGGGAGCTATGGCCATCAATAATTAGGAGTGCCGGGTTTTCCTCAGAACGATTCACGTTTTTGATGAAGTGCTCAAACCAGTCAAGGAAGAGTTCACTTGTCATATATCCAGAGGGATTACAATTGAACACTGATCCGTTTGGAGGTCCTTTTTTCAATGCGTCATGCATGCGTGCGCGGGGAAAGATCACATATGGCGGTAGATGTTGTCCTGTTGCGGACATGCACATTACTGCTGTAGTCGAAACCCCTCTTTCGCCGGAGGTGATAGATCCGACTTGCTTCTTTCCTTTTCTGGCTGCAATTTTGAGCTTCTTCGGGGGAACCTAGAATATTAACATAAATTCAGATTCAAATATTGAAAAAAAAACTCTAAAAGTACCGTAGTCATCCCGGTTTCATCAGCATTGAATATGCGAGACGGTGCAAACTGTTTGCGTTCCAAAGTATCCCTGAGCAGATCGAAGAAAGCACTGACGGATGGTTTATTAAAACCTCTTGCTCGAGCCGCAGACGTTGCTTCAGGCTTCCGGAACGAGAGAATCGGATTTCTTTTCAGGAATCTATCCACCCAATTTCTCCCTGCCATCTGACGCTTATGGTTGAACGGATGCGGCAGATTGTTTTTCACGGCCAGCTCATACGCCAACTTCTGCATGTCTTGCAATGTTACTCCGTAGAACCGTGATTCCAAATCCAGGAGATGTTGCACCAGTTCGGTTTCCTGATCCACCGTGAAAACAGCTTTCCTCGACCCCAAGCCTCTCTTCTTTAGTGGACATGCAATCCATCTGGCCAGAGTAATCCTTGGAATGTGGTACATGATTGCAGCCGACTTCACCGACATCCCACAGCTAACGGCATGTTTGGCAGCGGTCATTTGGGCATCAGTCCATGTCTGTCGCTGTGTTTTTCTGCGGTAAACTCTCGGCATCTGTGAAATATTCCGAAATAATTCTCGCTGTTACTAATGTTCATATTACCCCCATCGGGAGGTGTTCATTTTACCCTCAAAGGTCCCGCAGCTTTGAAGTGCTTTAAAAAAAGGATATTTTAGTTAAAAATACTTACGATTCCGGCAAGATAATCTTAACACTCCCGAGAAACGATCCGCCACACGGTTTGAGCAATATTTATTCTGTTATCACGGTAAAAACGTTAAATTCTGTGAGCGATAATTTACATCGCTAGCAGAAACGGAGACACGACTTTTGATTTTGTTTATTTTTTGAATTCTGTCAGTCCATGATCATATTAGGGTTGTCCAAAAAGTTTCAAATTCTTCATGTTAGGGGTGGCACTGAATTTTGAATTAAATTTCAATGTAATTTCTGTAAAACGGCAACGTGTTCATTTTAGCCACCTGTTCATTTTACCCACAATTCCCCTACGTTCACAAAATGTTCTACAAAGTTGTAGAAGAACTTATTTGAAGCAAGTTTGACAAAGAAATCATTATTCTATCTCTTATGGTTCCTAACTTATAATTTTATAAAATATTTATGTTAGGGTGATCCATAAATTTCAGTTTTCCTGAAATAACTTTTAATTTGTTCGTTTTTTGTAAATACTTTGTCCCGACCGCTTTTAGAACTAATAACGACGCATCTTTTTTTCAAAGAGCTCAAAGTTCTAGCTCGCGTAGTTAAAAAGATATTGGCATTTTTCTTCAAAAAATCACTTTTTTTCAAAAAGTCATATCTCAAAAAGGAGCAAATGGATTTTCATTCTCCCGGTTGCATTGGCAAGATCGTACGCTGTTCTATTTATGGGGAAAAAACTGTAGGTACCTTTTTTGTTTAAAGCTTTTTATTGAATTTTGAAAATACGATTTTTTTCATGGAAAAGCAGTTGTAACTTTGAAAATCGATGAGATACAAACTTGGCGTCTTCGACAAAATTGTGAGCTTTTGGCTGCTCTAAAAGTGTCCAGAACAAAGTATTGCGAAAAAATCAACACATAAAATTACATTGAGTAAAAACAGATTTTCATATGAATAATGACACATTTCAAGAAAATTCAACTCGTCTTTGTTAGATAGATCAAAGTATCTTGGTAAATGGTCATCCATTTCATTCTAGAACCAATGTTTATTTATGCTGTCATCATCATTTAGGCACAATGTTGATAAGATATTGTAAATCATGTAACTTTAATAGGCTATTACGTTAACATAAACATATACTAGTGATTGACATTTTTACTATCTATACATTGAAGTGATGAAATTGAAATTAAATTGATGGAAATCAGCTCAAAATCACATTTTAAGTTGAGTTCATTGACGAATTATGGATTATAAGCATATTTAAACATTTTCGACATGGTTGCTTCGATCTATCTAACAAAGACTAGTTGAGTTTGCTGATATTGTTCCGCTTTCCATATGAAAATCGGTTTTTATTCAATATAATTTTATGTGTTGATTTTTTCGCAATATTTGTTCTGGGCACTTTTAGAGCAGCCAAAAACTCACAATTTTGTCGAAGACGCCAAGTTTGTATCTCATCGATTTTTAAAGTTATAACTGGAAAACTGAAATTCATGAATCACCCTAACATGAATATTTTATAAAATTATAAGTTAGGAACCATAAGAGATAGAATAATGGTTTCTTTGGCAAACTTGCTTCAAATAAGTTCTTCTACAACTTTGAAGAACATTTTGTGAACGTACATAAAACTATCAAAAAGCAGATGTTTGGATCAGCGAAACTAGAGGAACCACCCTAATTTCACAATAACGAGAAAAAAGGTCGAAAAATAAGAAGAAAGTTTCCCAAAGACACCATGTATCTAAAGTTTAAGGTTTAGGCAAAAACATTTTTGTCTTCGTAAACACGGCTCTGGACCCATTGTGCATTGCACACTGGGCTTTCAGGAGAATCCGCATGCTCGAAACGGTGTAGATACTGTCGGAAGCAACCAGGACCTGTAAGGACCTACACTGTGGTGCATAATTGATCGGACAAACGCCGATGTTCATACAAAATGGCCAAGTTTGAGATGCTGTAACTATGGTTTGCTTTGTTGGATTGAGCTCAATTTTTGACACGGAACTACAAATATGCTGAATTTTGTGTATACAAAGTATAAAATGTTTTAGTTCACAGGTCTGGGCGTGGCAAGGCGTTGAAAATATTGCAAAAGTGATCGGACAGCGGCACGCGTGTAAATCAAAGGGGTACCGCTGTCCGATCACTTTTGCAATATTTTCAACGCCTTGCCACGCCCAGACCTGTGAACTAAAACATTTTATACTTTGTATACACAAAATTCAGCATATTTGTAGTTCCGTGTCAAAAATTGAGCTCAATCCAACAAAGCAAACCATAGTTACAGCATCTCAAACTTGGCCATTTTGTATGAACATCGGCGTTTGTCCGATCAATTATGCACCACAGTGTATATCAGGTGGAATGTAACTTCCCCATGGCGCCTATTAACCCAACTATCTACCCTCGGTATCAACCTATGGGTCCACCTTCCTTTTGTGGAACTGTCCCACGCGCGCTGCCATTTGACCATGGATGCCATCCTGGCAGTCCTGCGTATGCCTCTTGTGCCGCGCATTTCGAAGCACTCCATGTCCTCACTGATAAGAATGCTGATAGGCACCATACCAGTAATGACGCAGAGAGCATCGTGTGACACGGTACGGTACGCGCTCGCAACCCACAGGCACATAAGCCTGTAAGTACCTTCCAGCTGCCGTCGGTAGCATTCAGTACTTAGCGCGGTGCCCCACGCCCACGGACGTAGTAACACTAGCCAGAAGCTTGCGCTTACTGGCGTACACCGCAGAGCTATTGGACATCATCCGGGACAGTGCCGCAATAGCTGTGGAGGCTCTTTTACAGGCATAATCGACGTGGCTACCGAAGGTAAGCTTATCGTCGATCACCACGCGAAAGTGTTTGACGGAGCGCTTTGACAGGATAGTGCACTCTCCTACACTGATCTCCGTCTGCTGCTCCGACTTCCGGTTGTTAACAACCGTCACCTCTGTCTTGTGGTGAGCCAGCTCCAATTTCCTGGACCGCATCCACGCCTCCACAACCTTGATCGAGTGGTCGGTAGTCAACTTCACCTCCTCGATCGTTTCACCGTAGACTTCGAGCGTAATATCGTCGGCAAATCCGACAATCACCACTCCCACTGGGTACTCCAACCTCAACACCTCGTCGTACATGACATTCCATAACACCGGACCCAGGATGGAACCTTGCGGGACTCCTGAGGTTATGTGAAAGCACTTCCGACCCACCTCCGTGTCGTAAACTAGTACGCGATTCTCAAAGTAACTCTGAGAATCTTGTACAAGTACTCCGGTATCCCCAGACGCAAGAGCGCATCGGCAATAGCAGACCAGCTGGCGCTATTAAACGCATTCGTTACATCCAGAGTCACTACCGCGCAGAAGCGAATTCCCCTCCTCTTAGGTTCGTGTGCTTTCTCGGCGGTTTTTGTAACCGACAAGATAGCGTCTACGGTGGACCTCCCCTTCTGGAAGCCGTACTGGTTGCTCGAAAGACCATTTTCGCCCTCAATGAACCTCAACATTCTATTGAGGATGATCTTTTCGAACACCTTCCCCGCCATGTCAATCAAGCATATTGGTCTATATGCCGACGTGTCTCGGGGTGGTTTCCCCGCCTTTGGCAATAGTACCAGGCTCTGCCTCTTCCAAGCTTCTAGGAAAACTCCCTCGTCCAGGCATTTCTGCATAGCAGACCTGAACATCTCTGGAGCCTCTGCAATAGCTACTTTTAAGGCCAGGTTCGGAACTCCGTCCGGACCTGGGGCCTTACCTACGCTAAGGGACTTAGCTATCCCCGCAAGTTCCACGTAGGTGACCCTCTCCTCATCGCCAGCCCCAGTCCCCGGCTGTCCTACGAAAGGAGGCCAAGGACATCATGCCAAGATGATCATGACGCGGAAAAAGTCCTCAATGATCCCCTCCAACATCTCTGGAGATTGCTCTGTAGGAGCCATCACACCTTTCGTCTTGGCCATAACGATCCTGTTGGCGTAACCCCACGGGTTCGTATTGGCACTCTGACAGAGACCCTCAAAGCAGTCCTTTTTTCTTGTTCTTATCTAGGTCTTAACCGCGGCTTTTGCAGCGCCGAACACCACCCGCCTTTCGTTCCGCTCTTCCTCTGATCGTACTCGCTGCATCCACCACCGCCTAGCCCATAGGCAGGCGCGGCGCAGGTCCGCAATCGCGTCGGTCCACCAGTAAACCGGTGGCCTCCCATTTCTAGGGTGGACTCGCCTAGGCATGGTCACATCACACGCACGTGAGAGCACCGCTACCAGCTCGTCGCCGTCTAAACCGATTAAGTTTCGCTCACGGCGGAGCGCCTCCCTAAATACCTCTTCGTCGATATATGATGTCTTCCACCTGCGAGGGCTTGGCCTTGGCCTAGCCGCCTCTTCTTCTATCCGCTGTCTGCTGTTGTTGTAGTCGATACTGTAGCGAACCGCCAGGTGGTCGCTGTGAGTGTAGCCATCATCTACTCTCCAGTTCGAACTACTTGCTAGGCCAGAACTACAAAAGGTCACGTCAATAATTGACTCCGCTCCGTTTCGTTTATAGGTACTCTTGGCCAAGTCGACATCTAAGATGGCCAATGTTTCTAGCAGGATCTGACTCCGCTGGTTCGTGAAACGGCTTCCCCATTCCACAGCCCAGGCATTAAAGTCACTCGCTATTACCACCGGCCTTCGCCCTGTTAGCACGGTCGTTAAGCGGTCCAGCATTTGCGTGAACCGCTCGTTCGGCCACCGCGGAGGCGCATAACAGCTACAGAAGAAGACCCCGTTTACTTTGGCGACCACGAAGCCCACATAGGTAGTAGACACCAACTCCTGCACGGGGTATTTACCCGTCGTCCATATCGCCGCCATTTTCCTGGTCCCATCCGAGACCTAGTTGCTGTTGCCGACGGGTACTCGGTATGGGTCCGATATGATGGCGATATCCGTCTCCCACTCAGAAACCACCTGACAAAGCAGTTGCTGAGCCGCATCACAATGGTTCAGGTTCAGCTGCGTTACCTGCACTGTGATTTGTTGTTCACTGCGGCTTTCTTGAAGGCCGGGCACCCTGGACCACCCATCGGATGTCTGTTTTACGACGATTTCCCTGTACAGATCATGTAGATGGGCGGACTCGTGTAGCTTTGGGCCTTATGACCTTCAGCGCCGCATCGCCTACACAGTTTGCGCCTGTCGGGGCCTTTGCAGTCCCACGACTTGTGTCCTGGTTCCAGACACCTGAAGCAAACCTCGGGTGGCTCGTGGAATGTCAGGTGACATACACATCAGCCCACCTTTATACTCCCTACTTTAACGGACTTTTTAACGTCCGCCACAGGTAGCTGAACCAAAGCTATTTGTGTCCCTGCTGGCCCTCTCCGTAGCTTAACAGCTGCGGCGGCCACCTGCACATCGCACTTTTGTCGCAGTGCCGTGACGAGCTCTTCCACTTCGGTGATCTCGTCAATGTCCTTGACATTCAGAGTCGCCTTATGTGTCAGATCTTTCACCTGCACACCCTCACCAAGGACCTCTTCTGCCAGCCTCTTATAGGCGGCGCCCTTGTGCTCCTTCTGGCGCTTCAGCTCCGTACGTACGTACGAGTACCTCTAATACTGCGTACGTCGGCTCCAAGAGCCTCAATCTTGGCGTCGCTTCGCATCGTCTTCAAGACGTCCGAGTACTTGGACTGTTCCGTCTTGATAACGATAGCGTCGCCTTTCTCGCGCCTGGCACCTGCCCTCCTACGCCTTGGCTTGGCGTCCTGCACTTCTACCTGCGGATTCGCCTTCTTTTTCCTCTTCCGCTCCACCTTCGTTCAAGGGGGGTCCTCCCCTTGGGTCGCCCTGCTCTGTGGCTGTTGAGGGCCCACCAGCGGTCGCAAACCCTGGCTGCGGTCCGACCTTCCGGCATTATTACCGACTTTCGGGGTAATGATTCGCCTGGCCTTGCGGGCACCTCCAGACAGCTCCTCGCCTGACGGTTGCCTCGCCCGCTTCTGCGATTGCTTGCCCCGTTTGTCGCGAGCAGTCGCTTCCGCCTTATTCGGACTTCCTGCGAAGGAGAAGGCCTCCGTTTGGGTGAACTTCGGCACTTTCTCAATTGCAGGCTCCGCTTGTGATTCCATCCCGACCAGCACGAACAGAAGTGTTCCCAAAGTGCCAAGTGTTGTGACTCGAACTGTGTACCCACCACCATTTCAATCGAGGTGCTAGGGTCCAATGAAACAAGTGCGGTGCAGAGCAGAAAACGACATTTCACCGTGTGATCAACACGAATCGAAAACAAGTTGATTCACATCGAGCCCTGATGAAGATCCCAACCACAGGATCGAAACGTTTGCAATGATCTAGAATAATCAACGCTTTTCTGTGACTGAAAGGGAACGTTCAAAAATTACGTCCAACATTTGGGGGAGTGGGGGGGGGGGGGGGGGGGTTCTAGAAAAGTGTGACAGTACGTGTATTGGGTATAGGGAAATTGCGCGACAGAGGGGTGAGGGGGGGTCTAGAAATCCCGAAAAATGATGGACGTAATTTTTGAATCCTCCCAAAGCCGAAAAATACCAAGTTTTACGTAAACTCAGTCATACCCGTAGTACAAAGTGTTAGTTTGTAGAATTTTTGACGCATGATTTTAAATCAAAGAACACGAGACCAGCTCAACAGGCTATCCAAATCATAGAAGTGAATAAGAAGAAGATAACAGCAAATCCCTGTTCCAATCTTATTCATGATTTCATTCAAAGTTCTTTCAAATACTCGTACAACCTGATATCGTGTCCCTTGAGTTGAAATTATACGTCTATGTTTTTACAATCTAACACTTTGCAGTGATTTAATAATTAACCCGTTAACGCCCAAGGTGTCTCACAATTTAAATCTTCAAATAAATTTGTCATCAACGGTCGAGTTCCAATAAAATAAACATGATTTGATGAAAAAAATGGAAGTCTATGGTGTAGTTCCAAAAAAATTCTTCATTGTAGGTCCTCAATATCTAATCATTTTCCCGAGTTCTATTTCAGTAGAAACTCTACGCTATGGTTATATTCTGATCCGTATAGATACAATACAGCTCTAAACAAGTGAGAGAGATGATAGCCACTCAAAAAGAATAGAAAAAGAATTTTTAAATTGGGGCAGAAATGTAACCCGATAAACGCCTAAAAGTATGCAATGCATGGTTCTTCTAATTTCATGTAATTTCGACTGCAGTGTTCAACATTACTCATTTTTTAACAAATCAAAAAAAGAGAGCTCACTATGTGTAGCATAAACAAACGTTAAAATACTGTAGAAGTTAGATTTTACACAGACAATCATTCCTAATAAAGTAATTGAGTTTTTCCTTCAGCACCCCACAAACTCTCTTTACGTACTCACCATACGTAAACTTTTCAGTAATTTTGCATGTTTTAAAAAGAAAATCGTGTTAAGTACTGTTCTTTTTAATTTGTATCCTTTGACAGATACATATTTCGACCTCAACTATAAGGTCGTCTTCGGTATCTCGTACTTACAGGTATTCCACTAACACGCCCAGATTCATGATCATTCCATTTTTTGATATAAAATTAAAACCAGATATACTCTACACGGCTTCTCTATTTATGTTTGTACCACTCCATGATTTTTTAGTCATGAACAATGTGTGGGTTTTATGGTGTTATTCTGGGCACTATCAAAGTTACATCGAAAAGATAATGTGTCTTTTGGCTACATGAAAAATGATAAACTACCCAAAAATTCAATTTTATTCGATCTACCAATTGAAATTTAGAATTAAGTACAAAAGTCTGAAAACCACATTCCTGGTAGAAATCACTGAAGGAATCCCGGAAGGATTTACTGAAGGAATTCTGAGAGGCACATCTGATAGAGTTCTAGAGTTCTGAGGGAATCTCAGCTGAAAGCTTGGTAGGAATGCCTGAAATAATCACAGATGAAATTCCGGAAGGAATTGCTGTATAAATCCCGGCTCGTAGAAAGAATTCCATTAGGATTCTCAGAATATGTTTCGACAAAACACTTTGAAAGTATATAAAATAAATCTGTGAAGTAATTCCAGAAGAAATTCGTGAAAGAATGCTGGTTAAAATATCTGAAAGAATCCCTTCAGGATTTTCTGAAGCAATTCTGGCAGAAATCCCTGAAGTTATTCCTGAACAATCCCGTAAAGAATACCTGATGGAATTCTTAGAGAGATCATGACAAGAATGCCGGCCAGAAGCTGAGCAGGCATTCTTGCTAAGAACCATAGAAGATGTCTCTATGATCTAGGATCGCCTGGAAAAAAAAATTGGGAGAAACATATATTTTTTTCATATTTTTTCGGGAGGAATCCTTTAAGGAACAACTGGAAAAATTAATAACCCTGGAAGGAATCTTTGGAGCAATTCCAGCACAAATCCCTGAAGGAATGCAGAACAGAATAAATAAAAGAATCCTTTCAGGATTTTCCTAAGCAACCCCTGCAAAAATCTCTGAAGAGAATTCCGGAGCAATCCGTACAGCAATCTCGGAAGCAATACCTGGAGAAATGCTGGGAAGAATTTCTGAAGGTATAGCAAAAAAGAACCACAGTTCATCTTAGGGCCTGTCCATAAAATACGTAGACTCATTTTTGGCCATCTCAGAACCTCCCCTCCCCCCACGTAGACTTTCGTTCATACAAAATTTTTGAAATTTATATGGAGCGTAGACTTTGGCCAGACCCCCCCGTCCCCCCTAATAGCCTACGTAGTTTATGGACAGGCCCTTATCTCAGTTCATTTCTTCACCCTACTCTCTAGCCTTTACCTTATTGTCTTCTTTGCTCTCTGTTCCAACCCTCTATCCTACGCTCTATCATAATTTTCAACCCTACCATCTGCCCTACCCTCTAAACTATCCTCTACCATAACCACTGCCCTATTCTTTACCGTACCCTCTAGTCTATATTGTGCTTAATCGTACCGTCTACCCTACTCTCCACCCTAACATTTTTCCTACCCTCAACCCTACTCTCTAGCCTACCCTCTTCCCTACCGTCTACCCTATCCTCTAATCTAACCTTCTACTCCACTCCCTCTACTTTATCCTTCACCCAAATACTCTACCCGACCGTCTGCTCCACCGTTTATCCTACCCGGTACCCTACCATGTACCATGACCCTCCACCCTTTTTCTCATTAAGCCCTATCGGTAGATACCCATATTGCATGGTATTATTGGTCAAACTACTATTCCGCGGCGCCATCTTGAATATGGTCTGCCATCTTGGGTTTCAAAATGGCGTCATTTTTGAGTTCTACTCATGAAGCCCGATCGATAGATACCCATATTGCATGGTATCATAGCTCAAACTCTCATTCTGTGGCCGCCATCTTGGATATGGTCCGCCATCTTGGATTTCGAAATAGATTCAAATATCGATTTTTGACTTCTACACATGAAGCCCGATCGATAGATACCCATATTGCATGGTAGAATAGCTCAAACTCCCATTCCGTGGCCGCCATATTGGATATGGTCCGCCATGTTTGATTTCAAAATGGCGTTAAATATCGATTTTTGACTTCTACTCATCATGCCCGATCGATAGATACCCATATTGCATGGTATTATAGATCAAACTACTCTTCCATGGCCGCCATCTTGGATGTGGTCCGCCATCTTGAATTTCAAAATGGCGTCGGATAATCATTTTTGAGTTCTACTTGTGAAGCCTGATCGATAGATACCCATATTGCATAGTATCCGAAGGAGTATTGCCGTTAAAAAGCATTTATTCTGGAGTTTTCACCGCCATTTTGGAACCTAAGGGGCCGTTCATAAACCACGTAGACGTTTTCGGGGGAGGGGGGAGGGGGGGGGGCGGTCTGACCAAAGTCTACGCTCCATACAAATTTCAAAATTTTTGTCTGGACAAAAGTCTACGAGGGGGGAGGGGGCTCTAAGATGGCCAAATTTTGGTCTACGTGGTTTATGAACAGCCCCTAAGCCGCCATCTTGAATTTCAGTACCCCTGCTGCCACCTCCACATCCTAAGAAATGTGTATACCAAATTTTATTGAAATTTCTTAACGCATTTCAGAGTTATGCCTATGTTCCGGCATACATATATACATACGTACATACATATAAACATACAAATAGACAAACATATAAACATACAAGCATATAAACATACAATTATACATACA
This sequence comes from Aedes albopictus, assembly GCF_035046485.1. NCBI lineage: Eukaryota > Metazoa > Arthropoda > Insecta > Diptera > Culicidae > Aedes > Aedes albopictus. The sequence continues at coordinate 121,184,289 of NC_085138.1, forward strand.
TCGACTTTTGTATGTATTGATTAAGAACTCTGCCGAAGAAATGAACTGTAAATTGTTAACCATTGTCAAGATTCCAGGGAAATACATTTTTTTCGCATTGGAAATGATGCTCACAGATTGTGACAATATGCATTCTTTGCAGCATCGTTTACGCCACCTCGTGGACCAGTCACAAACTATATTGTTCACTATGAGCAAGGTATGGGTGTGGAGAACATCTTCTCTGAAGAAAGTATTCTAAAATCTTGGATAATTCTGGAGATATTCACATCAAAAGGACTGTCCTATTTATAGGACGCTGGGCGTTCGGGGCATCTGTCCTATAAATAGGACGCTGGGCGGATATGGGTTAAAATCAATCTTCTATACCAAAAAACGCCTAAGAATAGGCAATTTCCGACGGAACTTCGACCACCTTGGGGACGAACCAACACAATTGTGCTGGTCCCATTTTGACCGCCCAGAAATATTGTCCTTTTCAACAAAGCACCACTTTTTCTTCGTCGTTTTGCAGAACTACTCTTTTTCTATTGATTTTTATCTCCGCATACCTGGATTAAACAAAAATTTATAAAAATACGACAGATAAAACTTTTTCAACTTCTAGGGTGATTGTTTACTTTTTGTTTAACTTATTGTGGCGTTTTTATAAACAATTCCAATCAAAGCTGAGGCCCAGAAATACAAGTATAAGTAATCACTCGATCATAAAAAATAATAACATCACATATTTTGAGAAAAAAATTGTTGAAAAAAATATGTAAAACTAATGCAGAAAAACAGCACGATTGTGCTGGTTCGTCCCGAAAGGGATAGGGTAAAAACACTAGACTTCGCTCCCCTAAAATTCTGCACTTCGCCACTTCATACATAAAAAATGACATTTGTATGGAGGGGGTGAATACTAGAGCAGTGGCGAAGTCTAGTGCTTTTACCCTATATAACTGTGTATCTTAGCCTAGATTCAAGGGATCGATGCTTCGAAATAACGAGCATAACAAAATAATCTAAAAAATAGAACAAGTTCAGGCCCGCACCACAACAAACAACAATCGCAATTTCCACACTCGATCGAGCATGACTTGAGCCTAGTGAGATAAGCCAGTGTGATTCCATCACTCTGGGATGCGTCACGTAGGTATAGGTATTTCCTTCTATTTTTACTTTCTATTGTATGCTCTTCCGATTGCCTTGCGTCGTCTACGCTTTTATTCGCCACATCATTGATGGCATTATCTCCGCGACTAAGGCATTCTCTTATTCCCCTCCCATGCAATCGCAGGTATCGGACGTGATTTATGCTTTTTGATTTGCGGCGGTCGGGATATTGGAGTGATTCCGGTGCGAGGGGAACCAAAATCCTCTCGGAGCAGGATGTGGGTTTGATTGCTTAAGGATGAATGGTTGTGATGGAGGTCGACGTCGTCGTCGTTGGTTCGCCGAAGCGTGAACGTCCCGAACATCTTTATTACTTTAAAACAGGCTTTCATGGGCCTTCCAACAATACAATGCAAAAGCAACCCTTAACTTTTTTGGAGCAGACCGCGATGTAACAAATCGCCGTTGTCATATTTAATTACTGGAAATTTACGACTCTGCGGAGTATGATGCAGTTCCAAGCGCACATTTTAATCACCATGCCGTAATCTAAAGTAGCTGACATCATCGTTTTAATTTCGGCCGGTCCGATTATGCGCTGCCTTTTCCCGATGACAAAAGAATTATTTTGACCCGCGCGAACAAAAGTGTTTCTTTTGTCACTCTGGAGCAATTATGACGGTAGAATGAATTTCTGGTTGTAGTTGTGCACAGTAGATCAAATTTTAAAATGTTGTGATGAAATTGCTGAAAATCCAAAATATGCATGCAAATTTATGCTTCCTTCTTATTTTCCCTCAGTGTGGGTGTTCATTCACCTCCCCTGCGACACCAACGCAGTTGTTTCCATCGTTGCCATAGTCCTATTAGTGCAGCTTCCACTTTTCAATCACCTCATGTAGCCGTTGAGTATTGAGCTTCATGAGAACGTCATAACAGTTTCATTACCCTTGTACATTTGTAAATTCTACACATTGGTTCATTCGCTGTGGATCGTACCGAGGCGTCAGTACCGTACATTGTTAATGGCGGAGAAATATGAGTACAGCTTGATTATCACCATAACCAGATTCGAGGTTAGCACCACGGTAAGTCCCGATGTGGATAATAGCGAAGAAGTGTCGCCCACCAGTCATCAAAACGTGACCATTTTGCGATTCAGTCTGCTGGCTGAGATGATCTTTTTGCCTTTCTCGTACACTAAGTGTACTGGAAAGGCTATATGTTCACTCCAAAAATGACTTTTTGATAGGAGGCCCGGAGAGTCGAGTCACATATACCAATCAACTCAGCTCGACGAATTGAGTTGATGTCTGTGTGTGTGTATGTATGTGTGTATGTGTGTGTGTATGTGTGTATGTATGTGGACAAAAAAACTCACGTCACTTTTAGGCAGTAAACCTCAACCGATTTTAACGACCGATGGTTCATTCGACGCGGAATCTGGTCCCATTGTTTCCTATTGAAAATGATTCAGATCGGTCCAGCGGTTCCCGAGTTATGGCCATTTAGGTGTTCCGGACCGGTACCCCAGGAAGGGGCTAGATATGAAAACGCTACAAACCCATCCATGTGACACATCAAACTACGGCATTTTCGTTAACTTGGTGAACGGTAAGCAAAAAATTGGTCTCAGACCCTATCTGAACCGGTAGTGTCCCGGAACCGATTCCAGGTGTCCCGCCGGAAGTGGCCAAACATAAAAGTGAACTAAACCCATGCATGCGACATATCAAACCGTGGCTTCCTCGATAACCTGATGAACAGTAAGCAGGAAATTATTCTCAGACCACTTCGGAACCGGTAGTGATCCGGAACCGGTTCTAGATGTCCCGCCGGAGGTGGCCAAGTATAAAAATTACCCAAACCTATGCATGCGACATATCAAATAGTGGCTTTTCTGATATCTTGATGAGCAGGAAAATTTTCTTAGAACATATCTGAACCGGTAGTGGTCTACTGGTCTGGAACCGGTTCCGGGTGTCACGCCGGAAAAATATAAAAGTGAACTAAAACCACACATGCGACATATCGAATCGTGTCTTTTTTGATAACCTGATGAACAATAAGCAGGAAAACATTCACAGACCATATCAGAACCGGTAGTGTAACGGAACCGGTTCCAGATGTCCAGCCGGAGCTGGCCAAGTATAAAAGTTACCCAAACCTATGCATGCGACGTATCAAATAGTAGCATTTTTAATATCTTGATAAACAGTAAGCAGGAAAATATCCTCAGAACATATCTGAACCGGTAGTGATTCCGAACCGGATCCGGGTGTCCCGCCGGAAATGGCCAAACATAATAGTGAACTAAACCCATGCATGTGACACATCAAATCGCGTATTTTTAGGCGCGTATGATTTGGCAAAAATAGTTTCCGGTCATATTTGGGACAATCGGTAGTGTTCTGCAACCGATTACGGGTGCCCCACCGGAAGTGGTCAAATATAAAGGAGAACCAAACCCATAAATGCGACACATTAAATGATTTTTTAGGTAACCTGATGAACGGTTAACAAGAAAAAAAATCATAGACCATACTTTGAAAACCAATAGTGTGCCGAAACCGGCTCTAGGCGCCCCGCCGGAAGTGGTCAAATGTAGAACCGAACTTAGCGCATGCACGCAGCACATTAAAAAAGGCTTCTACGATAACGCGAAGAATGGTCAGCAAGAAAATTGCCTCAGGCCACATTTAAGACTACCGGTAGTGTTCCGGAACCAGTTTTGAATGTCTCGCCGGAACTAGCGAAATGCACAAATTAACCACACCCATGCATGCTGTACATCAATTCGCGACTTTTCAGGAAAGCTGATCAACAATTTGCATGAAACTCGTCTAAGACCACACCAGAGACAATCGGTAAGTGGGAAAATGTGAAATTGAACCAAACCAATGTGTGTGGTACCATAAAATCACGCTAATTCGACAATGATTGCAGTCAAATTTCCTTGGATTAACTTTTATTTCGATGAACTAACTCTATTTTAGTTTTTGTTTAGATGTAGGATTTGTTTTTGAACACAGGAATCCTATAGGTACTGTGGTGGTACGAATTAATAGCTTGTTCATTTTACGATTGTTGGCTTCCGGAGTTCACTGCGGTTGATCACCAAACGGATCAGGTGTCGGAAAGCACCAAATTTGAACTTCTAGAAATAACAGCTGCACGAGGAGCCGCTGCAGGTGTGAGTAACAGCACAATATCGGATCATTCGTATTCACAGAGTATTACACTGTGAAATTTGATAATTTTTTAACAAATGCCGAATGAGCGGGGTACAAAATAAAAAGTGTCATACTTAAGAGTGATGAATACGCGGTGTTCGACAGTACATCAAATAGCAGCTTTGATCGATTCGTAAGAATATTGCACCATATTTTAGACAACCGGTAGTGTCTCGAAACTGGTTCTGGGTGTCCAACTGGAAGTGATTATATGTAAAAGTGATCCATACCCATGCATGAGATAAATCAAATCGTAGTTTTTAGGTAACCATATGAACTATAGCAATAAAATAGTCTCAGACTATATTTGGGAGATCTGGTAGTGCTCCAGAACCTGTTCCGGTACTGCATCGAAAGTAATCAAATCATACCACATTAGAGACTACCGGTAGGGATGCACAACCAGCGTTTGGTGCTTCGCCAGAACTACGAAAGTGAATAAAATCATTGCAACCGATAAAAATGTGTAACAGAACAAAATATTGACAAATTGACCCCACATACAAACAGACGTCTCAGTATACTCACTACCAATCGTTCTTGTTTTCAACTGTTATGAAAATATAGCCTAAAATGGGCAGAAAAAAACTTTGTAGAAGACCGCAAAGTGATCTGTAATTATGTAAAAAGTTATATCTTAGCTTGTTAGTATCGTCTTGATATTGATCAGTCTTCAGTGCTAGTGAAGGTGCTCAAGCAGTCAACTGAGAAGTCTGATATTATTCAGCTCTGCTTATACGTTGAACATAACGTCGGACTATGTGCCATCAATAAGTTTTAAGTAAATTCAAAGATGGCTTTTATAAAATGCTTGCTTTTCTTAAAAAAATATCAGGATTCAGGAACACTTTGACTTAGGTCGACGGAAAGATCGTGAGAACATATTCGACGAGAAAGGCACTATCACCACTAGGTGGATTAATTTGGGTTTTTTTTTCTTTTTTTCAGTTCTGAGCACCCACGGTGGTACAGAGGATCGAATTGAAAGATCTTAATCCTGGGCGATTGCTAGCCATTGCTTTGACGCGTGACCACTGACCAGGTCAAATTTCTGTCGATTTGCTGGACTACGTTGTTGAGGCTGCGCTGCCATAAGCCTCTGGGTTTGCCTCTGCTGCGATGTCCTGCTGGGTTCCAATCTAACGCTTGCTTGCAGATTTCGTTTCCGCCCCTTCGTAGAGTGTGGCCGACCCACCTCCACTTTCGCTCACGAAATTCTGTTGCTATCGGCTTTTGATGACATCAACGATGGAGCTCCACGTTGGAGATCTAATTGTGAGGCCACAATGCACGAATTATATACCGCAGCCATCTATGCTGCTGTACGCCAGTGATACCTGGTGTGTATTAGTACACCCAAATGCTTCATTCAGATCTTCATCAATAGATGATCTATTGATGAAGATCTGCAGCCGTTGGGTGTTCTCTCTGATACACACCAGGTATCACTGGCGTATAGCAGTACAGATTTCATGTTCGAGTTGAAAATTCGCATTTTAGTGTGTCGACTAATCTAGTTGTTTTTCCATAAATTTCTTAAAATCGCAAAAGCAGCCCTCGCCTTCTTGATCCGTGCACCTATGTCGATCTTGATGCCGCCATCGGCCGCCATTTGGCTACCAAGATATTGGAAGCTTTGAACATTCTCCACTGCTTGCCCAACTACCGTAAAGCTGGAAGGGTTGACCGTGTTTACATCCAACGATTAGGTCTTGTTGATGTTGATGGTAAGACCTGCCGCTGAGGAGCGATTATCAAGATCATCGAGCTTGCTCTGCATATCAGAGCGCCGTTGAACCGTTGAGAGCAATGTCATCAGCTAGTTCGAAGTCATTTAGGAGCTCCATGGTAATGAGCCGTCACAGCAGTCCATGAGTTTGTTCACGGTCAATCGCACCTACCAGGAAGTTGTCGATTACGATGAGGAACAGTAGCTGTGATAATATACATCCTTGTCTCACTCCAGTAACGACTCGGATGGGATCGGACAAAACACCGTTGTGCAGTACTCTGCACGAAAATGCCCTGTACTGTGCTTCAATGAGGCCGATGATTTTCTCAGGGAGACCCTTGCGCCCGAGGGCTTCCCACATGTTTCCGTGATTGAGACGGTCGAAAGCTTTTTCGTAATTTTTGAACACCAGTTAGAGAGACTCTTTGAATCCATTGATTTACTCCAGAATGATACGGAGTGTGACAATATGGTCCACACAGAAGCGTCCGGCACGGAATCCTGCTTGCTGCCGTCGGAGAGTTGCGTCAATCTTCTCCTGTATCCGATTATTGATCACTTTGTAGAGGACTTCGAGAACGATCTTTGGGCACCCCTACTAAGACGCCTTGCATGAAGTCGGCCGGAAATGTCGCGGTTTCCCATATGTTGCAGAATAATTGATGCAGTAGTTGTGCGGATACTACGGGCTCAGCTTTGAGCACCTCAGCTGATATGCGATCGACCCCTGGGGCCCTGTTCAATTGTATGCTAAGGATGGCTGTTTCCATCTTTTGGACTGATTTATGTTAGTACCGTTCTATATTCTGCCGGGTTCATGCTGCAGCACTACTACTTACGCTATGTTCTTCTCTACTAAAATCCTTCTGCATTCCTCGTCGAACCTTGTTGATTCCGTTTCCATTTCATGACAGTGACCTTGATTGGTCACTTATGGCTACTGACTGTACTGCTCCAGCAGTCCTCTAGAAGTGCCACACCGAGTTCACGCTTGTTTGGCAACGCTGCCTCGAGATTTTGCGCGTGTGACAAGCCAACATCCGGTTGCTACAGTCGATGTAGATTCCTCCAAGGCGGCCGTCGTCGGTATTGTACATTGTTGATGACAAAAAACCCCAAAACACCTACGAACGCCTGAGTAACTCCTCTGAAACTCGCCAAAATCATCTAAAGCTGTCTGAAATGCCTTCGAAATCCCCCTAAAACCCCCTCGGACCTCATGTAACGCACCTGAGACCCTCAGAAACCCTCAGAAACCCCCAAAAACGCCTACGTAATGCCTGAGTAACACCTCCGAAACTTGCCAAAAATCATCTGAAGCTTTCTGAATTGCCTACGAAATCCCCCTAAAACTCCCTCGAACCCTTTGTACCGTACCTGAGACCCTCAGAAACCACCGAAATTGCCATGGTAACGCCTGAATAACACCCCTGAAACTCGCCAAAAATCATCTGAAGCTGTTAGAAATGCCTTCGAGATCCCCCAAAAATCCATCGGACGCACCTGAGACCTTCAGAAAACACCGAAAATACATTCGTAACGCCTTTGAAACTAACGCCGCTGAAAAATCCTTTGAAGCTTTCTGAAAAGCCTTCGAAATCTCCACAAGACTCCCTCGGACCCCTTGTAACGCACCTGAGATCCTCAGAAACCCTCAAATACGCCTACGTAACGCTTGAGTAACGCACCTGAGACCCTTCGAAACTCCCAGAAAATACCCCTAGAGCCCCGGTGCAACGCCTCTGCCACCCCCCTTCCTGAAACTCCCATGAAATCTCTCTGAAACTCCGCATGGCCCCCTTTATATCTCCAGGTCACTCGCCCATCTTAAACTTCTCAATCTTCAAATCCATTTAGGTAATGAAATCATTTAGGTAAAAATGGAGAAATGGAGGTTTTCGTGTAGTAGACTGAGAGAATGTTAGCGCCACTATAGGTCCTTATTAAGGACTTCTGACGTCGGCAATGTGGGAGAACCCAAGTAACCACGAAGCCTTATATAAGTGCATCAATTTTGCCATACATTGATATTTAACCGTTATGTGTCCAACAAACTTTTGCTTTTTTCTACACCGTGCTTTTTAAATGGGCGCTGGGTACCCGGGTACCCTGTCGGCCACATAAGAGTTAAAATTGTCAAATAGTGCTGCACTACTTTAAACACCTCATTGAAGCAATATTAAAGTCGAAAAGGGCCCCACTAAAATCAAATTAGTTATTTATATATTTATTATAAACCGTGGTTATAAAATCAAATTAGTGTCACATATTGCAGCACGATGACAATCATTGCTAAAGTAACATAAATGCATGTGCTGTACATTTGCATTTACACATGCTAAATACGTGCAACACGAAAAACCAAAACAAAAAACTATTTTTTGCACCGCTTCGTTATCGACGGTACTAATGCCCCCACACATGAATGTTTTTACCATTATTTTTTTTTGTTGCCGGGTCGGGAGTCGAACCAAAAGTGTTGAAGACCGCTTGATGGAGTTCCATACGCGCTGGCGCCTTAGACCGTTTCAACAGATAAAGTTGTTCACTCTTCTTGATTTCATTTGTTTACCATTAGAGTCAAGCTATTCATTTGTTTACCATTAGAGTCAGTCAATTGAATTGTTAGAGCAACATTTGCTAGTTTGTACATTGCATCTATTCAGTTTTGCAGTGTTGAATTATTAAATTCTGGAGCTCGATTTGAAAAGGTCGTATGTGCTTTTGTCGATTAAAAATTCGATCAGTTTGATTCGCTTATTATAGCAAAAAGCGTTGAAATTGAACAAAGTTGATACATACAGCAGAATTATCACAAAACAGGCTTTCCGTTCCATCATTAAAAATCTCCAAAATATCTTCCCTATTGCTACAATAACTAAAATAAACTGATCGAATTTTATATCGACAAATGTACATACGACCTATTCAAATCGAGCTCCAGAATTATCGTATATCACCTTTTAATGCACCCTAATGTAAAGACAATCATAATGCATCATTACATTGATAATGCCAATCTAAAGGATTATTGCATGACAAGTGTGGAATTACTGCATTTCGCATTACCAATGTTGATATTCAGTCTAATTCGTGCAATGATATAATGCTTGTGGTTACTTGGGAAATATCATTCATTGATACAAAATGAGATGAGATTTAGTCTGTTGATGTCATCTCTTGGGTGATCTCCTAATGCAACGGAGAGGTGGTAGGCAAAAAGTGTTAGTCTAACTATGTTCTTGGAAGCGATGAAATCAGCAGACTGCTGAATGAGAACTTCATATATAAAAAAAATCATCGTCTTATTTTCGCATGATTCGTCGAGAAATGGTGAGACTTTTTTTACGCGGTTTTTCAAATTTTGAACTGAGTTTTTTTTACGCGGTACGTATCCCCCGCGTAAAAAAAAACCTGACTGTACCAATGTTTCCAAATCATCGTCTACATATACTTAGATTTTTGTCGCAGAACTCAACTGTTTGGTCGATTGTGTAACCAACCCTAGGATTCTTGTTATCATATCATTTTGTGTTTACAGGTAAGAAAAATGGGTAACCTATTTTTTATGACCAACCAGAACGAAGAACCCCACAAGGGACATTCTTCCAGCAGGCAACAATGCGGGTGGCTCATAACCGCGGAACACAAACAAGGCCGCCAGCAGCACCGACCGACCACTGCCGGCCGTGCTGGCTAGGGATTCGACCCTCTTCTTCTGCGGTTGGCATCCTGTGTACAAGCAACACCTGCCAGGGACCCCGATTTCATCGTGTAGCATCTAGGAAGAGGATGACGTTTTAAGGGTGGCAGCCGTGAACGAGAGAAAAAAAAAACGGAAAACTTGGAATTAAATTATTAACCAACTTTTGGAAGAAATATCATCTTGGGAGGACGGCACGGGAAAAAAAAGTAGAACGCAAAGCGCGCAAAAAAGGTGCTGCTTGGAAGAAAAGGTGCTACGGTTGGAAGCTCTCATTTTTATACATATTAAACTTTTCCGACTTTCTTCAATGTCATCCCAAGCGTACGCGAAGGGATGAAGGTGGAAGAAAACCCACTTCTGGCAGGGTTCCCGATATAACATTTTGTGGAAACTGAAGTTTGATGCAGAAAACATACACTGAGGATACTGCAACTCCGAAAATCTTACGAATCAACTATGATTTTTTGCCACAAGAATTTCTTGCGAAAATCATAGTTACGAACTATGATTTTGGATTCAAAGCGCCAACTATTATTGTCATACTGTTACTGTATAAATTTCATAACACTCACGTATGATAATCATACCGATAACGTATAAAAACTGAAACTATGTCTTATGACTATCATCTTAGATAATTAATAGATAGATGTCCAACTAAAGCATCGCAGTATTCATGCAGTTGGCATCGCTGCACTTACTCCATCTGTTGGTCAGCGGGTGAACTAAACCACCGAAGGAGGTGCGCATTTTCAATGGAACCACCCTGAGCACTTGATGGTTTTGTCGAAACCTTGGCAACTGACGTGTTGTGTTTTGTGACGGTGCAGTACGTGCTTCAGAAGGGTCACCAAAACAGTCAGCGCCTGGGGATCTGTGCTATTGATGACCGCTACCTTCCCACTTGGCGTTAAAATCTATAGATCTGGGTATAGATACATCGAAATTACTTTACCTTCTGTTAGGCCGAGCAGAAAAAAACGCATGACTGGCATAGCCTTTCATAAAACTACGCGCTTACACGATTGGCTGGGATGGGCTGCATCTTCGGGTCTTACTGTAACACTATACTTTCTCTGTGTCCATGGGTGCTACATGTACATCTTTAGCAAGTTCTTGGAAACCTATTTCCATGTACAACCAAATTATCTAAGCTATCATACATATTTTTATGAATTATTTTGCACAAATAAAAAAAAAATCGGAACCTGGAATCGAACCAGGAACGTCAAGGTTGGCGAGTGCGTGCTTTACTCATTCGCCTATCGACGCTTCGGAAGTTGAAGTGGTTAGAAGCCAATAAAAGGTTTTGTTGTTTTTTAGCAATGGTGTTTCATAACACATCTTATGATTTTCATACGATGCTTCTTATGAGATTTTTCATACGACAAGTCTTATGGATTTCGCATTTCAATGTATGAAAAGCATACGAGAACTATGAAATGATGGAAAAAAAAAAAATAACTGATTCATGAGATGTAAACTATGAAAAACATACGAACAGTATCCTCAGTGTAAGTTTTCAACAGATTAAAATTTGAAATGTCATCATATGTTTTCATATTTATCACTGTTTTGGCCTGAGTGTCCTTTGCTGTACGTAGAAGTCGCCTACATTCGACTCGATCCATGGCTGTGCGTCTCCAAAGTACCAATCCCGCACTCTGCGATGGGTTTGCAAACCGCCCTCCACTTGATCGACCTACCCAGATAGCTACACACCACGTCTTCTGGTATCGGTTAGATGGCTCTTAAGAAGTATTTTAACAGGGTTGCTATTTGACACCCTCATGACCCGTCCACAGTAGCCTGCCGATTTTCGCGGTGTAGGTGATGGTTGGTTTTCTCAGCAGCTGATGCAGCTCGCGATTCATTCGCCTTCTCCATGTCTACAAGTCTTCCAACTGCACTCCGCCGTACATGGTACGCAACACCTTCCGCTCGAAACTCCAAGGTCACGTTGGTCCTCTGCACGTAGAGTCCATGCTTCGTGCCCATAGAGGACTACCGGTCTAATCAGTGTTTTGTAGATAGTTAACTTCGTGTGACGGCGAATTTAGCTTGATCGTAGAGTTTTGCGTTGTCCAAAGTAAGTTCGATTTCCTGCTAAATTGCGTCTCTGAATTTCTTTGCTGGAACAATTTTGATGTACAAGTCACTCTCAAGCAAACTTTAGCTTAAGGTGAAATGGGAGCGCGTCCTGGTGCATTTTTGACTCGCATTTTCGAGGGCATCGTTCTCGTCATCCCCAAAATACCCGACAACGAAAATACTACTCAATGCTAACCACGAGTGAGCAACGCTTTTTTAGCTCTGTTTGTTGTTTAGATGTCGAGATTCGTGCTTTCGGTATTTGCAAGGCAGCCATTGAGACGGCCATCTTTGGATTCGCTCATATATGTCCTTAGGAGACATTTATACACCAAGTTCTGTTTCTTGGGTTGTCGGTGCCCAAGTACACTAATTCTTCAACTGCCTCGATTTCATCACCGTCGATAGAAATTCGAAGTGGCGGGCGCGGTAATTTCACTCTAGAGCTGAAACTATTAGAAAAAAGCAAAAACCATCCGACCGTTCCCGACCGCGTTTGGGCAGTGTTGTCAAAAGCGATTGAAAATACGATCTGCATGCATTTTCATTATGATAGTGCATTATAATAATGAAAGAGATTTAATTTGCCCATTCGTTATAATTAATTAAATGTATGAAGAATTAAATAAGAAATTCAACATTCAAAAACTGTTAATACGGATATTGTTTCATCTGCAGAGTTACAACATCTGGGTAACTATTTTGTATGATAATCGTGAATTGTGATCAATTTTGAAGAAAATCTAGCTTCAGCGTTAAGGTATTATTACCAAAGAATTATGTTTACAAACATCATTTAGAACTAATCCTTCATGAGTTTTTATTTACGAACACGCTATGGACAATCAATCAAATTATGGAAGTTATCTCCCTTTGCTCGTTCCCCTAAACTCATGACAACACTTATGGGCTCTTCTCATTTTTGTTTCATCCGTCCTGTATTTCAAATTACTTAAATAAAATATTACAATGATATTTACCGTAAAAAACTTTGATCTTGAAGCAACATAAAACATTTGGCAACACTAGCCGTAAACGTAAACGTAAATAAACAACAAACATTTCGTAAGAAAAGAAGATCAATAAGAAGCCAGTTGTCCGGTCTCGTCTCAGCTCTAGAGCTCTTTCCCATCATGCACTTTGCAAGCTGTAATATCAATATCTTGGCTCATTAGTAAAGTGACGTCAACAACAATGCTTGCGTCTGAACCAGAAGGAAAAATGTAAGACAATAATTTAGTTGCGTTGTTTTCTAATCTAATCTAATCTAATCTAATCTAACACATACGCAGCCAGTACAAGAAAGCATCCTGGATAATAATTGGGTTAGATTACGCCCGATTATTTTTCTTGTCAATATTGATGCTTGCAGCATATCGAAGATATGACACAAGCGTCAAAGCGGCCAGGCCTACTGCGTAGCGTTTACAGCGAAGATGATTCTTTGAAATGATTCGATTTCTTTAAGCTTTTGTTTAAAATCGGATCACTTCTCGAATCTACAGGGGAGGAAGGATGCGTGGACATACCGTACCAAACGCTCCGAGATTTTTTTAATTATATGGTTGTATAAATAGAGGTATGTAATAATGAAATATTAAATAGAAGCATGGGACGTTCTCACCAAATTAGGATTGTTCATCCGTGGGGATCCAGAAATGATGTTTCTGACGTCCATCTGGTGGCCTTATGTTGACAGCCGGATTCATTTGTGACGTCTTCGTTTCTATGGCGACGTAGTGCTATACGGCTCACCAAAGACGAGCGATGTTAACCCGGCACTGAATTACACAATTCTGGTAACAAAACGCGCGACCTTTGTTACATTAAAATCCATCAATATCTTTCACATCTTTCACATAAATCTAACTTTTTTCTCATAACCGGGGGCGGTAGGCAGAGCACCGACGTAAAGTCAGACACATGATTGGCATGATTGGAGAAAAGAGTTCATATCATAACGAAACTACGGAACTTGAATATGGGACTTCACAGGGATCAACTTTTTACTCGGGTGGCGTTGTTTTCGTTACTAAATCAAGAAAGAACTTTAGTTTAAGTCATTTATTAAAAGTTTTGTCAATATTTGGCTCCAAAAATGTAATTTGAAAGTAAGATTTGTGAACAAACAAATGAGAGAATAAGTGGTTCTAGCGCTTTGAAAGCAAAGGGCCAACGTTGTATCCACTAACAGGCCAATTTTTGTACCGTAGATCAACGTTGCATACCATCGCATCGAATCTTTTCAATGTAATTAAATAAGTTCTTGAATATTTGCGTTAGTTTACTTCCAGTTGGTGAAACACGCATTGACTAGAGTGTGTGATAGGGTATGGTTATATTGCGAAATATGGTCAAAATTGTCAAGGCGGCTTGCATATTAGGCCAAGGAATGGTACACATACCTTATGTATGGTTGTTCCAAAAGCCAATATTTTGGGCAACGGACAAACACATCAAGGTGTCCAAGTAGCCGTTTGGCTGAATGCCGTTTGGCCGCATGCCGTTTGGCCGAATGCTATCTGGCCGAACGAGTCGTTTGATTGTAAGCCGTTTGGCCTAATTATTATCAAAAGAATTTCGAAGAATTTCTGACATTCCAGCTGCCAATATGATCTACAGAAACATTTTCTTCTTTTTTTATCATAGGCTATTCTTTATAGTTCTCAAGAATTCTCAAAAGGTTCCTTCGGAAATTTAGAGATTCGTGACAAGCACTTGATAGAGCGTGGTTAATAGTTGTGCTGCATTTTCCGAACGATCTTTCAGTATAAGCAGTATGTATCGCTATCTGCTCGGTCGCCTTTTGTTGCAATTTTGCGGTGTTCAATAAATGTAAATGAACCCAGAATTTTCAACTTCTTTACGATGGTCTCCGAAGAAAACTTTCCAAACCAAATAATTATGTCACAAATTATTTTAGAAAATCTTCCATGTTTTACGCCAGAAGTGTCACAAAGGATTTTTTTTTTTCGAAATCTGGCATGAAATGCTTCACATAGTCCTCCATCTTTTCCCACAAATCTTTTCAGAGATTTCTCAAAGCCCAAGGATTATTTCCAAAATGCTTCTGGATATTTATTCGAAAATTTCTCTAGGCATTCGCTTGGAGAATCTATTGGGAATTCTTCAGAAAACACACCAAAACATTTCTTCATAAACTCTTCTGAAAGAATTCTTTCCGAAGTTTGTCCGAGTATTCGGTCAAAAATTCCCTCACAGATTCTTTCAAAAAGTCTTCCATGGATTCATTCGGAAATTTTCTTCAGCGATTTGTATGAAAATTCTATCAAGTCCACAAAGAATTATTTCAGAGCATCTTGCATGATTTATATCTGAAATTCCTCCACTTTTTTCAAAAAAAAAAAAATTCATGAATTTAAGCTCTTCGATTTTTTTTTTCAGAGATTCCTTTGATAAAACATTATGCGATGCCTTCAGTAACTTTTCCAGAGTTTTTTAGAACACTTTTAGTTCCTTCAAAAATTTGAACTTGGGTTACTTTGGAGATTCTTCCATAGATTTCACCAGAAATTCCCACAACAACTTCCAAAATCCAGAAATTCATAAGGAATTCCTACACAAGTTTCATAAAGAATTGTGTTAGAAAGTTGTGTATACATTTCTGCAGAAATACCTCCAGGTATTTCTTTAGAAAGTCCTTCAGCAATTTACCCTATTTTTTCGGGACTTCTATTTTTTCCGAAAAATCTGTCGGAAATTCCTCCTTTTAAACGATCTTCCAAGGATTTATTCTAAAACTTTCTCCGGAGTTTGCTTTGGAAATTACTGCAGCGGTTTTTTCAGAAATTCCTCCAGAAACTCTTTTTAAAAAATGTAGGATCCATTTGGGAATTTTCTGCAGGGATTGCTATAGAAACTGTCGTAGGGGTTCCTTAACAAAATTTTCGATGGATTCTTTCAGAAGATTTCCCATGGCTTTAACCATAAATTCGATTAATTATTTCGATAGAAATAGCTCCAGATTTTCCTTCATAGATTTCTGTAAAAACTTCTCCAAGGATTACTTAGAAAAAAAACTTCCACAGATTTTCCGATAATTCTCGTTTGGAAACACCTCGTAGATTCACTTTTGAAATCATCCAGGAAATCCTAAAGAAATTCAGTCAGAAGTTCTTTCACAAAATCTTCTAGGGATTCCTTCAGACTTTAGAATGTCCTTCAGAATTTCTCCATTTCTCTTTAAGAAGGTATTATACGGATAGCTTCCAAAAATGTTGCATGGTTTAGTGATACTTTTAGAAATATCTTTAGAGACTTCTTCAATATTCCTAGAAATACTTCATAATTTTAAGCAGGGATGTTTTCAAAAGTTTTTTCCATAGATTCTTTTAGAAATCATTCCAGCAGTTACCAGTGAAGTGGCGCTGAAATCTGAGAACCTTGACGGAGTAGCTCTGATTTTACCATGACAGCACTGGAATTAATTTATCACACATCTTGACAGAAATCTGCCGAAAGATAACAATGAACTTTTTATGGAATTTGCTACAAATTTTGGAATTAAATCAACTGAGCACACGCCAATATAGTATAAGGAGTCTACCAAAAATATCTGGAACATATTACAATTCTCGGTGAGGAAGTCATACGAAATCTCAAAAGGCTGCAACCCAGGGATGCCAGAAGATTAAAAAAAAATAAATCTGTATCATTTTTTCTTTAAATCTGTATCTCATACAAAATTTGGAAGCAAAATCTGTATCCCATACTAAATGAAATGGCCCTTCCAACTCAAAAATCGGTATTTCATATAAACGAAATTTGTATGAATGCTCAAAAATCTGTATAAAACAGATAAATCTGTATGTATGGCGTCCCTGCTGAAACCCCCTGCATTATTAGTCATCATAATACAATTGCAAGTTTACACCCTGAATTCTTAGTATCACGCATAGTCCAAATGTGTCACGTTTCCCCGTTCGTTGCGGTAACCGTATTTCTTTGTTCTTATGATTTTCTGTCAGCTTTTTTCCTTTCATTTTGCTAATACAACGTTACTGCAAGTTTAAGTTAAACCGAACTGTGAAAGAGCTGTAAGTTGCAATAAGTGTAAGTGATCGTAAATATTGATACATGTAGCTCTTTAACAGTTTCTTCAATAATATGGAAATGCTAATTGTCTCTTTTCCAACAGTGCTGGAGATCCTCCCAAAGAAATCTCTACACTTGTATTTTCTTGTTCGACCTGGCGTTACGTTCCAACTGAGAAGAACCTGTTTCTCAGCTTGATACTTTCTAGACCAACATTTCACTATTTGGAAAATCTCCTGGACTGATTGGGAATCGCGTCCCTTACCCATATGGTCTTGGTCACGCACTCACCGACTTACCGTGAATCGATGCAATGCAACTTATTGGCGGTCTAATCGGACATCTAACAAAAATCTTGTCATAGTTAATGGGTGGCTTCTCAGAAATTTACCGACGATGTTAGAGTTTGACTTACACTAACAACAATCTTAAATTTGTTAGTTTTTTTTTTAATTGAAAACACGATCAGAGTCTATGACTAATCAACAGAAAGTCTATATTCAAATTTATCAATGTTTTCAGATGAATTTCCCTGCCAAAAGTTAATTCACACGTTAGAAAGAATGTCCTTTTCTCGTAAAAGCAAAGAACAGCACCCGACTAACATGCAACATTAGCAATCATCAGTTAAAGGTACGCAGCTCAAAAAGAATATTTAACTAATTGGGGTTTTCGCTTCGACAAATTCCCAATTCACTTTCAATCAATCTCGGCATGCTTCACTTGTTGTTGCAATCATCCATCAAGTGAACCAAATTGACATTTCCAACCCGAGCCCCCACCGTGGCGCACGTGTTCCATCCATCCGACTGAAAGAGATTTAATTTACACACAAGTAAATGAATATTTCTTGTGTGAATAATGGCGGCAGAACCAAATCATGAATATGATTTACAGCCATGCAAATTTCCCATTAAAATAGGTATCTGGAAGGGTGTGCTGGATCCATCCAACGTACACATGGACGAGCAGTAAAAGCAAACGGAAGGGACAAGCTTTGCTCCCCCACAGTCAGCTCCGCATTGAAAGCGTGAAAATATTGATTCAATACGCTTTCGAGACCGGCAGCACGACCAAACTGCGAGCGACGGGAAACAGGAAGTCAAGTCCTAGTCAAGAGTGCGTGTAGATTTTCCACGACGACATGGTTCTTGGCTATGCTTGGAAATATAATTTATACTTGCCTACATATTTTATATCGTAAATTCACTTACATCACATCAAATTTAAATTTATATTTCGCCCCCCCACACTGAATCCCTTGTCCAACAAAGGAACACGGCAGAGGACAAAAAATAAGCGTGTGCAGCTTCAAGAAAGGACTCATGTGAGGGTTGCTGACTGCTCTGGCAGTAGGTTATGAAAAAGCGAGCGAGAAAATATTATTAGCTCTCGATGGGTCCTGCGGGAGCAACTGACAGAGTGGCGATGAATTTTGCTCCTCATCCGAAAAACTCTGCGTGATTTTTCCCTACGTCCCTCACCCAAAAAGTAGTCATAAATGTCGTGTGTGCCGCAGAAAATGGGAGTCTATACGAGCAGGCACACATCGGGAGGACGGAGCCCCATTATAAATAGAGTAAACTCGCTCGCTGCTGCGCCACACACATAATGGGATCCTTCAAACGAAAACGAACCGCTTTCCATCATGCTTCAGTGATTTGGGGTGATGTACTTCTCGACTGGCGATGGGTGTTTGAGTTTAAAAGGAAACGTTCCCTATACGTGACGGCCTGGTTTGGCTTCTTTAATGCGTTTAGCTTGGAGGAAGATGGAGTGTTCTGTGCAATTTTCTTCACCACCACTTAGTTTGGACTAGAATGTAATTTTATTATTTTTATTACAAATAAGGATAGCAGGCTTTCCGGATTGGTTAGGGGAGTCTAGACCTCTAGGGTCATAGTCATTTTTTTTTCTTTTCATTTATTTAGTTAACATCAAATTCATGATACTACTGAATCAACAATTTGCCGCCATAAAACTCGATTTGCAGCTGCAGCTCTCCAACGTCGGTCACGCTCAACACTCGCCAGATCACGCTCCACCTGGTCCGCCCATCGTGCTCTTTGCGCTCCACGCCTTCTTGTACCAACCGGATGGTTAGCAAACACCAACTTTGCAGGGTTGTTATCCGGCATTCTTGCAACATGCCCTGCCCATCGTATTTTTCTGGCTTTGGCCACTTTCTGGATGCTGGTTTGCCGTAAAGTGCAGCGAGCTCGTGGTTCATCCTTTTCCGCCTCACACCGTTCTCCTGCACGCCGCCGAAGATCGTCCTTAGCACCCGTCGCTCGAAAACTCCGAGTGCTTGTAGGTCTTCCTCGAGCATCGTCCATGTCTCATGTCCGTAGAGAATCACCGGTCTTATTAACGTCGTGTACAATGTACATGGTACATTTGGTGCGAAGGTGAATCTTTTTTGACCGCAGTTTCTTCTGGAGCCCATAGTAGGCACGACTTCCACTGATGATGCGCCTTCGTATTTCACGGCTCGCTTTATTGTCAGCCGTTAGCAAGGAACCGAGGTAGACGAATTCTTCTACCACCTCTAAAGTATCCCCGTCTATCGTAACATTCCTGCCAAGGCTTGTCCTGTCCCACGAACACGTTTACTTTAGGTGAAAGACGACGGAAGATGATCTGGGGTAGCTGTTCGGTTTCCCAGATCTTGACTACTAACTGGTGCAGACAGATCGCCAACTTTTCCGGGCCCATCTCGATGAGTTCTGCTGCGATACCGTCTCCTTACCAGCCGCTTTGTTGTTTTTGAGCTGGTGGATGGCATCCTTAACTTCCCCCAGCGTGGGAATTGGTTCGTTCCCGTCCTCTGCTGCACCAACATAGTCATTTCATCCGCTGCCTTGGTCATCCGTGCCTACATTCTCTTCGCCATTCAGGTGCTCGTCGAAGTGCTGTTTCCACCTTTCGATCACCTCACGTTTGTCCGTCAGGAGGCTCCCGTCCTTATCCCTGCAGATTTCGGCTTGCGGCACGTAACCTTTACGGGATGCGTTAAGCTTCTGGTAGAACTTATATGTTTCTTGTGAACGGCACAGCAATTCCATTTCCTCGCACTCCGCTTCTTCGAAGCAGCGTTTTTTCTCCCGGAAGAGACGGGCCTGGTGCTTTCGCTTCTGTCTGTATCGCTCCACATTCTGTCGGGTTCCATACTGCAGCATTACCGCCCGCGCTGCATCCTTCTCCTCCAGAACCGCTCTGCACTCCTCGTCGAACCAATCGTTTCGTCGACTCCGTTCCACGTACCCGATGGTGCTCTCGGCTGCCTTGTTAATGGCAGCTTTTTCTGTACTCCAGCAGTCCTCTAGAGGGGCCACATCGAGCACACCCTCGTCCGGCAACGCTGCCTCGAGATTCTGCGCGTATGCGGTGGCGACATCCGGTTGCTTCAGTCGCTCTAGATCGTACCGGGGCGGCCGCCGGTACTGTACATTGTTAATAACGGAGAGTTTTGGGCACAGTTTAACCATCACCAGGTAGTGATCAGAGTCGATATTAGCGCCACGATAGGTCCTGACGTCGATAATGTCGGAGAAGTGCCGTCCATCAATCAGAACGTGGTCGATTTGCGATTCCGTTTGTTGTGGTGATCTCCAGGTGTAACGGTACGGGAGGCTGTGCTGGAAAAAGGTTCTACGAATGGCCATGTTCTTGGAGGCGGCGAAATCGATGAGGCGTAGGCCGTAGCGTCTCTACGATTCCTGAGGTGAATTGGAAATGCTATGTATTATGTTAAATCAACATTTATCTGGTCATTAACTTCAAAATATCCAATTTTCGAAAGTGGTTTAACTAGATTTTATGTCTACACAAGTTAAATACAAATAAAATGTAAATTTGATTCAAATCCCTCACGCTTTTGATTCCAACTCAGCTCTCACAGTGCTCCGCGACAAGATCAACTTTGGCTCTAATTAGCAAAACCCCCCATTGATGGAAGTTCCCTGGAAATATCAACTTTCTGACTCCGTCGTCTGTTTCCGTCATCGCTCTCTTATCGCGTTGCAGGAAAGCTTGTTCCGACCTAAAGCCAAAGGCTTCATGAACCCACTAGCAGACCCACCCACCTCTGCTGAGATTGAGACAGAGTGCTCATTGCTTGCGGCAGCAACTCACACAACTCGTACAAAAAGCTCTTGTGCTAATCCTTTTGCATTCGTACATATATCAACTTTCTCCCCGGTTCCAACAGCGGAAACATATCGTCACTTTTCCGGATGTGGATGTCTGTCATTGCCGCGCTCGTCGTCGCCGGTAAGATGAAGTTCGCTAATCAAGCCACGTCAAACGATAACTTGGGGAATCGGTATGGAATGCACTGTTCAACAATAATGTTCGATATTTACCTACTTACCAGATTTTTTTTTATTTTTTTAATTACTGGATATTTGATGGGCTACGAATCTTAGAGCTTAGTCTACGCCGCAAGAAGCATACGCATCTGCTAGTCTCGGTGTTCGGCCAATCCCTTCCAGTCGTCCTGAACGTCTAGAGTTCTGAGCTTCTCATCAACTACCAAAACTCAACGTGTGTACGACCTACGACCTTCCACGAAGCCGACGGCTTCTTCCTGGTTGTCTGCTGAATTTGGTTATAGCGGCGTTTCTTCGACATACGAACTAAGTGCCCAGCTCACCACAGCCTGTTTCTAAGGAATAAGGGGGGGGGGTATAGAATGAGGGAAATGGGAGGTCCATGTAGTGTGGGGCCAGGAACCATCTTCCACAACTTCAAAAATGAAAGCCAGGTCTACTCTTTCCTCGACCCACTCGTCTCCCCGGATACACCAAGAACGCAAAGGGGAGCTTTGGGAAACCCCTCAAACTAGCACGCTAGCGCTAAATCAGTTTCCTGAGTGGTCCCTACCACTTCCTTTGTCCTCGGAAGGCAGGCAGGGTCGACAACACGCGTGCTTCCAACTGTACAACAAGTAGGGTATTTTAGCCAATAGTGGACCCCTTATCTATAGTGGACCCCCTTATATTTTTCGTAATTTTTCTGCTTAAATCTGTTTTTACCGGTGAACTTCCACCGGGAGACGATGGATCATGTTCCTAGCCAGTAGTTACAAGTGTGGAGCTACGCTGGAAAGCAATAATTTGATTTTTTGAACAAATTTGTAAATGTAAACAAATCTGGGGGACCACTATTGGTTAAATCCAAGGGGGTCCACTATTGTCTCCGTTTTAACATGGTAAGAGAATACGATTTATCCTATAGTGGACCCCAACAATCCTATAGTGGACCCCGGGGGGACCACTATAGGATAATTTGAGCCAGATTTGAAATGATTATTCTATGGGAAATATAGGGTGGTTTGGTAAGGTTTTTGTGTGCAATGTGCAGGAAAGACATAGAACTTGCTGTGCAAACGTTGACAGGGGCAATTTAATTGGAATATCATACTGTTTTAACGATCAGAACAATTTTCAGCTACTAAGGGGTCCACTATTGGTTAAAATACCCTATTAAGAACTGATACCGCATACACAGCTTCTGCGCTAGGTTGCGAACAAGAGCGAATACTATTATTTCTATCATTTCATTATCTACTTTGATCTCTACCCCCTTACGCTCTGAGTAGAA
The DNA here is from genome assembly GCF_035046485.1 of Aedes albopictus. Lineage (NCBI taxonomy): Eukaryota > Metazoa > Arthropoda > Insecta > Diptera > Culicidae > Aedes > Aedes albopictus. The sequence continues at coordinate 121,206,808 of NC_085138.1, forward strand.
AAAGTCTGATAAAGCCATCAAATGATCAAGTTATAAATAGAATACGGTCTCTAAATCAGAATGTTCATAAAACAAGTTTGGCTTAAAAGACTTAAACAATGCATAGGCAGTCGGGTGCATGAGACTTTTGCCAGTCTTAGTATGGTGGTATGAACTACCAACCAAGCCGATCTGTTCTAAAGCACAGGTCGTACGGCAGAAGTTTCACGCATTTGATGTATGCGTTCAATACATGGCCTAAATGCCTAATTTCACCTTCTATAAATTTTCACACTTGTTCGCAACCTAGTGAATACGGTAGAATAATCAGAATGTTTTCTTACCGGGAACATCTTCCAACCGCGGGCTCGGATCCAACCCAATAGACTAAAGTCACGACAGCAACGCTACCAGGTTGTTCTACTCACGGCCACTTAATCGCTGTAAGGGTCGATTTCTGGTACTGGTATGACCTACGTAGCCGACTCCGAAACCTTGGACCTCCTCTTGCATAGCGTCTAGCGTCTGTACTAGCTATTCTCCGAGTCCAAGCCCCATCTCTTCTGTAGCTCCAAAACGATGTGAGTGATAGCCTTTGAAACGGAATTCATCCCTACTCATCCTCTGGACAAGATTGTCCGGAGTTGTGTCCTCCCCGCATGTGGCAAGCATGCGGTCACGCATTGTGCGAAAACGTGGGTACACGAAGAAAAAGTGTTCCGTGTTTCCTCTAAATCAGCTCAAACCAAACGTTCGGGAGAGCCCGCATGATCGATAATATGTAGATACTGTCGGAAGCAATCATGGCCACCAACTATTCACCCTCGAGATCAAACTATGGGTCCACCTTCCTTGGTGGAACTATCCCACGCGCACTGCCATTTAACCATGGAGGCTAATCTGGCAGTCCTGTGTGTTCCTCTTTGTGCCATGCATTTTGAAGCACTGTATGCCTCCCCGATAAGGATGCCGATCCCGAGCAGGAGAAAATAGCTGATGAATAACTAACTCAGGTATGGAAAACCGAATACCTACAACCTGAATGAGGTATCAAGTAGCCCTGCATAAGAGGTAAAATACCTCAAATAATAACTGGTGTGTATTCTGTGCATAACGCGTGAATAATGACATCAGGTATGGCAATACCTAAATAATAATCGGCGATTTTTCCATACAAATAGCGATTTTTCCATAATTGAATAATACCTCAAGCAGTCCTCAACACCAAACCAATAACTCGTTGTGGTATTGTATCGATACCTACAAAATACCAAAATAAGTTATTTTCAATACCTGGACACCCGACCAATACCTTGTCTTGGTATGATACCTGACTTCGGTATGCTCCAGTTATGTGTTAGTTATTCATTCCTGCTCGGGTAGGCACAAAACCAGTGATAATGCAGAATGCGTCATGTGACACAGTACGGTACGCACTCGTAACTCTCAGGCGCATCAGCCTATAAGTACTTTCCAGCTTAACAAGGTAGTTTTTGGTCCTAAGCGCCGTGCCCCACGCCGGTCTGCCATACCCTAGTATGGACATAGCGACACTAGCCAGAAGATTGCGCTTACTGACATACACCGCAGAGCTATTTGGCATCTTCCGGGACAGTGCCATTATAGCTGTGGAGGCTCTTTTGTAGGTGTTATCAACGTGGCTTATCGTCGATCATCACCCCCCGTGTTTGACGGAGCACTTATGTAGAAGTGATAGTGCAATTGCCTACACTGATCAACGCTTGCTGCTCCGACTTTCGGTTGTTCACAACCACCAACTCAGTTTTGTGGTGAGCCAACTCAAGTTTCCTGGATCTCATCCACTCTTCCACAACCGCGATCGAGCGGGCAGTAGTCAATTCCACTTCTTCGATCGATTCATCGTCGACCTCCAGAGTAATGTCGACAGCAAAGCCGACGATCAACACCTCATCGTACATGACATTTCATAACACCGGACCCAGGATGGAACCTTGCCGGGCTCCTGAGATTATGTGAAAGCACTTCTGACCCACCTCTGTGCCGTAAACTGGTACTGGACTCTGGAAGTAACGTAACTTCCGAGAATCTTGTACAGGTACTCGGGTATCCCAGATGCAGGAGCGCATCGGCCGACACCATTGAACGTGTGCCCTATAACCAGAGTCACTACTGCACAGTAGCGGGGGATGCGATTCTCTTACACTGAAGCGCTATGGCGGCTGTATTTGGAACCGACAGGCTACGGCGGCCACCTGCACCTCGTATTGTTGCCGCAGTTCCGTGACGAATTTCTCCACTTCGGTGAACTCGTATAGGTTTTTGACCTTCAGAGTTACCTCTGGTGTAAGAGCCCTCGCTTCTAATATTCCTTAACCAAGGACCTTTTCCGCCAACTTCTTGTAAGTGGTACCCTTGCGCTGCTTATCACGCTTCAACTCCAGGACCATCTGCCCTTGACATTGCTTCGCATCGCCTTCAAGACGTCCGAGTACATCGACTGTTCTGTCAAGATGACGAGCGCGTCGCCTTTCCTGCGCTTAGTTTACGTCCCTGGCTTCCTAGACCTGCGGCTTTTGCTTCTTCTTCTGCTCGACCTTCGCCCTTCCCTTGGATCACCCTGCTCTGTGGTTGCTGAGGGCCTAACAACGGTCGCAACCCCTTGTTCCCATCCTTGCGGGACAGGCCAACCTTCTCAGGTCCACTCTTCCCAGCTTTCCGGGACGCCTGGCTGGGGTCCGACTTGCTGGCATTACTGCCGACGTTCGGGTTTATTATCCTCCTAGCCTTGCGCGCACCGCCAGACAGCTCCTTACCTGATAGCTGCCTCACCCGTTTTTGCGAGTGCTTATCATGACGACTTCATGGACGCAAAGTCGATGATCTTGCCAAGCTGCTGCTCAGCCACCTCGATTGCGGGCAGTCCTTCTCTTTTTTGGTTGATGACCCTCAACAACCACGCTCCGTCCAGTATCACCACCGGCTGGCTTGCCGGGAGGGGATCGAAGCTTCCCCGCTGGAGCTGCGTGCTCATCTTCCCGCTAGTGACTCCTCACTGCTCATTAACGCAGACACAGCCAACCCACTTTTTGCGAAGGGGTTAGCCTCGTCGTTACCGACACCGCTCAATTGTTATTTTTTGTAAAATTGACTTATTCTGGATCCCACACGGAAAGATCGATGTACACAGAGCAAGGAGTAACTTTCACGCAGCGATCGAAAAGACAAAAGATTTCATGCAAACTTGTGTGAAATTTCACGCAAATTTGTGTAACACCGGATCAGCACATTTTTTGTGCTGATCCAGTCGTACGCAAATATGAGTGAAAAATCCTTTGTCTTTTCGCAAGTTACTCATTCGCTGTGTACTTTCGTTTAAGGGTGCACAAGTAGCACGGGAAAAGAGTTCCACCACGCCAGAGCCCTGCATTAACGCGGCAAGGGACAAATTACTGTGGGGGTGCATAGGTACCCTACTGGCTCCGTTAACGATCGAGCCTCTTTTTCATCACCCCCTCCCCCCCCTCCAACCGCTCATTCCTCGGCACGGGTCGCTTGGCACCTTGAATTGAAGTTAGTAGTCCTATTCTTAGCCGGCGAATAAGCGGCTGACTCGTAAGCAAGGGGGATTCGTCAGTCACCGGGACTGTAATCCCTGCTGCCCCGAAATTCGTATCCTTCTGGCACTCCTAGTCGAACCACCCTTCTGCTGAAAAACGCTCGATGTTGAAACGCATCGACCACTGGTTGCTAGAGTCCGACATGGTTGATAACCGAACTCTACGAGATAATGATCTGAGTCGTTGTTAAGGTCCCTGAACGTTCTAACATCAATGTCGTCTGAGAAGTGTCGGTCATCTAACAGTACATGCTCGATTTGATTGCAAACTTTGCCGTTTGGGGGTCGCCAGGTGTACTTGCGGATATGCTTGCGTGCAAAGTAGGTGCTACTATTAACCTGGCATCATCAAAGTTGACTAATCTCAGGCCGTTGTCGTTAGTGATGGAGTGAAGCCTTTTCGTACCAACGGTTTGGACGGGCAAAGTCTTCTCATCCAACCTGTGCGTCGGCGTCGCAGATGAAAAACTCAAGGTAGCGTTTTGGGCATTCTCCATTGTCAAGACAATTATAAACAGATTCCTTCATGTCATCAGTTTTGACGTTGGTCGTCGCATATACGTTAATCAGGCTGTAGTCAAGTAATTTGTCTTGAATTCTCAATATGCAGATCCACTCATTAATCAGTTTCCTCCTCATAACTGCCTTAATCTGTTTCCCGATCACTATGAATTCAACCCTATGTTCTGCCTTGTCCCTGCCGCTGTGGGAGATGTTATTATTATATGTTGGCGACGGGATCTACTGCCCTGAATTCAGAACTTCTAGTATAACAGCCAAGTACATACCAACCGTCAGCAATTCACGAGCGAAAAGGATCACTCGTCCAGGTACTGATTGTAAAGTCATAGTTCTTATTTCGATGCCAGATCGGTTTTCGAGAGTATGTTGGTGGTGTTAGGCTTCTGTCTTACCGGGCTCGAGCTGCCTACATCGCGTTTGTAGGGCTCCCACCTTAAGTAAAGCTGAGCTATACAGCGTTCCTTTTCAGCCGGTGTTTGAGTCGAGCCTCCTTGGTGGACAGACGCTCGACACGCCTTCAATCTAGCTGAAATCAGATAAAAAAACCCGATTTAATCCACCTATGGTGAACAGAACCCTTCTTACACTTATTAAAATTATTGTTGTATTATTTGTATTTAACATATTTATTTTGTGTGATGGACAAAAAGTTCTAGAAAATATTGTGGATTTGGCATCTAGTGGATTGGTTTCCAAAATAGCATCATACACCATGGACTTAACTACCAGAAATGCCAGATACCTCCTAGTATCTTGTATGCAATGTTTAAAAAATAGCTTAGGGGTCGTCCATAAATGACGTAGCTTTTTTTAAGCGATTTCTAATACCCCCTCCCCCCTCGTAGCATTTCGTCACAAATTCAGATACCCCCCTCTATAAATGACGTAGCTTCTTAAACACCCCCCCCCCTGAAAAAAAAATTTCATGTCAAAAAAACAAAAAAAAAACTCAAATTTTGCTCTGATTTCAATATGATGTTTCAATATGATGTTTGGCGACGTTAGTGTTTCCATCGTGTATTGATTTGCAACCTTACTCAAGTGAAGATTCAAATCATTACACAACATTCTGAAAGGTCTTTTTTCTAGCCTGGATGTCAGTTCTCTGTGTTCCAATTATAACTTGTATGTTTATAGAATATTATGAAAAAAAATACAATAGCAAAAAAAAATCATCGCCAACTGCCAGGATCAAATCGCCGACATCAAATCCATAGGTGCAACCGGTGGAGATAATCACTAAAGCTAATGACTCAATGAACCTCCCATCGTTCTGCTTGATGCCGAAGAACAGGAAATTGATGCTTCCAATATAGTGAAATACCATATTAACCTGAGCTCTTCCGAAGATATTAGTTTGCTCACTAATAAATCTCTTTAGAATATCAAATTGGTTTCATTTGAATAAAATTCACCACGACATTTGAAGGACCCTGCAGGAGTTTCTTCTAAAATTCTTACAGCAGTTCATCTTGGAATTCCTCAAGGAGTTTCTTTCGGGATTCCCGTTTTTTGAGAATTTCTCCCTTTTGAATTCCTCCAGGACTTCCTTCTGGGATTTCTGCAAGAATTTGCTTTGGGATTCCATTTGAAAATTCCTCCTTATTGTATTCCTTCAGGGGTACCTTCAGTGATCCCTCCAAAATTTCCTTCCGAATTTCCTTCTTATATCTTAGATTCCTCTAAAAGTTCTTTCTGAGATTTCTCCAGGAATTTGTTTTGTAATGTTTTTCTAAAAGTTTATCCATGGTTTCATTCAAGAGTTCTTTCAAGGTTTTCTTCTCCTCTCTTCCACCAGCAGTTTCTTCGGACATCTCTTCAGGGATATTAACCGGAATTTCTGATGAGATTATATCAGAACTTCTTTCTGTGTTTCCCAAAGAAGTTCCTTTCGGGATTCCTCCAGGAGTTCCTTTTTTGATTTCCTTCAGGAATTCACTCAGATATTCATTCCGAGATCTCGGCAGGAAACCCCACCGGCATTATTTAAAGCGTTCCCAGGAATTGCTCCTGGGATTCCTCCAGCAGTTCTTCTACAGAATTCCTTCAGGAATTTCTTCCTGGATTCTTTTGGAATTCCTCGAAGACTTCCTTCTAGGATTTCTACAGGTTTTTTTTTCCAGGACTCCTCCACGAACCTTTTCCGGCATCCCTCGATTCCCTTAGAATTCCGAGAGGAATCCCTTTACGGATTCTTCCCATTGTTCCTTCTTGAATTCCTCCAGGATTTTCTTTCTTAGATTTCATCAAGAGTTATATCTAGATAATCTTCCGCGATTCTCAAAAAGATGCAATCGGAATTCCTTCAGAGATTCCTTTCGGGATTTTTTCAAAAATTTGTTCCATGTTTTTTTTTCAGAAGTTGAACCAGGATTTCCTTCTGAGAATCTACAAATATCTCCTTCTGAGATTCTTCCAGAAGTTTATTCAAGATTTCTCCGAATGCCACATCTAGAATTGCTCAAGGAAGTCCTCACAGAGTTTTTTTTTATTTCTCTATGATTTTCTCTCAAAATTCCTCCAGGAGTTCCTTCTGGAATTCTTCTGGAAGCACCTTCTGAGATTCATCCAGATACTTTTGGAATGTTTTCAGAAGTTTTTTTTTTCTGGGATTCCCAATATGAATTTCTGTGGAAATTTTATCCTTCTCCAGCTGGGAAAACCTATAAAGAACACCATGAGAAATTCCTTACAAAGCTGCTGGAGGAGCATTACGAAATACTTTTGTCAATATCCTTCGTAGAAAGCTACGTAGCATATCATGAGCCCCCACCCCCCTATCGTCACACTTCGTCACAAAATCACAAACACCCCCCTCCCCCCTAAAAAGCTACGTCATTTATGGACGGCCCCTTACATATTCTGGAATATTAGGGGGATTCACTAAACGGCGTAAACTGATTAAACTGATTAAACGTCGCGATCATCAAGGCAATCTTTGATTATTTCATTCGCAAAATCGTGAAACATTTCAAATAAGGGGAAAATCATGGCTTACGCAGCAATTTAATCTGTTTCGTGAATACCCCTATTGTATCTTTTGTTAACTGCCAAAAGATCTAGAATCGATTAATAATAGGGTAAGAAAATCAGCGAGATACACTTTGTCTAATATCTCTTAATCAGTCGATTAAATTAGCTCTGAAGTACTTGGTATTCGTGGTCATGGTGTAAAAAGGACAAAAATGATATATCTACTAAGTTAATCAGTTTTGGCATTAGCTAGTTATTTTGGCTGTCCGGTTCTTGCATTTTTCCCACAATATATAAATCCAAAGTTTTCATTTAACATATTGTTAGTTTTCATAAAATTCCTGTGTATTTGTAATTTGTTATTTATAACTTTGTTGAAAACAATTACCTGCTAGTATACACTTTGTATGAGGACAGCATTATTTATTGAAAAATAATTTCCCATAGACTGGTCAAAAATTAAGGCAAGTGAATATAATAATATAATAATAATATAATAATATAATAATAAAAAAGAATTTATTGAAATACTCTTCGTAAGATATCTCAGTAATCAAATGTCGAATCGAAATAAAATTTCAGGGCCTTATACAAGGATATTGTAGCTTTCCTTTGGTGCTAAGAGAACCCAAATCAGATGACAGACGGTTGAGATATTTATGATGGTACCCTTTGTCAAAAATCTCTCAAAAAGTTAACCTGTATTACTCCCAAGTACTCTTTGAAAGATATCTCGGTAACCAAATGTCCAATCCTAATGAAATTGTATAGGGTTCTACTAGAATGTTGTAGCTTTCATTTGGTGTCAGGATAACCAAAATCGGTTGACAGACGGCTAAGATATTTATTATGATACACTTGGTCAAAAATCTCAAAAAGTTTAGTTGAATAAATCCTAAGTACTCTTCGAAAGATATCTCTGTAACCAAATGTCCAATCGAAATAAAATTTCTGGGCGACCTACTAGGATGATGTAGCTTTCATTTGGTGCCAAAAGTACTCAAATCGATTGACAAACGGCCGAAATATTTATTATGATACACTTGGTCAAAAATCTTAAAAAGTTTAGATGTATGACTCAAAAGTACTCTTCGAGAGATATCTCGGTAACCAAACGTCCAATCGAAAAAAAATTCAATAGCGTTCTACTAGGATGTAGTAGCTTTAATTTGCTTCCAAGAGAACTCAAATCGGTTGACAGACGGCTGAGAAACGTGCGTGACTTTTTTTTGTAACGCACATACACACACACACACACACACACACACACACACACACATACACACATACACACACACATACAGACATTTGCTCAGTTCGTCGAGCTGAGTTCATTGGTATATGAGACTCGGCCCTCCGGGCCTCGGATCGAAAGTCGGTTTTTCGAGCGATATTTATACCCTTCTTATGGGTGTAAGAAGGGTAAAAAGAATTTATTGAAATACTCTTCGTAAGATATCTCAGTAATCAAATGTCGAATCGAAATAAAATTTCAGGGCCTTATACAAGGATATTGTAGCTTTCCTTTGGTGCTAAGAGAACCCAAATCAGATGACAGACGGTTGAGATATTTATGATGGTACCCTTTGTCAAAAATCTCTCAAAAAGTTAACCTGTATTACTCCCAAGTACTCTTTGAAAGATATCTCGGTAACCAAATGTCCAATCCTAATGAAATTGTATAGGGTTCTACTAGAATGTTGTAGCTTTCATTTGGTGTCAGGATAACCAAAATCGGTTGACAGACGGCTAAGATATTTATTATGATACACTTGGTCAAAAATCTCAAAAAGTTTAGTTGAATAAATCCTAAGTACTCTTCGAAAGATATCTCTGTAACCAAATGTCCAATCGAAATAAAATTTCTGGGCGACCTACTAGGATGCTGTAGCTTTCATTTGGTGCCAAAAGTACTCAAATCGATTGACAAACGGCCGAAATATTTATTATGATACACTTGGTCAAAAATCTTAAAAAGTTTAGATGTATGACTCAAAAGTACTCTTCGAGAGATATCTCGGTAACCAAACGTCCAATCGAAAAAAAATTCAATAGCGTTCTACTAGGATGTAGTAGCTTTCATTTGCTTCCAAGAGAACTCAAATCGGTTGACAGACGGCTGAGAAACGTGCGTGACTTTTTTTGTAACGCACATACACACACACACATACACACATACACACATACACACACACACACATACAGACATTTGCTCAGTTCGTCGAGCTGAGTTCATTGGTATATGAGACTCGGCCCTCCGGGCCTCGGATCGAAAGTCGGTTTTTCGAGCGATATGTATACCCTTCTTATGGGTGTAAGAAGGGTAAAACAGTGTTATTGATCCATGGACGCATGCGATAGGAACTTGTGAGGACCAGAGTTATGTTGGGTGCTGCTGGCTGCCAACTCACCATTTTGCAACTTTTTGTAGCCTGTAGCTGCTGAACTTCGTGGAATTTGAATATGTATGTTGTCATAGGATGTGGAGCTTTTTGTTTTGCAGGTATTACAGCGAGAATGCATGATTGTATGGATTTAGCAGGCGAATTCTTTGAAGCAAATCGCAAACTCCGTGGGTGGGTGTGAAAATAGCTTTAAGCTGGAATTTTATTAGTTCATAATACAAATTCTTAGTTTACAAATATTTCGCTAAGTAATACTTACAATATTCGGTATTCAGCTTCATTTTGAACAATTTTGCAACTCATGACATTTTTTTAACTCGTATCATTTCATCTCCTGTTGTAAGGGAACGTAATCGCCCACTGCTATAAACTTGTTGAATGGCCTTAGGAAGGGTGCATCCCTAGGAGAGAAGAAACAACACAAGTTGGCAAACCCTGAATTCCGCCAGCTTTGGACAGAAGTATTCGCGATCGCGGGTGCAAAAGACGCCATTGTTTTGTAACCATTTTTGAAATACACGAATAAAACGTAAAAACTAGTTTGATTGATACACCTGTGATTATAGGTTTAAGGTCAGAATAGTAAATTGTATGTACAGCTTAATACTTACTGTGATACGATTCTGTGATATTTATTATACTAATTCTTACTAGTAATTCAGGCAAATGAACAATCTGTCAATTAGTAGATTTAGATAGTAAGAAATTAACTCAACGTTTAAGGCTGAAAATATCAAATTACTTTTGCATGACTACGCACTACAATGTCTGGAATCGGAATCTTTATATCTCTTCTATTTACTCATCTCGCACTAGACACATTCTTCTATTACAAAAGATCATTAATCATGAGGGGCAGTGCTGCCAACAACAATCAATGCCTGATTTACTAGTAAGAGTTAGTCTAATATCACAGAATCGCATCACAGTAAGTTTTAAGCTGTACATGCAATTTACTGTTCTAACCTTAAACCTATTATCACAGGAGATGAAATGTTACGAGTTAAGACTATGTCATGAGTTTTAAAGTTCTTCTAAATAAAGCTGAACACCGAATTTTGGAAGAATTTCTCTAAAACAGTTGTCTATCACTCACATACGTTGGAGATGTTCTAGGGTGAAGGAAAAAGGTCATTCGGTTAGCCATGTCTCAAACTAATAAACTAGAAATCTACACAGCGTATTGGTTCCCTTATTAAGTATATGGTTCCCATTTTCATTCTACGAAAACTAACAAAGGATTGAAGCGCTGTTTGTTTTGTTTCTTATTTTTGTATTTTTTTTTGTCAAAAGTGAGCACCCATGAAAACAAAAAGAACGAAATCAATCGGTGCCGTAATCGCTTGTTTTCGAATAGGATGAATATGTGAGCGTGAGATTACTGATAGCACACATACCCTTTAACTTGTAACACATGCACGCCAAGGATAGATTGCGTTGGCGTGCATATGTTACAAGTTATAGGGTATGTGTGCTATAGTATGGGACACGCTTGTATGGAAAAAATAAATCCTCGCTCCAGTCGACTTTTTAGATCCCATTTAGGTCCCATATGAACTGTAAAAAATTTCAGCGCAATCGGTGAAACTATAATTTAGCGCAAGCGATTCAAAGTTTACATAGGATTTACTATGGGAAAAGTTACACTTTCAAACAAAAAATCCCAGAGGTCGCCCCTTGTCTCCTTAATTCAAATCGATCAACGCTTCTTGTAGAAAAATCATTTATGAAACTCTCCTTCGAAGACCGTAAAACAATTGGATGCTTGTGGAAACAGTTATTGATTTATTACCGATTAGTGATCCGACGAATGGCTTTTTGTTTTGTTTTATCAGCAGCACTGTAGCTGCTGCCTTGGCTGCTGCTGTTTCTGGGGGTGGTGATGGCACCCACCACCCCATGCAACAACGGCAGCAGCAGTGCTGCTGATAAAACAGAACAAAAAGCCGTTCGTTGGATCACTAATCAATAATAAATATATAACTTTTTCCACAAGTATCCAATTGTTTTGCGGTCTTCGAAGGAAAGTTTCATAAATGATTTTTCTACAAGAAACGTTGATCGATTTGAATTAAGGAGTCAAGGGGCGACCTCTGGGATTTTTTATTTGAAAGTGTAACTTTTCCCATAGTAAATCCTATGTAAACTTTGAATCGCTTGCGCTAAATTATAGTTTCACCGATTGCGCTGAAATTTTGCACAGTTCATATGAGACCTAAATGGAATCGGAAAAGTCAACTGGAGCGAGAGTTTGATGTTTGTCCCATACTAGTGTGCTATCAGTAATCTCACGCTCACATATTCATCCTATTCGAAAACAAGCACCGATTGATTTCGTCCTTTTTGTTTTCATGGGTGCTCACTTTTGACAAAAAAATACAAAAATAAGAATCAAAAACATTACTTATGTCGAATTCGTTTTTGAACCTGGGTTGGAACTGGATTGGCGGAAAATGTGTAAACAAACAAACGTCAAACAAACTCAAACAAACTTTAGTACAAGCGAAACCGAAGTCGGGTTGGGGTTGAAACTGTGATCTCATCCAGTTCCAACCCAGGTTGGAAATGAATCAAAAACGAAAACGACATTACTTACCGGTCCGACTAAGGTCTGAGTGTCCTCTGCTGTACGTTGGAATAGTATATATTCTACTCGATGCATGGCTGTGTGTTTTCAGTTCCGCACTCTGCGAAGGGTCCACAGATCGTCCTCCACTTGATCGACCCACCTATTTCGCTGCGCACCACATCTTCTTGTACCGGCGTGGACGATGGTTGGTTATCTCTGCAGCTGATGCAGTTCGTGGTTCATTCGCCTTCTCCAGTTGGGTTTACTAGGGGTATCCAGATTATTTCATAATCGGAACTCCGCCCAAAAAGGGGCTGTCCATAAACCACGTGGTCATTTTTTCCTGAACTTTAGACCCCCCCTCCCCCACCGTGGTCTTGCGTGGTTTTAGGCTGCACACCCCCCCCCCCCCACGCCCCGATCGATCGTAGAGTTCCGTGAAGTCCAAAGTAAGCTCGATTTCCTGTCACAATGCTTCCCTGAATTTTTCTGCTGGTGTCGTTGTCGGCTGTCATCAGTAAGCCCAAGTACACGAATTCTTCAACCGCCTCGATTTCATCACCGTCGATAGAAATTCAGGATGACAGGCGCGGTGATTCTTCCCTGGAGCCCTTTGTGATCATGTACTTTGTCTTTGGCACTTTAATGACTGATTAGATTCGCCAGCCTTCAATCTTTAGTTGGATGTACGTTATCGTCTCAAATTTTCGAGCTATAATATTAATATCAGCAGCGAAATCAGTATCAGTTTATCCGGGAAACCGTATTCATGCACCATTTTCAAAACAACAACCAAGAAAAAACGTATATTACCACAAGCTAACGTAAGATAAATAATTATCAATATTAACTATTAAATATGCAGACACCTGAAACATACTGTCAACATACCGTCATTTTACCCCTATCTCCCCAACATATGTATTCAGCTGCTGAATGGCTCGCATCAGCATCATCATGTTACTCACAAGTGATGGAGTATTCTAAATTCGCCTAGCACTGCACTTTGACTATACACTAACACGAGCGAGCAGTGTAGTGCAATAGTTCAGTTCAGGCAAAGCAAGTTGATCTCCGTGATTGTGTAAAGCGTAGAAGTTTTGCGAATGCAAAGCTGGTGGTTTTCTCCATCGCGCGCGAATCGGTCGTATGCTGTCACCACCAGTTGGTATTCTTGAAAATTTCGCCATTCAATTACATTAATTGGGAGAGATTTCATATTGGCAAACCACTTCAACTAATGAACGGTTTGGGGTAGATTTACAAAGCAAGCAAGGGATTATTTCTTAAGCAGTTTGCGGGGAAGTCAATCTTTGCTATATTGTGCATACATAAAGTAATATATCACAAACAGAAATCTATGTTTTATAACTATATTGAAATCTAAGAAAAGAGTGATTTTCCGGACGCATGAGTCTTTAGATTAGGGCCCAGAGGTATACACGCAAGAATTCACTGCTGAGGGTGACGGGTTTGATTCCTGCTCGTTCCAGCATCATTTCGTAATGAAAATTGTCTCAACTTCTTACCAAGAAGAACTGCAATACTACAATTCCCTGGACATGGCATTCCATCAAAAATCAACCTATGACCCTCCAGAAGATCGCGATCCGTAATGTAAGAAATGCTGGTCTAGTATAAGATTGTAACATACAAAAATGAACAAAATCGGTTGCAAGGCATGTATTTTATCAAAATGCAATATCAATTGGTTACGGGTAGTGTTTTCTAATTATACATAAACTATTACGAAGTGTTTGGTTGATTTTATTCGAAAACAAATTACTGCCAACTGAACTTGTCAAATTTCCTGCGTAAACCTTATTTACTTAGTAGGTACGTCAAGCTCAATCCCATCTCGGTTTGTTACTGCCAAATTCCACTTACCTACGTCGCACTCTTCAAACACTGCACGAGCGTGACATTTCACGGGGTCTGCTTGCGCGTTTGCGAGAAACGAGACACGTGGTGTAAAATCTAACAATCATTGCGTATCCAATCTCCGCATATTTACCACTGATGATGTTTACCACCGTCGTTCGTCATCGTCGTTGCCGTCATCGTAATGCTTGCTTCTCAAAACTCAAGAGACAACGCACTGGAAGTTGTTTCCACCGGTGCATCTCTGCGCCGGAGTTTCTATTGACACAAACATTCTATCTACATCGGATGTCGCCGATGATGTATGCACCCTATACGGTGATTGCATTCAAACACGTGCAGTAAAAATCGAACCTTTCGGGAGCACCGATTTGCGCCGGCGGTGCATTTGGAAAGAAATTGTCGAAAAAAAAAATGTCGAGTGGAAATAAAGACGTAGAGCAAACAATTGGAACTCGTTTGTGTCAATCAAATTAAAAGGCGCTTGTGCGATGGTTGGTGAAGGATGTACGATACGTTGAATGACACTGTCAACAAAATTTAGATGTTCTTTTTAGGAATTTAATAGAAAGTTATAAAATTTTTGGGCTGTAAAGAGCATACAAGATAGTTCTACCGCCGTTCTCCACATAGTTGTCCCATGTTGAAAAACTTGAAGCTGAGAAAAACGCTATCAAAACTATTTTTTGCTTCGGGATCGGGATTTGTTCCATGTATTGGTGCATTAGTGAGTAAATGAGAAAATGAGTTAGTGAGTAAATGAGTTGGTGGGCTGATGAGTATGTGAAATATGTTCCGTGGGTGTTAGTGAATTAAAGCGTTAGTCAGAAAATGAGCTACTTAGTGAGTTGATGAGCAATGGAGTGTTTTGTTAGTGAGATAAGCAGTGAGTATGAGTATATGAGTGAGGTCACAAGTGAGTTAGTGAAAGAGTGAGTTTGTTAGCCAGTGAATGTGTGAGTTAATGAGTGAGCAAGAGAGTAAGTCAGCGAGCCTGTTACTGAGTGTGCCAGTTATTGAGAAAATTATGAGTTAATGCGTAAATGAGCGATATAATGAGTTAGTGAATAATGTAGTGAGTAGACAAGTAAATGAGTGACTGAACGAGTGAGAATGTGTGAGTTAGTGAATAAATAAGTGAATGCGTCTGTTAGTGAGTGAATATGTGCGTCAAAAATGAGTAAATGCGTGAGTTCCTTGGCTATTCGAGCCCGTAGATCATTAATATTAACTTTTCTCGATCAGGCTAGATAACTGTGTAGTAGGCCTGTCTAGCTTTTCAAAAATATTCTCTGATTATCAAGTCCACCCCCGTATTTTGATTCGAATCCTGAAAGAAGCCTGAAAGGCCTTCATCATGGAAGCTTTTGAAAAAGCTTGCCCTCTGCGGTCTGTGAAGACCACAAGAGGAACCCCTTGGTGGAACTCTGATCTGGCGAAGCTCAGGAAACAATGTAGAAAGAGTTGGAACAGACGACGTACGGCTGGTTCGGAGGCTTTCAGGTCGGCTCGCAAGGCCTACAGGAAAGCTCTCCTAGCTGCTGAACCATCCGGCTGGAAAAACCTTTGTACAAATGTTTCCAGCTTGAGTGAAGTCAGTCGGTTAAACAAAATCCTTGCGAAATATAAGGATTTCCGGGTGAACGAACTTCGTTTGCCAAATGGCGATCTGACTTCCTCTGATGAGGAAGTTCTGGAATGCTTATTCAGCACACACTTCCCTGGATGTGTGGATAATACATGTTCGGATGAACCTTATGTCTTTTCTTGTAGTTATGATTCTTTAGCTTCGGCTCGGAGTATTGTAACTATAGAATCAATTGAGTGGGCTCTTAAAAACTTTGCTCCTTTCAAATCTCCTGGGGCAGATGGGATTTATCCTATTTTGCTTCAGAAGGGATTTGATTATTTCAAACATGTTTTGAAGAAACTCCTTGTTTGCAGTTTTGCTACAGGGTATATTCCCAAATCCTAGCGGGATATTACTGTAAAGTTTATTCCAAAAGTGGGTCGTTCGTCGTATGAAGAAGCAAAGAGTTTCAGACCTATCAGTTTGACCTCTTTTCTTCTGAAATGCTTAGAACGCTTTGTGGATAATCACATCCGTGATGTTCATCTGGCCAACGTGCCTCTTCATGTGAACCAACATGCCTACCAATCTGGTAAGTCCACTGTGACTCTTTTACATAAGGTTTTTTACGATATCGAGAAAGCATTCGCTCAAAAGCATTCTTGTATGGGTGTTTTCTTAGATATCGAGGGTGCCTTTGATAACGTGCCTTTCGATGCCCGCACGGAGTCATGGTATATCTCCAATGATTTCCAATTGGATTCACCAAATGCTCAAAAATCGATATCTCTTCTCGACATTGCGTCTAGTGTTTATGGATGCCCCCAAGGGGGAGTCTTATTCCCGCTTTTGTGGAATCTCGTAGCAGATACGCTATGGTGCAACTCAATAATAGCGGTTTTCCTACTTATGATTTTACCGACGACTACCTAACATTGTTAGTTGGTATGTGCATCAGCACCCTTTTCGACCTGATGCAAAAGGCCCTTCAGGTAGTTGAGGGTTGGTGTCGCCATTATGGCCTTTCGGTTAATCTGAGTAAAACATCTATTGTTCTTTTCACGGAAAGGCGAAACCGTAATAGCGTTCGACCTTTGCGTCTCTTTGATTCTGAAATCGATGTGAATGAACAGGTAAAGTACGTTGGAGTCATTCTTGATTCCAAGCTTTTCTGGACACCTCACATTGAGTTCAGAATCAAGAAAGCGTGTATGGCCTTCGGGCAATGCCGGCGTACTTTTGGTACAACTTGGGGTCTAAACCCCAAGTATATCCAATGGATTTACACAACTGTGGTTCGGCCAATATTGGCTTATGGATGTCTTGTGTGGTGGCAAAAGGATGAAGTGAGAACGGTCCAATCAAAACTAGGCCATCTCCAAAGAATGTGCTTAATGGCGATGTCTGGAGCGTTCTCTTCAACTCCCACGGCAGAGCTCGAAGTTCTCTTTGACGTTGCCCCACTACACATTCATCTCAAACAAGAAGCACTTTCTTACACTTACCGGTTACGGGTACTCGGTTTACTAGAGGAAACTCCTGTGAACCGCACATCAACACACACCTCGTTGTTTTCACTTTTGGTGAATTGGGACAAAATTGTTCTTGCTCCAAGTGATCTTACAATTGCTTGTAATTTTCCATATAGGACATTCTCCACGAAATTCCCTTCCCGGGAAGAGTGGACATCTGGTTATCTGGAGAGAAGTATTTCAGACGGCATCGTATGTTACACTGATGGCTCCCTTCTCGAAGGACGAGCAGGTGCTGGTGTATATTCTTGTGAGCTAAGGCTGCATCAATCTTATTCGTTTGGTAGACACTGCACCGTTTTTCGGGCTGAAATCTTTGCTCTTATGGGCGGAGCGCAATCAGCAACACGTAATGGGCAAAGTAGTTCACTTCTCTGTTCAGATAGCCAGGCTGCTATTAAAGTACTTGCGTCGGCCAACTTCAGGTCGAAGTTAGTTATCGCTTGTCGAACTTAAATGTAGGAGCTGAATTTAGCAAATGTTGATCATCTTGTTTGGGTACTTGACCATTCTTTCATCGCTGGAAATAAAATTGCTGATGAATTAGCTCGCACTGTAGCATCACATGACTTCATTGGTCCTGAGCCAGCCATTCTGATATCGAAAAGTTGGGTATGACATAGATATTGACCACTGAGTCGCGGAACACATTCATGTCTCTTTCCAGATAGGTGTCGTATACCCTTAACTGTTTGGATTGGAATGCTTCATTCGGATCTTATTCGATGACTCTCTTAATGAATCCCATCTTTTTTACATTATTCAGCTGTCACCGACGAGGAGCTTGAACCAGACGAATACCGTTGTTGTTAGGGTTGACAGTATTGCATCCAGTATAGATAATGCCTTGACACCTCAAGAATGGTAACTCTCAAGAAAACCTTAAAATCTGCCAGTGATACTTGAGAACAAAACCAAACTATGCCGAGTGGAAAAACAAACACAATGGCAACAAATTACTAGTTGTCTGTCTAGTTTGTTCGACAGAAGTTTCACGTGCTTACCTTCACCGCGAGAGGATTCTGAAGAAATTTACCGTTTTCACAGCGCTGCTGCAGGTGATTGCACGGGGAACGATGGTTATTTTTCCGGAGTCTGTCCCCTACTTTGTTTGGGCATCAATCTTCCCAAAACTGGTTGGTGACGAACCCTCCTCTCACTCCCATGCGCTCTAATTAAACCCCTGTCTTATCATCGCAAATAAGCCTCCCGGATGAGTAGCGAATTTGCAAAATCCTTGCACAATTTTGACGAAAAGTTTGTCTTCTGGGTGGAGTGGAAACTTATTCCGCGAGGGTCGGTCGCTGGTCGGTGCATCGCGTTTACCCATACTTTTACGCTCCGTTGAGATTGAAAGTTTCAACAGCGTCAGCGCAGGTTCTTGAGTGTCAGAGAAACTTAATCAAATTTTCGCCCGCTTTCTGTGGGCTTCAGGCTGACGGTAATTTAGAACTGGATTGTTGATGAAAAGATGCCAAGATTGCAGGAAGTGGTTCCACCAAGGGTTCCACTGATTCTGGGTTTCATTGCAAAATGACTATTTGTTCAAAATTTAACTGTATTTCAATAATACTTCATCGAAGGAGTTAACATTAAGTTTATAAGATTATTTTTCGCGAAACTAACACTTTTACTATTAATAAATTGGTTACCATTTTTTTGCCAGATACACATTGTGAACGATATTTTCCAACTTCAAGGCCAAGACAATGATGGTTGACTGTCAGCAACTGCGCCTTACACGTGTGTTTAACGAGATCACGCAATTTTCAGATTGCTCTTCAGAACTCACATTCTCTCTTGCAATCATCTTATCCCGACTGTCGGAATAAACGAAAGAAAAGACCTTCACGAGTATATGCATGTCTTACAATTTATGTGACCAGTCAGCGTGATGATTGCCACAAAGCTGCATTTGCATTACACTTGGCAATCAACAGACAATGTTGTAAAATCATGTGTGGGATGGCGACAATCGATGCCAACAGCTAAAGTGAGTTGTCTGTCCATTTATTACGTAGGGGTGGTGGGGGTAAAGTGGACAACCTAAGCATTTTGGTCGTTTCCCGCGGAAATGCGGCAAAATCCATCTGCTTTTCCGAGTAACATGGAAGGTAATGATATACTCTAGAAATCTTGTAAGGGGTTGCATTTAAAAAATATTGTTTTCTGTGATTATTTTCTTCACCAAATCGTGCATCAAAATAGCGTGAAAAAAATGGGTTGGGGTAAAATGGACAATCGATGGGGTAAAATGAACAAGTCGTTAAAAGTTATATAACAGCATATTGTTTCTATGTTTTTAAATGCAAACTATCAAATTTCATACGATACCTTTATTTTGTTGTTTTCAAACTTTTAATACAAACTTTAAAACACACTTAAATAATTATTGTAAAAATAGTGTTAAAAACAAGCACTGTTTTGGATGAAAATTATATTTTGTTGATATAAAATATTTTTTTATAACTTTTTACTTTAACTATCTCACGATAGGTATGACGGCTGATGATTCTGAAGTTTGCAACAAAAAATATTAAATTTTGGTGAAATTTGAACCTATTGTCCATTTTACCCCCACGGTCTGATTTTGTTAAAATTATTTCCAAAACTTTTTTTTTTTACGAAACTTAAATTTTTTTTCGGTCAAATATATTCTTCTACGTGGACTTTATTGGTTTAGGGTTTAAAACTTGTAATAATTTGAAAATAACTTACGAGAAAACCTTAGCAATTATATGCATTTTTTACATCATTTCCGATTTTTCACGTGATTTTTAAAGTTTTTGTCATCTTGAAGAGGTATATTTGATTTTAATGTTCAAGATCAGCAAAAGTATAATGATTCATGCTTAGGCATAAGCTCCAATCGTTGAAACATTTTGAAAAACAATAAAAGCCATGAAACTGTACCTTGTCCATTTTACCCCACCTGTCCACTTTACCCCCACCACCCCTAAGGGGTTGCAGGGGGAAGGGGTGATACGCGTCATACAAGAATATTTAGGGATTACAATCTGCACGTAATACTGACTGTATTTCTGAAGTAGTTCAGAGTGATTTTTTAAGAAAAGCTCGTGGAACCTCTACTAGAACTTTTGGAGCAATTCGTGGAACAATTCTTAAAGGAAGTGTTTGAAAAATTCCATACATCAGGAACAATTGCTGAAGGAGCTCCTTCATGAGTTGTTCATAAAAGAACTCCCATAATAATTATCAAAAGAAAATCTGCAGAAATTGCTTAAGCATCTTTTCTAAGAATTTCCGCCTAAACTCCCAGAGAGGACCCTGCATAGGCATCTTTCAGGTATCAGAAGGCTGGCTTCAGAGACATGTTATCCTCATTTGGGACATTTGTGCCATCGCCATAATAATATCCTATTCGATTATCTACCCGAGGAAAAAGGAAGGAAATAAAGACAAGGATGGAGATAAGGACAGGTAGGGAAATAGGAAAAAATACCCTGGGAGAGGGTACTTACGCATAAGCGTACCACAAAGGGTTCAAACAGCGCCCTGAAAAGGGCGCTGTAATAACGCATAAAGCGAAAGAGAGCCTATAGCTCTTTACCACAGCGGGTTAAGAACAACAGAATATCCTGAAGATTCCGGTTTATATAGAGTCAGTTTCACTTAATAAGTGTTTACCGAATACTCGGAAACGCAGTTGCGCAAAAACTGGACAGTAACATATCATATGAAACGATGTTCCATAATCGGATTCATAGCTATCACATTCAAATGATTCAGTTTTCTGAATATTCGCCATGTGATAGCTGAGTCGCAGTGACCAATCAATGCTCTGACCAGCATGCTGCAATTCTGCTTTGACAGATTTGTTAGATACTTCGCCACCTTTGAAGATGGCTCAGTACAATACAATTCAGTTTGATGACATGACTCCAAACTATTCCAGTATTGTCTGTGTTGAGTGGCAGTCCAGATGTGAATCTGAAGCTTTACCCACCACTTCGATATCGGAATAGCTGGCTCAGGGCCAATGAAGTCATGTGCTGCTCCAGTGCGAGCTAACTCTTTCATCAGCCAATTCATTTCCAGCGATGGAAGAATGGCCAGGTACCCATACATATGCTGAATTCAGCTCCTCGATTTGAGGTCGACAAGCGATAACTATCTTCGACCTGGGGTGGGCCGAAGCAAGTGCTTTAATAGCAGCCTGGCTATCTGAACAGAAGTATATTACTTTGCCCATTACGTGTTGCTGAAGTGTCGATTGCACTCCGCACATAAGAGCAAAGATTTCGGCCTGAAAAACGGTGCAGTGTCTACCAAGTGAGTTAGACTGATGCAGCCTTAGCTCACGAGAATAAACACCAGCACCTGCTCGTCCTTCGTGAAGGGAGCCATCAGTGTAACATACGATGCCGTCTGAAATACTTCTCTCCAGATATCCAGATCGCCGTCGAAATGCTCACTTCGGAATAGAAAAAGAAAAAAAATCGAACCACCGAAGCAAACGCGCGCGACACTGGCACCCGGACGAAATCCTATCACACACTGATCAACAGGGATGGAAAATGATGAAGATTGTAGCTGAGCAGACACAAACCAAAACAAACATACTCGTGAACAACAGGGGCCCGAGAATACTCGCACTTCTTCAATCGTGAGTAAACGAAGCTGGCAAGCACTCGCATATGATTCGCGAAGCTTCGTGAGTTTTTTGCATTTTGACGAAAAACGCATTTTAACGACTGACAGTGCTGCTTTTCAGGAACAATGAAGCATAAAGCATTAGTTTCTGTTGGATAATCACTGAATTTGCTATTATAACCCCAACAAAATGCATCTCTCGCACCTCCACTAGTTTTTCACGAATAAAAGCTCATGAGTGTTTCTGTTTTTGTTTTGCTTCTTACTCACGAAGCAGGCGGGTGCGAATAAACTCACACACTGTTTACTCTCGGAATCGTGAGTAAGCCTTGTGTTGAGCGAGGTTTTGTTATCCTCCAAGTTCCATCCTCCACGAATATTGTGCTATTTTTTTTAGTACGATTAGTTATCTTCCCAAGCCATCCTCCAGGAATATACTCAGATTGCATATATTCAGGAGTATAAGCAGAAAACAGTGAATTACTTTTTAGTACGATTAGTTATCCTCCAAGCAAAGTATCAGGTAGGTATACATTTAGGGGTATTACGTGGATTTGAACGATCCGGCAGATCAATCAATGCATTTTTTTTTTGCAATACTGCAATTTCAATGCAGATTACTTTGTGATAAATACAGACATACTAAATACAAAATTCAAACAATAAGCCCGTTTCCTGAAAGCAAAAACTCATACAACGGATCTGTAACTATAAGCTTCCAGCATTAAAAATCAACATTCTGTATTTAAAAAATATTTATCGTAATTTCGCGTCATATGGCTCCCTCCAAAAACAAATTCAGGACATGACCATCATACAGGATTCATCCTTAGAGTCCTGCTGGTGAGTCCTGATGTCGAAAACTTATGCCACGGATCTGTAACTCTGAGCTTCCGGGATCAAAAATCGACATTTTCTATAGAAATCATATTTGTCAATAGTTCGGCTCATATGGCTCCTTCCCAAAACAAATTCAGGACATGACCACCATACAGGATTCGTCCTTAGAGTCCTACTGGTGAGTCCTGATGTCGGAAACTTATGCCACGGATCTGTAACTCTGAGCTTCCGGGATCAAAATTCGACATTTTCTATAGAAATCATATTTGTCGTTAATTCGAGTCATATGGCGCCCTCCCAAAAAAAAATTCAGGACATGACCATCATACAGGATTCGTCCTTAGAGTCCTGCTGGAGAGTCCTGATGTCGGAAACTTATGCCACGGATCTATAACTCTGAGCTTCCGGGATCAAAACTCGTCATTTTCTATAGAAATCATATTTGTCGTAATTTCGGCTCATATGGCTCCTTACCAAAACAAATTCAGGACATGACCATCATACAGGATTCGTCCTTTGAGTCCTGCTGGTGAGTCCTGATGTCGAAAACTTATGCCACGGATCTGTAACTCTGAGCTTCCGGGATCAAAACTCGTCATTTTCTATAGAAATCATATTTGTCGTAATTTCGGCTCATATGGCTCCTTACCAAAACAAATTCAGGACATGACCATCATACAGGATTCGTCCTTTGAGTCCTGCTGGTGAGTCCTGATGTCGAAAACTTATGCCACGGATCTGTAACTCTGAGCTTCCGGGATCAAAAATCGACATTTTCTATAGAAATCATATTTGTCGTTAATTTGAGTCATATGGCTCCTTACCAAAACAAATTCAGGGTCATGTCCACCATACAGGATTCGTCCTTAGAGTCCTACTGGTGAGTCCTGATGTCGAAAACTTATGCCACGGATCTGTAACTCTGAGCTTCCGGGATCAAAAATCGACATTTTCTATAGAAATCATATTTGTCGTTAATTCGAGTCATATGGCGCCCTCCCAAAACAAATTCAGGACATGACCATCATACAGGATTTGTCCTTAGAGTCCTGCTGGAGAGTCCTGATGTCGGAAACTTATGCCACGGATCTGTAACTCTGAGCTTCCGGGATCAAAAATCGACATTTTCTATAGAAATCATATTTGTCGTTAATTCGAGTCATATGGCGCCCTCCCAAAAAAAAATTCAGGACATGACCATCATACAGGATTCGTCCTTAGAGTCCTGCTGGAGAGTCCTGATGTCGGAAACTTATGCCACGGATCTGTAACTCTGAGCTTCCGGGATCAAAAATCGACATTTTCTATAGAAATCATATTTGTCGTAATTTCGGCTCATATGGCTCCTTCCCAAAACAAATTCAGGACATGACCATCATACAGGATTCGTCCTCAGAGTCCTGCTGGTGAGTTCTGATATCGGAAACTTATGCCACGGATCTGTAACTCTGAGCTTCCAGGATCAAAAATCGACATTTTCTATAGAAATCATATTTGTCGTTAATTTGAGTCATATGGCTCCTTCCCAAAACAAATTCAGGACATGACCATCATACAGGATTCGTCCTTAGAGTCCTGCTGGAGAGTCCTGATGTCGGAAACTTATGCCACGGATCTGTAACTCTGAGCTTCCGGGATCAAAAATCGACATTTTCTATAGAAATCATATTTGTCGTTAATTCGAGTCATATGGCGCCCTCCCAAAACAAATTCAGGACATGATCATCATACAGGATTTGTCCTTAGAGTCCTGCTGGAGAGTCCTGATGTCGGAAACTTATGCCACGGATCTGTAACTCTGAGCTTCCGGGATCAAAAATCGACATTTTCTATAGAAATCATATTTGTCGTTAATTCGAGTCATATGGCTCCCTCCCAAAACAAATTCAGGACATGACCATCATACATTCGTCCTTAGAGTCCTGCTGGAGAGTCCTGATGTCGGAAACTTATGCCACGGATCTGTAACTCTGAGCTTCCGGGATCAAAAATCGACATTTTCTATAGAAATCATATTTGTCGTAATTTCGGCTCATATGGCTCCTTCCCAAAACAAATTCAGGACATGACCATCATACAGGATTCGTCCTCAGAGTCCTGCTGGTGAGTTCTGATATCGGAAACTTATGCCACGGATCTGTAACTCTGAGCTTCCAGGATCAAAAATCGACATTTTCTATAGAAATCATATTTGTCGTTAATTTGAGTCATATGGCTCCTTCCCAAAACAAATTCAGGACATGACCATCATACAGGATTCGTCCTTTGAGTCCTGCTGGAGAGTCCTGATGTCGGAAACTTATGCCACGGATCTGTAACTCTGAGCTTCCGGGATCAAAAATCGACATTTTCTATAGAAATCATATTTGTCGTTAATTCGAGTCATATGGCGCCCTCCCAAAACAAATTCAGGACATGACCATCATACAGGATTTGTCCTTAGAGTCCTGCTGGAGAGTCCTGATGTCGGAAACTTATGCCACGGATCTGTAACTCTGAGCTTCCGGGATTAAAAATCGACATTTCCTATAGAAATCACATTTTTCGTAATTTCGGCTCATTCGTCATTTTCTATAGAAATCATATTTGTCAATAGTTCGGCTCATAGTCATTTTCTATAGAAATCATATTTGTCGTAATTTCGGCTCATATGGCTCCTTCCCAAAACAAATTCAGGACATGACCATCATACAGGATTCGTCCTTAGAGTCCTGCTGGAGAGTCCTGATGTCGGAAACTTATGCCACGGATCTGTAACTCTGAGCTTCCGGGATCAAAAATCGACATTTTCTATAGAAATCATATTTGTCGTAATTTCGGCTCATATGGCTCCTTCCCAAAACAAATTCAGGACATGACCATCATACAGGATTCGTCCTCAGAGTCCTGCTGGTGAGTTCTGATATCGGAAACTTATGCCACGGATCTGTAACTCTGAGCTTCCAGGATCAAAAATCGACATTTTCTATAGAAATCATATTTGTCGTTAATTTGAGTCATATGGCTCCTTCCCAAAACAAATTCAGGACATGACCATCATACAGGATTCGTCCTTTGAGTCCTGCTGGTGAGTCCTGATGTCGAAAACTTATGCCACGGATCTGTAACTCTGAGCTTCCGGGATCAAAAATCGTCATTTTCTATAGAAATCATATTTGTCGTTAATTCGAGTCATATGGCTCCCTCCCAAAACAAATGCAGGACATGACCATCATACAAGATTCGTCCTTAGAGTCCTGCTGGAGAGTCCTGATGTCGGAAACTTATGCCACGGATCTGTAACTCTGAGCTTCCGAGATCAAAACTCGTCATTTTGTATAGAAATCATATTTGTCGTAATTTCGGCTCATATGGCTCCTTCCCAAAACAAATTCAGGACATGACCATCATACAGGATTCGTCCTTTGAGTCCTGCTGGTGAGTCCTGATGTCGAAAACTTATGCCACGGATCTGTAACTCTGAGCTTCCGGGATCAAAAATCGACATTTTCTATAGAAATCATATTTGTCGTTAATTCGAGTCATATGGCGCCCTCCCAAAACAAATTCAGGACATGACCATCATACAGGATTCGTCCTTAGAGTCCTGTTGGTGAGTCCTGATGTCGGAAACTTATGCCACGGATCTGTAACTCTGAGCTTCCGGGATCAAAATTCGTCATTTTCTATAGAAATCATATTTGTCGTAATTTCGGCTCATATGGCTCCTTCCCAAAACAAATTCAGAACATGACCATCATACAGGATTCGTCCTCAGAGTCCTGCTGGTGAGTTCTGATATCGGAAACTTATGCCACGGATCTGTAACTCTGAGCTTCCAGGATCAAAAATCGACATTTTCTATAGAAATCATATTTGTCGTTAATTTGAGTCATATGGCTCCTTCCCAAAACAAATTCAGGACATGACCATCATACAGGATTCGTCCTTAGAGTCCTGCTGGAGAGTCCTGATGTCGGAAACTTATGCCACGGATCTGTAACTCTGAGCTTCCGGGATCAAAATTCGTCATTTTCTATAGAAATCATATTTGTCAATAGTTCGGCTCATATGGCTCCTTCCCAAAACAAATTCAGGACATGACCACCACACAGGATTCGTCCTTAGAGTCCTGCTGGAGAGTCCTGATGTCGGAAACTTTTGCCACGGATCTGTAACTCTGAGCTTCCGGGATCGAAATTCGTCATTTTCTATAGAAATCATATTTGTCGTAATTTCGGCTCATATGGCTCCTTACCAAAACAAATTCAGGACATTACCATCATACAGGATTCGTCCTCAGAGTCCTGCTGGTGAGTTCTGATATCGGAAACTTATGCCACGGATCTGTAACTCTGAGCTTCCAGGATCAAAAATCGACATTTTCTATAGAAATCATATTTGTCGTTAATTTGAGTCATATGGCTCCTTCCCAAAACAAATTCAGGACATGACCACCATACAGGATTCGTCCTTAGAGTCCTGCTGGAGAGTCCTGATGTCGGAAACTTTTGCCACGGATCTGTAACTCTGAGCTTCCGGGATCAAAACTCGTCATTTTCTATAGAAATCATATTTGTCGTAATTTCGGCTCATATGGCTCCTTACCAAAACAAATTCAGGACATGACCATCATACAGGATTCGTCGTTAGAGTCCTGCTGGTGAGTCCTGATGTCGGAAACTTATGCCACGGATCTGTAACTCTGAGCTTCCGGGATCAAAATTCGTCATTTTCTATAGAAATCATATTTGTCGTAATTTCGGCTCATATGGCTCCTTACCAAAACAAATTCAGGACATGACCATCATACAGGATTCGTCCTTTGAGTCCTGCTGGTGAGTCCTGATGTCGAAAACTTATGCCACGGATCTGTAACTCTGAGCTTCCGGGATCAAAAATCGTCATTTTCTATAGAAATCATATTTGTCGTTAATTCGAGTCATATGGCGCCCTCCCAAAACAAATGCAGGACATGACCATCATACAAGATACGTCCTTAGAGTCCTGCTGGAGAGTCCTGATGACGGAAACTTATGCCACGGATCTGTAACTCTGAGCTTCCGAGATCAAAACTCGTCATTTTGTATAGAAATCATATTTGTCGTAATTTCGGCTCATATGGCTCCTTCCCAAAACAAATTCAGGACATGACCATCATACAGGATTCGTCCTTAGAGTCTTGCTGGTGAGTCCTGATGTCGAAAACTTATGCCACGGATCTGTAACTCTGAGCTTCCGGGATCAAAAATCGACATTTTCTATAGAAATCATATTTGTCGTTAATTCGAGTCATATGGCGCCCTCCCAAAACAAATTCAGGACATGACCATCATACAGGATTCGTCCTTAGAGTCCTGCTGGTGAGTCCTCATGTCGGAAACTTATGCCACGGATCTGTAACTCTGAGCTTCCGGGATCAAAAATCGACATTTTCTATAGAAATCATATTTGTCAATAGTTCGGCTCATATGGCTCCTTCCCAAAACAAATTCAGGACATGACCACCATACAGGATTCGTCCTTAGAGTCCTGCTGGTGAGTCCTGATGTCGGAAACTTATGCCACGGATCTGTAACTCTGAGCTTCCGGGATCAAAATTCGTCATTTTCTATAGAAATCATATTTGTCGTAATTTCGGCTCATATGGCTCCTTCCCAAAACAAATTCAGGACATGACCATCATACAGGATTCGTCCTTAGAATCCTGCTGGTGAGTCCTGATGTTGGAAACTTATGCCACGGATCTGTAACTCTGAGCTTCCGGGATCAAAAATCGACATTTTCTATAGAAATCATATTTGTCGTAATTTCGGCTCATATGGCTCCTTACCAAAACAAATTCAGGACATGACCATCATACAGGATTCGTCGGTAGAGTCCTGCTGGTGAGTCCTGATGTCGGAAACTTATGCCACGGATCTGTAACTCTGAGCTTCCGGGATCAAAAATCGTCATTTTCTATAGAAATCATATTTGTCGTTAATTCGAGTCATATGGCTGCCTCCCAAAACAAATTCAGGACATGACCATCATACAGGATTCGTCCTTAGAGTCCTGCTGGAGAGTCCTGATGTCGGAAACTTATGCCACGGATCTGTAACTCTGAGCTTCCGGGATCAAAACTCGTCATTTTCTATAGAAATCATATTTGTCAATAGTTCGGCTCGATTGTGCGATATTTGCCAGAAAACCATTTGCCAGAATACTATTTGCCCGAAAGTACCATTTGCCATAATGTACCAATTCCCAGAATTTAATATCAAATATTAAATTCTGGGGATTGGTACATTCTGGTAGGGGGATTAGGGGCATAATGGACACCCGGGGCGAAATGGACACCCCTGTTTTTACCGAAACCGTTGACTTTTATGTAAAACTTTTAATGCATAAGTGTAAAGGAACAAGTCATGGTTCTATTTTTCAAAAGTACCATTTATATTACTCCAAAATAACCAAAATATCTTTGAAATTGAAATATGTTTTTCAAATAGTGAAATTCTTATAATTTCTAAGCAGCATCAAATAAGGTATTACGAGTTTTGGAGTGTGTCCACCATAAAAACAAGTGAATTGTTACCTTATCTACATGTAAACGAAGATTTAACAATAGATGAAGAATCTTATTTTTGATCAGAATTTGCTTAAAATAGCAATTTTAATGTAGTTGTCGATTCGGGGCGAAATGAACACTGGCAATTACGAATGGATGTACGCGCATTGCATACTGTTAGGCGTTTTAGAGAGTTTGGAAAAAGTCAATCCGATTATTTTAGTCTAAAGTTTATTCAATTAGCTTTGATGTTATGTAAACTCGTCTAAGATGGAGTATTATATCTGTGGTATTGATCACCATAGACAAATCACTTAACTGGTCGATGTAACCAAAGAATTAGCACAAAATATGCAGGGGTGTCCATTATGCCCCGTACCTTTCCAGCCAGCCCTAAAAAACACACGGTTTACTATTCATTATTTCTTCACAATAAAAACATTCTACAAGCTGTAAATGATTGAAATACGTAGGGAACAAGTTGAAGTTGTAAGTCAACTGATAATATGTTAAGTTTTACTCTGTTATACAAGCCTAACGTACTCATTTGCTTAGGGTGTCCATTATGCCCCTAATCCCCCTAATTTTTCAACTTATTTTATCGAACACGTTACCAGAAAATAAAATGGCTCAATGTTCAGTCCACAGGATTTGCAGCAAATATCCTTGGGAATGATCCTTAAGGATCGCCAGGACACTACGTCGTCACAATCTCCCACCCTTTGCGTTAAAGTGGATAAAAAAGTCAATTCCTTAGAATAATTCATTTTTCAACTTATTTTATCGAACACATTACCAGAAAATAAAATGGCTCAATGTTCAGTCCACAAGATTTGCAGCAAATGTCCTTGGGAATGATCTTTAGGGATTGCCAGGACACTACGTCGTCATAATCTCCCACCCTTTGCGTTAAAGTGGATGAAAAACCCAATATCCTAGAATAATTCATTTTTCGAGATATTTCATCGAACACATTACCAGAAAATAAAATGGCTCAATGTTCAGTCTACAGGATTTGCAGCAAATGTCCTTGGGATTGATCCTTAAGGATTGCCAGGACACTACGTCGTCATAATCTCCCACCCTTTGCGTTAAAGTGGATGAAAAACCCAATATCCTAGAATAATTCATTTTTCGAGATATTTCAACGAACACATTGCCAGAAAATAAAATGGCTCAATGTTCAGTCTACAGGATTTGCAGCAAATGTCCTTGGGATTGATCCTTAAGGATTGCCAGGACACTACATCGTCATAATCTCCCACCCTTTGCGTTAAAGTGGATGAAAAACCCAATATCCTAGAATAATTCATTTTTCGAGATATTTCAACGAACACATTGCCAGAAAATAAAATGGCTCAATGTTCAGTCTACAGGATTTGCAGCAAATGTCCTAGGGATTGATCCTTAAGGATTGCCAGGACACTACGTCGTCATAATCTCCCACCCTTTGCGTTCAAGTGGATAAAAAAGTCAATTCCTTACAATAATTCATTTTTCAACTTATTTTATCGAACACATTACCAAAAATAAAATGGCTCAATGTTCCGTCTACAGGATTTGCAGCAAATGTCCTTCGGAATGATCCTTAAGGATCACCAGGACATTAAGTCGTCACAATCCCCCACCCTTTGCGTTAAAGTGGATGAAAAACCCAATATCCTAGAATAATTCATTTTTCGACTTATTTCATCGAACACATTACTAGAAAATAAAATGGCTCAATGTTCAGTCCACAGGATTTGCAGCAAATGTCCTTGGGAATGATCCTTAAGGATTGCCAGGACACTACGTCGTCATAATATCCCACCCTTTGCGTTAAAGTGGATGAAAAACCCAATATCCTAGAATAATTCATTTTTCGAGATATTTCAACGAACACATTGCCAGAAAATAAAATGGCTCAATGTTCAGTCTACAGGATTTGCAGCAAATGTCCTTCGGAATGATCCTTAAGGATTGCCAGGACACTACGTCATCACAATCTCCCACCCTTTGCGTTAAAGTGTAAAAAAAGTCAACAAATTTGTTCAATGAGTTATTTCGCTATTAATGTTTCTAAGGAGGGATATGTCGTCTTGATAATAGGGCCATTTACCCTATATAGAGTAGTTTACCCTAGTTTCCAACTCATTTGGATTGACTACAGCACTAACATTACAATAATTAACCCTTGAAGTTCCAATTTATGTTGCTGAGCGGAATACGCCTAAATGTATGTAATTCCGTCAAGGGTGGAATGGCCGCAGGGAAACAAAACCGATCTTCGTGATTTTGGGTGAAATTGATCAGTGGGGAGAAATTGATCGACGTGAGGGCAATTTTTATTTGTCAAAAATAAAACTTTTAACTTAAAACAATTTGTAGAAAATGACCATCATCTGGCTCAAGGATTATTGAATGATGAATTTACATGTTTTACAGCCAATCAGTCACATATTTCTGTATTATATTCAATATTTTCCGAAATTGCGTGTTTGGCGAATTCCAAAGACACTTTCAAACTTTTGTTACCGTAGCTGTATCGTACATGGAATAAATATTCGAATGAATGTTTATAGCTGCCAAGTGTTCGCTAAACCCGACTTCGCCATCAAAGGTATTGATATTTATGCATAAAGTTGTGCTTTTGCTAAAATAATGACTTGTTGAGTATGAAAATTGCATACTTTTAGGCGTTTTCTTTAGATTTATTAAACTTCAAATTTAAATAATTAAGAATATACTAGACTTGTATGCGTTTAATAAAGCTTTTCGCAATGTGGGGTGGTTAATTCAAATGGAAAATTTATTTTCAGCACTTACAAAGACATTTCCCTGACTGATCAATTTCTTCCCGAAACTAAAATTTCTGATTTTTTATTCTAAATGATATATATTGCAATAAAATGATTTGCAGTAAAAGTTTCAGCCTTGTTGACTGATGATACCCGTGGTCGTACTTGTTTTAAAGCATTGAGTTTGACCATATCGATAACTATTAAAAAAAATAGAAGCCAAAAACTGTAAAAAGTGGTCAATTTACCCGAAATCACGGTACTTGAGAAGTTTCTTAAAAAATCCCCCAGAAGTTCCATCCGGAACTCATCCAGGAATTCCATAGAAAATACCTCCAGGAAATCCATTGGGAATACTTACAGGAGTTCCATTGTGAATTTTCCACAGAGTTTTATTAAGCATTCATTCAGGAAGTCCACTGTGAATTGCACCAGGAATTCCTTTAATAAATCTCCTAGGAATTCTATCGGAAGTTCCTCATGAATTCCTCCAGCAAAATTGCTTCTGGAATTTCTCAAGCAGTTTCTTCCAGGATTTGACCAACAGTTCTTTCGGAAAAGTTTTTAGTAATTTCCTGAAGAATGTGTACAGGAGCTGTTTCATGCTTTTTTTTTCAAAAGTTTCTTTGGGTATTTCTCCAGTAGTTTCTTCAACCATTACTGCAGAATTACCCAGGAGTTTCTTTGGGAATCTCTCTTAAAATTCCATCGGGAATTCCTCCAGGAGTTCCATCGTTAATTTTTTCAAAAGCTTTTTTTCGATATCCATCGCAGTTTCTTCAGAAATTCTTTCGGGAATTCACCCAGGAGATTCTTTCAAAATTTCTTCAAAAGATTTTTAGGAAATTACTATGGAAGATCTCTCAATAAATTTACCAGAAGTTCAAACAAATTTTTTTTTCAAAAGTTTTTTCGGGAAATTACCCAGTAGTTTCTTCAACAATTATTACAAAAGTTTCTTTAAAAATCTCCCAATGGGGGTTCTCCACAAGAGTTCCATTGTGTTTTTTTCCCAAAGTTTCATTAGAAATCTTCCAGGAATTCAATTGTGAAATACTACACGTGTTCTGATGGAAATTCCTCCGAGATAGTCCATCGAGAATTCATTCAGGGGTTCTATCTCAAATTCCTTCAGTAGTTCCTTCGGAAGTTCTTCAAGAAGTTCTTCGTGGATTCCTCCAGAAATTTCTTCGGGGATTCCTCCGGGATTTTTTTTGGGATTCCTTCGGGGATTCTTTCAGAGATACCTCCAAAAATTCATTCGGGAATTCCTCCAGGAATACTTTCGCAAATTCCTCCAGGAATTCCGTTGGAGATTCCTCTTAGAATTCCTTCGGAGATTCTTTTGGTAATTCCATCGGAGATTACTCCAAGAATTGTTTCGGGGATTCCTCCGAGGATTTCTTCAACAAGTCCTACGCAATTTTTTCCAGGAATTCTTTTGAAGATTCCTCCTGGAATTTCTTCTGAGATTTCTCCCCAAATTCCTTCGGGGATTCGTCCAGGAATTCCTTCTGGGATTATTGTAGAAATTCTTTCTGGGATTGCTCCAGGAATTCCATTTGGGATTCCTCAATGAATTCCATCTGGGACTGAGAATGCCTGCTAGCATATCTCCAGGAATTCCTCCGAGGATTCCATCAGGAATTCCTCCTGAGAATACTTCAGAGATTTTTCCAGGAATTACTAAATGGATTTCTCCAGGAATTCCTCCGGGAATTCCTTAACAAATTCCTCCGGAGATTTCTCCAAGAAATCCTCTGGAGATTCTTCCAGGAAATATTTCACGGATTCCTGTAGGAATTCTTACAGGAATTCCTTTGGAAATTTTTCCAGGAATTCTATTACGAATTTTCCCAGGAATTCTTTCATGATTCGTCCAGGATTTCTTCCAGGGATTCCTCCAGAAATATCATCAGGATTTCTTCCAGGTATTCCGCCTGAATTTCTTCCAAGAATTCCGCCAGGAATTCCTCCAGAGATTCCTCCGGCTCCCTCCTCCGGGGATTTTTACAGATATTCCTCTGAGGATTCCTGCAGGATTTCCTCCGGGTATTCGTCCAGGAATTCCTCCTGGCATTCCTTCAGAAATTCCTCCAGATATTCTCTCGAAAATTCCCTCAGGAATTCCTACGAGGATTCCCCCAAAAATTCCTCCGGGAACTCCTCCAGTAGTGCCTTCAGGATTTCTTTCAGGAATTCATCCACAAACTCTTCCAGGAATGTTTCCTTCATGAATGTTTCCAGGAATTCCTCCAGGACTTTTTCCAGGAATTCTTCCATGAGTTTTGAAGGAATCTCGTAGAAATTTCTGGTGAAATCCTCGAAGGAATTCTTGGAGGAGTCCCTTGAGGAATTTCTGGAGATATTCCTAAAGGAACCCCCGGAGGGATTTCTGGAAAACCACCCGGAGGACTTCCTGAATAAGAAAAAGTCCGGAATTCCAGGAGGAATTTTTGAAGGAATTCTTGGTATAAGTCATGGAGGAATCTCCGGAGGAGTTCATGGAGGAATCCCCGGAGAAATTTTCTGAGGAATCCCCGGAAGTATTCCATGAACAATATCATTATATAAATCATAATATTACTGAAGGAATTCCTGGAGAATTTATGGAGGAATGAATATACGCGAAGCACTTCCGGAAGGAATCTTCGGAGGAATCCCTGGAGACAACCACGGGGGAATTCACGGAAAACTTACTGAAGGAATCGTCAGAGGAATTCCTGGTAAAATACACTGAGCACTTTTAGAAGTAATCTTCGGAAGAAATTTCTGAAGGAATCTTTGAAGTAATCTCCGGAGGTATTCCTGGTGGAATCCCTGAAGAAATTGGAGGAGATCCCGGACGAAATTCTGGAGAAATCCCCGGAGGAGTTCGCGAAGGACTTCCTGAAGAAATCCTCGGAGGAATTCCTGGAGGAATTCCTGGAAAAATATCTGAGAAACTCCTGGAGGAATTCTTGGAAGAAGTCCCGGAGGAATTTCTGAAAAAAATCCTGGAAGAATTCTTGGAGGAATTTCAGGTAGAATTTCAGGAAGAATTCCAAGAGCAATTCCTAGAGGAATAGCTGAATGTATTACTGAAGGAATTCCTTAAGAAATTTCCGAAAGAATCCCCGGGGGAATTCCTGGAAAATCCAAGGAGAAATTCGCGGAAAACTTACTGAAGGAGTCCCCGCGGGAATTCCTGGAGCAATCTCAGGAGAATTTGGGGAGAAAAATCTGGAGGAACCTTTTGAGGAATCGCTGGAGGAATTCCTAGAAGAATGTCTGGAAGTTTTCCTGAAAGAATTTACGGCGGAATCCCTGGAGGAAATCCTAAAGAAAATCCCCTAAGAATTCTTGGAGGAGTTTGTGGAGAAAATCTTGTAAGAATTACTGGACAAATCCCTGGAGGAATTTGGGGAAAACTCCCTGATGGAATCTTTCGAGGAATTCCTGGAAGAATTTCCTGGTGGAGTCCCCGAAAGAATTTTCTCAATAAATTTCTGGAAGGGTTCCTGGAGGAAATCATGGAAGAGTTACAGGAGGATATCCTGGAAGAATTCCCGTAAGAATTCCTAGAAAAATATCTGGAAAAAATTTTGGAGGGATTCCTGGAAGAATTTCCGGAGGAATTTCTGAAAAAAATCTGAAAGAATTCCAGGAAAACTTCAAGAAACAATTCCTGGAAGTATAACTGAAGGAATTCCTAGAGGAATTTCCGGAGGAATCCTCGGAAGATTTCTTTTAGGAATCCCCACAGGAATTTCTTGAGGAATCCAGGGAAGAATTCGCGGAAAACTTACCGAAGGAATCCCCAGAGGAATTGATGAATCCCTGGAGGAATTCATGGAGCACTTTCTGAAGGAATCTTCGGAAGAATTCCTGTAGGAATTCTTGATGTTTTTCCTGGAGGAATCCCCGGAGGATTTCACGGAGGACTTCCTGAAGGATTCCTCAGAGAAAAAATCCTGGAGGAATTCTTAGAAGTATTCTCGGAGGGATTCCTGGAAAAAATCTTGGAAAGATTTTTTTTTTTAACAATTTCAGGAGCAATTCTTGGAGGTATTCCTGGAAGTATTACTGAAGGAATTCCTGGAGTAATAATTCTGAGGAATCACTGGAAGAGTTTCTGGAGGAATTTACGGCGGAATCCTGGAGGAATTTCTGGGGAAAATGTTGTAGTTTCTGGAAGAATTGCTAGAAGAATTCCTGGGAGATATCCTGGAATAAATTCTGGAGAAATCCCCGGAGGAATTCGCGGAAAACTTGCTGAAGGAATCCCCGGAAAAATTCCTGGAGGCATACCCGGATCAATTCACCGAGCACTTTCTGAATTTTCGGAGAAAAATCCTTGAAGTAATTCCTGTGAAAAATCCCCGGAAGAATCCCTGGAGTAATCCCCGGATGAATTTCTGGAGGAATCCTAGGAGGAATCCCCGGAGGAATTCGCGGATGACTTCCTGAAGGAATCCTCTGAGAAATTTCTGGAGGAATGCCCGGGGGGTTTCCTGGAGAAATGTCTGGAACTATTCTTTGAGGAATTTTCGGTGGAATCTCTAGAGAAATTCCGGGAGGATTTTTTGGAGGAATTCCTGGAGGATGTCCTGGAGGAATTCCTGGAGAAATGTCTGGAACTATTCTTTGAGGAATTTTCGGTGGAATCTCTAGAGAAATTCCTGGAGGATTTTTTGGAGGAATTCCTGGAGGATGTCCTGGAGGAATTCCTGAAAGAATTCCTAGATAGAAAAAAAAATGGATTTCATGAGGAATCTCCGGAAGAATTGCTGAAGGGGACTTCGAAGGAATTTTTTGAGCAATCTCTGGAGCAATTCCTGGAGGAATATCTGGAAGTATTCCTGGAGAAATTTACGACAGAACTTCTGGAGGATGTCCTGGCCGAATTCCTGGTACAATATCTAGAAGAGTTTCTGCAGAAACTCCTGGAAGGTTTCCTGGTGAAATTTGTGGAAACATTCCGGGACTAATTTCTGGTGGTATTCCTTAAAGTATTACAGAAGGAATTCCCGGAGGATTTTTTGGAAGAATCCCCGGAGAAATTTTTGGAGAATTCCCCTGATGAACTTGCGAAAAATTTCCTTAAGGAATCCTCGGAGGAATTCCTGGAGGAATCCCCGGAAAAAATCCCGGTGGAATCCCCGGAGGATATTCTGGGGGAATCCCTGGGGGAATATCTGCAGGAGTTTTTGGAGGAATAACAGAGGAAATTCCTGGAGAAATCTCCGGAGGAAAT
The DNA here is from genome assembly GCF_035046485.1 of Aedes albopictus. NCBI lineage: Eukaryota > Metazoa > Arthropoda > Insecta > Diptera > Culicidae > Aedes > Aedes albopictus. Next base: position 121,243,836 of record NC_085138.1, read on the forward strand.
CCTGGAAGAATCACCGGAGAATTCCTTGAGGAATCTTCGGAGGATTTTTTTGAGGAATCTACGAAGGCTTTCCTGGAGGAACTCCCGAAAGTTCACCACTAACAATTCGTAAAAACTTCTTCAGGAAAACCCGATGGAGTTCCTCAAGGGATTCCTAAAGGAACTCCTGGAGGAATTCTCAAAAGATCTCCCAATGGAACTGCTAAAGGAATATTCAATGAATTCCTGGAGCAATTCTTGAAGGACCTGAAGCAACTTCTTTCAAAAATCGTCAGTAATCCCTTTCTGGGTTCTTTTTAAGATTCGTCCTGGAATTCATTCCGAGCTTCAAACAAGAAGTCATTCCGGGGATTCCTTTAAGATTCCTAAGATTTGTCCAGAAAGTACTGCTGGATATTACTCCAGAAATTTCCATTCGAAATACTTCTCAAAAAAGCACAAAACCTCTTCATCTTTTCAAAAACCATAATAGTTATACAACAAAAAAAACATAGCAGCGCCAGAGTCTTGATGCTTCAATTTCTCCAGGAATTACCTATGGATATAACTCCAGAAATTCATTGTGCGAATCCTACAGGATATACCTCTAGGAAATTATGCTAAATATTCCTTTAGGAATTTCTTCTGGGAGACATCCAGGAATTCCTTGTTGGGAATTCCTTATGAAAATTCCTCCAGAATCTTCTTCTGAGTTTTTTTTTTCAGAATTCCCTTCAGGGATTTATCCAAGAATTTTCTTCAGAAATTCCTTGTTGGAATTCTATCTGGGGATATCTCTAGAAATTAATTCCAGGATTCATCTAGAAAAGCCTTCATGGCATACCCCTAGCAATTTCTTCCGGGATTCGTTCAAGAACTCCTTCCGTAATTCGTCCAAAAATTCTTCTTGGAAATCTGTCTGAATATTCTGAATACCTTCTGCGATTCTTCCTGGAATTATTACCCCCAGGAATTTCTCCTAAAGATTTCCAAAGAAACGCTTCCGAAGATTGCTCTGGAAATTCTTCGAGGTTTTTTTTCTGAGTAATTTCTCCAGGAAATCATCCTGGGAATTTCCCCAGAAATTCCTTTTGAGATAATCAAGAAAATCCTTCCAGGGATTCCTCTAAAATTTTCTTCAATTCCTTCGCAAAGTTCTTTCTGGTGATATCTCCAGGACCTTCTTCCGAGATTCGTCTGGAAATTGCTTTCAAAAACCGTCCTGAAAATCATTCCGAGGTTACCACCAGGAAATGTTCCTGAGATTTTCTCATAATTTCCTTCCACGATTTCTTCAGGGTTTTTTCCGTGATTCGTCCAAGAATTCCTTCCAAGATTAATCCATAAATTGCATCTCGCTAATCCTTCAGGAATTCCTTTCTAGATTCCTCCGAGAATTCATTTAGAAGATTCTTCAAGGAATTGCTACAAGCCCGTGCACAAGGGAGGAGTTTGAGCGTTAAACCCCTCCCATTGTCGAAGTTCTAGACCCCAGCCGCCCCTCCACCTTTTGCCAAAAGTAGGAGAAATCCCTCCCATGTCTTCTTTCTTATGCACGGGCCTGCTTCTAAGAGACATCCTGCAATTCCTTCTTGGGAACCTTCTGGGACTTCCTCCAGAAATTTCTTCTGAGATTTTCTCCAGGAAGAAGGGTTTACTGCAGGATTCCCAAAAAGGAATTCCTGGATGTCTCCCAGAAAAAAATCCTAGAGCAACCTACAGAATGCCTTTCTGAATGAATCCCAGAATGCCTACAATCACGGACGAAATTCCTGGTTCACCAGAATTTGAGGAATCCTCAAAAGTAAATCCCAGAGGAATCTAGGAAGCAATTCCTGTAGGATTGCCGAGAAGGAAATTCTGGATTAATCTTGGAAGGAATTCTTGGACGAATCACACAAAAATTCCTGGAGGAATCTCAGTAGGAAATTATGGGTGATCGCGAGTGCAATCCCCATCAAACTACAACCCTGGCAGACAAACAAGGCAGCAGTGCACTTTTACTTTCATCTGCGTGGAGGTTTCAACCTAACAATAGTTCGATACGATCGCCAGCCTCGTCATTGCGATCAGGGAGAGTGCGATTCAGGTAGCTGATCTACATCGTGATCATGGAGCCTCGTCCGTTACCAGCCTGCGCGATAAGGAGCGCTACTGTCGGAGTTACCACGAAGAGCTGAACTACGGGAGAGCGAACCCGATCATCATAGCAGGAGGCTGCAAACTTCTGTTTTAGGAGACGATGACCAGTATCGCAAAGGTCACGGTTCGGTCCAGTAAGGGAGCACCTACGCTCGTGAGAATTTTAATGTGTTAGTTATAAGTAGTAGAATGAAAGTATCGTCCAACTGTTAATAAATGTAGTTTTCCGGGAAATAAAGTGTATTTTTAAAGTGTTATGTGTGTTTCGTGTTGTACAACCGCTCCTTGGAAGAACGGTCGTCGAGGATAAGGCCTTCCAAGTGATTGCATGGCGAGTGCAGGCCCCCCTTTTTTCGCCGCCAACTACATCGCCAGTCGCCCGGTCGATGTGCGGTAAACTGCCTGCAACGGAGCTATCGAAATAAGAAAGGAGTTGACGCAGGTAACACGGCAGAACCGCTCACCAGGCTGTTCGGGTTCGTTTGGAAGTTGACCATCAATGTTAACTTCTTTTCCCGATCAGCCTAGATAGCTGTGTAGTGTCGGTAGCGGTTGTCTCAATTGGCTAAGAATAACACTACGGACCGCCTGATCCAGTGGTAAGAGTCCACTAAACAGGTGACCCCTAATTCATGGTGTTATGCGGCTTTAAGCTTACCGTGCCAAAGAATGAATGGTTAGGGGGGTCTAATAAAAACTTAACCACAAACGGAGCCTGTGGAGAATTAGGGCGTCCTCCACAGTATTACGCCCTTACTGCGCTAACCGGAACAATGGTGCAGTGGACCTTGCGTTTCTCCGAGATAATCAGTTGCCCTTCTTAAGTCTCAAATTTGAGGCTAAATAAGGGCGGGGTTATTCAAATGTTGTTAATTAGCTTACATTACTGCCTATATGGGTTCGCTTAATGCGTTTTCGCCATTGGCGTTTTTCAATTGACACCAATTTGGTTCGTCGTTGATGTTTCCTTTTTGTGCTGTGATTGTGAAGAGTGTAATCCTGTCTAGTTTAGGTAGTGGCTACGACAAGGAAACCTCAGATCAATTTTCAGCGTAAAAAGCGTATGTAGCCCAAGTGGATCTACTTAAAAAAGTTCATTTTCGCAGGGTAACTTCTGTATAGGTTACCTTGTGAACCCAGCTTTGTTTTTTTTTTTTCATTATAGATGAACTGTCGTGCCTCGAGCATGTTATATTTGAGAAGCTCTTGTTTTCAGCATCTTTTCGCTGATATTTGGCATCTGAAGTAGCTCAAACATTGGTTTGAGATGCTTCACTTTGATGGAATACTTAGGTAGTACAGTTCATGGTTAACTTAACATAGAATTGCACCTAACCCAACTCTGCATGAGCAGAATTTGTCATGAGTTGACTGATTGGCATGTGTCAGATGAGGACTCTCCATTTGACCTTTTTGCACTTTGGAGTGTTCCTTCGCAAACTTTGCGTATTCAGGCGTCCCTCTCAACAAGCTAGGGAACCTGTAATAATTGGTTGCGATCACTTTTTATGGATAACTCGCTTCCATTGCTACTCCAAGAGAGTTTCATTATGGTTTTGTTATTACAACGCCCTTCATTGTGGTATACCATAGCTACTGCTTTGAAAGAAGCTTGTCCTCTGCGGTCTGTGCGGACCGAAAGAGGTATTCCTGAATGGAACTCGGACCTGTTCAAGTTCTAAATATATTCAGATAAACCAGTCTTTTGTATAGCTACGAATCTTTAGCTTCTACCCCGAGGATTGTAGCTATAGAATCGATTTAGTGGGCACTAAACAGCTCTGCTTACTTCAAATCTCCTGGAGCAAATGGGGCTTTGTCCTATTTTTGTCCAGAGGGATTTGAGTTTTTCAAACATGTTTTGAACTCTTGTAGTTTTCTATTAGGTATTTTCATGGCGTGAAATTACTCTGTAGTTTTATCCCGAAAGGGTGCGTGCGTTGTAAAAAGAAGGAACAAGTTCCAGATTTATCTGGTTACGTCGTTCTTTCTGAAATGCTCGAAACGCATTGTCGATTATCACATCTGTGATGTTCGTATGGCTAACATGCCTGTTCATGTGAACTCACATGTCTCCCAATTTGGGATGTCCACAGTGACTCTTTTACACAAAGTTGTATACGTTTTCAAGAAAGCACACGCTCAAACGTAGTTTTTGCTTGGGTGATTTCTTGAATATTGAGGATGCCTTTGATGACGTGCCTTTCTATGTCATATTGAAAGTCGCATGACGTCGCAAGCTACCTCCAATGAGCTATAGGCTCTTTTTACGCTTATGCGTTTTACAGTGTCCTTTTCAGGGCACTGATTAACCCCGTTATGGTATGAGCTATGAGCTCTCGTTGCGCTTATGCGTTCATTCCCTCTTCTAGGGCACCCATTCCTATTTCATCACCTTTCCCTTTCCCAATTCCCATCCCTTGTCCCATTCTCCCTCAGGTAAATGATGAAATAGGCTCATATGTATGGCGATGGCACAAATGTCCCAAATGGAGGATAACGTGCCTCTGGAGCCGGCCTTCTGATACCTGATACCTGATCGTCCAACTGTTAATAAATGTAGTTTTCCGGGAAATAAAGTGTATTTTTAAAGTGTTATGTGTGTTTCGTGTTGTACAACCGCTCCTTGGAAGAACGGTCGTCGAGGATAAGGCCTTCCAAGTGATTGCATGGCGAGTGCAGGCCCCCCTTTTTTCGCCGCCAACTACATCGCCAGTCGCCCGGTCGATGTGCGGTAAACTGCCTGCAACGGAGCTATCGAAATAAGAAAGGAGTTGACGCAGGTAACACGGCAGAACCGCTCAATGGGAAAGTCCCAGGAGCATTTTATGGTGGTAACCCCGCAGGGATTGCCTGAACGGAGTTTGAAAGGAATTTCTAGACGAATCCCGGAAGGAAGTCCTTGAGGTATCACCAGAAAGAACTTTGTGAAGGAATTTCTGGAGGAATCCCTCAAAGTTATTTTTAGAATCCTGAAATTCCTAGAGGAATCCACGGAAGGATGTTCTTGATTATTCTCAAAAGGAAATAATCCAGAAAAAAAATCCTAGAAGGATTTCCCAGAACATTTCTCAGAAAGCGTTTTTCTGGGGAAATCCCTAAAAATAATTCCAGGAAGAATCCCAAAAGGAATTCCTGAAGCAATCTTCAGACAAAATTCCAAGAAGGAGTTCCGGGCGATTTCCGGAAGTACTTCATTCCAAATAATCTGGGACGAATTTCAGACGAAATTCTTGAACGAATCACGAAAAGAATGCTTGTGCGAACCCCAGAAGAAATTCCTGGAGGTATTCCCTGAAGGATTTCCTAGATGAATCATGGAAGTAATTTCTAGAGCTATCCACAGATAGAATTCCAAGAAGGAATTTCTGGAGGTATCCTATAAGGAATTTGTGGAGGAATCTTCAAATGCAACTTTCGGAGGCATTCTTGGATGAACTCATCAGGGAATTTCAAGATGAACCATCAGAAGAAATTCCTGGATGAATCCCCAGAAGGCTTGCCGAGTGTCTTTTGGATGGAATTTGTTGAAGAATTCTCTGAAAAAAAAAATCTTGGATGAATTCCAGAGGGGAATTCTGGAAAAACCCCTAAAAGAGGTTTCTGGAGTAATTTTCATAAGGAATTCCCAACAAGGAATTCCTGAATGTCTTTCGGAAGAAATTCCTAAAGGAATCTTTAGTACTTATTCCTAGAGGTATATCCTGAAGGAATCCCACAAGGAATTCCTGGATCTATCTCCAGAAGTAATTTCTAGAGAAATTATGTGCAAGAATTTCCGCAGCACTCCTCGTAGAAATCCCAGCAAGCATCCCTGGAGGAAACATCTGAAGAACTCCTGTAGATATCCCCACAAGAAACTCTTCAGAAAGGTCTTGGAAGGAATTACTGAATGTTAGCCAAAAAGAAAATCGAGAAAAAAATTCTGGAGGATCCCCATGAAGGAATTCCTGGAAGTATCACGGAAAATTCCTAAAGGAATCCCAGAAATAGTTCTTGCAAAAATCTCCAGTAGGATTTTCTGTGAAACTCGGAAGTTTTTCCTGCAGAAATCTCAAGAAAAAATTCCTGAAATAATCCCCCAAAAAATGCAGAAGAAAATCCTGGATTTATCCTGAAAGGAATTTATAGTCGGATCTTGGAAAAAAATCCTGGTGGTAATCCAGAAAAGATTGCCTGGACGAAGTTTGGAAGGAATTCCTATAGATATCACCAGGAAGAAATACTGCCCCAGAAGCCCCAGACGTCAACTAAGCGAATATGGGCAGATAAGAAACTCCTCGTTAAAATCTCAGCAGTAATCCATGGAAGAATCATCTGAAGGCACTAAGAATTATTTTGATGGAATTCATGGAGGAATCTCTAAATGCAATTTCTGAAGGAATTTGAAGAGGATTCCCATGAAGGAATTCCTGGAGAATCACCTGATAGAATCCCTGAAAGGAATGCCTGGAATAATTCTGGAGGAATTTTTAAGATTTAGTTTCTGGGGCAAACCTAGCATTCCTGAAGGATAACCCAGAACGAATTTCTGTTTGAATCTCGGAAGGAATTCCAGGACTTATCTCGAAAGGAATTGCTGGACTAAACCCAGAATAAATTCCTGGTGTTATCCCCGAAAGGATTTCCTGAATGAATGACAGAAGTAATTATTGACGAGTTTTGGAAGTCGTTGATGGACGAATCCCAGAAGACATTACTGGATGTCACCCAAAAAGAAGTTCGAGAAGAAATTTCTGCAGAAGTCCCCAGAAGAAATTCCTGGATTATTTCTTAGAAAGAGTGTCTGGAAGAATCCCTAGAGAATTTCTGAAGGAATCTTCAGAAAGAATTCCTTGAAAAAAAAAAATCTGAATGAATTCCGGGAAGAACTTCTGAAGAAACTCGTGAACGAACCACTGCACGAACTCCTAGATGAATGCCATAAGAAGTTCCTGGAGGTATCCCAGAAAGATTTCCTGGAGTTTATTCTGCAGAAAAAATCACGAGAATAATTTCTGGAAGAATCCCCAGATGGAATTCCCGGAATAATCTCGAATTGGAAATCCTGGAAGGATGTCCAGAAATTATTCATGGGTATTATCTAAACGGAATTACTAGAGGAGTCCCTGGAAAGATTTACTGGATGATTTCTAGAAGAAATCATATATATAAAATCCCAGCGTTGTCTGTCTGTCTGTCCGTAACGCGCTTTGAAATGTTTCGTTGAAATGTTTCACCATAGCTATATCAAACTTTTGAAATTTCGAGAACTTTCTGGAAGTTATTGGACTCTTCAGAAGAACATTCTGGAATGTTCTGAAACATCAAAATGCTTAACACTTCCGAGAATTATCTGGAAGTTACCTGACCAGACCAGTTTCAGACAAAAAATAACGTTCTGTAATGTTCTGGAGCATCAAACTTCTTAACCTTCCGTAACTCGCGCGGTTGACTACCTGCATCAGCACCACGCTAATGCTGAGTACAAAAAGCGAGATTTTTTCAACGTGTTGTACAAAATACAACAGCGCGATCGCTCGAGGGTTAAATTTTCGATGTATGTACTTGGAAGTATACTTTCAGGCGTTTTCGATTTCTAGAACATTCACCCATTCAATGGACAAAAACCCTACAACAGTTGGCTATGGTTAAAAAGTATATACATGATAGAATAAATTCTGGCGCTTCTGATAAGTCCAATGCTGAGTGAAATGTTTCACATGTTTATTGATACACTGGTGTTTGAGGAGAAGCTTTCTCAATTGTTATTCTAAAATTGTTTTAAGAATCTCCTTGATGGATAAAATTTTTCTTAATTTATGTTAGAAGATCAAAAACGGGTGCATCAAAATAGGGCTGCGTGAAATAAAACCCGGAGTTGTCTATCTGTACTCCCGTCACGCTTAGCAAAGTTTCACTGATATATTTCACGTATAGTGGTATGGTGGAAATACCATTGTATGAACTAGAGAAAAAAGAATAAGGAGAAGAAAAAGCAAAAAAAAAAAATAGCAAGGAAGATGAGGTTTTAAAAACTGTTCCAGAACTTTCCAAGAGTGCTCGAGATTTTTCTTTTTTTTTTAACAAATGTTTGGAGAGGTTTCCAAGCATAATGGAATATTCGATTAGATAACAAAAAAACTTCGGGAGCTTGCCAAGAAGATGAAAAACAAGTTTCTAGAATATTTTAGAACATTCTTCGGAGGAATTAACTAAATATGCTTTCTTTTCATAATTGGAAGAAATTTCCAAACTTTCCAAAGCAACGAAAAGAAGATATTCTAGGATATATTTCGAAGGAATGAAGAGACATATAAATTGAATGTTCTTGAACTTCTTTTTTAGACTTTTAAGAAATTTCTGGAACTTTCCTGGGAGAAGAAGATGAAGATACGCATGATTTTGAAATATTTTAAAACATTCTTATATGAATAAAAATACAATCACCATTTTTTTTTTATAAAGAATGGAATATTTAGAAGCTATTTGTTCCGAATACAAATAAATTTGAGGAATATTCCTGTGAGAATCAGAAGATGAAATCAAAGATTCATGAACATTCTCGAACATTCTTCGTAGGAATCAAACCAATAACATGCTAGAATATTTACCACGAAAAATAGCGCATTGGATTCGGACGAACCTGCCAGAAAAAGACGAAGGAGGTAGTAGGATATTCTAGAACACTTCAGAAGAATAAATATAGTTTCTGAATTAAGTTGAAGATAAACTTAAAACGCAAATCAAACATTTTAACATTAAGCCAGACAATTCTCGGAATTGCAAAAACGTGGCTAGCCACGTAGGGTCAGCTAGTCATATATATAAAATCCCAACGTTGTCTGTCTGTCTGTCCGTAACGCTTTGAAATGTTTCGTTGAAATGTTTCACCATAGTTGTATCAAATTTCTTAAAGGTACGAGAACATTCTGGATGTTTTTGACTTTCCAGAAATAATAAGAACCTTCTGGAATGTTCTGGAACATCAATATTCTAAAAAGTCTAAGAACTTTCTGGAAGTTCCAGAAAATAAATAACGTTCTGGAATGCTCTAAAATATGGAACTTCTTAAATTTTCGAGAATCCCCTTGAAGTTTCTGGACGCTTAAGAAAGAAGAAGAAGAAGAAGAACCTTCGGCAGCATTATGAAGCATTTTTTTTTTGGCGTAACGTCCCAACTGGGAAAAACCCTGCTTCTCAGCTGCAGTCTATGAGCTCAGTTATTAACTGAGAACTTCGGCTTCTAATAACCACTTCTAAGTTGTTAAACGTTTTAGAAAAGAACCTTCTAGAATGTTCTAGAGAGCATGGAACTTTATTATATTGGGAAAAGGTTATGGACGTTAGGGAACGAGCAAGGAACCAAAAAAGAACCTTCTAGAATGTTCTAGAACATAAAAATCCATAAAATTTCCAGAAACCTCCTGAAAGATACTGAACGTTACAAAAGTAAAACAATCATCTGAGACATTCTGGATACAGTAGACGTTCGCTCGGTGCAAACGGTTTAACTGCAATGCTTTTTAACTGCAAGTCCGCTAAGTGCAACAATTTTGCAGTTATCGCACCGCCATCCGTCAAAATCAAATGTCAACGGCGATGCGATGTTTTTCCTTTGCAGTTTTGTTGCAGTGCGTTGTTTTCCGAATGCACATTGGCTGCATTATGCAGCGACTGACAGTTCTTTGACGTCTGTCAGTTGTTGCAGTTATCGAATTTCATTCGGTAAGTGAAACGTAAACATGTTGCAGTTATCGAACGTCTACTGTATCACACTTCCTCAAATATCGAAAACTTTCTGTGCGTTACTGAACGTTTCAATCAGAGAATGGAGAAGAACCTTCAGGAATGTTCTGTACACTTTTCATTCTTAATTTCAAGAACTTTCTGGAAGTTAATGAAAGTTCAAGAAAGAAGTAAAGAGCCTTCTAAAATGTTCTGGAACACCAAAATTCATTAAATTTCGAGACCTTTCTAGAGATTACTGAATGTTTCAGAAGGAAGAATAATAATCTACGAAAATGTTTTCTTTGTATCCCGCGCCCGAGATAATCAAAATTCTTAGAACTTTCGAGAAGTTACTGGACAAAAACAAGACAACGACCTTCTGCAAACTTTTTTAAATTTTCGAAAAGTGTCTGAGAGTTTATGAACGTTCCAGAAATAATGAAAAATACCCTTTTAAGAAGGTTCTGGAACAACCAAATTCATAAAATGTTTGAGAAATTTCTGGAAGCTACTGAGCATTCCAAATGAAAATAGAAAAATCTCTAGAATATTCTGGAACATTAAACTTCCCAGGTACTTTCCAGAAGTTACTGAATGTTTCAGAAAGAACAAGAAAACTAACCTTCTGGAATTTTCTGGAACAAATTTTTTAATGCCGATTATGTTCGGGGAGTTTGTCAACGTTCAAGAAAAAAAAATGTCAAATGGACCTTCTGAAAAGTTCTGGAAAGTCAGAATTCATTAAATTTTGAGAACTTTCTGGAGAGAAAATTTTGAGAACGTTCAAGAGAGAAGCATTCTGAAGAGAGATTCTGGAATGTTCTCGAAAACAGTTTCATTGAAAAATTGTAACTGGAATTTAAAAAACAATCTTTTTCTAGCTAACGTGGCTAGCCACGTCGGGTCAGATAGTTTCTTGAAGAATCTTCAAAAGTAATTCTTCAATGAATCCTCAGAAAGAATTTCCAAAAGCAATGAATGAATCATGGAAGTAATTCCTGAACGAATTTCGGAATGAACGAATCACAGAAGGTATGCCTGGACGAATCCCGGAAGAAATTCCAGAAGGTATCCCCTGAAGGATTTCCTGGAAGAAATTTCCGGAGGTATCCCAGAAGGAATTCCTGAAGGAATCTCTAGAAGTCATTCCTGGATGTCTTTTACACGATAGTTTTAGAGTAATTCTCAGAAATAAAAATCCTTGATGGTAAGATTTCCGAATGAATCCTCAGAAGAAATCACCAGAAGGTAAAGCCTGCGCACTTTAGAATCGGTGCACTTTCAACCGGCTGCAGATCAAAACCGATTTAACCTAGAAAAAATGTAGTAAGAAGCAAATGAAGCTTATTTATTGTATTTTGTAGGAAAATATGAAAAATACAGTTTTTGTTTCTACGAGATAAAATTTTGAACCGATTGTGAAATTCATGCCATTTTATTCTGCACAAACCAATGATCGTCAACATTTGCAAATTTCACAGATTACGGGCTGATATTTTCACAAGAAAGAAAATTATATTCATCAAAAATATGCTCAAAACAAGTTACGACATTAAATTCTTGACAAATATGGTTCACAAGACCACAAGCCTTATTGTCCATTCATGCTATATTTGAAACATAATTTTATTCAAAGATTTTTTTGTGGAAAAATATTTCCTGGAATCGTTTTTTGGATCTACAATTCCCTAATTCAAGTGGCCTAACATAATTCATACCTAAGCCTGGATTAATTTTGAAATTTTTAGCAGTTTTCCCGCATAGCATTTGGAAATTAGCAGTCATAAGGCGAACTCCTCCTTATAAACCTAAAATAATACAGTTTTCATGAGAGAAACACTGAAAACCATATAGATTATGAAACTATAGATGTGATTCTATGGTCACAAATAAAAAACTTCTGAGTAAATTCAGTTTTATTGAAAAACTCGTTAGATATTTCACGCCATCAAAACACATCCACTGAATTTCGTCAGCAATAGTCCATATACACTACCCGTCATAAGTACGGACTCACAAAAAGTATTGCAACAATATTGCATCACATTGACTCACCTCAATATCTCCAAATCCATAGGACTTACAATGATGCTGTCTTCAGCAAAGTTATCCAGTAGAACAAAAGCAACAACTTTTCTGAAGGCGGCATTTTTGTAGGTGTTCTGGTTTTTGGGATATCGAGGTGAGTCAGGGTGATGCAATATTGTTGCAATACTTTTTGTGAGTCCGTACTTATGACGGGTAGTGTAGCTTTCGGGCCACGATTATTTATATTGTTCTGCATCAAATCATTGGTTTCATGTATACCAATACTATTCGTATAGTATCCTTCCCGTATGCGTATTTGCAGAACTAAAGTTTATGCGAAAACAACTTTTTTGATCTTAACTATCTATGCAAGCATTTCATTTTCCATAAATCCCTTCAAAGGCTTACCATAGCTGTATTAGAAATTTTAACACTCATGGAATATTTTACCTCCCTCAATCAACAATCATAATACCAAGAACTATTCTACACTGCGTAATTGGTGGGTTTGGTAATTATATATTCCTACACAAATCTTAAATCTGACAATGATTGGTTTTTGCTCAATGTGTGCAGAAAAAACTGGCACTATTTACGAATTCAGATCAATAGTTCATCTAAAATTATAAAAAAAGCAAATTTTATATTTTCCCTACAAACTACAATAGATAAGCTTCAATTGCTTCTAACAACACTTTTTTCCAAGTGACACCGTTTTTGAGCGGCAGCCGGTTGAAAGTGTACCGATTCTAAAGTGCGCAGGCTTTATTCCTGAAGGAATACCCAGAAGAAATTCCTTGTGGAAATCTCTGAAGGAATTTGTGGTGGCACCCCTGACGGAGTTCCTTGAGGAATCAAGAAAGAAATTTCTGGAGGATTCCTATGAACGGTTTTATGGATAAGTCCCGGAAGGATCTCTTGGATAAAGCTTTTAATGAGTTGCTGGAAGTATCCCTGAAGTTTCTTCAGGATGCCCAAGATGAAGTTCCTTGATTTCTCCCGGATGAAATTCCTAGACAAATCTTTAGCAGTAATTGCTGGAAGTATATCCTGAAGGAATTCCTGGTCGAATCAAGGAAAAAAATCCTGGAGGAATCCCAGACGCAGTTCTTGAATGATTCTCAAGAACAAATTCCTAGATGAATTCCAAAAGGAATTCCTGTAGAAATTTTTAAAATTAATTTTTGAGGTATAGCCAGAAGAAATTTCTGAAGTAATCCTTACAAGGAATTCTTAGAAATCATCAGAAGGAATTTCAGCAGGAAGCCCCAGAAGGAGCTGCACGTTGATATCCCAGCAGGAGTCTCTGGAAGAATCATCCGAAGAAGTTCCTGTAGAACCCCCAGAAGGAACTCATGGAGGAATCCCTAGAAAAAACCTAAAGGTTATTTTCTTGAGCAACTTCTGAAGGAGTACATGGAGAAATAACCAGATGGGATTTGTGGAAGGTTCTTTCTTTTTTTCAGAAATTCGTCGAAAAACCTTTAATGAAATTCCCAGCTGAATCTCGGAAGGAACTCCTGAATTAATCCTGGAGAAATCTGCAGAAGGAATTTCCTTGCCAACAAAAAATCATATATGATGTAGAATACAATGCAAGAGTGGAAGCCATATGCAAACATGCTTCCATTTAAACGCAAGTAAAATGCACGGATATTGCCTTCACTTTAACAGCATATGCGATCGTGTGTTGACTGTGTCCTAGAGGGTTTTCCCGCAGGAATACCCAGAACGAATACCGGGTTGAAATCGTAGCAGGAATTTCTGAAGGAATTCACAGTATGAACTAATGGACGAATCCTAGAGAAGATATTCCTAGAGAAATCAATAGACAGAAGCTATTCCTGGCTTAATCTTCTATAAGGGAATTATTGCACAAATCCTCAAAAGGAATTCTTGCAGGTATCTTCAGAAGGGATTCCTCAATAAATTTGGGAATTTTAACTTATTTTACACCGTGAAAAAATCCCGAATGGAATATTTGGAAAGATTTGCTGGATGGAATCTCCATGGAAAGAAACTTCAGAAGGAATCCTGTAGAAATGATCTCCTGGCGAACTCTTAGATGAACACCCAGCTGGATAACATGGATACATCTACAGGAATAGTGTTAAATTAGTGAACGTTAAAATACACGTAAATAAACATTGAAAAAAAAAATGGAAGAGGAGCTTTTGGAGGGATCCTAACAAGAAATTCCTTAAAAGATTTGCTGGAGATAGCATAGCATAGCATAGCATGAATACTTGCGCAAATCTTGGATGGAGTTGCAAAGTTGAATATATCCATTGACATTGCTGATGTTGCTACTACTACAATGTCATAGATTCTCTCAGCTCCACACACCTGGCCAAGTCCTTGCAAGCATTTAAATCCCTTCATCAACTTAGAAAGAGCCCAGAACTAAAGCAGCTTCCAATAGATTAAAGGATGTTGAAAATAGCGAATTTTCAACTTATATGCAGTTATATAGCAAATATATACTGAAGTAGAATTATTTATAAATAAATAATATTGGAAAGATCTCACCAATTATTGTGTGGTTTTTGTGGTTCAATGCCGATCATCTAATTGTCTTGATTCATGTATTTCTCTGCTAAGAACACCACAATACTAAGCAAAGAACAACACAATACTGAAAACTAAACACCCGCGTATCTATTGTTTTGATTTTCACGCGAGACAATAGCGAACGCGATCGATTATGCTGCCATACTCACCCCTTACAGGGGGGACTCCTCGCAAAATTCCACTCAGAAAAAAAAATCTGGAGGAGTCTTTATACAGAATTCGGAAGGAGCACTTAGATAGAAACTTTCGGAGGATTCCACCGCATGAATTCCTTGAGGAATATTTAAAAAAAAAATCCAGGCGAAAACACCGTAAGGAAAATCCATGTAAAATTCATAGTATGAAAAAAGCTAGAGGAATTCACTGAAGAAACTCTCGGAGGATTCCATGAAGAATCCTCGAAAGGAATTCCACAAGAAAATCATTTAAACAATTCCTGAAGGAGTCTCCGGAGGAACTCCTGGAGAAATCATCCGAAGAAATCCCTTGGCCAATGTCTGAAGAATTCTTCACATAGAATTCCTATGGAAAGCCTCAGTTCAAGGAAATCGTGAAGGAATAAAAGTCTGGAGTCAAAGACAAATCCCCTGCGGGAACTCCGTGAGAAGCCCTCGTAAGAAACTTTTATAGGGGTCTTCGGAAGGAATCCAATGTGAAATCTTCGGTTGAAATGTCTAAAGGTATCCACGGAAGAAACTCCTGAAGGAATCTACAAAAACGGGATTTCAGAAGGAATTTCTGGAGGTTGAAAATGTGACAATTTATGATTTTCTGGTAAGTTTCTGAAAAGCAACAGAAATTCTAATGGGGTTACAATAAAACTGGAAGGTGTTCGGTTGAAGTGTTGCTGATGTTCAGAAAGAAATTCTGATGTGCTATCGGGTAGTCTACAGACAGTAAAAAGAATACTACGATTACTCCACGTTCTAGATGAATGTTAAGAGATTGGCTGCCTAATGCTTCTTTATTAAACATGTTTTATTACAATAAGCCTTTCAAATTTCTTACAATTATTAATTCAACGATTTTGAGGTGAATATTGGATTTGACTGTGAAGTGTATGTCGTCTTGCATATCTGTACATTTGAGCGATTTTAGTGAAACAGTTTACATTTTTGATAATTTTGAAGTAAATTCTTAATTGTTAAGCGTATTTTCACCGTAAGTCATCAGAATAGGGTCTACTTGATCCAATAATCGATATTGAGAAGTATCCACTTTTATTAGCTATCCGGAACAAGACATACATCGCAGTGCATATCCAAGTTACACACATGTCCAAATTATATTTTTTACCCTATACGATGTATTCAAAGAAGGCCATCAAATGATTTAGCTATTGCCTACCTTTAGGCGTTATTCGCGGTTTAGAGGATTTTAATCCTAAGATAACTCGATAGAAAATGTCGATTTTGGATCCCAGAAGCTCAGAGTTACAGATCCGTGGCATAAGTTTCCGACATCAGAACTCTTCAGCAGGACTCTAAGGACGAATCCTGTATGATGGTCATGTCCTGACTTTGTTTTGGGAAGGAGCCATATGAGCCGAAATTACGACAAATATGATTTCTATAGAAAATGTCGATTTTTGATCCTGGAAGCTCAGAGTTACAGATCCGTGGCATAAGTTTCCGATATCAGGACTCACCAGCAGGACTCTAAGGACGAATCCTGTATGATGGTCATGTCCTGAATTTGTTTTGGGAAGGAGCCATATGAGCCGAAATTACGACAAATATGATTTCTATAGAAAATGTCGATTTTTGATCCTGGAAGCTCAGAGTTACAGATCCGTGGCATAAGTTTCCGATATCAGGACTCTCCAGCAGGACTCTAAGGACGAATCCTGTATGATGGTCATGTCCTGAATTTGTTTTGGGAAGGAGCCATATGACTCGAATTAACGACAAATATGATTTCTATAGAAAATGTCGATTTTTTATCCCGGAAGCTCAGAGTTACAGATCCGTGACATAAGTTTCCGATATCAGGACTCACCAGCAGGACTCTAAGGACGAATCCTGTATGATGGTCATGTCCTGAATTTGTTTTGGGAAGGAGCCATATGAGCCGAAATTACGACAAATATGATTTCTATAGAAAATGTCGATTTTTGATCCTGGAAGCTCAGAGTTACAGATCCGTGGCATAAGTTTCCGATATCAGGACTCTCCAGCAGGACTCTAAGGACGAATCCTGTATGATGGTCATGTCCTGAATTTGTTTTGGGAAGGAGCCATATGACTCGAATTAACGACAAATATGATTTCTATAGAAAATGTCGATTTTTTATCCCGGAAGCTCAGAGTTACAGATCCGTGGCATAAGTTTCCGATATCAGGACTCACCAGCAGGACTCTAAGGACGAATCCTGTATGATGGTCATGTCCTGAATTTGTTTTGGGAAGGAGCCATATGACTCGAATTAACGACAAATATGATTTCTATAGAAAATGTCGATTTTTTATCCTGGAAGCTCAGAGTTACAGATCCGTGGCATAAGTTTCCGATATCAGGACTCACCAGCAGGACTCTAAGGACGAATCCTGTATGATGGTCATGTCCTGAATTTGTTTTGGGAAGGAGCCATATGAGCCGAAATTACGACAAATATGATTTCTATAGAAAATATCGATTGTTGATCCCGGAAGCTCAGAGTTACAGATCCGTGGCATAAGTTTCCGACATCAGGACTCTCCAGCAGGACTCTAAGGACGAATCCTGTATGATGGTCATGTCCTGAATTTGTTTTGGGAAGGAGCCATATGAGCCGAAATTACGACAAATATGATTTCTATAGAAAATGACGATTTTGGATCCTGGAAGCTCAGAGTTAAAGATCCGTGGCATAAGTTTACGACATCAGGACTCTCCAGCAGGACTCTAAGGACGAATCCTGTATGATGGTAATGTCCTGAATTTGTTTTGGGAAGGAGCCATATGAGCCGAAATTACGACAAATATGATTTCTATAGGAAATGTCGATTTTTAATCCCGGAAGCTCAGAGTTACAGATCCGTGGCATAAGTTTCCGATATCAGGACTCACCAGCAGGACTCTAAGGACGAATCCTGTATGATGGTCATGTCCTGAATTTGTTTTGGGAAGGAGCCATATGAGCCGAAATTACGACAAATATGATTTCTATAGAAAATGACGATTTTGGATCCTGGAAGCTCAGAGTTAAAGATCCGTGGCATAAGTTTCCGACATCAGGACTCTCCAGCAGGACTCTAAGGACGAATCCTGTATGATGGTCATGTCCTGAATTTGTTTTGGGAAGGAGCCATATGAGCCGAAATTACGACAAATATGATTTCTATAGAAAATGACGAATTTTTAATCCCGGAAGCTCAGAGTTACAGATCCGTGGCATAAGTTTCCGATATCAGGACTCACCAGCAGGACTCTAAGGACGAATCCTGTATGATGGTCATGTCCTGAATTTGTTTTGGGAAGGAGCCATATGAGCCGAAATTACGACAAATATGATTTCTATAGAAAATGTCGATTGTTGATCCCGGAAGCTCAGAGTTACAGATCCGTGGCATAAGTTTCCGACATCAGGACTCTCCAGCAGGACTCTAAGGACGAATCCTGTATGATGGTCATGTCCTGAATTTGTTTTGGGAAGGAGCCATATGAGCCGAAATTACGACAAATATGATTTCTATAGAAAATGACGATTTTGGATCCTGGAAGCTCAGAGTTAAAGATCCGTGGCATAAGTTTCCGACATCAGGACTCTCCAGCAGGACTCTAAGGACGAATCCTGTATGATGGTAATGTCCTGAATTTGTTTTGGGAAGGAGCCATATGAGCCGAAATTACGACAATTATGATTTCTATAGAAAATGTCGATTTTTGATCCCGGAAGCTCAGAGTTACAGATCCGTGGCATAAGTTTCCGACATCAGGACTCTCCAGCAGGACTCTAAGGACGAATCCTGTATGATGGTAATGTCCTGAATTTGTTTTGGGAAGGAGCCATATGAGCCGAAATTACGACAAATATGATTTCTATAGAAAATGTCGATTTTTGATCCTGGAAGCTCAGAGTTACAGATCCGTGGCATAAGTTTCCGATATCAGGACTCTCCAGCAGGACTCTAAGGACGAATCCTGTATGATGGTCATGTCCTGAATTTGTTTTGGGAAGGAGCCATATGACTCGAATAAACGACAAATATGATTTCTATAGAAAATGTCGATTTTTTATCCCGGAAGCTCAGAGTTACAGATCCGTGGCATAAGTTTCCGATATCAGGACTCACCAGCAGGACTCTAAGGACGAATCCTGTATGATGGTCATGTCCTGAATTTGTTTTGGGAAGGAGCCATATGAGCCGAAATTACGACAAATATGATTTCTATAGAAAATGACGATTTTGGATCCTGGAAGCTCAGAGTTAAAGATCCGTGGCATAAGTTTCCGACATCAGGACTCTCCAGCAGGACTCTAAGGACGAATCCTGTATGATGGTCATGTCCTGAATTTGTTTTGGGAAGGAGCCATATGAGCCGAAATTACGACAAATATGATTTCTATAGGAAATGTCGATTTTTAATCCCGGAAGCTCAGAGTTACAGATCCGTGGCATAAGTTTCCGATATCAGGACTCACCAGCAGGACTCTAAGGACGAATCCTGTATGATGGTCATGTCCTGAATTTGTTTTGGGAAGGAGCCATATGAGCCGAAATTACGACAAATATGATTTCTATAGAAAATGTCGATTGTTGATCCCGGAAGCTCAGAGTTACAGATCCGTGGCATAAGTTTCCGACATCAGGACTCTCCAGCAGGACTCTAAGGACGAATCCTGTATGATGGTCATGTCCTGAATTTGTTTTGGGAAGGAGCCATATGAGCCGAAATTACGACAAATATGATTTCTATAGAAAATGACGATTTTGGATCCTGGAAGCTCAGAGTTAAAGATCCGTGGCATAAGTTTCCGACATCAGGACTCTCCAGCAGGACTCTAAGGACGAATCCTGTATGATGGTAATGTCCTGAATTTGTTTTGGGAAGGAGCCATATGAGCCGAAATTACGACAAATATGATTTCTATAGAAAATGTCGATTTTTGATCCCGGAAGCTCAGAGTTACAGATCCGTGGCATAAGTTTCCGACATCAGGACTCTCCAGCAGGACTCCAAGGACGAATCCTGTATGATGGTAATGTCCTGAATTTGTTTTGGGAAGGAGCCATATGACTCGAATTAACGACAAATATGATTTCTATAGAAAATGTCGATTTTTGATCCCGGAAGCTCAGAGTTACAGATCCGTGGCATAAGTTTCCGATATCAGTACTCACCAGCAGGACTCTGAGGACGAATCCTGTATGATGGTCATGTCCTGTATTTGTTTTGGGAAGGAGCCATATGAGCCGAAATTACGACAAATATGATTTCTATAGAAAATGACTATGAGCCGAACTATTGACAAATATGATTTCTATAGAAAATGACGAATGAGCCGAAATTACGACAAATGTGATTTCTATAGGAAATGTCGATTTTTAATCCCGGAAGCTCAGAGTTACAGATCCGTGGCATAAGTTTCCGACATCAGGACTCTCCAGCAGGACTCTAAGGACGAATCCTGTATGATGGTAATGTCCTGAATTTGTTTTGGGAAGGAGCCATATGAGCCGAACTATTGACAAATATGATTTCTATAGGAAATGACGAGTTTTGATCCCGGAAGCTCAGAGTTACAGATCCGTGGCATAAGTTTCCGACATCAGGACTCTCCAGCAGGACTCTAAGGACGAATCCTGTATGATGGTCATGTCCTGAATTTGTTTTGGGAAGGAGCCATATGAGCCGAACTATTGACAAATATGATTTCTATAGGAAATGACGAGTTTTGATCACGGAAGCTCAGAGTTACAGATCCGTGGCATAAGTTTCCGACATCAGGACTCTCCAGCAGGACTCTAAGGACGAATCCTGTATGATGGTCATGTCCTGAATTTGTTTTGGGAGGGCGCCATATGACTCGAATTAACGACAAATATGATTTCTATAGGAAATGTCGATTTTTGATCCCGGAAGCTCAGAGTTACAGATCCGTGGCATAAGTTTCCGACATCAGGACTCTCCAGCAGGACTCTAAGGACGAATCCTGTATGATGGTCATGTCCTGAATTTGTTTTGGGAAGGAGCCATATGAGCCGAACTATTGACAAGTATGATTTCTATAGGAAATGACGAGTTTTGATCCCGGAAGGTCAGAGTTACAGATCCGTGGCATAAGTTTCCGACATCAGGACTCTCCAGCAGGACTCTAAGGACGAATCCTGTATGATGGTCATGTCCTGAATTTGTTTTGGGAAGGAGCCATATGAGCCGAAATTACGACAAATATAATTTCTATAGAAAATGTCGATTTTTGATCCCGGAAGCTCAGAATTACAGATCCGTGGCATAAGTTTCCGACATCAGGACTCTCCAGCAGGACTCTAAGGACGAATCCTGTATGATGGTCATATCCTGAATTTGTTTTGGGAAGGAGCCATATGAGCCGAAATTACGACAAATATGATTTATATAGAAAATGTCGATCCTGGAAGCTCAGAGTTACAGATCCGTGGCATAAGTTTCCGATATCAGGACTCACCAGCAGGACTCTAAGGACGAATCATGTATGGTGGTCATGTCCTGAATTTGTTTTGGGAAGGAGCCATATGAGCCGAACTATTGACAAATATGATTTCTATAGAAAATGACGAATTTTGATCCCGGAAGCTCAGAGTTAAAGATCCGTGGCATAAGTTTCCGACATCAGGACTCTCCAGCAGGACTCTAAGGACGAATCCTGTATGGTGGTCATATCCTGAATTTGTTTTGGGAAGGAGCCATATGAGCCGAACTATTGACAAATATGATTTCTATAGCAAATGACGAATTTTGATCCCGGAAGCTCAGAGTTACAGATCCGTGGCATAAGTTTCCGACATCAGGACTCTCCAGCAGGACTCTAAGGACGAATCCTGTATGATGGTCATGTCCTGAATTTGTTTTGGGAGGGCGGCATATGACTCGAATTAACGACAAATATGATTTCTATAGAAAATGTCGATTTTTTATCCCGGAAGCTCAGAGTTACAGATCCGTGGCATAAGGTTCCGACATCAGGACTCTCCAGCAGGACTCTAAGGACGAATCCTGTATGATGGTCATGTCCTGAATTTGTTTTG
The DNA here is from genome assembly GCF_035046485.1 of Aedes albopictus. Taxonomy (NCBI): domain Eukaryota; kingdom Metazoa; phylum Arthropoda; class Insecta; order Diptera; family Culicidae; genus Aedes; species Aedes albopictus. Next base: position 121,265,477 of record NC_085138.1, read on the forward strand.
GGAAGGAGCCATATGAGCCGAAATTACGACAAATATGATTTCTATAGAAAATGTCGATTTTTGATCCCGGAAGCTCAGAGTTACAGATCCGTGGCATAAGTTTCCGACATCAGGACTCACCAGCAGGACTCTTAGGACGAATCCTGTATGATGGTCATGTCCTGAATTTGTTTTGGGAGGGCGCCATATGACTCGAATTAACGACAAATATGATTTCTATAGAAAATGTCGATTTTTGATCCTGGAAGCTCAGAGTTACAGATCCGTGGCATAAGTTTCCGATATCAGGACTCACCAGCAGAACTCTAAGGACGAATCCTGTATGATGGTCATGTCCTGAATTTGTTTTGGGAAGGAGCCATATGAGCCGAAATTACGACAAATATGATTTCTATAGGAAATGTCGATTTTTAATCCCGGAAGCTCAGAGTTACAGATCCGTGGCATAAGTTTCCGACATCAGGACTCACCAGCAGGACTCTAAGGACGAATCCTGTATGATGGTCATGTCCTGAATTTGTTTTGGGAAGGAGCCATATGAGCCGAAATTACGACAAATATGATTTCTATAGAAAATGCCGAATTTTGATCCCGGAAGCTCAGAGTTACAGATCCGTGGCATAAGTTTCCGACATCAGGACTCACCAGCAGGACTCTAAGGACGAATCCTGTATGGTGGTCATATCCTGAATTTGTTTTGGGAAGGAGCCATATGAGCCGAACTATTGACAAATATGATTTCTTTAGAAAATGACGAATTTTGATCCCGGAAGCTCAGAGTTACAGATCCGTGGCATAAGTTTCCGACATCAGGACTCTCCAGCAGGACTCTAAGGACGAATCCTGTATGATGGTCATGTCCTGAATTTGTTTTGGGAGGGCGCCATATGACTCGAATTAACGACAAATATGATTTCTATAGAAAATGTCGATTTTTGATCCCGGAAGCTCAGAGTTACAGATCCGTGGCATAAGTTTCCGACATCAGGACTCTCCAGCAGGACTCTAAGGACGAATCCTGTATGATGGTCATGTCCTGAATTTGTTTTGGGAAGGAGCCATATGAGCCGAAATTACGACAAATATGATTTCTATAGAAAATGTCGATTTTTGATGCCGGAAGCTCAGAGTTACAGATCCGTGGCATAAGTTTCCGACATCAGGACTCTCCAGCAGGACTCTAAGGACGAATCCTGTATGATGGTCATGTCCTGAATTTGTTTTGGGAAGGAGCCATATGAGCCGAAATTACGACAAATATGATTTCTATAGAAAATGTCGATTTTTGATCCCGGAAGCTCAGAGTTACAGATCCGTGGCATAAGTTTCCGACATCAGGACTCTCCAGCAGGACTCTAAGGACGAATCCTGTATGATGGTCATGTCCTGAATTTGTTTTGGGAAGGAGCCATATGACTCGAATTAACGACAAATATGATTTCTATAGAAAATGTCGATTTTTGATCCTGTAAGCTCAGAGTTACAGATCCGTGGCATAAGTTTCCGACATCAGGACTCACCAGCAGGACTCTAAGGACGAATCCTGTATGGTGGTCATGTCCTGAATTTGTTTTGGGAAGGAGCCATATGAGCCGAACTATTGACAAATATGATTTCTATAGAAAATGTCGATTTTTGATCCCGGAAGCTCAGAGTTACAGATCCGTGGCATAAGTTTTCGACATCAGGACTCACCAGCAGGACTCTAAGGACGAATCCTGTATGATGGTCATGTCCTGAATTTGTTTTGGGAAGGAGCCATATGAGCCGAAATTACGACAAATATGATTTCTATAGAAAATGTCGATTTTTGATCCCGGAAGCTCAGAGTTACAGATCCGTGGCATAAGTTTCCGACATCAGGACTCTCCAGCAGGACTCTAAGGACGAATCCTGTATGATGGTCATGTCCTGAATTTGTTTTGGGAAGGAGCCATATGACTCGAATTAACGACAAATATGATTTCTATAGAAAATGTCGATTTTTGATCCTGGAAGCTCAGAGTTAAAGATCCGTGGCATAAGTTTCCGACATCAGGACTCTCCAGCAGGACTCTAAGGACGAATCCTGTATGATGGTCATGTCCTGAATTTGTTTTGGGAAGGAGCCATATGAGCCGAAATTACGACAAATATGATTTCTATAGAAAATGTCGATTTTTGATCCCGGAAGCTCAGAGTTACAGATCCGTGGCATAAGTTTCCGACATCAGGACTCTCCAGCAGGACTCTAAGGACGAATCCTGTATGATGGTCATGTCCTGACTTTGTTTTGGGAAGGAGCCATATGAGCCGAAATTACGACAAATATGATTTCTATAGAAAATGTCGATTTTTGATCCTGGAAGCTCAGAGTTACAGATCCGTGGCATAAGTTTCCGATATCAGGACTCACCAGCAGGACTCTAAGGACGAATCCTGTATGATGGTCATGTCCTGAATTTGTTTTGGGAAGGAGCCATATGAGCCGAACTATTGACAAATATGATTTCTATAGAAAATGTCGATTTTTGATCCCGGAAGCTCAGAGTTACAGATCCGTGGCATAAGTTTCCGATATCAGAACTCTTCAGCAGGACTCTAAGGACGAATCCTGTATGATGGTCATGTCCTGAATTTGTTTTGGGAAGGAGCCATATGAGCCGAAATTACGACAAATATGATTTCTATAGAAAATGTCCATTTTTGATCCTGGAAGCTCAGAGTTACAGATCCGTGGCATAAGTTTCCGATATCAGGACTCACCAGCAGGACTCTAAGGACGAATCCTGTATGATGGTCATGTCCTGAATTTGTTTTGGGAAGGAGCCATATGAGCCGAAATTACGACAAATATGATTTCTATAGAAAATGTCGATTTTTGATCCTGGAAGCTCAGAGTTACAGATCCGTGGCATAAGTTTCCGATATCAGGACTCTCCAGCAGGACTCTAAGGACGAATCCTGTATGATGGTCATGTCCTGAATTTGTTTTGGGAAGGAGCCATATGACTCGAATTAACGACAAATATGATTTCTATAGAAAATGTCGATTTTTTATCCCGGAAGCTCAGAGTTACAGATCCGTGACATAAGTTTCCGATATCAGGACTCACCAGCAGGACTCTAAGGACGAATCCTGTATGATGGTCATGTCCTGAATTTGTTTTGGGAAGGAGCCATATGAGCCGAAATTACGACAAATATGATTTCTATAGAAAATGTCCATTTTTGATCCTGGAAGCTCAGAGTTACAGATCCGTGGCATAAGTTTCCGATATCAGGACTCACCAGCAGGACTCTAAGGACGAATCCTGTATGATGGTCATGTCCTGAATTTGTTTTGGGAAGGAGCCATATGAGCCGAAATTACGACAAATATGATTTCTATAGAAAATGTCGATTTTTGATCCTGGAAGCTCAGAGTTACAGATCCGTGGCATAAGTTTCCGATATCAGGACTCTCCAGCAGGACTCTAAGGACGAATCCTGTATGATGGTCATGTCCTGAATTTGTTTTGGGAAGGAGCCATATGACTCGAATAAACGACAAATATGATTTCTATAGAAAATGTCGATTTTTTATCCCGGAAGCTCAGAGTTACAGATCCGTGACATAAGTTTCCGATATCAGGACTCACCAGCAGGACTCTAAGGACGAATCCTGTATGATGGTCATGTCCTGAATTTGTTTTGGGAAGGAGCCATATGAGCCGAAATTACGACAAATATGATTTCTATAGAAAATGTCGATTTTTGATCCTGGAAGCTCAGAGTTACAGATCCGTGGCATAAGTTTCCGATATCAGGACTCTCCAGCAGGACTCTAAGGACGAATCCTGTATGATGGTCATGTCCTGAATTTGTTTTGGGAAGGAGCCATATGACTCGAATTAACGACAAATATGATTTCTATAGAAAATGTCGATTTTTTATCCCGGAAGCTCAGAGTTACAGATCCGTGGCATAAGTTTCCGATATCAGGACTCACCAGCAGGACTCTAAGGACGAATCCTGTATGATGGTCATGTCCTGAATTTGTTTTGGGAAGGAGCCATATGACTCGAATTAACGACAAATATGATTTCTATAGAAAATGTCGATTTTTTATCCTGGAAGCTCAGAGTTACAGATCCGTGGCATAAGTTTCCGATATCAGGACTCACCAGCAGGACTCTAAGGACGAATCCTGTATGATGGTCATGTCCTGAATTTGTTTTGGGAAGGAGCCATATGAGCCGAAATTACGACAAATATGATTTCTATAGAAAATGTCGATTGTTGATCCCGGAAGCTCAGAGTTACAGATCCGTGGCATAAGTTTCCGACATCAGGACTCTCCAGCAGGACTCTAAGGACGAATCCTGTATGATGGTCATGTCCTGTATTTGTTTTGGGAAGGAGCCATATGAGCCGAAATTACGACAAATATGATTTCTATAGAAAATGTCGATTTTTGATCCTGGAAGCTCAGAGTTAAAGATCCGTGGCATAAGTTTCCGACATCAGGACTCTCCAGCAGGACTCTAAGGACGAATCCTGTATGGTGGTCATATCCTGAATTTGTTTTGGGAAGGAGCCATATGAGCCGAACTATTGACAAATATGATTTCTATAGCAAATGACGAATTTTGATCCCGGAAGCTCAGAGTTACAGATCCGTGGCATAAGTTTCCGACATCAGGACTCTCCAGCAGGACTCTAAGGACGAATCCTGTATGATGGTCATGTCCTGAATTTGTTTTGGGAGGGCGGCATATGACTCGAATTAACGACAAATATGATTTCTATAGAAAATGTCGATTTTTTATCCCGGAAGCTCAGAGTTACAGATCCGTGGCATAAGGTTCCGACATCAGGACTCTCCAGCAGGACTCTAAGGACGAATCCTGTATGATGGTCATGTCCTGAATTTGTTTTGGGAAGGAGCCATATGAGCCGAAATTACGACAAATATGATTTCTATAGAAAATGTCGATTTTTGATCCCGGAAGCTCAGAGTTACAGATCCGTGGCATAAGTTTCCGACATCAGGACTCACCAGCAGGACTCTTAGGACGAATCCTGTATGATGGTCATGTCCTGAATTTGTTTTGGGAGGGCGCCATATGACTCGAATTAACGACAAATATGATTTCTATAGAAAATGTCGATTTTTGATCCCGGAAGCTCAGAGTTACAGATCCGTGGCATAAGTTTCCGACATCAGGACTCACCAGCAGAACTCTAAGGACGAATCCTGTATGATGGTCATGTCCTGAATTTGTTTTGGGAAGGAGCCATATGAGCCGAAATTACGACAAATATGATTTCTATAGGAAATGTCGATTTTTAATCCCGGAAGCTCAGAGTTACAGATCCGTGGCATAAGTTTCCGACATCAGGACTCACCAGCAGGACTCTAAGGACGAATCCTGTATGATGGTCATGTCCTGAATTTGTTTTGGGAAGGAGCCATATGAGCCGAAATTACGACAAATATGATTTCTATAGAAAATGCCGAATTTTGATCCCGGAAGCTCAGAGTTACAGATCCGTGGCATAAGTTTCCGACATCAGGACTCACCAGCAGGACTCTAAGGACGAATCCTGTATGGTGGTCATATCCTGAATTTGTTTTGGGAAGGAGCCATATGAGCCGAACTATTGACAAATATGATTTCTTTAGAAAATGACGAATTTTGATCCCGGAAGCTCAGAGTTACAGATCCGTGGCATAAGTTTCCGACATCAGGACTCTCCAGCAGGACTCTAAGGACGAATCCTGTATGATGGTCATGTCCTGAATTTGTTTTGGGAGGGCGCCATATGACTCGAATTAACGACAAATATGATTTCTATAGAAAATGTCGATTTTTGATCCCGGAAGCTCAGAGTTACAGATCCGTGGCATAAGTTTCCGACATCAGGACTCTCCAGCAGGACTCTAAGGACGAATCCTGTATGATGGTCATGTCCTGAATTTGTTTTGGGAAGGAGCCATATGAGCCGAAATTACGACAAATATGATTTCTATAGAAAATGTCGATTTTTGATGCCGGAAGCTCAGAGTTACAGATCCGTGGCATAAGTTTCCGACATCAGGACTCTCCAGCAGGACTCTAAGGACGAATCCTGTATGATGGTCATGTCCTGAATTTGTTTTGGGAAGGAGCCATATGAGCCGAAATTACGACAAATATGATTTCTATAGAAAATGTCGATTTTTGATCCCGGAAGCTCAGAGTTACAGATCCGTGGCATAAGTTTCCGACATCAGGACTCTCCAGCAGGACTCTAAGGACGAATCCTGTATGATGGTCATGTCCTGAATTTGTTTTGGGAAGGAGCCATATGACTCGAATTAACGACAAATATGATTTCTATAGAAAATGTCGATTTTTGATCCTGTAAGCTCAGAGTTACAGATCCGTGGCATAAGTTTCCGACATCAGGACTCACCAGCAGGACTCTAAGGACGAATCCTGTATGGTGGTCATGTCCTGAATTTGTTTTGGGAAGGAGCCATATGAGCCGAACTATTGACAAATATGATTTCTATAGAAAATGTCGATTTTTGATCCCGGAAGCTCAGAGTTACAGATCCGTGGCATAAGTTTTCGACATCAGGACTCACCAGCAGGACTCTAAGGACGAATCCTGTATGATGGTCATGTCCTGAATTTGTTTTGGGAAGGAGCCATATGAGCCGAAATTACGACAAATATGATTTCTATAGAAAATGTCGATTTTTGATCCCGGAAGCTCAGAGTTACAGATCCGTGGCATAAGTTTCCGACATCAGGACTCTCCAGCAGGACTCTAAGGACGAATCCTGTATGATGGTCATGTCCTGAATTTGTTTTGGGAAGGAGCCATATGACTCGAATTAACGACAAATATGATTTCTATAGAAAATGTCGATTTTTGATCCTGGAAGCTCAGAGTTAAAGATCCGTGGCATAAGTTTCCGACATCAGGACTCTCCAGCAGGACTCTAAGGACGAATCCTGTATGATGGTCATGTCCTGAATTTGTTTTGGGAAGGAGCCATATGAGCCGAAATTACGACAAATATGATTTCTATAGAAAATGTCGATTTTTGATCCCGGAAGCTCAGAGTTACAGATCCGTGGCATAAGTTTCCGACATCAGGACTCTCCAGCAGGACTCTAAGGACGAATCCTGTATGATGGTCATGTCCTGAATTTGTTTTGGGAGGGCGCTATATGACTCGAATTAACGACAAATATGATTTCTATAGAAAATGTCGATTTTTGATCCCGGAAGCTCAGAGTTACAGATCCGTGGCATAAGTTTCCGACATCAGGACTCTCCAGCAGGACTCTAAGGACGAATCCTGTATGATGGTCATGTCCTGACTTTGTTTTGGGAAGGAGCCATATGAGCCGAAATTACGACAAATATGATTTCTATAGAAAATGTCGATTTTTGATCCTGGAAGCTCAGAGTTACAGATCCGTGGCATAAGTTTCCGATATCAGGACTCACCAGCAGGACTCTAAGGACGAATCCTGTATGATGGTCATGTCCTGAATTTGTTTTGGGAAGGAGCCATATGAGCCGAACTATTGACAAATATGATTTCTATAGAAAATGTCGATTTTTGATCCCGGAAGCTCAGAGTTACAGATCCGTGGCATAAGTTTCCGATATCAGAACTCTTCAGCAGGACTCTAAGGACGAATCCTGTATGATGGTCATGTCCTGAATTTGTTTTGGGAAGGAGCCATATGAGCCGAAATTACGACAAATATGATTTCTATAGAAAATGTCGATTTTTGATCCCGGAAGCTCAGAGTTACAGATCCGTGGCATAAGTTTCCGACATCAGGACTCTCCAGCAGGACTCTAAGGACGAATCCTGTATGATGGTCATGTCCTGAATTTGTTTTGGGAAGGAGCCATATGACTCGAATTAACGACAAATATGATTTCTATAGAAAATGTCGATTTTTGATCCTGGAAGCTCAGAGTTAAAGATCCGTGGCATAAGTTTCCGACATCAGGACTCTCCAGCAGGACTCTAAGGACGAATCCTGTATGATGGTCATGTCCTGAATTTGTTTTGGGAAGGAGCCATATGAGCCGAAATTACGACAAATATGATTTCTATAGAAAATGTCGATTTTTGATCCCGGAAGCTCAGAGTTACAGATCCGTGGCATAAGTTTCCGACATCAGGACTCTCCAGCAGGACTCTAAGGACGAATCCTGTATGATGGTCATGTCCTGAATTTGTTTTGGGAGGGCGCTATATGACTCGAATTAACGACAAATATGATTTCTATAGAAAATGTCGATTTTTGATCCCGGAAGCTCAGAGTTACAGATCCGTGGCATAAGTTTCCGACATCAGGACTCTCCAGCAGGACTCTAAGGACGAATCCTGTATGATGGTCATGTCCTGAATTTGTTTTGGGAAGGAGCCATATGACTCGAATTAACGACAAATATGATTTCTATAGAAAATGTCGATTTTTGATCCTGGAAGCTCAGAGTTAAAGATCCGTGGCATAAGTTTCCGACATCAGGACTCTCCAGCAGAACTCTAAGGACGAATCCTGTATGATGGTCATGTCCTGAATTTGTTTTGGGAAGGAGCCATATGAGCCGAAATTACGACAAATATGATTTCTATAGAAAATGTCGATTTTTGATCCCGGAAGCTCAGAGTTACAGATCCGTGGCATAAGTTTCCGACATCAGGACTCTCCAGCAGGACTCTAAGGACGAATCCTGTATGATGGTCATGTCCTGAATTTGTTTTGGGAGGGCGCTATATGACTCGAATTAACGACAAATATGATTTCTATAGAAAATGTCGATTTTTGATCCCGGAAGCTCAGAGTTACAGATCCGTGGCATAAGTTTCCGACATCAGGACTCTCCAGCAGGACTCTAAGGACGAATCCTGTATGATGGTCATGTCCTGAATTTGTTTTGGGAAGGAGCCATATGAGCCGAAATTACGACAAATGTGATTTCTATAGAAAATGTCGATTGTTGATCCCGGAAGCTCAGAGTTACAGATCCGTGGCATAAGTTTCCGACATCAGGACTCTCCAGCAGGACTCTAAGGACGAATCCTGTATGATGGTCATGTCCTGAATTTGTTTTGGGAAGGAGCCATATGACTCGAATTAACGACAAATATGATTTCTATAGAAAATGTCGATTTTTGATCCTGGAAGCTCAGAGTTAAAGATCCGTGGCATAAGTTTCCGACATCAGGACTCTCCAGCAGAACTCTAAGGACGAATCCTGTATGATGGTCATGTCCTGAATTTGTTTTGGGAAGGAGCCATATGAGCCGAAATTACGACAAATATGATTTCTATAGAAAATGTCGATTTTTGATCCCGGAAGCTCAGAGTTACAGATCCGTGGCATAAGTTTCCGACATCAGGACTCTCCAGCAGGACTCTAAGGACGAATCCTGTATGATGGTCATGTCCTGAATTTGTTTTGGGAAGGAGCCATATGAGCCGAAATTACGACAAATATGATTTCTATAGAAAATGACGATTTTGGATCCTGGAAGCTCAGAGTTAAAGATCCGTGGCATAAGTTTCCGACATCAGGACTCTCCAGCAGGACTCTAAGGACGAATCCTGTATGATGGTAATGTCCTGAATTTGTTTTGGGAGGGCGGCATATGACTCGAATTAACGACAAATATGATTTCTATAGAAAATGTCGATTTTTTATCCCGGAAGCTCAGAGTTACAGATCCGTGGCATAAGTTTCCGACATCAGGACTCTCCAGCAGGACTCTAAGGACGAATCCTGTATGATGGTCATGTCCTGAATTTGTTTTGGGAAGGAGCCATATGACTCGAATTAACGACAAATATGATTTCTATAGAAAATGTCGATTTTTGATCCTGGAAGCTCAGAGTTAAAGATCCGTGGCATAAGTTTCCGACATCAGGACTCTCCAGCAGAACTCTAAGGACGAATCCTGTATGATGGTCATGTCCTGAATTTGTTTTGGGAAGGAGCCATATGAGCCGAAATTACGACAAATATGATTTCTATAGAAAATGTCGATTTTTGATCCCGGAAGCTCAGAGTTACAGATCCGTGGCATAAGTTTCCGACATCAGGACTCTCCAGCAGGACTCTAAGGACGAATCCTGTATGATGGTCATGTCCTGAATTTGTTTTGGGAAGGAGCCATATGAGCCGAAATTACGACAAATATGATTTCTATAGAAAATGTCGATTTTTTATCCCGGAAGCTCAGAGTTACAGATCCGTGGCATAAGTTTCCGACATCAGGACTCTCCAGCAGGACTCTAAGGACGAATCCTGTATGATGGTCATGTCCTGAATTTGTTTTGGGAAGGAGCCATATGACTCGAATTAACGACAAATATGATTTCTATAGAAAATGTCGATTTTTGATCCTGGAAGCTCAGAGTTAAAGATCCGTGGCATAAGTTTCCGACATCAGGACTCTCCAGCAGAACTCTAAGGACGAATCCTGTATGATGGTCATGTCCTGAATTTGTTTTGGGAAGGAGCCATATGAGCCGAAATTACGACAAATATGATTTCTATAGAAAATGTCGATTTTTGATCCCGGAAGCTCAGAGTTACAGATCCGTGGCATAAGTTTCCGACATCAGGACTCTCCAGCAGGACTCTAAGGACGAATCCTGTATGATGGTCATGTCCTGAATTTGTTTTGGGAAGGAGCCATATGAGCCGAAATTACGACAAATATGATTTCTATAGAAAATGACGATTTTGGATCCTGGAAGCTCAGAGTTAAAGATCCGTGGCATAAGTTTCCGACATCAGGACTCTCCAGCAGGACTCTAAGGACGAATCCTGTATGATGGTAATGTCCTGAATTTGTTTTGGGAAGGAGCCATATGAGCCGAAATTACGACAAATATGATTTCTATAGAAAATGTCAATTTTTGATCCCGGAAGCTCAGAGTTACAGATCCGTGGCATAAGTTTCCGACATCAGGACTCTCCAGCAGGACTCTAAGGACGAATCCTGTATGATGGTCATGTCCTGAATTTGTTTTGGGAAGGAGCCATATGAGCCGAAATTACGACAAATATGATTTCTATAGAAAATGTCGATTTTTGATCCCGGAAGCTCAGAGTTACAGATCCGTGGCATAAGTTTCCGACATCAGGACTCTCCAGCAGGACTCTAAGGACGAATCCTGTATGATGGTCATGTCCTGAATTTGTTTTGGGAAGGAGCCATATGAGCCGAAATTACGACAAATATGATTTCTATAGAAAATGTCGATTTTTTATCCCGGAAGCTCAGAGTTACAGATCCGTGGCATAAGTTTCCGACATCAGGACTCTCCAGCAGGACTCTAAGGACGAATCCTGTATGATGGTCATGTCCTGAATTTGTTTTGGAAAGGAGCCATATGACTCGAATTAACGACAAATATGATTTCTATAGAAAATGTCGATTTTTGATCCTGGAAGCTCAGAGTTACAGATCCGTGGCATAAGTTTCCGACATCAGGACTCACCAGCAGGACTCTAAGGACGAATCCTGTATGGTGGTCATGTCCTGAATTTGCTTTGGGAAGGAGCCATATGAGCCGAACTATTGACAAATATGATTTCTATAGAAAATGTCGATTTTTGATCCCGGAAGCTCAGAGTTACAGATCCGTGGCATAAGTTTTCGACATCAGGACTCACCAGCAGGACTTTAAGGACGAATCCTGTATGATGGTCATGTCCTGAATTTGTTTTGGGAAGGAGCCATATGAGCCGAAATTACGACAAATATGATTTCTATAGAAAATGTCGATTTTTGATCCCGGAAGCTCAGAGTTACAGATCCGTGGCATAAGTTTCCGACATCAGGACTCTCCAGCAGGACTCTAAGGACGAATCCTGTATGATGGTCATGTCCTGAATTTGTTTTGGGAAGGAGCCATATGACTCGAATTAACGACAAATATGATTTCTATAGAAAATGTCGATTTTTGATCCTGGAAGCTCAGAGTTAAAGATCCGTGGCATAAGTTTCCGACATCAGGACTCTCCAGCAGGACTCTAAGGACGAATCCTGTATGATGGTCATGTCCTGAATTTGTTTTGGGAAGGAGCCATATGAGCCGAAATTACGACAAATATGATTTCTATAGAAAATGTCGATTTTTGATCCCGGAAGCTCAGAGTTACAGATCCGTGGCATAAGTTTCCGACATCAGGACTCTCCAGCAGGACTCTAAGGACGAATCCTGTATGATGGTCATGTCCTGAATTTGTTTTGGGAGGGCGCTATATAACTCGAATTAACGACAAATATGATTTCTATAGAAAATGTCGATTTTTGATCCCGGAAGCTCAGAGTTACAGATCCGTGGCATAAGTTTCCGACATCAGGACTCTCCAGCAGGACTCTAAGGACGAATCCTGTATGATGGTCATGTCCTGAATTTGTTTTGGGAACGAGCCATATGACTCGAATTAACGACAAATATGATTTCTATAGAAAATGTCGATTTTTGATCCTGGAAGCTCAGAGTTAAAGATCCGTGGCATAAGTTTCCGACATCAGGACTCTCCAGCAGAACTCTAAGGACGAATCCTGTATGATGGTCATGTCCTGAATTTGTTTTGGGAAGGAGCCATATGAGCCGAAATTACGACAAATATGATTTCTATAGAAAATGTCGATTTTTGATCCCGGAAGCTCAGAGTTACAGATCCGTGGCATAAGTTTCCGACATCAGGACTCTCCAGCAGGACTCTAAGGACGAATCCTGTATGATGGTCATGTCCTGAATTTGTTTTGGGAGGGCGCTATATGACTCGAATTAACGACAAATATGATTTCTATAGAAAATGTCGATTTTTGATCCCGGAAGCTCAGAGTTACAGATCCGTGGCATAAGTTTCCGACATCAGGACTCTCCAGCAGGACTCTAAGGACGAATCCTGTATGATGGTCATGTCCTGAATTTGTTTTGGGAGGGCGCCATATGACTCGAATTAACGACAAATATGATTTCTATAGAAAATGTCGATTTTTGATCCCGGAAGCTCAGAGTTACAGATCCGTGGCATAAGTTTCCGACATCAGGACTCTCCAGCAGGACTCTAAGGACGAATCCTGTATGATGGTCATGTCCTGAATTTGTTTTGGGAAGGAGCCATATGAGCCGAAATTACGACAAATATGATTTCTATAGAAAATGTCGATTTTTGATCCCGGAAGCTCAGAGTTACAGATCCGTGGCATAAGTTTCCGACATCAGGACTCTCCAGCAGGACTCTAAGGACGAATCCTGTATGATGGTCATGTCCTGAATTTGTTTTGGGAAGGAGCCATATGAGCCGAAATTACGACAAATATGATTTCTATAGAAAATGTCGATTTTTGATCCCGGAAGCTCAGAGTTACAGATCCGTGGCATAAGTTTCCGACATCAGGACTCTCCAGCAGGACTCTAAGGACGAATCCTGTATGATGGTCATGTCCTGAATTTGTTTTGGAAAGGAGCCATATGACTCGAATTAACGACAAATATGATTTCTATAGAAAATGTCGATTTTTGATCCTGGAAGCTCAGAGTTACAGATCCGTGGCATAAGTTTCCGACATCAGGACTCACCAGCAGGACTCTAAGGACGAATCCTGTATGGTGGTCATGTCCTGAATTTGTTTTGGGAAGGAGCCATATGAGCCGAACTATTGACAAATATGATTTCTATAGAAAATGTCGATTTTTGATCCCGGAAGCTCAGAGTTACAGATCCGTGGCATAAGTTTTCGACATCAGGACTCACCAGCAGGACTCTAAGGACGAATCCTGTATGATGGTCATGTCCTGAATTTGTTTTGGGAAGGAGCCATATGAGCCGAAATTACGACAAATATGATTTCTATAGAAAATGTCGATTTTTGATCCCGGAAGCTCAGAGTTACAGATCCGTGGCATAAGTTTCCGACATCAGGACTCTCCAGCAGGACTCTAAGGACGAATCCTGTATGATGGTCATGTCCTGAATTTGTTTTGGGAAGGAGCCATATGACTCGAATTAACGACAAATATGATTTCTATAGAAAATGTCGATTTTTGATCCTGGAAGCTCAGAGTTAAAGATCCGTGGCATAAGTTTCCGACATCAGGACTCTCCAGCAGGACTCTAAGGACGAATCCTGTATGATGGTCATGTCCTGAATTTGTTTTGGGAAGGAGCCATATGAGCCGAAATTACGACAAATATGATTTCTATAGAAAATGTCGATTTTTGATCCCGGAAGCTCAGAGTTACAGATCCGTGGCATAAGTTTCCGACATCAGGACTCTCCAGCAGGACTCTAAGGACGAATCCTGTATGATGGTCATGTCCTGAATTTGTTTTGGGAGGGCGCTATATGACTCGAATTAACGACAAATATGATTTCTATAGAAAATGTCGATTTTTGATCCCGGAAGCTCAGAGTTACAGATCCGTGGCATAAGTTTCCGACATCAGGACTCTCCAGCAGGACTCTAAGGACGAATCCTGTATGATGGTCATGTCCTGACTTTGTTTTGGGAAGGAGCCATATGAGCCGAAATTACGACAAATATGATTTCTATAGAAAATGTCGATTTTTGATCCTGGAAGCTCAGAGTTACAGATCCGTGGCATAAGTTTCCGATATCAGGACTCAGCAACAGGACTCTAAGGACGAATCCTGTATGATGGTCATGTCCTGAATTTGTTTTGGGAAGGAGCCATATGAGCCGAACTATTGACAAATATGATTTCTATAGAAAATGTCGATTTTTGATCCCGGAAGCTCAGAGTTACAGATCCGTGGCATAAGTTTCCGATATCAGAACTCTTCAGCAGGACTCTAAGGACGAATCCTGTATGATGGTCATGTCCTGAATTTGTTTTGGGAAGGAGCCATATGAGCCGAACTATTGACAAATATGATTTCTATAGGAAATGACGAGTTTTGATCCCGGAAGCTCAGAGTTACAGATCCGTGGCATAAGTTTCCGACATCAGGACTCTCCAGCAGGACTCTAAGGACGAATCCTGTATGATGGTCATGTCCTGAATTTGTTTTGGGAGAGCGCCATATGACTCGAATTAACGACAAATATGATTTCTATAGGAAATGTCGATTTTTGATCCCGGAAGCTCAGAGTTACAGATCCGTGGCATAAGTTTCCGACATCAGGACTCTCCAGCAGGACTCTAAGGATGAATCCTGTATGATGGTCATGTCCTGAATTTGTTTTGGGAAGGAGCCATATGAGCCGAACTATTGACAAACTAGCTGACCCGACGTGGCTAGCCACGTTAGCTAGAAATCTCTCTCCAGAATGCTTCTCTCTTGCACGTTTAGTTATCTCCAGAAAGTTCTCAAAATTTAATGAATTCTGATTTTCCAGAACTTTTCAGAAGGTCCATTTGACATTTTTTTTTCTTGAACGTTGACAAACTCCCCGAACATAATCAGCATTAAATAATTTGTTCCAGAAAATTCCAGAAGGTTAGTTTTCTTGTTCTTTCTAAAACATTCAGTAACTTCTGGAAAGAACCTGGGAAGTTTAATGTTCCACAATATTCTAGAGATTTTTTCTGTTTTCATTTAGAATGTTCAGTAGCTTCCAGAAATTTCTCAAACATTTTATGAATTTGGTTGTTCCAGAACCTTCTTAAAGGTTATTTTTAATTCTTTCTGGAACGTTCACAAACTCTCAGACTCTTTTCGTAAATTTAAAAAAGTTTGCAGAAGGTCTTTGTCTTGTTTTTGCCTAGTAACTTTTCGAAAGTTCTCAGAATTTTGATTATCTAGAACATTTTCATAGATTATTATTCTTCTTTCTGAAACATACAGTAATCTCTAGAAAGGTCTCGAAATCTAATGAATATCGGTGTTCCAGAACATTTTAGAAGGTCCTTTACTTCTTTCTTGAACTTTCATTAACTTCCAGAAAGTTCTTGAAATTAAGAATGAAAAGTGTACAGAACATTCCAGAAGGTTCTTCTCCTTTCTTTGATTGAAACGTTCAGTAACGCACAGAAAGTTTTCGATATTTGAGGAAGTGTGATATCCAGAATATCTCAGATAATTGTTTTATTTTTGTAACGTTCAGTATCTTTCAGGAGGTTTCTGGAAATTTTATGGATTTTTATGTTTCAGAACATTCTAGAAGATTCTTTTTTGGTTCCTTGCTCGTTCCCTAACGTCCATAACCTTTTCCCAATATAATAAAGTTTCATGCTCTCTAGAACATTCTAGAAGGTTCTTTTCTAAAACGTTTAACAACTTAGAAGTGCTTATTAGAAGCCGAAGTTCTCAGTTAATAACTGAGCTCATAGACACTAAGCTGAGAAGCAGGGTTTGTCCCAGTTGGGACGTTACGCCAAAAAAAAAGATGTTCCATAATGCTGCAGAAGGTTCTTCTTCTTCTTCTTTCTGAAGCGTCCAGAAACTTCAAGGGGATTCTCAGAAGTTCCATGTTTTAGAGCATTCCAGAACGTTATTTATTTTCTGGAACTTCCAGAAAGTTCTTAGAATTTTTAGAATATTGATGTTCCAGAACATTCCAGAAGGTTCTTCTTATTATTTCTGGAAAGTCAAAAAACATCCAGAATGTTCTCGTACCTTTTAGAAATTTGATACAACTATGGTGAAACATTTCAACGAAACATTTCAAAGCGTTACGGACAGACAGACAGACAACGCTGGGATTTTATATATATGATTAGCAGACCCAACGTGGCTGACCACGTTCCTAAAAATAGTAATTTTCTTTATCCAATAAAGAAAATCCCAGATTCTCCTGGAAAGAAAATTTCTAGTAGCTTCCTTGAAGGCTTATGTATCAATGAATATGTGAAATATTTCACTCAGCATGGTGCATCTCTTTGGAAAGCTATATATATGACTGTTGTAGGGTTCTAGCCCATGTAATAATGGAACTTCTAGATCTTTCTACTGGATTGATGCAGCAATGCAAAAATGCAGCGATGCATCAATGAAACGATACTACAATGCATCAATGCAACAATACAATACACCCATGCAAGAATGCAGCGATGCACCTATGCAACGATGGACCAATTCAGCGAAGCACCAATGCAATGATGCACTAACGCAACGACGCACCAATTCAACGACGCACAAATGCAACGATGCACTAATGCAACGATGTACCACTGCAACTATGCGTCTATGCAACGTGCACCAATGCAATGATGCACCAATCCAATGATGCACTAATGCAACAGTACACCAATGCAGCGATGCAATAAAACAACGATGCACTAATGTAACGATGTACCAATGCAACTATGCACCTATGCAACGTGCACCAATGCAATGATGCGCCAACGCAACGATGCACAAATTCAACAACGCACCAATGCAACGATGCACCAATGCAACGATGGACCAATTAAGCGATGCACCAATGCAACGATGCAACAATGCAACGATGCACCTATGCAATGATGCACCAATGCAACGATGCACCAATCCAATGATGCACTAATGCGACACCAATTCAGCGATGCAGCAATGCAACAATGCAATGACGCAACAATGCAACGATGCATCAAATCAATGATGCACCATTTCAACACAGGTACAATGCTACAGTGCAATGGTTATTGAAGCTTTTATTCTGTGAAACATTTCAATGAAACATTTCAGAGCGTGACGGAAGGACAGACAACTCTGGGCTTTTATATATATGATATGATTTCTATAGGAAATGACGAGTTTTGATCCCGGAAGGATCACCGACATCAGGACTCTCCAGCAGGACTCTAAGGACGAATCCTGTATGATGGTCATGTCCTGAATTTGTTTTGGGAAGGAGCCATATGAGCCGAAATTACGACAAATATAATTTCTATCATACGCGCCAACTTGTGACGTAGTTGGGGGGGCGAGGCCTCTCAAAATCAACCAAGTTCGTAAAATTTCGACGCAGTTCATCTAGTTTAGGCATATTTATGTGAAAACTAGTGCATTGAGCTAAAAAAAGTTGAATTTTGTCCAATTTTGGAGAGTTTCGCCCCCCCAACTACGTCACAAGTTGGCGCCTATGATTTCTATAGAAAATGTCGATTTTTGATCCCGGAAGCTCAGAATTACAGATCCGTGGCATAAGTTTCCGACATCAGGACTCTCCAGCAGGACTCTAAGGACGAATCCTGTATGATGGTCATATCCTGAATTTGTTTTGGGAAGGAGCCATATGAGCCGAAATTACGACAAATATGATTTATATAGAAAATGTCGATCCTGGAAGCTCAGAGTTACAGATCCGTGGCATAAGTTTCCGATATCAGGACTCACCAGCAGGACTCTAAGGACGAATCCTGTATGATGGTCATGTCCTGAATTTGTTTTGGGAAGGAGCCATATGAGCCGAAATTACGACAAATATGATTTCTATAGGAAATGTCGATTTTTAATCCCGGAAGCTCAGAGTTACAGATCCGTGGCATAAGTTTCCGACATCAGGACTCACCAGCAGGACTCTAAGGACGAATCCTGTATGATGGTCATGTCCTGAATTTGTTTTGGGAAGGAGCCATATGAGCCGAAATTACGACAAATATGATTTCTATAGAAAATGCCGAAGTTTGATCCCGGAAGCTCAGAGTTACAGATCCGTGACATAAGTTTCCGACATCAGGACTCTCCAGCAGGACTCTAAGGACGAATCCTGTATGGTGGTCATATCCTGAATTTGTTTTGGGAAGGAGCCATATGAGCCGAACTATTGACAAATATGATTTCTATAGAAAATGACGAATTTTGATCCCGGAAGCTCAGAGTTACAGATCCGTGGCATAAGTTTCCGACATCAGGACTCTCCAGCAGGACTCTAAGGACGAATCCTGTATGATGGTCATGTCCTGAATTTGTTTTGGGAGGGCGCCATATGACTCGAATTAACGACAAATATGATTTCTATAGAAAATGTCGATTTTTGATCCCGGAAGCTCAGAGTTACAGATCCGTGGCATAAGTTTCCGACATCAGGACTCTCCAGCAGGACTCTAAGGACGAATCCTGTATGATGGTCATGTCCTGAATTTGTTTTGGGAAGGAGCCATATGAGCCGAAATTACGACAAATATGATTTCTATAGAAAATGTCGATTTTTGATCCCGGAAGCTCAGAGTTACAGATCCGTGGCATAAGTTTCCGACATCAGGACTCTCCAGCAGGACTCTAAGGACGAATCCTGTATGATGGTCATGTCCTGAATTTGTTTTGGGAAGGAGCCATATGAGCCGAAATTACGACAAATATGATTTCTATAGAAAATGTCGATTTTTGATCCCGGAAGCTCAGAGTTACAGATCCGTGGCATAAGTTTCCGACATCAGGACTCTCCAGCAGGACTCTAAGGACGAATCCTGTATGATGGTCATGTCCTGAATTTGTTTTGGGAAGGAGCCATATGACTCGAATTAACGACAAATATGATTTCTATAGAAAATGTCGATTTTTGATCCTGGAAGCTCAGAGTTACAGATCCGTGGCATAAGTTTCCGACATCAGGACTCTCCAGCAGGACTCTAAGGACGAATCCTGTATGATGGTCATGTCCTGAATTTGTTTTGGGAAGGAGCCATATGAGCCGAAATTACGACAAATATGATTTCTATAGAAAATGTCGATTTTTGATCCCGGAAGCTCAGAGTTACAGATCCGTGGCATAAGTTTCCGACATCAGGACTCACCAGCAGGACTCTAAGGACGAATCCTGTATGGTGGTCATGTCCTGAATTTGTTTTGGGAAGGAGCCATATGAGCCGAACTATTGACAAATATGATTTCTATAGAAAATGTCGATTTTTGATCCCGGAAGCTCAGAGTTACAGATCCGTGGCATAAGTTTTCGACATCAGGACTCACCAGCAGGACTCTAAGGACGAATCCTGTATGATGGTCATGTCCTGAATTTGTTTTGGGAAGGAGCCATATGAGCCGAAATTACGACAAATATGATTTCTATAGAAAATGTCGATTTTTGATCCCGGAAGCTCAGAGTTACAGATCCGTGGCATAAGTTTCCGACATCAGGACTCTCCAGCAGGACTCTAAGGACGAATCCTGTATGATGGTCATGTCCTGAATTTGTTTTGGGAAGGAGCCATATGACTCGAATTAACGACAAATATGATTTCTATAGAAAATGTCGATTTTTGATCCTGGAAGCTCAGAGTTACAGATCCGTGGCATAAGTTTCCGACATCAGGACTCACCAGCAGGACTCTAAGGACGAATCCTGTATGGTGGTCATGTCCTGAATTTGTTTTGGGAAGGAGCCATATGAGCCGAACTATTGACAAATATGATTTCTATAGAAAATGTCGATTTTTGATCCCGGAAGCTCAGAGTTACAGATCCGTGGCATAAGTTTCCGACATCAGGACTCTCCAGCAGGACTCTAAGGACGAATCCTGTATGATGGTAATGTCCTGAATTTGTTTTGGGAAGGAGCCATATGAGCCGAAATTACGACAAATATGATTTCTATAGAAAATGTCGATTTTTGATCCCGGAAGCTCAGAGTTACAGATCCGTGGCATAAGTTTCCGACATCAGGACTCTCCAGCAGGACTCTAAGGACGAATCCTGTATGATGGTCATGTCCTGAATTTGTTTTGGGAAGGAGCCATATGACTCAAATTAACGACAAATATGATTTCTATAGAAAATGTCGATTTTTGATCCTGGAAGCTCAGAGTTACAGATCCGTGGCATAAGTTTTCGACATCAGGACTCACCAGCAGGACTCTAAGGACGAATCCTGTATGATGGTGATGTCCTGAATTTGTTTTTGGAGGGAGCCATATGACGCGAAATTACGATAAATATTTTTTAAATACAGAATGTTGATTTTTAATGCTGGAAGCTTATAGTTACAGATCCGTTGTATGAGTTTTTGCTTTCAGGAAACGGGCTTATTGTTTGAATTTTGTATTTAGTATGTCTGTATTTATCACAAAGTAATCTGCATTGAAATTGCAGTATTGCAAAAAAAATGCATTGATTGATCTGCCGGATCGTTCAAATCCACGTAATACCCCTAAATGTATACCTACCTGATACATTGCTTGGAGGATAACTAATCGTACTAAAAAGTAATTCACTGTTTTCTGCTTATACTCCTGAATATATGCAATCTGAGTATATTCCTGGAGGATGGCTTGGGAAGATAACTAATCGTACTAAAAAAATAGCACAATATTCGTGGAGGATGGAACTTGGAGGATAACAAAACCTCGCTCTTGTGTTGGCTTTACACTCGCGAATTGCTTCATGAGGAGAGTAATTCCTGATCAATTGGAAAACGCCAAAGGCGAGGATACACAAACTACATTGTGTAAATCGCATAATGCGAAACCATAGAGTAAGGTGGGGCAAAAGTTCGACCTTAGTTGAAAATTCAATTATTTTCAAGAAATCGAAGCAGATAAAAATAAATGAATACTGTGTGGTGATTCTACCATCCATGAGCTGAAATTTTGCTGAACAAAGTTACGCCAAATGTCTTTTCAATTTTGAGTTACAACACTTTTTGTATGTGTGTGTCTAATTCGAACTCTTGCCCCACCACTGGGGCAAAAGTTCGAATCTAGTGTTTGTGGTATTCCGCAATCCGTAGCACACTATTTCGACACATTGGTAATTGGAATACCTAAAACCAATAAATATTTGATGTTGGAATTGGAATACACTTTAAAGTTCGATCTGGATTTTACCCAATCAGGGTTATATTTACTTCACCAAAAATTAGTAGTTTTCCGCCAAATTCAGATAAATCTACATTTTTTTTCAACTTCGATCGAATTTTCTCACTAATTCCATCATTTTTAGAGATAATATGTACATTTTGCAGAATATTAGGGTTTTACCTAAAGTTGCCACATGACTCGAACTTTTGCCCCACAATTCGAACTTTTGCCCCACTATGTGTAAAATATGATTTCCAAAACTTTTTTGAAAAAAGTTATACATGCTAAAGCATCTTCAAAATATACCTAGTTACGCCCCAAAATAAAATATCGAATTCGATTTCATTACAATTTCTTTCCATGCGTTGGAAGGACAATCGCATATTATTTGATCAAAACCCAACATTTTGTCATAACTTTTCGAAATATTGATAAATTTTCATAATTTTTGGAGTGAAAGGCTCTTTTTGAAAAAGGCATCGAACAACCTTAACACTCGAAAGTTATCATTTGAATTAAGCTCAAAAACTTCAAAAGAAACTCTTGCCCCACTCGAACTTTTGCCCCACTTTACTCTATAGGTGAAAATTTAAACTAATTGACAACATCTTCATAATCCCGCCCTTATTTAGCCTCTAGTGAGACTAAAGAAGGGCAGCAGATTGTCTCGGAGTAACACATGGTCCACTGGTTAGCGCAGTAAGGGCAACATACTGTGGAGGGCACCCTGGTAATCCACAGGTTCCGTTTGCGGCTAGGTTTTATTAGACCCCCCTAGCCATTCATTCCTGGCACGGTAAGCATAAAGCCGCATCGAACCATGAATTAGGGTAGTGGAGGTATTTTGGACCGGGCAGATATTTTGGCCCACCTAGGGAGTTTTATGATATTTATCACATAATCTCTACTAAATCTTGGTAAATTTTTATTGAAACACGAAAAGTATTTAACTGTGTCATAACCTTTATTTTGGATGTCAGTGAAATATGCTGTTCAGTATCAAAAATAGAGAAAATGTTTTCACTTCCAGCGATAATATTTACTAAAATGGTGGTTTGAGGTATGGCCAAAATATGTTCAACATAATCAGATGTGTACATATTTTGGACCACCTGTCAGATCCATCTCTCCAGTTCCTTCTAAAGGGAGAAAATATTCATGCCAATGTAATGTACTCTAAAAACAGATAAATAGAATAAGTTGGGACCTCCCGTGATCTGGGTTGTTATACGTTTATTTTACTTTTACAACTTTTCGCCAAGTTAAAAATTACGATTTAATCGCTCAAAGGGGTTTTTCCCTCTTCCAAATGTTTAGTTAAAAATAAATAAATAATAATAATAATAAAAATTACGATTCGATTTGTGTCCCAACAACTTATCGACAAGTTGAAATTTTCAGGTGTTCAGTCATCCAGTTTAGAAAAGTTGTCCTTCTTGGCAATCAGTGGATGACTGAGGCAATGTGTTATCCACTGTATGTTTGACAAATTACGTATCATTCAAATTACTTTATTTTCGATGGCCTTTCCACTCATTACAATATGTGTGGAACGCCTTCATATTTAGCAAAATCACAAGACTTCCAAACTTCCTATTAAGCGTTACGTAATTTATGCATGGTGACTGACGTCATGCGATAGTTAATAAATACACGTTTTGCGTAACATTTTTTTTATGAAACTTCATACTACAATGCGTAGAAACTGGCAATTGCAACAAAATTTATTTTTTTTTACCGTTACGTAATTTTTAAACGTTCCCTGCCTCAAAAAATGAATAGAAAAGATGTAAACTTCACGTAGTTTTAACTATTTCTAAATTTTTGCTTTTATTTGGCTTTCATTTCATCAATCAATTGAAGTTTAATTTGGCGGGCCAAAATAAAATCAAGTAGTCCAAAATAGAAGCCCGAGATCCTTCAGGAGTTTTGATATTTCTTGTATTTACTACAACAATTTTGAGTTCTGTTTGGCCTTTTTCGACAGAAAACATGTTGCTCTACGTAATGCCTACTGAAATTATCAATATTTTGAAGTGGGAACTTTCTTTTTTCGCTAAACTGTTCATCCACTTCCTAAAGGGGTCCAAAATACCTCCCTTACCCTAGGGGTTACCTGTTGGTGGGCTCTTACCACCGAAACAGGCCGTCCATAGTGTTATTCTTAGCCAATTGAGACAATCGCTGCTGACACTACACAGCTGTCTAGGCTGATCGAGAAAAGAAGATAATATTGATGACAAACTTCATACGGGCTCGAACATCCATGTAAGAAAAGCTCGTGGAATCTCTACTAGATCTTTTGGAGCAATTTGTGGAATAATTCTTAAAGGAACCCGGGCAGAGCTCAAGCACTGACGATCAAAATGTGATATTGGTTTGTTTGAGCTAAGAGGTAAAAGTACTGAAAATAATAGCAAAAATTTGTTCTTGAACCATCTAACCAATAGCAAAATATGATATTTGAAGATCAATCAAATATCTCACTGCTATTGGCTAGATCTTACCAAGAGCTAAATGTGCTATGATGATGATGTTCCAGGAGTAAAATTGAGATATTATTTTCAGTATTTTTACCTCTTATCTCAAACAAACTAATATCACTTTTTGTTCTCCATATCAAAATATGCTATTATTGAGCTTTTTTTCCTCTGCTCGGAAAGTGTTTGAAAAATTCCATGTGTAACACCAAGAATAATTGCTAAAGGAACTCCTTCATGAATTGTTACATAAAAGAACTCCCATAATAATTTTGAAAAGAAAACCTGCTTAAGCATCTTTTCTAAGAATTTCTGGCCAAACTCCTAGAGGGGTTCCTACATATAGATGCCTACTGATTACTGAAGGTACTGGTTACCACCAGGGGCGTACAATTTCGTTTCAATGATACACTTTCATGCAACATTTGAATGGGTCACTTCAAGTGTTTCATACATTTTTCTAATGACTCGGTCGTTGAAAAAAACTTTTCCACTCATCGTAGCACTCGGTAGTCTCCCACCCGGTCGCATTGCTTGTGCTTCACCCGTCAGAGCATTAGTGTCTCACTGGTGCGCGCTAGTCTCTCAATGGTTACGGGCGCCGGTTAATTGGATTTAAGTGGTCGAATTTGTTATCCTCTTTCATAAAACATAATTATCATTCTATTGGCGTGCACCACTATTTAAAAATGTGGTTTAAATAGTGTTTTTAGCATGTTGAAGTATTTCAATGACTCAAAAATGAAACGAAAATCCAAGTGTATCATCCTATGTTTCATACACACTTGTTTCTGTAGCAGCAACGAACGAGTGTGTTGCTGGGTGAGAGATGAAGCATCACAGCAGTCCGTTCGCATGGGAAACGATTTGATACAGTCGTCGTACGTCATGTTTTCCTTTCGAAATTGCACGACCCTGGTTACCACATTAGAATATTACATTCTTTAATCAAAACACAACAAATGCAATTTAAATTTGAACAGATCAATGAAAAAATACAGGTGAGCACTATAAGCATTTTAAATGTAAATCCTTCTTACTGAGTAGCAGAACAAATGCTAAAAGTTCTAATCAAACGTTAAATTATAATCCTACAGCCACCGCCAGGAGTGACAGTTTTGTCTTCGAAAACAGATATTATAAAGAGTACCATAAAGCACAAACTCAATTTCTTACTTGGAAGAAGAAGTACACTACATTCTAGTAAGGGAAATAACTTGTCTGCCATTACACCAACTCATGAATTATTCATTCGAATTTCTCCCACCATCTCTCTCAGCAGTGGAAGAAAATTGATTTCTGAAACATCATCTTTCATAAACTGAAACCGATACGGCAGCGGAACCTCATAAATAAATAGTATTCAGATGAATTGTGAAAGTCTAAACCCTCCTGACAAAATACCGCGCCATTGCCCAATGAAGACGACTATCGCATCGCATACCGATGATGAAAACGCGACGACGACGGTGATCCCCACCACCCACCCCACGTAACAAGTTACACGGACTAAATAGTGCTTTATCCTTATCCCAAATTAAGTCCCCAGCTCGTCGCGTTGTCTGTCAGACCAAGCTTTCACGAGGCTTATGCGTCTTCAAAGCCGTCCCATGAGACGCGAACGTCGCTTAATTTATTAAAATTAATGGAAATTCTCCTTCCACGGAAGTTTGCGCACCGAAGTCTAGGTAAAATTGTAATTATCATTATTATTACTAGTGCTGTCGTGATACGATCGCACTAAACGCGACTCATCCCGCGAGCAGAATAACGATTTTATGAGTCGGCAATAGGAGGTACTTCTAGTCTAGGATGCGGATTATCTGGAGCTCGGAGAAGGATGGTGTACGTCTTGTACTCGATGACGTTACTTTCCATCAGGAACAATGACTGCTTCTGAGCATTTAGTCTCAGCTATCACATTCATATGTCTGTGACAAGCACGAACATCTTCTTCTTCTTTGTGGCTCTACGTCCGCACTGGGCCGCCTGCCCCGCTTCAACTTAGTGTTTTTTGAGCACTTCCACAGTTATTGATTGAAGGGCTTTCTTGGCCTGGCATTGCATGAATTTGTATATTGTGAGGCAAGTACAGTGATACACTATGCCCAGGGAATCGAGAAAATTTTCCTGACTGGAACGGGAATCGAACCCGCCGTGTCTGGATTGGCGATCCATAGCCTTAACCTCTAGACAAACTGGAGCACTTTTTCCCAATAATGATGTACCAAACAATTATCCCATCAATTATATTTTCAAAAAATTTATAATATTTTGCAAAATTGTATCCCACTTATTGAAATGTCAACCAATAAGTTTTCACAAGATTCGATGTCTACATTACGGCATGAGTAAAAAAATGTGTTGTCTCTTCACACTTTCAAATAAAATAGTAAAGATGCAATTTAAACACTACGGGGGACAGATCTTTGGGGTTTACTCCTCACATAAATTGACCAAGTGAGTTCTGTAAAGATCCAACTTTTTTTTTCAATCTGAATTAGTGTTTTGAGTTTTTCCCTTTGGCTGAGCTTAGTCTTATTTATACGATTACCAAATTTTAACCTGATTTCCAGGAAATAGGTTAAAGGCTACAATGAAGATAAACATGGAATGCTACAAATGTATAAAAACTTATAATCAATTACCTACATACGTAAACAATGTGCATCACAGCATCAAGCAAAATTGTTGGTGCGTCATTTCGGTCAATGTGCTGTGAATTTGATAACCGGCTCATACAGTGTTGCATACTGCTGCAGGTCAAGTCTGATAGCTTCCGAAATGCATCGTCCAGCTGTTTACTAATAAATCTGTTGGTTAACTGATATTTGCATTTAGTTCATTATAATCCACCTGAGGATTCGCATCAAGGTGAGTGATGAAGTAATAAAAGGAAATACATTACGTGCATGAACCTTTGAAGTTCGTGAAAGTGAAAATACACACCATCTTATATTGATTTACTTTATACATCACTCACCTCATTTAGTGCAATCTGTGAGGACTTCATCATCACTACATTGTGTACCTTCGCAACCTTCCATATCCGAACGTATTAATTAACTTATTCTACCCCGTTGCAGATGACATCGTTAACGACAACTTTGGCGCTGCTTCTAGTGCTGACGGTCATTGGGGCCTCCAGCAGTGCTATCGATTCGACGCGTTTGAAGTTGGATCCGGTCGAAAGTGCCATCGATGAAGGAAGCAGCACGAAAGTTCGATCTATTCGTCAGCTCACACAGTACTGTCCCTATCATGGGCTATGTAATGCGATGCCTGTGGTTTGCAACGCTTGCCACGACCACGTAACGTATTGTGCCGATGGACCGAATTGCTCTCTGTGCCCTCCAGGGTCACTGTCTAGCAACGGTGGGTGTATTTTCACCAATATGTATTACAAGTAAAAGTGAATGGTTTATTGTTTTATTTAAAATCTTTTGAAGTTTTCCGTGAATAAAGGATATATTGAAACTCATTAAACACTCTAGTTTTGGAAATATGGGATCAAGATTGTCTTGGACTTCTGGACGGAGTAAGGCCGGGGAATCACAGCGCCAAGTCGGGTAAAAATCAGACTAATTACGATTCACCAGGTCTTCCTAACGAAGTATTTCAATGGGAGTTTACATAATGAAAGTTGAAGTTGCTACAGGTTCGATTTTGAGATTCTTCGATAGGTCTTTTATAAGTTCTTGGGATATTGAACATTTCTGAACCAACCAAGTCTACATTAACGTTAGTTCAATTAACACGAGATATGATTCCCTTATTGACCCCAGAGGGCAACGGAGACATCTTTAGAACATGTGTTGTGCTTGTAGAACTGTTTCTATTTTCTAAATCTATCGATGGATTGTCCGACTCCGTACAAAACATGATCACTCGAAATAATCCAGGAGTTTTTCTAGCGATTCCTCCGGGAATCCCTACAGGCATATCTCCAGGATATCCTCCTGGATAACCTCCAGGATATCCTCCAGGGATTCCTACAGGGATTCCTCCAGGATATTCTCCAGGGATTCCTCCATAAAAATTTCTACAGCTTCGCTTGGGAATTCCTTCTGTGATTCTATCTGGAATAACATTTTAAAAGTTCCTCCAAAGATTCCCCCAGGAACTCTTCTTAGGATTCCTTAATTAATTCCTCCTTGTATTCTATAAGGAACTCCTCCAGGAATTCCCATACAAATTCCTTAGAAGATTCATCCAGAAATTCCAGGAATTCTCTGGGAATTTATACAGGGAAGTCTTTCAAAATTCCTCCAGAGATTCCTCCAGAAATCCCGCCAGAAATTCTTCTAAGAATTCATCTAGAGATTTCTTCATGAGTTTCTCTGGAGATCCTTTCAGGAATTCTTACAGGCATCCATCTCTGATACCCTCCAGGGATTCTTCCAAGAACTCCTGTAGGAATTCCTTCAGGGATTCTTCCAAGAATTCCTCCAAGGTTTCCTCCAGAATTTCCTCCATGCATTCCTTCAAAACTTCCTCCAGGAATTCCTACAGGGATTGCTCCGCGAAATTCTTCGGGGATTACTTCAGGAATTATTCCAGGATTCCTACAGAAATGTATCTAGAGATTCCTCTAGGAATTCCGCCAGAAATTCCTCCAGGAGTTCTTCTGGAGATTTCTCCAGGAGTTTTTCTAGAGATTTCTCCGGGAATCCGTGCAGGCATATCCTCCAGAGATTCTTCCAGGAAATTCTCCAAAAAAAATCTCTATGGCTTCACTCGGGATTCTGTGATTCTTTCCGGAATAACACTTTAAAATTTCTCCAAAGATTCCCCCAGGAACTCTTCTTAGGATTCCTTCGGTTATTCCTTCATATATTCTTTAAGGAACTCCTCCAGGAATTATTTCATTACTTCCTTCAGGAACTGTTTAGGAATTCCCTTAGGAATTCCTCTTGAAATTTCTTCCGGGATTCCTTCTGGAGTTTCTTTCAGGAACTCTTCTAGGGATTTCTTTAGGAACTGCTACAGGGATTCCTCCACAAACTCTTCAAAGGATTCCTTCAGAATTTTTCCAAGAATTCCATCTGCGATTTCTTAAGGAATTATTCCTGGTATTCCCCTACAAATTCCTTAGATGATTCCTCCAGAAATTTCTTCAGGAATTCTTCCAGAAGTTCTCCCAGGAATTCTCTGGGAATGTATGCAGGGATTTCTTTCAAAATTCCTCCAGAGATTCCTCCAGAAATCCCGCCAGAAATTTCTCTATGAATTCATCTAGAGATTTCTGCTATTGGTTAGATGGTTCAAGAACAATTTTTTGCTATTATTTTCCGTACTTTTACCTCTTATCTCAAACAAACCAATATCACATTTTAATCGTCAATACTTGAACTCTGCCCGGGATTCCTTCAGGGATTCTTCCAAGAATTCCTCCAAGGTTTCGTCCATGCATTCCTACAGAACATCCTCCAGGAATTCCTACAGTGATTCCTCCACGAATTTCTTGAATTCCCCTAGGAATTTCTATTAGAAGATTCCTCCAGAAATTTCTTCAGGAATTCCTCTAGAAATTCTCCCCCAGGTGCTCCTCTGGGAATTTATGCAGGGATTTCTCTCAAAATTCCTTCAGAGATTCCTCCAGAAGTTCCTCTAAGAATTCCGCAAGAGATTTCTCCAGGAGATTCTTTGAGGATTCTTTTAGGAATTCTTACAGGCATTCATCTATGATATCCTCCAGGGATCTCTCCACGAATTCCGGTAAGAATTCCTTCAGGGAATCTTCCAAGAATTCTTCCAGGGTTTCCTTCATGAATTGCTTCAGGGACTACTTCTCTAGGAATTCTCCAGTAGTCTTTCAAGAGTTTCTCCTGGGATTGCTCCAGGAATTCTTCCTGGGGTTCCTCCAGGAATTCACGTATGCATTCCTCTAGGATTTTATCCAGGAATTTCTCCAGTATCTTCGAGGACTCTCTCCAGAAATTTCTCCAGGAAATCCTTCAGGGATTCCTTCAGAAACTCTTCAAGGATTACCTTCTGGAATTTTCCCAGGAATTCTTTCAGATATTCCTCACGAAATTTCTACAGGGATTCATCCAGGAATTCCGCTAAGAATTGCTAAATAATTCTTTGAATGATTGATTGATTTGTCTTGATAAAGAAACTTTCAGCCCTTGGCTGGTTCAGAATTCTTCGAGCGATTCCTCCAGGAATTCCTTCAGGGATTCCATCAGCAAATCCCACAAGAATACCTCCAGGAATTCCTCCAGGCATTTCTCCAGGATTTTATCCAGGAATTTCACTATGAAATCTTCCATGAAATTCTCCAGGAGCTGATCTAGGAATTGCTCCTAAACACCCTTCGGCAATTATGTCAACAATTTCTCCAGCGAATTCTCTAGGGATTTTTTTTAAGAAAATCTTCCAGAAAATTCTCCAGGAATACCTTCAGAAATTTTTCAGAGATTCCTCCATGCATTTAACCAGGATTCCAGGAATGTCTTCAGAGATTCGTTTAGGAATAACTTCAGGGATTCCTCCAGGGATTTCTCCATAAATTTTTCCAGGTATTTTCCCAGAGATTCCTGCAGGAAATCCTTGGAAGATTCCTCCAGGAAATCCTCAGGAAATTACTCCAAGGATTCTTCCCGGAAATCCTCTGGGAATTTCCGCAGAAGTTCTTCCAAGAATTTTCCAGGAATACCTTCTGAACTTTTAGAGATTCCTCCAAAAATTTCTCGAGAGACTCCTTTAGGAATTGCTTCAGGGATTCCTCCAGGGATTTTTCCACAAATTTCTCGAGGGTTTCCTTCAGGAATTTGTTCGAGGATTTCTCCAGGAATTCCTTAAGGGATTTTTTCGAAAATATAATAATAATAGAAATAGAAATCTTCCAGAATTCCTCTAGATATTCCTCCAGAATACCTCTAGGAATTCATCACGCATTCCTCAAGGATTTTATCCAAGAATTTCTCTAGGAACTCCTCCGGAAATTTCTCCACTAATTGCTTTTGGACATCTTTCAGACATTATGTCAGCAATTCCTCCAGGTATTTCTCCAGTAAATCCTCTATAGACTTATTCAGAGATTGTTCAGATTTTTTTCAGGGATTCCTCCGGGCATTCCTCCAGGAATTCATCCAGATATTCCTCCAGGAATTCCTTCAGCATTTCTTCAAAGGATTTCTCCACAATATCTCTAGGGATTTTCCCAAAAATGCTTCCACTAAATCCTCCAGAAAATTCTTCTGGAACTTTTCAAGGGATTTTTTCAGAAATTTATCCAGCAATTCTTCCAGGGATTGCTCCAAGAATTTATCCAGGCATTCCTCCAGGAATTCCTAATGCATCTTATCCAAATTATTTGATGCAGGACTTCCTCCAGGAATTACACCAGGAATTGGTTCAGAAGTTCCTCCAGTATTCTTTCTTGAGATTTTTCCAAGAATTGCTTAAGAGATTCCTCCTGGAATTCCCTCAGGAATTTATCCAAGAATTTCTTCAAGGATTCCTTCAGAAATTTTTCCAAGATTTCCTCTAGGAATTCCTCTGGAGATTTCTATAGGTTTTTTTTTCAGATATTTCTTCCAGAATTCCAGAATTCCGGTAATTCTTCTATGGATTGCTTTAGGAATTGCTGAAGTGATTTCTTCAGAAATTCCTCTCCGTTTTCGGCAGTTTTGGCAGGGATGTACTCCGAGCA
This sequence comes from Aedes albopictus, assembly GCF_035046485.1. NCBI lineage: Eukaryota > Metazoa > Arthropoda > Insecta > Diptera > Culicidae > Aedes > Aedes albopictus. The sequence continues at coordinate 121,297,316 of NC_085138.1, forward strand.
ATTCAACTGAAGGTTCATTCTTAGAGGAATAGAGATCCAGGACATTCCAAGATTGCTGAAAGGCGTAGACAAACTGAATTATTAATTACTGAAAGATCTTCAATTAGTCATAGAAGATATAATGCAGACATTTTGAAAAAAAAAAACATGGAAAAATGTTGAAAGAAATATTGAAGAAAATTATACGTAATTTCCAAAATAGTTCAGCTATAATATAGAATGTTTTGTTGAAATTAACAAAAAGCATTCTAAGCTCCAGAAGAAATAATGTACGAGTAAATAAAAATCCTAAATCTTCCAGAAATTAGTCATCGCTACCAGCGATATTCTGATTTGTGTAGAGCATGCGAGCTTTTTCTTCAACGTACAAAATACAACAGTGTGGTTGCTGAAGAGTTAACCCTTCTTATGTGCTTTACCGAAAAGCTGACTTCGCCCTTGCACATTGGTGCGTGGATGCCAGGCGTAAGGTGGGACTGTGGGAGATTACTGTGTTTATTACTCTGAAGATAATGCGACACATTTCGCTTAATTTCTTAACTTGTAGACGTTATCTGATAGATTGACATTGTGATGTGAAAGTTGGGATGAAGAGAAACTGCTTTTTCAACCTGTTTCTGTTTGAGCGAAAAGTTTCATCGCCCGGGTCACAAATCGAACCCTAACCTCACATCATGGTGCGATTAGAAGCTTGGTGACCCTAACCGCACGGCGCACAACGATACTTGTTGTATATGTAGAGAGGAGGGACAAAGTATATAGAAAGATACAAAGTAGGAGATACGGGACGGGCCAGGGATTGAACTCAGTACCTTCTGCATACGAATCAGAAGCGCGAGCCGAAGTTTGAATTTACTTAATCAATGTATATGGAGTGCAAATGAAAAAAAAAAACCCAAATTAATCCACCTAGTGGTGATAGTGCCTTTCTCGTCGAATATGTTCTCACGATCTTGCCGTCGACCTAAGTCAAAGTGTTCCTGAATCCTGATATTTTTTTAAGAAAAGCAAGCATTTTATAAAAGCCATCTTTGAATTTACTTAAAACTTATTGATGGCACATAGTCCGACGTTATGTTCAACGTATAAGCAGAGCTGAATAATATCAGACTTCTCAGTTGACTGCTTGAGCACCTTCACTAGCACTGAAGACTGATCAATATCAAGACGATACTAACAAGCTAAGATATAACTTTTTACATAATTACAGATCACTTTGCGGTCTTCTACAAAGTTTTTTTCTGCCCATTTTAGGCTATATTTTCATAACAGTTGAAAACAAGAACGATTGGTAGTGAGTATACTGAGACGTCTGTTTGTATGTGGGGTTAATTTGTCAATATTTTGTTCTGTTACACATTTTTATCGGTTGCAATGATTTTATTCACTTTCGTAGTTCTGGCGAAGCACCAAACGCTGGTTGTGCATCCCTACCGGTAGTCTCTAATGTGGTATGATTTGATTACTTTCGATGCAGTACCGGAACAGGTTCTGGAGCACTACCAGATCTCCCAAATATAGTCTGAGACTATTTTATTGCTATAGTTCATATGGTTACCTAAAAACTACGATTTGATTTATCTCATGCATGGGTATGGATCACTTTTACATATAATCACTTCCAGTTGGACACCCAGAACCAGTTTCGAGACACTACCGGTTGTCTAAAATATGGTGCAATATTCTTACGAATCGATCAAAGCTGCTATTTGATGTACTGTCGAACACCGCGTATTCATCACTCTTAAGTATGACACTTTTTATTTTGTACCCCGCTCATTCGGCATTTGTTAAAAAATTATCAAATTTCACAGTGTAATACTCTGTGAATACGAATGATCCGATATTGTGCTGTTACTCACACCTGCAGCGGCTCCTCGTGCAGCTGTTATTTCTAGAAGTTCAAATTTGGTGCTTTCCGACACCTGATCCGTTTGGTGATCAACCGCAGTGAACTCCGGAAGCCAACAATCGTAAAATGAACAAGCTATTAATTCGTACCACCACAGTACCTATAGGATTCCTGTGTTCAAAAACAAATCCTACATCTAAACAAAAACTAAAATAGAGTTAGTTCATCGAAATAAAAGTTAATCCAAGGAAATTTGACTGCAATCATTGTCGAATTAGCGTGATTTTATGGTACCACACACATTGGTTTGGTTCAATTTCACATTTTCCCACTTACCGATTGTCTCTGGTGTGGTCTTAGACGAGTTTCATGCAAATTGTTGATCAGCTTTCCTGAAAAGTCGCGAATTGATGTACAGCATGCATGGGTGTGGTTAATTTGTGCATTTCGCTAGTTCCGGCGAGACATTCAAAACTGGTTCCGGAACACTACCGGTAGTCTTAAATGTGGCCTGAGGCAATTTTCTTGCTGACCATTCTTCGCGTTATCGTAGAAGCCTTTTTTAATGTGCTGCGTGCATGCGCTAAGTTCGGTTCTACATTTGACCACTTCCGGCGGGGCGCCTAGAGCCGGTTTCGGCACACTATTGGTTTTCAAAGTATGGTCTATGATTTTTTTTCTTGTTAACCGTTCATCAGGTTACCTAAAAAATCATTTAATGTGTCGCATTTATGGGTTTGGTTCTCCTTTATATTTGACCACTTCCGGTGGGTCACCCGTAATCGGTTGCAGAACACTACCGATTGTCCCAAATATGACCGGAAACTATTTCTGCCAAATCATACGCGCCTAAAAATACGCGATTTGATGTGTCACATGCATGGGTTTAGTTCACTATTATGTTTGGCCATTTCCGGCGGGACACCCGGATCCGGTTCGGAATCACTACCGGTTCAGATATGTTCTGAGGATATTTTCCTGCTTACTGTTTATCAAGATATTAAAAATGCTACTATTTGATACGTCGCATGCATAGGTTTGGGTAACTTTTATACTTGGCCAGCTCCGGCTGGACATCTGGAACCGGTTCCGTTACACTACCGGTTCTGATATGGTCTGTGAATGTTTTCCTGCTTATTGTTCATCAGGTTATCAAAAAAGACACGATTCGATATGTCGCATGTGTGGTTTTAGTTCACTTTTATATTTTTCCGGCGTGACACCCGGAACCGGTTCCAGACCAGTAGACCACTACCGGTTCAGATATGTTCTAAGAAAATTTTCCTGCTCATCAAGATATCAGAAAAGCCACTATTTGATATGTCGCATGCATAGGTTGGGTAATTTTTATACTTGGCCACCTCCGGCGGGACATCTAGAACCGGTTCCGGATCACTACCGGTTCCGAAGTGGTCTGAGAATAATTTCCTGCTTACTGTTCATCAGGTTATCGAGGAAGCCACGGTTTGATATGTCGCATGCATGGGTTTAGTTCACTTTTATGTTTGGCCACTTCCGGCGGGACACCTGGAATCGGTTCCGGGACACTACCGGTTCAGATAGGGTCTGAGACCAATTTTTTGCTTACCGTTCACCAAGTTAACGAAAATGCCGTAGTTTGATGTGTCACATGGATGGGTTTGTAGCGTTTTCATATCTAGCCCCTTCCTGGGGTACCGGTCCGGAACACCTAAATGGCCATAACTCGGGAACCGCTGGACCGATCTGAATCATTTTCAATAGGAAACAATGGGACCAGATTCCGCGTCGAATGAACCATCGGTCGTTAAAATCGGTTGAGGTTTACTGCCTAAAAGTGACGTGAGTTTTTTTGTCCACATACATACACACATACACACACACATACACACATACATACACACACACAGACATCAACTCAATTCGTCGAGCTGAGTTGATTGGTATATGTGACTCGACTCTCCGGGCCTCCTATCAAAAAGTCATTTTTGGAGTGAACATATAGCCTTTCCAGTACACTTAGTGTACGAGAAAGGCAAAAAGATATAACGCTCATCAGATTCGAGCCGGTAGCTGATACGTGAGAATTCTACACTCTGTACCTCAACACCACCACTACGATCAAGTTCACAGTGAATGAAATCTGACTCGTCGTAACATAAGAGTGTCATGTTGGGTATGAGTGCCATAAGTAATCTCACGCTCCCAAATTTGTCCTCTTCGAAAACAAGCGATTGCGACACCGATTAATTCCGCTCATTTTGTTTTAATTCATGCTCACTTCTAACAAAAAATACAAAAATAAAAAACAAAACAAATAGCGCTTCAGTCCTTTGTTTTTATGAAAATAGGAGCCACATGCTTAATAAGGGAACCAATACCCTATTAAGTAAGTTTTGTCATGATTCTCGCATTTCAAGTAAACAACAGGTGTTGGATGAACCAGAAAAGCTCATTTTTGTTTTTATGTTTATTTTGAGAAATTTCCATCAGAAGCTGCATAGAAAGCTATCCAACATCCTTATGTAAACCTTCAAGTTCCAAACTTACTTTAATAAAAAAAAGTTCTAACTAAAGAGAAATCTGCAACAAACTGCTGCAAAACATCAAAAAGAACTCTTTTAACATTGAAACGTTTGTCCCACCCTATCCTATTCATTGTGATTAAGCTAGTTATCGTTACCATCGGTAATGAGAAAACTACTTCACTCAATTGGAATGAAGGTGAGAAACTCATAAACATAATACCGCCCATTGAAGCGTATCCCAAGTAACAATTTCATTGCTGATTAGTTTTGTTTGATTTTTAATAGGGTTTTATTACAGCAATAATCAAAACTCGCAGTTTTATGACTGCTTTTATGAAAACCATTGATAAAATGTTTTATAGTATACTTGAAGATATCCATAAAGACAGATTTTAAGAGTAAACAAAACTTTCCGATTTGTAAACCTTCTGGTAATCATTATTACCACAATAAAACTGTCAAAACTCTCAACAGATGGCGATCCGGTCGATTAGTAACGACATCTGTTGGTGGAAAAGCAGAACTACGACATTTCTAGGTTTATTGCGGTCATCATAAAAGTAAACTTGCTTTCGTTTTATTTTCGCTGATTATGGTTGTCGCCATATTGAAGAATTAGCTAACGTGAATGGAAAATAGTTAATTTTGCTCAAATTAGCAATGAATTGATAGTTTGCCACCGTTTCCATAACTTGCTCACATAAATAAACTCTCTCCGCTGAGTTTTCTTGTGATTCGAGATAGTTTTACTAAATAAACAAATTGATTTATTTCATTCCAAGATGATAATATTCACTATTTTTGAAGCGCATTAATTTTATGATTCTGCCACCTCAATATTCACGGTAAAAGTGAATGCGCATAAGCCGACCAATACAATAACAACTAAAATATTACTTTGAAATGACCGCTTCTACTTACGAATGATGTATCGTCCTGAACTTTACGTACCATCGAAGAAGCTTCTCTGCATCTTGAGCTGTCATAGTTTTTGTTGAAAAAAAAACAACAACAATCGAGAATGGGAAATTTTTCTACTAGGTTTTAAAACGGTTTTATTGCTACTCTTAATGCGCTTTGCAAAACCTCTCCGAGAGTGGTCCACTTAGCCGGAAGATGCTCTTAAAGAGGTTATCAAGAGGTTTTGATGTATAAATCAGTTTTATTGCGAGTTTTATAAAATTGGTCATGAAGATCTCTTGTAGAGCCGAACAAAACTTAAAATGTTACTTGGGTATGTTTTCAAGTATCATCTCATAAGATGACTAATTGCATCCAGCAGTCAACAAACAGAGGCAGCTTAATCAGCTGCATGGCGTCATCAATTGGTCATAATGATCGTCGATGCTGTTTATATGTACGTCTTTATCAGTTGTTCGCCTGCCGTAAAAATAGACGGTTCATATGACTTGGATTACGCGGAAATTCTCCTCTTTCGTGCGCGTCCATCAACCGCAAAAATAGCGATTAGTCCCCCTTACTTGACCCAAAATAAAAACAATGAGTGAGCCTCTCATACGGACGAACGTGAAACCAACCATCAAAACTATCTCTCCTCCATCCATGGTCCAACTAAAACGCGCGCCGGCCAAGTGCAGGTAGGTACTTTGATTGATTTTCTGTGTTCGGCTTATCCGACGACCTCTTGAGTTTCTTGCTTTGTGCGGTCTTCTCCGGGTATTGTTGTTGCGGTTTATATTTTTATAGCCACATTATGCAATACTCCCCGGTCCGGCTCAACTTCACATGCTTCGTCTAAGTGCATGATTAGGAGTAAGATTTAGGTCGGTAACATGTTAATTTCACTTTCGCGCTATCCAAAATCGGCGCGGGGCTTCGGACGAAGAGACCAGACCAAACGAAGCCGAAAACTAGCATCCATAGTGCGCAGCGCATAAGTGTATCTGGCGTATGTTGTGTGTGGCATGGACTGGACACTCACTCATGGGAATGAGCGGAACGGGTCGAATTTTGAAAAGATCTTTGTGTTGCTTTATACATAATAACCGTGCGGTTGGTTTAGGCCGGCAGCATGTTCGAAGATTATTCGCCAATTCTACATGACCTATAAACGGTAACCGCGTGCCTTAGAGCCAAAGCCCAAAAAACGAAAAAAAATCCTCTTCAACCTACAATGGGCATCATCGGCGTCAGCTGACGCGCAAACGCAATACCTAGGCTATAAATCACCAAGCTGTGCTCGGTTCAGCGGAAAATCTATGCGCGGACTGGGCAATCAAAACATCGACTAATTATAGGGGTTGATTCGGGTAAATGTTGATGCTCAGTATAAGTGAGAGGTTTTCAATAAATGGTTTGTAGTTAATGAGATTCAATTTCGGATCAATAATGAATGCTGACAGCTGCCCTATACAGTCCGTGCGGTCAGTCAAAATTATACAATTGCATAATAACGCTTTATGACGGCATTTCTGTCTGATACAAAATGCTTTAATTATGGTATAATAACATGATAAATAAAGCAAGTGATCAGAAGAGTCACAATTTGACAAGCGAAATCGACAACACAAGAATCATGGCCATACTTTTGTCTCAATATTGTAACCTTGTAACCCATGAAGGCACAAATTTGTTGAACAGAAGAAAATGTGCCTATGTATACTTACATACCTTTAGTCCTTTGCACCCACGGTGGCGCTGAGGTCGAAATGAAACATGTTCATCCTGGGCGATTGCCCTCCATCGCCTTGATCTGTGGCCAGGTCAAATTTCTGTAGAGTTGCTTGATTTTGTTGTTGAGGCTGCGTCGCCATGAGCCTCTGGGTCTGCCTCTGCTGCGATGTCCTGCTTAGACATGTGCGCCGACTATATTTTGCTCGGCGGCGGCGTGAGGGCTATTTTTGACCGGCGGCGGCGGCGTCATCGGCGTCACGCCGGTGGCAGCTTTCGGCGGCGGCGGCGGCGGCGTGAATCGGCGTGACCAAAATTTGACCATAATTTAAATATTGGCAAACCGAAGAAGTTGTCATTACGCTCTAGAATTTGTAGTCTGAGCTTTTTCATAACAATTGATGACATAAACTATTATTTTAGAATGAGTAGCTTTTTTATTTCTGTTCGGGCCCATCACTACGTGATTAGTCCCATTGCGACAATTTTTTTTTACTTATTCGGGCGCCACATCCCAAGAAACAGAACAAGTTGGATAATAGTTTCTTAAACTAAAGTTTGCTCAAGAGATATTTTTGTTCATCCCAACAAACATTTTAGCTTTACAGGAGAGCTAAAATGTTTGTTGGGATGAGCATGAATGAGCCGAAATGATTTGAACATTTTTGTTTTCAGGTTGTTTACATTTTTCAAATTTTTAACTGCCCTTATACTATATAAGTTTAGAAAGCCGAAGTACTCGAGGCTGTTTCAAGGTTAGGAATAACAAATATTTATAATTGGAAAGAAATATTGAGACATTACCGGTATCCTTAGTGTAATTAATGTTGAGTTACTCCATTGCAAATGAAGGACAACTAAATACAGCTTTTTGTTTTGTTTTCTCAGAATCTTCAGAAGCTATCAAACTAGATAATTAAGTCACGCTATTTACACTAAGGAATCCCCGAATGATATCAGGGAGGAATCTCAAAAGGAATCCTAGGAGGAGCCTGAAAGAAACTCCTGAAGAAATCCATGAAGAAAACTCTGGACTAATATCTGCAAGAACTTCTGTATGAAACCCTGAAGAAACTTCTGCAGGAATCTGGGGCGGTTCAAGAATTTCTTTAAGAGATCTCTGCAAAAAAATTCTGAAGAAACATCTGATAAAAGTTTTCGAGGAATTTCAGCAGGAAATCCAGGACGAATCTTCGAAAGAAATTTCAGGAGGATTCCCCAAATGAATTCTAGCAGGAATCCCAAGGGAATTACAGCAGAAATTTACAAAGGAATTCCAAGAGGAATCCCCGACGGAATTCTAGCGGGAATTTCTTAAGAATTTCGAGTAAGAATCTCCAAAGGATTTCTAGGAGGAATCAACGAAAAATATTGAGAAAGAATCTCTGAAGGAATTCCAGCAGAAACTCCTGCGAGAATACTAGGAGGAATTTACGAAAGAATTCCTTCAGGAATCCTCAAAGGAATTTCTGGAGGAATCCCATAAGGTATTCCAGCAGGAAACTCCGAAGGAATTCTAGGAAGAGTTCCCGAAGAAACTCTAAGAAATCCCCGAAAGAATTGTAGCAGAAATCTCCGAAGAGGAATCACCATAGGAATTTCAAGATGGAATCCCGAAGAAAATCCAGAAGGAACTCCTGACAAAATATCAGGAAGGATCTTCGAAGGAAGAACCCCTCAAAAGAAACCCCCCAAAAGGAATCCCCGAAATTACTCTAGGAGGAATCTTCGAAGGAATTCCTAAAAAAATCCCCGACAGAATTCCACGAAAAATTCTCGAAAGAATTCTAGTAAGAATCACCGAAGGAATTCCAACAAGAAGGAGGACTCCCGAAGGAATGCCAGTAGGAATCTCTGAAGAAATTGAAAAGAAATCACCACGATAAAATCCCTAAGGTATTCCAGGAAATCCCCAAATGAATTTTAGGAGGAGTCCGCGAAAGGACTTTAGAAATAATCCCCGAAGAAATTACAGGAGAAATCCCTGCAGAAATCCCAGAGGTCATCTCCGAAGGAATTCCGGGAGGAATCTCCGAAGGAATTACAAGCGGATTCCTCAAAAAGGAAACCTCAAAGGAATTATAAGGAATCCCCATAGGAAGTAGAGGAGGAATCTCCAAAGTAATTTAAGAAGGAATCCTCGAAGGAAGAATCTTCGAATACCAGAAGAAATTCCCACAGGAATTCAAGGAGAAATCACCGAAGAAGTTCAAGAAGGAAGTCCCGAAGGAATTCCAGGAGAAGTGATTCCATGAGGATTTTGTGAAAGAATGAAAGGAAAAATCCCCGAAGGAAATCTAATAGAAATCACCAAAGGAATTCTGGAGGAAACCCCGAAAGAATTCCATGGAAATTCCACGACGGAATATCAAGAGGAATCCCCGAACATATCCCAGGAGGATTTGATGAAGGAAGTCCAGGAGTCTCCAGTTAGCTAGTGGTTAAGGCTATGGATCGCCAATCCGAAGACGGCGGGTTTGATTCCCGTTCCGGTCGGGAAAATATTCAGGACTCCCTGGGCATAGTGTATAATTGTGCTTGCCTCACAATATACAAATTCATGGCAGTCAAAGAAAGCCCTTCAATTCATAACTGTGAAAGTGCTCAAAGAACTCTAAGTTGAAGGAAGGCAGGTCAAGTTTCAGTGGGAACGTGCCCATACAGAAGAAGAATTCCAGGAGGAATCCCCAAAGAAATTCCAGATTTTTTTGAAGGAATTCGAGAAGAAACCATCGAAAAATATCCAGGAGGAGTCCTCGTAGGTATTTCATGAGAAACCCCTGAAATAATTTTAGGAGGAGTTCCCGCAGGAATTTCAAGAGAAAACCCTGAAAGAATTCCAGGAGAAATCTCCGAAAAAAGTCGAAAAGGAATTCCCGTAGAAACTTCAGGAGGAACCCCCAAAGAAATTTAAGGAGAAATCCCCGAAGGAACTCTAGAAGGAATCCCCGAAGGAATTTAAGGAGGAATCTTCGAATTAATTCCACGAGGAATTCCCGAAGGAAGCCCAGGCGAAATCTTTGAAGGAGGTCCCGCAGGAATATCCAACGGGATTCCTGGAAGAATTCCTGAAGCAATTCCTGGAGAAATCTCCGAATTAACGAAAGGAGCAATCTCTGCAGGAATCCCAGGGGGAACCCATAAAGGAATTCTGGGAGGAATCTCCGAAGGATTTCCAAGCGGAATACTCAAAGGATTTTCAAGAGGAGTTCCCATAGGAAGTCCAGGAAAAATCTTCGAAGGAATTCCATGAGGAATCACTGAAGCAAATCCCGGAAGAATCTGCGAAGGAATTCCAAGAGAAATCATTATAGAAATTCCAGGAGGAAACTCCGACGGCATTTCAGGAGAATCCACGTTAATATATCAGGAGAAAGCCTCGAAAGAATTTCAGGAGGAACCTATGAAGAATATCTAGGAGGAGTACCCGATGGAATTCCAAAAGGAATCCCCAAAGGAATTCCAGGAGCCATTCCATAACATATTCTAGGAGGAATCCTAGAGGAATCCCTAAATAAAGTGCTGGAGAAATCCCTGGAGGCGTTTCATGAGGAATCTCCGAAAGAATTCTAAGAGGAATCACCAAAGAAATTTGACGGAATATAAGAAGGAATCCCCGAAAGAATTGCAGGAGGAATCCTCGAAGGAAGTCTAGCAGGAAAACCCGAAGGAATATCTAGGAAGACTATCCGGAGGAATTCCAAGACGAACCCCCGAAAGAATTCCAGAAAATGCCAGGAGGAATCCTGGAAGGAAGTCCAGGGGAACCTCTGAAGGAAGTCTAGGAGGAATCCCCGAAGAAATCACAGGAGAAATCCCTGCAGGAATTCCAGGGGAAAGCTCGAAGGAATTCCGGTGGGAATATCCACAGGATTTCCAGACGGAATCCTCGAAGAATTTTCAGCGGATCTTTCCGGGTAGATGGAAGGATTTGCTGAAGGTATTCTCTAAAGAATTCCAGAAGGAAATCCTTGAGGAATTCTTGTAGAAACTCCATGAAAGATTCCTCAAGAATATCCTGGAGATATACCTGATTATAATCCTTAGGGAATTATTGAAGGAACTCCTATAAGATTTCCAGAAGGAACTCCTGTAGGAATTCCTGAATGAGCTTCTGGAGAAATCTCTGATGTAACTCCTGAAAGCATCCGTGAGTCTTCCTGAAAAAAAAAAATCTCAATCTCAATCTACAATCTGAAAAAAAAAAAAAACCCAGGAGCGATCCCTGGAAGAACTTCTGGAAGAATTCTTAAAGGAACTTCTCAAACAATCCCCTAAGGATATCCTGAAGAAATCTTGGAAGGAACTCTTATAAAGGAATCGTTGACTAAACTTCTGGGGAAATCCCTGATTTCTTCTGGTGGTATCCTTGGATCTTCGTATAAGATTATCTGTAATGAATTCTGAAGGAACTTCTGTACTCTGAGGATACTGCAACTCCGAAAATCATATGAATCAACTATGATTTTTTGCCACAAGAATTTCTTGCGAAAATCATAGTTACGAACTATGATTTTGAATTCAAAGCGCCAACTATTATTGTCATACTGTTACTGTATAAATTTCATAACACTCACGTATGAAAATCATACCGATAACGTATAAAAACTGAAACTATGTCTTATGACAATCATACATATTTTTATGAAATATTTTGCACAAATTTAAAAAAAAATCGCAACCTGGAATCGAACCAGGAACGTCAAGTTTAGCGAGTGCGTGCTTTACTCATACGCCCATCGACGCTTCGGAAGTTGAAGTGGTTAGAAGCCAATCAAAGGTTTTGTTGTTTTTTTAGCAATGGTGTTTCATAACATATTCTATGATTTTCATACGATGCTTTTTATGAGATTTTTCATACGACAAGTCTTACGGATTTCGCTTTTCAATGTATGAAAAGCATACGAAAACTATAAAATGATGAAAAGAATAAAAAAAACTGATTCATAAGATGTAAACTATGACAAACATACGAACAGAATCCTCAGTGTAGGAATCCTTGAAGAAATTTAGCAGGAATCTCTGAAGAAACATCTGTAAGAATTCCTGAAACTCCTGGAGGAATCTGTGATGAAATTCCTAGAAAGAACTGCTGTAGGAATTTCCAATGATACTTCAGAAGGAATCCATGCAGGAACTCCTGAACTAATTTTCTAAAGACCTCCTGCAGGAATTCCTAAAGAAACATCTGAAGATTCTTGATGGATCTTCAGGTGGCATTTATGAATCCTCCTGAAAGACTATTTGAAGGGATTTCTGGAAGGATACCTCTGAACGAACTCCCGTTAAAATAGCTTAGGAATTCCTAATGAAAACTTGGAGAAATCCCTGAATCCTCCTGGAGCTATTAGGAAGACTCCTGAGCGAATTCCTGTAGAGATCACAGAAGGAACTTCGGGAGCAATTCTTGAAGAACTCCTGAAAGAATCTCTGCAAATTTTTCTTGAGGTATCCCGAAGAGGAATCACCGAAGCAATTTCAGGAGGGATTCTTGATCAAATTCCAGAAATTTCTGATGGATCTCCTGGAGGAATTTCTGAGGAAACTCCTAGACTAAACCCTAGAGAAACTCCTGTAGGAATTCCTGAAGGAACTTCTGAAAGAATCTATGAAGGATCTCTCAGACTAATCTCTGAAGGACCTCCTAGGAGAATTCCTGAAGGATCTTCTGGTTTAATCTCTGATGTATCTCTAGTAGGCATCCCTGAATTATCCTGAATCATCCTGGAGGCATCCCTGAAGATTTTTCTGGAGGAATTCCAGGTGGATCTCCAGGAGGCATCACTGAATCCTTCACTTAATTACCCCCATAGTAGAAATTAAAGGTATAAATCATATTCTACCAGAAAAATAACTCTCTCAAGAAACTTCTGGAGAGATGTGTTCTAAGAGTTAAGAAATCAATTATTGTAATCAAACTCTTATGATAGTGATCGTGAGATTTTTTTATTTCAACTTTTTATAAACTTAATTTTGTTCGTGCAATGATCACACTGATCATCGGCGCGAAAAATGAAAATCGGCGGCGTGACAAACAGCGGCGTATGGCGCGCCGCCGATACCTCGGTCGGCGTCGGCGTGGGACAAAAAGTGTCGGCGGCGGCGGCGTGGCGCGGCGGCGCACAGGTCTAGTCCTGCTATATTTCAATCTAATGCTTGCTTGCAGATTTCATTTCCGCCCTGCGCAAAGTGTGACTGACCCATCTCCACTTTCGCTCCCGAATTTCTGTCGCTATCGGCTTTGGATGACATCGACGTTGGAGCTCAACGTTGAAGATCCAATTGTGAGGCCACCATGCACGAATTATATACCTGCAGCCGTTAAGTGTTCTCAACTGATACACACCAGGTTTCACTGGCGTATAGCACCATAGATTCCACGTTTGAGTTGAAAATTCGGATTTTGGTGCGTCGACTAATATGGCTGTTTTTCCATACATTTCTTAAACTCGCAAAAGCATAATTAAATTATTTAATTATCGATTTTTGCGGCTTAACCAGCCGAATGGAAGTTTTACTTTATTCTAAAAGCTACACACTTAATTCAGATTGCCGGGATATCAGCATTTTTCCATTCTTTTGCCGAGATTTGCACAGCCGAGTAATTAGCAAACAACAATTTTGCTGAGATCTCAGCAATTTTGACAGTTCATTGCTGAGCTTCGGCAGTCGTTTTGCTAAGAGTCAGCTAACAAATGTCACTTTTTGCTGGGATATCAGCTGATAGTTTTACTGAGCAGACGGCTGTGCGCGTTTTTGCCGAGCCCGCAAATCTGTTTTGAGTGTGTAGACTTTACATATACCGTAATCCGGGGTAACATTGATCAGAATTTTCTATCTTTCTTGAATGATTCTCTTGTTAAAGCAAACTTTACATGTTTTATATTTTTAAAAGAAGTACTGGCCCTCTGAGTTTGTGCTAAGCTACTCGAAAAAGTATTGTAAAACTTTAAAACATGTTTAAATAGGTTTTTAAATCTAATTTTTGATTGTGTTGATTTGGGGTAACATTGATCATGTCAGTGATCAATGTTCATTTGTGTTGAAAATACCCTTACTTACTAAATTCGGGGTCGCTGATTTCGAACATGTTGTCCAAATTCTTTCAAATAATGTATTTTTTAAGTTATTTTAGGATTAAAATACTCTAAACCACGAATAACGCCTAAAGGTAGGCAATGGCTTAAGGAATTGATAGCCGACTTTTAATAAATCGTATATTTCACTGAAAAATAGTATTTTCATAAAAGTTTCGTTTATTAAATCTAACTCTAGTATATCATATTGAAGTAATACAGTGATTTCGAACCTCATATTGTTTCTAGTATTCACGCCAAGCATGAATGTTTGACAGTGTATCTCATTGCGTTACGAAACACAGTTATGGAAAAATCGATTTAAATCAATGTTTATGAAATTCAATTTCCATAAATTGCATGTCATTTAATAGCTAAATGATAGCAGATTACGATATACCATTCCATAGTAGAAACTGATTCAATGTGAAATGCTTGTTTGAACATTTCATGAGGCAGGTCAAGCCGATCAATGTTACCCCGCTGATCAATGATACCCCGGATTACGGTACTGGCGTGAGTGAGAAATGGACAAATTGAGGTGAAATTTGCGAAAAAGTTACTCGTCCTCTCGGTGAGACTCGAACTCACGACTCCTACTCACTAGACAGGCGCGTTGCCGCTACGCCTCGAGAAGACTCGAAGACGTAGCTGCTAACCTGAATTCAAGTTCAACACAAAATTCCGAGGTTATCTTTTCCACAGATTGCACCCCTTTCGGATGGAATGAGATGTACATCCACACTACGCATATATTGTATATGTAAAGCCTAGGCGAGAGCGCATTGTTTTTGTGTGTTGGAAGTCCACACACCTCTCATCGACGACTGTGTCGAAGAGATCGCGCGGTGAGCGGAAAGCTTCCAATGGGTCGCGACGTTCTCAGGCGTTTTCGGTATTTGGGTTAGTTTCGTTATTGTTTAACGCCTAAAAATATGCACAGCGCGTACTAATGCACATATCAATTGAACACCCCAAGTTCTCCATACAAACTTCGGTTTTGAACTGTAAAGGCCCGGTCCAATATTTTTCAAAAAAATTTTCACTATGACACTTCTAGCGTCCCAAACCCCTGTTATTTTTTTTCTCATCCCATAACAAAATTTAGTGTTGAACGGTGTAATCCAGACAGGATCGTCCGGTACGGAATCCTGCTTGCTGCCGTCGGAGAGTTGCGACAATCTTCTCCTGTATCCGGTTAGGGATCACTTTGCAGAGGAGTTTGAGAACGATACTTAGTAACATGATACCCACCAATTATTGCATACATTCAGCTCACCTTTTTTGGGTACCTTTACTAAAACGCCTTGCATCTACTTAGTCGACCGGAAATGTTGCGGTTTCCAATATGTTGCAGAATAATTGATGCAGATACTGAGTGTATCAGAAATTAACTATAAACATTCAGGATGCTCTATCTCGAAGCATGTTTAGTCTTATCATTTCGGTTCTTCTATCAAATCTTCACAATACAGTCCAGTTTAGAACAGCCTGAAAAAAAATTGAAAAATGTTTAGCATTATTGAAAATATTGTAGAATGAATACATCTCACAAATTAAAGTTTTGGACAAATTGTTGTTTTTTAAAGATTTTTCAGCGTTTCAATAACCTGTAGCGAATAAAACTTGTACGGCGAAAAATCCAAAATATATTAATTATTGTTAGCAGTTATATACACATAACATATCACCGAACACCAACTTAAAAAAAATATTTATGATCGAAAAACCCTCAACATTTAAAAATGACCTATCCTAAAAAAACACTAATTTTTTGTCGAACTTTGACAGTCTGTTTTAAATATCTTCAAAGGTTATACAATTCCGTTCTCTACTAAACCTACCTCGTCGTTAAGTTTAAAAACATTTCCAATTAAAAAAAATTGAATCATCAATTTGATGTATTTTTTGTTTGCGTAATCGTGCTTTAAATGAGTATCAAAAAATAGGGTCCCTGAAAAATGACCTTTTTTCATTTTTAAGAATTGCGCTAAAATGGAATCGAATTTTTTCTTGAAAAAAATTTTTTATCTATATTATGAGCAATCTGGGAAAGAATATATATGCGCTAATATATTTTAAAAAATCAAAAAAAAAATCCATTTTTCCGCAATTTTAAATTTTTAAGAGGTGTCCAAAATTTCAAGATCATGCGTTTAAACTTTGAGATTGATGACCATGTAAAATAATTATTTTTAAAAAAGCAAAAGTGCCATTCCTTTGTCTGAGGATTTATATAGTACCTCCAAAAATAAAATTATTTATAACTTGAATAAATTATTTTTTAGGATGTTTTGAACATATATAGTTAATTTCCGATACAGTCCTTACGGGGTCAGCTTTGAGCTTCTCAGCTTATATGCGATCGATCCCTGGGGCCCTTTCCGATTTCATGCTACGGATGGCTGTTTCTATCTCCTGCACTGATGGAGCTTCGTTGTTGACACGGGTAATGCGTCGAACCCTTGGTGGATCATGTTGAGGTGTTAATGGCTTGGCCGACACTTGAAAAGGTTTCCAAAGTGCTCGAACCACCGTTTCAACGGGTCAGCCGGGTTGGTCAGTAACTGTCCTGATGTGTCTTTCACTGGCATCGTAGCATTCATCTTAGTCCCACTAATGCGACGTGAAACATCGTAGAGGAAACGAATGTCGCCGGTGTTTTCGGCTTTCTCGCCTTCGTCGGCTAGGGAGACCGCCCACGCTCTTTTGTCTCGTCTATATGAGCGTTTCACTTCCTTCTCGAGAGCCGAATAGCACTGACGGGCTACGGCTTTGGCTCCTCGTGCTTTCGCTCGCTCTATCGTTACTTTGGCGTTCCTCTAGGTATCATCTGTGTTCCACTGCTCTCTCTTCGGGTGCGTATCTCGTCGGTGATGATGAAGGCGTTCTTGATGGCGCTCGATTGATCTTCTACGCTTCCATCTGCTGGAATATCCACAGCATGGTTCTCGTGCTCCTCGACGGAGGACCTTTTTAACCGCAGCGTCTTCCAGTCGGCGGGTGTTGAACCGGCGCCCGATTTGCTCCTCCTGTCGATGGATCCTAAGTAGCAATGCGCAGTCGGATGTCGCCGATTAGGAGATGATAGTTGGACGCAATGATGGCGCTACGTTTGTTCCGCACATCAAGAAGGCTCCGTCTCCATTTACGGCTGATGCAGATATGGTCGATTCGATTTTCCTTAAAGCCATCACGGGAAACCCATGTCACTTTGTGCACTGGACTTGGGGGTTTTCGGCCTTGCAGTCTCCGGTGCAGTCAAAACGATATATATTTTCGATTTCTTAAGGGTGGCATAGTCCATCGAAACGTCGGGCATCGAAAATATATATCGTTTTGACTGCACCGGAGACTGCAAGGCCGAAAACCCCCAAGTACAAAATTACCAGTCGATAGCATCCACAAGATTTGTGCATTGGTCGATGGGGAAAGAACGATCCCCCAATCACCATGCCATTGTTGCCACAGAATTCTGCAAACAGCTCTCCGTTTTCGCTCATTTCTCCGAGACCATGGCGTCCCATGACGTGCACATAGTCGGAACCAACCTTCGCGTTGAAGCCGCCCATGAGGATCTTGATATCACCTTTCGGAATCTCGTCCACGACAGCATTCAGTTGACTGTTAATGTTCTCTTTGTCTTGCAATTCGGCAGTATCAGTTGGCGTGTAACATTTGATCATGGTAAGGTTTCAAACCCGTGTTCTGAATCTGGCTACAGTTATCCTTTCAATAATAGGTTCCCACTTTATGAGCGCAGCGTGGGCGTGAGTGCTGAGCAGGAGACCAACTCCACGGTGGCGAAGAGCGTGTTCACCTCGTAGGCCAGAGTATAGCAGAATTTGGCCCGACGCTAGTCTTTGTTCCTCAAAGTTTGGCCAACAGACTTCGCTCAGTCCTATGATCTCAAGCTTCATACGGCATGCCTCATTGGCTATTTGTGCCAGTTTAGTCTGCTGAGCTAGGGTTAATATATTCCAAGTTCCAAGTATTGTTCGTTGTTTCGTGCTAAAAGTCGTTGCCATTGAATCAGTTCGTAATCTTTCATTTTCGGTTTCTGTAACGGTTTTTGGGTTTCGGGAACAGTATGTTGATGGAATAAGGTCCCATATCCACAGTGGTGTGGCTGCTGCCTTTGGTGTAGCTTCCGGTGGAGGAGCATTTTATACTCAGTCGCTGGGTGCCAGAACAGACGCTGTTTAAGCCACACCTCCTTGGTGAACAGACGCTCGAGACGTACCTCCTCAATCTAGTTGAAATCAGAAAGACAACAGTGCCCAGGCGGCACTACCAGATAATCACACAACTCTTAGCTGGCGGTCTTTGTCATCGCTTGACCTGTGGAAGCATGAGGTAAAAGCTTGTGAGGACCAGCGCTATGTTGGACGCTCTCCTTTTGCACTCACCGTTTTGCAGCCCGTAAATGGTCTACGCCTCATCAGTTTTGCCACCTCCAAGAACATGGCCATTCGTAGCACTTTCTTCCAGCACAGCCTCGTTAAACATGGAGATCATCACAACAAACGGAATCGCAAATCGACTACGTTCTGATTGATGGACGGCTTCTCCGACATTATCGATGTCAGGACCTATCGTGGCGCTAACATCGACTCTGATTACTACCTGGTGATGGTTTAACTGCGCCCAAAACTCTCCATGATCAACGAATTAACAATGTGCAGTACCGGCGGCCACCACCGCTGGCTGTCGCCACCGCATACGTGCAGAATCTTGAGGCAGCGTTGCTGGACGATAGTGTGCTCGATGTGGCCACTCTGGAGAACTGCTGGAGTACAGTCAATTCTGTCACCAACTATGCAGCCAAGGGCACTGTCGGGTACGTAGAACGAAGTAGACGAAACGATTGGTTCGACGAGTAGTGCAGAGCGGTTTTGGAGGAAAGGACGTAGCGCGGGTGGTAGTGTTGCAGCATGGAACCAGAAAGAATGTGGCGCGATACAAACAAAAAAAGAAGCAGCAGATTCGCCTCTTCCAAGAGCGTCGTCTGGAAGAAGCGAAGGGCGAGGAAATGAAACTGATGTGCCGTTCACAAGAAACACGAAAGTTCTACCAGAAGCTCAGCGCATCCGGCAAAGGCTTTGTGCCGCAAGCCGAAATATGCAGGGTTAAGAACGAGAGCCTCCTGACGAACAAATGCATGGTGATTGAAAGGTGGAAGCAGCACTTTGACGAGAACTTGAATGGCGAAGAGAATGTAGGTACGGAGCATCAAGGCAGCGGAGGAAATAACAATGTTGGCGCAGCAGAGGACGGGAACGAACCAACTCGCACGCTTAACGAAGCTAAGGATTCAAGGACATACTTCACTTCAACATAACTAACTACAAGTTAACTTCAAGGAGGCATAGGGGCTGTCCATAAACCACGTGGTCATTTTTTCGGGACTTTTCAACCCCCCCCCCGCGTGGTCATTAGCCCATACAATTTTTTTTATTTGTCCATACAAAATGGTGATTGGCCGACCCCCCCCCCCCCCACCCCCCCTCATGACCACGTGGTTTATGGACAGCCCCATACGACAATACCGACCGCACAGAGCTATTGAAAATCATGGACGAGAACAAATTGACCGGGAAGCTTACCAGACTGATTCTTATCAGTCTCTTGCATCGAGGGACGGTCTGCTGAACAGCGTAAGGATTTTAGGTGAACTATCCAGCTCATTCGAATCTCAACGGGGACTGCAACAAGGTGATGGATTTTCCTGCCTGCTATTCAATATTGCCCAGGATGGTCTTACAGTTACAATGCGTCGAGTTGGGCTCAACAGCCGGGGGACGATCTTAACGAAATCCGGCCAATTTGTCTGTTTTGCGGATGACATGGATAATATTGTTAAAGTAAGTGCTAACAGAACACTATGCTCAGCAACTTGCCCCCAAGTCCTTGACCTGTGCAACAACTCTAATTCTCCAATAGCACTCTCTGCCGTACCCATTACGACTGTCAAGTATTCACATCACGTTGAGGAAAAGTCAACCACCGCCATCTGCAGTTGATTTTCGAACGTTGAGATTTAATTACTAATTGTGACACACCGTTATTGCCTGTTCCCAAAACCCCCATCGGCCTGTTCTCAACATTTGTAAACTTTCTGTCACAACAGCTTCAAAATTAATTCGCAGCAAGTCTTGACAGCCACTCTCATCGCACTTCAACTTGTTTCTGGCTCTGTTCCAGTTTCAGTCCACGAGCGAGCGCCAGCCTGGGCGGGAATACAAAGCACTATCTATGACGGCACCTACCTACCTACTCGGCTGCAAGGCTCTCCCAGAAGTCAGCAGCCAGCGCTGTCGCCGACGCTGATGCTGCTGTTCCGCCTTCAGAGTGTGCCATCCTGCAGTGGGCTTCTCAGTTAATTAAACCAATAATAATTTGAAAATGTTTATGAAACTCGTTGCACTTTGGCGTGTGCTCTCCGGGGTGTCTCAGCTCAACCGGTTGTCCCACAAGCCGTGCCACCGGTAGAATTTTACACTGACAACGCCGCCGGTTCGTTGGTGCAGTCAAAAAATTGTTCACACTTTTAATAAATATGCATTAAAAAGTACTCCACATCAAGGACTGCACGAAACTCGATGCGGCATTCCTCCTAAAATGGGACAAAATCTCCTCGGCTAGCAGCATATCAGAGCTCGTCTGTCGCGTTATCCGCGCTTTTAATTTAATTAAACCAATTTGCTGCTGCGCTGCGCTTGGTTCAACATCCAACTGTGATGTCACAGTGCACACTGACTGCCTGTGCCTGCACTCAAGTGCAATATCCATTGAGAATTGTGGAAAAAGGAAAGAAAGGCAATAATGGAACACTGATGTGGCGTCCTCTTGACTTTCGAGTTGATGTCTATGGCAACACATTCGACTAGTTTTTTGCAATTATTAGCTTTCAAGATGTGAGGAAATATTTGGCTATATTATCTAATGCCACATGTTGGGCCACCTGTGAATCGGTGCAAATGAAGAGTTGATAACATTTAGTATTTGAATATGTATTTGATAAAAGATGAGTTCAGATAATTTGGATTGGGGAAAAGAAAGGCACCGTAGAGAATTTTAATGGGAACATTAAAAGTGGCTCAAGGAGATTGAAAGGTGTGCAGATAAGCATGGTGCTGGCCAACCGCGCGAGTTACAGGAGGTGAAATACTCATGAGACTCCTCTCTGTGTCTTCTTTATTCTAAGACTTTTTATTGCCACCATGATGTAGCTCATCCTTGCCTAGCATCTTCCTACGACCCTATTTTGTTCACCTCCTTAGGCGACCCATGCGTTATTGACATAATTTCTGTCATTCTCTAGTATTACAGCTTTTCCAGAATATCTGGTTTATCCTGTTTCCTAGCATCCAATGCTTCATTTACTTCACCAGCTTTTTTATATTCATAATTTTACCGATTTTCTCTAGCTTGTCTCGCATCTCTAGTTTCTCTAGATTGTAGTAACTAGTATATAGCTACTAACTTCAAGCTATTTGCTTAAAGTTTCTAGCCACTACACCTCAGAGTATCTAAATTCTAGTTTCTGCAAAGTTTTTAGATTCTAGAGTTCTTCTCTGGTATCTGTAGTTTTTCTGTTGATTTAAACTTCTCTTGCTTTACCAGCTTCTATGGCATCTTTAACTATTTTAGCATCTCTAGGAACTTGTTAGTAGCTTTTAGATACTAGCCTATGGTTACCAGTTTCTACAGCATTGAATTTCTAACTTCTATAACTTCTCCAGCTATTGAACCATCTCTAGCTTCTCTAACCTTTACATCTTCTCTAGTTTCCGGAGCTTTTAAAACCTCTTCACCTGCTCCAGCTTCTTTGATTTTCTTTTGTTTCTCTAGCTTCAGCAGTTTCTATAACTACTGCGCGTTTCCAAACTTCTTTTTTAGTTAGTTTTTATTTTTTGTTAAACTTATTCTTCTTGCCTAGCTTATCTAGTATTTCTAGCTTCACTTGAATTTCCTTTTTCAGTTCCGTTTCTAGCCATTTCCAACTTCTTTAGCTTCTCCCTTGGCTTCTTCAGCTTATTTTGCTTCTCTAGATTCTATTCTTTGTAGTTTGGCTAAATTTTCAAGCTAGATTATATACATAGCTTTCCCAGTTTCTCTAGGGGGATTTTTTTTTATTACCATACGGGTTTGGGCCGAAGGGTCTAAGATTTTCATGAAACTTTTTTCACAGGCAGGGCTCATGGATATATGCACAACAGAAAATTGTAAAAAAAACCGAGTCGCCTATTTTCCTGGACAGCTCAGGGGATTTTTTTTTGTTTTTCTCTGACACTACTTACTTTGAAAAATCATAACTCTAGAACGAAGCATCGAAGAAACAAAGTTTTTTTTAGAAAATATAAGCAAATTTTCTCAGAAATTCAAAAAAAAATATGAACAGGATTTCCCAAAGTTGAGAAAATTCTTAAATAAAAGCCGGAAAAACTATGTCCGAACTCGAGAAAAAGTTTAAAAAAAAATATTTTTGAGAAGGTTATTCCATAACCTTCAATCGCTGAAGTTTTTGGAATGCACCTGTTTTTCGTTTTTGAGTTATTACCAATTTTATTGAAAAATGTCCAAATGTGCCGTATAAGCCTTTTTTTAATCATCACTCAAGAACGAAGCATCGTAGAAACAAAGTTTTTTTTAATGAAAATGAAAGCAAATCTTCTCAGAAATCAAAAAAAAAAATATGAAGTGGAAAAAGTTTCCCACAAAATTTGCCACCGTTGAGAAAATTCATAAAAAAAGCCGGGAAAACTATGTTTGAATTCGCGGAAATTTAAAAAATAAATTGAGATGGTAATTTCATAAGCTTTGATCGTTTAAATTTTTGGAATGCACTTTTTTCGTTTCACAAAACTGGCCATAACTCTGGAAAGAAAAAATAAGTGCTTTCCAAAGCTTTAGCGATCAAAGCTTATAAAATCACCTTCTAAAAAATGTTTTTTTTGAAAATTTTCCGCGAGTTCGGGCATAGTTTTTCCGGCTATTCTGTATGAATTTTCTCAACGGTGAAAAGTTTTGTGGAAAACTATTTCCACTTCATATATTTTTTCGATTTCTGAGAAAATTTGCTTTCATTTTCATTAAAAAAAAACTTTGTATCTATGATGTTTCGTTCTTGAGTTATGATTTTTGAAAGAAAAGGCTTATATGGCACATTTGAACATTTTTCAACAAAATTGGCCAAGTTGACCCAAAAAAGGAAAAAAAGTGCATTCCAAAAATTTCAGCCATTCAAACTTACGAAATTACTCTGAAAAACATTTTATTTTTGAAAATTTTGCACGAGTTCGGGCATACTTTTTCCGGCTTTTCTTTACCGAATTTTCTAAACTGTGGACATTTTTGTGGAAACCTTTTTCCACATCATATATTTCTGAGAAAATCTGCATTTATTTTCTAAAAAAAACTTTGTTTTTACGATGCTTTGCTCTTGAGTTATGGTTTTTCAAAGTAAGTAGTGCCAGGGGGAAAAAAAAATCCACAGTTTTCCGGGAAAATAGGCGACCCTGATTTTTTTCAATTTTTTTTATTCATGAATCCACGAGCCCTGCCTGTGGAAGAAGTTTCATGAAAATCCCCTTAGGCCCAAGTTGTACGATAATAAAAAAAATCCCCTAGGTTCAAGTTACAATTTCCTATCTGCTACGGAACGGCAGACCCCATTGAGGTCCTTACCCGAGCAATAGTGGATAACAAAATGATGTGCTGTTGACTAATTCGTGATTATCATTCATTTGAGAATTGAGTTTTTTATCTAGGTTAAATTAAGCGCCAACATAACAAAAATAATATGTAACGCAAATTCTTTCATCGAATACCAAAATGATAAGAAGTTAAGTTATGATTGAGTTCAAGTTGATACTTAACTGTGTTATAAAGTATTTTGTTGCATATTCATCAACATGAAAAAGACAGCTTTTTGATAACAGTTTTTTTTATCAATCAAAAGCAAACTTATCGATACCTTAATCATCATAGGATTATCATAAATTTGAAAAGAAAAGGTAAGCCGTTATTTATTGCACACCATAAAAACTCGTCGATTGCTGCACACTTCATGCTTTTCTAATAAGAGGAGTGGAATAATTGGCGAGTTTTTAGGGTGTGCAATTATTGGCGATTTTCCCTAATATCTAAATTAACAAAATCATAAGGGAGATCACTTGTTATCCGCCTTTGCTCGGGTAGCCTCTTCCTACCAACTCATATTTTCATATGTGCATATCTCTCCAAGAGGAGTGGCTTACAACAGTGATTGTGCTCCATGTTAGGAGCGGCTGATCAACGTCCGTGTTCAAGTGATGGACTCAAGCTCAACTGTGCATCATGGTCCTCCGGAAAGTAAGTGGTGTCAGACCCTGCGCGTCAGATTTAAAGCCAACAAGCATCGAAAAGGAAAAAAACAAGAATACGAACAAAATCCAATGCCTATGCCAGGGAGCAGGACTTGCGATTGGAAACACGGAGCGTGGAATCGCTTAATTTCATTCGGAGGACCCGCTGTTTAAAGGTACTCATATCATCTAACAGACTCTGTAGTAAATACATCGTCGATCCATCAAGACCAGTGCTGAAAATGTCATTTCGACATATCTTGATTCAATCACCTACAGCTCATTTCAGAAGTTGAATCTGAAGGTATGGTATATGATAAACTTGCGCGGTGGGCAAGTGGCCGTGCGGTTAGCGGCGCCAGTCGCCTAGGCGTATCGTAAACCTCGGAGTGTGGGTTCGATTCCCGCTCCAGTCAGTGGAAACTTTTCGTCAAATGAAAAATTCATCACTGGGCCACTGGGTTTTCTGTGTTGTCCGTTGTCTAGTGTAAGTAATGTGTTCAGTCTGTGCAGCCTCTGGCTGAAGACGGTGTGAATTGTCTTTTTTAGACCAGTTCTACAAGAAAGTCACGGAAACCCGGTTTATTTTCAATATTTAAAGTAAACCTCCGAAAAAATACCAATCGATACTCAGCATAAATATCAATTGGCATTTTTCGAAGATAATCGATGACATGTGGTGACATATTTAAGTGAGAGTGGTTTCTTCGTGACTTTCTAGTAGAACTGGTCTAGCCGCACAAGTTTTTCATGAACCATATTATGATGTCGTGTTTTCCACAGCGATACAAACGCGGCAGCCGTGAAGTGCCTGGTAGCTATGGAGCAACATTCTACTTAGTAACGTAACTTGTTTATTAGTAATAAAGATTCATTCTACATTTTCCCATCAAACAAGTTAGACGTTCTTTTAATCGATTGAATACAGAACAATTGGCGACGACACGATTTCGAACCTACAATTTTTCAAGATGGAAGGATACGGTCCACCAAGATTTGCGATCGGAGACCAGTGGGAGATGTATCAAGAGCGTTTGGAGCAGTACTTTGTAGCTGTGGACCTGGAAGAGGAGCGTAAATCCGCTGTACCGTAAACCGGGGTCAAATTGATCAGCGGGGTGAAATTGATCATTTGGGTACTACATTGTAATTGCATACCAGGAACTTCTAAGCGTCGCAATGATTTCAAACTTCTTACATCATCTAGTTCATAGATGTCTAGAGATGAGTTCAGACTTTTATTTGTTTAGAAAAAAGTTAGTTTTACCTATTTTTTTTTATGAATTTGCAATGTATTTCTCACTTAGCTGAAATCATTGCTTTTAAACAATCGATTGCCACTATGACTTCCCGTATTTTTTTTTGTATTAACATTTTTGTGGAGCCTTGGTTGGAAAGTTATGAAGCTATTCTGAATATGAATAAGTTAAAACAAGTTCTTTTTTTGACGAAAAAGTCATTTATTGTAACAAAAATCATTTATTTCAAAGGATAATGCCTACCTTTAGGCGTTAAGGAGAGAATTTCAAATTTTAATTTTGCATTTTAAGTGTCAAATTTACTAGTTGTAAGAGTTTTGACGCGTTATTCGGGTTTAGAAGAGCAAAATTAAGTGGATAAGGATTTTTATCTTTTGAACCGATGCTAAATTGCATACTGATCAATTTCGCCCCAAAGTGGCATGCTCAATTTTTTGATTTTTGAATTAATTTAACTAAAAGTTTAAACTTGTTGAACAAAATTCTGTCACATGGTTTGATGGAGATCCACTGGGTACTGATTTTACAGAAATTCTTTTGGCAATATTTGAATTGTCACTAATGTTATCCGCAAAAGTTGTTTTAAGGTGATCAATTTGACCCCGGATTACGGTACTTCTGACGTCAATTTCGCTAGAAGTTTACCAAACCGTGAAGAACATCTGCCATCCTGCGAAGCCGAATGAGAAGTCCTACGTCGAACTTTGCGCTTTGTTGAAGGGAAGATTCTGTCCGACGATGGTTACGTATCGGGAGCGAGCTGTATTCTACAGGGCTCGACAGGAATCAGGAGAAACTGTTCAAGAATGGTATGTTCGATTGAAGAAGTTATCCCTGAATTGCGAATTTGGAGAACATTTGGACCATGCACTGAAGGACATTTTCGTTACGGGACTTCAACCGGGTCCGATTTTCGAACGTTTGTGTGAAGAAGAAGACTTCGTTCCGTTGGAGAATTTACTCAGGGTTGCGGCGAAAAAAGAAGCCACGTTGAAAAACCGAGGAGTTCTTGAAGTAAACAAGATCAGCGAGAAAAAGGCCAATTACGGATCGAAGCCTTCGAAGAAACCCAGTTCGGCGAGCTGCTTTGCCTGCGGTAAGAACAATCACGATTTTCGAAGCTGTCAATATCGCAGCTATGTGTGCAAGATTTGTAAGGAAAAAGGTCACATTGCCGTGGTCTGTCCGAAGAAGCAAAAAGGAATCTCTGGACGGAAGGATAGTAACGTCAACCATTTGGAAGTTAACAACATTGGTTGCTGCGATCCCTACTTCGTGAACGTTGCGGTCAATGGACGAATCACCAAGTTTGAAATGGACACAGGATCACCGATAACGATCATTTCCGAAACATTCTACCGCAATCATTTTGAAGAATTTCCTTTACACCCGTTCCGGGGCAAGTTGGTGTTTTATACCGGAGGAGAAGCTTCACCGAAAGGAGCGTTTGACGCGGTGCTGGTTTACCAGGGTCGACAAGCTGTTGGCCAAGTAGTGGTCATTGAAGGAGGACGTAATCCACTGATTGGACGCGACTTTATTGGCAAACTTCTGAAATTTCAAATCAACAAACTGGACACGGAGTCACCGGAGAAGCATGAAGAACAGTTGAATGCAATTTTGAATCGTTATGGAGAATTGTTTGATGGATCGTTGGGATGCTACAAATACGCGAAGGTCAATCTTCAGCTGAAGCCGGATGTTGAACCAAAGTTTTTCAAACCGAGGAAGATACCAGTTTCGTTTCAATCCAAGGTGGAAAAGGAGTTAGAGAACCTGGAGAAGACCGGCATTATAACTAAAGCTGAGACTGCTGAATGGGGAACACCGTTGGTTCCTGTTTTGAAGAAGGACAAATCCATTCGCCTGTGCGCTGATTATCGAGTCACTGTTAACCCACATTTGGAGGACAAGCGATACCCGATGCCAGTTGTGGAAGATCTCTTCGATGCTTTACAAGGCGGTAAGTTGTTTTCGAAGCTAGATCTGAAGTCAGCGTACAACCAATTAGAGCTGGAGGAGGAATCCAGGAGGATGTGAGCATGGAGTACCCATAAAGGAATTTATTACGTGAATCGATTACCGTTTGGAACCAAGCCTGCCTGCGCGGTTTTTCAAGAAGTTTTGGAGAAGTTGCTACAGGATTGTCCGGGCTGTGTGAATTTCCTCGATGATGTCATGGTTACCGGCGCAACAGTTAGTGAACACCTTAACAACCTATCAAGAGTATTGGAGAAGTTGATGGAAGCAGGATTCCGGCTCAACCGTGAAAAGTGTGAATTTTTCAAACAAAGAATGCAGTTTTTGGGACACATTGTTGACGGAGATGGATTGCATAAGGATCCGGAGAAAGTTCGGGCTATAATGGACGTTTCAAGACCTGAAAACGTAAAAGCGCTGCGAGAATTTCTCGGAATGGTAACGTATTATGCCAAGTTCATTCCGAACATTTCTGTGATTTTGAGTCCACTATACCGATTGCTGAAGAAGGATGAACGATACTGTTGGACATCTGAATGTGAAGCGGCTTTTGAGACCATCAAGCAAATGCTATGTTCTGATAACGTTTTGGTTCCGTATAATCCAGATCTACCAGCGGTATTGATTACTGATGCTTCAGGAAAAGGAATTGGCGCGGTTCTTCTACAAGTGTTTCCGGATGGAAGTCAGCGACCAGTGACGTTCATTTCGAGAGTACTGAAGAGTCATGAGCAAGAGTATTCCCCTTTGGACATGGAAGCTTTGGCTGTTTATTATGCTGTACGAAGATTGAGCGGTTACTTGTTGGGAAGATCATTCACCATTTTGACGGATCATCAACCACTGGTGTCGTTATTTGGACGAAAAGGTATTCCGGATATGGTGTTTGGCAAGCTGCAACGTTGGGCTGTATTTTTGGCGAATTACGAATATGAAATCAAGTACATCAAAGGAGTTAACAACAAGGTAGCAGATTTTCTTTCCCGATCACCAGTTCAATGTAACCACGAGGACGTTGGAGACGACGAAGAAGTTTTGTTCCTGCAGTACATAGAATCCGAGACGAGATCGTTGGTTGAACGGAAGCAGCTGATAGTAGAATCTCGACGTGATCCTGTTA
The DNA here is from genome assembly GCF_035046485.1 of Aedes albopictus. Taxonomy (NCBI): domain Eukaryota; kingdom Metazoa; phylum Arthropoda; class Insecta; order Diptera; family Culicidae; genus Aedes; species Aedes albopictus. Next base: position 121,326,090 of record NC_085138.1, read on the forward strand.
TTAGCCGTATTGTGAATTTTGTCAAGACCGGATGGCCCAACAATGTGGAGGATCCAGACCTGAAGAAGTTTTCTGTTCGGAAGGATGAGCTTGTTGTTGAAGAAGGAGTGTTAATGTGGGGCTATCGCATTGTGGCGCCTACAAAACTTCGACCGTTTTTGCTTCAAGAGTTACATTCGACACATTTGGGTATCGTCAAAATGAAATCGTTGGCGAGAAATTACTTCTGGTGGCCGAACATCGATAAAGACATTGAAGACATGGGTAAGCGTTGTGAACTTTGCATCCAGTCTAGACCAGAAGCTGGGAATACTCCAATTTCTCCATGGAAACTATGTTCTCGACCGTTTGAAAGGATCCATATCGACCATTTGTTCCTGAAGGAGAAGAATTTCCTAATAATCACGGATAGCTACTCGAAGTGGGTGGAATGCTATTTGGTTCAATCACTTTCTGCCAAACAAACTGTGGAGAAGCTAGAAGACTGTTTTGCACGTTATGGAAACTGCGATGTACTGGTGTCCGACAATGGAAGATCTTTCACGGCGAACGAATTTGAGGAATTTTGTAAAGCAAGAGGTATTCGACATCTAACATCAGCTCCGTATAGTCCATGTTCAAACGGTGCGGCGGAGAATGCAGTGAAGACGTTCAAAAATGCATTGAAGAAGATGTTAGCAGACACCGGTAATCGTGGTAAGTCAATGGCAACACTGATGAATCAACACCTGCAAATGTATAGAGCAACACCGCACTGTACCACAAATGAGACTCCTTTCAAGTTAATGTTTGGACGAGAAATGAAAACCCGATTTGACGTTCTTCGGAAGGAATCAAATGTTCAACATGTTACGAAGACTTGGAAACTCAACGCGGATAAGAAGGATAAACAATTCGCGGTTGGTGAGGTAGTATATGCGAGGGACTATCGTGATCCAGATCGACAACGATGGATAAAAACCAAGATTACGAAAAGGAAAGGCGAAAACTTGTATGAATGCCACGCTGCGGAAATGGGTACGATAGTAAGACGAACAAATCAAATGTTGAAATATTCCTATGACGACTATGAAGAAGAACCTGGCGCTCGTGGAGGAGATATTCAAGCTATTGAACATATTCCTGATGACGAGTATTTGTCGGCTGAGGACGACGACATTCCAGAACCGATGATGAATCAACAATCAGGCCACTATCGTGAAGATGGAGTTTATGTTACTAGAAGCAACCGAATGGTACGAGCTCCGGATCGCTATTAGCTCACGGGGGAGATGTGATGTCGTGTTTTCCACAGCGATACAAACGCGGCAGCCGTGAAGTGCCTGGTAGCTATGGAGCAACATTCTACTTAGTAACGTAACTTGTTTATTAGTAATAAAGATTCATTCTACATTTTCCCATCAAACAAGTTAGACGTTTTTTTAATCGATTGAATACAGAACACATATTTTAAGGTTCAGCTTATGAAATGAGCTGTGGGTGATTGAATCTAAATATGTTGAATGCCATTTTCACCACTGATCAATACTGCGAGGTGTCAGTGTGCGATCTGTGCGAAAGTCACCGCCACTTTACTGTTTGCATCAAAACTGAAATACAGGGGATGTTCGCTAACTTCAACATATTTACGTTTCACTTATCGAATAAAATTCGAAAACTGCAACAGCTGACAGACGCCAAAGAACTGTCAGTTGCCACAAAATGTGGCCAAAGTGCAGTAGAAAAACATCGCATTGCAGCATTAGCACATGCAAAAAACCATCGCATCGCTGTTGACATTTCATTTTGACGGATTAACAGACTAGCAGTAAAAGAAAATGACAGTTAAAGCGTTTGCACCGAGTGAACGTTTATTGAAACTGGGATGGAGTGTACTTAACACTTGACACTTGATGGACTACAACTCGTAGGCGTAGTAGTGAGTCTACGCTGAATGAAACACTCGCCTCGATCCTGGACCAATCGCTTCCAGTCGCCGTGAACGTTTAAAGTCCTTTGGTCCTTCTTAAATGTGAAAAGTCAATGATTATGCGGCTCTAGCGTGCGCAGCTTTTTCTTTTTTCTAACTCACTCTCGTAAACAAACACGCTAAAGAAACAGATAATCACCTCTCCACGCGAAAGAAACAGATAATCCTCTTTTATCTCGCTCTTTCTTGCGCACGCAAGTGTATGTGGTCTACCACGAAGCCGACGGTCCGCCCCTCTGATTCTTTTTTTTTTTTTTTTTCCTTCTAAACCATAGGGGGATAAATCTGCTCATCAGACACCCTAACAGGAAGGTTAGGGTAGTGTGGGGATGAGGCCGTCTTCTACAATGCCGGTAGAAGCCAGGACTACTCTCTCCTCGACCCACTAAAACACATTCCTATGGTCGCCAAACCCTACGTCTCTCCGGAACCACCAAGAAGGTATTGCTTCAGAGAGGGGATAGTGCATATCGCACCCTTAAGGTTAGCTGCCGCAGCCTAGCAGCAACGAACATCGATGACTCGCTCTGGAGAGTCCATCACGATAGCATGCTGGCGCTTAGCCAGTTTCCCGAGTGGTCCTCGCCACTCCCTTTGTCCTCGGAAGGCGGGCAGGGTCAACCCCGCCCGCGCCCTACTGCTGAGCGGACATCAAGAACTGATGCCCACGTGCAACCCGATCTGACCTGCCCGCAAAGGAAGGGTATCACTACCCTTCAGGACCTATCAGATGCACCCGTAGGTTGCAGACAGCAGGATCTCACCTACCCCGACCCTTGCCGGGGACCCCTTTCCAACCGCGGGCTCAGATCCAACCCAGTAGACCGACGCCACGACAGCACCGCTACCGGGACTTCCTCTCCGCGGCCACTTAATCGCTGTAAGGGTCGATCTCGACCGCAGGGCACCGGTATGACCTACGAAGCCGACTTCGAACCCCTGGACCACCTCTTGTACTGCATCTGGACTAGCCATTCTCCGAGTCCACGCGCCACCTCCTCTGTAGCTCCCAGACGATATGGGTGATAGCCGTTGAAATGGCATTCCAGCTAATCTCATCCCTACACATTCTCTGGACCAAGTTGTCCGGAGTTGTGTCCTCCCCGCATGTGGCAAGCATGCGGTCACGCATTGTGCGAAAACGCGGGCACACGAACAACACGTGTTCCGCCGTTTCCTCTAAACCATTGCACACTGGGCATTCGGGAGAATCCGCATGCCCGAAACGGTGTAGATACTGTCGGAAGCAACCATGACCTGTAAGGACCTGTGTCAGGTGGAATGAAACTTCCCCATGGCGCCTATTAATCCAACTATCTACCCTCGGTATCAACCTATGGGTCCACCTTCCTTTGGTGGAACTGTTCCACGCGCGCTGCCATTTGACCATAGAGGCCATCCTGACAGTTTTGCGTATGCCTCTTGTGCCGCGTATTTCGAAGCACTCCATGTCCTCACTGATAAGAATGCTGATAGGCACCATACCAGTAATGACACAGAGAGCGTCGTGTGACACGGTACGGTACGCGCTTGCAACCCTCAGACACATAAGCCTGTAAGTACTTTCCAACTTCCGTCGGTAGCATTCAGTACTTAGCGCGGTACCCCACGCCGGGACGCCATACCTAAGTATGGATGTAGCAACACTAGCCAGAAGCTTGCGCTTACTGGCGTACACCGCTGAGCTATTGGACATCATCCGGGACAGTGCCGCAATAGCTGTGGAGGCTCTTTTACAGGCATAATCGACGTGGCTACCGAAGGTAAGCTTATCGTCGATCATCACGCCCAAGTGCTTGACAGAGCGCTTCGACAGGATAGTGCATTCTCCTACACTGATCTCCGTCTGCTGCGCCGACTGCATGTTGTTAACAACCGTCACCTCTGTCTTGTGGTGAGCCAGCTCCAGTTTTCTGGACCGCATCCACGCCTCCACAACCTTGATCGAGTGGTCGGTAGTCAACTTCACCCCCTCTGATTCTGCTATGTTTTATTTGCTTCCCTATATCCATCTTTTTATTAGCTTGGTTGATTGATTGGTTTGTCTTTATTATTATTAGCTTGGTATAATACCTTATTACGCCACTAGATGCCGTCTTCCAGTCTACCGCCAAGTATTGTTCCCAGCACTTAATGTGGAGTGTAGGAATTCCTGAAATCAAATGATCATTTGGTGTAGATATCATCAAATGAAGACTAACCAGAACGATATTTTGGAATGTAGTTAAAAATAAACAGCACACAAAAACCTATTTTAAGCAGGTTTTTTTTTTGTACTTTTAATTTAAGCACCTTTATTATGCCCTGCATATAAAGAGGGAGAGTTATTCAGAACCAATTGTATATCAGGAGAGGTCAGAGGTGTTTCAAGGGGCCCCAGCCGGTTTCAGAGGGATACAAGGAGCTCTCAGAAGTGTTTCAGGGGGTTTCAGAGACCTTCAAGAGGATTCGATGGGGTTTCAGGAGCGTTTCAGGTTTCCTCAGAGGCGCTTCAAAGGGACTCAGGGGGTTCCAGGGAAGTTCCAGAGTGTCTCAGGGGCGTTTTAAGGAATTTTATAGCGTTCCGGTGATCTCAGGGACCCAGAGTGATTCAATGAGGGTACCAGGAGATCTCGGAGGCGTTTCAGGCAGTCCGAGCTCAAGGGGCGTTTTAGGGGGTTGCATGTGGCCTCAGGAGCGCTTCAAGATATCTCTGGAAGTTCCATGGGGCATTTCAAGAAGATCCCTGGGGGTTTCAGGAGTATAAGGAGGTCTCCGGGACGTTTAACCTTTCAGGACGCGCGCCATCAAGCAACCGAAACTGCACCGCGCTCGCGCTGTATACGACGAGCGAGGTTTTTTGGTGGTGTTGTACTTTTTACAACAGCGCGCGTCCTGAAGGGTTAAGGTGGTCTCAGGGTCGTATCAGATAGTTTCAGTGGATTCCAAGGGAATTCAGGGGATCTCAAGGCCGCTACGGGGTCTCAGGTGGGTTCTAGTGAGCCTTCGAAGGGTCTGAGGAGGTTCCATGGGAGTTCAGGAATCATCAAGAGCTGCTTCAAGGGGGCTCAGGAGTGCTTCGGGGGGTTTAAAGGGGGTATAAGATCTCATGGGTTCTGGGGTTTCAAGGGGTAGCATGAGGTCTCATGTGGTTTCAGATGCGTTTCAGGGAGTTTCAGGGTGTACCTGGAGATCTCAGGGGCGTTTCATGGAGGACCCAAGGGGTAATAGGATCTTTTGATGCCTCATGAAACCTCTTGAAACGCTCCTGAGAACATCTGGAGCGTCACTGGAACCCCCTGAGACGGTGCTTGAAAAATTAAGCATTTCCCCCAAACGAAGCACAATTTGTTCCTCTTTGACCGGCGCTTTTCAACCCAGAGTGATAGCTATGTGTCTGGGGAGCATAAGCAATCAAATGTATTACTGAGAGTAAGAAACGATGGCTCTCTGAATCTTTTTCTTCGCTGGCGTAAACGGCAATAAATACACTTGGATTTTATCTCGTTATTACAGTGCAAATGACATTAATGACATATCGCATGTTGGTCAATAAAATACTTTTGCCACATTTGCCAAAATATATATTAGTTGCAATTGATTGATTTCCGACCGTCTTGATAATTTATGGGACTTTTTGGCGCTGTATCGGTCTTCGGGTCGACGTTTCGAATGTTTATTCATTCCTCCTCAGGGCAAACTACAAATTTAACATTTGGTCACTGATTAACATATAACATACAGATTATACCAGATTATTATAAATTAACGGTCTTTAGGCCGAAACGGTCTTTAGGCGCCTGTTTGATCTCAAAACTGCACCACGCTCACACTGAATACAACGAGCAAGGTTTTTTGATATTGTTGTACATACTTTTTGTGATGCACATAGTTGTCCTAATGATCTATCGGCATAATGACCTATTCGGCTTGATGACTTATTCGGCCCAATTACCAATTCCACCTAATGACCTATTCGGCCAAATAAACACTTTGATGTAACAATGTTTTTCGCCTACACGACCTTTTTCCGACCAAACGATATATCGGCCTGATGACCTATTCGACCTTACAACATATTCGGCCTAATAGTCTTTTCGACCTAATAACGTTTTCGTCCTTACGGTCTATTGGCTTATTTCAATAATACTGCAAATTTTTTGACGTAAAATGCAATGGAAAAGCATGAACTCTATTTAAGTCAAAAACAGAATCCATTTAAGTATCCCCGACTCATTACTTAATTGAAGGTTTGAGTGTAACTATGATTTGTACTATCATTGCCCATGCTTGCTTAAGCTCTAGCTAATTTATTTCGAAATTTTGGATTACAACATTGGGCACCCAAGGTTCGACATAATTTCAAAACCTTGCAAAAAAGCAGGTCAACACCACTGATAAACTTAATCGAATGTAATCAAATGATTGTATTTCTTCTGTCCTACTCCAGTACGGTTATTCAATAACCCAGGCCCCAGTTTTTTTTTTCCTATCAATTCCAATCAACAATGGGAAGCAAATGGTAAATGACGATAAATCACTGGATCCCAACGCTCCAGTAACAACATTCAATCATCTATCAGTACATTGTTCACCACAAGGAAAAAAGATGACCCCAACGGAGTCGGTGCTGGTGGTCGGTCATTCGAACGTCGTCGCCGAGAATAAGCCCCCACAAACTAAACGCTCACTTGTTGGATAACAGTTAACCACAGCGTCGCGCACTAGTGGCGGCTCGGCCGCTTGCCAATCATCACTAAACGTGTGCGCCAGGGCAGTGTAATCAGTTGAAAGCCACAAAACGAACTTTCGGCAGGGGTGCATCATCAACACTCACTGACTGTGTGGCTGCTACTTATTCGGAAGCTGTTGTTGCTCTTGTGGCTGTTGCTGCTACTGCTGCAGTAGGTACCTACTCATCTCTCACTTCACCACCTCCCAAATCGAAAGAAAAAAAATCACGGTGCGCTACCATCATCGCCGCCGAGGTTCGTGCACTAGAAAAATCAATGTTTCACTATATAAACTGGCCGCAGGGATCTGTCAGGTCGTCATTTACAGCGGTCCTAGTGACGGTGCGCGATCGTGTGCTGGAGATATTGGAGATAACGTGCTCTCAACGGCGATAAGAAACGATAAAAGGGAAAAGGTGCTGGCGTGGTGAATTTTCGCGAGTGGATGTGAACAAAGTTTGGAGGTTTTGCTGACGAACGAAAAAAAAGAAGCAAGAAGTTACACCCAAAGTGTAAGTGTTTATTAAGTCGAATGGAGCTAGGTGATGCGTTAAAAGACTCTGAGTGGCAGCAATTGTCAAAACATTTTGTGTTTATGTAATACGGACTGACTATCATAAAGACACGTTTGAGTGAAGTGATTTATGCAACGGAGATGATTGGGAATGACGGGCAGCAAACATTAATGAAGTTGACTTTCAAACCATCCACGCTGAACGTTATCAAAGGGAGAAGTGACTTTAAGGAATATCAATGTACTATCGTATGCCGTTAGAAAATCTAAGAACATTGAAAGCTGTGTATTCCTCGGCCTTTTCGAAATATGCAACAAAATACAATTTCTAGTATTTTTTCTGCTACGCAGTCTTTATTAAACTAACGACGTTAGTTGTTATTCCAACGTTTCGACGCTTTGGGCGTCCTTCTCAAGGGGTAACAACACAAGTATTTAGCCACTGAGGAAGACGCCCACCAAGCGTCGAAACGTTGGGATAACAACAAACGTCCTTAGTTTAATAAAGACTGTGTAGCCGAAAAACTGGAAATTAAACCCTACTGTTGTTCAATTACCAATAAAATGTGCTTTATGTGACAGCATTTACACGCATCCTTCAGACAGATGAGAAGTTCTTACATAACCTTGTCGTGTGTGTGTGTGTAGGCAGTTTTTTGGAGCTCTTCCACTCTTTCACGACAGCGATTGAGTGGGATACAGCCCATTCCTCGTCATCAATCGATTTACCATTAGACCTCTAGCGTAATGTCATCAGCTCAGCTAAAGACCTCGTAGTACACGACATTCCATAATACCGGAGGTTATGCCAAAGGACTCCCCAGGCTTTAGAACGCTCAAGCAATAGTTGTTCAACTGGAACTATCGAACACATTCCTAACACTCGGTGTACCTCAGCAGTCTTTCTTGTTTCCGTTTAAACCATGGGGGTTAATCTGCTCAACAGATACCTAAATAGTGAGGTTCAGGTATAGTGGGGTTAAGGACCATCTTCTACAACAAAAGTAAAAGCCAGGACTAATCTTTCCTCGAACCACTGAACAACATTCCTATGATCACCAAACATTTAGTCTCTCCGGCATTGCATCAGAGAGGGGCTAATGCACAACGCACCCTCACCGCGTATCAGTAGGTCGGCTCCAGAGGCACGTTCTCCTCCATTTGGGAAATTTATGCCTTGAACCGCGTACACAGCGAATCTATCTTCCCGTAAGTAAGGCCCTATCAGCCAGCACACAGTAGGACGTGCCGACATGGGGCCTCCACCTGCCCCGATCTTGCCGGGGACTCCTTTCTAACTACGGGTTCGGATCCAAACTTTTCGGATTCGGATGCCTCGAAAGCAACGCTACGATGTTTATCCCGCGGACACTTGATCGCTATAAGGGTCGTTTTCGACCTACGTAGCCGACTCCAAATCCTTCACACTTAAAAATTCTGAAATTTGCACGAAACGCAATCACCAAAGAACGTAAACGTTTTCAAGACTGAATCAAAAATTGGATGCCATGGATGCACAAACCGGACATTCGGGGAGAAACTGCATGCCGGAAACGGTGTAGATATGTACTTTCGGAAGCAACCATGACCTGAAAGGACCTGAGTCAAGTAGAAAGTCATTCCTCATGGCGCCTATTAACCCAACCATCTACCCTCGAGATCTACTTGTGGGTACACCTTCCTTTGGTGGAACTGTTCCACGCGCGCTACCATTTAACCATGGTTGCCAATCTGGCAGTCCTGCGTATGCCTTTTGTGCCGCACATTTCTATGCACTCTATGTCTTATCTGATAAGGACAACGATAGGCACCATACCAGTGATAGCCTATTAGTACGTTCCAGCTTACCACGGTGGATTTTGATACACAGCGCCGTGCCCCAAGCTGGATCGCCATACCTTAGTGTGGACGTAGAGACACTAGCCAGAAGCTTGCGCTTATTGGTGTACACCGCAGAGCTATTGGACATCATCCGGAACAATGCCTCTATAGCTTTGACAGCTCTTTTGCAGGCGTAATCAACGTGGCAACCGAAAGTAAGCTTATCGTCGATCATCACATCAAAGCGTTTGACGGAGCGCTTCATTGTGTTAATGCAATTACCTACAGTGATCACCGCTTTCTGCTCCGGCTTTCGGTTGTTCACAACCACCACCTCAGCTTTGTGGTAAACCAACTCCAGTTTCCTGGATCTCATCCACTCCTTCACAAATGCGATCGAGAGGACAGCAGTCAATTCCACTCCTTTGGTCGATTCACCGAAGACCTCCAGCATAATGTCGTCAGCGAAGCCGACGATTGTCACTCCCACCGGGAACTTTAATCTCAACACCTCGTCATACATGACATTCCATAACACTGCACTTTTGATATATGCACCTTATTTATGCCCTGCATGATAAGGGGGGATGCTACTCAAAGCCAATATTGTTCACAAAAAAATAATATTAATGACGGTAACTATTGCAACGGTGGCCAGGAGGTGTTTATAGAGGAGCAAAGGGTGATTACAGGGACAGGGGGGGGGGGGGTGTCTTTGCTGGTCTGAGCGGGTTTTTACAAGCATTGCAGAGAGTTCCAGAGGAGTTTCGGCGGATTTTTGAGGCGTTACAGGTAGGTTACACAAGATCCGAGTGGGTCTTACAAGGGTTTCGGAGGCATTTCTGGAACTTCCAGTGCATTTTTGTCGGAACTCAAAGGCGTTACAAAGGCGTTTTTAGAAGTTTCGGAGGGTCTGATGTGCGTTACATGGGGTCCGAGAGGATTTCAGGGGGATCTTCGACGCATTTCAGTAAGTTTAAAAAATGTATCACAATATTGTTTTGAACATCCCTTCGATACCCTTCGATTTAAAGGTGTTCTTGAAACGCCCCTGAAACCTCTGGGGTCCCATTGTAACTCTCTTGAAATCATTATAATAATTTCGAAATGCCTCTGAAATTCCTTTGGACACCTTTAATAGGCTCCATAAACCCCCTGAAACGCACCAGAAAACCTCTTGCAACGTCCCTTAAATGCTATCAAACGCTCCTAAAACCTATAGGAACGCCCTTAAAATGTTTCTGAAACTCCCTGAAACTCTCTGAAATGACTCTGAAAACTCTTGAAACGCCCCTCAAATCCCCTGAAACAACCCCCTGAAACGCCTCTGGAGCCCTTTGGAACCGCCTTTTTGGGCTCTCTGGGATCTTTCCAGAAGCCCCCTTAGCCCCACCTCAAATACCCAGGAGCAAGACCTAGATTCTCTCAGCCCAAACCTAATTTATGCCTGAAATTCCCTCTTTTTATGCCTTTTTCAATTTATGCACATTTTTATGCATCAGTGCATCAAAAAATCTCAAATTTTGACTGTTTTTAACCTATTATATGTGCATTATTGGTACAAATTTGGGCTCGATTGATTAATTTTTCGCAAAGTTAGAACTGTTCGGGAAAAACACTATTATTTAGACAACTAATTTTTGAACTGCCATATCTCGGGAACCAGTGAACCGAATTGAATGATTTTTTTAACGTTTATCAACAATATATTGACGCTTAATACGACGTTATAAAAAGTAATATTTTCTCACGGCGAATTAAGTTATACCGGATTGAAATTTTTACCCATATAGAGGAAAATAAGTCAAACTTACAATACCACACAAAAATTACTAAATGTGTTCTTCCTTCAATCTAAATAGGCTCTAATATATCTGATTAGAGATAACTTGAGAACAGAAGTAGAAAATCTTTGGATATCAACACTAAAATTTATTAACATTGATGTAAAAAAAATACATTTTTTCGAGAAAAATCCAAAAAGTGTCAATCCATGATAACTTTTTTCAACGTTTAAAAAGTACATATGTTTTAATTGTTTGTGAAGGATTTACATATTGTTAGTGTACGTTCAAAATTTCATTCAATTCGGTTCACTGGTTTCCAAGATATGACACCTCAAAAATGAGTTGTCTGAAAAATAGTGTTTTACACGAACGGTTCTAACATTGCGAAATATTAATCAATCGAGCCCAAATGTGTACCAATGATGCACACGAAATAGGTTGACAAACAGTCAAAATTTGAGATTTTTTTATGCGCTCGCGCTCCATGAAAAGTTATAGCTTGTTGAACTTTTTTGTGAGAGAAAAAAAAGTTGCCTATCCCAAACATTTTGGCCATCCCCTGTATAAGCACTTCTAGTAACTGAGAGCTTTCTCTGACAATAACCATTTTGCAAGTGTATACAGGTAATTCAGTCTGTTTTTCCTTCTCTCTACTAGAACAGTAGCTAATAATTATTGATGTTGAATCTTCTGAAATTTTACCCATGCATTTTCCCTCTTTTAGACATAGGCTATTCTTGCTAGTTTCATTGTTATAGTAGTTTTGACAATAATTGTGGAAAAGGTTGAAACAACAGATCAGGGCTCTACAGTTAGTCTAGTGATTAAGGCTATGGATCGCCAATCCGGAGACGGCGGGTTCGATTCCCGTTCAGGTCGGGAAAGTTTTCTCGACTCCCTGGGCAGTGTTCCAAAATGTACTGTCAAAACTGAAGTTTGCATGATAATCATGGGTGTATGATCTTGACTATCATGCAACAAAAATATTCGAGTATGACCAGAAAAAATATTCATGGATGATTGTGACATTTTTTTTAATCACTGCAAAAAATGTAGTGGATTGGCAAATTGAGTGAACTAATGAAATCCCAGTGGTTCCGAAAACTGCGAACGACACATGCGTATAACTTAGGAACCGGAAGTATTATGAAGCGGATATAAAGATTTTCGGATTGTGCGTTCCGAGGGTCATAACCACCAATAGAGAAGTGGAAAAAAGTCAGTGGCCTCCAACTGAATAGTTATGGCTCACGTGTAATAAATCAAAGACTCATGCCATATAAATGTTTTCAGGCCTGGCTAATTGAGTTGACGTTGATACGAGATATCCTAGGCCATTTTGGAATTAATGATGGCGCTTGGGGTTTCGGGGACAATATAGGGACACTACTGGAAGTTTTCGAAATCCTTAAAAACACATCCGTAACGACTCTGAAATCCGCAGAAATTGCGCTGAAACTACTTGGAATGCCTCCTAAATCCCCCTAAAACCCCCTGGAACCCCATGTAACGCACCTTAGACTCTCCGAAACCCCCGAAAATGCCATGTAACGCTTCTGTAACGTTTCTGAAATCCGCCGAATATGCTCTGAAGCTTCTTGAAATGCCTGAAAAATCCCCCTTAAACCCCCTGGAGCCCCATGTAACGCACCTTAGACTCTCCGAAACCCCCGAAAATGCCATGTAACGCTTCTGTAACGTTTCTGAAATCCACCGAATATGCTCCGAAGCTTCTTGGAATGCCTCCGAAATCCCCCTTAAAGCCCCTGGAACCCCATGTAACGCATCTTAGACTCTCCTAAACCCCCGAAAACGCCATGTAACGCTTCCGTAACGTTTCTGAAATCCGCCGAATATGCTCTGAAGCTTCTTGAAATGCCTGAAAAATCCCCCTTAAACCCCCTGGAGCCCCATGTAATGCACCTTAGACCCTCCTAAACCCCCGAAAACACAATGTAACGCCTCCGTAACGTTTCTGAAATCCGCCGGAAATGCTCTGACGCTTCTTGGAATGCCTACAAAATCCTCCTTAAGCTCCCTGGGACCCCATGTAACGCACCTTAGACCCTCTGAAACCCCCGAAAACGTCATGTAACGCCTTCGTAATGTCTCTGAAATCCGCGAAAAATCTTCTGAAACTTCCCAATACCTCCGAAATCATCCTTAACTACCCCATCCCCCTCAGACCCTATGTAACGCTCCTGAAACCCTCAACCTCGAGTTATTCGCATGTTTCTTTCGCAGTTTTCGGAACCACTGGAGCTACAGCTCTACATTGTGAAACTGTCATTTCGTACTCCCATCATCTTGATTTTTGTTACAATCATGGTGCCATATGCTACATTCATGGCAAACTACATTCATGCATTGAAAGCAGCATGAATGTAGTGTGTGACGGTAGTATGCAACATTAGCCATGACGGTAAAGGCATTGCGACGATAATGAAAAAAATGTACTATACGGTTCACTGTCACTGGGCATAGAGTATGATTGTACTTGCCTTACAATATACAAGTTCATGCAAATGGCAGGCAAAGAAAGCTCTTCAATTAATAACTGTGGAAGTGCTCGAAGAACACTAAGTTGAAGAGAGGCAAGCCAAGTTCCAGTTGGAACGGAGAGCCATAGAGAAAAAAAACAGATCAGTATCCAGTTTCAAAACTGCAAAATTGCAATTCGTCCAGATGACCATTCGTCTTCATGGCCATTCGAAATAATGACCATTCGGCCTAGTGACCCAGCATCATCATTATCATCACATCACATAACTTTATAATGAAAAGAGGAAATACCATAGAATAACAAACCATATGAAACCATATAAAAACATTTTACAGAAATAGATTCTGTTTTCATTTTATAGACATGAATCAAGCTGCACAATACTTTAATTTGATTCTCAAATTCACGTTTCACAACTTAACCATCCTTTTCAGATTGCTCAGTGATCAGCACAGACCCACCTTAGCCAACCATGAAGATCATGAAGTTTCGGGTTCGCGTTTCTCCGCTGGTCGTTCTTCTAGTTTGTATAGGTAATTGTCAGTTTCTAACTCGGATACTAACAAAAAGGCCAAACCTAACGCCAAATATCTAACTAGCCGGTATCTCTCTCACTCTCGCCCTGGTAGAGGCACTGCACGCACGATCTGTCTCCGAGCGAAAGCGGGACTTCGATTACGAGTACGAGTCGGCCAACGCCGGGTCGCTCTATGCAACCAAAAGTGGCTACAGTGCCGGCAGTGGTCTCCGATCCATAGCCCAGGGTTCGGCAGATCAGGCCAACAATGCCGTAGCAAATCAGGTGGCCGCAGCCAAGCAGGCAGCATACGTGGCCCAAAGTACTCTGGCCCAAGCGGCGGCTCAGGCAGCGGCCACTGCACAAGCCGCCTTGGCAGGAAAACAGGTCCTTCTGCAGGGGCTGGAACAGCAGAGCTTGGAGGCACATCAGGCCTTGGAGAGTGAAATCCAGCAGCTTCATCAGGCCAAGAAGGCAGCTAAAGCGGCACAATACTCGGCCCAGCAGGCACTCAACCACGTGCAGGTGCTGACCGCGGCGTTGAACAATGCACAGGTTCGTAATTTCCGGAGTTCTTCATAACTCGTTGTCGTTAACATTACTGATCTTCTTCCAGGTTGCATCGGAGCATGCACAGCAGTCGGCAGGGGAAGCGGCAGCCGAGTTGGCCTCGCAGTCACAGATGGTGGGAAATGCGAAAGCAAAAGTGGAATCTATCGAAGAGCAGCTGAAGGCAGCCCGAGTGGACTTTGAAGCCACCCAGGAGGCAGCTCACAAGGCATCGTACTCGGCACAGGAGGCTCAGAAGAATGCAGCTGAGGCGGCTGCCCATGCGGCAATTCCGCATCAGCTGGACAGCCACACTTTGCAGTTCCAATCGAAGGTCTCGAAACAACAGCAACAGCAAAATCATCATGAAAATGACGAGATCAATAGCGGTGAGATTGATGTCAACTCGAACCACAACTTTGGATAGATGCTGCCATTCGTAAGGATATTTAGGGTATAGTTGGAAAATGTCTATGTTTTAATAGAACGATGCCAGTGCTCGATAGGCTTAACAAATTCAATTGCTGTAAGTCGTTGACTCCATATATAGTGTAACTGCTTTGTAACAAGTTTAGAATTATGTCAATGCTATGTGCCTGTTACAGTATTGTCGAAAGAGTATATTAAAAGATGTTTTATTTTCAATGAAACTTCGATGATTTCTTGGTAAATCACACAGTCTTTGTCCTCTCGTGCTTCTTTTTTTTGGAATTAGTCTCAGCTGTGGCAAAATCTGCTTTTTACCTTACCTGAGAGACTTGACCTGCTGTAGCCCGGTATTCTTGCTCTATGTTGTTACAGGTCCATTTCACAATGTTTCATTCATTTGATATGGTAATGTTTTCATTGCTTCATAACAACAGTAATACACCATAACACAAACGTTACCGAGATTAAAATAAAATAAAAAAAAAAATGTCTTCCAGTTACAATGTCGCCCGCAAAATACCATCCCATAATGACACCCATGCGTCAGCAAAGTTCAAACCATGCTGAGGCAGGCAAACAACTTCCAAACAGTTACTGTGGAAATGGAAACGCCATTACCGGCTCGTTCGCGTTCAATCACTGTAAAAATGAGGGATTGAATGCCGCCTCCGCGACCACCCGGTGCGGTGTGGGAAACTGTCACCTGCAGAATTCATTATCCGTGTACCTACATAGGGCGGCATCCGAAATGCCCCACGTTTGACACCCCCCAACAACGAAACGCAATGGTGAAAATACACGACCTCGCTCGGTCCTCATTCAGCGAACTACAAAAACGTTAATCTGATTTTGGTTCGCATGAATACTCATTTCGGGGGAGCGAATAATTATCAGATTAAAATGAAACCGTATAGGACACCCGGAATCCGGGGCCGGGGAGATAGTAGTGGATACTAATGTGTGGGGGTAGAAACATGAACGAAATTACTGTTTAAATTTTCCACAATTGTTGCAGCACTACTGCTTCTGGCTACTGAGTTGTTTAACAATTGCAGGGACTAGCTCACCGGAACTGTCTGTTACCAGTTGTCCGAGTAAACTACAGTAGAATCACTTGGGACCTCACGATCAAAGATGTCAGATAATTTTTTCAAAAATCTGTATCCCATACAAACTTTGGAGGAAAATACTGTATCCAATATAAAAAAAAAAACCCTATTTAATCCACCTTGCGGTGATGGTGCCTTTTCCGTGCCTTCAAAAACACATTTCAACACAACTCAAGTGACATGTTGATGAATATCGCACTTTCATACGTTTAACAGAAATCCATTTCATGGCATCAGAGATCATATCATTTATCTGGTTTTTGATTTTTGAGCCTTGAACTCTCAAAAAAACAGCCGCAATCTTGAATTTTGAGCCGCCATTTTGGATTTATGTCCAGCAGCTTGGAAATTCTGGTCGCTATTTTCGGGCTCCAGACTACTTCCCTATATCAGATACATACACCCATATTGAATGATTTTGGAGCCCAAAACTCCATTACACAGCCGCCATTTTGAATTATGGGACGTCTTCTTGGATATTCTGGTAGCTATTTTTAAACTCCGGTTGTCTTCCCCATACCAAAAATACCCATATTGAACGGTTTTAGAGCGTGAACCTCCATTCAACAGCTGCCATCTTGGATTTTGAGACGCCTTATAGCCATATAGTGAACATATAACCTTTCAGTACACTTCGGTGTACGAGAAAGGCACAATATTATTTTCGAGCTTAAATGCTGTAGAAAACTAAGATATTTAACTAAACCAATAGATTGAAAGATCTGTTTTTGATACACACTTAAAAATTCTGAAATTTGACCAAGACAGAAACATCAATGAACGTAAACATTTTCAAGACTGAATCACAAATTGGACTCAATTTTACGCGCATCATGTAAGTCCAGGTTGGTTGCGTTAGATGTCAACAAATCCACTTCATAAGAAACGTAGAATCAGTATCACATTCATCTGTCAACTTCCAACTCGGTGAAATAGCCGAAAGGTATGAGATGCGGCTCACAATCAGCCGATCCTGAGGGGCTGTCCATTAATTACGTAAGGGTTAATGGAAGGAGGGGGGGTTTGCAAAATCTTACGAGTCATACAAAAATATTATGGGTTTCATACAAAAAATCTTACAAAGGGAGGTGGGGGTGTCAAAAAATCGTTAAAAATCCCTTACGTAATTAATGGACAGCCCCTGAGTTCAAATCTAGGCATGTTAATATTATACTTTTATATGTTAGCGATTGCTAGACGCTAAGAAAATAAAGTCCTAGGAGACGTAAATTTACATGTTTTGACCTCTAAATTTGTGTCTTTAAAGACGCTTGTATATGACTGGTTCAGCACACCTAAAACTACACGATTTTTTCTAGGTGTGTAGAAAATTTAACAAACTTTCGAATGAGGGTTAAAAAGCTGCGATAAGTATGACCATTTTCAAGTTATAAACAGTTTGAGGCAAGCAAAATCAAAAACATGTAAAGTTCAATTACTATGTAACGGTTGAGATTTGACTATATGCGTACACATTTTTTCACTATTGATGATCCTCTATCACTCCCTAAAAAGTTTGCATTCACCCATCGGGACCCCCCCAAATCGGTTCCGGAACACTACCGTTTCAGATATGGTCTGAGACTATTTTCCTGCTCACCGTTCATCAGATTATCGAAAATGCTGTGGTTTGATGTGTCGCATGGCCACTTCCGGCGGGACATCTGGAACCGGTTCCGGAACACTACCGGTTCAGATATGGTCTGAGACTATTTTCCTGCTAACCGCTCATCAGGTTATCGAAAATGCCACGGTTTGATGTGTCGCAGCATGGGTTTGGTTCTTTTTTATATTTGGCCACTTCCGGCGGGACATTCGGAACCGGTTCCGGAACACTACCAGTTCAGATATGATCTGATACTATTTTCCTGCTAACTGTTCATCAGGTTACCGAAAATGCCGCCGTTCGATGTGTCGCATGCATGAGTTATGTTCAATTTTATATTTGGCCACTTCCGGCGGGATACCTAGAACCGGTTCCGGAACACTACCAGTTCAGATATGGCCTTATACTGTTTTCCTGCTAACCGTTCATCAGGTTATCGAAAATGCCGCTGTTGGATGTGTCACATGCATGGGCTAGTGCATGGGTTTGGTTCTCTTTTATATTTAGCTACTTCCGGCGGGACATCCGGAACCGGTTCCGGAACACTACCGGTTCAGATATAGTCTGAGACTATTTTCCTGCTTTCCATTTATCAGATGATCGAAAATGCCATGGTTTGATGTGTCGCATGCATGGGTTTGGTTCTCTTTTACATTTGGCCACTTCCGGCGGGACATCCGGAACCGGTTCCGGAACACTACCGGTTCAGATATGGTCTGAGACTATTTTCCTGCTTTCCATTTATCAGATGATCGAGAATGCCATGGTTTGATATGTCGCATGCATGAGTTTGTTGCATTTTCATGTCTGGCCCCTCCCAGAAGGACCGATCCGGAACACCTTAATGGCCATAACTCCGGAACGGCTGGACCGGTCCGAACCATTTTCAATAGGAAACAATGGGACTGTATGCCGCGTCGAATGAACCGTAGGTTATTAAAATTGGTTGAGGCTTACTGCCAAAAAGTGATGTGAGTTTTTTGTACACACACATACACACATACACACACACGCACACACATACACACACACAGACATCACCTCAATTCGTCGAGCTGAGTCGATTGGTATATGTGACTGCACCCTCCGGGCCTTCTATCAAAAAGTCATTTTTGGAGTGAACATATAGCCTTTCCAGTACACTTAGTGTACGAGAAAGGCAAAAACAGTACCTCTAGCCAAAAAATCAGTAGGTATTTCATATAAAATGTAATCTGTACAGATGCCCAAAAATTTGTACACTATGGTCTTTTTTTTACACGGGAAAAACGTACCGTGTAAAAAAATGTGCAAAAAAATGTGTAAAAACCCGTGTTAAGTCGCGAAACCGTGTGTAAAAAAATACCATGCTAATTCGGGAATCCGTTTAAAAAAAACTGAGGGAAATCTGAAAATATTTTAAATGTTTTCACCTTCAGATATCCGAGGATTGTTTTAGACTTAGAGAGTTAACAAAGAAAGCGAGGGGGTAATAGTAAGGGTTGAATCTAGGGGTTAGTGAGGAAGGGGAAAGGAATGGGTTATGGGGAGCAGAGTGCATACTGTTTCCAAGGAAGATCGCAGAGGATATTTTGGGGTGTCAATGACTGTTTAGATGGACGGAACGAAGGATCAAGGAGACTGTCAAAACTCCACAGGACCATGGAGCAAGGTGGTGTAGAGAGAGATGTTCCAGGACACCCAAGAACATTAGCGAGTAAAGGCCTGAAGATTTACAAACATAGCCAATGGTTTCTTGCTATATTACTGATTCGTTGTAACATCCCAGAGGTCCATTGAGCATTGTATTGAAGAGTATTCATTTTCAAAGATATGCTAGGTCTTCCATGAATTTCCGCGAGTTAAGGCCTTAAGATCGACAAGCGTACTCAATGGATTGATCTTACATAACTGATACGATGCAACATGCTACAGATCTATGAAGCATGGTTCTGTAGAGAACTAATTTCCAAAGATGATCCAGGTCCTCCAAGAACTCCCACGAGTATAGTCCTTAAGATCTAAAAGCGTAATCAACTTCCTACAGGTCCATGAACCATTTTTCTGTAAGGATCTTATTTCCAAACATGGTCTAGGTCCTCCAAGAACTTCCATGAGTAAAGACCTGAAGAAATGCAAGCGTTTTTTTTTTTCTTTTTATTATATACAATCGTTATCTATGGTTTGTTGACACATTACTGATACAGTGTAGCGTGCTACAGGTCCAGGGAGCATAGTTCTTTTGAGAAATAATTGCCAAAGATCTTCTAGGTCCTCCAAGAACTTCCACGAGTGAAGGCCTTGAGATCTACAAGCGAAATCAATGGATTGTTGCTACATTTCTACAGGTCCATGAACAATTTTTTTGTAAGGAACTAATTTCCATAGATGTTCTAGGTCCTCCAAGAAATTCCACGAGTAAAGACCTGAAGATTTACATGTTTTAGATTAAGTAGTTTTCTACAGAACCATAGTATTACGAGGATTCCTAGGGGCTTTAAAGAGGATTCAAGAGCCATTCAATAGTGTTACAAGGAGTTTCAGGGGTGTTTCAAGGCATTATAGAGAGTTTCAGGGCGTTTCAGGAACGTTCTACGAGTCGTTTGAAAGCATTTCAAGAGTGCAAGGGTGCTTCAGGGGGTTTCTGGAACCTGTTGATGTTGTTTCTAAGGGTTTTAGGAGCATTTTAAAATGATCACGGGGATTTCATGGGGATCTGAATAACCCTCGAACCTTAGGGACGCATGAACCGTGTCTGTAATTGCCGTAAAACCCCTTGGAAAACCTCTGTGACCCACTGGAACCCCTCTGAGGCCACATAGTGCACCCGTGAGACCCCCGTAAGACCCCCGTGGTCCCCCTGAAATACCTGGGATTCTGTCAGCAGCTGCTCCAGGGATTATATCAAGAATTACTCTAATAATATTTCTTAGAATTTCTTGGGATTCCTGCCCCGAGCAGAGGAGAATAGCAAGTTAATAACTACGAAATCACATAACCTGTTTTTATATCTTGTTTTGTTATTATTAAATTATCAAGGCATAGCTGTTCCATAACAAATTTTGTTGGACAATCTCATATTGTTATAATCAAGCTATTGATATACATTAACTAAATTACATTAAAATAACATGTTTTGTTGAAGTTCAAGTTTAGTTATAGTTGTACTATTGATTAACTTATCAGCAATAGCAAAACAGTAACAAGTTTTGAAATCACAGCAGCAATTGCCCCTTTGTGTTGTTCCATTTTTGTATTCAGTTAAGAAGGAAATTTATAAACGCCTCCTTTTAAGAATTCCTTAAATAATTTTCGGATAAGCTCCAAGTGCTCCAAGTTCGGGAGGAACCTTTCAATAAATCCCTGGAGAAGTCTTCAAGAGAACTACTGGCGCAATTTTCTCAGAAATTCCGAATGTAATTCATCTGAGCAATTATTAGAATTCTTGGCAGAATCTTTTGAAAAACTCCTGGTGAAATCCTCAAAGAAATTTTCAGAGAAATCTTAAGATGAAGTTCAGGACCAATGATCACGATCACAGGAAATTCTGGAGAAACCCTTGAAGGGATTCTATGCAGGATTCTGGAGGGGTCTTTGAAAATCCATGAAAGATTCCGTCAAAGAACTTTCGGCGAAATTTCTGGAAGATTTATGGAAAAGTTCATGACCAAATCTGTCGACAAATTTCTGGAAGAATTTTAGAGTTTTAGAAAAAAAAATATTGCAAAAATTACTGGTGAAAGTCTTGTCATCAGAGGAAGTTCAGGAGAAATTATAGCATTTTTTGGAGGAATCCTTATAGAATCCAGGAGGAATATTCGACATAATTCTTGAATCCAGGGAAAAATCGGAGGAATTAAAACAATCTTTCCAATATCCCAAAAACTTTCTGCAGAACTGTTGAGCATTCTAAAAAAAATTCAGTTTCTATGCTGAAAAAAAAACAAAACAAAAGTCACAAATTGCTATTGACAATCAAACTTTTTCAAGTACATGTGCTGATTTCAAAACCGTGCTCCGAAAAGAATTAAAGTACAACAGTTTATAAATTACAGGTAAAGTTCGATTATCTAGCGACTTCAAATCTCTTAGAATGAATTAATAGCTGATTACAGTATTTTTTGATCATTTGAAATTGAATTGAAACTATTTTTTACGTCAGAGTGATGAACCTCATGTTATTTTGGTGAGACAAAGCGAATAATTTTATATAATAAGTATTATAACTATTTTTTTTATAACTATTTTATTTACTTTTTTATTTTTTTTATAACTTATTTTTTTATAACTATATTTAGTAACGAGTTTGATATCATAGCAGATTCTGCTCTCCGATTATTATCAATAACATAATAATATCAAAATTTGTTACCGAAATATTTTCCGCATTCACTGTTATTAAGTTGTTATTGAAACTAACATAACAAGTTACTGAAATGGTTTTCCAGGAACATTTTTTTGTTATGGAATTTGTTATTTTGCCGCTTATGACAGACAAGTTAATAACACAATATGTTATGGTAATAACTTAAAAATAATCGGTTTTATTATTCAGTTAATTAGCCAAAATAACACAGCTGTTATGCTGTTGTTATTCCCTTCTGCTCGGGGCAGCAACCCCTCAATCTTCGAGGAATCCCTCAAGGATTTCTTTCTAGAGCTTATCAAGGAATTCCTACAGGATTTTTTCAAGAAATTTCTCCAGAAATCTTTCAGAAATCGGTCGAGGAATTCCTCCAGAAATTCCTCAGGGAATTCGTCCAGATCCTGGGGGAATTCCTGGTAATCCTCAAAGAATGCATCCTGCAATTCCGCAATGAACTCATCCAGGAATTCCTACCAGAAATTTCTCCAGGAATTCCTCCAGAACTTCTACAAAAATTCCAACAGGGATCCCACCAGGAATTCCTTCAGCATTCCTCCAGCAATTACTCCAGGCATTCCTCAAGCAACTACTCCAGGCAATCCCCGAGGATTGCCTTCAGGGTTCCTCCAGGATTTCCTCCAAGGATTCCTCCAGGATTTTCTCTAGAGATTCCTCCAGGAATTCTTCCAGAGATGCCTCCAGGAATTTCTCCAGGGTTTCCTTCAGGAATTCCTCCAAAGGTTCCTCCAGGAACTCCTCCACAGATTCTTCCTAATATTCCTTCAGGAATTCCTCCAGAGATTTTTCCAAAAATTCCTTTTAAGATTCCCAAAGGATCTCCTCCAGGGATTCATCCAGGAATTCCTCCAGGAAATCCTATGGAGTTTACTTCACTGATTCCTTTAAAAATTCCTCCTAAGATTCCTACAGACATTCCTCCAGGGATTCCTCCAGGAATTCCTCCAGGGATTCCTCCAGGAATTCCTCCAGGGATTCCTCCAGGAATTCCTCCAGGGATTTCTCCAGGAATTCTTCCAGGAACTCTTCCATAGATTCCTCCAGGAATTCCTTTTAAGATTCCTCCAAAGATTCCTCCAGGGATTCCTCCAGGAATTCCTCCAGGGATTCCTCCAGGAATTCTTCCAGGGATTCCTCCAGGAATTCCTCCAGTGATTCCACCAGGGATTCCTCCAGGGATTCCTCCAGGGATTCCTCCAGGGATTCCTCCAGGGATTCTTCAGGAATTCCTCCAGGAATTCCTCCAGGAATTCCTCCAAGAATTCCTCCAGGAATTCCTCCAGGAATTCCTCCAGGAATTTCTCCAGAGATTCCTCCAGGAATTCCTCCAGAGATTGCTCCAGGAATTCCTCCAGAGATTCCTCCAGGAATTCCTCCAGAGATTCCTCCAGGAATTCCCCCAGAGATTCCTCCAGGAATTCCTCCAGAGATTCCTGCCAGAGATTCCTGCAGGAATTCCTCCAGAGATTCCTCCAGGAATTCCTCCAGAGATTCCTCCAGGAATTCCTCCAGAGATTCCTTCAGGAATTCCTCCAGAGATTCCTGCAGGAATTGCTCCAGAGATTCCTGCAGGAATTCCTCCAGAGATTCCTGCAGGAGTTCCTCCAGAGATTCCTGCAGGAGTTCCTCCAGAGATTCCTGCAGGAATTCCTCCAGAGATTCCTGCAGGAATTCTTCCAGAGATTCCTGCAGGAATTCCTCCAGAGATTCCTCCAGGAATTCCTCCAGGGATTCCTCCAGAAATTCCTCTTGGAATTCCTCCAGGGATTCCTCCAGGAATTCCTCCAGGGATTCCTCCAGGAATTCCTCCAGGGATTCCTCCAGAAATTCCTCCAGGAATTCCTCCAGGAATTGCTCCAGGGATTCCTCCAGGAATTCCTCCAGGGATTCCTCCAGGAATTCCTCCAGGGATTCCTCCAGGAATTCCTCCAGGGATTCCTCCAGGAATTACTCCAGGGATTCCTCCAGGAATTCCTCCAGGGATTCCTCCAGGAATTCCTCCAGGGATTCCTCCAGGAATTCCTCCAGCGATTCCTCCAGGAATTCCTTTAGGGATTCCTTGTGAATTTTTTCAAGAATTCCTTCAGAAATTCCTCCTGAGATTTCTCCAGAATTTTTTCCAGAGGTTCCTCCAGGAATTCCCTAAGAGATTTCTCCAGGGATTTCTCTAGGGGTTCTTCCAGGATTTCCTCCAGGAATTTCTACAGACATTCCTCCAGGAATTCCTCCAGGGATACCTCCAGGAATTTTTCCAGGGATTCCTCTAGGAGTTCCTCCGGGATTTCTTCCAGGGATTCCTCCAAGTAATCCAATAGATTTTTCTGCAGGGAATCCTGCCATTCTAGGATATTTTTCAGGGGTGCATTCAGGCGTGTGCTCAGGGCTGAAAAAAGTACAGAATATCATCATTCGTTTTATTTTATCAACTATTTTAATGAATCATATTCAAGCCGTTGAATTAATTTGGTTAGAATACTTATAACAAAAATCATCAAACAACATCGAACCACAAAATGTACCCCCATAGCCTGTGGTATAAGATTCTACGAAAACTTCCCCTTTTGGGTAAAATCACCATCATCATTGAGTTCAGCTTAGCTTCGAACAACTTTTGCAGCAGATATTTCAATGCAAATATAACACATCATGCCATGCGCGCGTTTCATTATTCTTATGTGACAACGAGGAAGTGTTTCTCTAGTTGGTTATGGGACAATAGTCAATTCTTAGACAACATGAACTATTCAGCACGAAAATTTAAGTTCCTGTAAGCTGCGGATTATATATCTTCGATCCAGACAATCCACCAGTACTGATCTTAGGATAAATATATACCTTTCCGATAGTGGAGTTTAATAACGTAATAGAGGAGAACTACAGCCTACAGCTTTATAAGAAGGTGTTGTTTCTAAAAGTATAACACTAATTACCTAACGGTCTCACTGTTACCTGTATCTCCCTAAAGACACACGCATTTGCTGGTTTCACGCTTGGATTGCATCTTCCCGTAAGTGTTGAGCTCAAAGAATCGCGCTGCAAAAGTTGAAGAAAAGTTTGTTTAAACTTTTGGCTCACTTGTTTCATTCTGTTTTTAATCTCGTATCGGGTTCTCGCGATTCTTTATGGTTTCTGCTCTTATCATGAATGGGGGGATGATATGTGATAGCACAGTGCCATGCTATGCAACGTGTGCATAATATGGTTTATGGAAATGAGGCAGCCGTTTCATGATTTATGTTCGTGAGTTAGAACGTGTCACAGCTGTTTCCAAGTTTCTAAGATGATTCTTGGAAATTTTAAACACCATCCAAGCATTACCACATGATATTTAATTAAAAATTTTGTTTGCAACTCGAGGAATCGACATTGCTTGTTATTTTGCTTGAACAAGCATCAAAATAAGTTCGGAACACAATTCTCCCCAATCCGCCACAAGTGAAAACTAATTTGAAATGCACTCTGTTGTTTCGGAAAAGTTCCAAACTACCGTGATGAAGACGACACAACTTACTTTCCTTCTCTCTAGCAGCAATGCAGCTGGTAATGAATCTTGTTTTCCAGCTGTTAATGAACTTACTTTTGTGGAGCATTCCGAAACATTCGGTGGAAATAATCTGTTTAGTTTTTGGAAAGTTTCACATTGAGATGCAGATTCTATATTCATGAGGAAAAGTCACCCATTCGGTGCTCTCTACCTTCTCACCTCGATTCCTAACGATTTTCACAAAGAAAGGTATTCGTAGAGGGTTTCAGTACTATCACACGAAAATTTCTTTCTATCGTTTTTTGTCTGGTTGACAATCTGAGCAAAACGATGTTTGGCAATAGCAAACAATCAGAATCCAGCTCTATATTGGAATCGCAAGCAGAAGTGCCCCGTGTAGTCGAACCAATCAACGGATTGGATTTGTTTATGTGCTTCGAGTTGTGCAATTCAGAATGCACCTGAGACAGTCAGTGTTCTCAGCGGAATTGGTTCGCAATCTTTTGTGCTATCTTATTATACTTATAAAAGTACTTAAAGATTCTTGTGCTGGGTCTTTTCGAGGTTGGAACGGGCCAAATCAGTTACATTCACAGAGTGGATGTTACGAGGAAGAGAGGTGAAGAGAGGGGTTCTAAGCAAGATTCATGTAACCGGCGGAACTATGATTATCATTGGAGTAGCATAGGTAGATTTTCAATACTCTGTCTGCGTGCACATAATGTCGACTTTTTCAAATTTATCTTGAATAAATAAGCTCAATATCTTAACTGCCCGTCGACACACATATTGATGAAATGGCAACAAAAACAGGATGCAGAAGATTAGATAGGATAATTACTTTTCTTTTTAACACTCCCACTGCCATGCCTCCCAAACAGTGGGAACGGTAATTTCAACTTGATATAACTCAGCCGTTTTTCATCCGATTTGCAAAATTTTTGAAGCTATGAATTTTCCCAGCTTTCTAGATGAGTATAAAATTTTCAAGTTATGGATTTGACCAAAGTTCTATTTTTGAGTACTCAAAAACTCGGAGCAAGTACCTTAAAAATGCTGTTTTTCTGGAACCATTCCGAATAAAAAATAGTTTCCACGCTTATTTTAATGTTGAATTGCCCATATTAATAAAGCAAAATTATTGCAAATAAATATATGGAGATACTCATTATTTAAGACCATTAAATCTTCACAAAATTACGTATAATACAGAAAATTTGTATATTCGATTTGAACTTTGTATTCATCGCGACAACCCATGTGTTTTATTGCTTGAAACCAATCACGTGCACATGAGAAATCTTTTTCCAAACGATTGTGAAAAGTGTGAATCTCAGAAACTACAAAATTTTCATAAAATCACGTATAATACAGGAAATTCGTATTTTCAGTTTGAACTTTACGTTCATCGCGACAATCCCCATGTTATATTGCTTGAAAGCAATCACGTGTACATAAGAATAGATTTACAGATAAATGGGGACAAGTGTGAATCATAAAAACTACAAAATCTTCACAAAATTACGTACAATACAGAAAATTTGTAAATTCGATTTGAACTTTGTATTCATCGCGACAACCCCTGTGTTTTATTGCTTGAAACCAATCACGTGCACATGAGAAATCTTTTTCCGAACGATTGTGAAAAATGTAAATCTTAGAAGCTACAATTTTTTCATAAAATCACGTATAATACAGAAATTCGTGTTTTTAGTTTGAACTTTACGTCCATCGTGACAATCCCCATGTTATATTGCTTGAAAATAATCACGTGTACATAAGAATACATTTACAGATAAATGGGAACAAGTGTGAATCATAAAAACTACAAAATCTTAACAAAACTACGTACAATACTGAAAATTTGTATATTCGGTTTGTACTGTATATTCATCGCGACAACCCCTGTGTTTTATTGCTTGAAAACAATCACGTGTTCATAAGAAAACTTTTTCCGAACGATTGTGAATAGTGTGTATCTTAGGAACTACAACATTTTCACAAAATCACGTATAATACAGGAAATTTGTATATTGGATTTGAACTTTGTATTCATCGCGACAACCCTAGTGTTTCATTGCTTGAAAACAATCACGTGTGCATAGGGATACTTTTCAACGCGAAAGTGAGATGTGTGAATCGTAAAAAAATACAAAATCCTCACAAAATTACGTATAATACAGAAAATAAGTATATTCGTAAGTCCAAGCACATTTTCCGTAGCAACCCCTGTGTTTTATTGCTTGAGAACAATCGCATGTGCATAAGAATACTTTTTCAAAACGAATATGAAATGTGTAAATCTTAGGAACTAAAAAAAAAACACAAAATTACGTGAAATACTGGAAATTTGTATTTTCAGTTTTACACTTCACGTCCGTCGCAACAATCCATGTCTCTCATTGCTTCAAAACAATCACATACATACAGGGGATGGCCAAAATGTTTGGGATAGGCAACTTTTTTTCTCTCACAAAAAAGTTCAACATGCTGTAACTTTGCATAGAGTGCATAAAATATTCTCAAATTTTGACTGTTTGTCAACCTATTATATGTGCATCATTGGTACAAGTTTGAGCTCGATTGGTTGATCTTTCGCGAAGTTATAACCATTCTGGTAAAACACTATTTTTTGGACTACTAATTTTTGAGCTGTCATATCTCGGAGACCAGTGAACCGAATTGAATGAAATTCTGAACTTTTATAAACAATATATTTATGCTTGAAAATCATTTGAAACATGTGCACTTTTTAAACGTTGAAAAAAGTTATGATGGATTGACACTTTTTGGATCTTTTTCGGAAAAATGCATTTTTTTACGTCAATGTCATAAAATTTTGTTTTTGATATCCGAAGATTTTCTACTTCTGTTCATAAGATATCTATAAAAAGATATATTAGAGCCTATTTGGATTAAAGGAAGAACACATTTAGTATTTTTTGTCCTCTAAATGAGTGAAAATGTCAAACCATCATAACTTTTTTCAACGTTTAAAAAGTATCTATGTTCTGATGAATTTTCAAGCATTATTATATTGTTGATAATCGTTCAAAATTTCATTCAATTCAATTCACTGATCTCCGAGATATGACAGTTCAAAAATTGATAATCTTAAGAAAAACCCTAATTAATCCACCTAGCGGTGATGGTGCCTTTCTCGTGCTTTAAAATATCCTTTCAACAAAAATCGAGCGACATGTTGATGACATTGACATAAATACAAAATGAAAACTGCTTGCTAAATCTTCTCAATATGGATACATTTTATATTAGCATAACATCCAATATTCAGAAAATATAAGACAACGATCCAAAACTCAAACCAAACAAGTGTCATGAAGCCGCAAAATTTTGAAACGTCATTTTAGATATTCCGGTCATCATTTTATTACTCCGGATATCTACCCCAACTAAACTAACCGCCATATTGAACATTGAGACACCACCTTGGATGTTCTGGTACACATTTTTGGACTCTGCACCTAAAATTACATAAAATAGTCGCCGTATTGAATTTTGACATGTCGTTTATGATTTTCTGGTTATCAGTTTTGGACGAAGACCGGCATTCTTCCCCATTCAAACTATAGTCATATTGCAGACCTTGCGAAACAGCGCACAGCTTGGGTTTTCTGATTACAAATTTTGAATTCATATTTTCATACAAAATATGCCCATAATGCAAGAATTAAAAATCCTATAAAATAGGCACTAACTTGAATACTGGGCCATTATCTTGGACTTTAGACTGCTATCTCAGATACTCTGGTGGACTTCGAACATATTTCCCATACCAAATACACTTATTTTACATAGTTTTAGAGCTCAAAATTCCTTAAAACAGCCACCATCTTCTGTTGACGCGATCAAATTCTTATTTTTCCATTCAACGTTGACCCATCCTGCTATAAATTTACACCTTAGGAATCTAGAATGGTACGATTTGATGAGATCGCTTTAGTTTTGTCTATATTTTGTTCTCATATATGAGAACTTAGACCTATTCGTCACTGTTGTTCATACCTAATGTTTATCAGGCCATTAAACAAAGCCACGATTTAATTTTTCACATGAACGTTGGTTCTGCTACACAACAGCTAGTCTCTAATGTGATCTAAGGCAATTTTCTTGCTAACCGATCATTAGAATGCATCATGCAATAATAAACTAATATTAACATTCATAATCGGAATTGGCTGAAAATCTATGCATAAAGCTAGAATAAGACACATGTCATCGTGTCAGATGACATTGATTTGACCCTTTCTTATGTTTATTGATCTTCGTTCTACTGCTCGTGTTGTGTGTAGGTAAGAGGTAACGATAGCGCACGAATGTAACAAAGCCGACTGACACCCGACTGCGGCAACGAAATGAAGGTAGTAAAAAGTGTCGAATGTTTACAAGACTGGTCGTGATTTGATGTACCGCATCCATGGGTTTGGTTAAATTTTACATTTTACTACCCGGATCTGATTCCGGGTAACTACCGGCTGAACCAAATATGGTCTAACATTATTGTCTTGTTAACTGCACATCGGTTAACCAAAAACGCTGCAAACTGAAGGTGTCACATGCAGGGTTTGACAATTTTGACGGGACTCTCGGAACCAATTCCGGAACACTACCAGTTGTCTTAAGTGTGACGTAAGGCTATTTTCTAGCTAACTGTTCATCAGGTTATCGCAAAAGCCATGATTTGATGTGTCACATGCCTGAATTTGGTTTACTTTTACATTTGGCCTTTTCCGGCCACTCAAAACCGATTCCGAAACACACCCTGGCCGTTCATTAGATAATCTAAAAAGCCGCTATTTGATGTGACGCATGTACAGGTTTGTTTCTCTTTCAGATTTAACCACTTACGCGGGAACCCCGGAACGGGTTCCGGAACACTACTGGTTCAGATATGGTCTGAGATGGCTTTCCTGCTCATTGTCCATCAGGTCATCGAAAATGCCGTGGTTTGATGTGTCGCTTGCATGGGTTTGGTACAATTGTATATTTGGCCACTTCCAGCGGGACGCCCAGAACCGGTTCGGGAACACTACCGGTTCAGATATGGTCTTAGACTATTTTCCTGTTTACCGCTCATCAGGTTATCGAAAATGCCGTGGTTTGATGTGTCGCATGCATAGGTTTGATGCATTTTCACATCCGGTCCCTTCCTGGGGTACCGTTCCGGAACACCTAAATGGCCATATCTCCCGAACGGCTGAACCGATCCGAACCATTTTCAATAGGAAACAATGGGACCAGATTCCGCGTCGAACGAACCGTCGGTCATTGAAATCGGATGAGGTTTACTGCCAAAAAGTGATGTGAGTTTTTTTGTACACACACATACAGACACACACACACGCACACACACAGACATCACCTCAATTCGTCGAGCTGAGTCGATTGGTATATGTGATTTGACCCTCCGGGCCTTCTATCAAAAAGTCATTTTTGGAGTGAACATATAGCCTTTCCAGTACACTTAGTGTACGAGAAAGGCAAAAAGTGTTTTACCAGAACGGTTATAACTTCGCGAAAGATTAAGCAATCGAGCTCAAAATTGTACCACTGATGCACAAATAATAGGTTAATAAACAGTCAAAATTTGAGAATTGTCGATGCACTCTATGAAAAGTTACACCATGTTGAATTTTTTTGTGAGAGAAAAAAAGTTACCTATCCCAAACATTTTGGCCACCCCCTGTACATAAGAATACATTTCCACAGCGATAGGGAGAAGTATGAATCATAAAAACTGCACAGTTTTCACAATTTTACGTATAATACAGGAAGTTTGTATTTGTGGTTGGAATTCAACATTCATCGCGACAAACCCTGTGTATTATTTTTTTAAACAATCACATGCGCATGATAAGTATGCTTCTTGAAAACTACAAAATCTTCAAAAAAATACGTGAAATACAGGGTTTTACTTACACATGTTTTATCTCTCGCTTCAGCTCGACTTTATTTGTGATACAAGACGTAAATTAGTGTCAAACGGGCCCCTCCTTTTATGTGCATTCAAGTGAACTTAAATTTACATGATTTTTTCTGAGAGTGTACACTTACAAATTGACAACGATGATTCACGATACACTGAAAATTTTCAATGTTGAAAATTGTTTTTTCGTTCTTTAGATAAAATCATAAGATAATATTCTAGAATTGGCAATTCCCCGCATGAAAGAACGAAATTCCCCCTATGGGGGAATTCCCCCCTGGTTGAAAACCACTGGTATAATGCAAGATAAATGTATTTTAAGTTCGAGCTCAGCATTGATCGTGACAACCTTATTGCTTTTTTGCATGAAAATAATCAAGTACATAAGAATACATTCTCAGAATGATTGTGAGAATGAGGAACTATTAGAACTACAATATCTTCACAAAATTACGTAAAATACAGATTTTGTTTTACTTTTGGTGAAAACACAACGTTCGTAGCGGCATCCTCTTTGTATAATTATTTTGAAATAACCTTCAGTCTAATTGTTCCGAGTACATCCTTGCTGGAATCTCTCTGAAGGTGGTATTATATACCCATATACTGCATGCACTAATGTCAGAGCATAATCCTACAGAAATGTCAATGAACGTATTTCCAGAAGGATCCTTAGAAGAATTTAAAAAATCCTAGAGTTTATTCAAAGAAAAATATTTGGTTGAATTTGAGAAGAATTTCCTGGAGGAATTCCTGCTGCATTTTTGAGAGAAATTTCGGGATGAATTCATGGGAGAATTCCGAAAGAGTCTTTCCTGGGTGAATTCCATATAAGTATCTAGAAGTTTATAGTAAGTCACTGTGACTTCTGCATAATCTAAAACCTGCCCTGCCGTGACTTTTTTGTGGCATGTGTGTTGCTTGGAAGATTCCCTGGAGGACTTATAGTCTCGCTTATTGAAAGAATTACTAATGGAATCGCTGAGTAAACTACTGAAGAAACTTCTGGAGGGATTACTGAAAGAATCCTTGGATAATTTCTTGGTTCTTGTATGCATCTTTATTAAATTATCTTCCAATACTATTCGCTGCATAAATTCCTCCAGAAATTGTTGAAATAATAAAGAAAAAATCAAATAATCCTGGAGAAATTTGTGGGTACATCCCTGCAAAAGACTGAAAAATTTCTGAAATTTCTGAAGGAACTTCTTACTACATTTTTGAATAGAACCTGAGAGGAATTTCTGAAGATATCACTTGTAGAATTCCACGAGCAATCCCTGGAAGACTTCCAGGAAAAATGCCGTAAGAATTTCCGAAGGAATCCCTGGAGTATTATCTAAAACTATATCAAGAGAAATTATTGGATAAACTCTGGGAGGAGTCCTTCGAGAAATTTGTGAAGAAATCTCTTGAGGAATTCCTAGAAGAAATCCTATATAAATTTCATGAGGGTTCCATGGAGTAATTTCTTAAAAAAATCCTGAAAGAATTATGGGAGGGATCCCTAGAAAAGTTTTTGAAGAAATCTCTTAAGGAATTCCTAGAGAAAGTCTTTGAGGAATTACTGAAGGAACCTCTGAAGAAATTCTTGGAGTAATCCGTGAAGGAATTCCTGGAGGAATGCCTCAAGCAATTCCTGAAAAAATCTCTTGAGAGAATCCTGAAGGAATGCATCAAGCAACTGTTAAATGAATTCCTGGCGTAACCCCCTGAGGAATTCTTGGATGAGACCCAGTAGCAATTCCTGGATAAACACCTGATCTTGGAGCAACTCCTGGTGAAATATCCAGAGGAATTCTGGAAGGAATTTCTGGAGAAATTTCTAGAAAAATCCCTTGAGAAATTTCAGAAGGATTTCCTGGAAGAATCCTTAGAGGAATTTCTGGAGGATTTCCTGGATGAATTTTCGAAGAATTTCCCGGAAGAATCTCTGGAATAATCTGAAATCTGCAAGATGTCCAGGAGCATTTCCTGGAAGAATTCCTGAATAAATTCCTGGAGTTATTCCCGGAGGAGTTCCTGGAGAAATTCATTGATAAAATCCTGAAGGAATGCCTGGAGGAATTCCTAGCAGTATTCCTGTGAGAAGTGTTGGAGGAATCCTTGAAGGAATTCCTGGATGAATCTCTAGAGTAATTCTTGAAAGAATTACTGGATGAATTTTTGGAGATATCTCTAAAGGAAATCTGGAATTTTTTTTTTTTTGAAAAAAATCCCTTGAGAAATTCCTGAAGGATTTTCTAGAGGAATTTCTGAAGGGATTCCAGGAGAAATTTTCGAAGGAATTACTGAACTAATGCCTAGTGGAATCCTTAGAGAAATTTGTGAGAAATCCCAGGAAGAATTCCTGAAGCAACTCCTAGAGGAATTTCTAGAGGAATTCATGAAAGTATCCCTGGAAAAAATCCTGGAAGGATTTCTGAAGAAATCCCTAGAAGATTCTTAGAGGAATTTCTGAACGATTTCCTGGATGAATCTTTAAAGTATTTCTTGGAGGAGTCTTCGAAGGATTTCCTGGAGGAATTCTTTAGAAACGCCCTGGAGAAATTCATGGAGGAATCCCAGGAGGAATCATTGAAACCATATTTGGAGTAATTCCTGGAGAAATGCCTGAAGGAATTCCTAAAAAATCCTTAAGGTATTCCTGGAGAATTTCCTGCAAGAATTTTTGAAGAAATTTCTAAAGGATTTTCTGGAGAAATTCCTGGAGAAATTGCTGACATAATTTCTGAAGAATGTCCAGGAGCAATTTTTGTATCAAGATTTTCCTGCAGGAGTTCCTGGAGCAATTCCTAGACTAAATCCTAGAGGAATTCCTGGAGATATTTCTGTGAGAATTTCTGGAGGAATATCTGGAAGATTACCTGGAGAAATCCCCTAGAGCAGTGTTTCCCAAACTTTTAGAAGGTATCGCCCCCTTGGAGCTTGAGAAAAACTTTTTCGCCCCCCTAAATGAGATTTATTTTTTGTTATGAAAAAAGGCTGAAACTTGGTTTAGGTGAAGCGCTCAAAAACCCACTATTTGGCATTACTGTGGCGAAACTGATATTTAATATTGCATTTATAACAACACATTTTGAAATCATGTTTGTGCTATACATATTCTTGAACAAAAACGAGCAAACAGAACGGACTGTGAACATTTACGAAAGCTCGTTATCTTACACCAGATGTTTTACTAGTGTTTTTGAAAAGGGTTCTCCTACTGGTGGGATACTGAAATACAATTTCAAAAATATTTTTTATACAGAAAGAACAAATCAGGAATATATCTGTGTATATTTTAATGTAGTCAGCTTTTCAAAGTAAATGCAAATAATGAAAAGCCACTATAAATTGGAGAAACTTCTATTGAGGGATTTGCACAAAAGTGCACGCGGCCTATCGCTCCCGAAAGGTACAGCCGCAGTTTTCACTCCCAGTTTACTTCATCCTTATGGGAAATAACATTGCGGCGTTTCCTACGGTGCGGTTGTTCCTTTCGAAAACGATAGACCGCGTGAACTTTTGTGCAAAGCCCCTTTTTGAAACATTTCAACGACCGCGCGGTGTTTACGTTTCAAGAAATCTAACAATATTGTCAAATAAGTAAATATGCAACATTACATTACTCGGTTTTGCGGGAACGCTGAATTTGTGAAAAAATCAAAATAGCTACTAGTAATAAGTTTGAAATTTCCAAACAATGTGTGATAGCTCCCATCCAAAACGTGTTCTGAAATTCGTCTGAAACATCATGATTTTGATTGAAAATTCCATGAAAAAACGCCCATGAATTAAAAACAAAACTTTCTAATCAAGTAAGTTTCTTAATATGTAGGGAATCGCGCCACTTGGGCGGTGGCTTCTATTTTCGTCTGTTTTCCGCTATAACTCAGTCAAATTTGAACCAATTGACACAATTTTTGGAATGCGGTGAGATAGGTATAGGATCTACCCGTGTACAACATTTCAAGTCAACTGGTTCAAAATTGACTGAGTTATAGTGGAAAACAGACGAATATAGAAGCCACCGCCCAAGTGGCGCGATACTTTATAATATTAGATCTCCATAATTCCTAGGAATTATTTAGGAAATTCATATAGCAGTCTATGTTTTTTTTTCTTGGAATTTTGACGAATCCTAGAAACAACAAAATTTAAAATGTTAGGGATTTTTAATGATTTAGTTGACATTCTGGATTAGTATTTCAATACTCTTGATTTTTTTTCAATTATTCAAAAAATCGCCCCCTTTTTTAGTATTTTCGCCCCCCAATTTTGGTTTTTCACATTTTCGCCCCCTTCGGCCTGATTCTCGCCCCCTGGGGGGCGATTTCGCCCACTTTGGGAATCACCGCCCTAGAGGAATCATTGAAATAGTTATTGGATGAATTTTTTTTTTTTTTGTTTAGAGAGACTTTACCTCTGGGGCATTCGTCTCTACCTTTTGGATGAATTTCTGGAGGAATCTCTAAAGGAACTCTGGGAGATTTTTTTTTTTGTAAAAATTTGTAAAAATCTTGAAAAGTTCGTGGAGGAATTTCTAGAGGAATTTCTGGAGGAATTCATGAAGAAATCCTCAAGAGAATTTTTGAAAAATCCCTGGAGGAATCCTTAGAGAAATTCGTGCAGAAATCCCCGAAGAAGTTTCTGGAAGAATTCTTTTTGCAGAATTCCTGAAGGAATCGCTGCAGCAATTACTGGAGGAAAATCTGGAAGAATCGCTGAAAAGAACCCTGGAAAATTTTCTTCATGAATCCAAGTTGGAATCCCTGGAAATTCCCTGAATAAATTCCTGGAAGAATGCCGAGGAGAATTCGTAGTGGAATTCTTGGAGGAACCCTTGAATAAATTCCTGGAGAAATCTTTGGAGGAATTCCTGTAGGAGTATCTGGAAAAACCCTTGGAGGAATCCCCTGAATAATTACTGGAAAAAATCCTGTATTAATTCCTAGGAAAATTCCTGATGTTGAAGGAATCCCTATAGCAGTTCCTGAAGAAAACTCTAGAGGAATTCCTGAAGAATCCCAAGGAATTCCCAAGAGAATCCCTAAACAGTTCCTGAAGGAGGTACTGAATTTATACCTGGAGGAGTTCCTTAAAGAATTCAAGGAGAAATTCCTGAAGGAATCATAATTTTTGAAATAAGTTGTTCCAGAAAGAATCTCAGAAGGAATTCCCGAGTGAAGCCTTGGAGAAATTCCTGGAGGAGTTTCTGGAAGATACCCTAGAGGAAAGCGTGTAGGGATTTCCTGAGGAATCTCCGGAGAAACTCTTGGAGGAATCTCTACAAGAATTCCTGGAAGCATTTCTGAAGGAATTCCTAGAGGAATATGATAAAAAAATTAGAGGCATTTCAGTAGGATTCCTTGGAGGAGTTTTTAGAGGAATCCCTGAAACAATCCCCAGAGAAAACACTGGAAGAATTCTTAGAGGAATTCCTGAACAAATTCGTGGAGAAATCCCATGATAAGTTCCAAAATAAATCACAGATGGAATTCTTGGAGAAATCCTGAAGTAATTCTAGAAAGAGTGGGTGAACTTTTGGATGAATCCCTGTAGCGGTTCCTGAAGGAATCCCTGCAGGCGTTGCTGTAGAAACCCCAGGATAAATCCTGCAATTCCAAGAGGCATTCCTAAGGGAATCCATAAAAAGTTCCTGGAGAAAGTACTGGATTAATTCCTGGAGGAATTCCTGAAAGAATTCCAAGAGGAAGTCCTAAAGAAATTCTTAAAAGAGTTCCTGGGGAATTCTTGGAGGAATTTTTAAAACTATTCCTGCAGTTATTCCTGAAATAAACACAGAAGAAATAATCTCAGGATGAATTTCTGAAGAAATTCAATGAGGAATCTCATAAGCAATCCCATGAGGATTTTTTTTTGTCTGTATTAACGAGATTTTTAGTCCTTGGCTAGTTCATCTCGGGACCCACGCTTTACTTCCCTTCCGAAGGAAGAACTCACATTTTGTGTGTTTTTTCGGGAGTGGGATTTGATTCCAGGTCCTCGGGGTGAAATGCCTGTGCTTTAACAATCACACCAGGTCCGAGGAAATACTTAGGAAATCCCAGGGAAGTTTTTTCAACAATTCTTGAAACAATTCCTGTAGGATTGCCTAGAAGAAAAAAATTGTAAGAATCCATGTTTCCAGTGATCTGTAAATTTATTCTTATATACACGTGATTGCTTTGAAACAATATAACACAAGGATTGTCACGATGAATGTAAAGCTCGAACCGAATATACAACATTTCTGTATTATAGGTAATTTTGTGAAGATTTTGTAGTTTTGATGATTCACACTTCTCACAAATGCTTTGAAAAAGTTTTCCTATGTGCACGTGATTGTTTTCAAGCAATAAAACACAAGGATTGTCGCGATGAACGTAAAGTTCGAACTGAAAATACAAATTCCCTGTATTATACGTGATTTTGTGAAAATTTTGTAGTTACTAAAACATACACTTTTCACAATCGATTGGGAGAATTTTTCTAATGTACACGTGATTGTTTTCAAGCAATAAACACAAGCGTTGTCGAGATGGACGTGAAGTTCAAACTGAAAATACAAATTTCCTGTAATATACGTGATTTTGTGAAAATCTTGTAGTTCCTAAAATACACACTTTTCACAATCGTTCGGAAAAAAATTTCTCATGTACACGTGATTGTTTTCAAGCAATAAAACACAGGGGTTGTCGCGATGAATACAAAGTTCAAACCGAATATACAAATTTTCTGTATTATACGTAATTTTGTGAAGATTTTGTTATTTTATGATTCACACTTGTCTTCATTTATCTGTAGATGTATTCTTATGTACACGCGATTATTTTCAAGCAATACAACATGGGGATTGTCGCGATGAACGTAAAGTTCAAACTGAAAATAAAAATGTTCTGTATTATACGTGATTTTATGAAACTTTTGTAGTTTCTAAGATTCACACTTTTCAAAATCGTTTGGAAAAAGCTTTCTCATGTGCACGTGATTGTTTTCAAACAATAAACACAAGGGTTGTCGCGATGGACGTGAAGTTCAAAGACAAATTTCCTGTATTATACGTGATTTTGTGAAAATGTTGTAGTTCCTAAAATACACAATTTTCACATTCGTTCTGAAAAAGTTTTCTCATGTACACGTGATTGTTTTCAAGCAATAAAACAAAGGGGTTGTTGCGATGAATGTAAAGTTCAAACCGAATATACAAATTTTCTGTATTATACGTAAATTTGTGAAGATTTTGTAGTTTTTATGATTCACACTTGTCCTTATTTATCTGTAAATGTTTTCTTATGCACACGTGATTGTTTTCAAGCAATATAACATGGAGATTGTCGCGATGAACGTAAAGTTCAAACTGAAAATACGAATTTCCTGTATTATACGTGATTTTATGAAAATTTTGTAGTTTCTGAGATTCATACTTTTCACAATCGTTTGGAAAAAGATTTCTCATGTGCACGTGGTTGGTTTCAAGCAATAAAACACATGGGTTGTCGCGATGAACACAAAGTTCAAATCGAATATACAAATTTTCTGTATTATACGTATTTTTGTGAAGATTTTATAGTCTTAAATAATGAGTATCTCCATATATTTCTTTGCAATAATTTTGCTTTATTAATATGGGCAATTCAACATTAAAATAAGCGTGGAAACTTATTTACATTCGGAATGGCTCCAGAAAAACAGCATTTTTTAAGGTACTTGCTCCGAGTTTTTGAGTACTCAAAAATAGAACTTTGGTCAAATCCATAGTTTGAAAATTTTATATTCATCTAGAAGGCTGGGAAAATTCATAGCTTCAAAAATTTTGCAAATCGGATAAAAAACGGCTGAGATATTAGCAGTTGAAAAATACCGTTCCCACTGTTTTGAGGCATGGCAGTTGGTGTAAATGATTTATAGCATGGCAGTGGGAGTGTTAAGCAGGTTTAGAAGACCGTGTTCCAGGAGAACTTCTTAGAAACTTGTTTTTTGTTCTTTATGAAACTCTCCAAAGCTTCTCATTTTTTTACAGTTACTATTTAGTTTGAAATGAGAGAATCATCGACGTCACTGAGGCACAGACGTGCCTGCATAACGGTCTGTTTATCCATCCCGTCTCGCTGGAGTGTGGCAAGAATGAACGAAAGCTGCTGAATATAGTATGAATCTTGCTGAAATGCCTAAAACTTACGTGTGAGCGTGCCTGCGAACTGTGCGCCGAGCCGTGCTTGATTCAGTTGATGGACGAATGCAGACACGATCGGACCTAGCTACAGCAACAGACCTGCAGCGCCTGGGAAAGGCAATTCCCCGATCTGATGGTGAACTAGCGGTTGGTTCCGCCGTCGTCTCGTTGAAGCGTCTGGTAGCAGCAAAGCAGCAGATTGGATCAAGTCGAGAGTTGGCTCGCAGTGAGATTTTGAAGAGTTTCTTCACTGCGACCTTTGTAGAAGAGAAATGATCTGCTGCGGTCACGACAGCCTCCTAAACCAGAAACCTGAAACTCCGTCACCCTGTAACGTACTTTAGACCCTTTAGAAGAAAATGCCCCTATAACACTTCTTAAACCCGCTGAAAATCCTCTGAATATCTCCGTAATGCCTTCGAAAACCCCCTCAGAGACCCTCTCAAACCCCCGAAAATGCTCTTGTAACACTTCTGAAAACCACTGAAGATACTGTGTACCTTGCTGCCGCCGGTAAAATCCTGAAACCCTCTGGGACCCCCTGCAACACACTTGAGACAATCCGAAACTTCCAAAGACGCTCTTGTATTGCTTCTGACACCTGTTGAAAATCACCAGAGGATCCTTTAACGCACGAAAACGCCACTGTAACGCCGCCGAAACCAGCTGAATATCCCCTTAACCTTCATCCAGCCAACGTACATTTTCCACCTTCGGAAAAGCACAAAAATGGTCATAACTTTTTTGTTTTTCGATGGATTTTGATGAAATTTTCACAACTTCCCGAAAAACTCTTCTAGTTTATGATGCCGGGGGCATGGGTGCCTGGTCCACATGGTTCCGGAGTTATTCCGGATTGTCTTGGGGTACCAAAATTGGCCACATACTTTGCGCAACGCATATCTCAAGATCCCGATGAGATAGAAGTATAGTGTCTTCGGCGAATTTGTTTAGCAGGTTAAGAACTAACTGGCAACGGCGACTTTGGTTCGCGATTCGGCCGCTAGGCGGCGCCAGTGTCAAAAATGTTCAAATCCTCATATCTCAGAAACCTGATAAGATAGAATGATGCTGTCTTCGGCAAAATTCTTCAGCAAGCTCAGAACTATCTGATAGTGAAGTCTTTGGTTTGGGATTTATCCGCTAGGTGGCACATTGTGTCTGAAAAATTCAAACACGTATATCTCAATACCCTAATGAGGTAGAAGCATGCCGTTTTCAGCAAAGTTGTTCAGCAGGCTAAGAACTATCTGGCAACGGCGACTTTGGTTCGCGATTTGGCCGCTAGGTGGCGCCAGTGTCAAAAATGTTCAAATGCTCATATCTCAGAAACCTGATAAGATAGAATGATGCTGTCTTCGGCAAAATTCTTCAGCAAGCTCAGAACTATCTGATAGTAAAGTCTTTGGTTTGGAATTTATCCGCTAGGTGGCGCATTGTGTCTGAAAAATTCAAACACGTATATCTCGATACCCTAATGAGGTACAAGTATGCCGTTTT
The DNA here is from genome assembly GCF_035046485.1 of Aedes albopictus. NCBI lineage: Eukaryota > Metazoa > Arthropoda > Insecta > Diptera > Culicidae > Aedes > Aedes albopictus. Next base: position 121,367,061 of record NC_085138.1, read on the forward strand.
CAGCAAAGTTGTTCAGCAGGCTAAGAACTATCTGGCAACGGCGACTTTGGTTCGTGATTCGGCCGCTAGGCGGCGCCAGTGTCAAAAATGTTCAAATCCTCATATCTCAGAAACCTGATAAGATAGAATGATGCTGTCTTCGGTAAAATTCTTCAGCAAGCTCAGAACTATCTGATAGTAAAGTCTTTGGTTTGGGATTTATCCGCTAGGTGGCGCATTGTGTCTGAAAAATTCAAACACGTATATCTCGATACCCTAATGAGGTACAAGTATGCCGTTTTCAGCAAAGTTGTTCAGCAGGCTAAGAACTATCTGGCAACGGCGACTTTGGTTCGCGATTTGGCCGCTAGGCGGCGCCAGTGTCAAAAATGTTCAAATCCTCATATCTCAGAAACCTGATAAGATAGAATGATGCTGTCTACGGCAAAAATCTTCAGAAAGCTCAGAACTATCTGATAGTTAAGTCTTTGGTTTGGGATTTATCCGCTAGGTGGCGCATTGTGTCTGAAAAATACAAACACGTATATCTCGATACCCTAATGAGGTACAAGTATGCCGTTTTCAGCAAAGTTGTTCAGCAGGCTAAGAACTATCTGGCAATGGTGTCTTTGGTTCGAGAATCGTCCGCTAGGTGGCGCCAGGGTCAAAAATCCTCAAACTTTTATATCTTAGAATTCTGATAAGATAGAATAATGCCGTCTTCAACAAAGTTCTTCAGCAAGCTAGAAACTGTCTTATAGTTGAGTCTTTGATTCGTGATTTATTCGCTAGGTGGCGTCTTGTGTATAATATTTAATCACGTGTATCTCGTTATTGTAATAAGCTAAACGCATGGCGTTTTTTATAAAATTGTTCGGCAGGTTGCGATCTATCCGGCAATTCAAACAATTTTATCTCAAAAAACGGAAAACGTGCAGCAAATTGTTCCGAAAGTTAAGAGGAAGTAAGACGTATCTGGTTGTTCAGCAAGCTAAGAGCCATTTGGCAGGATAGTAGACAGTCGAGTACGGTGGTACAAGAGGCAATACTTTAACACCGTCTTTGACCCCCTGCAGACAAGTTTTGTCGCACTACAATATTGCTTCTTTTGCTCCGGTCTTTTCTTCCGGGAATGTCTCCGGGAATTTCTACAGGAACTCTTCCTGGAATTTTTCCAGGAATTTTACGGGAATTCCACTGGGAGTTTATATAAGAATTCCAATGGGAATTCCTCAAGAACTTCCTCCAGTAATTTCTTCAAGAAATCTTCCAGAAATTCTTCTAGGTGACATCCTCCAGAAGTTCTCCGAGAAATCCTAAAGGAAATCCTCCAGGAACTCCTCCGGAAATTTCCCCAGGATTTCATTTAGGACTCCTAACAGGAACTCCTTCAGGAGTTCCTGCGGCAGTTTCTGCAGGCATTCTTCTGGTTTTTTTTTTCCAGGAATTCCTCCGGACTTTTTTTCCAAGAAACCCTCGAGAATTTTTCCCGGAATTCCTGTAGGACTTCCTTTACGAATACCTCCGGGAATTTATCCTGTAGTTCCTCCGGCAATTGTTCCAGGAATTTCTCCGACAATGTATCCGGGAATTTCTCCAGGAAATCCTCCAGGAATGGGTTTGGGATTTTTTTCTTGAAATCTTCCAGAAAATCCTCCGGGAATTCTTTCAAGAATTCCTCCGGGGACTCTTCTGAAATTCCACCGGGAATTTTTAAGGGAAATCTTCGGGATTTTTTACGGAAATCCTCTGGGAATTTCACCAAGTATTCCTCTGAGAATCCCTCTAGGCAAGGATGGGAAGACTCACTTGCAGAGAGTTACACTCACTTGCAGGTCTCTCAGCTCAGAAGCGTGCAATAAAAAAAAAAACAATGTATGGACGACTTTTGCCTGGTGATTTTGTCTAAAAGTTTGCTGAATAGAGTATGGGTCGCACACGCACACCGAAGTCGTGAGAGAGCCAAGAAGGCAACTCTCCACGAAGTGAATGTAAATTACACTCCCCTCGTGGAGAGTCACTTTCACAGCTCTGTCCCGATTTTGGGATTCGTGTGCGACCCCTACTCTATTCAGCAAAGTTTCAGACAAAACCACAAGACAAAAGTCGTCCATACATCGTTTTTTGATTGCACGCTTCTGAGCTGAGAAAATAGCAAGTGAGTGTAACTCTTTGCAAGTGAGTGTCCCCATCCCTGCCTCTAGGATTTCCTCCAGGAATTCCTCAGGAAATTTCTCTAGGTATTCCTCCGGTAATTTCTCCAGCAATTCCTCTGAAAAAAATTTCCGGGAATCCTCCTTCCTGGGGGATTCCCCGCAGGAAATTTCTGGAAAAATCTCTGGAGGAATCCCCTGAGGGAATTCCTGGAGGAATCCCCGGGATAATTCCTGGAGAAATACCTGAAAGAATTCCTGGAAATAATCTGGAGAAATTGCTGAAGGATTCAGTGGAGGAATTCCCAGAGAAATGTCCTTGAAGGAGTCGTAAAGAAATTCCTAGTGAAATTTCAGGAAAAATTTTGAAAGGATTTCCTGAAGAAATTCCTAGTGGAATTTCTGTAGAAATTCCAGGAAGAATTTCCAGAGACATTCCCGAAGGAATTCCAGGAGAAATTCCCGGCGAAATTCCTGGAGAAAACAAAGTAGGAAGTCCTAGAGAAATTCCCAGAGGAATTCCTGGAGAAATTCCCAGAGAAAATGCTGGAGAAATTTTCAGATGATTTTTTGAAAAATAAAATCACGGAAGACTTCCTGAAGGAAGACTTCCTAGAAAAAATCTGAGTGGATTTTTTTTAAACCGAAAGTTTTCCTGAAGAAATTCCCGGAGGAGTTTCTGGGGGAATTCCCAGAGGAATTCCTGGAAGAATTTCTGGAGGATTTCCCGGACAATTTCTTGAAGAAATTTCCGAAGCAAATCCTGGCGGATTTTCTGAAGAAATTCCCGAAGGAATTCCCGGAGACATTCCCGGAGACATTCCTGGAGGAACTCCTAGAAAAATTCTCGGAGAAATCCATCCTGGAGAAATTCTTGAAAGAATTCCTGATCAAAATCCCGGAGCAATTCATGTAGTAATTCCCGGAGGAACTCATGGAGGTATTCCTGGGAAAATTCTCTGAGGAAATCCAAAGGAATTCCAGGTGAACTCCTGGAGAAATTCCCACAAGAATTCCTGGGGATATTACCGAAGGAATTCCTGAAGGAATCTCCGCAGGAGTTCCTGATGTTGGTCCTAGAGGAAATCCTGAAAAAAATCCGAATGAATTCCCGGAGACATTTTCAAAGGGATTCATTGAGAAATTCCCGAAGAAATTCCTGGAAAAATTCCCGGAAGAGTTCCAGTAGAAATTCCCGGAGAGTAATATTGTGGTGTGACAAAATTTGTCTGCAGGGGGTCAAAGACGATGTAGCGCATAACCTAGCGCATAAATCACGCATCAAAGACTCAGACAGTTTTTAGCTTGCTGAAGAACTTGTTTGAAGACGGCATCATTCTATCTTATCAGGATTCTGAGATATAGATGTTTGAAGATTTTTTACCCTGGCGCCACCTAGCGGATAAATCCCCAACCAAAGACTTTACTATCAGATAGTTCTGAGCTTGCTGAAGAATTTTGCCGAAGACAACATCATTCTATCTTATCAGGTTTCTGAGATATGAGGATTTGAACATTTTTGACACTGGCGCCACCTAGCGGCCAAATCGCGAACCAAAGTCGCCGTTGCCAGATAGTTCTTAGCCTGCTGAACAACTTTGCTGAAAACGGCATGCTTGTACCTCATTAGGGTATCGAGATATACGTGTTTGAATTTTTCAGACACAATGCGCCACCTAGCGGATAAATCCCAAACCAAAGACTTTACTATCAGATAGTTCTGAGCTTGCTGAAGAATTTTGCCGAAGACAGCATCATTCTATCTTATCAGGTTTCTGAGATATGAGGATTTGAACATTTTTGACACTGGCGCCGCCTAGCGGCCGAATCGCGAACCAAAGTCGCCGTTGCCAGATAGTTCTTAGCCTGCTGAACAACTTTGCTGAAAACGGCATACTTGTACCTCATTAGGGTATCGAGATATACGTGTTTGAATTTTTCAGACACAATGCGCCACCTAGCGGATAAATCCCAAACCAAAGACTTTACTATCAGATAGTTCTGAGCTTGCTGAAGAATTTTGCCGAAGACAGCATCATTCTATCTTATCAGGTTTCTGAGATATGAGGATTTGAACATTTTTGACACTGGCGCCACCTAGCGGCCAAATCGCGAACCAAAGTCGCCGTTGCCAGATAGTTCTTAGCCTGCTGAACAACTTTGCTGAAAACGGCATGCTTGTACCTCATTAGGGTATTGAGATATACGTGTTTGAATTTTTCAGACACAATGCGCCACCTAGCGGATAAATCCCAAACCAAAGACTTTACTATCAGATAGTTCTGAGCTTGCTGAAGAATTTTGCCGAAGACAGCATCATTCTATCTTATCAGGTTTCTGAGATATGAGGATTTGAACATTTTTGACACTGGCGCCGCCTAGCGGCCGAATCGCGAACCAAAGTCGCCGTTGCCAGTTAGTTCTTAACCTGCTGAACAAATTCGCCGAAGACACTATACTTCTATCTCATCGGGATCTTGAGATATGCGTTGCGCAAAGTATGTGGCCAATTTTGGTACCCCAAGACAATCCGGAATAACTCCGGAACCATGTGGACCAGGCACCCATGCCCCCGGCATCATAAACTAGAAGAGTTTTTCGGGAAGTTGTGAAAATTTCATCAAAATCCATCCAAAAACAAAAAAGTTATGACCATTTTTGTGCTTTTCCGAAGGTGGAAAATGTACGTTGGCCGGATGAAGGTTAATCTTGCTAAAATTCCATTGGAAACTCCCTGAACGCCCTCGGACCCCCCATATAACGCACCACAATGGTCCACGAAACAGATTTACGAGGAAAGATGCGTTCAGCGCCTTCAAATGATTTTCTAGATTAATATGGTCTTCCACAAAGTTGTTCCTAAAAATAAGAACCTCTTTGCAATATACATGAAAATTAGGGTGCTCCATATTTTCAAAGAAATTGGGAACCAAACTTTTTATTTGCAAGAATAACTATATACATTCTTCGGAGATCTACAACTATCAATTTTGAGCAAGTTTGCTGAAGACACTTTTTATGTAGCTTTAAAATTGACCGATCTAGAGGTATTTTTATGAATAAGCTTAGGGTGGTTCAAGAAAAACCGGTTTTCTGGCGTTAGCTTTTTCAGTTTCGATTTTTCATCAAAGTTGACCAAGAAACACTTGTAGAGCATTTGAAGACGCGTCGTTTCGTGCGCCGAAATGGTCGTTATATCTTTTGGTTCATAAGTTACAGGCATTTTTCTTTGAAAAGCATAGTTTTTTAAAATGGTGTTATGACGGGTTGGGGCAAACATAAAAAATATCTTTTGCCCGCATTCGGAAGCAGAAATGTTGTTATAAAACTTATAAAAAAAATTAGAGGGTGTTATTTTTGTAACTCAAGTAAAAAATACTTGAAAAGTACCTATTTTTTCTAGAAAATCATCAATATCTTTTGAACGGAACGACATAGCAACATTCTTAGCGCACGAAAATGTGCGTTTTTGAAAGCTTTAAAGCTGGTTTTAAGACAACTTTGACGAGAAATTTGGAACAAAAAAGATAAAGCGTTTAAACTGTTTTGACCAAATTTGGAGCATTTTCCCATAGTTTTCATAGGGTGACGCTAGAACAAATCGTTTTATTGCTTTATCTTTTTTGTTTCAAATTTCTCGTCAAAGTCGCCTAAGAACCACTTTTAGAGCTTCCAAAAACGCGCTGAGAATGTTGCTACGTCATTCCGTTCAAAAGATATCGATGATTTTCTAGAAAAAAATAGGCACTTTCCAAGTATTTTTCACTTGAGTTACAAAAATAACACCCCTCCATTTTTTTATATGTCTATAATAACATTTTTTCTCTTGAATGCGAGCAAAAGATATTTTTTATGTTTGTCCCAACCCGTCATAACACCTTTTAAAAACTATGATTTTTTTAAGAAAAATGCCTGTAACGTTTGAACCAAAAGAGATAACGACCATCTCAGCGTACGAAACAGCGCGTCTTCAAATGCTCTACAAGTGCTTTTTTGGCGACTTTGATGAAAAATCGAAACTGAAAAGGTTAATGCCAGAAAACCGGTTTTTCTTGAACCACCCTAAGCTTATTCAGAAAAATACCTCTAGATCGGTCATTTTTAAAGCTACATAAAAAGTGTCTTCAACACACTTGCTCAAAATTGATAGGTCTAAAACTTTCCCGAAGAATTATACAGTTGTTTTTGCAAATAAAAAGGATTGGTTACCAATTTCTTTGAAAATATGGACCACCCTAATTTTCATGCACATTTTAAAGAGGGCCTTTTTATTAGGGACATCTTTGTAGAAGACCATATTTGCCTAAAAACTCATTTAAAGGCGTTGAATGCATGTTTCCTCGTAAATCTGGTTCGTGGACCACTGTGCGCACCTGAAACCCTCCGAAACCCCCAAAGACGCTCTTGTACTGGCTTTGGAACCCGTTAGGAATCCTCTAGATTTCCCTGAAATGCCTATGAACCCCCCGTCGGACTCCCTGTAACGCAACTGAGATCTTCCAAAACCCCCGAAAACCTCGTGTAATGCCTCTGAAACCCACTGAAATTACTCTGTACTTTTCTGAAAACCATGAAATCCCCTCTGACTCCCTGTAACGCACCTAAGACCCTCGGACACCCCTTGTAACGCCACTGAAACCCGCTGAAAATTCTCAAAATTTCTCTGAAACAGAAATCCCCCTGAAACCCCGTCAGACCCCCTCCAACGCCACTGAGACCCTTTTTAAACCTCGAGAAGGTTCTTTTGTAACGTCGCTGAAGCCTGCTGAAAATCCACTAGGCTTTCTGAAAAGCCCTCGAGAAATCCCTTAAACGACGTTGGACCCCCTGTAACGCTACTGAGATCATCCTGACTTTGGCACCTACTCACGATTTCGAGCGCACAAATCTCTTCGTAAACAGAACCAGCGCACCTAATCTTCTTATTTTAAGCTTATTACAAGTAAGCAAGAGCAAAATAATAGAATGCACTGTTGTTTGAAGCTTGCTCTTGAGATTTGTGCGTCTGAAGTTCTGAAGCACTGTTTAAGCGGGGTTTTAAGACGTTTGTCCTTAACGCTCCTGAGACCCTCTGAAACACCCGTAAACGCCAACATAACGCCTCCGATGCCAGCTGAAAATTCTCTGAATCTCGCTAAAAACTCATCGGTAACCCCCTGAAACCCCCTCGGACCCCCAGATAACGAGGCCTTTTAAAACCCGCAAAACGCCTTTGTAACGCCACTGAAAATCCTTTAAATTTCTCTGAAATGCCGTCGAGATTTCCCTGAAAACGCATCAGACCCCCTGTAATGCATGTGAAGCCCTCCGAATCTCCCGAAAAGGCCTTCTAACGCCTCCAAAATCCGCTGAAAATACTTTATACCTTGCTGAAAAACTCCTGAATCCTCCCAGACTCCATGTAACGCATCCGATATCCACCAAAACCCCTTGCAACGCCTCTAAAACCCGCTGAAAATCCTCCAAATCTCTCGGAAATACCACAAATATCTCCTAAAAGCCCTTGGACCCCCTGTAACGCAACTGAGGCCCTCCTAAACTTTCGAGAAGACTCTTGAAACGCCTCCGAAACCTGCTGAAATTAGTCTGCATCTTGACAATCAGTTTTCATAGAAAAATGGGTTTGAGCTCAACCGGAAAATTTCTTGAGAGCTTCAACAGACCTCTTATTTGAATTCAGGTAAACAACTGCTGCATTAGTTCTGCTAATCTACAGAATTCTTTCCAGAATGTCCCATTTGTTAAAGTACTTGAAAGAGTTCCCATTAAAAGTCCAGTAGATATCCTTGTTCTTCAATGATGTCCCCGAAAGTTTCTGCAATCTCGACAAAATTCAAATACTGCTATTTAACCCTCTACAGGAAACCTTAAATGATGGTCCATTTCGGAAACCAGGGGTCCATTTGGACCCCAAATTCGTTCTTCTGTATCGCATGATCCTGATTTATTGGAATATCGGTATCTTCAGTAAAGTTGTTGGGTTGGTCAAGGACTTACAGATGCTGGACCGTTCAATTCAGAATTTCATATATAGGCGACGCTAGTGAACATGTAAGTGTTCAGTTTTTGAGCACATATGTATCAAGATCCTGACCACATAGAATTTTGGTGTCTTCAGCAAAGTTATTTATTAGTTAAAGTGTTTACTAATGATGGACCGTTTGTTTGAAAATTTCACACATAGATGGTGCTACTGAGCGTGCCAATTTTATATTAATATATCTCAGGATCCTGATCACCTAGAATGATGGTATCTTCAGCAAAGATGTTGAGTTGCTCAAGGACTGACAGATGGTGGTCTGTTTGATTCGAAACTTCACACATAGGTGGCACTAGTGAGCATGTAAATGTTAAGTATATGATCACATTTATATCAAGATCCTGACCACATAGAAATTTGGTGTCTTTGGCAAAGTAGTTTTTAGGGTCAAGTGTTTACTAATGATGGACCGTTTGTTTGAAAATTTCTCACATAGATTTTAGCAACTAATCGTGCAAATTTTTTATTTCATATATCAGGATCTTGAGCACCTAGAAAAATTATATCTCCGGCATGGTTGTTGGGTACGTCAAGGACTTACAAGTGATGTAGCGTTTGATTTGGAACTCCACGTATAAGTGGCGTTACTGAGCACGCATATTTCATATATCTCATATATCGCGGGATGCTGAACACTTAGTGTTCAGTTCGACAGCAGCCAAACTGAAGAAGCGTCTAGCAGTGGCGGCGACAGTGTGCATCACGAGAGCTCCGCCCATCCAACCAACGCCGAACGAACGACGACGACGAAGCGAGTGCTGAACAGCAAAGCGACGACAATAAAACCAACGGCCGAACAGCGATCAGCGTCAGAATTCTTTCATCCGTCGTCGAGACAATCACACAACAGCGAGAGCGAAGCCGAAGCGAAGGAGAACGATTGGGTTCCACGTGCGGACCGCATGATCCCGTCGACAGCAACAAACGACGGTGCGCTGGTAGCGTGATCGGCGCGTGGCTCCGCCTCGAGTAGGATCGGGGCTATAAATACAGTGCGCATCGTGGCGGCAGTATCAGTTTTTTTCGGACCGCCAACGAGTGAACATCGGATGAAATCAAGCGTTATTAGAAGAGAAATGTTAAATACAGTAGTTTAAGTAAAGGTCTCCAGTGTTTGTTATCCGCTCATCGCACATCCGAAACATCCCCGATTCCACCCAGGGTTGTTCAGAAATAAATTTTCCTAAGAGTTATTCGGAGCAACGGAGTTGTTCGGAAATTGTTTTCCTCCACACCCAACAGCCTTTATCAAGGCTCAAAGAGTTATCAGGTTGCTGCTAGCAGGGCTAGTCCAGCTCAACCACCGAGGCTTCATGAGGCGAAGCCAGGCCAACGTCCGGCCATCATCCCGGGAAGGAACGCGAGGGTTCCTGCTCCCACCCGGCTCGGTTCCTGAGCGGAACGCGAGCACCACAACGTAGCCAGCGCAGATACAGTCCACTGCCATCCCGTACATGGATTTGGTCCTTCGAGCCGGATACTCGAGTGCGAGTGTCCGAATGTGTTATCGACGGTGATCGGTGATTGGATCGGTTGAGTGGTGATTGGAGGCAAACACGGAGAAGTTAGCAAAAGTGATTGAAAGACAAAGACAATAAGTGAACAAGTGACAGTTAGTGAGAACTATAACGAACTGAAGTGAAGTGAACTAAAACAACCCAGTGAAAATGAAGCACACACCAATGAAGTCGTCCAAGATGGCCAGCTCTAGTGAAGAAGATCTGAGCACTCTTGTACAGTTGCGTGGCATGGCACAAGGTAACATCACGCGCATCAAGAACATCTTGACCCAAGCCCAAGCGGACCAGGCTGAGCTGCCTTCCGCTCAAGTGAAAGTGTACGTGAAGAAAGTGGAAAGTGCCTACAACGAGTACCATCAGCACCACCAGCAGATAGTTGCGATTCTTCCTTCGAACAAGAAGGAGGAACAGAACGAGAAGTTCCTGCAATTCGAGACGTTGCACGAAGAGGTGTCCATCATGCTCGAGACCCTTCTCGAGGCTCAAGCCGCACCACCTGCGGCGCAACAAGTGCAACCACCGGCGAACCAGCAACCGTTGGTCATCCAGCAATCTCTTCCTCGCGCCATCCCCACCTTCGACGGGAGGTACGAGAATTGGGAACGGTTCAAGATCATGTTCCGTGATGCAGTCGACCGTACCAACGAAGCACCTCGAATCAAGCTGTATCACCTTGAGAAGGCCCTCGTCGGTGATGCGACGGGTATCATTGACGTGAAGACGATTGCCGATGGAAACTACGCCCACGCCTGGGAGTTACTGGAGGAAAGGTTCGAGGATCAGCGACGAATGATCGACATCCATATTGCTGGACTGCTCGGAGTGAAGAAACTTTCGAAGGAGGATTTCGGTGAGTTGCGATCCTTGGTCGAGTCTACCACTAGTCACGTGGAAAACTTGAAGTTCCTTGACCAAGAGTTCACCGGCGTCTCTGAGCTCATTGTCGTCTACCTGATCGCACGTGCACTGGATCCTACCACGAAGAAGTTGTGGGAGTCGACGATAAAGCGAGGAGAACTCCCAAACTACGAAGACACCATACAGTTCCTGAAAGACCGCGTCTCAGTTCTGGAGAGATGCCGCGATACGGATGAAGAAGCCAAGGCACAGCGTACATCGGCGAAACCAGCTACGAGGAAGCAGGCGTTTCCCAATGCCAACGCAGCGACAGCTCCTCCATCAGCGGATCAGCGGTGCACCATTTGTGATGAAAGCCATGTGGCGTACAAGTGCTCTATGTTCAACGGCTTGAGTGTGAGTGATCGACTGGCCAAAGTCAAACAGAAGAACGTGTGCTACAACTGCTTGAGAAGTGGACATAGTGTGAAGAACTGCCCATCGAAGAAGTCGTGCTCCAAGTGCAACAAGCGGCACCACACCCTGCTCCATTTGGAAGGTGGTGCAATCTCGTCGCAGCCTGCGAATGAAAGTTCAGCGAATGGAGTTCCAGGATCAGCCCAACCGGCGGCGTCGGCTGTCAGACAGCAGTCGGCCGAGAACCAGCCATCAGTGACAGCAGCGCATTCCAACAACCCGGTGAACCCAGCGAGCCAGGTGGTGTTGCTCACTGCCCTTGTCAACGTTATGGACCATCAACAGCGGCCTCGTGTGTGCAAAGCCCTGCTAGACTGCGGATCTCAGGTGAGTTTTATCTCCCAATCATTTGTCAATACTCTTGGTATTCAAGTGGAAGAAGTAAGTGTTCCGATAACAGGCATAGGCAGTGTAAGGTCGACAATCAGGCAAGAATGTACCATAAACGTCCACTCTAAATGCAGCGATTTCTCCTTCATGTTGAATTGTTTGGTCTCGCCGAAGATTACTGGTCAGGTTCCGTCGGTTAAGATAAATTTGGAGAATTGGGAACTTCCTCAAGGTCTCAGGCTGGCTGATCCATCCTTCTATGAACCTAGCCACGTTGATTTGCTCATTGGAATGGACTGGTTCTATGACATTATGAAACCAGGGTGTTTGAAAATAGACGATAATCTCCCTAGCCTTCACGACTCTAAGCTTGGTTGGTTAGTCGGGGGCAAGTTGTTTGACTGTTCTTCCAATCTTGTGCTGAATTCCTGTGCCGTTCGAGTTGACCCCGTTGAAGAACTAGTGCAGAAATTTTGGGAAGTTGAAGGTGTGTCTTCAGAGGTGGTTCTGTCCAGTGAGGAAGAGCAGTGTGAATCGCAATTTGCATCAACCCATCGTCGAGACGACAGCGGTCGTTTCATCGTTCACCTCCCATTGAAGGACAACGCATCTCAACTATCGGATTCCCGTACCATGGCCTTGCGACGATTTTTCATGCTGGAATCTAAACTACAACGTCATCCAGATTTAAAAGCCCAGTATGATGCCTTCATGGACGAGTACGAATCTCTTGGGCACTGTCGGGAGGTCCAAGAACGCGACGATCCTCCTGGAGTTCTGAAGTGGTATCTTCCCCACCATGCCGTCCTCCGCCCATCGAACACAACTACAAAATGCCGGGTGGTATTCGACGCATCTGCAAAGGTGGCCGGATTGTCCCTCAACGATGTTTTGATGACCGGATACAACGTTCAGAGCGATTTGTTGTCTATCATCCTACGGTTCCGGAGGTATCGATACGTTATGAGCGCCGATGTAGCCAAAATGTACCGCCAGGTTGCCGTAGATCCCGCTTTCACTCCACTACAACGGATTTTTTGGAGAAAGTCGCCCCAAGACCCACTACGTGTTCTCGAACTAACTACTGTGACGTACGGAACGGCCTCAGCTCCTTTCTTGGCCACGCGATCTCTGCTACAACTTGCACGGGATGAACGAGAAACCTTTCCGCTCGCTTCCGCCGTTGTCGAGAAAAATGTCTACATAGACGATGCTCTTTTTGGTTCCGACGATTTCCTACAAGCATGTGAGCTTCGAGATCAGCTGATAGCCTTGCTCCAGTCCGGTGGAATGCACCTTCACAAGTGGTCATCCAACACTAGTCAGCTCCTATCGCCCATTCCCAGTGAAGATCGAGACAGCTGCGCATCTTTCAGCGAAAGTGGCCTCAACGAGGTCATCAAAACCTTGGGATTGATGTGGAATCCATCCACAGACGAGTTCTTGTTCCGATCATCCCCTTCAGAAAAGGCCAGCAGACCCACCAAGCGTCAAGTCCTGTCCAAGATTGCCAAGATTTACGATCCGCTCGGACTTATTTCTCCAGTGGTGGTACTGGCAAAAATAGTCATGCAGAAATTGTGGATCAGCAAGCTGAATTGGGATGATCCGTTAGACGATACCCTCCTGAACGAGTGGGAGAACTTTCTGATGTCACTGCCAACTTCGGAGCAAATTCGCATTCCACGCCATGTGTTATCGAACAAGGCGGTGCGGTACGAATTGCACGGATTCGCGGACGCGTCCCAGAAGGCGTATGGGGCATGCGTGTATGTTCGCTCAATATTCCCTGATGGCACCGCATCGACGAAGTTGGTCAGCGCTAAGTCTAAAATTGCACCGATTTCACCCCTGACAATCCCTCGAAAGGAATTACTAGCAGCCCTTCTTTTGTCAAGATTGATTAATAAGGTCGAAGCAGCGTTGGAGATGAGTTTCAGTTCCATCGTTCTCTGGTCGGATAGCCAAGTTGTACTGGCATGGTTGCGCAAACCGCTTGGCAGTCTCCAAACCTTCGTCCGCCACAGAGTTACAGAGATCACATCGAATACTAGTCACGTTTGGAAATATGTTCGCACGGATCAGAACCCCGCCGATACTGTATCTCGAGGACAGTCTGCAAGAGAGTTAGCTAACAACGAGCAATGGTGGAATGGTCCTCAGTTTTTGCGCTTCGTGGACTACCCAGAAGAGCGGCCACAGTCACTCCAAGATTGCGAAATTCCCGAACTCAGGGTTGAGCTAGCTGCACTGTCGGTCATGAACTACGAGGAATTCCCTGTGTTGACAAAGTTCGCTTCGTTCCGTAAATGCCAACGGATAGTTGCCTATATGCTACGCTTCATTTCGAACGTTCGAAAGAAGCAGGCCGACCGAGTGATGTCCCGGTATCTCACTATTCCTGAACTACGGGCGGCATCAAATTTGATCGTTGGAGCCATTCAACATCAGGAGTTTGCCAAGGAGATCGAATGTGTACGAGCAGACGAACCCAACCATCGTCTTAACAATTTGAAACCATTTCTCGACGAGGATTTACTGCGAGTTGGAGGTAGACTTGGTCAGTCTCAGCTTCCATTCGGAGTGAAACACCAGCTGATATTGCCAAGCAATAACCCCATCGTGCACGGTTTGATAAACGACGTCCATCGAGAGAATCACCATGCCGGAAACTCCATGGTACAATACCTTTTGCGACAACATTTCTGGTTGATCAACGCGAGATCGACAATTCGGAAGGTGCTGAGAACCTGCGTTACCTGCTTCCGGACGAATCCTACCACGATTGATCAGCAGATGGGAAACCTACCATCGTATCGAATTAACCCAGCGCCAGTTTTCGAGAGAGTTGGGCTTGACTTTGCCGGACCAATCTACGTCAAGCAGTCAGTTCGAAAGGCGACTCCGGTAAAGGGCTACATCTGTGTCTTCATCTGTATGGTGACAAAGGCCATGCATCTGGAAGCCGTGGAAGATCTGTCCACAGACTCGTTCCTTGCGGCTTTTCAACGGTTCGTGTCCAGACGAGGATATCCGAAGGAAGTCTTCTCCGATAATGGGACCAATTTAATCGGAGCAAGGTCAGCATTGCAGGAGCTCTATCGGCTTTTCAAGGAGGAGACGACCCAGAACAAGATCTTCGAGTATTGCCAAGCAAAGCAGATCGTTTGGAAGACCATTCCCCCAAATGCGCCACATTTCGGAGGACTTTGGGAGGCCGGTGTGAAAAGTGTTAAAACAGTGCTCAAAAAGGTTTACCAATCCACCTCCCTAACACTCTCCGGATTATCCACCCTGTTGTGCCAGATTGAAGCAATCCTCAACTCGAGACCACTTTATTCCCAATCTAACGATCCGACGGAACCTGAAGCGTTGACTCCTGGACATTTTATTGCCAACCGTCCACTATTAGCAATTCCCGAACCGTCTGTAGTAGGTATCCCGACCAATCGTTTGTCCCACTGGCAGCACATACAACAGCTTCGCGAACGGAAACGATGGTCGAGAGAGTATCTCACCGAATTGCAAGTGCGAGGCAAATGGACCAAACAGAAAGTTAACATCCAACCGGGAATGGTTGTTCTCCTGAAGGATGACAATTTGCCCCCACAGTGCTGGAATATGGGCCGGGTAGAAGGGGTACACCCGGGAGCCGATAACCTGGTAAGAGTGGTAGACGTTCGAACGAAAACTGGTACATTTAGACGACCTATACATAAGCTTGCGCCTTTGCCTATCTTGGACAATGATCCAAATGTCCAAACTTCCACTTTTTGCCGGGGGGAGAATGTTCAGTTCGACAGCAGCCAAACTGAAGAAGCGTCTAGCAGTGGCGGCGACAGTGTGCATCACGAGAGCTCCGCCCATCCAACCAACGCCGAACGAACGACGACGACGAAGCGAGTGCTGAACAGCAAAGCGACGACAATAAAACCAACGGCCGAACAGCGATCAGCGTCAGAATTCTTTCATCCGTCGTCGAGACAATCACACAACAGCGAGAGCGAAGCCGAAGCGAAGGAGAACGATTGGGTTCCACGTGCGGACCGCATGATCCCGTCGACAGCAACAAACGACGGTGCGCTGGTAGCGTGATCGGCGCGTGGCTCCGCCTCGAGTAGGATCGGGGCTATAAATACAGTGCGCATCGTGGCGGCAGTATCAGTTTTTTTCGGACCGCCAACGAGTGAACATCGGATGAAATCAAGCGTTATTAGAAGAGAAATGTTAAATACAGTAGTTTAAGTAAAGGTCTCCAGTGTTTGTTATCCGCTCATCGCACATCCGAAACATCCCCGATTCCACCCAGGGTTGTTCAGAAATAAATTTTCCTAAGAGTTATTCGGAGCAACGGAGTTGTTCGGAAATTGTTTTCCTCCACACCCAACAGCCTTTATCAAGGCTCAAAGAGTTATCAGGTTGCTGCTAGCAGGGCTAGTCCAGCTCAACCACCGAGGCTTCATGAGGCGAAGCCAGGCCAACGTCCGGCCATCATCCCGGGAAGGAACGCGAGGGTTCCTGCTCCCACCCGGCTCGGTTCCTGAGCGGAACGCGAGCACCACAACGTAGCCAGCGCAGATACAGTCCACTGCCATCCCGTACACTTAGAAAGATGGAGTCTTCGGAAAAGTTTTTGCGTAGGCCAAGTACTTACTGACCATGGCCCGTTAAATTTGGAAATTCAGCATACGTAGATGACATTGGACAGCATGCAAATATATGACATATAATATTCCATGATTCTGAGCTCAAAGAAACTTGGAGTCTTCGGCAAAGTTGCTGGGTAGATCAACGACTTACGGTTAATCGACCGTATAATTCGTAACTCCACTGGTATGTGGAGGTACCGAGCATGCGAATTAAATATCTCATTTATTTTAGGGTTCATTGCCCTATCAGGTTTACCTATTTTGTTTGAACAAGTTACTTTTGGCTCACGTTGTACAACATAGTGACAATAAGTACAATTTATGTGTGGGTATATGCTTGTTCTACTAACATGGCAAACTTGTGGCCGTGGGGATAGCATCGTCAAACATACTCGCTGGTGTAACATACTGTTTGAGCAAGAGAGAGAGCAGCGCTGGAGTCGTAGTGGATTGGAAACTCTACCACTAGGCGTAGCTAGAGCAAAAACAAAATTTAAATTTTACAAATCTCAGGATCCTGATTATTTAGAAATATGGTATCTTCGGCAAAGCTTAATGGCACAAATTTCCCGAATGGAGGAGAACGTGCCTCTAGAGCCGACCTACTGATACCTGATCTTCGGCAAAGCTGTTAAGAAAATCAAGGTGATTATTATTGTCATTATTATTGGGTTCTAGTTTCTGGCATTAGGTGGCGCTAGTAGCAAATTTACAAAAACATAGAAATCTGAATTATAAGCCAAAAAACTACAATTTTTTATAAAGTGCACCAAATTTTGACTGCAAGATCCCCAACTAGTTAGCTATAATTGGTACAAATTTGGGCTTGATTGATTAACTCTACGTGAAGTTGAAGTGTTCCTAGTAAAATTCTTCTAATTTCACTGCAGTCCAATAAACTACTATATCTTAGGGTTAAGTTTGTTGGCAATCGACGAAGAAAATAATCACAATCGCGAAATTACTTGGAACAAAAACGTTTTTTGAACGGATAGTAAAAATTACATTCAAGAAAACGACATATTTCGTTATTATTTGTTAACACTTGTAAACAAAGTCGGTTAGTATTCGAGGTGTACTCACTGCTACTGCATGTGAGTGTATGTCAATCGAAAACTGCATAGGGTAAACACTGCTCACTTCTACAAAGTTAACCAAATTTAACACTTAAACTACTGAGGGGGTAAAAACTCCCGCGAACTACCAAGGGTCCAAAAAAAGTCGGAAGTCCAACTATGACAAGGCATTTCTCGGCCGTTTTTCAACCGATTTCAAAACTTTTTTTTGCGATGGAACCGGACAGGTTTCAAGATCATCGTCTATTCACAATAATATAAAATAGATGCGTCTACCCAAAGTTATTAAGCAAAAGGCACTTCCTAGTTTTTTTGAGAGCGCATTTTTTGCGCACATTGATCAATAAAACAAAATTTAAAGCGATGACATATGGTTTTTTCGACTCTAAATCATGCGTACAGCTGGAATGAACATGTTTATGCAAAATTAGTGATTTTTCAGTACACTGATGTTTTACCTTACTAAAAAAACTGCTAAAATACCCTATTTTTCCCATAAAATAAGCAATAAAACAAAATTCAAAGCGATGACATATGGTTTTTTTGGTCTTAAATTGTTCGTAGGATTGTACTCGACATTTTTGATGAACAATGAAAATGTTCTAAATACACTCTTATTTTGTTTTATCCGGAAAACTACGAAAATTCCATACTTTTTACGCAAAGTAGTCAACAAAACTAAATTTAAAACGATAACATGTAGTTTTTTAGCCTTGAAATATTCGTAGCAGTTTGGGGGACATACTTGAAGAATAATAGTGAGTTTTCATTACACTCAAATTTTGATTCACTCAAAAATCAACGAAAGTACCACATTTTTCAAGCAAAGTGGTTAACAAAAATAATGGCTTACAATGCAAAGTCGTTTTTTGCCTTTAAATTATTCGTGAAAGCGTACTGGACGTTCTTGATGAGTAATAGTGACATTTTCATGACACACTTAATTTATTTTACTCGAAAAGCTACAAAAATACCATAATTTTCATACAAAACAGTCAATAAAACAAAATTTAAAGCCATAACATGTAGTTGTATGGCCTTAAATTTTCCGTTACAATGTACTGGACCTGTTTTTGATAAAATTTTGATGTTTACATTACACTAATATTTTGTTTTATAAAAAAAAATGTACAAAAATACCACAAAAAAAAGCGAATAAGCCAAAATTTAAAGCAATGATATGTAGTTTTTCAACTTTGAATTTATCGTAGTAGTTTAGTGGATTTATTTGAACAACCCTAGTGATGTTTTTATTACACTCATATTTTAGATCACTCAAAATACTAAGAAAATACCACATTTTGCATACAAAGTAGTCATCAAATAAAAATTGAAGTCAATGCATTATAGTTATTTTTTGCCATGAAATTATTTGTATAAAAAGTACTAGACTTGTCTGATAAACAATAGTGATCTTTCAATTACACTCGTTGTTTTCTAAATTTGTGTATACAAAATCAATAACAACTCAAATAAAGAGAACTTACTATGCGCAGCATACAGTCACATGTTGAAGTACCGTAAAAAAGTTGATTTTATGCAATTCAGTGTCATAATTTCTTTTTTATACTACTCATTTCAGTAATAGACTGAAAAAATATATTTTTTCTCAGACAATGATTTCTGATAGCTAAAAGCACTGAGATTTTCACTCAGGTGGAGTACTGACTCATTTTGTTATTTTTAATTTTATAAAATTCTTCATGTTTTGATACAATAAATTAACCTAACATGTTTCATACGGCTTTTCCCATAATGCTGATACTCTTTGCGTTGCAATCTGTAATATTTGTTGGGATTTAAGATATTTTTCAGAGCACTAATCAAAGTTTCCTCAAAATGGAAATGTGATTCTCGTTCATATGAAAATAATATTGATCATCCAAAACAATTAAAACTGACCAATCCTTACATTTTAATTATAACTGAGACGCCAGTACTTCTTTTAAAATTATTAAATCTGGAAAAATACTGTAACATGGAATAATATTAGGGAAATTTGCTGAAAAACTATCACAGTTACCCCGTTTTACGGTATTGCTTCAGAAACTCTTCCATATACATTTGTTTTTCAGAAATTTCCCAAAAGGTGCATTTATATTTTAGGATATCTTTCAAAGATTCTTTCAAAATATTTTGTCGTGGGTTCTTTTCGAAAATCTTTCAAAAATATTCCAGAAAATATTCAGGGATATTTTCAAAAACATCAAGGATTCATGCGGAATTTATTTAGGGGTTCTATTTCTTGAGGAATTATTTTGAACTTTTGAAATGTTTCCGTGAATTATTTCTTTGGGTTTTCATCAGAAATTCTTCTAGCGATTGCTTGATAAATTTCTCCAAGGATCATTTAGAAAACCTTCCATAGATTTTCTCCGTGAATCCACCAAAGAATCATTTAGAATATTATCATATTTTTTTCAGCGGTTTGTCGAATCACCCCTCGTCGCATTTTGTACTGAGCGGAACTGTCAAACAGTTGCCAAGCTGTCAAAAGGTGATTTCAAAAAATCTCTTTGAAATTGTTGATACCTAAATCAAACTAATGTTTTAAAAATCTGAAAAAATCATAGTGGCTCAGAAAAAAGTTGCTCTTTTATATAAAATCTAAAAACAGTAATTTTTTCATAATTTAAAAACCCAATTATCTAAATATTTCCTACCAGAGATTTTTTCCGATATTTCCCAGTTTTTCTCAGGATTTCTTCCGAAGTTTCTCTTGCGTTCCTCATTGCAGAATTTCTCGCAAAAATCACGAGGATTAATGCCGACATGTCTCCGGGAATCTACAACAATGGATTTTGTAGATTATCTCTGGCAGGAGGTTTTTCGAGAAACACTCCTTGAAAAGTACAGTACTGGACGCATTGACCGATTTTCATACAAAATGCTTAAGTTTGGAGCTCTGTATTTCAGCTTCAACTCCGAGGGTAATCTCAGGCTAAACTTCAAAAAACTCTCGCGAGAATCTTTATAAAATATCCCGGATGAAACTTCTGTAGAAATCCGGGGAGAAACTCTAGAAAAAAAATCATTGAAATTTCTTAAAACGTCGGGAGAAATCCCAAAAGCAGTTCCTTCAGAAAACTCGTGAAAAACTCCTTTAGAAACCGGGAGGAGCCTTAGTTGAAATCCCAGCAATAGTTTCTGTAAAAACCTTAGAAATCCCGAAAAAATTTCATGGAGAAGTATTAAGAGGAATACCGGTAGAAATCGCAGAAAACCTTCCAAAGAAATTCAAAGAGAAATTCTCTGAGAGAATTTCTACGACATCATCTGAGGTATATTCCAGGAGGAAAGAGAATAAATTCCACGAAAATTTGTTTGGGCAAAACGCAGGAGGAAAAATCCAACGAGAGACTCTGAGAGCAAACATGGGAAAACCTCTGGAAGAAAATCTATAGGATTCCCAAAAAAAACCTTCAGAAGACAATATTTGGATTTCAGAAATCCTGCAATATTCTCCAGGATTTTTTCCGGAAAGAACTGTTCGAACCTAGAGTAAAAACGTCGATAGGAATACGAAAGAATCTCCGAGAGGACTTTGAAAAGGAATCCCAAGAAACAAGAATGAAAGAAGGCTGAAAATCTACCTAATAAAGACACAACCTAACATTAACTTTGGAAACCAGTTAAGTTCTTAACTTTTTCTCATTTTCACGGGATTTCCGTTTATTTTTTGGTGATTGCTGCTGCATGTTCGCGTCTCTGGACTCAAATAAAAACAAATTAAAAAAAAATCCCTGGTAGATTTTCGGTTTGCCTTGTATTATTTTTCAGGTAGTGATAACCTGAAACTGGTACAAAAAAAAAATCAGTAATAGAAATCTGCATGTGTTCGTTTTGAATTTTGTGTTATTAGCTATTTTGTGTAAAAAATATGGCACATTCGTGATTTTTTAGTAAAACAAAATGTGGATGTGATGTAAACATCAACATTTTATCAAATATATGTCTAGTACATTCTAACGGAATGTTTAAGACTAACAACTACATGTCATTGCCTTAAATTTTGTTTTATTGACTATTTTGTAGGAAAATTATGATATTTTATAAACTTGTTTGATAAAATAAGTTAACAGTGTCATGAAGGCGGTATTATTGTTCAATGTTCATCATTTCACGAAAAAAATCAAGGCAAAAAACCAGAATGCATTGCCTTATATTTTTATTTGTTGACTTCTTTGTGTGCAAAATGTGGGTTTTCCTAGTATTTCGAATAAAATAAAATATGAGAGTAATAAAACATCACTAGGCTTGCTCAAGTAAATCCACTAAACTACTACGATAAATTCAAAGTTGAATAACTACACATCATTACTTTAAATTTAGGATTATTCGCTTTTTTGTGGTATTTTCGTACATTTTTTATTAAACAAAATATTAGTGTAATGTAAACATCAACATTTTATCAAAAACAGGTCCAGTACATTGTAACGGAAAATTTAAGGCCATGCAACTACATGTTATGGCTTTAAATGTTGTTTTATTGACTGTTTTGTATGAAAATTATGGTATTTTTGTAGCTTTTCGAGTAAAATAAATTAAGTGTGTCATGAAAATGTCACTATTACTCATCAAGAACGTCCAGTACGCTTTCACGAATAATTTAAAGGCAAAAAACGACTTTGCATTGTAAGCCATTATTTTTGTTAACCACTTTGCTTGAAAAATGTGGTACTTTCGTTGATTTTTGAGTGAATCAAAATTTGAGTGTAATGAAAACTCACTATTATTCTTCAAGTATGTCCCCCAAACTGCTACGAATATTTCAAGGCTAAAAAACTACATGTTATCGTTTTAAATTTAGTTTTGTTGACTACTTTGCGTAAAAAGTATGGAATTTTCGTAGTTTTCCGGATAAAACAAAATAAGAGTGTATTTAGAACATTTTCATTGTTCATCAAAAATGTCGAGTACAATCCTACGAACAATTTAAGACCAAAAAAACCATATGTCATCGCTTTGAATTTTGTTTTATTGCTTATTTTATGGGAAAAATAGGGTATTTTAGTAGTTTTTTTAGTAAGGTAAAATATCAGTGTACTGAAAAATCACTAATTTTGCATAAACATGTTCATTCCAGCTGTACGCATGATTTAGAGTCGAAAAAACCGTATGTCATCGCTTTAAATTTTGTTTTATTGATCAATGTGCGCAGAAAATGCTCTCTCAAAAAAACTAGGAAGTGCCTTTTGCTTAATAACTTTGGGTAGACGCATCTATTTTATATTTTTTTTTAATAGACGATGATCTTGAAACCTGTCCGGTTCCATCGCAAAAAAAAGTTTTGAAATCGGTTGAAAAACGGCCGAGAAATGCTTTGTCAAAGTTGGACTTCCGACTTTTTTTGGACCCTTGGTAGTTTAGGAGTTAATAAAATTTGGAAAAGGTATGACTAATAAATTGGTCTTTGTTAACCATTTGACTTGACTCAAATTTGTATGAAGGGCAAAAAGTTACAGCTTGTTGAATACATTTTTAGAAATTCTAATAAATTGCAACCTATTTGTAACCTATTTGTAACTAAATTTGTAACTAGCACCGCCTAGAGATGAAATGTTACTTCATCAAACTGTATGCTCTTAACTTACCAAACAATTTTGCCGTGTAAACCATCTTTCTAAGTAATCAGCGCCCTGAGATTTAAAAAAAATATAGGCTCTTTAGCGCCACCAATTAGTGAAATTTCGAATCAAACGGCCCATCAACTCGACCAGCTTAACAGTATTGCCGAGCACACCAACACTCCAAGTAATACAACCCTGAGATATATGGGTTTGGTTCACCAAAATATTTGAACAGCCCCCTGTGAACACTCTGCGTGTGCACTGAATGGTGT
The DNA here is from genome assembly GCF_035046485.1 of Aedes albopictus. Taxonomy (NCBI): domain Eukaryota; kingdom Metazoa; phylum Arthropoda; class Insecta; order Diptera; family Culicidae; genus Aedes; species Aedes albopictus. The sequence goes on from NC_085138.1 coordinate 121,389,964, forward strand.
TTTTTTTTTCTGAGTGCGCTCAAAAATTATGCACTGACTTGCAGGCTCTTGTGCTATATGAGATATACAAATTGCAAGCCCACTGACGCCACCTATAAGCAAAATTAAGAGTAAAACGACTATGAAAAGTTCTTGAAACTTACTTGCAGAATCTTCAATTTTACTAAATAATCTGAATCCTGAAATAAAAATGATTCAAAATTTGTATGCTCACTAGCGTCATCTAGTGACAGAGGTTCGAATCAAACGGTCCATTATCTGTAAATTCTTGACTTACCAAACATCTTTGCTGATGATAGTAGAGACGGTAAGAGAGTTATTAGGACCCTGGGATATTTGAAGTATAAAATTTGCATACTCAGTGGCGCCACCTATGTGTGGATTTCCGAATCAAATTTTGCATCAGCTGTAAGTTCTTGACCTATGAAACAACTTTGCCAAACACATCATCTTTCTATGTGATCAGGATCTTGAGATATATGAGATGTAAACTTTGCATGCTCACTAGCGCCACCTATGTACGGAGTTTCAAATTTAAACGGTCCATCTTCTGGAAGAAATTGACAAACACAACAATTTTCTCGAAGGCGTCATCTTTCTAAGTGATAGAGATCCAGTGATATATGAGATACAAAATTTGCATGCCCACTAGCATCACCTAGTGGCGGCAAGGATCGGTATATTCGGCTCTCTCCATTCATATTCACTCCTCTTTGCTGAAGCGAATCGAGAAAGATGCAGCAAACGGATCGTCGTGATCAAACACGCAACCCCATCACCAGTGGGAAGCGATGAGCCAGCTGCTTGACATGAATATTCGTTGCCATTCGTCGCAGTTTGGATCGCAAGCGAATGAATGAATGGCGAATGGTGAAGAATGCTGGTGAGCGGTCGAAGCGGCTATTATCATAAGTAGAAGAGAATTTCTGCATGTAATGCATACACTCGTAGTACAATTATGGGTCACTCAAGGAACAATCATATCATAATATGAATCGTTTTACATATAAAAATAACACTTTCATTATTTTTATTTTATATTCTCTTCATTGAAACTCCTTCTTATTGTTTTATATAAAAATTTGCTTGTAAAATTCACTTTAGACGGTGAAAATTACTAAAATGTTGATGAATAATGAAAACCACAATAATGGGTCAAAATTGGTTGTGTAACAAATATGGGTCAATTTGTTGCCTATTATGGGTCACTAAAAAAGAATCGGCTCAACAATAATATTTTGTCTATTTTTTCAATGAATGATCACTTATTCTCGATAGATCAACTATAGTAGAATCTAAAACTGGCCTCAAACCTCTTAACGAAGCGTGTTTTCACGATTTGGAATCAATTTTTCACAATTGGGACAAAATCTCCAACACAACCACCGATAAACGCCTAAAAGTATGCAATGCCCATGTTCACAGAACTGTCAATATTATTCTGCACAAAAAGTGACCCATAATTGTGTGATTTTCGGTGTTGGTTGGCACAATAATGAATCACTTAAATTTTGCCTGAAATAAGCTATAATTAGCTGCAGTCACATGAATTGCCACATTTAGAACGTAAATAATTCCTTTGTACTGGTGACGATACCATTTCGCACTTGAAAACCACTAAACCTCGCTTTTGCAGAGCTTACGAAAGCAGCGCACGCACTTTGCGATATTCACAATCGAAGCGTTACTTGGACAGATGGTTTTACGCCGAACAAAAATTTATTGAAAATGTGTATGTTTTGACGTATAAGCCTCTGTGCGATACATATAGTGACATAAAACAAATCAACTTTTGTACGAAAAATGATAATGACTTACAAAAGCATGCAATTGATTAGTATTTATCTATTAAAGTGAGAAGTGACTAATAATTGTGTGTGACCCATAATTGTGCAATGACTGTACATTTTTACTGTATTGTTGCTGAAATGCTAGATTAGCAAAGAAAATATTTCGAAAACATCAAAAATTCGTATGCATAATATCAATCGCATCACTCACGAATCGCATTCGCTTGCGATGCGAATGTGGACGAATGAGTAATTTCCAAGTGTGGCTTCTGTAGTATGAAGAAGTGTACAATGTTAAGTACCTACATTAATTACTAAGCTACTCCCAATCTTAAGTAGGCCATGACTTAGGAAAGACTTTGACAGTTGACTTAAGCCGTTCATACCGTAATAAACGTTCAAAGAGATAACACGTATTTTTACTAAAGCTTCCCACCGCTCGCCGGAGTTTACCGTCGTCACTGACAAGCATACACACGAACTAAAGCGACAACCGTTCGCTGCTGACTGTCTTCGAATGTGGAAGAAGATGAAAAGTGGAAATCAGGAACCCTGCCTAGTGGTAGAATTTCGAATGAATCAGTTCATTATCTGTAAGCGCTCGACCTACTGAGCAACTTTTCCGAAGACGTGACGTTTCTACAAGCTCTAGATATTCCGATAATTTCATTTGAAGACTTTATATTACTAAATTGTTTATGCCAAATAGCGCTATCTAGTGAGAAAATTTCGAATTAACCAATTCACCGCCAGATGGCGCATGACTTACCAAACAAACTTGCCGAAGACATGAATATTCGAAAACATCAGAATTAAAAGATATAGATAATACAATTTGGGGTCCAAATGGACCCCAGGTACACCAAATCGCCCGGTTCAACTTTGACATGGAATAAAAATCAAAGTATGCAATGGATTCAACTTAATTTTTGCTTACATAATAGAACTAGGTCTAGTTTAAAGGTAAGGAAAAAAATAAAGTCAATATGTAATACCCAACTTGTTTGCCATTATTCCAAATTTGCCTGGGGTCCAAATGGACCCCAGGTATTCATTAGAGGGTTAATCTTGTCCAACGTTTCAGTCGCATATAGGACCTTCATCAGGGACTCAATTATCACTTAAATTGTCAATTATCACAGTTTCTTCGTCCAGTGTGATCTGTTGTCCAGCGGATTGAATTTTCCCTCACGGCAGTTAACGGTTGGGATTCGGTAACTGTGGAAAACCCTTCCGGAATTTATCGCACTGGAATTTATCACCTCGCGCTTGATCTATCACCATTGCGATGGTGATAAGTGCAACTTGTTGCATAATAGTAGTTTACGCAACAAGGTGCAGAATGACGATTTTTAAAGCACGAGTCCTACATTTATCCAACAAGGCTTGCCGAGTTGGATAATTACGACGAGTGCTGTAAAAATCGAGTTCTGCACCGAGTTGCGTACAACATTTTTTGCAAGTTCATAAATTACCGCTTGAGGTTAGTTTTTACAAAACTTTTTAATCAAACTGTATACTGATGCTCATAGCAATGTCCGAGAAAATCTGATCATAGCAGGTTATACTGTGCAGTTGTCACAATTTTTCAAAACTGCGTCCAGAAAGCATCAAGAAGTTGATCAAAACTGAAAACAGTGCAGTAATGGTTCATTACGCAACGCAAATCAGTGCTGTAATGAACCATTACAGCACTGTTAATTTGGTGTGGGAAAGTAGGCCTTTTCCTGTCAGATTTGCGTGAGGTAAAACAGCCTATTACGATGAGAAATTGCAAAAAATCATTTTGCAACTTGTTGCATAAATAACTGTTACAGTCGAATACTACACTAAGAAACTACCTATTTCAAATCGTTGCTATACTTTTTTTATTGAACTAAACTTGTAAATTGAAACAGTTAAAAATTCCACCACTGCTTCCGACTCGTCATTGTTCTCAAAAGCATGGGAAGATTTCCATGTGACAATTGCTCCGAAATTCCGCCCATATTTACCTTTTAGATTGCATGGATCCGAAAGGATTGAACTAGGTAGGTAGGCAACAAAGCTATCGGGGGCAAAAAACGACAACCCAAAAAATGCAGAGTCTTGTTTGCTCACACCATATAACCGTTGAGATGCAAAGAGGTAGGCGAGTACCTAACATCGTTCAATTGAACAGCCACCATTTCCGGCAGCAAAATCAGTAGACTGCCGTTTCATTTCACCGGAGTATTTTTTTCTTCTCTTCGATTGGAGGCATACCATTCTATCACGTCATCCCGTTTGATGTTAAAACCTTAGCGCTCGAAGCTGTACTTGTGCGGGATTTCAATATGGCATGTGCAAAAAACATGACAAACATTTTTTGTTACATGTGTTTGGAGCTGTTTCGAAGCGGATATGGTTGATTCGTTTGTTTCCCACAAGTTGCGGTAAAATGTACCTTAGAAAGGATTTGAATTTCCTTGAAGAAGACTGCTTCTGAAAAAAAAAATGCATCGATGATATACATTGCTTAGCTACCGAGCACCATAAAGTAATTGTCAATGCCCAGTACTGTCGATTTCTTGTCCAAAAAAATAAACTGCAGCCTTAATCACACACACCAACCGGTAATCAATCTCCATTCAGTCGGAATCAATGACACAAAAAGTAGAAATTTCACTTAATCCTCACCTGAAATTGCTACCCTCGTCAAATATCACGCACCGCTGAGTTTGGAGCAGCTCTCGTCTCGTCTCAATAACCTTTCGTCATCGAATCGAAGTTGACAGTGTCTGCCCGGTATGTATCCATCCAGCATCCATCCTACAGGCTACTCACCTACCCCCACCTACCCGCACAGTGCCGTTGCGTTGCGTTGTCACCCGTTTGCCTAACGAAAGGTAATCTATCAATTTGACAGAAATCTCTCCATCATAATTTATTCAATTATTCCCGTCAATCCAGCCATTATTCGCATTTAGTGGCTCGCATAGCCTTCTTGGAAAAAATCGAACAAATCGCAAAATAAAACAAGTACTAGCGTGGGCAGATGATGAAATTAAATTTTATTCTAATCCATGGGTCATAGAAATCATTAAAGAATAACTCAATTAAATGTGTAAAAAAATGCTGTCCTTCGGTACGACTATGCATAGTATTCGAGGCCATTATTCACATATAGTCCCAAGTAGCACCTAAAACTAAAATGGAAATGATCATCGTTGCAAACATGTTGCAACTGAGTTTTCATGAAACAAACAAAATTAAAACTAGTTAAAATTCTGTTGTTAATGCCAAACTGAGATGTAACAGTTTTATAACAACTAGCAAAATGAAAACAAACGTCATCATTAGTCGAAACTTGCGAAACCAATTTGTAACTGAAGTGTACTCTGATGGTTTCAACGGATCTTAGTTACAACCGTTTACAAACCAAATCAACCAAAACAGTGATTTTGATTGTCGTAAACATGTTGCACCTGGAACTTATTTAGAACATAACGAACAATTTTGACAGGAGAGATAGAAGTTCCAAAATGTGCGGCAAAATGTTTTTGAGATCACGAAAAATGTAAAAAGCACTATAACAAAACCAACATGTTTAAAAAATAACGAAATCATGTACAAATAAAATGTAACCTTTTCTTCATAAATTTATCGACATATTCCAAATTTTATAAAATTAAAGTGGTAAAATAGAAAAAAAATCTGATTGGAAGTATAATATTGACCCAATAAAAAAAAATCTGCCTCATTTTCGCAGTACTGAACGACTGGTACCTACCAGTAACCTGGAAAGATTTGAATATATGGGGTTTTGACAAAGTCCAAATTAAGTCATAGCACTCAGGCTCAGACTGGGTACCAACTCTAGTACTACATTTGGTCCCCGGTACCCAGGTTTGACATTTGATCGATGTACCTCATTTTTATTAATTTTGTGATTTAGTAACCTATGACAACGAACCACGAACCTAGTTCAACAATGAATTCAATATGTCAAATTCGTGTGTCAATACATAGTCCGGAATTTTCTATTTTTAAATGAAACAAAATTGTTGACCCCGAAAGTCGATCGCACTGACCCAAAAGTGGACGGCTCAAGCCCCAAGCAGCTGGTCATAACCCCGGCCGCTTCTGGGGCGGGCACTCAAGGCCATCTTATGCCTCCCAGCGTGTTAAGAATAGGGGAGTTTTCGGTGGGATAGTTTTAACTTAGTAGGAGTAATTAAGCTGAGTCAACTTAAATAGCAGTTTATTATGCGGAAGAAAAAGAACTGTCGTTAATCGGGCCGCGGTCGTAGAGCGTAGCAAGCGGAATCAAGGAGTGGCCGCTATGGGCAGTAACCATAGTACGTTCGCACATCGGCTAGTGCAAAACCAGAGTTTTGCAGGGGTGCGGCCAAAAGTCAACCCGACAGAAGCTATCGATGGATCGAGCAGCAACCAGAATGATTAGCGGCCGGAAAGGCAGTCAACTGCAGATAATCATGGAGCGTTTGTACCATTTGCTTTCCCTAAAATAAATAAAATAAACGTTAAATTGTTGGAACAAAATTATATTCAATTCGTTACCTGCCAGAGTCTGATTTTTTCATGTTTATATTTATTTGTATAAACAGTAGCTTGTAACTCATAGCAACAGTAGCGGAGAACTAGATTTTTAATTTGTAGTAGAATGCAAGGTAACATTATACGAAGGTATCATAGCTTTTCGGTCTGGTACTTCGTGAGCCCTGAAATTTCTCTCTATTGTATGGGAGATGGACGACTTTATTTGGACTTTGGTTTTGAGAAATCTAACGCAACGTACAAACAAATTTGGAGTTTCCCACGAAAAAAATTACAATGGGTTTACATTTTTACAAAAAAACGTGAAATTTTCGGTACGTAATAAATGGGAAGTACATGTACAAGTGTCTGCTTTTTTGGTTATTTTTGTGCTACACGGAAAATTCAAGCTACCGTCTACCCCCGTTGGTTTGACCGCATCTAATCTGAACACTTCTTAATTTGACCCCCGCTAATCTGCACATCGTTCAAACTAAAAATGGTTCAAACGTCATTCTGCTCATGGAACGGTGTGAAACGGAACACAGAATCAAAACAAAACAGCAAAAAAGGTTACCATCAGTGTGTTTTTCGATGCTAACAGGGTTATTAGAAGTTCAAATTAAAAATGAACCCCGTTGATTTGCATGAGATGTCGTTCAAACCAACGGGGGTAGACGGTACCTTATTTTGGGTCGATTTTACCCTAAAATGAGTATATCAAATTAATTAGTTGCCCAAAATCATGTTGGTTTTCTTCTCTACCCCACAGATGTTGCCGTAAATAAACAGAGATAAGTCTATCCAACGGAGGTCCTTGAGGCCAATAAGCCAAGTTTGAGTAAATGTAGATTTACCCAAATTTGGGTTGAATGCAGGGGGTCTTGGGTTGAATTTACATACTCTTGAGTATATTTTTAGTTGAATGTAAAGGCATTTACCTTGCGTGAGTTTAATCGATTCGTTCAAACGTTGACTTCTTGGGCCGAACTATAGAATTGCATCAGAAGAATCCAATTTTTGGTAGTTTGGCTGTTCCGTGTACCACGTGCAGCATTGTTGTACTTTATCAATATGGATTCCCATAGACATGATTCATCAAATAGTATCTTTCTAAATTTTAAAATAAATTTTCAGCATTTTATGGGTGCATTAAATAAGCTGCTGAAATGCACTTCGCCAAAGCAATATGGCGAGTTAATTTTTACCTCAAATGCCTAAATTTTCACTCGCAAAATGATAGGTAGACTGAGGAACGCTGAGAATACGGAGCTAAAAGGCGTAACTTACCGATGAATCTGGAACGGCACACAAATTGACGTTCTCGGTCAGCCTTATTTGCGGTTTTTTTATGCACACAATTTAATAATAACATGAACGACATTGTTAATGCATAATAACTGGCAGTGACGAATGTGGTGACTAGCTGACTAGTTGTCGAATCGGTCACCATTTTTTAAGTCGACTACAAGTTGTTTCTTGGTTATAATTCGATTGCGTATCAAAACCGTTTATATCACGAATGGATGTTTTATATTGGCTTCACCTCTTGCGCTTTTTTGGTTGCTATTTAGTCGTTAATAAGACGATTGGTTCAAATGACATAACTTTCAATATAGTTGCATACAAATTACAGGAACTTATTAATGTCCAAATGTGTTGCTCTGGGTGCTAACGATCAGCATACACAAATAATATTACTATAATTAACTTATTCATTTTCCTTTTTTCGACACTTTAGTGTTAGATTTTCATTTTTGAGTTTAATGGGAGCTCTAGAAGGGTTTCAGAGGGGTTCCAAAGAGCTTCCAAGTGGGTTAACAGGTAAGTTTCAGAAACGTATCGTTGCTTTTTAGTGAATTTCAGGTGTGTTTAGAAGGGATTTATTGGACACCCCTGAAATCCCTTGAAATCGCCTGGAACGCCCCCTAGAACATTCCTGAAATGCCCTGAAACCCCCGGAACACCCTTGAAACACTGAAACTCTCTGGAACGACTCTGAACTTCCTTGAAAATCCCTGGAACGCTTTTTAAATCCACAGAAACAACCCTGGAACCCACTTGAAACCCCTTGCAAAAACCCTGAAATTCCCTGGAACACCCTTGAAACTCCTCGAAACCCTAGGTAACCGTTGATACCCGGGAACGCTCCTTAAATCAATTAGAACGCTTCCGTTACACCTTTAATCTTTGTATACGCTCCAGAAACCCCTTGAAAACTCCTGCAACGCCCCTGAAGCCCCTACAATGTTACTCAAACCCTCAAGAACGCCCCTGAAACACCTTTAAACCCTTTGGAAGGCCAAACAATCGCCCTGTAATGCCCATAAAACGTAGCGGAATATACCTGAAACGCCTTGATAATTCCTGAAACGCCCTTGAAACTCTCTTTACTGGTTCTTCATGGCTCTACATTCCTACTAGAACTTGGCCTGCCTCTCTTCAACTAAGTGTTTTTAGAGCATTTCCACAGTTAATAAATGAAAGACTTTCTTCGCCTGCCATTGCATGAATTTATAAGTTGTGAGGCAAAGGCAATGATACACTGTGCCCAGTGGTTTCCCAACTGGAACGGTAATCGCACTCGCCATCTGCGGATAGGCAATCCATGACTTTAACCAGTAGGCTAACTGGAGACCCCTATAATGTCCATGAAATCTCCTAGAACGCCCCTGAAGCCCCTGGAACGCAACTGCAATCCACTTTAAAATCATTGGAACCCCTCTGAAACCCCTTGTAATGCCGCTCTGGAACACCACTAAAACTGCTTGAGAACCCCTGAAACGCTCCTGAAATTCCATGGAATGTCTCTGAAACCCTTTGAAAAGCCCTGGAACGGCCCTGCAACCCCTATAAACAGCCCTGAAACTTCTACAAAACCCCAAGAACGTTCCTGAAACTCATTAAAACTCAATGAAAACCCCTGGAATGCCCCTTAAGACCCCGGGAACCCTATAACATACCTGAAGATCACTAGATTGCCTTAGAAACCCATAAAACCCTAGGAACAAACATTAAACCCCCGAAATCACCCTGGAATACCCCTGCAACGCATCTGAAATCTTCTGCAACCAATCTTCTTAAACTCCTTTAAAACCCCTCGGAAACCAATACTAGTATGCTTCTGAAACACATTGTAACACTCCTGGAATGCCAGCAACTCCGAAAACCCCTTGGAACACACTTTGGTCACCCCTGAAACCCTTTGCATACCTTAGAGACCATCTGGAATACTTCTGAAACTGAACCACCTCTGAAATCGAAAAAAGCTGACAGGTGACAGGTGACACTGAAAAAGTGATGAAAGAACATCAATGAAATCCCAATAAAAAGGTTGTTTAAAATGAACAAGGCAATAGGATTAGAGACTTCTTCCCGACTTCTTTCTCATCAGCAATGTTTATTTCGTAACAGCAATTTCTTAAACATAGCTTTCAAAATTATGCAGTTTTCGTATCATCAGAGTAATAATAGGTGTTAATAAAAAATATTTATCATTTTGTAATTGTCTATGTGTTTAGCTGATTTTCGCGCCCCTACCATACACAAAATTTCTGAGAGTGATTTTTCACTAGAGATTCTTTTGGAGGTTAGTCCGGATATTTTTTCACAAATACTTCTAGATCTTCAGGAGTTCAGGTATTTACTTAGAACATTCTTCCGAGATTTTTCAGAAAATCTTCCAAACATGCTTCACAAATTGTTCAAGATTTTCATCAGAAATTTCGCCACTAATTCCCCCAGAGGTTCCTCAAGCAATTCGCGAATTCTTGAAAAAAAAATCTTCCAAGAATCAATTAGGAAATTTCCTTCAGCAAATGCTTTTTTCAGAAATTTCACAAAGCATTCCGTTAAGACATCGGCATTGGCATGGCTTCAGTAGTTGTTGCATGATTTATATCAGAACTTTTCCCAAGAAATCCTTCTATATTCTTAGATCATTTCATGTAGAGCTTACTTTTTATTTTTTATTATTCAGAAAGAAATAACTTCAAGAATTCCTTTCTGATTTCACTAGTTTACAGCATTTTTGAACTCGGTAAGCTGATAATCGTTTTTGGTGTAGAATCATGCCCTGAGTTCGAAAACGCGAAGGGAAAAAATTACAGTAGAGCGGATTTTTTTTCGACTTTCCATACAAGGTTGATGATTTGAAATCGATTTTTGTTCTATTTTTAAGCAATGTCACTCACTTCACACACCTCATTCTCCGTAATCAATGCTCCGATTGAGCTGAATTTTTTACTGCTACTCGCCTACATATGACATGACAAATAAACGTTGAGAAAGAATTTTTAAATTGTTTTTTTCTTATTGAAAAAAATACATTTCTTCAAATATTTTAGAAAATTTTGCAAAAATTTAAGGAAATTGTCCACAAAACTCACCAATATTTTGAATTTCATCAATCTGACGCAAAACCTGCTTTCAGATGATCGAAAGGTATTATATTCAGCTTTTAATTTATGGAAAAGGATTTAAAATTGGTTGAACAAAACGGAAGATATTTGAATTTATTAAATTCCATATTTTAAAAAGGTGTAAAACTAGATATTGAGCTAAAACTCAAAAACTGTTCTACTTTAAATTTTTTGAAGCACGGTTTCGAAATCAGCGCTAGATTATGCTTCAAAAATTTTGGTCGTTGACAGAAGTTCACAACTTTCGTTTTATTTTGTAAACTAGTGTTCTTTGTATCAATCACCTGAAGATCCATTTGTTTATTTTGTTATAATTTATGTATATTTTCTTCGGATATTCGGGAAGTTTCTTCTATCCATTTCCGAATAAATAATCATTGGCAAAATTTTGAAAGAGTAAGTAAAGGAATTCTTTCAGGGATTCTCTCACATATTCCTCTACGAATTCTTCCAGAAATTTCTTACAGTTTTCTTTTAAAATTCTAGAATAGAAGTTGAGTATCAGTACAGAAGCTCCACCAGAAATTTTGCAGAAGTTTATCCATTTGAGAGATTTCTGATTTCTGAACTTTTTCTAAAATTGTAGTGTGGAAATTTCAGAAAATCTTCCATAAATCCTACATTCAGACATTTCTCCAAGGATTCTTTCGGAACCTTATCCAAAAACTTCTCTGGAAATTCCCACTGGAATTTCTTTTCGATTTTTTTAAACTCTTTTAAATGTTCATGTAAAGATAATCCTCAAAAAATTCTTAAGAAATTCCTCCAAGGATTTAAACGGAATTTCTTCAAATAAATCTTCTTCTAATAAATGTTGTATGGATTGATTAGAAAATTCTTACATTATTTCGTTCGACAATTTCCTCAAAGATTCTTTCAGATGATTTTTCAGAAATTATACCTTTTTTTCGAAAATCTACTAAAAGGTTGTTTCAGAAATTCCTCTAGGGATTTGTTCCTTCAAAAATTTCTCCATGGTTACCTCCTGAAAATACCACAGCACTTCTTTCATCGGTTCCTTAAAAAATCCTTCTGATATTTCTTCGAAAAAAATCTTCAGTATTATTTGATTTAAATTTCTGCAGGGATTGCCTTAGAAACTCCACAGGTAAATTCCTCCAAAAAATTCTCAAAATGTATTTAAGAAAATCTGGAATGAATTGCTTCGAAAACTTGTCCATGAATTCCTTCAGGAATTTTCCAAATATTTCTGTAAAAAGTGATTTTCGATTCTTCCAGAAATATCTCGGATTAGCCTTTTAGAAACCCTTCCTTGATTTTTTTTTGTCGGAAGTTCTTCAATGAAATCTGTCAATAAAATCCAAAGGACGTTTTTTAGAAATCCTCTAAGAAAATTTCAAGAAAATTTTCAGTGATTACTTTAGCAATTTGTCTAAAAATTCTTTCATGCAAGTATTACATTAGTAAACCTTCCATGAATTTCTTAAGGACTTCAAAGATTCTGACAGAAAAATGTGGATTTCTGTGAAATAAATTCTTTGAGTATTTCCTTCATTAATTTTGCGAGTGATTAATTTAGATAATTTTCCATTTATGCATCTTAAATTGCAGCAAGATTCGCTTTTCAAAAATTTCTCCAAAGCTTCCTGGAGAAGCTTCTCTAGAGATTTATTTATTTATTTATTTATTTGTAAACATCAACAGGCATTATTGCCCCAATGATGTGACTTAATACTAAAATCGAAACAACTACAATCACATACATTTTGAAATCAAAACAACAACCGATATGACAAATCCAAAACAACACAATCAATCACAATACATTTCAGAGTACAAAATACATAATTCAGACTAGAAGGCTACATAAGAAAACATCGGCACATATTACGAAATCTACCTAATCATGGCTAACAATCTTGCGTTTTACATTTCGGTATCCAAACAACAGATCGATTTTCAAATTCCCGGTATCTAATTCCTACAGGCCAAGTTGATGGCGCCATAGCTAACTCTTTCAGTTTTACATTCATCATAACCTTGACTGAAATAAAATCTAATTCATCAATCGATCGACCCTTTGGTATCAATTTTCTAATCCTAATCGTTTTTCTATCCGTTATATCAAGGCATTCACAAACTAATTGATTTAAATCTTCTTCGGTGGCACGGCAATCGACGTTAGTGAGAAATAGTGAGAATGTATTATCACTAATAGAATCGTGCGAACGCATATCAGAGCTCGTATTATCGTCTCGGGTGACTTTTGTTCCATTGAACAGATGAGTACTCGAAAACGACGGCGACGGAATAGATGATGAGTGTGCGTTCTCACAAAACTGGTGATACGGCACGATTGAAGCAAGCGTGTCGGCGATCTCCGCAATTTGTAGTCTCAGGTCATCAATATCGGATTCAACTATATTTGTTTGAGCAATATCATCACTGTCGGTTTCTGTTGGTACGGGGCAGTCTGCATCACGGGACGCACAATACTCAGTCAGACAGTCGTCGCACATCCACAGAATATTTTTCGCAAAAAGTGCACACACAGTTGGCTCTGTCAATCCTACACACGTAGCGTGATACCGTTTGGCGCACTTTCCCTCGCAGATTGTGTAGCGATCGTGTTTACGATCAATAGTGAGCAAGCACTTGTTGCACTCCATACCGGTCGCTCGAGCTTCGCAATGGCCGCAAAGTATATTATGGAATTGATGAATTTCAGTAGGGTTGAAATTCTCGTCGTGATTCCAAATTTCCAGCAGGATCTTCGTAGCGTGTCGGGTAGATATGAATCATAGATTCACGTATTGCACAACGAAACTATTTGTCACATATAAAGACGATCGAAAATCGGCAAATAATCAGCAGCGTGAAAACACAAACCGTCCGATAGAAACAGTCACTCAATACAGATTACATCAGAAATACCGTCAAGGATTCGTTTAGGAATTCCTTCGCAGATTCTTTTCGAAAATTTTCCACGCATTTTTTCAGAAGTTTCTGACAAAACCCCTGAAGATTGTTAAAATTAGTTTTAAAAATCTTCCAGGAACTATTTCAGAATTTTTTTCAGGTAATCCTTTGAAAATTTTTATTGAAATTCCTTCAGAGTCTATTTCTGATGCCTTTATAAAATGTTCCATACATTTCTCTGGGAATTCCTCCATAGTTTCCATTAAAAATGCATCCAGAAATTCTTAATAAAAAAATCCTCAAACGGTTCTTTTATAAAACTTTCACGGGATTACTTTAGAAAATCCTTTAGGTATCCCATCAGAATTTTTTCCAAGATCACTATCGGGTAATCTTCTTGGATTGGTTCAAAAACTGCTGCTGCTTTCTCCAGGTATATTTTTAAAAATCATGCAAAGACAGATTCAGAACCTCCTCCATGAATTACTTTGTTAATTTCTTCAGGGTATCTTTTAGAAATTCCTTCAATTATTTCTCCCTAAATGTCCCTAAATTCATCTGGAAATTCCTCAAAAAAAAATAAACAGAATTCCTTGTAACGATGTCATTATTTGTATGTTGTTTATTAAATATTTTTGTTCAGATTATTATTATATTTAAATAGCAAATTATTTTCGAAGATCAGAAAGCCTTAAAACTTTGAACCAGCCTAAGCCAAATTCACCGTCAAAATGTTCATTGGTTCATCCGCCACTTTTCGTTTGCGCTAAAAATTAAATGAGTCCCCACTGTGAAATGCGCGCAATTTTACCACACAGCGTGATCAGAGATGCTGGGTTTCTCGCTTTACTCCAGCGTACATCGACCCGTTGAGAATCCTTTGAAGAGATATTGACCTTTCCCCGATTCTTTTCCTCCCATGATTGGAGCAGTCGGTAAGGTGGTTGATTAAGACTGTTCGTAGAATGAGATGCGAAAATGCGCGAATATGACTGTTGGGAGCGGGAGAGCAACCTTCGGGATCACTTCGTGATTTCCGGTGACGAAATTAATTATATGACGGTTGATCTGAGGATCCTCAAGTTCTACAAGATCACTTCGAACTGATCTGTGGAAGAGGCAGGAGTGGCCCAAGTTTGTTCTCGCGCCGTGGTGTTGTACCAAAGGTAGAAGTGACTTGAGAAGTAATCGACCAGTTGATCTTTATTTAAAAAACCCTTTCCGTTAGTTTTTCCCAGCTAGTAGTGTGTGCAATTAGTCGGTGTGTTATCGTGTGTTGCTTGTGTCGTTATATCAGGTAAATTGTGCATCCTGTTTTATGTGGTATTCTGGTGCTTACACGTGCTATGTGCAATTTTGTGGATTTAGATTCGTGGCAAAGCCGTTCGACGCCCGACACACCACCATCGAACCGTCAGTGGCCATTTCTGACCCCACCATCAGGCTCCGAAGTTTCCCCGGAGCACGCCGGAAGAGGGCCGCGTCCGTCACCAAACGCGCCCTAGGCAGGGCATTTCGACAAGTAATCAGCAAGCGATCACGTTTTTTCGTTCCGTTGGTGACGACCAACGGAAACACCGACGCACGTGCGACGTCTTTTCGCTACCAAGCAGCCATGAATCGATGAGATGACTATTGGTTCACCCCCATGACGAGCAGCAGAAGCAGCGGTTTGAGCGAACACCACCCTCCCGCCGGCGAACAGCAGCAAGTTCACCGCCACCCCTTACCGTTCATCCATCGAGCGGGCGCCGTCATCGTGGTCATCAAAAAAAGGTCGTGAGTACTCACAAATGAATGTTGTTCTGTCCATGCGCATGTGACTTGTTTCCACGCCGCAACATAGTTATGCGTTGCAAGGCGTAGACACGGCATTTTCTATGCTCGCCGTGAAGTGAATTTCGTAGCACAAAACTCCATTGCGTTTGCGGAGCAAACGAGGAATTGCACGTAAAAACCACACCACAGCCAAGCACACACGATAGGTAGATAGGGACCAGACAGCATGGGAAAGGTATAGCGAGAGCGTAGCGAAAGGAAAGAGCGAAGAGGTAATGAACCCTATTGTATGCAAGGTTGGATGGAATAAATAAGCTTATTGGAATTTCTGTTTTATGGTAGAATGGTTGGGAACATTTCAATAAACCCTCTAGGAAATAAGAATTGATACCTGTGCTTTATTTGAGGTCCCGATGTAGTGAAATTGGTCGAAGGGTTTTCATGTCACACGTGTTTCGTTTGTAGTTTTTCACTGTTCTTTGTTTTACTGGGGAGGTTGGCTCCGAAACCAACCGGGCAACTTTTTATTAGGACACATTTTGGTTCGAAGGGAGATTGTAGACTTGGCCAGTGATGAGAAACCCCGTCATTCCTTTTTCGTCATCGACCGGGGTTGCAATCACGTTTCTGGCAGTCATATTAGTAAGTCGTTATTAGTAGCGGAATTTTTGCGTTCAGTTTTAGTCAGCCACCTTACTTCCCGTCCAAATTTGGAAAACTGAGCCTTAATCCCCTGAAGGTCTCAACGGTCGGGCAACCCTACACTTGGTGGATGGTCTCCCTCGGGAGTGGCGCTTAAGCCATCCTACTTTATAAAAGGGAAGTTAGCGAGGCGGACGGTTACATCCTTCAGAAAACCTTTCATGGTTTCCTTCAGAGAATTCCGGAGATTTCTGAAGCTGGGTAAGTTTTCTTTCAGATTTATTTTAAGAGATTCTTCCAAGCACTTCTTCAGAAATTCTTCCACTTTTACTTCAGGAATTCGTAGAGGTATTTCTTCGCGAACTCTTCTAGAAACTTCTTCAAATATTTCTCCGGGATCCATTGGAATTACAATGTCTACAGGATTTTCTTCTGGGGCTCCTATTGAAATAATTTGAAGGTTTTCTTTCAGTTGTGGTTCAAGCAAGGATTTCTTCAGAAATCAATACGCAGATTCTCAGGCAATTTCTCCGAAAAGCACTAACAAAGATTAATTCGAAAGTTTTCTTCAGCGATTATTACAGATATCCCTCCAGAAAATTTTACAAGAAATCTTTTAGTTGTTTCTTGAACTGCCTCCAAAGAATCCCACATTTTCTAGGGATTACTTTAGAAATTATTCTAGATGTTTATTGGGAATTAACTTCAGGGATGTCTTTTGACCATCGTTCAGAGATTCCATCGGAAAACATATGAAAAATTATTTCCATATCAAAAGTATCTTAGATTTTTTTTCGGAATTGTTTTAAACTTTCGTCTAAAAATATCACATTTTTTTAGAAATCTTACATGGATTGCTTCAGAAACTCCTCCAGGGATTCTTTCAAAGAAGTTCGGAGAGTTTGTCAGAGGATTCCTTGAAAAATTCCTGTGGATATTTTCAGAAATTTCTCAAAAACCTTCCATTTTCAATTTTCTTGGACATTCCTTCAGGGATGCTTTTGGAAAACTTTCCAAGGATGCCTACAGAAATTTGCCCAGAAATACCTTTATTTTTTCATAATAGCCAAGGATTTATTCTTGAATTTTCTTCTTGGATATCTTCAGAAATTCTTCCCGGAATTTCTTTAGCAATTTGTCCATATTTTTTCAAGCAATTCGTCTGGATCCATTCAAAACATCCTCTGAATCTTTTTTTAAATTTTACCAGGTGTTCCAAAAGAAAGTTCCTCAGAAATTGTTGCGGAGATATGTCAGAAAATCAGGCATGCCTCCATGGGTTCCTTCAGAAATCTTTTCAAAAATTCCTACATAAATTCCCGCTGAAATTTCTTCACGAATTTTTTTAACTCTTTCAAGGATTCATTCGTTTTTTTAGATCTTTTTCAGAATTTTCTCCAGGAGTTCTTTGAGAAATTCCTCAAGAATTCACAAGTCCTTTATGAATTTAAGTGAAAATTCCTTCATTTTTTTTATATATTTTTTTTTCAAGCTTTACTTTAGATAACACGAATTCACAGCATTTTTGAGGTCGGTAAGCTGATGAACATTTTTGGTGCAGAAACATGCCCTGAGTTCGAAAACGCGAAGAAAAAAATGCAGTAGAGCGGAATTTTTTTAGACTTTCCATACAAGGCTGTCGATTCGAAATCGATTTTTGTTCTGTTTTAAAACAAAGTTGCTCCATTCATACATCTCTATTTCCGTAACCAATGCTTCGATTGAGCTGAAATTTTAACTGTAACTGGCTTACATATAATGTTTCAAATATACACTCCCGTTCAAAAGTTTGGGGTCACCCCGTCAAAAACATGTCATTTTTTTAGGCCCATATCTCCGCCAATTTGCGTCCGATTTCAAAACCCTAGGTTTCATTCAAAAGATAATAAGTCAAAGAAACTTTGAACATGATTTAAAAGAAACTTTTTCAAAAAATTTTGTATGTAAACTTAACCCAAAGTTGCCAAATTTTCTAAAAAATGAATATAAACTTACGGCAGTGTCGCTGGAAGTTGGGTCGACCAAATTTTAAGATGAGAGCGGTAATATGACCCATTTTCTATTAGCTTTCAACTGCTTTTTACAGAACTTAGCTAAAAAATCTAGAAAAAAAGTTATTAAGTAAATTAACTCTTCATGTCATCGGCCAAAAGTTTGGGGTCACTTTCGTAAAACATGGAAAAGTGATTTGGTGATATCTTCGTCATCTATAGTTCAATTTTAATTATTTTTGGCTCATTTCAAAGATAATTTACTAAATTTACGTTTTATGTCTTTAACTTAACGTATTTAACGATTTTTGTATATAAAAATGTTATGTAAAGTTAGCACATTTTACCACGCTTTAAAAAATGAGGCAACTTTACGTTAAGTTTTAGTATGCATATTTCAACAAATATGTGTGGTTCAATGTCTATGCAGTAAGTACCATTCATTTTGTTTCAAATAAGCCAAGAAGAATTAAAATTGAATGAAAGATGACAAAGATATCAACAAATCACTTTTCCATGTTTTACGATAGTGACCCCAAACTTTTGACCGATACATCATTTTGAGGGGTGACCCCAAACTTTTGGTCGATGACATCAAGGATTAATTTACTCAATAACTTTTTTTCTAGATTTTTTAGCTAAGTTCTGTAAAAAGCAGTTGAAAGCTAATAGAAAATGGGTCATATTACCGCTCTCATCTTAAAATTTGGTCGACCCAACTTCCAGCGATACTGCCGTAAGTTTATATTCATTTTTTAGAAAATTTGGCAACTTTGGGTTAAGTTTACATACAAAATTTTTTGAAAAAGTTTCTTTTAAATCATGTTCAAAGTTTCTTTGACTTATTATCTTTTGAATGAAACCTAGGGTTTTGAAATCGGACGCAAATTGGCGGAGATATGGGCCTAAAAAAATGACATGTTTTTTGAGGGGGTGACCCCAAACTTTTGAACGGGAGTGTACGTCGAAAATAGTTATTTATGCAACAAGTTGCAAAATGATGATTTTTTCAGCACGAGTTGTACATTTATCCAACGAGGCTTGCCGAGTTGGATAAATACAACGAGTGCTGAAAAAATCGAGTTTTGCAACGAGTTGCATACAAAGTTTTTTGTAATTACGAAAAACACCCATCGAATACCACCTTCATTTGCTACAAGCTACACAAACCCATTCTGGGACAACAGGCAGGCGAGCTTCCACGCCGGCGAGCCTATTCTTCAATAAAGTAGGCGTTTCAGTAGGCCGGTAGATCAGGACAGACCGAGATGACTGTCACAAATTTTCAAGCTCCTGCCCAGTTCGGTTTGGCACTTTCGGCAAGAAATAATACCGGAAATGAGCTGCAGGACGTGCCTGAACATAAAAGAAATACACTTCCAGCAAATACACGTAGTTTAAAGTGCAAAAGAGTGTAAAAGAATAATCAAATTGGCCATACAAACAACAGTGCCGAAAAGTACTACTTTTCGGCACACTTAAGAGTGCCGAAAAGTAGTACTTTTCGGCACTGTTGTTCAAGTTTGGAAAAGTAGGCCTTTTCACGGCATTTTCTCTGATGGAAAAGTGAGACTTTTCGCAACGTAATTACAAAAAGAATATTTTTAATTCTAATCTTACTGAAAAAATACAAATCTTCGTTATTTTTTGGGAATATTGCTCAAATTTAAGGAGATTGGCCTATATAATTCCCAATATCACGCATCCCACTAATTTGATGCACAAATTATGTTCAGATGATCGAGACATATTATACTCAGCTTTCTATTCATGTGAAAAGATTTAAATTTTTCCAAATATTCCTTCCAAAAATCCTTCAGGAATACTTTTTTTTTCTAAAACTTTACCAAGTATGCCTCCTTGTCCATATTGTTTTCAAGCAATTCGTCTCAGGACTCCTCTTGATATTTTTTCCAGAAATTTCACCAGGAGTTCCCTAAGAAAATGTCTCAAAAAATGTTGCGGGGATATTTCAGAAAATCTCACTAGTAGAACTCCTCCATGCATTTCTCCGAGAAATCATTCGGAAATTTATCCGAAAACTCCTACATAAATTCCTGCTAAAATTTCTTCATCGATTCTTTCAAAAACTCTTCCAATTATTTATTCGAAAATTGATGCCAGATTTATTTTTAGAAATTTTTCCAGGAACACTTAAGAAATTCTTTGAGAATTTCCTTCATAAATTCCACAATATATATCTCTGAAGAATGTATTTAATTGGAAACTCTTCCATTTTTCTTAGCATTTGTTCAGATAATTCTTCAGCAGTTCTTCCGATTTTTTCCTGAAAATTTTCGAAAAAATCTCCCTGAAATTCCATTAAGAACTCATTCTGTCAGAAATTTCACAAGAATTCTTTCACGGCCTCTTTGAAAAATCCTTCTAGAATTCAATTGAAAAAAAAGCTTTAGATAAATTCTTTGAAATTCCAGCAAGGATTTCTCTAGAAAGGTTCCCTTGGAAAATCAACTAGTAATTCCTTCAGAAATCTCTCAAAAAATTCCTTGAGACGAAACTGGATGCATTTCCTCATTTTTTGGTTTTGACTTTTTATTTAACCCTAAAAGGGATACCTGGGGTCCATTGGACCCCAGGCGCCTTTCAGAGCTCGTCTTTGATGGAACACACTCAGCGAGATGATGAAACTGAGGCCATGAAGGTATCCCTTTGAGGGTTAATAATGGCGCAAAATTTTCAAAATCGGTTTCCTTGCGCACCTAGAGGAAGACTCAAGGTATATCCTGATATTTTTTTTTTTGCTGGAGCAAATTCCAAGGAATTTTCCAGGGATTACTTTGAAAAAAAAATGCCCAAAGGTTTTTCCCGAAATTTCTACAAGTATTCCATAAAAAAAACTCTACATGAATCGCTCAAGAACTACTTTCAGAGATTTTTACTTCAAAAATTTCTTGATGAATTATTTAAGAAAATCTTCCGGGTGTTGCTACAAAAACGTTTCTTACTGAAATTCCTCTATAGATTGCACCGTAAGTTTCATCAAGGATCCATTGAGAAAGTCTTTCATAAATTGCCAAATTTATTTCTCCACCATTTCCCATAAAATCCTTCCACTGATACTATAGGAAAATCTTACACAGATTCCTAGAGAAGATTCTAAAATAATCTTTTAGAAGGAATTTTAAAAATCCTTGGGTTTGTATCAAAAATGCTTCCAGGTACAGGGGGTGGCCAAAATGTTTGGGATAGGCAACTTTTTTTTCTTTCACAAAAAAGTTCTATATGCTGTAACTTTTCATAGAGTGCATCAAAAATTCTCAAATTATATGTTCATTCCAAATTCTTCTTGGGATGCCTTTTTGAAATCGCCCGTAAATTTGCATCAGAATATCTTCAAAGTTTTCTCTAAAAGCTACACCCTTAAACGGTTCTTTCAGAAAGTCTTGTAGAGATTCATCTAGAGTTTCCTTCTGAGATTCCTCCAGATATTTCTCCAAGAACACCATTGGAAAATCTTCCATGGATTGCTTCCGAAATTGCTACATGGATACTTTCTCCTGGTGTTCTAGATAAAAATCTTGCATAGACTACGTCAGAAACTCCACCGTGAATTTCTTCAGAAATTCCTCCAGAGTTTCCTTTTGATATTCCCTTAGTTATTCTTGCCAAGTTCAATTCCTTCAAAAATTCTACTAGCGAATCCTTCAGAAAATCACAAATTCATAATTCCTTCAGAAATTTCTCAAAAACTTTCTACATAAATTCTTCCTAGGATTCCTGAAAATGTCCAAAGATTTCGTCTGAAATGTGTCAAGAAATTTCTCCAAAAGTTTCTCCCAGGGTACCTTCAAATTTTTTTTCGAGGTTGCTTCAGATTGTTTCAGAAATTCGTCTAGAGATTATATAATAAATTCGTACAAGTAATTCTTCACAAATTCAATTAGGGATTTCTTCAGGATTTGTTCCGGAGATTTCACCTATGTTTCCTTTAAAAATTCCCGAAGAATGGTCTCCTGGAACTTCATTGAGGTTGTCTCCAAAAAGTCAAACAGTGTTTCAATTAGCCAGTGATTCCTACTCAGATTCCCTCTTTGCAATTTTCGAAGAAACCCTTCCAATAATGATGTTTTTGGGAAAATGTCCTTGAATGTTTTTACAGATGGTAATAAGGATAAGACAGTTAACAGTGGGGGCCGTAATCTGAAAGACGAATAGAACATTTTGTTTCATTCAATAATAATCTCCATCATTTACAAAACTAACAGATCAACAATCAAACCAGCATTACCTATCATACAGTAAAGCACATATAGTCGTGTCAATGCTGTTGGTCTGGTTCTCTTTGTCAGTTCTCACCCGAAAAATCCTTCTCCTTGTGATCCGAACCGCTTCGGAAAATATCTCAAAGAAATTAAATTACTGCTTTATAAGCTTTCTAAATTACTATTGTGGTTTTGCCCAGGTTCAATATAATTCACTTTAATGGCATTGTTTGCTGGTTTGCTGTCCCGTGATGGTGGGGTTGGATTCCTTGGCCTTCTTACTCTCTGTCTCTCTCTTGGGACGGGTAAGAATAGCAGATAGCAACCGCACTCGTTGTCGTCATTCTCTTATTCGGCGCTGACTGTTCCTGAAAAAGGATTGTTTTCAGGTCTTCGAGAACATTCTCGCCTTGAACCCCCTTTTACCAACTTCCTGCAATATGAATGAGATGGCAACATGCTTGCCATCACCCGGGAGGCTATTACCTCCAAACCGACCTGGGGGTTTGAGGTCGAGCAAGCGACTAAATCTTGCAAGAAGCGCTTGGCAAATATGGTGCTAAAACCACACCGTAAGGATTAAAAGAGGAATTAAAATAAATTTTCAATCCTTGCTCAAATAAACGTCTCCCCCGTTGGCCAACGAAGAAGGGTCCTGTCACTGTGATCCGTGATCGAAGATGACTTCGGGGGGATGTTCAAGAATTCCTAGCTTTTCGCGTTTGAGAGAATCGCTAAACATCCCAACCCATCTCCGACTCCCACGTCTCGCACATATCCGCTTTGGTGTTCCGGAAGTGAGACCCCTAACGGGCTAGTGGCCGTCTAAACTATCGAAAGTGATGTCATACTTTTGCCAAGTTTTACCCAATGAACGTGTCTGTACCGTTTGTCTGTCCCCGCCTGGCTGGTCATCCCTTGCCGTCTCACTCCAACCCCGCCGAAGAACTCAAGAGACCATCAGCAGCTGCACGTTGACAAAGTTTATGGTCGTGCTCGTGACCGAAGTGTGTGCTTCCTGCATCCTGTACCTACCATCTAGCCGGAGTTTTCCCAGCGGCACATAGTGGGACGGATGCATGAGATGACGGTTAAATGATGTGTCGATTTTTTGAAAACTGATGAATTCCTCACTTGGTATCAGATATATTATTGTTCATACCATTGAACTTCTTTAGAAGAATTCCTTTAGGAATACAAAAAAAAATCTTTAGGTGTTTCTGAAACAATACCTTAAAAAGTTCCAGGAATAATCTCTGAAGAAATTGTTGGAGAAATTAAGAAATTAATGGAATTCATGTAGGAACTTCTCTAACATACCGAATATAGGTACTTTATTCCTGGGGAAATGTCCAGAGAAATTTCTAAAAGAATCTACTAACTAACCATTCTTGTAGTAGGATCCCAGAAACCCTAATCCTAGAAAGAATTCTTGGAGCAAGACCAGAAGCCATTCAAGGAGGAGCTCTAAAATAAATTTTTGTTAAAAAAATCCAGAAAAATAAAATTCTTAGAGTAATCCTTGAAGGAATC
This sequence comes from Aedes albopictus, assembly GCF_035046485.1. NCBI lineage: Eukaryota > Metazoa > Arthropoda > Insecta > Diptera > Culicidae > Aedes > Aedes albopictus. The sequence continues at coordinate 121,413,741 of NC_085138.1, forward strand.
CATTCCGTGTCTAATTTCCTTCCAATACTATCATTACAGTCATATTGAAGTATTTTACAAGAAAAAAGTTCATTCTACTGTGCTCATTTTGACTTTCATGTAAGGGTTTCATCCCGCTGTGCGGCGTGGTGTGTTGCTGCTGCCGGACGGTTATTCGCTCTGGAAGCGCTGGGAAATCTTTGTGCGGGATAACTTCAGAAACAGAAACCAGGATGTCGGAATGGTAGCTGCGCGCCGGAATGGGCCAGCAGTAGGGTGGAGCAAGGCGCAAGGTGCCAGCCAAGAGACAATGTATGCACTGGGATTAGAAAGGACAAAAGTGTTAAGGAAAGTTTTATCGCCTCTGTTGACATGTTGGGCTAAAGTTGAATGTTTTTTCACCACGATGACAACGCGGCGGCGTGGCAGTGATGCTGCTGCCTGCTGGATGGCCAACGACCGGAGATGGCTCTGCTGAACAACGAACAAGTTTTTTGCAAGATTGGAATGAGGTGCGGTGTTGACGATCTGTCATTGGAGAGACGGAAGTTTCTTTTATGGGGATGGAGTGTTGTTGTCTAGCTGGTTGAAGGTGTTGGACAAAGTCGATAATTCGATTTCTGATGCTTCAAATTTGACAAAAGCTGTGAAGAAATACGTGCCCAAAATGTCAATTACATATTGTTATTAACCCTTCAGGACGCGCGCCGTTGTAAAAAGTACAACACCACCTAAAATTCGCGCTCGTCGTATACAGTAGTGCGAGCAAGGTGCAGTTTCAGCAACTTGATTGCGTGCGCCCTTAAAGGTTAACGTCTATCAAATTTTTAACATTCCTACGTTCTCTTTCTTAGGGAAACACTTCAGATGAGAAAAAGCTTTAGATACGCCACGTTCCACAGTACCAGGCCCGGGATGGAGCCCTGAGGTATCCCCGCGATGATTTTGTAGCTCCTCTCACCTTCCTCAGTGCCATAGAATTGGACCCTGTTCTGGAAGTTGCTCTCAAGTATCCGGCATAGGCTAACCGGGACTCCTAGGTGGTGTATGATGCACTTGATGGCGGTCCAGCAGACGCTGTGGAATGTATTCTTTGCGTTTAGTGTAACGACCGCGCAATAGCGGATTCCCATTCGGTTCTTTTGGAGCGCTATCTCGACTGTTTTGGTTACAGCCCTAATAGCGTTCACCGCCGATCGACCCTTCCGGAAGCCAAACTGGTTATTCGAGAGGCCAGAGTCATCGGGTCTCTCGGTATAGACCTTCAGCCTCGACAGAATGATCCGTTCCAACAGTTTCCTGTCGTTGTCCAGAAAGCAGATAGGTCTGAAACAGACACTGCATGTAGACATGTGTGCCGACTATATCTTACTCGGCGGCGGCGTGAGGGCCATTTTTGGTCGGCGGCGGCGGCGTCATCGGCGTCACGCCGGTGGCAACTTTCAGCGGCGGCGGCGGTGGCGGCGTGAATCGGCGTGACCGTAATTTCTCCATGTAGTCAACATTGGCGAAGCAAAGAAGTTGTCAATACGCTCAAAAATTTGTAGCGTGGGCTTTATGGGCCATGACCATAAATTATTATTTAGACTTAGGAACCCTTGAAGGTTTTGCTGGAGGAATCCCTGGACATTTGCTTGGAGGAATCTTGAAGGAACTTCAGAAGGAATCTCTGAAGAAACTCCTGGAGGAATCTCTGAAAAATTTGTGAAGGACCTGGAGGAAGTACTGGACTAATCCCTGAAGGAATTTCTGCAGGAATCCCTGGTGGTGCACGAATCTCTCTTGGAGAGATCCCTGTAGGAACTTCTAAAAAATACTCTGATTGGAAGTTTAAAGGAATTTCAGTAGGACTTCCAGGAGGAATCCCTGGAAAAAATCAATAAGGAATCCCCGAAAAAATTACAAGAGGAGTCCTCGAAGAAATTCCAAGAAGAATCCCCGAAGATATTCCTGTAAAAATTCTCGAAAATCAGGGAAAACATTTGGAAGAATTTCAGAAAGAAACCCATAGCAATTCTAGTAGAAATCCCCAAAGAAATTCCTAGAGATATCTCCAAAGGATTTGTGGGAGAAATCAAATCGAAGAATATCCAGGAGGAATCTTCGAAGGAATACCAGGAGAAATCCACGAAATAATACAAGGATGAATCCTCGAAAGAGCTCGTGAAGGAAGCTGCGAATGAATCCTCGAAGGAATAGAGAGAGGAATCCCCGAATAATTCCAGAAGGAAACCCCAAAGTATTCCGGGAGAAATCCCCGAAGGAACTTCAGGATGAATCCCCGAACGAATTCCAGGAGGATTCTTTGAAGGAATTCTAGGATAAGTCGCTGAAAATAGTTCAGGTGGAATCCCCGTAGGAAGTCCAGGAGGATTTTTTTAATAATTCCAATAGGCATCCTCTAAGGAATTCAAGGAGGAGTTCCAGCAGGAATCTACGAAGGAAGTCCAGAAGGAATCCTCGAAGGTATTTCATGAAGAATCTATGAAGGAATTCCAGATGGAATCCCCGATGAAATTCCAGGAGTAATCCTTGTAGAATTTTCAGAAGGAATCTCTGAAGGAATTCCAGAAGTAAAGGATTTCCTGGCGGATTCCCCAAATATTTTTTAAGAGGATTCCCCGAAGGAATTCCAGGAGGAATCTTTGATAGATATCCAGGGGCAGTCTTTCTAAAAATGGGGAAAGATTTCCGAGAGGAATCCTTGAAGGATTTTCAGGATGAATCCCTGGAAGAATTCCTGGAGAAATTCCGGAAAGAAATCCTTAAGAATACCCTGGAAGAAAACCTGGCCAAATTATTGCAGGAGCCCTATGAGAGATCATTCAAGGAAATCCTGCAGATATGACTGATTAAAATTCTTAGGAAATGCTTGAGGGAATTCCTAGAAGAATCACTGAAGAAACTTCTGTAGGAATTCCAACAGAAACTTCTGGAGAATTATTTGCTGTAACTCTTGAAGGCATCCGTGAATTCTCCTAGAAAAACTCTCTGAGAGAACTCCAGGAGCGTTCCTTAGAACAACTCCTGAAAGAATTCCTAAATGATCTTCTCGAAAAACCCCCTACGCAACTCCTGGAGGAATCATTGAAGGAACTTCTGGACTAATCCCTGAATGAACTTCTGGGAGATTCCCTGAAGAAGATTCAGGAGGAATTCTCGAAGGAATTCCAGGAAGAATTACCGAAAAACATTCAGGCTGGAATTTCCGAGGGAATTGCAGGAGAAGTTCGCGAAATAATTCCATGAGGAATCCCCGAAGTAATTCCAGGTGAAATCCCCGGTGGAAATTCAGGAGGAATCCTCGAAGGATTTCAAGGAGGGATTACTGAATGAATTTCAGGATGATGCCCCGAAGAAAGACCAGGAGGATTCCCCGAAGGAAATCCATGAAGAATACCCAAAGAAATATAAAGAGGCAGGAGAAATCTCCCAAGGAATTCCATAAGGAATCCTTGGTGGAATTCCACGAGGAATCCCTAAAGAATACCAGGAGGAATTCCCAATGGAATTCCAGGAGGAATGCCCAGGGGAAATTCAGGAGGAGCCCCCAAGGAAGCCAAAAAGGAATCCTCGAATCAAATCCAGGAGGATCCGCGAAGGAGTAACATCAAGGAATTCTTAAAGGAAACGCCAAAAACAAAATCTGAGAGGAATTCCGAAGAAATTCCTGGAGTAATTCTCGAATGAATTCAAGGAGGAAGCCCCAAAGGAATTCCAGAAGTCATCCCCGAAGAAATTTCATGAGGAGTCCTTGAAGGAATTTCCGCAGAAATCCCCTCATTCCAGGAGGAATTCCCAAAGAAATTCTAGGAAGCTGCTTTGTTGGAAGTCCAGAAGGAATCCCTGATGGAAATCTATGAGGAATACCCGAAGGAATTCCAGGAGGCAGGAGGAATCCCCGAATGAAACGCACGAGGAATTCTCGAGGGAATTCCAGGAGCAATCCCCAGTGGAAGTCCAAGAGGAATTTACGATAGGAGTCCAGGAGGTTCTCGAAGGAAGCCAAAGAGGAATCCTCGAATAAATTTCAGAAGTATCCCCGAAGTACACCGTGTCCAATAAGTTCTCATACAAAATGCAAATTTAGAAAATATAATTTTATTTCACATCTGTGAGTCATATTTTCAAAATGAATGCAAGTATTGAAGGGCCACACAATACTGATTAAATAAAGCATTCGGTTTGGAATGACGTTATTTTCTATTTGTTTTTATAAGCCTAGCAATGCACTTCCGTTTTCTGAAACTCGTTAGTTCCGGCACGCTAGAAAAATGTTCGAAAAGTTTTTCATTCTACGGTAGCTAAATAAATTCCATAAGGTTAAATTTTGAGTTTTATCCCAAGTATTGTACCAAATGTATATACTAATAATACAATTTTAACGATGATATGGTAAGAAATTGGCAAGTAAGCTCAACTTAGGCTGATTTTCTTGAAAATGACCGTTATAATAAAGATAAACATCATAAAACGTAAATTTTGGACAAAATTTACCACAATGGGAACACAAGCATGTTTTAGAAGTGAGAATAGTGTGAATCAACAAGTTTAGATGCAGCCATGCTTCTAACACAACATATCTCATTGAAACAAATAAATGAACATTTTTGTTTTATTTATGGTTCATTTTGTACAAAATAAAATGGCTTTGTTCTTCACCAATACAGAACCTTTTTTTTCTTCTCTTCTGGTCATAGTTGCTACTAGCAATGGTCAGGACAGGAACCTAATTTGTTTCAACTTAAAACCATTACTCTTTAAAATGGGATGAAATATCAATGAAATGACGTGCGTGCCAGCTGAAATGGACTTACGTCACAAAAGCGATCAACAGAGAAGGACAAAGGACAGTTAATTCCAAAACATATGCTGTATTTGATCAGTGTAAGATGCCCTTTCAATAAATAAATTTACTTTGAAAATCCTAATTACAGATGTGAAATTAATTTAATTTTATTTTGTATGAGAACTTATTGGACACGGTGTATATCAAGGAATTCCAGGACGGTTCGCCGATGAAATTTTGAGAGGAATCCCTGAAGGAATTTCAGAAGAAATCTTCGAAGGATTTCCTGACGAAAATCCACGAAGGATTTTCAATCACTGAATGAATGCCAGGAGGAATTATTAGAAGATATCCAGAGGGAATCTTTCCAGAAAGGAGGAAAGATTTACGGGAGGTATTCTAGAAAAAATTTCCAGGAGGAGTCCCCGAAGAATTTCCAGGTGGAATTCCAGAAGGAATTCCTGGAGGAATTCCACAAGGAAATCCTGAAAGATTCCTTGAAAGAAATCTTGGTAGAGTTCTTGTGCGAACTCCATGAGAGATCATTCAAGCTACTTCTGGAGATATGCTTGATTATGATACTTCGGAAATTTTAAAAGAAACTCCTAGAAGAATCCCCGAAGAGACTCCTGTAGGAATTACCGAAAAAACTTCTGGATAAATCTTCGATGCAACTCCTGGAGTAATCTGAAAATGTTCCTGAAAAAATCTCCGGAAGAATTGCAGCTGCAGGAGCGATCCCTGGAACAACTCTTGAAAGAATCCTGAAATGAACTTCTAGAGGAATCCCCTAAAGAACTCCTGGAGGTATCTTAGATGGAGCTCCTGGAATAATCCCCGAATGAACTTTTGTAAAAGTCTGCTAGAGAGATCCCTATAGGAACAAATCTCTAATTGGGATTCTAGAGGAATTCCTGAAGGAACTACTGGATTAATTCCTGAAGAACCTGCTGTCGGAATTCCTGAGAGATCTTCCAAAAAATCCATGCGCCCAGGGACATCCCTGAGTGCTCCTGAATGAATCTCTGGACACCTTTAACCCTTATGTGGCCGACAGGGTACCCGGGTACCCAGCGCCCATTTGAAAAGCATGGTGTAGAAAAAAGCAAAAAAAATGTCGGACACATAACGGTTAAAGGAAGTTCTGTAGAAAAAGTTGATTGGAATTTTAGAGGTATCTTCGAGGGAACATTAGGAAGCAGAAAATGGATGATGAGGCATCGGTTATTGCAGTCAAAATGCTATAATAGTGATCGTGATATTTTTTGTCTCAACTTTATGTAAACTTTATTTTGTTCGGCGCGAAAAATGAAAAACGGTGGCGTGACAAAAAGCGTATGGCGCGCCGCCGATACCTCGTTCGGCGTCGGCGTGAGACAAAAAGTGTCGGCGGCGGCGGAGTGGCGCGGCGGCGCACAGGTCTAACTGCATGCCGACGGGTCACCAATCTTTGCCTTTTCCACCTCTCCGGAAATTCGCCTCTGTCTAGGCACACCTGCATAGTTATTCTAAACATGCCCAAGCTAGCCTTGATGACCGTCTTAATGCCCACTGTCGGGATACCGTCCGGACCCGGAGCCTTAATCAACTCAAGTAACTTCGCTATTGCTATGAGTTCGTCGTTCATTACCGGGGTGAACTCGCTTTGGACGGTTTGGCCATAGGGGACAGATGCCCATGGTCTTGTATCATGGCGCGGGAACACACTTAATTTATTTCGCCGAGGTCAGCAAAAAAAATTGCCGAGAATCCAACAGCTGAGAGCTCAGTAAAAATCTCGGCCAAAGTTCAAATTGCTGACTGGACTGCAAACTAGGAGAAGCTCAACTGTCAAACTTTGACGAACACTTCGGTAATGCATTACCGAGAATTACGGCACGCAGTAGTACCGTAGTATCGAAGTTCAGTAAATTAATATTTTCTTTTCGGATTATAAATAAGAAGAAGAAAAGCAAATTAAATTTTATGAATGATTTTTATTGTCTTTTATTCTCCTGGAAAACGATGCGTTAGATACTTGGTCCGAACTTTTTTATTAACGATTTGGAGATAAACAAACTGCGCGGTGAGGTGCACACAATCAGGATTCCGGCAGTGTGGCGTTTCCCTTTTCACAAAGAGACAGACTGTAAAGAAACCAAGAAAAATAACACATATGTTTTAACACCAGTTTTAGAATACACAATTTAGTAAGTAAAAGAACTCAGTTACATTACTTACCCAGGTTGTAATTCCAGCGATGGAAGCAACTTCCTTCCTTTTTTTTCTTCGAAGCTGGCTCCCGATTTCAGACAGTACATGTTGCTAAGTGTTTGACAGTTGCTATTTACCGAGCCTGAGCAAACTTAGTCGATTGCCGATTGATGTTGCAAAATATATTGCCGAGATTCAGTAATTCATGTAAATTATTAAATTTCGTTGATTTCAGTGACATATTTTTGATGAACTGTCAAATTTTAACGACATTCCAGCAAAAACTTGCTTTACCGATTGAGTTCGTTATTTCAGATTACCGAGATCAAATTTTTAGATTAAGTGTGAACAACGCGCCCTTCGTTTGGGCCATAACTACTCTATCGGCGTCACCCCAAGGAATCGTGTTGGCTGCCTGGCAGAGATTTTCGAAGTACGCGCGCTTACTAGCCTCAATCTCTTTGTTCAGTGCCAGTTAAGACACACTGTAGGCCTCACTTCACTCCATTCTCCATTCTATCGGTGCGAGCTCTTTGCATCTTCCAGCAGAATTTTGGGCAGCAGGGACAGGAGTCCAAGGGCTTGACGAACCCCCTTCTGCGAGTCAGGTGGGAGCCTAGGATTCTTTTCTAAGCTAATTATATCCACACACACACGTGTGAACTGATCACCTTTGGCACCAGGAGGTGACCGAGTACCGGGGCATATGGATTGATCAAGTGGAGTAAGCCTAGGCGTGGCGGGGACCCAGCAGTGGGCTCCATTTGGCCTCTTCAGAGATTCCTTACATCCGGAAGCAACTTGAAAAGTGTCACACCAGTGTGTTCCTGATCACGGCATACTGGCCTTGCTTTATAATTGGTAACTGAGACGGTACACGCTTAGCTAATTTGAAACGGTGGATGAGTTAATGTCGGCCCTGTCTTCCGTACTATAAAACCATGGCGTGTCGTTACAGTACGTTCCTGACCTGTATCCAGCTAAGATAACTAACTAGGTGAAAGTAGGTTCAGATGAACACTCCTGATTAGCGCTGCTCCGGCTCTGAGCTCAATCCCCATAAGGGCCTGTTCCAACCCTCTGGGTGGCCTCTCTGCTTGCATAGATAACCACCAGGATTATTGGCGACTACTTTACGCTGTCCGTCACGGATCTACGGGGGACCCAACAGCAATTAGTACTTATACCTAAAACCAAGTAATTGAAAATGGAACGACGGTACAGATGGAACGGAATTGGACCTGTTCTCGTGAGGAGCATTGTCGAGAACGCCTTTACGAGGGATGGGCAGGCTGCAGGACGTTCAACAAGAGAAGCACGAGGCACAGACACCAGCCGAGGAAGCCCAGATGACCGGCGCAGACCTCACATAAGTGCAACAGGAGTAGGCTACCGAAGATGTTGGTAGTTGCCGAACAGCTAGACGAACCAGTCGGCTTCAGGAGTGGGCGGACTAACATCAGCAAAGACCTGAAACAGGGCCTGCTGAAGCTCCACAAATCGCTAGCTCTGGCCAAGAAGGCGTACGATCTTCTTGTCGAAGAGTGGCGTACGGCAGACGCGAGCAGAGAAGGGCGGTCCACCCAAACGGACGGCTTCTTCTTTGCTAGTAACGCGATAATGGCGCATGAGACCATGCAGCTCGTCGGTGCTGTAACGGAGAGGTCAAACGTCCCTGCGGTTCGTGCTGCATGGTCGAAACATGTCAAGGAGACGTAGTCCGTGGGGTCAAGAAGCATTTGGCCGAGGCGGGCGGAAAGCCGAAGAAGAAGAAAGGGACGACCAGCGCGAGCAACCACTCACCCAAGTCGGTTGCGAAACGCGCAAAGAGCAGGGAAATCCAGCCCCAGAAGAAACGGTGTCTTTTTATTAAGAAGGAGTTGAGAAAAGGAATCCAGCTCACAAGCGGGAACGGAGCGACGCGCTGGTCTTCAAAAAAAGAGACGGATACATTCTGAGGGCCATGCGAGGTGGAAGTCGTCTCTCACCACTGGGCGCGGATATAAAAAGCATTCCGCGCACCATGACTGGAGAGATGATGCAAGTGCTGAAGAAAGAGGCGACCAATCAAGGCACCTCCTACAAGGCATTAGCTCAGAAGGTATTGGGCGAAAAAGTGCAGGTGACAGCCCTACCTCATGCTTCCACGGGTCAAGATATGACAGAGACCGCCAGCTAAGAGTTGTGTGCTTAGCTGGTAGTGCAGCCTGGCCACTTTTGTCCTTCTGACTTCAGCTAAATTGAGGAGGTAAGTCTACAGCGTCTGTTCACCAAGGAGGTGCAGCTCAAACAGCGTCTGTTCTGGCATCCAGCAGCTAAGTATGAAATGCTCCTCCACAGGAAGCTATACCTAAGGTGGCAGCCCCACCACGGTGTATAGGGAGAGCACGTCATGGAACGCCATGGTCTCGGAGAAATTAGTGAAAACGGAGAGCTGTTTGCAGAGTTCTGTGGCAGCAGTGACATGGTGAATGGAGGATCGCTCTTTCCTCATCGACCAGTGAACAAAGTGACATGGGTTTTCCGTGATGGCGTCACGGAAAATCAATTCGACCACATCTGCATCAGCCGAAAATTGAGGCGGAGCCTTCTTGATGTGCGGAACAAACGTAGCGCCGACATTGCGTCCAACCATCATCTCCTAATTGGTGAGATCCGACTGCGCATTGCCAGGATCCAGCGACAAGAGGAGAAAATCGGACGCCGGTTCAACACACGCCGACTGGAAGGCGCTGCGGTGAAAAGGTTCTTCGTCGAGGAGCTAGAGAACCGTGCTGCGGATATTCCAGCAGGTGGAAGCGTAGAAGATCAATGGAGCGCCATCAAGAGCGCCTTTATCGCCACCGGCGAGAATAATTTGGGTGAGTGTAACATGAGCATTCTGCACATGTTGCCGAAACCGTTTATCCACATATCGTGGGAAGCCGTGCTAGTTCCCATGCCATAAATTATTCTGATTCGACACAAAATGTGCATTTATCCAAAGGCATAATCGATGCATTGTCGTCAACCGACTTTGCTAGAATTGCCCTCTCCGCATTTCTCTCTTCTTTAGCCAAATTCTCTCACACTAACACCAATCACAATTGGTGATCGTTCATATAATAATTATGTAAAACTCCAAGCACCTCCAGTAGGAAAGTCTGTAGAAGTTTAAGGAAAAAATAATACAAGACAGAATGATTTCAACCTCCAACGTAACTGGTTCAATTGTGCTTACGAGATATCACGGTCCACTAATTACTACTTTTACACTACGCACCCGGAGAAAGCAGTGGATGACAGATGATACCTGGAGGAAGAAAGCCGCAAACACCGGTAACATTCGTCTCCTCTACGATGTTTCACGTCACCTTAGTGGGACTAAGATGAATGCTACGATGCCCGTGAACGACACGTCTGAACAGTTACTGACCGACCCGGCTGACCAGTTGAAACGCTGGTTCGAGCACGTTGGACACCTTTTTCAAGTATGGGTCGCGCCCTCAACACCTCAGCATGATCCGCCAAGGGTTCGACGCATAACCCGTTTCAACACCGAAGCTCCATCAGTGCAGGAGATAGAAACAGCCATCCGTAGCATGAAATCGAACAGGGCCCCAGGGGTCGATCGCATATCAGCTGAGATGCTCAAAGCTAACCCCGTTTTCGGCCGACTGGATGCAAGACGTCTTAATTAAGGTACCCAAAAAGGGTGACCTGACTGTATGCGATAATTGGCGGGGCATCATGTTACTGGGTATGGTTTTCAAAGTCCTCTTCAAAGTGATCCTTAGCCAGATACAGGAGAAGATTGCGCAACTCTCCGATGGCAGCAAGCAGGATTCCGTGCCGGACGATCCTGTGTGGACCAAATTGTCACGGTCCGTATCATCCTGGAGCAAATCAATTAATTCCAAGAGTCTCTCTACCTGGTGTTCATTGATTACGAAAAAGCTTTTGACCGTCTCAATCACGGAAACATGTGGGAAGCCTTCAGGCGAAAGAGTGTGCCTGAGAAAATCATCAGCCTCATTGAAGCACAGTACAGGGCAATTTCGTGCAGAGTGCTGCACAACGGTGTTTTGTCCGATCCCATCCGGGTTGTTGGAGTGAGGCAAGGATGTATCCTATCACCACTACTGTTCCTCATCGTAATCGACGAGATCCTGGTAGGTGCAATTGACCGTGAACCAAATCGTGGATTGCTGTGGCTGCCCATTACCATGGAGCACCTAAATGACTTCGAATTGTTTGATGACGTTGCTCTCCTAGCTCAACGGCGCTCTGTGATATGCAGAGCAAGCTCGGTGATCTTGCCAATCACTCCTCAGCGGCAGGTCTTACCATCAACGACAACAAGACCAAATTGTTGGATGTAAACACGGTCAACCCTTCCAGCTTTACGGTAGCTGAGCAACATGGGGTGGGACACTCGATCTCATATTAGAAATATTAACGATATTAATGCCGGTATTAAAAATATTATCAAGTAATCATTGCTTTTTTGCCGTTGTTTATAGATGTCAAAACATTCACAGCCGTAAGTTTCCAAAATATTTTAAGCTTTCGATACGACAAAAAATCCCTAATTCCTCTATGGCTGATTCATTGCAGGTCGGACAATCGAAAGGAATTCGTCTCAGTGGCAGCCGGGCAGTGTCCTACATGACTGTATACTACTAGTGAGAGCTAATGATGGCGTTCATACAAAGCCAAATTTGATTGTACGACATTTCCCCGAAAACCAGTTCCCCGAATGTACCGTTTCCCCGAAATATTTATAATACTGTTTTTAGTACTGGTTTCTGATCATTTTCTTGATTAATTCCATTGTCTGAACTAGTCATTGGAACGAAGTAGCGGAAAGTTAGCCTGGGTACAAAGTGTGCTGATGTGTAGTCTTTAGAAAGATATCAATATCAAGGAAACTTTCACATCTCATTGATATTGTGTATTCCCTCTTACCATGAATTCTTCGAGATATAATGTTCTTCATGATGCTTCAATGAGGTGTGCTTTTTTAAAATATGGGTCATTCTTTTCTGTTGAACTGATTGAAAATGACATGGCACTTAATTAAGAACACGCTCATCATAATTTTCCCTTCTTTCATTCATAGGCTGTTCTATCTATTTATTTTTAAATTTTCAATCGATGAAAACGCCCTTTAGACACATAACCTTTAAAACGAGTCATCGTGATTGTAGTAGTAATCTGCTAAAGTTCATTGTCATTGTAAAACACATGATCCAGATGGCTTCAACTTTAAGTCTTAAAGTATTCTTGCTAGCGAATGAAGTCTATGAGCACAATTTTAATGTGTATTAACAGGCTTTAAAACAAAAGTCAATGTGTTTAACAAATAGATTTGAAGCTAAGAAGCACTCTTCAGTTTTTTTGTAAATCAATGGATCAATCATGACCGAAGTAGCATTAAGAATTGACAATTCTACAGAACATACTAGTAGTTAGACCGCCGGCAATATTTTGAAAGAACAGTATATGATGAAAGAAGGGATGTTTGATGAAGATTTCTACTATAATGCCTACAGATACCTACTAGAACAGTCGATCACAAAAAAGAAATAAATATAGCAGCAGTCAAATTACTGATGATTAATTGAGCTGTTCAACTTGAAAGAACAGCCTATGTTTGAAAGAAGGAAAATTTTATTAAATGAAAGGTTATCAATCTGGCTAAAAAGACGCTGCTGGATCTTTAGGCAGAAGTATGTCAGGCCGAAGTACGTTAGGCTGCAATCATTAGGCCGAAAGTATCATTACGCCGGACGAGCATCATTACGATTGAGTTGAAAGCCAAGAAAAAAAAACAGTTTGGTCATATATAACCCAATACTTAAAAGAATAGCCGACTTCTCAAAGAAGGGTAATCTGTCATGGGACAGTCAGTGGTTTGATAAATTACTACCGTCAATAAGCTATGCAATATTACAACTAAAAACAACTGTGTGTTATAAAAAGAGGCGAAATTATCAGGTGCAATATTGGCAGAGTGATCACTTCCCAAGTAACATTGTTAAGTCAAATACACTAGAAGAGGTTCTTAGAGCCATATTAGAACAAATAATAGATAGAAAGATTTATGGCGGTTTTCAAAACCTCTACAAGACTAATTGCCTATCAACATATTACTGGGGTTGATCATCAGTTCTTCAGTGACAGTATAACATCAACATCAAGAAATCATCTATGTGAGAAAAGGGAAAAGGATAAAAGAATATTGTAAAATCATGGAAGTATATCCTAGTATCCATAGAATTCCCTAGTTTCGAGGAATGGAAAACACTCAAGGGACTCAAACATCTTCTAGGCCTTTGAAAACAAATTTTAACATCGTTTATGTAGAAAATTAAAAAGAAGGACTACTGACCCACTCTACCCTATGAACTTCAGCTTCGCAACCCATTCGGCTTAACGTACTTCGGTCTGACGTACTTTGGCTAAGCGTACTTCGTCCTAAAGACCGGATGCCCCTAGTTGTGCATTGGGTCAATGTTAAATGGCATACACAACAATCTTTTCGGGGAACCGGTACATTCGAGGAAACAGTATATTCGGGGAAACGGTACATTCGGGGAAACATTTTTCGGGGAAATGGTACATTCGGGGAAAAAACTTTCGGGGAAACTTCATTTGGGGAACTGGTTTTCTGGGAAATGTCGTGCAATCCCAAATTTGCTTCATATACTAATGCCCTCCTGCGTGTTTTTTATCTTCCGGTCTGGACAACACGGGATTTGTGTGAACATTTCAGGGAATATACGAAAACTTGACAGTACAGGAAAAATCGGATTAGCGGAACTACTAGAGGGTAACGGGCTAACATTTATTAAATAATCATCGGTTGCTTCATGTGCAAAATTACAAGCAGAAGTTTGCAAGGAAACCCTTGGAAGGCTGAATGACCGACAGTCCACCCGCCGCTAATTTGCTTTAAAAGAAAATTTCCTGACTAAATTCCGGAAGACTTCCATTTACAATTTCGGGAATATGGTGTTATTGTCTGAACTAATGGATGAGTTGGAAGGACTTTGTACCATAATTCTCGGTAAAGTTTCCAAAAATGTTACTGCCGAGATTATTAGCAGAATCTTTAAAATTAAATTCATTAGGGATGGATTTGATTTCGGTGCCCAGCACATTCTCTATGCGTCGAAGGTGTAAATGATCTTCGTTGATGATCAGATTGATGGAAGTTGTCAGTAGTATTTATGTTTGAGAAAATCACAGCTGCCTTGATGTGCATCCTGAATATTACTGCATTAATATAATATTAATTTAATATTAATGGATATTACCGCCAATATTAATGAGTGTCCCACCCCATGCTGAGCAATCAGTGGAGAATGTTGAAAGCTTCCAATATCCTGGTAGCCAAATGGCGGCCGATGGCGGCACCAAGATCGACATAGGTGCACGGATCAAGAAGGCTAGAGCTGCTTTTGAGAGTTTGAGAAATGTATGGAAAAACAACCACATCAGTCGACGCACCAAAATTCGATTTTTTAACTCGAACGTGAAATCTGTTCTGCTATACGCCAGTGAAACTTGGTGTGTATCAGTGGAGAACACTTAACGGCTGCAGGTCTTCATCAATAGATACCTGCGGTATATAATTCGTGCATGGTGGCTTCATAATTTGATCTCCATCGTGGAGCTCCATCGTCGATGTCATCAAAAGCCGATAGCGACAGAAATCCGGGAGCGAAAGTGGAGGTGGGTCGGCCACACACTTCGCCAGGGTGGAAACGTAATCTGCAAGCAAGCGTTAGATTGGAACCCAGTAGGACATTGCAGGGCCCATATAGCCGAGGCGGTAAACGCACGGGTATTCAGCATGACCATGCTGAGGGTGACGGGTTCGATTCCCGGTCGGTCCAGGATCTTTTCGTAAAGGAAATTTCCTTGACTTCCTTGGGCATAGAGTATCTTCGTGCCTGCCACACGATATACGCATGCAAAATGGTCATTGGAAGAGGAAGCTCTCAGTTAATAACTGTGGAAGTGCTCATAGAACACTAAGCTGAGAAGCAGGCTTTGTCCCAATGAGGACGTTACGCCAAGAAGAGAGAGAGAGAGGACATTGCAGCAGAGGCAGGCGCATGGCGGTGCAGCCTCAACAACGAAATCAAGCAAGTCGACAGAAATTTGACCTGGCCACAGGTCAAGGCGATGGCTGGCAATCGCCCCGAATGGAAGTCTATCAATTCGGCCCTCTGCACCACCGTGGGTGCCCAGGACTCAAAGTTAGTAAGTGAGAGCCCTAACGGTGGAGGCGACTCTCTACGTGTAAAATCCTGGACGAGATCACCGACGAAGAGGAGCTCGCAGACGCAAGCAGCAGTGCGAGGTAGATACACCAAGTGCATCGATCCGCCTGTGAAAGGGTCCGGCAGGGACGCAGATCGCCACGATCAAGCTCCTTGTAGGGGTAGGTGAACAAGAGAACTGCAGTTTGGCAAAATCAAAGTAGGCTGGTCAGTGTGCCCGCTTAGCATGAACGAGCCGCCGGAGGCGTGTTTCAGGGCTTCAAACAAGAACACAAGTCGTGGACGTGTGAAGGCCCTGAAAGGAGTAAACTGAGTGCAAGGCCACATCGCCAGACAATGCAAATCGGCACCAAAATGCCTGATTTTCACGGCAAACAAGGGTCATACGACGGGTGGGCCTCTATGTCCAGGCACGCGAGTAGGTCGAGCCAACCGATGATAAGGCAGCTTACTCAGCTGAACCTGAACCACTGAGAAGTTGGACAATAGTTGCTGTGGCAGTCAGTCTCAAAGTCAAGTACAGACATCGCCATACTATCGGACCCATACCGCATTCCTCCCGATAACAGGAACTCTGAATAGCAAATAAGGCCAAGCTAGCGGCGATCCGTACAACCGGTCATTTTTCGGTCCAGGAAATAATTTTCATGCCGCACGAGGGCTTCGCAATAGCAAAGATCAACGGGGTGTTCTGCTGTAGTTGTTTTGGCATTTGTGGAGCGATATAACCTGCGAGGATCCAAAGAAGTTCCTCGGAACCCTAAACCGTGCATATAACGCCGCAATACCAAGGTGATCCCTACCCAGAAATAGACACAAACCGGTGTACTGTTGGTAACCAGAACTCGCAGATCTCTGCGCATCCTGGCTAAGAGCTGGAAGGAAGATGTGCAGTGCATATAATGTGGCAGGCACGCAGATACGCTATGCTCAAGGAAGTCAAAGAAATTTCCTTTATGAAAAGATCCAGGACCGACCGCCGTTTTGTGCATTTCACATAATCAGTCATATGTTTTCTACTAAATCTAGCTATTTTGAAATAGGTCACACCATTTTGAGCACTCGGATCCTTTTACCCCGCAAAACAAATTTAAACCTTCATTTGTAAACCAAGCCAGTCTGTAACCTACCACCATGTTGTCGGAAAGCAGCACCTGCTCCGGTTCCTGTTCGTTTCGAAAATGTCTTAATTTTTGTGCTGTTTGTTTCTGCGTTCTTGCCCCACAACCAACGGCAGGCCCATCTCCCGTTTCGTACTCTATAATTTTGGTTGTGCGGGTTGTCCGCCCGTCCACGCCGCCCTCTTTTGCGGTCGTTCGCCCAACCCGAACCCGAATGAGGATGGGCGCTGATTGTAATGTATGCTGTCTTCAAATTTACGACAACGACGGCAGGCAACAGGAAGATTGTTGCTTCGTCGTCGCGTCCGTCGTCGGTTGGATTGCGTGCTGATCTAGGGTTGAGGCGGAACAGAATAAAGGGGCGCGCGCGCGAGTTCCGTATCGTGTTTTGATCAGGGTCTATCGGAAAGATGGGCGTCCTCCAGAAGGCGACAAGCAGTATAATAACAAATCGCTCTCGGGGTCGATAATGATTATGAATTATTTTTGTCGACTGATAAGCATTTCGGTGCCGGGTTTTTCTTCTGCAACCCGAAAAAGGTTGCTTTTCTCCGAAAAACGGGATGCAATGGATTCCCGGGTAATTGGAATTTATGGAGATAGACTTTTCCAGTTGTGATACTCACCAGATTGCTCTTCGTCGTCAGGACAAAGGTATAGGCTGGGTGAATTTATATCTTTCATTGATGGAGCCTTTTGCCGATTGCTAAAGCTAGGAATTCAATCCGGGACCGAACTTTGGAAGCACAGATGAAGAAAGATTTCTATTTGTTCAGGATTTTGCTTGCAAATCCCTGCGGATGCCGACTCAATTTGCATACTAAATATCTCGGTTGTGAACATTCGAATGAGCTGGAGTAGGATTATAGGACGAATGCTACTCTGCTTCATAGTGTTCAAGCACATCGGCCTTGCTGCTACGTTACAAAGAGGTTTGGACAGGACTGAGAAATGCTTTGATTTGGAGGAGACACACTACACTGAATAATGTTATGTTATCCTGCTAGTGTTTTACTCGTGTCACTTTTTTTCATAAAAAAATGAGCAGATGGCATCAAAGTAAAATTAGATGCAAATGGTTATTTTTTATTAATGATGTAACAATAGTGGAGTGATAAATGTTGTAACCGCTTTATGAAGATCTACCTCAAAGTGTAAAGTTTCGGACACCAATTCTTGCAATCAATTATGGTTTCTTATCGACCCTACGATCGCATGAATAGATGGATAGAATATGTGTGACATTATAAAGAACAAGTGTTATTTGTACCCAAGACCCTTGCACGCTAGACGAGTGTTTGAAAATCTTGTTCCGGAATCAAGAATCACACTGATTTCGTCTGTTTTTGTCAAGCTGAAAAGCAGGCTCCGTCCTTGTTGGGAGGGACGTTACGTCAACGAGAAGGATAAGAAGAACAAAGAAAATAAAGATACATTTTGGGATGTAGCACATTTTTGTACTGCACATTTGTGAACAAATCGACTGTTTGAAGTCGGATGCAATTATGTCCCTTCCTAAGTGCTGAATTTTGTTTGCTAACAAACGAAAAATCTGGAAGAACACACGCTAACCAACCAGCGTTCACAATCGCTTCCTTGTTGTATTATTTGGCTTGTTTCCGAAATATAGCGGCAATCAGTCGTCAACGTTGCCGCCGGGGCCTATGATTATCGTCGTCACATCAGCTGCCGAGTAGGGACACGTACGCGGTTCTGTTCGAAGAAGAACGACGACGATGGTATAAGTGTTTGATTATAGGTTACACACAGATCGCACTGAACAAACGCTCGAAAAAGCAGTCCAGAAGGGAAGATGATGAAGAGATTAGACCAGGACGATTTCAGCGATAGCCACCGGGCGCGATAGGATATGATTATTGGTTTGAATTGCTGCGGGAGATGGCAGATGGGAACGATGGAACACACCAGGGCGATGACGATTGGGATGCGCACCAGAAGTGTATCTTCTGTAATCTTTGGTTTTTGAAGGATATGGTGATTATCGGGTGAAGCCCAATTTGCGTTGTTTTGTTTTATCATACGTAATGAACACGTTGTTCTTTGATGATTCTACTACCTTTTACAGCTTTGTAAGATTACATACATGTACTGTTCTAGAGTAAGGGAAGGGTACTGTAACGTTTTGCGTTCTTTTTAGTTAGTTTAATGGAATAAAACAAATAAATAGAATAAAAGTAATTTAAATTTATGTTGTATTAATGTTGACGATAAAGAAATATTTTATTTGTTCGTAAAATTGGTCCATCCCTGTTACTTATGCTCATGTATGTCGAAGCGTTTGTATTATCCGTTGCAAGAAAATAGAGAGCGAAAATGGTGCAAAATCGCTAATAGACCTCCGCTCGTACGTTTAATCGTTCTGGTGTCTTTTACGATAAGTGCGCGAATGGGTCAAAGAATACTGCGCCGAAAACACCAACACGATTTACCGTACTGGCGGAGGTATACGAGCACTTGCGCTCAAAAATTTTCGCGCAACGCATAATAAAAGCTTACGTGATTTGAACTTTTATAGCATCATGCTAATGGCGCGTATCTACTTTCTGGCGAATTACAGTCATACTGCAAATTTGTCGCCATGCATGAAAATCGCCATGCAGAAAATGTTGGCGCGATTTTTAATAATAGTCATCTAATTCAATAGTGGGACTTTTGAAAAGCGGCACAGTTTCTTAGCGCAACGATTGCTTCAAATCGATCATTTCGCTACAAGATCGGCTGGAAGACAGAAGTGCGCAAATTTAATTCGAAGTATCTACCAAGTTTGATTTTAGTTTGAGTTGAGTTTAAGTCAGTTTAATTGAAGTGAAGTTTGAAGTCTAGTTGAGTTTTTGGTGAAAGTTATTCTCCAATTTCTAAGGTAAAAGTAGTGAGTGAGTTTAAAAAGATTATAAGTGATGTTAAACGTATTTCTATGTGATTTCTTTCGTGTTTAGAGGACCGAGGTCCGCAAATTCGCGATTTCTGCAATTGATTTATTTCTCGAAGGAATTGAACTACGAAAAAAGGTAATTTTTTAATAATTAAATTAAAAGTGCTTAAGATTAACATGAATTCCTGTTGGACGTGTAGCGCCTAGCGCTTTTTTCGTACGGCTGGATTTTCGTGCTATTTCGGCGATCGTCATCGCCGAATCGGGGTGTTATTGGCGGAGTGAACCGCCCTTTCGTTTGTTGAACGCGACCCGTGTGCCCAGCTAAGGCCCGCCTTCAGAGGTAGCCAAACGGAGTGGAGTGAAGTCGCTAAGCTATTTTCCGTAGCGAGTAATCCCCCTCGGTCGCCAAAACCCGAAGGTAGGTCCAATTTCGTCCAACCCCGTGGACCAGGGAACGAGAGTTTTGGTTCGCGTGCAGCGTGTCGTCAATTGCACGCCGCGAACCCGGTCACAATCCAGGTACATAGGAGTAGTGGCATTCCCCGCTCGGTCATAGTTGGAACCTAAGTACGCGAAGCCGGGTCGCTGGGCTCTGTAGCTCTCCTATCGACTGGTGAGGGACCGTCCCGGGAATCGTACGGCATCCGCCGCATACTCTCGTCGAGATAAACCGGAAGCTTCCGTCCAGCCGCCACTCCCTCCGCAACGATAATACGGCCATAACGCACACGGGTCTCCTCGTCGTCGCTGCGCGCCAAAACGCAGCACCAACACGCCAGGTACCGCCATCTTTGAGAACCGAAGGACGCCATCATCGAGTCGTCGAGCTTCGTCGTCGCCCCGCCATCGATCGTCGTCAAAAAACCTGCGCAGGTACGTCAAGAGCTTCTTTTTTACATGGCCATGTTTGCTCTTTCCATTCCGTATTGAAATTTCCGTCCAACACGAATGAGTCGCCTAGAAATAAACGGTTAAATTTTTGAAATTTAGTTCAGTTACATTACGTTTTACGTTGCTTATTTTCAATAAACATACTCACTACCTTTAGTTACGTTTCGTTCCGTTAATCTGCTCGATTGAGTAAGCACCCCTTCGGCTCTCCCTAAGGTTCTGTTAGCCTGCGAAAGAGTAGAACTTAATCTTGCGTTTTTCGAAGCAATTCTGCCGTTTTTCGATGAACCGTTCGAAAACCATCCCTGAGAGGAATAGTCTCTAGCATAGTCGGGCATACTTCAACACGACCGGTGGTCTCTCTCTGAGAGTGGCGCTTAAGCCACCGCGCTTTATCGACCCTCAAGAATAGTTTAGCGAACGGTTACAGTACCAACCAAGTCAACGCTCTCAAAATCATCCTAATGAACGAACAAACGATCAAGCACACGAGTAATTCTGCTTGTATTATCATGTGAGCTCATATTTTTGTGCCAAACGTCGCAACTAGGACGAACCCTGTTTTTCAGCTTATCTTCTATGATCACAAAAATACAAAAACTCAGGTTTAGTCTAGTCTAGTCTAGTCTACACATACACAGCCATTCATTGAAAGAATCCTGGAAAATGATAGAATCGACTACTTCTAACATTTTTCTTGTCATTATCAATACTTGCAAGGCATCGGAGATGTATTACAAGTATTGAAGCGGCCAGGCCTACTGTGCAGCGTTATTGAATACAATTGAACAGCACTATGGAACGGCGACATCTCGTCAGCCGCTCCGTATCGTATGTGTAATAAATGTGAAGCAAAAACGTTGGGAGTGACGTTGCTAAGAAAGTTAATGTCACTCCGTTGGGGCTCCTCTTCTTCCTGGGATGGGACAAAGGTATTTATGGTATTAACCCCTTATGTCCTGGCTCGAAAGCCTAGGTTTAAGCGCCATTGCTCGCTCTCTGAAACGAGAAGAAAATATAACGATCCCTTCCCCGACTGGATTAAATACCCTGTATTATTAACCGACAAACTACTTAGAACCATAACTGCCAGTCTATTATGGAATCGGTAAAAGTTTGCACAATTTTATCTAAAATTTAGACAGTATTTTGTTATAAATATTAGGTAGGAATTCTCATAAGTGGACTGGTGGGGTAAATAGGACAGGGTACAGTTTCATGGCTTTTGTTGTTTTTCAAAATGTTTTAATGATTGAAGCTTATGCCTAAGCATGAATTATTATACTTTTGCTGATCTTGAACATTAAAATGAAATAAACCTCTTCAAAATGACAAAAACTTAATAAATCACGTGAAAAATCGGAAATGATGTAAAATCTGCCTATTATTGCTAAGGTTTTCTCGTTCGTAAGTTATTTTCAAATTATTACAAGTTTTACACCCTAAGCCAATAAAGTCCACGTGGATAAATATATTTGACAAAAAAAAAATTGTAAAAAAAGATTTGGAAATAATTTCAGCATAATCAGACCTTGGGGGTAAAATGGACAACCGGTTCAAATTTCACTAAAATTTCATATTTTTTTTTGCAAACTCCAGAATCATCAGCCGTCATACATATCGTGAGATAGTTGAAGTAAAAAGTTATAAAAAAATATTTTCTATCAATAAAATATAATTTTCATCCAAAGCAATGCTTGTTTTTTACACTATTTTTACAATAATTTTTAAAGTGTGTTTCAAAGTTTTCATTAAAAGTTTGAAAACAACAAAATAAAGGTATCGTATGAAATTTGATAGTTTGTAATTAAAAACAAACTGTTATATAACTTTTAACAACTTGTTCATTTTGCCCCATCGATTGTCCATTTCACCACCACCGATTTTTTCACGCTATTTTGATGAGTTTCACACGATGGACCCCTCCATTGAAGAACAGCACTCACCTGACCCGAGAACTCCGACACCAGATCGGAACCGCCTCCATTCAGTATTGGAAGATTCTGATTGAAAACGGCCCCGCTCCGGTGTCAGAGCCTCCTGGTCGGGTTTTTCCAATTCCATCAACCCACGCACCAATCGCAAATAAGAAAGAAAAACAGCACATCTTTAACACAAAATATTTAAGCCTTTAAATGGAATTCGCTCACCCGGGAAATGTATCAATGGAATCGTCTGCCTTCTCAATGTCGGCAAAAATACAAAAACTCAGGTTTGAATAAAATCTGATATTTCAAACGTAAATATTGCTGGGAAAATGAATTGCCTTACCACCTCAACGGTCTTGCCCGTTTATCGTGACATTATGTACTACCTTGACGAATCCGGTACTGTTCGGTTCCACCTAATAGCGTTTACTTTGGTTTTGACATTGACGAGGACGACATCTAGTATGGGCGGGTCTCAGTGTCTTTAGCAGGATCTGGCCCCGCTAGTTCGTGAAACGGCTTCCCTATTCCACGGCCCAAGCATTGAAGTCACCTAATATTTCTACCGGCCTTCGCCCTTTCAGTACAGTCGTCATACAGTCCAGCATCTGCGTCAACTGCTCGTTCGATTTGCGGAGGCGCATAACAACTACAGAAGAAGACTCCGTTTACTTTGGCGACCACGAGGCCCTCAAAGGTAGTAGACACCAAATCCTGGACGGAGTAATTACCCGGCATCCATATATGCGTCTCCCGCTCAGAAACCTGACAAAGCTGTTGCTGAGCCGCATCACAGTGGTTCAGGTTCAGCTGCGTTACCTGCACTGTGATTTGTTTACTGCGGCTTTCTTGAAGGCCGCCCGAGCAGGAGAAAATAGCTGAAGAATAACTAACTCAGGTATGGAAAACCGAATACCTACAACCTGAATTAGGTATTAAGTAGCCCTGCATAAGAGGTAAAATAATTAAAATGATAACTGGTGTGTATTCTGTGCATAACGCGTGAATAATGACATCAGGTATGGCAATACCTAAATAGTAATCGTCGATTTTTCCATACAAATAGCGATTTTTACATAATTGAATAATACCTCAAGCAGTCCTCAACACCAAACCAATAACTTGTTGAGGTATTTCATCAATACCTACAAAATACCAAAATAAGTTATTTTCAATACCTGGATAACCGACCAATACCTTGTCTTGGTATGATACCCGACTTTGGTATGCTCCAGTTATGTGTCAGTTATTCATTCCTGCTCGGGCGGACACCTTGGACCACCCGTTGAGAGCCTGTTGTCCGCGGATTTTCTGGTACAAATTAGACATGTGGGCAGACTCGTGCAGCCTTGTGCCTCTTGGACATTGGCGCCACATCTAATACAGAGTTTGCTCCTGTAAGAGCATTTGCAGTCCCATAACTTGTGTCCTGGTTCCAGACACCTAAAGCAAACCTCCGGAGACTCGTAAGAAGTTAGATGGCATACTGACCAGCCCACCTTGATCTTTCCTACTTTAACGGACTCATGTAGCTGCCCAAGTAACACAGAAAACATCTTTAGATATTTTAATTTTAAAAGATGTTTTTTAAGCATATTATAAGCGATTCATAATACATCTTGTGTTAGAATCTAGCTCTAAATATGTTAGGCGATAACAAACAGCTCCCAAAAATATCATTTGGGAATCCACGCATGAAATACTTTTATATTACAATTGAACAACAAAATAATCCAACACACGAAATAATGCAATCATGTCGCAACACTATAACGTAAAACAAGAAGAAGCTATTTGTAATTGGCTAGGGAATTTTTAGGATGCTAATCCTGATAACTTTTCCGTTTCACAGGCGCATAGACGGTGAGCGGTTCAAGGCAGTTGTTTGAAGACCCAGTAAAGTTTTCAAGAATTATCACAATATGCCGTGTTTTATTCTTGCGACCAGTGATTGCTTCTCAGTCGGGCCACCATCAACGATCGATTTATCGTATAACCTAATCCTACGATATGAACTCCGTCGCCCAAACAGCGAAAATATTGTAAAATCTGGTCAATTTACGCAAAAATAAAGCAGCTGCCTGAATCTATTTGGCCGCTCTAGTCATATCAACCTTCCAAAACAAACTGTAAGCTGTCCTGCAGCAAGATTTTGTTGATCCCGTTTTCTAGAATGAATCGAAGAGAACCAATTTCACATTGCCGGTACTGCGGGTATTGATTGCAGCTGCTGTTGAATACCTCCAGCTGGTATGAAACCCTCCACTCAGGACCACGTCTCACCGATCTGATATACGGCTTCGTAATTCTTCGTAAACATGGACCATCCGAAGTCCTCCGTTAACTATAATCCTCCGACAAACCACCGTGACCAACTCGCAACGATAGTGAGGTTACTGTTGGCAATGTTTTGATATTTTCACAGCTGTTATGTTTTTATGAATGTAGTTATATATAAGTTATTTTGACGTTGTAAAGATTTTCCTTAAACAAAAATATGGTTTTCTTTAAACAAAAATATGTACGGTTGAAAACATGTATTTTTGATGTATTATCAATGCTGTTAAAACTGTCTTCCACAAGCTGTTGTGGAGTTGCTATCGGAATGTAATTTAAGCGTAATCTCAACTTATTTCTAAACCCAAACACTGGAATTGTTGACAAATGTTTTGTATATTTTGTTCAGATTACAGTACCGATCAAAAGTATGTATATACAAATAAAAATATGTAACAAATTGGAACATTTCTCTTGTTTTTTTATGAACTAAAGAATACTATTTTTATTTTGACTACATATTTTTCAATCTTACTTGAGTCATAGCCAGTAGTGAGCGGCTGGCTGGTTAAGATTAATTTATATTTCGGACTTTGTTAGAAATTGAAATTGATCTTGATATTTTTGAACGGCACTGTTAGCCACATAGAAGAGCTGCCATATTGCTTTTCGTGTGGATTGAGAAAAAGATTTCATCAAACCGTACCATTTAGTAGGTTAAACTTATAATTTACAATTAAATGCAATGGCGGTTGAATTTTGGATGAGTAAAATCCACTGTTTCACCATAAATCTCGAACCGCAAGTGGAATGTCTCTACTGTTATTGAGTGTTAACAATGCAATGTCATAACTTTTATGAGAATTGGTTATAAAATGTCATACTTGGTCATTCCCACATATCACTTAATTTTTATTCCAAATTTGCAAGAGTATATTTTCACCTTTGTTTTGCCAATCGTTACGTAGTGTACGTATCCATATAGTTTCTATCAAACATGGTTTGTTAAATAAATGATATCCGTAGGTTATATTACCTTCATATAGCCTAAGTACAACTTATACATGTGATATGTTATATAAAAGTTGTGCATCCGTTATATAACGTTGAAGTGACTTAATTAAAGCCAATGAATATAATTGTATTATTAAAGCATTTTACAAGATTTTTTATTGACTAATAACTTAATTCGAGCTTATCAATACATGAAAGCTGGACGGAACGCATTTATAAGTACTATTAGTGTATTTGGATACATCTTATATAACCTGAAAGATGTTTTATAAGCCGCCATTTTTTGCGCTGTTTTGAATATATAAGTGTTCAATATAACGTTAATAATACACGAAAAATACAACAGAACTTGTATGAATCGTGTATTTCAAACTATTATATAGCAAGCTGTGTTACTTGGGTGAGCCAAGGCTACCTGTGTCCCTGCCTTCCCTTTTCGTAGCCGAACGGCTGCGGTGGCCACGTGCGCCCCGCACTGTTGCCGCAGTGCCGAAGCTTTTACGCTTCGGTGACCTCGTCTAGGTTCTTCACCTTCAGAATCGCTTGTGCTGTCCCTGATCTACTCGACCTGCGTTTTTTTCTTCTTCCTCTTCCGCTCTACTTTCGTCCAACCCTACTGTAACCTGTCAACTAGGTTCCAATATGTAAATATTTTGTAGATAGTAAATGGAAATGAGTTCGTGTTAATATAATTAAAGTCTAAAATAATATTGAATAAAAAAATAGAACTTAAGAAAATGAATTGAAAAATTATTTGAATTAAATTTAGTCTATCCCTATCATTTTTCCTACTCCTTTTCCTTGGTGTCAGATGCCCTTTACAACCCTATAAAAATTTGAATTTAAAAATCATAATCCACACGATCCAATACCCCCTGACACCAAACGACTATTCAATTCATACTAACCATACTCAGTATGAATGCCACGTCATCCCATCATGGATCCCGGGACCAGGACATCGACTGGAATAAAAGCCCGATGCATGGATGGATCCCTCTCTTATTCGGTAACGAAATTCTAAAGTATTAAGAGCCAGTTCGCGAGAACCGCGACCCCCTTTCCAAAGGAAGTGGAATCGATGTGCTCCAATTTAGCTGAAATTTTCAGGGTATGGTTTTCCATATAAAAGATGATATCTGGCCGATTTTCAGATTTTCCCGTTAGGGGGAAGTGGGGTAAAATAGCCCTCAAAGATTTCATGTCTAAAAATAGGTAAAATCACTAAAATCGCAATAACTTCCGCAAAAGTTAACGGATTCAGCTGAAATTTTTCATGGATACTCTACTCCTATGGCACTTCCATTTGAGCCAAGCGTTGGATATTCTTTGATATTTAATTTGAAGAAATAAATTATTTTCATAATTTTTTTGACGATTTTCAGGGCGCCTGTTTTCGTACAAACAGAACTAGGATAAAAAACTGAGTACTACGTTTTGAAGGACTACCCAAGAGCTTTCAATTGATATGTGACCCAGATGCGCCAACTTAAAAACTTTCGAAAATTTTTTTTTTTTCTCGGGGTATGCATTTTACCCCATATTTTTAAGTGTCTAAAAAGAAGTATTGTTATCGCAAATTATGACAACGTTATTTAACTTTCAAGGGGTTTTCTTCAATAATAATTCAACAGAAAAATGATGACTGAGAAATGCAGTTATTGGATTTTTTTCATTTGGGGAAAGTAGGGTAAAACGGACTAACTCAACCTCCTTTCGAAATAACGTTGCTATGATGTTCACTGATTGGACTTGAATTTTCAGAGTTCTTTATTCTACTCAAGAATAGATGCTTTATCGCATATTTTTTTTTCTTGAGAGGAAAACGGGGTAAAACAATTCTCAGAAAAAAATGTTGAAAATAATAAAAATTTCAAATGTAGCTTTTGGTAAATGCTTTGGTAAAACTTGGCGAAATTTCAAGCTTTTGGGTAGTCCTTCAAAACGTAGTACTCAGTTTTTCATCCTAGTTCTGCTGGTACGGAAACATTCGCCCTGAAAATCGTCAAAAAAATTATGAAAATAATTTATTTCTTCAAATTAAATATCAAACAATATCCAACGCTTGGCTCAAATGGAAGTGCCATAGGAGTAGAGTATCCATGAAAAATTTCAGCTGAATCCATTAACTTTTGCGTAAGTTATTGCGATTTGAGTGATTTTACCTATTTTTAGACATGAAATCTTTGAGGGCTATTTTACCCCACTTCCCCCTAACGGAAAAATCTGAAAATCGGCCAGATATCATCTTTTATATGGGAAACCATACCCTGAAAATTTCAGCTCAATCGGAGCACATCGATACAAGAAGGGGTTGCGGCTCTCGCGAACTGGCTCTTAACAGTCCGTAGTAGGCCACATAAGTATATTTTTAACAGTGACGAAATCTACGTCGGTGTGGCAGTGAGCTGTACCACGAAATTTAACGGCCTCGAAGTTTCCGTGCAAGTATATTACCGCACAACGTTACCGCCGGGGAGAGAAAAGTGCCCTGGACCACAACCAAGTGCCTAGTGTGGAAGAAGTGCCGTGTAGGACTGGGTCGACGCACGCTAGCGTGAATTACCCGCGAACCTCAGTGACCACCGACGCCACCGACGACGCCGACGACAGCGACGGCTAGCGAGCACCGAAGACGATCATCCGTCCAAGATCGAGCTTCGAGAAACGGCGCGTAGCACGACGACCATCCACGTACGTTGCCGGACCTACCCGAGCAGAATTGGTTCGTTATTTATACCTGTTTCCTATATTTTCTATTTTCCTGTTCATTTTGAGACTAAATTAAAACCTGAATTAAAATTAAATATTGAATTTTTCTGAATTAGATACTTTTTTATTTAACCACACGTAATCCCTTTTCCGCCATCTACAATTTATTTGTCCAACTGGAGCCTAAAGCGTGGGAAGTGATTCCGCTAACTTTCCAAGCTTAACATAACGACCCTGAGATCCAGGTCACCGTAAGAGGCCTTGAGTTCCCGCAGGTTTCCGTCTGGGGCCGAGCAGAAAAAAGACCTGAATCAAAGAGAAACGTATCACTACTCTGTGGTTACTGAGGGCCTAACAACGGTCACAATCCTATGTACCGTAATCCGGGGTCAAATTGATCACTTTAAAACAACTTTTGCGGATAACATCAGTGCCTGTTCAAATATTGCCAAAAGAATTTCTGTAAAACCAGTACCCTATAGATCTGCATGGAATCATGTGACAGAATTTCGTTCAACAAATTTAAACTTTAAGTTAAATAACTCCAAATATCAAAAAATTGGAAATGCCACTTTGGGGCGAAATTGATCAGTATACAATTAAGCATCGGTTGGAAAGGAAAACTTCCTTCTCCACTTAATTTTGCTCTTCTAAAACCGAATAACGCGTTTAAAATCTTACAACTAGTGAATTTAATACTTTAAATGCAAAATTAAATTTTGAAATTTCCTCTTAAACGCCTAAAGGTAGGCAATTTCATCCGAAATAAGTGATTTCTAACACAATAAATGACTATTTAATCATAACATTAACTTTTCTAACTATGTCATGTTCTGATTAGCTACATACCTTCCCAACCAAGGCTACACAAAAAGGTTAAAACAGAGAATTTACGGGAAGTCCTTTTAGCAATCGATTGTTTAGCAGTAATGATTTCAGCTAAATGAGAAATACATGGCAAATTTCTTAAAAAATAAGGCAAAACTAACTTTTTTCTAAAAAAAATAAAAGTCTATACTCATCTCTAGACATCTAGGAACCAGATGACGTAAAAAGTTTAAGATCATTACGACGCTTAAGAGTTACTAGTATGGAATTACAATGTAGTTCCCGAATGATCAATTTCACCCCGCTGATCAATTTGACCCCGGTTAACGGTACCCTTCTATCCGGACGGCCCTTCCCATCCAGTTTTCCAGGACGTCTAGCTAAGGTCCGACTTGCCGGCATTACTGCCGACCTTCGGGGTTAGTATTCTCCATCGACATACGAAGTCGCACAGGGCCGTTTTCAGTTCCTTACTTATGTAGGACTTCGTGGACGCAAAGTCGATGATCTTGCAAAGCTGCTGCTCAGCCACCTCCATCGCGGACAGCCCTTCTCTTTTTTGGTTGATGACCCTCATCAACCACGCTCCGTTCAATATCTCCACCGGCGCAGCTTCCCGCTCCTGACTCCTCGCTTCTCCTTAACCTTAACGTCCCTGACGTATTTTGCGTACTCAAATGTTGATCTTCATTTAATCAATTTTCTTCAATTTTTACCCGATTTTGGTGAAAATTTGACAGAACCCACGGCTGTTCGAGCCCGTATGAAGTTGATCATTAATATTAGCTTCTTTTCTCGATCAGCCTAGATAGCTGTGTAGTGTCAGTAGCGGTTGTCTCAATTGGCTAAGAATAACACTACGGATCGCCTGTTCCAGTGGTAAGAGTCCACTAGCAGGTGACCCCTAATTCATGGTGTGATGCGGCTATATGCTATCCGTGCCTAGGAATGAATGGTTAGGGGGGTCTAATTAAAACCGTACCACTAACGGAGCCTGTGGAGTACCAGGGCGCTCTCCACAGTATTTTGCCCTTACTGCGCTAACCGGAGCAATAGTGCAGTGGACATTGTTTCTCCGAGACAATCAGCTGCCATTATTCAGTTTCAAACTTGAGGCTAAATAAGGGCGGCATTATGAAGATGTTATTAATTAGTTTAAATTGTCTCCTAAATGGTTTCGCATTATGCGATTTACACAGTGTATTCTGTGTATCCTCGCCTTTGGCGTTTTCCAATTGATACCGATCTGGTTTTATTGCTGCTGTTCTTTGTTGTGCTATGATTGAGAAGAGTTTGATCTTGCCTAGTTTGGGTAGTGGCTATGGTTAGGATAGCTCAGATCCATCTTCAGCACAAAAGAACAGCAACGATCAATCTTTGTAGGCTTATGCAAAATGGTACAGCCCAAGTGGCGTTAGTCCAAAAACCTTACTTTCGTAAGGGGAATTTCTATCTAGGAAATCTTGCGAATTCGATGTTTGCTACTTTCAGTAAAAATGATATGGCAAACTCACGTGTCATGCCTCGAGCATGTGTGCTTGTCAACAACGCAATCGTTGCTACACTCATCTCTGAACTAACTACTAGAGATGTATGTGCTATCACAATCGATGTATCTGCTGGAAACCTCAACAGGAAATAGGAACGTTTATTGTTCGGTTTATTTACCGCATGATGAACCATCCCCAACGGATGCTTTCAAGCAAATCATTGCATATTGCACTTCAAAAGGCCATCCGCTAATTGTTGGTAGTGATGCTAATGCTCACCATATAATCTGGGGCAGCTCTGACATCTATTTGAGAGGCTCCAGTTTGATGGAATACTTAAGTAGTACAGATCTTGGATTATGATAATTGAATTGTATTGGCTTTTCTCGGTGAACCTAATACTACTCAAAGAAGGAGGGAGTAATGAAAGAAACGGTGGATAGAATCACAAGTGTGCGACGAGAGAAATTGATTAGAAGTTGAAAATTAACAGAGGGCCATAATTGAACAACACAATCACAACGACGACCCCTTTGCCTAACGTCCTCGTGTTGAACGACTAGGTACTAGTAGTTTGATGATGACTACTAGGCCTGTCTAGGGCTAGTCTAGCAGGAATAAGGAAATTGAGTGTTTGTGGATGCCCACAAAGGGGAGTCTTACCACCACTTTTGTGGAATCTCGTAGCAGATACGCTATTGAGGCAACTCAATAATAGCGGTTTTCCTACTTATGGTTTGGCCGACGACTACCTAACATTGTTAGTTGGAATGTGTATCATCACCTTTTTCGACCTGATGCAAAGCGCCCTGCGGGTTGTTAAGGGTTGGTGTCGCCAATATGGCCTTTCGGTTAATCCGATTAAAAAATCTATTGTTCTTTTTACGGAAAGGCGAAACCGTAATGGCGTTCGACCTTTGCGTCTCTTTGATTCTGAAATCGATGTGACTGAACAGGTTAAGTACGTTGGAGTCATTCTTGATTCCAAGCTTTACTGGACAACTCACATTGAGTTCAGAATCAAGAAAGCTTGTATGGCCGTCGGGCAATGCCGGCGTACTTTTGGTACAACTTGGGGTCTAAAACCCAAGTATATCAAATGGATTTACACAACTGTGGGTCGGTCATTATTGGCCTATGGATGTCTTGTGTGGTGGCAAAAGGGCGAAATGAGAACGGTCCAATCAAAGTTAGGCCATCTCCAAAGGATGTGCTTAATGGCGATGTCTGGAGCGTTCTCTTCAACTCCCACGGCAGCGCTCGTAGTTCTCTTTGACGTTGCTCCACTACACATTCATCTCAAACAAGAAGCACTTTCTTACACTTACCGTCTACGGGTACTCGGTCTACTAGAGGAAACTCCTATGAACCACACATCAACACACAACTCGTTGTTTCCACTTTTGGTGAGTTGGGACAAAATTGTGCTTGCTCCAAGTGATCTTACAATTGCTTGAAATTTCCCATATAGGTGATTTTCCATTCCCTTCCTTGGAAGAGTGGACATCTGGATATCTGGAAAGAAGTATTTCAGACGGCATCGTATGTTACACTGATGGCTCCCTTCTCGAAGGTCAAGCAGGTGCTGGTGTTTATTCTCGTGAACTAAGGCTGTATCTGTCTTACTCACTTGGTGGACACTACACCGTTTTTCAGGCCGAAATCTCTGCTCTTATGTGCGGAGTGCAATCAGCACTTCAGCAGCACGTAATGGGCAAAACAATATACTTCTGTTCAGATAGCCAGGCTGCTATTAAAGCACTTGCTTCAGCCAACTCTAGGTCGAAGGTAGTTATCGCTTATCGAACTCAAATCGAGGAGCTGAATTCAGCAAACGCTGTTCACCTTGTATGTGGCCATTCTTCCATCGCTGGAAATGAATTGGTTGATGAGTTAGCTCGCACTGGAGCATCACATGACTTCACTGGCCCTGTGCCAGCCATTCCGGTATCACAAGGTTAGGTAAAACTTTAGGTTGACACCTGGGCTGCCACGCAGCGCAAACAATACTGGAATACTTTAAGGTCATATCGTTAAACAAAATTGTATTGTCCTGAGCTATCTGTAACGATGTAGAAGTATCTAACAAACCTGTCTGAGCAAATTGCAGTATGCTGGTCAATGCATTGACTGACCACTGCTAACTCAGCTTTCAGCAAACTGTTTTATTTATATGTGATAGCTGTAAATTCGATTATGGAACTTCATATCTCTTGATATCTAATTGTCCAGTTTTTGCGCAATTGTGTTTCCTCGGTAAAGACTTATAAAGTGAAACGACTTTAGAAACCTGAAGTTTCAGGATGTTCTGTTGTTCTGAACGCGATGTGGTAAAGAGCTATGGATTCTCTTTACCCTTTATGCGTTATTAGAATGCTCCTTTTAGAGCTATCGGCTCCGTCGATTACGGTTGTTTATTTTTACTCAACCAGACCTCTAGAGGGACGCCTCAAGATTCTGCACGTATGCTGAGGCGATATCCGCTTGCTGCAGCTCCAAAAGTGGTACCGAAGCGTTCATCGATACCGTACATCATTGATTACGAAGAGTTTTGGAAGCAGTTTGGCCATAACCTTATAGTATCGATTTAAGCGCCTTTACTGGTCTTGACGTCGCAGTTGTCTAAACGTGGGCGATTAAGATACCATTTGTTGTGGAGAGCTACAGGTGTAACGATGAGGGAGAACGTTTTTGAAGAAGGTGCTACAAATGATCATATTCTTGGAGGCGGCCAAAACGAGAAACTGTAGGTTTCGTAGCTAGTGGCCGCATAACTTTCCAATCGTAGGTCTGAATTCCTCCTCCTGGCCTACCTGAGCGTTTAGGTCTTCTTGACATCGTGGTTTTGGCAACGGTCGTAATCGCGTTCTGTTGAATAATACCAAAAGTGCTGTATGGCAAGTACCTAAAATAATGAAGGCTTCATTCACAATTCAATAATATCAGGCGGTTAAAAAAAAACCAGCATCGAAATCCATATCTTGATACCCATAAATCAATACTGCTAGGAGTCAAACCAGAATTCTATTAGAAGTTTTTCTTATAATCGCCGCTAAAACCCCAATAAAATATCTGCCAAATAAATAATTTCACTGAGCAATTTGTGGCATAGCCCATTTTAGTATTTTTTTCTGTTCTGATCAACAGAGTCAATATACAAAATCTAAACTGCATGAAATCCAAGATTTAATCACAGCTCAATAATAGGATAATGGAACACCGTCCGGTGTCGATCTAAATTAGTTCAATTTCATCTCTTCCACGAGTAAATCTGAAAATAGTTTCCCAGTAAATGCCGAACAAGCCACTCAGTGGAGAAGAAAAACTTCCAGTATAAAAATCAATTTCCATAGTAACATGAAATTTGCATTAGAAAGCGCAAAACTTACCCTGACATCCGAGGTTCAAATGGTTCACACATGCTTGCGACTCTGTCAACCAACCAGCCAACCAACCAAATGCTCTATGCCCTATACCACATATGAGAGCGGCGAAACTTTCGTACGACAACGACGTCGAGCTGTGTGGTGCAACACCAGCTCGGTGCAGAACTTTCAACCGTCGACCATCACCCGCTATCACTTATTTATCTAAATGGACAATCGGAGACAACGATGAACTTTCTCTCGCAGGCACTTTTTCTTCAACTTCGGTCCCATCAGCATAGCCCCAGCTAGCTCCATGACGTTGCTGGGCTGGTTGGGGAAATCATTCGACATGGTGCAAAAGCAGAATACTGTACCTAGTTCAACCCTACCTATAGATCGGTTGGGAACTTTTCGGAACTTGTCTGCAATTCAAATGAAAGCTAAAAGCATCCGAAGGTTCCAGTTACCTGTTGGGGGAGTTGGTCGGAAATGCGTCGTTGGAATAGATACGTGGTGTTGGTATCTCATACAGTCAAAATTTTCGAATGCACATTTTACCCCACTATCCTCTTGCGTGGTAGCATAGAGGTAGAATGCATTGATCGAATGGGCGCAGTGCCCAGTTAACACACGATCGCATATGATGTTGGATAGGATGCAAAAGTGGAGGCGATATACGCACACTTTACACGCGGTAAAATGGAAGCAGGTACGCATATGGCCTCCACTTTAGCATCCTATTCAACATCATATAAGACTTTGTGTTAGCTGGGTGTTTTCCACTTTGCGCTGATAAGTTTCGTCTCTAGTTTGTGAAAGACATGTCATGGTTGAAAAATAAACTAGTGTGAGTGCAGCTCGCAAGGGCGCAAACAATAGATTTTTCTGGCATCTTGTCCAACATTGTAACCCCCACAGATTCCCGGCGACCCTTGAAAGACGAAACATCCATTACCGTTGATCAAAACTCAATTTTCTCTCAAAACGATACAAAAAGGCCAATCTGCAAGAACCACCATCATCGCCTTCTTTTTTGTTCGCATTTCTCCCCCCGAGAAACAGACCAATTTTCACTCCCATTCTGGTGTGGACATCTCCTCCTAGCCGCCAGCAACCAACCAACCAATCAATTCCTCTGTCCATTTCCCGAACGGAGGACAATAAATGGGGAAGCCCATTAAACCGATTTGTAACGAGAAACTCCCTCGCAATATCTTAATCTCTGAGAATGTGTACGCATTTGGGCAGTGCCGCCTAAAGGTAAGTGGGTTGTATTCGAAGACGGCCATCACCCTAACTCTCAGTAGGTCGTATGTGTACCGCAGTGGCGAAGTGCTTCATTATGGTGATTTGAAATCTGAAAGACGTGCGCGGTGCGGTGAAGTGGGGATTGACTGGTAGTATTTGCGACTACTTGACAAAATTGGTTCTTTGCTGGTGTAAGTTGCGTCTTTTGATCCAAATCGACCGGGTAATTGAATTATCATATGCTGTCGAACACCCCAGAATAAATGAAAGTGGCAGCAAGATTTATGCTTCGGGTTGTATTATAACTATATAGGGTTTTTGACCCCATTCCCGGCACTACATGTAAACAACATTTTTCAATACCTAAATTTACAACGAATCGTTCGTTTTTGTCCACTTCTTTCATTTGATTCAGATACCTTATTGCGTGAACTTGTTGTTAACAGTGATTGTTGTGAAGATTTTCTGCTGGAAAGTTGATTTTGAAAGAGTTGACTGCTCCTAGTCCAGCACCAATTCTTGGCACCAGTGCCGAACTTCAAGCAACATCAAATGGGAAATCACTTCGGCACCCATCTTTGTGCTGCCGAAGTGCACCCGTCTGCGTGTAAAAGTTGTTTTGAACACTTGTGCGGCTTCACACATAAAAATCTTCGTGCTCATCATTCTACCATGGATAGGGTAGAAAAGTGACAGCAGCGCAAAGGCATCCAGTTCGACATAGTAGAATTAGAATAGAATACATTTAGTGATTTTTAGTCCTTCTGACTTCTGCTTGCTTGAGGAGGCACGTCCCGAGCGTCACACGCTCAGAAAACAGTTCTGATAAACGTGAACAAACAAACGCAAATATGAGAACAAGCAAATATACACCGTGAACTGGAACTAGTTCCAGCTGTCAATATGGGCGTTCTAGAAAACGTGAAATCTAGTTCACGGTGTGCATTTCTTATTGTTGTTATCATTGCTATGCATAGTTCTCGTTTGTTCCCGTTGCCGTGATTGGGAGTGCACGTATATCGGAACGATTTTTTTTGCGTGCAGTTTTCACTAATGTGTGGCTCGAACAGCGTCTGTTCTGGTATCCAGCGGCCGAGTATGAAATGCTGTATCGCGTCAGCTGAAACTGAGTGGCAGAACCGGCGAAAGCAAAGGTTACGAAGCCTACCCAGACGGAGGCCTTCACTTTCGCAGGAAATCCAAAAGGTGTGGTCGATGCGACTGCTGTTGATAAGCACTCGCAGTAGTGGGTGAGCCTGCCGTCAGGTGAGGAGCTGTCTTGGGGTGCCCGCAAGACTAGGCGGATACTAACCCCGAAGGTCGGTAATAATACCGGCAAGTCGGACCCCAACTGGACGCACAGTGGCCGGAAGCCGGACAAAACCTCAAAAATCGACTTCAATTTTTCATTTTTCTAATATTTTTCTTCCATTATAGATACTTCAACTAAGAAAACCTCAAATTTTCAAGTCATTCGGTCAAAAATTGAGTCTTGTAGATTTTTTCAAAGTTGAGGTTTTGTGTGGTATTTTACTAGTGTTATTTGTCTTTATTTTATGAGCTTTCTTCATGAGCTTGTTGTGAAACTCAGGAAGATTTGGATGATGTAACAATATTATTGGTGTTCTTGGGCATAAATAACCATTACATTTCAGGGTTTGTTTGGAATCTGATCACAAAATTATTATGTTTTTACAATACAGTTTATTACCGATTTTGGCAACACGAGGTGAATCTTATGTTGCCAAAATGGGGTGTTGCCAAAATCGGTAAAAAGTTTTTGTGGATTATTTTTAACTTTTATACGTCAATTTGGCTTATATTATAAATATGGACTATTCATAAGCTATAAAACGATCCCTGTAGGTGACGTTCATAAATTACGTCATGATTTGTAAAATTGTCGATTTATGAAAATTTAATGAATTTTGATTTTTTAAAGAAAAGTAAGGCTAAAATAACAATACATTTACAAATATAAACGGTTTTTCGGCAAAAATTTTTGGTCAAATTTTTTTGTTGTCAAAATCGGTAAAAAATTGTTGCCAAAATCGGGTGTTGCCAAAATAGGTAAGAAATTGTTGCTAAAAACGGGTGTTGCCAAAATCGGGAAGGAAATGTTGCCAAAAACGGGTGTTGCCAAAATCGGGAGTAGACAAAAACGGGTGTTGCCAAAATCGGTAAGAAACTGTATGCAAAAATTTTGACTTCTGTGAAATTTTTAAGAAAAACTTCGTATTAAAGAGATCCAGTACTTGTTTAGGAAACATCAGAAAATGACGCCGTATCCCGGATCTGACGTGCAATTTTGTCTAGTTTTTGGCAATATAGGTCACTGTTTGCGCATTTTTGCGCTAAGCACGAAAAAAATTATTTTTCTCTATCAGGTCACAATGGAGCCGCATGGTTGCGCAGGAAGTGATATTGTTTGAAGTTTATATTTTATCTTCACATAATTCAAATTGACTTCAGGAAATCCTCACTCATTCTAGTAAGAGGCCTTTACTAAGGCACGTGGTGATAGGGAGAGGGGGAGCGGAATATGAAGGGGGAGAGGGGTTGATTGATAACGTGATGGGTGGTGGTCACTGTCTGACATTTTTTATTTATTTTTTTCAATATGATTTTATTTTTTAACAGAAAATCACACCAAGATAGGTGTTTCAGTTGAAAAACATTGAGCCGCAGGAGAGGGGAGTGATGACTAAGAATGATTAGGTCTTTATTTACTTAGACACTATCTACATCCCGAGGGTTAAAGATGGTGTTGCTTCACCAAATACAACTCTTTTAACCATAAAAATAATGGCAAAAAAAATTGTTAAAAACATGTTACAATAACTACAAACCATTGCTCATTGGTTGGAAACTGGTCGTTTCTTCGATACATCTAAATCGTTTGAATTGCTCAAAAAGCTTGGAAGCAATCTATTCGCGATCATTATCGTAGTTTCAATATATAGTGACAAAAATTCATCGACATGTACGCGTTTCTCCTTTACACGCACATCGCTACAGTTCATAGCAGTTGTCATCTATGTATAAAAGATAAAAAAGAATTTACTAAACGGCGTAAAACGCTAAGTTAAATATTTTTCGCGTTAACAACGCGATAATCAAGGCAATCTTTGGTTATTTTAATCGCAATTTTATGAAACGAACATTTTACGATCTTGAGTGAAACCCCTTATATATATATTTTTTTAAAGCTTATGTTTCATTGCATGTTAATGATGCGATTTCGTAGACCACATTTCTACTTAACGACACACATAGTTATAAAGCTTTTGAAAATATTTGTCGGAGCTCTACTGTTCATCAATATGATTTCCGATCTCTGATGATCGTTATAAACAACTCCATTAAATGTATTGCCACTTCTTTATAGATAGGATCGTCTTGGTTGCTTCAACAAGTGATAACAGAGTTCTATGTACACTACAACCCAAACTCGGACGAGTACATATGAAGTCGTTTGAACGAGATTGATAAAAACAAGTTCAAATTTTACGCAGTTCACTATATGAGGCTATCTGACCCCATTTTAAATCGTTAACTTACCTATGGACGGTCACTGAGAATAGACCACATCGTGTCAGTCAACGTTGGTTTGTATCAGAATTGATCCATTAAAAGAACACGTAGGTAATCGAATTTGTCTAATGATATATGTAGTTTTGAAAATTTTGGATCACCCTAACGGCAAAAATACACAATTATAGTTAATTTCAATACCAATACATGATTTAAGACCCCCAAAATTAAAAGGAAAATCTACGTTCAAAAACGCATCGTAATAGCTTATTATTGAAAACTTTTTACATGCTTCCCATAATAAGTAGATTTTAAAATTTTGAACCACCCTAGTATAGTAAAATCAAAATTTATGAAAAGTTCCATATCAGACATAGATTTAGGGCACTAAAATCATCATAACCTGTGAATTTTAACAATTTCGGTTGACATTTGAGGTTTTGTCCGACCTTTGTATGGAGGCCCGCCACTGTGGGACGTCCCGGAATACTGTGCTTGAAAATGCAGGCCCGTCCCGGATGGAAGGGAACAGGGGGCTGCGACCGTTGTTAGGCTCTCAGAAACCACAGAGTAGGGCGAATCAACAAGGGAATCATCACCATGGACGACAGTTGAGTGGAAGAGGAAGAAGGAAAAAGTGAATGTGGAGTGCTGCAAAACTCGTGGATCTGGGAGCAGACGTGCGCAGTATTAGATGTACTCGTACGGGTGAAATGACCCTAGAGCTCAAGCGCGACAAGGAACGAAACGGCGCCTGCTACAAAAGTTTGGCAGAAGAGATCCTCGGCGAAGGAGTCGAGGTGAGGGCTCTTACAGTAGAGGCGACTCTGAAGGTGAAAAACCTAGACGAGGTCACCGAAGCGGAAGAGCTCGTCACGCCATCATAGCAGACCCTCATCGAGTACCCGCCGGAACAGTTGTGGATCGCAGATGGGCCTGAAAAAATGGCAGTGATATGGACGCCGGGTAGATTTTATTCCTGTTCGGGATTGTCACTGTGACCAGTTTTTAGATCTATTGTGACATTACCCGTATCCTTAGTGTAGTGCATGTCGCATTACTCCATTACCATTGAGGGACAATAAAGTATCGATTTTGTTACAGTTTTTGTTTTGTTTTCTTAGAAACCAAAACAAGAGTACTGATATTGGCCATGCATCGGAAACCTAGCATCAGCCTTTATTTACTGCTAAATTCTCCCCAGTAAGAAGTTTAGAACCCGGGTTTTAACATTAGCAGCAATACCATTCCAATAATGGAACATATGTTTCGTAATTAGGATTCTAGTATGTTCCTTGCATACCAGCACTTACCTGTCTTTGAAGAGTTAGTACATACATGGATCCCTAACCCGATTTGAAGTCCTTTGCATCAAGTTTAGCCTCGAACGGCGAGGTTTTTAACTATCTGCAAAGTAAAGTTAATTAACTTAGTTTTATTCAGAGACCGTAAGCCACCACGATACCAGTGACAAGGACTAAATACTATGATTCCTTGAATTGCCAGAACGCATATTCCAAAATTGGAAAAGTAGGTCGACACTAGGTTTCGGTAGATTTTACTCCGTAACTCAACACGAAAAGGTGATCTACCCACGTTACGGGCTCCGTTAACGATCGAGCATCTTTGAAACCCCCTCAATCATTCATCCATCAGCACGGGTCGCCTGACACCTTGGATTGGGGTTCCCTGTTTGGTGGACTTTTACCCCCGGAACAGGGGGTCCGTAGTGCTATTCTAAGCCGGCAGCTACACGGTGTACGCCGGGTAGATACCCCGTCCAGGAGTTGGTGTCTACTACCCATAAGGGCTTCGTGGTTGCCAAAGTAAACTGGTTCTTCTGCTGTAGCTGTAATACACGTCCATGGTGGTCGGTCGAGTAGTTAACGCAGATGCTGGACTGTATGACTACCGTGCTGACAGGGCGAAGGACAGCGGTGTTAGCCGGTGACTTCATTGCCTGAGCCGTGGAATGGGGAAGCCGATTCACAAAACAGCGGGGTCAGATCCCAAGCGGGGTGGTCGACACAAAGAGTACCTTTAGTCGGAACGACGCGGAGTCGATTATTGACGTTAATTTTTGTAGTCCTGGCCTAACGAACAAGTAGTTTGAACTGGAGAGTAGACGATGCGATCCAGGAAACTGGAGCTGGCTCACCACAAGACAGAGGTGACGGTTGTTAACAACCGGAAGTCGGAGCAGCAGACGGAGATCAGTGTAGGAGAGTGCACTATCCTGTCAAAGCGCTTCGTCAAGCACTTGGGCGTGATGATCGATGATAAGCTTACCTCCGGTAGCCACGTCGATTATGCCTGTAAAAGAGCCTCCACAGCTATTGCGGCACTGTCCCGGATGATGTCCAATAGCTCTGCGGTGTACGCCAGTAAGCGCAAGCTTCTGGCTAGTGTTGCTACGTCCATACTTAGGTATGGCGGCCCGGCGTGGGGTACCGCGCTAAGTACTGAATGCTAT
Organism: Aedes albopictus; assembly: GCF_035046485.1. Classification (NCBI taxonomy): domain Eukaryota; kingdom Metazoa; phylum Arthropoda; class Insecta; order Diptera; family Culicidae; genus Aedes; species Aedes albopictus. The sequence continues at coordinate 121,454,755 of NC_085138.1, forward strand.
CGACGGAAGCTGGAAAGTACTTACAGGCTTATGTGCCTGCGGGTTGCGAGCGCGTACCGTACCGTGTCACACGACGCTCTCTGCGTCATTACTGGTACAGTGACCCCACACCGATGAATCACCTTAATTTTGTACACTATTTATGAATCATCATGTTAATCAAATGAGTGATCCATAAACTGTGGTCATTTTTGCCGATTCATAAATTGTGGGGTCACTGTATGGTGCCTATCAGCATTCTTATCAGTGAGGACATGGAGTGCTTCGAAATGCGCGGCACAAGAGGCATACGCAGGACTGCCAGGATGGCCTCTATGGTCAAATGGCAGCGCGCGTGGGACAGTTCCACCAAAGGTAGGTTGACCCATAGGTTGATACCGAGGGTAGATAGTTTGACTAATAGGCGCCATGGGGAAGTTACATTCCACCTGACACAGGTCCTTACAGGTCATGGTTGCTTCCGACAGTATCTACACCGTTCGGGCATGCGGATTCTCCCGAATGCCCAGTGTGCAATGGTTTAGAGGAAACGGCGGAACAAGTTTTGTTCGTGTGCCCGCTTTTCCGCACAATGCGTGACCGCATGCTTGCCACATGCGGGGAGGACACAACTCCGGACAACTTGGTCCAGAGGATGTGTAGGGATGAGGTTAGCTGGAACGCCGTTTCAACGTCTATCGCCCATATCGTCTGGGAGCTACAGAGGAGGTGGCGCGTGGACTCGGAGAATGGCTAGTCCAGATGCAGTACAAGAGGTGGTCCAGGGGTTCGGAGTCGGCTTCGTAGGTCATACCGGTGCCCTGCGGTCGAGATCGACCCTTACAGCGATTAAGTGGCCGCGGAGAGGAAGTCCCGGTAGCGGTGCTGTCGTGGCGTCAGTCAACTGGGTTGGATCCGAGCCCGCGGTTGGAAAGGAGTCCCCGGCAAGGGTCGGGGCAGGTGGAGACCCTGCTGTCAGCAACCTTCTGGTGCAGCTGATAGTGCCTGAAGGGTAGTGATACCCTTGCCTTCAGCAGGTCAGATCGGGTTGCACGTGGGCATCAGTTCTTGATGTCTGCAAAGCAGTTGGGCGCGGGCGGAGAGAGTAGTCCTGGCTTTTACTTTTGTTGTGGAAGACGGCCTCAGACCAACACTACCCTAACCTTCTGTTAGGGTGTCTGTTGAGCAGATTATCCCCCTATGGTTTAGAAGAAAAAAAAAACTGGAGAGTAGACAATAGCTACACTCACAGCGATCACCAGGCGGTTCGCTACAGTATCGACTACAACAACAGCAGGCAGCCAACGGGTAGATGAAGGCCATGCCATCGCAGGTGGAAGACATCATGCTTTGACGAAGGGGTATTTAAGGAAGCGCTCCGCCGTGAGCGAAACCTACTCTGTTTAGACGGCGACGAGCTGGTAGCGGTGCATTCGCTTGCGTGCAAAGCGACCATGCCTAGGCGAGTCCACCCTAAAATGGGAGACCACCGGCTTACTGGTGGACTGATACGATTGCACACCTCCCCCGCGCCTGTGGCTACGGGCTAGGCGGCGGATGCAGCGAGCACGATCAGAGAAAGAGCAAACGCTGGTCGCGCTGAAGACCGAGATAAGAGCAAGCAAAAAGGCCTGCTTTGAGGGTCTCTGTCAGAGTGCTAATGCGAACCCGTGGGGTGACGCCTACAGGATCGGTATGGCCAAGCGAGAGGTGTAATGGCTCGTACAGAGCAATCTCCAGAGATGTTGGAGGGGATCATCGAAGGGCTTTTTCCACGTCATGGTCCTAGTCCTTGGCCTCCTTTCGTATGACAGCCGGAGACTGGGGCTGGCGATGAGGAGAGGGTCACCAATGTGGATCTTGCGGGGATAGCAAAGTCCCTTAACGTAGACAAGGCCCCAGGTGCGGATGGATTTCCAAACCTGGCCTTAAGAGTAGCTATTGCACAGGCTCCCGAGATGTTCAGGTCTGCTATGCAGAAATGCCTGGACGAGGGAGTTTTCGCAGAAGTTTAGAAAAGGCAAAGCCTGGTTCTATTGCCAAAGACGAGGAAACCACCCGGACACCCGTTGGCATATACAGGGGATAGACAAAATGATCGGGACAGGCAAATTTTCACTTTTCTAAAAATGTTCAATTAGCTGTAACTTTTCGAAAAGTGCATCAAATATTCACAAATTTTTACTGTAAGTTCTTCAACTAGTTGTGTATTAGTGGACAAAATTTGGAAAAGATCGGACAATTCTTCACGAAATAATAAAGATTTTTGAAAAAGGTAAAATTATCCGATAGCCAACTTTGAGCTGTTATATCTCCAGATTCAATGAACCGAATGCAATGAAATTTTGACCATTTAAGACTTGTATAATGAGCTATGAAAAACCATTGACTTAACTTAATATTCTTAACACGGAAGAAAATTATAACGATTAGATTATTTTTCTAATAAAACACCAAATCATCCAAAACATCAACATCGTTACAAAATTCAAGATGCAAATTATAGTTCATTTAGTTTCCCTCTAATTGACTTATATGTAAATGCGTTTTGAAGGAAAGTAACAACATAGCCGAAAATAAATTGAAAAAGTAATGGGTTGCTTATTAAAAATAGACCAATTTACTAAAAAAATCGTGAAAAAAATAAAATCGTTATAACTTTTTCGCTTGTTAAAAATTTCAATTTAAGTCAAATGTTTTCCAGAGTTCATTATATAAGTCATAAATGGTCAAAATTTCAAATCCGGAGATACAACAGCTCAAAATTGGCTATCGGATAATTTTATCTTTTCCAAAAATCTTTATAACTTCGTGAAGAATTGTCCGATCTCTTCCAAATTTTGTCCACTGATACACTATTAGTTGACGTACTGACAGTAAAAATTTGAGAATATTTGATGCACTTTTCGAAAAGTTACAGCTAGTTGAACATTTTTTGGAAAGTGAAAATTTTGCCTGTCCCGATCATTTTGTCTATCCCCTGTAGACCAATATGCTAGGTCGACACGGCGGGAGGGTGCTAGGAAAGATCATCCCTCGATAGAATGTTGAGGAACACCGAGGGTGTAAATGGTCTCTCGAGCTGCCAGCTCAGCTTCTGGAAGGGAAGGTCGACCGTAGACGCTATCCTGTCGGTAATAAAACTGCCGAGATGTAAAGGGAGATGTAAGAAACTCGTTCAATAGCACCAGTTGACTGGTTGATGCCGATGCGCTCCTGTGTCTAGGCCTGTGTCTAGGGATACTCGGGTACCGGTACAAGATTCTCGGAAGTTACTTCTAGAATCGAGTACTAAGTAATACGACACAGAGGTGGGTCGGAAGCGCTTTCACATAACCTCAGGAGTCTTGGAAGGTTCCATCCTTGGTCCGGTGTTTTGTCGTACTGTACGACGAGGTGTTGAAGTTAAAGTTTCCAGTGGGCAATCGTCGGCTTTTCAGTACGTGGCAATACGATACTGAAGGTGTACGATGAATCGATCGAAGAAGTGAAATTGGCTGCTGCCCACACGTTGTGGAGGAGTGAATGAGCTCCCAGGAAACTGGAATTGGCTCATCACAAAGCTGAGGTGATGGTTATGAACAACCTAAAGTCGGAGCAGCACTCTCCTGGGTTATGCTTGCAGGAGAGCCTTCACAGCTACAGTTTCACTCTTCCGGATCAAGGGGTTTTCAAAAGCTCGATACGCTAGCTGGGTAGCTTAGTTTTCGGTGCTGACGACATACTTCATACTCCAGACTTGACGGAATACTGTATTTCTGAAAGCTGGAATGCAACGAAGATTACACTACCAGACGGTGGAGAGGATCATGAAATATAATAACTATCCAAGAATCTACCCATTGGCGGGAAGATGAATACAAGCGCATAGTTTATTGTAGAGGTAACTGAGAAGTAAGGCTGATGATAGTTACAGCCGCGGGATCGACTAAATTTTGCTACTAGTAAGAGAGGTTTTCTAATGGTGCTTCTCGAGACTTCAAAAAAAGCTGTTCAAGGGTGATCGATTCTTCAATGATTTCACACCACAAGTATGTACAGGCAAGCATGCCTCTGATGCAATGCAGAATCCGTGTAGATGTACAAATGCAAACTGACTGCTAAAGCCGGTCCACCTCGAGGGATTTCAGAGTGCTAGCGTTCCAACTAATTTGTCCCAAATCTTTGTTTGTGCCCAAAATGACAAAATGAATTCACGAGAAAATAGAGCAAGCTCTCAAGTCAAATCTTGATTACAAATTAACACAACTGCTGACACCATTTGACGTCACCTATCCCTTGTTAAGATTAGAGCGTTGTCCCTTATAGCGCCATAGTTATTCAACTTCATGAACAATGATCTACCAAGTTCATTATGCATTCTGATTGTGGTTTACGTAAACCGCTTAAGGCTCACCGTTATTATTGGTTCCATCGCCCATGTCATTCATTACACCTCTTAGTGCAAACAACTCTGGTGGCATGATTTCCACATGAATATAAAGAAGTTCGTTGCTCTTGAATACATTTCCCCTAGTTTTTTTTTCCTTCCCCATCTTAAGCCTCGGGCACATTAATCGATACCCTCTTCGGATTCAACCCTCACACCATCCTCTTCGTCCTTATCGTCGTCGTCGCCGTCGCATGTCACTAGACTTCCAATTGCCGATGGCATTGAGTAATGTTCCTGATGCTGATGCAGCTCTCGGAGGGCCCCATAGATGGCATTTCCTGCGGCAAACGGTAGATCCCATTGTTTTCCCTTCGGACGGGTTTTGATTGACGATTGCAGCAAACAAACATCCACGGAGCAGCACGCGGAGAAAAGCAGCCATCAGCCATGTAGGCATCCGGAATAGACAGCCCGGCAAGAGGCAAGATTGATTCCCCATTTGCCCCATTGTCGAGAACGAGCGAAATGGTTAATATTCATTTGGAGACGAAGACGACAACCAACCCGGCCAGGCCGGCTCCGAGGCGGATGGCGCAGCGAAATTCCTCTCTCGGGGGACATTATTCATAAAACAAATTCAATGAGCGCCAAAGTAGCTCCCGCCCCGGTGTGTAGCCCGAGACAAAAGACGCTTCCCGTACTGATTATTCCTCAAGATCACCGGATCGGATCCATCACCCTGGATCCGCTATCCACCCCACCACCAATCACACCGGATTGAGTTGAAGGATGCATTTCCAAAGACGGAGACAAGTATTTATGATGAAAGCACTGATAAATGCAAATTTTCCTCGCTTTGGTTGCATTCGAAATGCAGCAGCGCGCATCTCATCCCACTAAGGGGATTCAGGTGGCCAAAAATCGAAAATTGACTTTATTCAATTTGAGATTCAGGTTCGGTAGTTGGAAGTAGACCACTTGGACCAGTAAACTCTAGAATATTGGTTTGCTATTCCCTATACTTATCGAGATATTGCCAGCAGAATGAGACCATTGCCAATTTTTGGTAAAATTAATGAAATGTTCAACTTAGCATATCTTCGGCTTAAATGAAAAATGTCAAACTTTTGAAGAAGTTTCTAAAAGATTGCTTATAAACCTTTCGAATGACGTATCAGACGTAGAAATGTTGATTGTAAAACTATTAAATGATGCCACATAAAAAAAATAGAATTTTTCTCATACAAACCGTTCCATACAAAAAAAGTTTCGCTGAGTTTCGCTTCGGGACTACTTCTATGTCTTTATTTAGGATCCCTGGGAGGCATTGAAATCAAATTTGGCTGCTACTAGCTGCTATTCTGCAATTTCAATCATGTTGTCGGCGATGATTGAGATATTGCTACAAAAAATCACTCTATTGGCCATTAAATACCTCTGAAGAATTATTTGGTCGTCATGGCTACTTTTATCGGTAGATCAATCGTAGTGTAGTCTGAATCTGGTCTTGGATCTCTTAGCGAAGCGTTTTTGTATGAATTAGAATCCATTTTGTAAATAGAAACAGAAATCCTTAAACGCCTAAAAGTATGCAATGCCTTGTTGTTTGAAACTGTCGTGTTTAAGGCCGGACGGGACGGTGGTTGAATCGTCCGCCATTGCTCTGTTGTTAGTAAGATGGAAATCTCATCTTCTACTTCATATCATTGGCTAGAAATTTGATCGTTCATTTGCTCACTTGCAGTGCACAATCGACTAAAGTTTCAGCTACGTCAGTGCAGTGGAAATTGATATTTGCATCTTCAAAATCGTGAGGCATTTTGTTAGAAAGAGAAGGAAGATAGGAAAAATTACACGTCGTCCCGTGCGGCCTTAAACAACCTGTTCAACATGTTTTTCATATTTTTCAGGCATAAACCCTACGATTAGGAGCAAGACATTATGAAATTGACGCGAAAATATTTTTGGCCACCTGTTTGTATGGAGCCGCCCCATAGTGCATCCGACGACGACGCGACGATCCCGCACTGTGGGAATGTTACGGGAGAATAGTTTGAATCGCGTAATTGGGAAGCTCCTCAGTCTTGGATCGGAGGATTATGCAAACCGATACACGTTTCCGTGCTGAAGGGATGCTGTGGAAGCATAATTGTCCGATCTGATTCTTTTGAGATGTAGATCTTAGAATTCTTACTATCTCTAAAGTTTTGGAAACCGAATACATAGAAATGGTAAAAGATGGCTTAAGATATTATTTTCGGATATGCTAGGTTATTCAAATTGATCTTAAGTTTACAAAATAAAGTCTACGGTTGTAATTGTAACTTTTTTATTTATACGAAGTTTCGTTTATGTTATGTACAATGTTCTGTGAATCTTATGAAAGCCTAATAAACATTTAAGTGTCATTTGCGATTAGGTTTTCCATAATATTATTGATTTTGCTAGAGGTTTTCGAATGGAAATTGTTTGCTATGGAGGTTCTGGCTTTCTCAGTCCATGGAATCCAAACGATTAAAATTGCATTGCCCCACGTTTCGGCCTGATTTATTTGGCCTTTTTAAAGGGTAAAGCTGTTTATCGTTTGCTCGCCTAGTCACGCTTCACCTAGTTCGCCTATCGTGCTCTCTGTGCTCCACGCCTTCCTGTGCCATCCAGATCAGTCGCGAACACCAACTTTGCAGGGTTGCTGTCCGGCATTCTTGCAACATGCCCTGCTTACCGTATCCTTCCGGCATTGGCCACCTTCTGGATGCTGAATTCGCCGTAAAGTTCAGCGAGCTCGTGAATCATCCTTCTCCGCCAAACACCATTCTCCTGCACACCGCCGAAAATCGTCCTTAAGGACAGACTTGTTAGAATCCCAAAATGGCCGCCACAATGGCCGACTTTGGCACCTACTCACGATTTCAAAAGCACAAATCTCTTTGTAAACAAAACCAGCAGCGCACCTGCGCTTCTTATTTTAAGCTTATTACAAGTGAGCAAGAACAGAATAATAAAATACACTGTTGTTTTAAGCTTGCTTCTTAAGATTTGTGCTTCTGAAGTTCTGATGCAATATTGAAGCGGGATTTCAAGACGTTTGTCCTTAATACGCGTCGCTGGAAAACTACGAGTGCTTGAACACTGTTCAATGAACAGATTGACAGCAGCTAGAGTTTATTTTTCGGTTGCAGAGAGATAAGTTACAGAATCAACTAGGCTTGTACATTAAAAAAAAACTATGAGTAGGCAGACCAAATTTGTCCCGTTTAAATACGGGACACTTGCTGAAAACTCTACAAAAAAATCAATGTCTGAAAACAGAAATGGATGTTATAAGTAATACTATTTTAACAGGAAAAAATGAAAAATTTAGTCAAAAACATGAACATTTTAAATAGTTGTTGAAACCTGGGACTCGTATGTTTTTTTTTTTAAATTAAAATCACTTAAAACGAGAAACAACCGAGTGAGAGCCAGCAGTATTTAAATATAGAGGTAGCACACACGCTTGATTTAAATTTTGGAGTAATAAAAATATGCGTTTATTGTAAGCGTTATACCTTTCTCAATTTTCAATCAAACTGATTTTCAAATAAACTAAGCAGAACATTATTTCTTTCCAAAATTACGCAAACTATTTTTCACCCCTTTCGGCCTGAGTCAGCGCAAACGAACTTAAACCTCACCGTTCTGTGAATATCCATCGGATTTGATTTCTTTTACTGTTTACTCGTCATAGGATGTCAAGTTTGTAAAAGTGGACAGATAACGTCGAATTGGTTCCTGTGGCCGGAGTTTTTCTGATACTGAGATTTTATATAAAAATGAGTAACGGTGTCCTCTGCATAGTTGCAAAAAAAATGTATTTTCGGAAAGTTTCCCGTACCAACTAGGTAGGTTGCTTAATTTTAAGAGCGATGTGCCATCTGTTTTGGACGACCACTTAAAATACTTTTTCCGTTGTAACTTTCTCTTGGGATTTTGGGGAACTTTTGTTTGTTCTGTAAAATTGTTCCTCGTGATATAATCCACCATATTTTGCTTTCCGATTGCCGTAATATCGCTACTAGTGGAACAGAGCTTGCATCTCAACATGGGGAATTTCCTGGAGGAATCACAGGCGCTATTTTGGATAAATTCCAGAAGGGACCGTAGGATTCCTGCATTGATTACATTAGTTTACAGCATTTTTAAACTCGGTTAGCTGATGATCATTATTATTGTATAATCATGCCCTATGCTCGAAAAATATTACATCTTCTTCTTCTGTATGGCTCTACGTTTCCACTGCAGCACATTCATTGGAGGGCTTTCTTTGCCAATCATTGCATGAATTAGTATATTGTGAGGCAAGCACAACGATACACTATGCCAAGGGAGTCGAGAAAATTTTCCCGACCGGATCGGGAATCGAACCCACCGTCTCCGGATTGGCGATCCATAGCCTGAACCACTAGGCTAAAAATTACAGTAGAGCGGAAATTTGTTCGACTTTCCATACAAGGCTGTCGATTTGAAATCAATTTTTGTTATATTTTTAAGCAAAGTTGCTCCCTTCGAGATGTAATTTTTTTAAATTGTTTTTTTCCTACTGAAAAAAATACAAATCGTCATTATTTTTTGAAAACCTTGCTCAAATTTAAGAAAATTGGCCAATACAATCACCAATATCTCGAATCTCACTAATTTCATGCAAAAAATATGTTCAGATAATCGTAAAATATTATATTCAACTTTCTATTTATGCAAAAAGACTGAATATCAGTTGACAGCATCGCAAGATAATTACGTTTCAGTAAATTCCATATTTTCAAAACTGTAGAGCCCGATTTTCAGGAAAAACTCAAAACTGTTCTACTTAAAATTTTTTGAAGCACGATCTTGATATCAGCACATAATTATGCATCAAAAATTTAGGTCGTTGATAGAAGTTTACGACCTTTGTTTTGTTATGTAATCTAGTGTTATTGCTGGGATACCTTACAATTACAACTTTCCTTTTTTCTCACTCATTCTTCTTGATAAACACGAAAGAGCGGAATGAAAGATGGGAAAAGTCCCCCCTACTTCCATCATTCTTTTTCTCGTGTATGCATTAGAGAAAGAGTAGGAAAAGAAGCTGCCAATACGTGTAATTTCAGCTGAGATTCCTTCAGAAACTCATGCAGTGATCTCTTAAGTGATTTTCTCAAGGGATACTACAGAAATTTTCTCTCAATTCCTGTTGAAAACAAACTGATTTTTTTTTAGGAATTCTCGCTAGTCCTGAAGCAATAATCCTGCTGGGAATAATTCAAAAAATTCTGATAGAATCAACAAGGAAGTTGTGCAGGGATTCCTCAGGCAATTCCTGCTGAGAATCCTCCTGGAATTTTAAGACGAATCCCAAAAGTTACTACTGGAGAAAACTCACCTGAAAATGCTCGAGAACCCCAAACAAGTATTTATAGATTAATCCTAGTAGAAATATCTGCTGATACTCGATGAGTAATTCTTATGGGAATCCTTAAAGAAATCTCTAGAGGTATCGCAAGAAGAGCTTCGATGATCTTTGGAGAAATATCTGTAGGAATTCTAGCAGACACCTCCAAAGCAATTTTATCAAGAATGTTGTGACTTATGAGGCGTCCCATCTGGCATTTTTGGAGGAATTCTAAGAGTATTTCTTAACAGATTTATCTAGGATTACCTTCAGGAATACCTGATGGGATTCTCTAGAAAATTCTGCTGGGATTGCTAATACATACTGTTGATGTAACTTCACGGTGAAAACACAGTCCTTGGAGTTGCTGAACTTCGCAGCTTCAAAGCTGCAAATTTATTCAAAATATAGTACATATTCAAATTTTATTTTATATTTTACCTACATTTTTGTATTATCTAAGTGATTTCCCTACTACTGTTCCAACTAAAACAATTAACTAAACAAGTCCCTTTACTACAGGGATTTCTTCTATGCTTACTGCGCATGTGAAGAGAACTAAAATGACTGGAATCAGAACAATGGGGATGGAATTCAATACGTGCTCTCTACAAACTGTTGCGTGCAGTTCTCGAGCAAAGCTAGTTATATTGGAATATCAATCATTGATGTTTGTTGGACATTCAGGGGTTCTCAAATTAAAAGTAGGTTGGTTCACCAGCTTCATCAGCTTGCTACGTAACGCAGTAGTTACGGCAACACATACCTTCAAGGATTTTTCCTGGAATTTCCCCAGAAATTCTTCCTGGGAGTCCACTTGAAGTTCCTCCAAAAATACTTCCTGTGATCTGTCCATTCATGAATCCCTCCCGGTTTCTTTTCCAACGTGCAATAACTCCTACAGTGATTTCTCCAAGAATACTTTCAGAAGTAGTTTTTAAAAATCCTTCAGAAATTCAACGATTGATTCCTTCGGAAATTGTTCAAAGTTTCCTCCAGGAATTCCTCTTGAGATTCCTTTAGAGATTTCTGCAAGGATTCATCCAAGAATTCTTCTAGCATTACCTCTAGAAATTCTTTCTGATCTATTGCTTCTAGGTGTCCTCCAGGATTTCATGGAGGATTCCCAGCAGGAATTGTTTGAAGAACTATAGCAAGACTTTTCGGAAGATTCACTTTATAAATGGATGGTCATGGGTTCGATCCCAACCCCGGCACCTGCCAATCTTTGTCAGTTGCTTTTCGCCCGCGTCTGACACCTGACCCTCTTCTGAGCATATTCTCTAACGGACCCGAAAACTTGGATATCGGAAAACGGCAACTCATAATGGACCCCCAATCAAACTGGAAAATGAACAAGAGTCACACATCATTCTACCATGGACAGGATGGAAAAGTGACAGCAGCGCGAAGGCAATCAGTTCGATATAGTAGAATCATAATAGAATACATTTGGGCGCTGCACAAAGTGTAAGTGCAGCTGCAGGTTATGTGATTACACGGAAAAAAACAGATTACCTAAAAAATACGTTAAAAGAACGCAAAAATAAGTAAACCGCTTGAACTTTTTACCCAGCAGTGGGTTGTTTCCTCGCTCTCTCACTCGCAATGTTGTCAAAAACAAAGCGAGAAGCAGCTACCTAGCCGATAATGTCCGTGCGAGAAGCCAAATTTGGGTTTTTTTGCCTTTTACCCAAAAGTGGATTTATTTCAACCCACTAGGGTACTTCGAAAGTCAACGCTAGGTAGAAAGAACTTTGGGTTGCAATTTTCTGCCGAGATCAAACGGAAACTACCCACTCAGAGCTTTAACGCGGTATAGCCAAATTTAGGTTCTCACACGGATGAGCCGATATGAGTGAAAAGAACCTATATTTGGGTTGATTTCTGGTTCCGTGTAGGAATATAAAAAAATATATTTTCAAAACAATCTGAAGAGGATTTCCAGTAAGAATACAAATAAAAATTCCTAGAAAGATCCATACAGGATCCATCTGAAGGAATCCCCGAAAAAATCTCTTGACGAAACTCTGAAGCAATCCACAGAAAATAATAGCAAGGATTGCTAGATGAATCCCATCAAAAATAATTGGAGGAATTCTAGAATCTAGATGTAATTCTATGGAAATTCATTGGAAATCGTTGGAAAATTTCTGAAGGAACCCCATCAGACATTTTTGGAGTAAATGCGGCACCCAGTCAACACACGATCGTATATGATGTTGGATAGGATGCAAAAGTGGAGGCGATATACGCACACTTTACACGCGGTTAAATGGAAGCAGGTACGCATATGGCCTCCACTTGGGCATCCTATTCAACATCATATAGGACTTTGTGTTAGCTGGGCAGGCATTCTTGGGCAATTTTTAAAAGGAATTTGTGGAGAAATTTTTTGAAAATCATGTTGAAATCACGGAGGTAGCTACTGCAGGAATCTCTATGAACATTCCTAGAGGATTACCTACAGGAATTCCTGAAACAACTCTTGGAGAAATCTGTGGAGAAATGCCTTGAAGAACTTTTTTTTTCTGTATTAACGAGATTTTTAACCCTAGGCTAGTTCATCTCGGCGCGCCTTGAAGAACTTTTGAAGGAATCCATAGAGAAACCTTCGAAAAAAATGTACTTGCAATTTCTTTACAAATGCCTGACGGAAAATTTTTGCTGCGATTTCTCCAAGTTTTGTTATACAAATCCTCTGTGATTACTTAAAAAAAAAATACTAGAAACTAGCATTCCTGGAACAATCCCTGCAAGAATTTTCGAAAAAACAATCGAGTGGATTTCCAGCTGGAGTCGCTGGGCAAATTTAAAGAAACAAAATCTAGAGATATCTTAGTAGAAATCCTTAAAATAATCACAACAGGAAATGTTGACGATATATCTGAAGGAATCACTGAAGGAGAGATCTCCTTGAACGTCATTGAGATTCACTGAAGCGCCCCCGAGACCCTGTAAAACGCCTCTGAGACTTCCTGGAGCCCCTCTGAATCCCCCTGGGACCTCCTGAAATACCCGGAGACCTACAAGTACCCCATGAAACGCTCCTGAAAGCTCTAGGTACTCCTTTTAACACCCCTGGGATCTCCTGTAACGCCCCGGCGACCTCCAGTCCAAGTACCTCATGAAACCTCCACATACCCTCCTGAAACCCCCTGTGACCTAATTGAAGCGCTCCTGAGATTTCCTGGTACACTGGAACCTCTTTTTATACACCTGGTTGGGGGTGCATGAATTGTATACATTAAAAATGAGCATAAATTTCAAAAAACATAAATACAGGGAATTTTGTGCATAAATTAGGTTGAGATTGTAATGAGGAAACTTAGCTCGCAAGAACAGATCTTGCTCATGGGTTTTTGAGTTGGGGCCAAGGGGGTTTCCCAGAAGTTCCCAGAGAGCCAAAAAGGTGGGCTGCAAAAGGCTTCAGGGGTGTTTCAAGGGGTTGTTTCGGGAATTTCATGAGCTTTTTAAGGGCATTCCGTCAGGTTTTGATTGCATTTTAATGCAATGCGTTCCAATACATACTATTAAGGGTTTGAGGGACGTTACAAGGAATTTTAACCGTTATGTGTCCGAAAAACTTTTTGCTTTTTTCTACATCGTGCTTTTTAAATGGTTGCTGGGTACCCGGGTACCCTGTCGGCCACATAAGGGTTAAAGGGCGTTTCAAGGCATTTCGGAGGTATTGATGTGGCATTTCTGAAAGGTTTGTGATCAGGATGATTTTCGGAGCTTTTTTTCGGCATTCCAAGGGGTTTCAGGGGCATTATAAGTTGACATGATTTCAGTGGCGTTTCAATGGGACTACGGAGATTTCAGGGGGGTTTCGTTGCTTTTCAGGTTAAGGTTGCATCATGTGGAGGTTTAGGAACTCCCTTAAATCAAAGGGGTTTTCAGGGACATTCCAAATACAAGGATTTCAAGGGCAATTTAAAGGGCTAATTGATGTACCAGAGGACTTCAAGGCACTGCAGTGGCGTTTCAAAGGGTTTCAAGGGTTTTTGTGAAGGGGTCTCTGAAAATCCTTCAAACACCCTGAAATGCTTCCACAATCCCTCTAAAACCTCCCATGTAACGCACCTAAGACCATCCGAAGCTCCTGAAACGCCTATTAAACCCACCGGAAATCTTCTGAAACTTCCTGAAATGCTTCCACAATCCCCTCCCCCCTTCCCAAAATCCTCTGAAATACTATGCAATGCCTTCCATACCCATACCGCTGAAGGCCTCTGAAGCCTGCTCTGAAAACCGATGTCCACAAAATCTAACGCAATCTGGTGTCGGCCAAATCTCCTAAACATTTTTCGTATAATTCGGCTTCGTTGGGTAGGATTTGCGGCCAGCTCTGGATTCACCAACTCAAAAAAAAAAAAACACGAAGAGAACAAAACTACGGAAAATACACAAATTTCCCTGTTTCAGCATTTTTTTTTAATTCTTTCAAAAAAAAAAAAAAGGAGATCGTCCGATAAACTCGCCATGCCACTTCTATGAATCTGATGCAGAAACTCCCAAGTAACCAAAAGTTCCGCTTCCCATGACAAAATGCACTTTCAAGTTCCGCGAAGTTCAGATAAAGTTCCAAATGGAACTTTCTGGCTGCTTAAGAGGCTAACGATGAGCCTTGCTGGAACTTCAGTCGCAAGTTCCGGCAAGGCTCATTGTTAGCCTCTTAAGCAGCCAGAAAGTTCCACTCGGAACTTTATCTGAACTTCGCTGAACTTCAAAGCTGCTTAAGATGCTACTCGGAACTTTGTCGGAACTTTCAAGTTCATAGAAGTTCAGTTCAGTAGCATTGTGTTTCAATGGAGATTAAATTTATTTCTTTTACAGAAAACAACTGTTTAAGCATACACGAATAAAAGACAAATATGAATTTATCAAATCAATGAATACTAGGCTTGAGCAAAAAAAAAAATTGCCGCCCATCGGATTCGAACCGATAGTCGCTGCGTGAGAACCCTACGCTCTACCACAGTACTACAGTTGCGATTGAGTGAATAGTGGCTAAAGTCTGATTTGAATCGATTTCCTGCCGGCAGCTAGTTTTGCACATTTGTACAGTAGTGAAGTTAACTTGCCTTTGTCAAGTGTCTTCAGCAGCGCAGCGGTAAGTCGGCAGGCTATCACGCAGGAGAATCCAGATCAAATCTACATAGCAGCGACAAGTGTGAAAATATAATTATCAGAAGTAATTTCCAGACATGAATCACAACCTCACCAACCCACCAACACCACATTTTTGTTCCTGCATGTATTTTGTCAAAGTTCTGTCAGAAGCTGCTTAGACGGCTATCCAGCGTGCTTATGTGAACTTTCAAGTTCCAAAATTACTTAAAAATGAAGCTTCTTAGAAGGCTAATGAGCAACCTCGAACGAGCTGCTTAGCCTATAAAGTACCCTTTTATCTGAACTTTTGGTTACTTGGGACTGTATCTGAAATTCTTAAGATATTGATCTGATTTTCAGTTTCTTATCCATGCCAAAAATTTTAAGTTTGTTCACTATATGGAAAAGATTTAGAATTTAGTAAATTTCCAATTTTTAAACACAATTTGTAGGGACTGAGAACGGAAACCATCTAGTTTGAAGCACGATTCCAAAATCAGCAGGTGAAAATGCTTGAAAAATTGTGGTCGTTGACAGAACGGTTTTCGTTTTATACTACTGTAAAATCAAATCAAATAACATCGATCTATTTTAGAATGTGTTTTAAAATAGTATTGCATAATATGAGTTGCAATCCATTTTAAAAAGCCTGTCTATGATACCTCGCAATTCAACCTTTCTACTTGACATACATGAGTAAAACAGTTATGAAGAAACTTTTCATACCCCCATTATTATTTGCCTATTCAATGTCACTCTGGTATTCATCCGCTCACAAAAGAAAACTGCTTGACCGTAGAATCAAAATTGCATCCTCTTTCGGTTGAGGTCTTTTCCTGCAAATGTAAACGAAACCATCAACGAGAACCCGCTCGTTCAAATGCAAACAGTCAAACTCTGACTATCGCTTGCTCGAGGGTCCCTACCACCGCACCGTTACCGCCACCATAGTATACCTAGAGACAACAATCCAAGGAATATCCGCTCAACCGGTACCCGGCTCGTTCAAGGTAAACAATATTTATGTCCTTCTGTTAGATTGCTTGTATTCTTGTGTTCGCTAAATTGAGTTGCTGACTTGGCTGAAAAATTTTGCCGACTTTCGTCATTTGTTTCCCTACCCTCGGTGGTGGTGGCGTGTCGGCTCTTGGGTCTCGAAAACTTGGTTAACTCTCTATCTGAAGCGGGGTCTACCTGCAAGCACAGTATTTATCGTAGAGGAGAGTGGGGCGAATTGCGCTCCTTAGCTAGATTGAAGCATTCATACAAGGTGGCAGCACGCTAATTGACGTATCATATAAAGCTCTCCGGTCGATGTCCTATGACGTCCAAGAGTCGTTGTGACCGTAGAGCGACCAAAAGCATTAGTGCAGTGTCTTATATAATGCAAATTTTGTCTTTGCCTGCAAACTACCTACTGGTCTTCTCGATTCAGCCTAAATAGTTTTGTTGGAAAATCATGTTTTCTAAGCTCGTCAACATTTTTTTTCACTGAGTCGTACACCACGGTCAAATCAATAAACATTTTCATTTATTTAGTTAACATCAAATTCATGATAATACTGAATCATCAAAATGAATGCAGCTCTCCATCCTCGGTCACGCCCAACACTCGCCAGATCACGCTCCACCTGGTCCGCCCATCGTGCTCTCTGCGCTCCACGCCTTTTTGTACCAACCGGATGGTTAGCAAACACCAACTTTGCAGGGTTGTTGTCCGGCATTCTTGCAACATGCCCTGCCCATCGTATCCTTCCGGCTTTGGCCACTTTCTGGATGCTGGGTTCGCCGTAAAGTGCAGCGAGCTCGTGGTTCATCTTTCTCCGTCACACACCGTTCTCCTGCACGCCGCCGAAGATCGTCCTTAGCACCCGTCGCTCGAAAACTCCGAGTGCTTGCAGGTCCTCCTCGAGCATCGTCCATGTCTCGTATCCTTAGAGAACCACCGGTCTTATTAACGTCTTGTACATGGTACATTTGGTGCGGGGGTGAATCTTTTTTGACCGCAGTTTCTTCTGGAGCCCATAGTAGGCACGACTTCCACTGATGATGCGCCTTCGTACTTCACGGCTCACGTTATTGTCAGCCGTTAGCAAGGAACCGAGGTAGACGAATTCTTCTACCACCTCGAAAGTATCCCCGTCTATCGTAACATTGCTGCCAAGGCTTGTCCTGTCTCGCTCAGTCCCACCTACTAGCCTGGACTTTGTCTTAGCCGAATTAACCACCAGTCCGACCTTTGCTGCTTCACGTTTCAGGCGGGTGTACAGTTCTGTCACCGTTCCAAATGTTCTAGCAATAATATCCATGTCATCCGCAAAACAAACAAATTGACCGTATTTCGTGAAGATCGTACTCCGACTGTTGAGCCCGGCTCGTCGCATAACACCTTCCAGGGCGATGTTGAATAGTAAGCAGGAAAGTCCATCACCTTGTCGTAGTCCCCGTCGAGATTCAAATGAACTGGATAGTTCACCCGAAATCCTTACGCTGTTCTGCACACCATCCATCGTTGCTTTTATCAGTCTGGTAAGCTTCCCGGGAAAGCTGTTCTCGTCCATGATTTTCCATGATTTTCCATAGCTCTGTGCTGTCGTATGCCACCTTGAAATCGATTAGCAGGTGGTGCGTTGGGACCTGGTATTCACGGCATTTCTGGAGGATTTGCCGTACGGTGAAGATGTGGTCCGTTGTCGACCGGCCGTCGATGAAACCGGCATGGTAAATTCCCACGAACTCGTTTACTTTAGGTGAAAGACGACGGAAGATGATCTGGGATAGCACTTTGTAGGCGGCATTCAATATAGGGATCGCTCGAAAGTTCCCATACATTAACTTGTCGCCTTTCTTGGGGATGGGACAGATTATCCCTTCCTTCCACTCCTCCGGTAGCTGTTCGGTTTCCCAGATCTTGACTACTAACTGGTGCAGACAGGTGGCCAACTTTTCCGGGCCCATCTTGATGAGTTCTGCTGCGATACCGTCCTTACAAGCCGCTTTGTTGTTTTTGAGCTGGTGGATGGCATCCATAACATCCCTCAGCGTGGGAGTTGGTTCGTTCCCGTCCTCTGCTGCACCAACATAGTAATTTCCTCCGCTGCCTTGGACCTCCATCCATGCCTACATTCTCTTCACCATTCAGGTGCTCGTCGAAGTACTACTTCCACCTTTCGATTGCCTCACGTTTGTCCGTCAGGAGGCTCCCGTCCTTATCCCTGCAAATTTCGGCTTGCAGCACGTAGCCTTTGCGGGATGCGTTGTGCTTCTGGTAGAACTTACGTGTTTCTTGTGAACGGCACAGCAGTTCCTTTTCTTCGCACTCCGCTTCTTCCAGGCGGCGCTTTTTCTCCCGGAAGAATCGGGTCTGCTGTTTCTGCTTCTGTCTGTATCGCTCCACATTCTGTCGGGTTCCATGCTGCAGCATTACCGCCCGCGCTGCATCCTTCTCCTCCAGAACCGTTCTGCACTCCTCGTCGAACCAATCGTTTCGTCGACTCCGTTCTACGTACCCGATAGTGCTCTCGGCTGCGTTGTTGATGGCTGCTTTGACTGTACTCCAGCAGTCCTCTAGATGGGCCACATCGAGCACACCCTCGTCCGGCAACGCTGCCTCGAGATTCTGCGCGTATGCGGTGGCGACATCCGGTTGCTTCAGTCGCTCTAGATCGAAATAAATAAACAGAAGCTTCCGAAATTCATCTAGGATTTGTCGCAGAATAAACATCATCCGTTATTGATCGGCTCATGAAAACCAGCTTGTTATTCACCGGCGAAGGACTCATCTAACGGTCGCAATCTGTTGAACAGAATCAGTTATATAATTTTGCACGCTGAGTTCAGGAGTGTTATCGGTCGGTAATTGTTCTATCCATCAACAAAGTAATGAGGTACACTCTCCTCTCTCCAGCTTCCATTGTTTTACCGGCCAGCATCATACATTTACAGTCAATGTACATGACATGACTCATGAGACGGCGCTATTTTTCTGCGCACTTCATTAAAAGTTGCGTGAAATTTGCGCATATTGTTTTGTTCCCAGGAGGATTTATTGTCTACGTTGGTCCCACTTTACTCGGAAATAATTTATCCAATGTAACATTTTATGCCTATTTCTCCTTCATACTCCTGCACACTGCACAGCTTTTGAGTGTGACATGACGGTCTGCTGTTAACAGTGCTGCTCCTTTCGACAGTCGGCAGTTCAGTAACTATACAACTCAGAATGTACTGCGGTTTAAAATTTCGCGGGAATGCCTTTCAGGACATGGCAGGGCAGGATTGGTGGTGGTAGGTACCGGGAGAACTCACAACTCAATCCAACATTTGTGACAGTAACTACGACAACGAGCGATTCAAATGAATGTTTCGCGGTTGTCACGGGGTTCCCTGCGGCCCGGAGTCGTTTCCGACGAGCTGCGCCCAACAACGACAAGAATCGCGGTGTGCGGAAAAAGGCCGGGATCGGGTCTCAAAGTGTCGTCGGTTCCACCGTGCTCCAAATGTCTGACTTGACAATTGTTTTGCATTTTTACCTCCGCGCGCGGAGTCAGTGTCGTGCACTGCTCTGTTCTGACGAAGGAACATGAAAGGCAAGCTGAGCAGCAACCAACATTTGTTGGTACAAGTGCGTTCGGGTGGAGCTAATGCGATTTGTTTCAGCTCCCTTTGTTGCGACTAATGAGACAAAACTGTACAACAAGGACTGGGCAAATCGGCGGAAAGGGTTCTGTTTCCATCATTTGGAAATGGGTTTTAATGAAGTTTTCAATAATGGAAACAAATGAAATTGATTTGTCTCAGGCAAAATCCCATTTATCTTCATATGAATTGAAATTACGCTGCTATACAAACAGCTATCCTGAAACAAACTAAACCAGAAAACAGATCTATGCGAATCAACTTGCCAATCCATTCGCTCAAAAGAAGTCAGATTTGCTCTCAGACATGATAATGTCCAACTCAATTAGGAAAGCAGAATTAAATTTGTTTCTGCTCTCCTTTATTAACCTCTTTATTTTATGCGTTTCATTTGAAATGTGAATAAACATAATTCCGCACGGATCTCTCCTTAAAACGAGACCTTTGACAAGATTCCTTTTTCTTGACGGCGGAACTTGTCGTGCTGAAGTTCAAAGATGCACTTGAAGATTTCTTTTCTTTTATAATGCAAATACAGTGTCCGATTGTAAATCTTCTTGCTGATGCCAGTATTTTGCATTTAAAAGCTTTACCGGGGAGAAAAATCACCACTGACACTAGTATACAGCATTTATGAACTCGGTAAGCTGATGATCATTTTTAGTGTCGAATCAGGTATAATATATGCTGCAAATAATAATGTTGACAAAGAAAATACCAGAAGTAATTTTGATATTTCCAGGACGCTTTTCAATACTGGCTGTGCAAGCACTAGAATAGAATTGAATAGAATCATGCCCTGAGTTCATAAAATATGAAAGAAAATATATCAGATGAGCATATTTCTTTTGAATATCCTTACATTGTGGCCGACGTTTTGAAAACAATTTTGAATTACCCAAACTACTAGCAGAGAAGAGGGCCCATATAGCCGAGGCGGTAAACGCACGGGTATTCAGCATGACCATTCTGAGGATGACGGGTTCGATTCCCGGTCGGTCCAGGATCTTTTCGTAAAGGAAATTTCCTTGACTTCCTTGGGCATAGAGTGTCTTCGTGTCTGCCACACGATATACGCATGCAAAATGGTCAATGGCAGAGGAAGCTCTCTGTTAATAACTGTGGAAGTGCTCATAGAACACTAAGTTGAGAAGCAGGCTTTGTCCCAATGAGGACGTTACGCCAAGAAGAGAGAGAGAGACTAGCAGAGAACGAAACACGAAAAATCTTGGAAAATTCCACCTGACCTTAACATTATCGTATGTTGGGTGATTTAAATTTTACCTAATATTGGACCACCATGGAACCCACATCAGCCAACTGAAACCCCTGAAACGACGCTGAAGCACCGCTCTGACACCCTGAAAAGCCCCTGAGATCTCCTGGCCAAAACTCCACCACCCCCGGAACGACCATGGAACATCCCAGGAACTCTTTGAAACTCCCCTGGAACCTCCAGAGGAACCCTCTTGACCCTCTTGAAACGTTCCTGAGATCTGTTTGTACCCCCTGAAACGCTCCTACAACCTCTCTTTGCTTGCCCCTGTACACAAGAAATTCCCATTGCTCACGTGTACATGAATGTGACAACAAGCCTCCCTCCAAATTGTCTCCTAGTTCTCCAAAATCGCAGTGTAGTGCGCTACTAGAAGGCTCACGAAAATCCTGTGGGTGCGAGCGAGGCGCATAGCTCCCGAAGAGCTCGTCTCATGCGATGGGTGACCTTAATTTGGTATCGAAGGTAAAAAAACAACTTCTAACGATGATGGTCAATAACTAAGGACTCTGAATGCAAAGGTTAAGGTTTCAATTCTCGTTCAGCTTTTTTTATTCTTCAATCACTTAACCTAATTTATAGCTCTATTGTCCACTAGGGCACTGCGTGAGCAATTCCAATTGGAAGCTGTACATACACTTTGTACAGCGCCTAAATGTATTCTATTCTACTTGTACAGGTCGGACTCGATTATCCGGGTGACTCCAAAATTATTTCACCCCGGATAATCGAATCACCCGGATAATCGAACCAGCTTTTTTTCTTTTATTTTTGATGTTCTTCAATCAAAAACCGTTCGTTAAACATAGAAGCTATCATACGTGACGTTGTAGGGCCTAAACTCAACGTCTGGTATTATTATAACCATGTTTTTTGAAAATGAAATTTTGGATGAAAAATGTGAAAAAATAAAAACAATTTTCTAATAGGCTAAATCCTATTTACAGGTGTTGTATTTGATGTTTATCACGTTTTTTTCGATATATGGTCATTAAAAAATTTGTAAACAAAGCAAAAACAAACTTTTCCCCGGATAATCGAGCCATTTTTGCCGGATAATCGAGCCCCGGATAATCGGGCCCCCGGTTAATAGAATCCCCGGATAATCGAGTCCGACCTGTACTACACTCAAACCTCCATTTAAGTCGAATCCATTAAAGTAAATTCTATCAAAGTCCCTCCATTTAAGTAACGCAACTTAAATGGAATTTGACTGTATTCACAGCAAAACAAATGTAAATATGCAACGGTTTTGAAAACATCTGTTCTTCGAAAAGGTCATTAGGCTGAATAGGCCGAAAAGGGACCTTTTCGGCCCAGTCATGAGGCTAAACACGTCATTAGGCCGAACAGAACAATAGGCCGAATACACTCAAACCTCCATTTAAGTAATGAGTCGGGGATACTTAAATGGATCCATTACGTAAATGGATTCATTACGTAAATGGATTCTGTTTTTGACTTAAATAGAGTTCATGCTCTTTCATTGCAGTTTCGTCAAAATATTTACAGTATTATCGAAATAAGTCACTAGACCGTTAGGCCGAAAACGTTGTTAGGTCGAAATGGCCATTAGGCCGAAAAAGTTGTTAGGTTGAAGAGGTCATCAGGCCGATATATCAATTGGTCGGAAAAAGGTCGTGTAGCCGAAACATATTGTTACATCAAAGTGTTTATTTGGCCGAACAGGTCATTAGGTGGAATTGGTAATTAGCCGAATAAGTCATCAAGCCGAATAGGTCATTAAGCCGAATAGGTCATTAGGCCGAATAGGTTATTAGGCTGAATAGTCCATTAGGCCGAATGGGTCATTAAAAAGTATGTACAAGAAAGCTTGCTCGTCGTATTTAGACCTTTTCAGCCTAAAGACCTTTTCGGCCTAAAGACCTTTTCGGCCTAAAGACCTTTTCGGCCTAAAGACCTTTTCGGCCTAAAGACCTTTTCGGCCTAAAGACCTTTTCGGCCTAAAGACCTTTTCGGCCTAAAGACCTTTTCGGCCTAAAGACCTTTTCGGCCTAAAGACCTTTTCGGCCTAAAGACCTTTTCGGCCTAAAGACCTTTTCGGCCTAAAGACCTTTTCGGCCTAAAGACCTTTTCGGCCTAAAGACCTTTTCGGCCTAAAGACCTTTTCGGCCTAAAGACCTTTTCGGCCTAAAGACCTTTTCGGCCTAAAGACCTTTTCGGCCTAAAGACCTTTTCGGCCTAAAGACCTTTTCGGCCTAAAGACCTTTTCGGCCTAAAGACCTTTTCGGCCTAAAGACCTTTTCGGCCTAAAGACCTTTTCGGCCTAAAGACCTTTTCGGCCTAAAGACCTTTTCGGCCTAAAGACCTTTTCGGCCTAAAGACCTTTTCGGCCTAAAGACCTTTTCGGCCTAAAGACCTTTTCGGCCTAAAGACCTTTTCGGCCTAAAGACCTTTTCGGCCTAAAGACCTTTTCGGCCTAAAGACCTTTTCGACCTAAAGACCTTTTCGGCCTAAAGACCTTTTCGGCCTAAAGACCTTTTCGGCCTAAAGACCTTTTCGGCCTAAAGACCTTTTCGGCCTAAAGACCTTTTCGGCCTAAAGACCTTTTCGGCCTAAAGACCTTTTCGGCCTAAAGACCTTTTCGGCCTAAAGACCTTTTCGGCCTAAAGACCTTTTCGGCCTAAAGACCTTTTCGGCCTAAAGACCTTTTCGGCCTAAAGACCTTTTCGGCCTAAAGACCTTTTCGGCCTAAAGACCTTTTCGGCCTAAAGACCTTTTCGGCCTAAAGACCTTTTCGGCCTAAAGACCTTTTCGGCCTAAAGACCTTTTCGGCCTAAAGACCTTTTCGGCCTAAAGACCTTTTCGGCCTAAAGACCTTTTCGGCCTAAAGACCTTTTCGGCCTAAAGACCTTTTCGGCCTAAAGACCTTTTCGGCCTAAAGACCTTTTCGGCCTAATGACCTTTTCGGCCTAAAGACCTTTTCGGCCTAAAGACCTTTTCGGCCTAAAGACCTTTTCGGCCTAAAGACCTTTTCGGCCTAAAGACCTTTTCGGCCTAAAGACCTTTTCGGCCTAAAGACCTTTTCGGCCTAAAGACCTTTTCGGCCTAAAGACCTTTTCGGCCTAAAGACCTTTTCGGCCTAAAGACCTTTTCGGCCTAAAGACCTTTTCGGCCTAAAGACCTTTTCGGCCTAAAGACCTTTTCGGCCTAAAGACCTTTTCGGCCTAAAGACCTTTTCGGCCTAAAGACCTTTTCGGCCTAATGACTTTTACGGTCTAACGATTTTTGCGGCCCAATGACGTATTCAGCCTAATGACCTACATATATCGAACTGGTTGCCGTTGCGCTGCTTTCACTGTCTACCCCAGTGATCCTCAGCCTAACTGTCTTTGCGGGCCAAAATTGAATTTTGAAAAGCGACTGCGGGCCGCAAGTCATTATTTTCAACAATTTTCAATATTCAGTGCAAAATTCATTTGTTTGATTTTTTGAAAATATGTATTGACCAATAGCAGGAGATTTCTGGATTTTTCTGGATCCAATTTTGCCAAATTTCCGAATGAAGTTTCTTTTTGCAGCTTATGTATTTGCTGAGAAGTATATCGAACCCGTTTATTAACCCTCTAATATCCAAATTTTTTATTTTGATGTAAATATAATTTTTCGTCATCTAAAATCGATTTAAACATGTTTTGGAAGATGATTCTTTTTAATTCTCGATTTCGTGAATTTCAGTTTTTGATTTTTGTAATTAATATTTTTTAACATCCCCACACTTTTATATTTTTCGTGGAAGCCTATCTGGGGTACGGATTTTTTGAGACGAAAACATTTTGAGATTTTATGATTATTGTTGAAATATTTTTATTTTTATTTTTTTTCATAGAGAATTTTATTTTCCGTATAATTTTAAGGAAAATAATTTGAGAGTGTATTCGATTCCCTTAAACTGTTTAACAAGGGTAGAATGATTTGAGAAAAATTTAAAATATGTTAATTGTAGCGATTAAATACAAAATAAACAATGACTTCTAAAAGGTGACTAAAACATCAATTTTTCAATTATTTTTAAAAAATGTAAATGCGTTTTAAAATACACCAAAAACCATTTTGAGATATACAAAACAGCCCTAAGTATCAGCCAAAAATATAAAAAAATTGATTTCCCCACGAAACAAAAATTACAAAAATGCTCAAACTATACCCCGTCTAAAGGCGGGGTTGGGTATTAGAGGGTTAAAAAAGTTCCAAGTTTTTGCGGACTTTTCGTGGAATTCGAGGAATTTAAGAATGATTTGTAGCGAATTCAGGATTCTCGTAAAAAATCCGAAAACTGCCTGGAGATACTGTTATGCAAATCCTTGATAACTTTTTTTTAAGTTTTTTTTTGTGTAATTTCTTAGGAAGTCAATGAAGAAAAACCTGCAGATATGATTTTCTGAGCAATGTGAGCAAGTATTTGTAGTCAATTTAGGATAGATATTTAAAGAGGAATTCCCCAAAAATATTATGCAAGGGGTATGAAAAATATCTTGCCAAATCCCTGAAGTTTTTGGCGAAATTTGGGCAACCTTTTCCTTTAAAAAAAATCTGCAAAATATTTTGTAATATTTGGAATAACTGGTAGAAGTGCTGAATATGAAGTATATCGAATACAAGGAATGTTTTCGCCGATAAAAACAAAAGGGACATTATTTTAATTTTATTTTCGTGAAATTAGATAAATTACTTATCACGAATTTTGCCACAAGTTAAAAATCCATGGCAGGGGACCTGTAAATTTAACCGAAACTCATTATTTAAGCGAAACACACCGTTCTTACCGTTTCGAATTCTCTCGTAACAAAATTCGAAAAACTAGTCTTTTACAGTTTGTAAAACTTTCGAAAATCTTACTTCATTTGATAAACTCTCCAGGATATTGGCAAAACCTCAGTAGTTAGTATTCATTCTCATGAAAGTTCTTAAATATGGTGAAATTTCTGATTTTCATAATGGAATCAAAATTAGTTCGCGGGCCGCACAAAACCTTGCAGAGGGCCGCATGCGGCCCGCGGGCCGCAGTTTGGTGACCACTGGTCTACCCTATCATGGTAGAATGATGAGCTCGAGCCGAGGATGTTGATGTGTGGCTGTT
The DNA here is from genome assembly GCF_035046485.1 of Aedes albopictus. Classification (NCBI taxonomy): domain Eukaryota; kingdom Metazoa; phylum Arthropoda; class Insecta; order Diptera; family Culicidae; genus Aedes; species Aedes albopictus. The sequence goes on from NC_085138.1 coordinate 121,480,646, forward strand.
GGTTGTTCCTGTTTCCAGTCCGATTGGGGGTCCATTATGGGTTACTGTTCGCCGATGTCCAAGTATCCGGGTTCATTTGAGCCATGGGCTCAGGAGAGGGTCAGTGTCAGCTGCTCTCAGGGGGAAAAAGCAACTGACGAATGTGCCAGGGCTGGGATCGAACCCATGACCATCTGCTTATGAAGCAAACGTGTAGCCACTACGCCACGGGCCCCGGCTTCTTCAGGAAGCTTTTGCCTTGAATTTTTCCACTTTAACCAGCGCATGAGACTAGGCTCATGGGGCACATCTTTAGAGGCACAAATGAATCTCAAAATGTACAGTGCTCCTGGGAGCTCACTTCCAATGCGGCTCATGTACATGGGATTACAGCACGCGTACATCAGCTACTCTGATATGCACGCCCCTGGCCGCCGTTGCCATAGTTTCCGTCATTACTACATTTTCTTATGCAAAACAACATTTCATTATTCGTTTCAATTGTTCGAAAATCTCTTCCAAATTCTTTTGAGCATTTCTCCGGAAATTTCTGTTTTACTTTACGGGAGTTTTTTGGGCGCCACTTCTGTGCACGGGCCTGTGTTGAAGAGACTCCTAAAATATATTGCGAAAGAAGTGTTGAAGGGATTCCTATCAGAATCACATGTGAAAATCACAAATAGATGGCTGATAGAATTTGCAGCTAAATTGGCGTTGGCATTTTTGGGGAAAAAAAAATAAAAGAATTACAGGATTTACAGGAAATAACAAAAAAAAAATGGAAATATTTCATTGAAGCAATTCGCAATTTTATTTTCCAAAAACTTTCCTAGAAGGAATCCCCAAAAGAATGACCTCAGCAGTTTTCGATGATATAAACATAAATTCGATTAAAAGAAATAATGGCTGAAGGAATCTGCCAAAAAAAAATGCTCAAAAGCGTCGCAAAATGAATTCCTAAAACAATTTCCGTTTGAATTTCAAATGCAATTATTTAAAACAATATTAAAGAAATTGCTGTAGGATTTTTAGGATTTTTTTTATTTTCTTTTTCATTGTGAACCTTATTGTTAACATTAACGTACTTCATTTCTAAGAAATGAATTACCAAAGAAATCGCTGAACAAACTATTTACAATTAAGCAACCGAAAAAAAAAAATCAATTTCTTTCTCACTCATAGTGCAAATTTTCAGTGATATCAATCCGTGTGGTCAATTGTGATCATCAAATAACTCAACGTACAGGGGATACTCAAAATAACTGAGACAAGTTAAATTTTCACTTTTCAAAAAATGTTCAACTCGCTGTAACTTTTCGAAAAGGGCATGAAATATTCTCAATTTTTGACTGTAAGTTCATCAACTAGTTGTGTACCAGTGGTTTAAATTTGGAAAAGATCGGGCCCTTCTCCACAAAGTTATGAAGATTCTAGGAAATGGTATAATTATCCGATAGCCAACTTTGAGCTGTTATATCTCCGGATTCAATGAACCGAATGCAATGACATTTTGATCATTTATGACTTTATAATGAACTTTAAAAATCAGTGGACTTAATTTGAAATTATTAATAAGAAAAAAAGTTATAGCGATTTCATTTATTCTATGGTTTTTTAGTAAATTTATCTATTTTTCATATGCATCCCATTACTTTTTCAATTTAATGCCTGCTATTTGGTTGCTTTCCTTTTAAACATAAATATATTCAAGTCAATAAGAGGGAATTTAAATAACCTATAATTACTATCTCGAATTTTGAAACGATGATGAAGTTTTGGATTAATTGGTGTTGTATTAGAAAAATAATCAAATCGTTATAATTTGCTTTCGTGTAAAGAATTTTAAGTTAAGTCAAAAGTTTTTAATTGCTCATTATATAAGTCATTAATGATTAAAATTTCATTGCATTCGGTTCATTGAATCCGGAGATATAACAGCTCAAAGTTGGCTATCGAATAATTATACCTTTTTCCAGAACCTTTATAACTTCATGTAGAATAGCCCGATCGTTTCCAAATTTCGACCACTGATACACAACTAGTTGATGAACTTACAGTAAAAAATCGGAATATTTGAAGACCTTTTCGAAAAGTTACTGCTAGTTTATCATTTTTTGAAAAGTGAAAATTTTACCTGTCCCAGTTATTTTGAGTTACCCCTGTATGTATGTACATATGTACAGATGGGTGAATGTAAAGCGGACCTGGTGTGATGGTTAGAACACTTGACTATCACGCCGAGAACCTGGGATCGAATCCCACTCCCAACAAACTCACAAAATGCGGGTCCTTCCTTCGGAAGGGAAGTAAAGTGTGGGTCCCGAGATGAACTAGCCTAAAAATCTAGGCTAAAAACTAGGCTAAAAATCTCGGTAATACAGATAAAAAATGAGTAAATTACACTAGTTTACAGCATTTTTGTACTCGGTGAGGTGATTATCATTTTTTTGGCGTAGAATCATGCCTTGAGTTCGAAAATGTGAATGAAAAAAATACAGTGGAGCGTATTTTTTCTCGGCTTCCCATGCAGGGCTGAAATTGAATTTTGAAACGGTTTGAAATTGATTTTTGTTCTATTTCTAAGCAAAGTCGCTATTCATACATCTCATTCTTCGGAACCAAAGTTCCGGTTCAGCTGCAATTTTTTCTGTGACTCGCTAACATTATTTAAAATGTGCGTTGAGAGAGAATTTTTGAATTGCTTTTATTCCAATTAAAGAAATACAAATCTTCTTTTATTTTTTTCCAAAAGTTTGAGCAAACGTCCTATTTCTCATTTACTTACCAATATTTCGACTTCCATCAATCTGTTTTAAGGTGATCGAAACATGTTGTATTCAGCTTTCTTTTTCTTTTTCAGCACATAATTATGCATCGAAAATTTTGGCCGTTGACAGAAGTTTACGAATTTCGTTTTATTTTGTAAACTTTGGTAATAAGTCTATAGATTAACGGCTACGCTTATAGAGTCAAAATTACAGTCGATTCCTAACAGCAATATTCCTTTTGGTAATAAGAATTACTTGAGGGATCCCAGCTGAATTTAATGGAGGAAGGCTAATAGGAGTTCCTGGAGAAATCCCATGAGGGATTTCTGAAAGAACCCCTGGATAAAATCGCAGGAGGAAGTCCTGAATAAATCCTTGAAGAAATCCCTTGAAGAATCACCGAAGGGATTTCAAGAAAAAACAATCCAGGAAGATTGTCCGGAAGAATCCCAGCAAGAACGCTTGAAGAAATCTCTACTGGAATTCCTGAAGGTACCACTTCTGGATGAGTTCTAGCAGAAACTTCTGGAAGACACGCAGCAGGAGTTGCTTGAGGAATCCCAGTTAGAATTCCGGAAGGATGGCCAATAGGAGCTCCTATAGGAATCCCACGAGGAATTTCTGGAAGAATCAGCGGTGGAACTTCTGGGAGAATCTCAGAACGAGTGTCTTGTATAATCTCACCAGAAATTCCTGAAGAATTCCCAATAGAAATTACTTGAGGAAACCCTAGAAGAATTCTGAGAAGTATAATAGTAAAAATTTCTAAAGAAATCTTAGGAGGAATTGCTAGAGGAATCTCAGCACAAATTTCTATTGTAACCCCATCAGAAATTCCTAAAGGAATTCTTAAAGAAGTTCATTGAGGAAGTATCGGGAGGAATCCATAAATGAATACCAAGAGAAATCCATGGAATAATTGATAGAGGTATTTCTAGAGGAATTACTGGAGGAGTCGCTGAATAAGTTGCAGGAGCAAATATTCCGAATAGCGCAAAAATAGCTCAGAATGATGTATTCTGAAAAAAAAATACACGAAATTTGAGGTGTCACTTAAAGATAATTGCTAACATTCGAAAAATGAATCGCCAGAATCACCCGGACTGGTTTACGGGAAAAATATAGAAACGGAGCCAAAACTACTTTTTCGTATTTATTACGGCGTGTGCCAATGAAAGGAACCATGTATCAGTTTTAGACACATTTTTTAATTTCGGCTTCACTTCGCACTATTTATATGCATTCCTCATAGGATTAGCCATAACTGGTACACTATGCCGACATAGGATGCAAGGAAGCCGATATTTAAAGGAAAATGATTTATGATAATTTGAGCAAACAGTGAAGTTTGAATGACTACAATCATCTTTTATGAACGTGATCTTTTGTTCATATTTTTTTTCTTGTTAATTTGCTTCGTTAGATGTTGAAAATCAACAATGGCGAATTTGAGGTGCTATAGCCATAACTATGGCCTAAACCGATTCCAAAATGGCCAAATGTATTATAAGTGACCAATTTTAATGATAATATGCTACAATTTTCAAAAAATCATGTCGCATCATGGTGTTCATTATTCGTGATATTATTCGAAAAATGGACCCCGGAACCAACAGAACCGATTCCCGTGAAATCCGCATATCGGTTCTAAAATAGCCAAAAGTATTTCGGAAAAAATAAAAACAGCTTAGAATGATATATGTATTGCAATCGATTCAAGAAGTGAGCAAATTTCTTTTATTTTCTTAATTTTAAATATTAATTATTTATTTATAGTTCGTAAGGTTGTTTAAGCGAAGATACATTCATTGTTGGGAATAACGGTTGAATTACATTTACGCACTGAAATTGTAAGTAATAGGTTATTATGCTTTACATGTTCCTTACTCTTGAATAAATATTCTTATTTTAGCTTGTAGCATTTGCCAACAAGATTTAGCGTTCAAATAATTATTCCGCAACACATCACTTAGATTCCTAAAGCATGGCTCATGCAATATCATTCTAAGTTGCAAATATCTAAAATAGAGGAAATTGCGTTATCAATTAAACATTCATAATACGAGCAAATATATCTATCTCACAGAACAACCTTTCAGTAAACATATGGGTGCATACTGTAGAAGTTTTATTACGAAACAGTCGTAAAATGTTTTTATTCGAGTTATGAATCCCTAATTACCTGGCAACAGATGCGCACATTAGAGTAATTGCTTGAGAGGATGTTTCTACACTGTGTATTACATACCTATGTATGTATATCCACCTCTCCGGATGCGCTGCTCACGCTCATTTGTTTTACGATTTCTATAATTGAAATTAGAATTCACGCCATATGATAGGAAGTAAAAACCAAGTTCTAAAGTAATTAGCTTTTACGAGCTGATTGGCACATATGACTAAAACGCATTTTGACATATGCGTGACTGCAAAAGCCCGCAAAGAAATTCACAACCAACCCCGGAGAGAAAAAGTGTGATAAATGGAAAATAATTAATTATTTTTTATCGATCCTTGCCCTCGGCCACCGCACACGCAGTCAGCCGCGACAGTCAATAGACCGGAGCTTTGGTGTCAGCCACCGGAACCCAAAAAATCCTTATCTAAATAGTGACAGACGTCAACTCAATTTCGCCTCGCAATCAGACGCAGTGCAAACTAACAACACTACATTTACTTTGGGTTTGCAGATTTTTTTGTTCACCCTTTGCAGTTACATATACCCCTCCTAAATAGCAGAAACGAAAAAAAACTCGTCGAATTCGATTTTTCATCCTTTGATTTGCGACCCTTTTTTTCGGTCGAATCTGCCGCGAACAAACTGAAATTAAAGTGTCAAACATAATTCCCCATCAAACGGACCGACTTGCATTGCAAGCAAACATTACCCGTCAGAGTGGCAGTAGTGCGTGTCTTTCTCCGGTGGTGCGGTGGTGGTGGTGAAAGAGATAATAACATAAACGCCGTTTGGGAAAGCACAATGTTTTGTGATGAAAGGGGAGGTTGATTCATCTGAGTTCGAAACGAAACTTTCTCACCATTTTACTGGGTATTGATATCGACGACATTGATCTCCTCTATGATGACCATTACACCTGTGCCACCAACAGACGAATGACCTGGTATTCAAGGTATTTCTGGAGGATTTGCCGTACGGTGAAGATCTGGTCCATTGTCGACTGGCCGTCGATGAAGCCGGCTTGATAACTTCTGGCGATCTCATTCGTTTTAGGTGACAGACGACGGAAGATGACCTGGGATTGCACTTTACAGGCAACATTCAAAATGGTGATCGCTCCGAAGTTCTCACATTCCAAATGGTGAATGGAGCAGCTTACCCCTTTCTTCTATCCTCCGGTTTCATAGATCCTGACTATCAATCAATGCAGACAGGTGGCCTACTTTTCCTGGCCTATCTTGAAGAATTCAGCTGCGATATGTATTATCCTTACCAGCTGTTTTTTTGGTTTTGAGCTGAGGAATGGCATCCTTGGTATCCTTAACTTCCATCAGTGCGGGAGTTGATTCATTTCCAGGTTCTTCTTCCAGGCAGTATTTTTTTTTTTCGATAGAGGCGGGTCTGCTGTCTCCGCTTATGTTTGTAACGTTTCACGTTCTGTCGAGTACCTTGCTGCAGCACTACCGCCAGCGCTGCGTTCTTCTCCTCTAAAACCGTTCTGCACTCTTCGTCGAACCATTCGTTCCGGCAATTCTGTTCACGTACCCGATAGTGCTCTCGGCTGCGTCGTTGATGGATGCATTCACTTAACTCCAGCAGCCTTCTAGAGGCAAAGGGGCTTTATCGAGCCCGCCCTCGTCTGGCAATGCGGCCTCGAGATTTTGTTACACTGTTACACACATTCCATATAGTTTCTCAGATTTGTTTTTGCCGTTGATCTTGGTTCCTGGCACAATGGTCGTAAAAAGATAAAGTTTGGCCAAAACTCTTTTTATGTGTTTATTCGAAGTTATAGGTTGTCTAGATATGTTATATAATATTTTTAGTGTTTAAAAAAGGGTATTCAAAAATTACGTAACTTCAATAATTCTAAAAACGGTAAAAATCAGTAAACCACACTTTTTTTGCGTTTTTTTTTGGTTAGAAAATCAATCTGAATTTAATTTAATGATCATCTTTCGATCAAATCCAATAAAGTTTATCAAAATGTGTAAATAGCTCTAATTTGAAAAACTGCGAATTTCTGCAAAATATTTAAACGTTTTTATGCAGTCCTAAGCATGAAGTTTAAGATGTACTATTCGAAATTGCGGCGACACGTGACGACACAAACCGTTTTTTAACTTAAAAATTACCAAAATTCCTAAGGTACAATATATGATAATTTGAAAAGTTTTGTGACATATTAATTTTGCACCATACGTGCATTCAAACAGTCCTATAACAAGCTTTTATATGCTGGATACCATAAAACATATATTCCATTCTCAAAATATTATTTTACTTTTTTCGAATAATTCATTTTTCAATTTTATGACTTAGGCCACTTTGGCAGTGAAAATGTCATTGAAATACAAAAGCTGCTATGCTTTTCAATAAGAATCATAAAACTACAATACATTATCTTTGTTATAATGCTTAATAAAGTTTAAACATATCAATTTCGTTTTTTGAGAGTTTTGGCCGCCCCTTTATCTGGAGCCCGCCCAATGTGCCTGGGAATGAAATTATCGATCAGGATTGCGATTGTTGTAAACTCTCTCACACGCATTATCGGCGGAAAAAGACGCGTGATAAATTCAGACCCGAGTTTCTTCAGAGAATATGTTCACGCTCGTTCCGCAGCGCCGAAAATGGATTATCATCAGCAATGAAAATTTGACTGATTTGCTTTCTGCTTTGTGTTCGTCTTTCCGTGTTGTCGTCGTCACCGGCTGAAGCTTTTATGTATTAAATTTCCTTTTCCTTTCGAGCAACTTGCGTAGTCGCGTGGTTATGGTGCGCGGCAATACACGTTTTTGTAGAGGGTGTAGGTGCGAATCCCGTTGGCGGCAATTTTATGTTATTTGGCTTCTGCTAGTTATCGCGATAACTTTGAAGGTGATAAAGTAAGATAGCAAAAATGAAAAAAAAACGATTTCCAGTTTTCGACTGTCTTTTTGATCGTGGACAAACAGCAACGACCAAAAAACATTTCTCATAGGAAAAGTATGATCGGATGCTCGTAAAATGTCATTTTTCGTCTCAATTCACTTATAATTTCATTCCCTGGTTCCTATTATTCTGTTGCTGATTTTGTGTTTCACGTTGAGCTTAGAGTTCTTACATGGCACTTGAACGTATATCAGCCGCTCCCAACATGTGAAACATACACTGTTGTGAGTCTGCTTTTATTGAAAGCAACTCCGAAGCGAACAAAATCTTTTAACAAGCATGGGCGTAGCCAGAGGGTTGCAGGGGGGTGTCCGATTTATTTTTTAAATCGGGCTAACTTAAACATTATCAATAACTCCATAATAATAAGTTCCAGAAAAAATATCTAGAGAATTTCATTAGAGATTGCTCCAAAAATTCAATCTGGAATAATTCCAGAATCCCTAATAGGAAATTTTACCAGAGATAAGCTAAACATTAATCCAGAAGTTCCTTAAAACATTGTACAAAACATTTTTATGACAGTCCATACAAAGATTCCAACAATAATTAGTCAAAAAATTATTGCAGACATGAATATTTTTTCCTACAGAAACTCCTCCAGGAATTTGATACGAAAGATTTCCTGGGATTTCCAAAGGATTTCCTCATGGGATTGCTTCCGGGATTCCTCATGGGATTTCTTTAGGAATTCCTCCAGGTTTTCTTCAGGAATTTCTTTAAGGATTCTCCCGGGAATTTCTTTTCTTTTTCTTTCAGAAACAACTCCAGAGATTATTTTAAAAATTCCTGCAATGATGTCCCCAGGAACACTTTTTAGAATTCCTTCAAGGAGTTCCTCTTTGAATTCTTTCAGGAACTCCTCCAGAAAATACTTCCTCCAGGGACTGTTTTGGGATTTCCTTAGGAATGCCTCTAGAAACTGCTTCCGGGATTCCTCCTGAGTTTTCTTTAGCAACTCCTGCAGGGATTCGTTCAGAAACTGCTACAGGGATTCCTCAAAGAGTTCCTCCACGAAATCTTCTTGGAATGCCTTCAGGATTCCTCCAAGGATTCCATCTGAATTTTTCTTCAGAAATTATTCCTAGGATTCCTTCAGGAATTTCTCGAGGGATTCCTCTACTAATTTCTTCAAAGATTGCTCCAGTAATTATTCCAGGGGTTCCTTCTGAAATGCCTCAACACAATCCTCCAGATATTCCTCCAGGATTTTTTGTAGAGATTCCTCCGTTAATCACTTCAGGTATTCCTCAAGGACATCCCCCAGGGATTCCTTCATGGATTCCTCCAAGAATTTCTGCAGGGCATAACTCGGTAATTTCTTCTGTGTTTCTTTCTGGAACAACTCATTTTAAATATTCCTCCAAAAAGCCTCACAGGAACTCTTCTTAGGATTCCTGCGGGAATTCCTCCTTGTACTCTTTAAGGAACTCCTTCAGAACTTAGTTTAGTACTTCCTTCAGAGACTGTTTAGGGGTTCCTTTAGGAATTCCTCTTGAAATTACTTCTGGAGTTTTTTCGGGAAGTCTTCTAAGGATTCCTCTAGAATTTCTCAAACAATTCTATCTGCGATTTCTTCAGGAATTATTTCTGGTATTTTTTTACGAATTCCTTAAGAATCCACGAATTTCTTCAGGAATTCTTTCAGGGGTTTTTCTAAAAATTCCTTCAGGAATTCATCAAGAGATTCCCCCAGAAATTCCTCTAGAGATTTCCTCTAAAATTAAGTAATTTCTACAGGCATTTCTCTAGTATATCTTCCAGGGATCCCTCCAAGAAATCCTTCGGGGCTTCCTCAATGTATTCCTTCAGGACTTCCTCCAGGCATTCCTCCAGGCATTCCTCCAATAATTGCTTCCGGCATTCTTCCAAGAATTCCACTTGGAATTCCTATAGAAATTTATCCAGGAAATCTTCAAGGGATTTTTCCCAGAGACTCCTACAGGAATTCCTCCAAAGATTTCTCCAGGAATTACTTCGGGAACTCCCCTAAAAATTCCACCAGGAATTCTCCTAGGCATTCTTTCAGGAATTTTTTCAGACATTCTTCCACGGATTCCTCCTTGGATTCTTGCAGAGATTCCTCCAGGAATTGCTTCAGGGACTCCTACAGGAGTTTCTCCTGGGATTGTTTTAGGAATTCTTCTTGGGGTGATTCTTATAATTCTTATAATTCAGGGGCCCAGATGCAAAGGGGTGTAAGTGACCATTTTATCGATTTTGAGCTGAGCATATAAAAAAATCATCAAATTTCAAGCTTTCAGGAACTTTCTAAGTTTGTTTTTACGATGATTAGAAAAAATACAATAAATCGGAGAAAATTGAGTCGATTTTGCAACTCCATACATTTTGTTTGGGATGAAAAATTTGCGTAAAACTTCAAACCTCATTTACTCGAAAGTGGGTTTTCGTCACTTACACCCCTTTGCTTCTAATCCCCTCAATTCATTCTTGAGGGACTATTCCAGGAATTTCACTAGGAATTAATCGAGGAATTCCATCATAAATTACACCAGCAATTCGTCCAGGAAATTCCTCAAAAGTTCTTCCAGGATGATCACTAGGAATACCTTCTAGAATTTTTTTCAGGAATTGCTTCAGAAATTCTTCCATATTTTCCTCCAAGAATAACTGCAGGGATTCCTTTAGGAATACTGCTAAAGATTCTTCAAGGAACTTCTTTAGGAATTTCTCCACAAATTTTTCCTGAGATTCCTTCATGAATTGCTTCAGGGATTTTTACAGGGATTTCTCCAGGGATTTTCCCAGGGATTCCTCCAGAAGCTTCTCTAAGGATTCTTTCAGCAAATCCCATAGGGATTTTTTCAGAAATTCTTCCAGGAAATTCTCCAGGAAAACATTTAGCAATTTTTCAGGGATTCCGCTAGGAATGTTCCCAGGGATTTCATCACAATTTTTTTGCAGGATTCCCCCAGGGATTGCTTTAGAACTTTCTTCAAGGATTTCAACAGGAATTCCTCCAGAAATTCCACAAGGAAAGCCTCCAGTATTTTCTTAAGAGTTTTTTTCAGGAATAGAAAAACATAAAAATCTCCCAGAACTCCTCTAGAGATGCTTCTAGAAATGTATCCAGAAATTATTTCAAGAATTCCTCAAGAAATTCCTTCGAGGATGTCTCCTGGAATTCTTACAGAAATTCCTCCAGGAATTTCTAAATGAATTTTTCAGAAAAAAAAATAACAGAAATAGCAATAGAAATCTCCCAGAATTCCTCTGGAGATTCCTCTAGAAATTCATTCAGTAATTCTTTCAAGAATTCCTCCAGAGGTTCCTCCAACAATTCCCACAGGAATTCCTCCAGGATTTTATCCAGGGATTTCCCCTGGATTTTTTCCAGGAATTCTGTCAGAAAATACCTCAGAATTTCCAGGAATTGCTTCTGGACATCCTCCAGAAACTTTGTCAGCAATTCCTTCAGGATTTTTTTTCACGAAATCCTCTAGGAATTTCTTCAGAGATTCTTCCGGGAAATTCTCTAGGAATACTATCAGGCATTTTTCAGGAATTCCTTCAGAGATTCGCCCAGTAATTGCTTCAGGGATTCTTCCAGGGATTTCTCCACGAATTTCCCCAGGGATATTCGCAGAGATTCCTCCAAGAGTTCTTCCAGGAGTTCCTCCTACAATTTCTCAAATAATTTTTTTCAGAAATTTCTCCAGTAATTACCCCTCCAGAATACCGCTAGAGATTTCTGGATCCAGGATTTTTTTCCAGGGATTGCTCCAAGAATTTGTCCAAGAAACTTCTTAAAGAATTCGTGCTGGGTCTCATTCAAGAGTTCTTCCAGGAATTACGCCAGGAATTTGTTCAGAATTTTTTCCAGGCATTCCTTCAGGATTCTGTCTAAAGATTTTCCCAAAAATTACTCCAGGGATTCCTCCAGCAATTCCCGCAGAGATTTCTCTATGAATTCCTTTAAGGATTCCTTCTGAAATTCCTCTAAAATTTTCTCCAGGAATTCCTCAAGAAATATCTTCTGGCTCCGTCCTTGTTAACAAGTGTTAGATTGGAGTTTGCTGGTCACAGCCCAGGATGGAAACTTCTCACGTCGACTCCTAACGAGCATTTTTCTTGCATATAAGAAGAATAAATTACATGAAGTTACACCATGAAACCTGTGCGCTACCATTCTTCGCAACAACACGCAAGGGGAAATTCTTTCCTGTTTTCTTTTCGGATCCTACACCAAATAATAAAAAACACTCTCCGTTTTTTCGTTCTCCTCCACCCAGAGGCGGCAGGGGTGAGTGCCTAATCAAGGAATCAAGAAATGAGTTTCTTTCACCCCTTGCCGACGCGCTGATAAAAAGTGCCAGAGCCGAAAGCCGAAATCCCGACAACAACCAGATGAAGAGGGCCGGAAAACCCAAGTTATTATTTCAGTCCATTATTGGAATCACCACACACCGCACCCCGACCGGGCCGGGTGTTGCGTATACGCGCGAAATGCTAGAGAGCCGCGAGAATGCTTTCGTGTTATGTTGAAATATGTATGAGGATGTCCTCCCCGGACTGGGTTGAAAATCGTGTTCCTTCATGGAAGGGTGCATGTTGGGTGGGTACTAGCTGGGTATCTGCTTCTGGCTGCCAGACGGTGATGATGATGGAAATAACAATATTACTAACAAGGCGCTTTCGCGAAGAATGGAATTGAGAAATTTACTGCCAAATGGAAATAATAGGGGTGTTTTTTTTTCGGCACATTTGTTTAGTGTTATTGTGTTTACTGTTGCGTTGCCGACGAGCTCTGGTGTTGTGTACTGTAAATTCTGATGTCGAAAAGAAACATCGTTTTTTTGGAAATGAAAATTGATATACTTGGTAATGACTGATACAAATAAGTAAGTTCCTAAGAAGGCTTCTGGTGTTCGTATATAGAAACACCTGAAATGTCAGCTACAATAGCAGGCATTTCAGTTATCCGGAATCACGAGTGGCTCGTAGATCAGTGATTCTCAGCATTTTCGGCATTTTACCAACAAAGTTGCTCAAAATTCATCAAAAATCATCCACATGTCAAACAATTTTGTACCGAAGTTCAGCTTCGAACAATGTTGCTTTAGTAAGATATGTTTCCTTGCTTTCGTAATTTGATGAGCTACAAATCGTAATGGTAAGCCTGGTCTTGGTCTAGCGCCAATCGCTTCCAGTCATCCTGAACGTTAGAGTCCTTAGGTTCGCCTCAACGGTAACCATTTTTGCGGACCCCTCGATTTTGATCCATTGTTGGCTCATTTAAACCGTTATAACTAAAAAGTTTCTCCAAAAACCACCTAATAACAAAATGTTGTTGAAAAGAGGAAAGATATGACTACTATTTACAGTTATAAAAAGTTGTGTCGGCCATATTGATTTTGGCCGCCATCTTGGTTTTTTATACCAAAACTGTTTTTTCACCTTGTTGGCAACCACCGATTTTCAAAATGTTGGCGTCAATTTAAAGCGGGGACATTTTTACACAACATATCAAAAATTTAGAAATGTATCTTTTTCCTATCAAAAGTTATCTGCACTTTTATTAATCATGACACGTTTTCTTCATACATTTCCACGCGCACCGGCAAGGATACCCGACAGCATCAGAGAATACGCCTGCATGTATACACAACGGCACCTGCAGGAAAATTAGGGAAATTTGGAGGTTCGTTGCCGTTTTTAACTGTTTCTCAATGATGCGGACATTGCTTTTTAAACTTTTTCGGTGTTTTGAAAAGCTGAAACTTTCAACTTTTCATTAGTGGATTCCGATTTTAAATAAATGTTCGTTAACACTGTGAAATAACGCTGCATTTATGTAAACAACCGGCACCTGGCCCAGTGCGCTAAAGTGTCATGATTACCGAAAGTGCAGATACCTTTGATAGGAAAAAGATACATCTCCAAATTTTTGATATGTTGTGTAAAAATGTCCCCGCTTTAAATTGACGCCAACATTTTGAAAATCGGTGGTTGCCAACATGGTGAAAAAACAGTTTTGGTATAAAAAACCAAGATGGCGGCCAAAATCAATATGGCCGACACAACTTTTTATAACTGTAAATAGTAGTCCTATCTTTCCTCTTTTCAACAACATTTTGTTATAAGGTGGTTTTTGGAGAAACTTTTGAGTTATAATGGTTTAAATGAACCAACAATGGATCAAAATCGAGGGGTTCGCAAAAATGGTTGTGGCTCTAACTAACAGGGGGTCCATCAAATTGATTAACCAAATGCATTTTTCTTACTTTTTTTGGGGGGACTTTCAGAAAATCGCCACCTTAAACATTTTTGAAGACATGGTGTAAATCAGTGATCCTCAGCCTAACTGTCTTTGCGGGCCAAAATTGAATTTTTAATAGAGGCTGCGGGCCGCAAGTCGTTCAAGAGTTTATTATCAACAATTTTCAAGATTCAACACAAAATCCATTTGTCGATTTTTTGAAAATAGATAAGATCTAAAGATCTAAACAATTTTCTGCAGCTTAGGGATTTCCTGAACAGTATATCGAGCCCTTTATTAAAAAAAACAATTTTGGAACTGTGAGGTTTTTTAAGACTTCTCGTGGATTTTGAGAAATTTCAGAATAATTTGTAGGGATTTCAGGGTTCTCGGACGGAATTCACATAAACTGTCTGGAGATACTGTTGTGGAACTTCTGGAGTTTTTTTTTAAGTTATCTTCTGAGTAAGCCAATGAAGAAAAATGCGGTGTGAAGAATTAGCATTAAGTTAAAATTCACAAATACAAAAAAAAACTTCCCAATACATTTCAAAATCAGCTTGCGGGCCACACAAAACCTGGTCGAGGGCCGCATGCGGCCCGCGGGCCGCAGTTTGGTGACCACTGGTGTAAATAGTGGGACGGTCTCAGTGAGAGTTACCCATTCCTAGTCCGACTAAACACATCTTTACAGAGCCACCTGACCACGATGTAATCCAACAACCATATATGATATGCTACACCAAAAATCGAAAGTTGACGAGTCGGTTTTTATCGAGCTCTGAAGAAGGCCCGGTACGAGAAATTCACAGTGGATCAGTAGAGCTCCTTTCTTTCTTCTTTCTTTCTTTATAGCACGACGTTCGCATTGGAACTAGGCCTACCTCTCTTCAACTTAACTTAGTGTTCTTTGAGCGTTTCCACTGTTATTAATTGAATTTGTACATTGTGGGGCAAGCACAATGATACACTATGCCCAGAGAGTCGAGAAAATTTTCCCGACTGGAACGGGAATCGAACCCGCCGTCTCCGAATTGGCGATCCATAGCCTTAACCACTAGGCTAACTGGAGACCCAGTTAGAGCTCCTACAGTTATCCATAGAGACAGTGGCACTTCTAGAGAACTTTCCAGTTCCTGTTCAGCAAAACAAAAATCTATTCTAAAATAGCATTCGTTGTGGCTTTGAGAAAATGGAACTACTACTGGAATTCCCTGATGAAATCCAAGAGAAATTCCCAGTAGATCTCCTCTACAGAAATTCCTGATGGAACTGTTTGAGGAACTTTCGACGATACTCCTAGAGGAATTTCTGGTGGTGCCATGGAGCTTCTAGAGTAATTATCGGTGGAACTCCATGATAAATTCTATTTTGTGCTCCTAGAGTAATTTTTGGTGGAAATGACTGAAGAATTGGCTTCTTTTACGATGTTGAAACTCCATATTAAGAATCTGCACGGAATACAGGGCCAAAATCCAATTTTTCATGAATTTAGGTGCCCGGGAACTTACTTAAAAATCAGTTTGAAGTTTTTATGAGAGCGATTTGTTGAATCACCCCTCGTTGGTGTTTGTACTGGGCGAAGCAGTTGCACAGCTGTCAAAAAGTAATTTAAAAAAAAAATGAAAATGATTTTAGATATCAAAATAAAGTTCTTAAAATCTATAAAAAAAAACATAGTGGCTCAGAAAAAAAGTGCTCTTTTGTATGAAGTTGAAAAAATACTTAATATTTCAAAAAATTAAAACCCTATTATATGGGGAGCTTTTAGAGAAATCCCTGGTAGGACTGCTGGACGAATTTCCGGTGGAATTTGTTTGTAAGATTATAAGATGTCTAATATTTCCGGTGAAACTTATGAAGGAATCCCTATTAGAACTCCTGGAAGAACTTTCGGTGAAATTGTTAAAGGAATTCCCGGTGGAGTGAGGTAAGAAAGATTTTCGGTGGGATTTCTTGAAGAGTTTCCTGTGGAATTCTAAGAGGAATAAACGGTAGAATTCCTAAAGGAATTCCCGTTGGAACTTCGAGAAGAAACTCCTGGAGGTACTCCCAGCAAAACTCCTGTAAAAATGCCTCTTCTGTGGTGGTTTTATAACGTGTTTTAATTTGAAATTCACATTTTTCAATCTCTGGAATGCTTCCTTAATGCTATGATGAGCTACTGAATATATATTTTTGTCGCAGAAAAAAAAAACAAATAATTAACCCAATTCGGGTTTCTCCGGTGCCTGTTTATTTAACCGAATTTAACCGAAGTCTACGTGAATACCTTCCCAACGACTCTTGAACGGTCCCAATTACTTGTTAGGTTGCAAAGTTAAACTTGCCAAAGTTATGGACTCTAAAGCGACTTCTTTCAGTTGATGCATGTTCCGGATGGCCTCAGTGACCAAATTAGTTTGAACCAAAAAGATCCAAAATCGAACAAGCCACTAAATTTTGCTAGCTTCCGAAGTTTGGGGTCGAAAACTACTCCAAGAGGGGCTAGATCACAACGTCCGAGGCCATACAGTCCCAGACATTAAGTCGCGTTTTTTTTTGCAAAATAACGTCCAAAAGTTTGGATGCGTTATAATATCCTATGTGCCTTCTTTACTTGGACTTCGTGGCGTATCTGCAAGTTCGGATGTTATGCCCCGAAAAAATGCGCCATAAAGTTTTTATGGCCTCGGACGTTATGATACTACGCCACTCCAAGGTCCAATTTGTTTTTTTTTTTTCTTAGGGTCTAAGGCAGGTTAAGATCTGAAAATAATATTATAAAAAACCGTGTTGTCAATTGATGATTTTCAATTAACTTAAAGTAGAAATACATGAACGAATTTCTTTAGAAATTCTTCCATCGGTTCCTTGAGGAATTCTTACTGAGTTTGCTTCAGAAATCTTTCCAGAGGTTCCTTAATAAATTATACTGGATGTTTCTTCAGAAACTCTTTATGACATTAAATTCGTCCAATGATTCCATCAAGTAATCTTTCATGAATTGCTTTAAAAATTGCTTCATAGATTTTTCAGAAGGTTTCCTTCAGATTTTCTTCAAAAATTCATCCAGAAATTCTTTTATCTGGATTTGTATGAGCTGCTCCTGCAAATTCGCCAGGAATTACTTCAGATTTTTTTCTAGGGATTCGTTCAGGAAATCTTTCGATGATTTCTCCAAGAATTTCTTCAGGAATTGTTTTTAAGGATAACTACAGAAATTCTTCCAATGATTCTTTCAAAAATTATACCAGTGGTTTCGTCGAAAAATCTACCAGAGGTTCATTAAAAACTGTACAAGATTTCTTCAGGAGGTTCACCAGAGATTTGTTCAGAAATTTTTCTAAGAATTCCAATGAAAATTCCTGCCAGAATGTGTCCTGGAACTTCTACAGGGACTCATCCAGGAAATCTTGCAGGAATTCATTCAGAGATTTCCCCGGAAGTTCATACAGAGATTCCTTCCGGATTTCCTCCAGGTATTTCTCCCCAGATAGAGAATAGCAAATTTTCTTTCCACAAAACAATACTGACGACGTCGACCGAACCACCAGCAGAAACGTTACATGCCATGATACATGTAAATTGCTGCCATGCATAGCACAGAACGTGACGGAAAACATTCAGAAGCCGCGGTTCAACATCCGGCGAACTCACAAGCGAACGATCCAGAATGCATAGCACCAGTCGAATCATAACGCAAAACAAAAACAAACTGGGGCTCGAAAAAAAAGTGACAAGCAAAGCAAAACTCGTCCGGCCACAGCAAGGCCTGCTTCGATTCCAGAAAGTTCTCCAGTCCCAAAAGTTTCTCCGCGAATTACCTGAATCTCTTACAGGGATTCGTTTAGAATTTTTTTTGTTTATATTTATAAAAAAAAAAAAAAAAAAAAAAAAAAAAAAAAAATTATCACAAGAGTTTTTTCAAGGATTCTTTACAGAAGATTTGGAAGATTAGGAAATATGTCCACAAATTGCTTTAGGAAGTATAAATGTTCTCATCGATTCCTTTATCAAATCAAAAGTTCAGAATTCCTACATATTCCTACTTCTCCACGAATTACTTCAAAAAATATGTAAATTAGAATTTTTAGAGGATTTCTTCAGGAATTTTCTTAAAGATTACTTGAAAGTCTTTTCTATGAAACTCGCCAACGACTTGTCCGAGGAATAACTCTAGGTATTTCCCTAAAAAGTTTTTAAAATTTCCTGCTGGGATTTCTTGAAGAATTTCCGAGAGGTTTTTTTTTCAGAATTCCCCTAGAGATCAATTCGAAAGTACCTCCTGAGATCTCCTTTGGCACTAATTTCGAAAAAGGAGAAGAACGTGCCTCTGGAGCTGACCTACTGATACCTCCTGAGATTTTAACAGGAAATTTACAGGAGATTCACACAAAAATATAATCAGATATTCTCCTAGAAATTTCCGGTCGGATTTATTCTGATTGTTGATTATGGATTCTTTCAGAAAAGTTACAAGGATTTCTTCAGGATTTTTGGCGGCGGATTTCTTCGACAAATCTTTCATGGAATTATACAAAAAAGCATTCGAAAAATGACTTTAAAAAAAATCGGAATTTCTTATAAGCATTCCTCCTAGAATTCCACGAGAAATTCCTTTAGGGACTCTTTTAGAAATTCCTACACATTTTTTTTTTTTTTGAAATTGTTCCTGTGGCTTGGTCAGAGATATTTCCTGAGGTTTCTTCAAAGATTTATGTTGGAAGAAGTTCTTCCATAAATTGTGCAAAAAAAATGCCTGCTTGAACTCTGGAAAGAGTCCCCGAAGAAAAATAAAGAAATTCCTTCTTTAACCCGTAAAGGACCAGGACGAACCAAAAATTTTGAAACTGCTCGTTCTCAGCAGTGCATTGACCGATTCTCAAAAACTTGGACTTTTATTCAAGGGGAATAGTTGTACTAACTTTAACTTTCGGTGCCGCCCCGCGGAACCCCTCCCCCCTTTCGGGGGAGGCAAATATGTCTGTGTTTTTTTCCTATTTTTCTGCTAGTTTGAGCAAATGATTCAGGTTTTTCAGTAATTTCGATAACCAGCATCCAAAATCCCACCGGAGAAGTATAATTTAGTTGCATGACAGTGTCCAACATTGTTGGGGACCATTTGGTTTCGATGTAAGAGTACCAGGCCCACCGGAAGATCCGGAACATCCGTAAAAATGGCCATTTGATGAAAATTCCTCTAGAGCTATGCGATTTTTTCCAATACAATCAAAATTCTTGGTCTAAGACCATAGTTGATGATTCGGTCCTCTTATGGATCACAGTGGCCACTTATTAGCCCATCGGAAGATCCGGAACATCCGTAAAAATGGCCATCTGATGAAAATTCCTCTAGAGCTATGCGGTTTTTTCCAATACAATCAAAATTCTTGGTCTAAGACCATAGTCAATGATTCGGTCCTTTTATGGATCACAGTGGCCACTTATTGGCCCGCCGGAAGATCCGGAACATCCGTAAAAATGGCCATTTGATGAAACTTCCGCTAGAGCTATGCGATTTTTTCCAATACAATCAAAATTCTTGGTCTAAGACCATAGTCGATGATTCGGTCCTCTTATGGATCACAGTGGCCACTTATTGGCCCACCGGAAGATCCGGAACATCCGTAAAAATGGCCATTTGATGAAACTTCCTCTAGAGCTATGCCATTTTTTCCAATAAAATCAAAATTCTTGGTCTAAGACCATAGTCACTGATTTGATACTCTTATGGACCACAGTGGCCACTTATTGGCCCACCGGAAGATCCGGAACATCCGTAAAAATGGCCATTTGATGAAACTTCCGCTAGAGCTATGCGATTTGTTCCAATACAATCAAAAATCTTGGTCTAAGACCATAGTCGATGATTCGGTCCTCTTATGGA
Organism: Aedes albopictus; assembly: GCF_035046485.1. Classification (NCBI taxonomy): domain Eukaryota; kingdom Metazoa; phylum Arthropoda; class Insecta; order Diptera; family Culicidae; genus Aedes; species Aedes albopictus. The sequence continues at coordinate 121,500,595 of NC_085138.1, forward strand.
TCACAGTGGCCACTTATTGGCCCACCGGAAGATCCGGAATATCCGTAAAAATGGCTATCTGATGGAAATTCCTCTAGCGCTATGCGATTTTTTCCAAATCAAATTTCGTGGTCTAAAACCATAGTCAATGATTCGGTCCTCTTATGGATCCCAGTGACCACTTATTGGCCCACCGGAAGATCCGGAACATCCGTAAAAATGGCCATTTGATGAAACTTCCTCTAGAGCTATGCGATTTTTTCCAATACAATCAAAATTCGTGGTCTAAGACCATAGTCACTGATTTGATCTTCTTATGGACCACAGTGGCCACTTATTGGCCCACCTGAAGAACCGGAACATCCGTAAAAATGGCCATTTGATGAAACTTCCGCTAGAGCTATGCGATTTTTTCCAACACAATCAAAATTCTTGGTCTAAGACCATAGTCGATAATTCGGTCCTCTTATGGATCACAGTGGCCACTTCTTGGCCCATCGGAAGATCCGGCACATCCGTAAAATGGCCATTTGACGAACTTTCCTCTAGAGCTATGCGTTTTTTCCAATACAATCAAAATTCTTGCTCTAAAACCGTAGTCAATGATTGGATATTCTTATGGACCAAAGTGGCCACTTATTGACCCACCGGAAAATCCGGAATATCCATAAAAATGGTCATTTGACGATTTTTTCCTATACAATTATAATTCTTATTCAGTGGCTCCTTATTGGTCCACTGGAAGATCCGGAACATCCGTAAAAAATGGTCATTTCATAAAAAAAATAATCTAGAACTATTCGATTTTTCCAATACAACAAAAAATCTTGGTCTAAAGCCGTAGTCGATGATTGGATACTATTATGGACCAAAATGGCCACTTATTCACCCACAGGAAGATCCGAAACATGCGTAAAAATGGTTATATCATGAAAATTTCTCTAGAGCTATGCGATTTTTTTTTCAATACAATCAAAATTCTTGGTCTAAGACCGTAGTCAATGATTGAATACTCTTATGGATCAAAGTGGCCACGTATTAGCCCACTGGAAGATCCAGAACATCCGTAAAAAAGGTCATTTGATGAAAATTCCTTTAGAACTTTGCGATTTTTTTTTATCTAAGACCGTAGTCAATAATTTGATTCTCTTATGGACCAAAGTGGTCACTTTTTGTCCTACCAGAAAATCTGCAACATACGTAAAATGGTCATTTGATGAAAATTTCTCTGCAACGGTGCGATTTTTTCCAAAACTATCAAAATTATTGATCTAAGACCGCAGTCAATGGCTGGACCAAAGCAGCTGCATAATGCCCCACCGGAAGATCCGGAACATCCGTAAAACTTATCATTAGATAAAAATTCGCCTAGAAAGTTATTTTTTTCAATAACATCAAATTTCTTATCTAAAATCTTAGTCAATGGTTCAATCCTGTTATGAACCAAAATTGCTATTTTTTGGCTCACCGAAAATCTAAAATATGTATCCGTAAAAACGGTCATTTCATGAAAATTCGTCTAAAACGCTGCGATTTTTTCCAAAATTATCAAAATTCTTGTACTTAATTCGTACTCAATGGTTTGATCGTGTTATGGACCAAAGTGGCCACATATTGGTTCTCGGGAATATCCGATCTATTCTCCTCTGTACCAATGTGGACACATATAGGCCTATCTGAAGACCTGGACATCCGTGGAAATAGTCATCTAACGAAAACTGCATCAAACCGGTTTTACAAAGATTATTCTAATCCATGTTCGAGCAACGAAATCAATGGTTCGATTCTTATATGGAATAAGTAATGGAAGACTCTACGGTTGATCCTGTACATGTGTAAAAAGATCATCTCAGAAATGAGTCTAAATCGCTGCAATTTTATTTACCCTTGTATGAATGAACTGTATGAATGATTCCTTAGAATACTTCGTTTATTTTCATTCAAGATCCAAAAACGAATAAAGTGGTTGAAATGTTTTCTGAACCAAGGGCAAACCCAAGTAACACAGAAAACATCTTTGAAAAAAATGTTTGAGAAAGATGTTATAGTGCAGTACTATAATCATATTTGAATACATCTTGTGTTGAAATCGTGTTTTATTTATGTTTGGCAAAAACAAGTTTGTACACAGCCTAATCAACCCATCACAAGTTAGAAGGACGTAAATTTAACGTTGATAACACAAGATTTTGTATCAACATCTGATTCAATTAAAGATGATTTGTAAAACATTAGCAGCACATAGTTAAAACCTTTACTCCCAAATGTGTTACTAAAACGTTATTTTCAAGTATTAATTACGTAATTTGTTTATCACTTCACAGTCTCTTCTTGAACGTCACTGTCTTGATCATTGAATATCTTTTACACAAAAAATACCCAGAAATTATACTATAATAGCATGCAACATTCACACTTGTTAGCTTTGCCATTTACTCAACAGGTAAACAGAGGTATTGAAATACTGTTTACAACGGTTGGCGACTGTGGAAACCACTATAGGCGAAGAGGAAAGCCACCACTTTTTACTTCACCACAATATCAGTTCTGCTGTCTCCTGATAATCACTTCAGATACTTACTTGCGGCTCAATCTCCCTGAAAAGCCACTAAATTAACCCCACGAAATATTAATAATCAATTTACTGATACTGGCTTCGCAAATTGAACACTGAGTTTGTTATTGTTATACTAATGTTCAAAATAGGTATTCAAAACTAAAATCGCATCCATGTATACTATGTGCAAATGGTTGTTCAAAATACGTTGCAATGATATTTTTTCAATGTATTTTTGAAGGTATTCGAGAAACATGTTATTAAGATGTCCATAAGATGTAATTTGAACGTATTTCTAATATTTTGAAATTTTCTTTATCAGGACAGATGAATTACAGTGCCTGTTAAAAAGTTTCACACTGACACTTCAGCTGCTGATTTATCTATATTTTAAACAACACTAGCTATACCCGGCAAAGGTTGACGTGCCTACTGCGTTATTTGACGTTTCAAATTTCTAGCCAAGACCAAGTCCCCGGTCATACCACACATTTTGAACAATTTTCCAAAACTCTCATTTTTTCCACGTTTTTTGCCTCATAAACCTTCCTTGGGTGAAAACTAACAGAACAAAACTAGGACGACCAAAATCAGACCTTCCGTTCGCAAGTTATGCGCGGTCCCACGTATGCCACTGCATTTTTATATATCTCTCTCTCTCTTCTTGGCGTAACGTCCTCATTGGGACAAAGCCTGCTTCTCAGCTTCTGTTCTATGAGCACTTCCACAGTTATTAACTGAGAGCTTCCTCTGCCAATGACCATTTTGCATGCGTATATCGTGTGGCAGGCACGAAGATACTCTATGCCCAAGGAAGTCAAGGAAATTTCCTTTACGAAAAGATCCTGGACCGACCGGGAATCGAACCCGTCACATTTTTATATATATAGATAGATAAATGAAAATAGCATTCCAAAACTTCCTGACGGTACTGTGTCAGGAAGCCACCATGTTGCATGCCTGAAAATTTGTTCCAAATTCTCAAGCAAACCAGGAAAATGGCAAAAATCTTTCTTCTTGTTTCCATCCCGATGGAAAGCGCATGCATTAATGAAGAGTGAATGTGTTTATTTCACCATAAATTTTGAATGGCATATGAAATAGTTCATAGTAATCAAACATCCACATGGTAAATAATAAATCAAATTAGTGGCTTAATATTTATTTTGAGCTATGCTCAAATAGCACCATAATAGGTGACATATTTATTTACACAGCGTGAGTTTGGACAATTATGATTTCTCTGCAAGTAAAAAGTAAGTATTTACGATGTTTGCAAAAAACATAATCAATACTAGTTTTATGTTATAACTATGTATTGAAAAACATCTTTGGTAACATCGAAGATGTTTTATAAGCCGCCATTTTTTGCGCTTTTTCGGTGATATAAGTGTACGAAAATACGTTTCCTATATTTGGAACAAAACATTGTTGTTTGTATGGATCATGTATTATTTACATTATTATAACAAGTTGTGTTACTTGGGAAGTGCGATAGACCTATCGTAGGACCAGCAAAATCCGTAAAATAGTCATCTTATGAAAACTGATCTAGAATACTGTGGTTTTGTTTCTCCAAAGACCGCCAGAATTCTTCATTACACCAACAAAGCTAGTCATGAAAATGTTTGACACTTCTCAGGTCATTTTGACAGACCACATGCACGAAAAAGACTGATCATATATTCTACTTTATCGATCTTGTTGCTGTACTTTCCATGCTCATGTTGCATCTGTCAAAATGACCTGAGATTTGTCAGTCATTTTGAGGTTAGGTACGTTGGTGTAATAAAGAATTCATGATCTACGAACAAAACAAAAGTAAGACCCGATGGTGATCATATTTCTGAATCTTAGTAACCGGTGTTATACCTTTCTAAATATTGGAACATTCGTAAGAATTTCCGTCTAATCAAAATTTAGAACACCATGTTTTTTTTTTATCAAAGTTCATGACGGAAGAATGAATAAGAAATATACTTCCGTTTCTGGAGGAATTCCAGGAGGAATTTCTAGAGATTTTTTGGAGGAATTCCCGGAGGAATTTCTAAAGGAATTCTCAAGGAAATTTTTCTAGAGAAATGCTTGAAAAAAAATCTGGAAGAATTTCTAGAGAAGTTTTTGGAGGAATTCCCGGAGGAATTTCTAGAGGAATTTCTAAAGGAATTCTCGAGGAAATTTTTCTAGAGAAATTCTTGAAAAAAATTCTGGAGGAATTCCCCAAGGAATTTTTGGAGGAGTTTCTGAAGAAATTTGAGAAACAATATCTGGAGGAACTCCCAAAGGAAGTTCTGGAGAAATTTCCAGAAGAACTTATGGAGGAATTCATGTGTAACTTCTGGAAGAATTTCTGAAAGAGTTTCCGGAGAAAATTCTGGAGGAATCTCGGAAAAATTTTTGAAGGATTCCCCGGAGAAATTTTTGGAAGAATACCCGAAGGAGTTTCTGGTGGACCTTGTGGAGGTATTTCTTGAGGAATTCCCGGAGGAATTTCTAGAGAAATTCCTGGAATAATTCTTTTATGATTTTTTTTAAGAAATTTCTGGATTAATTCCCAAATGAATTACTAGAATTTCCAGAGACACTTCTGGAGGTATTTCCGGAGGAATATCTAGAGAAATTTTTTGAAGAATTTTCAGAGGAATTTCTCGAAGAATACCCTGAGGAATTTATAGAAAATTTCGAAGGAATTCCTGGGGAAATGTCCGGAGGAATTTCCGGAATAAATTTCTGGGGGGAATTCACGATGGCATTTCTGGTGATATTTCTGGAGGTATTCCTGGAGGAATTCAATAATGTTTTTTATGGAGATATTCCCAGCAAAATTTCTGTATTCTTTCAATACATTGCCTTCATACCTAATTTCACCTTCTATAATCTTTCACAATTGTTCGCAACCTAGCAAATACTATCATATCTATCATTTCATTATACACTTTGATCTCAACTCCCTTACATTCTGAGTAGAAAATGATAGAGCCATAGCAATAACTTGAATTTAAAATACGGTCGATATATATGCCAAATTTTTGGAGAAATCCCTATTACTCTACTATTACTATTACTATTCTTGGAAAATTTCTCGGAGTAATTTCCAGAGGAATTTATTGAGGAATTCTCTAATCTATTTCTAAATGAATTTCCAGTGCAATTTACCGACAAACTTCCAGAAGAACTTCTGAAAGAATTCCTGGGTAATTTATGGAAGGGTAACCGGAGGAATTTGTGCAGGAACTCTAGAAGGAATATCCGAGGAATTTTTGGAGAAACTGCTGAAAAATCCTAAAAGGAATTTTTGAAAAATCCCCGGAGGAATTTTAAAGGAATTCCTGGAGGACCTCATGGAGATATTTCTTGAAGAATTTCCAGAGTAATTATATGATGAATTTCCGAAGCTATTTCTAAATGGATCTCCAAATGAATTTCTAAAATACCCAGACTAATTTCTGGAGGAATGGCTGGAGTAATTTCTTGAAGAATTTCTGGCGAATTTTTCAAAAGATATGCTGGAGAAATTCTTGAAGGAGTTCTGGAGGAATTTCCGAAGAAACGTCTGGAGGAATTCACGAAAAAATTTCAGGAGGAATATCAGAAAAAAAAAATTCTTAAGGAATTTCTGGAGGAATTCCCGAAGTAATTTCTGGAATTATTCCCACAGGAATTTCTTGAGGAATTCCAGAAGAAATTCACGAAGAATTTTTGGAAAAATATCCGGAGAAATTTCTGGAGGAATTCCTAAAGAACTTTCTCGATTCCCTGAAGATTTTCTGGAAAAATTTCTGAATTAATTGCAGGAACAATTTCGGGAAGAAGCCCTCGTGAAATTTCTGGAGAAATTACCGGAGGAGTTTCTGGAGGAGTTTCCAGAACAAATTCTGGTGGAGTTCTCAAAGGATTTTTTGGGGGAATTTCTAGAAAAATTCCCGGAGGAATTTCAGGATTAATTCCCGGAAGAGTTTATGGAGGATTTTTCGAAGAATATCTGGAGGAATTTCTGGAAGAATCTCTGTACGAATTCCTGTCAGAATTGATAGACAAATTTCCGGAAGAAATTGTGGATTGATTTCTGGAAGGATTACACTAGTTTACAAAATAAAACGAAAGTCGTGAACTTCTGTCAACGACCAACATTTTTGAAGCATAATTTAGTACTGATTTCGAAACCGTGCTTCAAATTTTTTTAAGTAGAACAGTTTTTGAGTTTAAGCTCAATATCGAGTTTTACAACTTTTTAAAATATGGAATTTAATAAAGTTCAAATATCTTGCGTTTTGTTCAACCAATTTCAAATCTTTTTCCATAAATTGAAAGCTGAATATAATACCATTCGATCAACTGAATGCATGTTTTGTGTCAGATTGATAAAATTCAAGATATTGCGTTCCTTTGCGTTTTCGAACTCAGGGCATGATTCTACACCAAAAACGATCATCAGCTTACCGAGTTCAAAAATGCTGTAAACTAGTGTTATTGGTGGTTTTCTTGAAGAATTCCTTTATGAATTTCAGGAGGAATTCGTGAATGAATTTCAGGAGCATTTTCCGTAGGAATGCAGTAAGGATTATCTGGAGGAATTTCTATGGGAACTTCGACCCACAGAATGAGTAAGCTTTCTCTAAGCTTACACAAATTTCGATTTAGAGGAATCTCTGAACTAATCAATGAAAATAATTCTGGAAGAGCGCTTCGAGCTACTTCCCAAGCAACTCCTGGAGCAATTTCTGGAGGCACTTCTCAAGGAATTTCACAAGAATAATACACAACAAATTTGTGATCCCTGGTAGAATAACGAGGAATTTCGGAACTGAAATTCGTTCAGTTTCAGAGATTTCAGGCAGGAATATATAGAAAACTAATACAAGCCCCCCGGAACATGATCTGCCGAAGCAATGAAAAAATATCTGAGAAAGAGCTTCTCGAGGAAATGTGTTGCACACACGGCCAATGCATGAGCTTAAGCGAGTTCCTCTGCTCTTCCTGTTGGCAAAATACAAGCTGCACAGTGCATGCACTCTGGATCATACCCATTGACTATGGTATCACAACAAGAATTTTTATTGTATTGGAAAAAAATCGCATAGCTCCAGAGAAATTTTCATGAAATAAACATTACGGATGTTCCGGATCTTCCAGTGGGCCAATAAGTGGCCACTTCGGTCTATAACCAATTATTGACTACGGTCTTAGTCCAACAATTTTGATTGTATTGAAAAAAAATTGCATAGTTCTAGATGAATTTTCATGATATGAAATTTTTTACAGATGTTCCGGATCTTCCAGTGGCCAATAAGTGACCACATTGATCCATTTATGAATTTTCATAAACTAACCATTTTTACGGATGTTGCGGATCTTCCGGTCAATAAGTGGCCGCTTTGGTCCATAAGAGGACCGAATCATTGACTATGATCTTAGACCAAGAATTTCGATTGTGTTGGAAAAAATCGCATAGCTCTAAAGGAAGTTTCGTCAAATGACCATTTTTACGGATGTTCCGGATCTTCCGGTGGGCCAATAAGTGGCCACTGTGATCCATAAGAGGACCGAATCATTGACTACGGTCTTAGACCAAGAATTTTGATTGTATTGGAAAAAATCGCATAGCTCTAGAGGAATTTTCATCAGATAGCCATTTTTACGGATGTTCCGGATCTTCCGATGGGCCAATAAGTGGCCACTGTGATCCATAGGAGGACCGAATCATCGACTATGGTCTTAGACCAAGAATTTTGATTGTATTGGAAAAATCGCATAGCTCTAGAGGGATTTTCATCAAATGGCCATTTTTACGGATGTTCCGGTTCTTCCGGTGGGCCAATAAGTGGCCACTGTGATCCATAAGAGGACCGAATTATCGACTATGGTCTTAGATCACGAACTTTGATTGTATTGGAAAAAATCGCATAGCGCTAGAGGAATTTTCATCAGATAGCCATTTTTACGGATGTTCCGGATCTTCCGGTGGGCCAATAAGTGGCCACTGTGGTCCATAAGAGTATCAAATCAGTGACTATGGTCTTAGACCAAGAATTTTGATTTTATTGGAAAAAATGGCATAGCTCTAGAGGAAGTTTCATCAAATGGCCATTTTTACGGATGTTCCGGATCTTCCGGTGGGCCAATAAGTGGCCACTGTGATCCATAAGAGGACCGAATCATCGACTATGGTCTTAGACCAAGAATTTTGATTGTATTGGAAAAAATCGCATAGCTCTAGCGGAAGTTTCATCAAATGGCCATTTTTACGGATGTTCCGGATCTTCCGGCGGGCCAATAAGTGGCCACTGTGATCCATAAAAGGACCGAATCATTGACTATGGTCTTAGACCAAGAATTTTGATTGTATTGGAAAAAACCGCATAGCTCTAGAGGAATTTTCATCAGATGGCCATTTTTACGGATGTTCCGGATCTTCCGATGGGCTAATAAGTGGCCACTGTGATCCATAAGAGGACCGAATCATCAACTATGGTCTTAGACCAAGAATTTTGATTGTATTGGAAAAAATCGCATAGCTCTAGAGGAATTTTCATCAAATGGCCATTTTTACGGATGTTCCGGATCTTCCGGTGGGCCTGGTACTCTTACATCGAAACCAAATGGTCCCCAACAATGTTGGACGCTGTCATGCAACTAAATTATACTTCTCCGGTGGGATTTTGGATGCTGGTTATCGAAATTACTGAAAAACCTGAATCATTTGCTCAAACTAGCAGAAAAATAGGAAAAAAACACAGACATATTTGCCTCCCCCGAAAGGGGGGAAGGGTTCCGCGGGGCGGCACCGAAAGTTAAAGTTAGTACAACTATTCCCCTTGAATAAAAGTCCAAGTTTTTGATAATCGGTCAATGCACTGCTGAGAACGAGCAGTTTCAAAATTTTTGGTTCGTCCTGGTCCTTTACGGGTTAAAAGACTCCTTGATATAGCTTTGGAGAGTCCAAGTAGAAATTAATGAAAATTTTCTAAAATGATTCCTGGACAAACATTCTTGGGAAAGCACCTGAAGAAGCTCTTCAAGATACCTTTTTAATTTCAAGAAATAACATGAGCAACTTGTTGTAGACATCTTAAAGTAATTTCAAGGAAAAATTGCCTAAGATATTTATGGAAGGCTTTCAGCAGAAATCCGTAGAGAAATTTGTGAAGGAAACCTTGGAAGGAAACTCTTAGAAATGTCTGCCAAAATTCCTGCAGAAATTGCAGACAAAGGAACTGTCGAATTTTTGCATATATCCATCAATTAATTTTAGAGGGATCCCTGCAGGAATTTCTGAAGGAATCCTAAGAAGTACTCCCGGAGATATCTTTGGAAGAATTCACTTCTTTAACAATTTCTTCCGGGAGTATTACATAAAAAATCCTGAAAGAGAATTTTCTGACGGAAATACGTCAGAAACAAAAAAAAAACATATTGAAAAATATTTAGAGAATTACTGAATAAATTTCTGAATAAAAAAAACAATTTTAACGTTCCTAACGCAATACGTTGACCACAGCTCACTGACGTAGTATACACGATTTGGGTTAGGAATGCACAAGGAGGGTTAAAATAATCTATGAAATATACGTGAAAAAAAGGAGAAGCCTCTGTAAGTATTCATAGAATGATTTCTTGATAAATTTTTTTAAAAAATGACAAGAAATAGATTTTGGAGTTATTTCTTCAGGAATTGCTTAGAGGTTCTTTGGAGAAGCTTCCGGGAAAAATATGAAAGAATCCCTGAAGTAAGGTCTGAATAAACCCTAAGCAATCCCTGGAGGAACGTCTGGAGAAACCCCTTGAGGAACTTTCAGAATCACTTGAATTTTTTTGAAGAAAGTTTTGAATAAATGCCTGAGGGAATCTCTTAATACAGGGGTTTTCAGACATTTCGGCTCGCGGTGCACTTTTTGGAAATAAATCGCTCCGCGGTGCACATGCTCATTATTGTTAAAAAAAAAACAATTCCAATACATACACTCGTCATTAGTTTTTCCAACACCAATTATGACATGACACTGTCTTACGTTTTTTCATCACTTATCGGAGCATAGTGGAGTGACACAGTTATTCGTCTTAGAATATTTCTTGCTTAGAATGTTTCTGGATAAGATCTTTATAAATATTGAATGAACTTGAGCCGAATAAGTGGTTATTATTATTATTATTATTATTATTTATTAACGACACTCCACACCAGAAGGGGAATTAGTGGTGTTTTGTTTTTAAGAACCTCGGTGAAGTTCTTCCAAGACTACTGAATTATTTCTAGCAGTAGCGTTTCGTAATCTCTCTTTTTACCTCTTCAACGACTCTAAAACTGGAATTTGCGGAGAATTTAGGACCTGAAGCAAACTGGAAATGGATGGAAACAACAATTCTCGTTATTTTATACATACTACGAGCTAATTTGATGACAAAATTCAAGAATTTACGTTCGTTGGACAGGTAGGTTTGAGGTTAGGAAATCGCCACCAGAAAATTTTTGATAGACGTTTTTCCAAGACTTTTACTGGATTTGTGAAAAACTTCTAGCAAGACACTTGGCAGCTTTTTTTTCAGTACTTTGGCATATACGGACAATATTTTTGATAAATTCCTTCCATGCACTCTTGTCAATTCGGAAGGAGATGTGTGTTCAGTGATTTCGAGATCAGTGATAGATTCCTTCTCTGGTATTAAGCAAAGCCACAGAAATATTAGTAAGATTTCTTCCAAGATTTTTTTAGCGCATTAATAGAAGATACATTGCAGATGCCTTGTAGGGTAAGTACTTGAAAAAATATGATATTTATTACGAAAGCTTTGACAGACTTGTTACATGATTCTTCGCGAATATCTGAGACAGTTTTTGCTGGATTCAAGGTTAACTCACCGGCTGGAATAATGAAAATATTACTCTCAAACCCTTGGAGCACCTTACAATAGTTCAGTTTTTCTAATTAAGACGAATTATTTTTCATGAAATAGGTAATCAATTTAAATTTAAACCTAAACTTGCACTTTTCTGAAGTGTTGCGGTGCACTTGACATGGCTTCGCGGTGCACCAAGTGCACCGCGGTGCACGATCTTAAAACCGCTGTACTTAATATATGGAATAAGGCCTGAAGGGAAATTCCTGAAAAAGTTTTTGGAAAAAAAATCTGCATTTCTAGAGGAAACCCCTAAGAGGAATTTTTGGATGAAACTCTGAAATTATTTCCAAATATATGTTTAAAAAATGTCTTCTCGAATTGCTTCTTTTGAAGAAATCTTTGAAGGAACTCCTTGAGAAGCCCTTGGGGAAATTTCTAGAATGCTTGAGAAATTTCTGGATGAATTCTGATAATATTCTCGGGGCAATTCCTACAGAAATGTTTGAATAAACAATTGAAAGAACACATTCACGAAGTTCCGTAGCAATCCTCTAAAGGAAGTCATGGACTAGTTTCAAGATGAATATTTAAAAACTTAATTGAGAGACTTCTGAAGAAGACTCAAGGAAAATTCCAGAAAGAGTTCCGGAAATAAATTCTAAAGATATCCCTGAAAAAAAATCAATGATATGCATGGACAGGAATGAATTTTGGTGTCAGGGCATTCGGTCGAAGGTCACTAGGTTAATGGCCATTCGGCCGAAGGTCGTTAGGCCGAATTGTCATTTAGTCTTATTTTTGCCGTTACGTTCCCACTGGGTAAAACCTACTTCTCAGCTTTGTGTTCTATGAGCACTTCCACAGTTATAAGCTGAGGGCTTCCTTTGATAATGACCATGTTGTATACATGTTGTATATCGTATGGCAGGCACGAAGATAAACTATAACCTTTACAAAAAATTTCCTGGATCGACCAAAGATTTCACTCAGTTCTCATCCTCAGCATGAATTTTCCGTTCTTTTAAACATCTCTCTAAAATAAAAACTCTCATTTTTGGTTAACACCCATGCCGCACAGGGACTGTGTTGGAAACACACATTTTTTAAAATTGCTCGTACGATCACATTTTTGCAAAATATCAATATTTTTCGGTATTTGAAGGTGGTTTATAAACCCAGTGAGGTTGCCATGTCGAAATTATTGCAAAATACATGTTCATGTGAGCGTACTAGCAATTTTAAAAAAATGTGTGTTTCCAACACAGTCATGTGCGGCATGGATGTTTACTAAAAATGTGGCGGAACACATTTTTGAGCGTAGCCGTTTTTGCGTGATAGGCCGTCCTTTCTAGTATAATTGCCAAAATAGTTTTTGGTGCTGAAAGTGCTGATATCACTAGTTTACAGCATTATTGAACTCGGTAAACTAATGATCGTTTTTGGTGTAGAATCATGCCTTGCGTTCGAAAACGCGACGGATAAAAATTACAGTAGAGCGGAAATTTTTTCGACTTTTCATACAAGGTTGATGATTTGAAATCGATTTTTGTTCTATTTTTAAGCAAAGTCGCTCACTTCACACACCTCATTCTCCGTAATCAATGCGCCGATTGAGCTGAATTTTTTACTGTATCTCGCCTACATATGATATGTCAAAAAAACGTCAAGAAAGAATTTTTAAATTGTTTTTTTCTTATTGAAAAAAAAATACATTTCTTGATATATTTTTGGAAATTTAAGGAGATCGTTCCCAAAACTCGCCAATATCTTGAATTTTATCAATCTGGGGCTGTCCATAAACCACGTGGTCATTTTTTTGGGACTTTTCAAACCCCCCCCCCCCCCGTGGTCATTAGTCCATACAAATTTTTTTTTTCGTCCATACAAAATGGTCATTGGCCGAACCCCCCCCCCTCATGACCACGTGGTTTATGGACAGCCCCTCTGACGCAAAACCTGCATTCAGATGATCGAATGGTAATTAGTATGGGACAAACATCAAATTCTCGCTCCAGTCGACTTTTTTGATTCCATTTAGGTCCCATATGAACTGTACAAAATTTCAGCGCAATCGGTGAAACTATAATTTAGCGCAAGCGGTTCAAAGTTTTCATAGGATTTACTATGGGAAAAGTTACACTTTCAGACTAAAAATCCCAGAGGTCGCCCCTTGTCCCATTAATTCAAATTGATCAATGCTTCTTGTAGAAATATCATTTATGAAACTTTCCTTCGAAGACCGCAAAACGATTGGATGCTTGTGGAAAAAGTTATAGATTTATTACCGATTAGTGATCCAACGAACGGCTTTTTGTTTTGTTTTATTAGCAGCACTGTAGCTGCTGCCTTGGCTGCTGCTGTTTCTGGGGGTGGTGATGCCTCCCGCCACCCCATGCAACAACGACAGCAGCAGTGCTGCTGATAAAACAAAACAAAAAGCCGTTCGTTGGATCACTAATCGGTAATAAATCAATAACTTTTTCCACAAGCATCCAATCGTTTTGCGGTCTTCGAAGGAAAGTTTCGTAAATGTTATTTCTACAAGAAGCATTGACCGATTTGAATTAAGGAGACAAAGGGCGACCTCTGGGATTTTTTGTTTGAAAGTGTAACTTTTCCCATAGTAAATCCTATGCAAACTTTGAACCGCTTGCGCTAAATTATAGTTTCACCGATTGCGCTGAAATTTTGTACAGTTCATATGGGGCCTAAATGGGATCCAAAAAGTCGACTGGAGCGAGGATTTATATTTTTCATACAAGCGTGTCTCACACTAATGGTAATACATTCAGCTTTTTATTTATGGAAAAACATTCAAAATTGGTTGAACAAAACGCAAGATATTTGAATTTTATTTAATTCCATATTTTAAAAAGTTGTAATACTCGATATTGAGCTAAAACTCAAAAACTGTTCCACTTTAAATTTTTTGAAGCACGGTTTCGAAATCAGCGCTAAATTATGCTTCAAAAATTTTGGTCGTTGACAGAAGTTCACGACTTTTGTTTTATTTTGTAAACTAGTGTATTTAAACGACAATTTTTTCCTTCTTTTAAACAGGCTATTCTTTCTAGTTTCATTATTAAAATAGTTTTTGGCAATATTTGAAAAAGATAAAAACAACATATCCGTTTCCAGTTTCCTGCTTAATTGCGATTCATCCTGATGACAATTCGGCCTAATGACCCTGCATCGTGCATTTTATAGGGATACTGGAGTAATCTTTGGGACAATTCTTGCTTGATTGATTCTAAGAAATCCTGCATAAATCCTCTTACTATCAAACAATCCTGAGGTAGATTAAGTTTTCCACAGGAGTTCTCTTGAAGAATCGGACTTCACTCTACGTTGGTTCTGACAATAATGGCTTGTGCTTTATTCATGATATTTCTTAGACCTACTTAATTACTAACACATACAAAGTTGGATTGGGGAGGGGCTTGGACGATCATACGATCGATGTGTCTTAGAACTGCGGTCAGACCAGACCGTGGGACCGCACCGCACATGCAATGCTGGCACGACGAAACTCGATCAGTTCATAAACATTCAACTCCATCGAATGCTTATCGCAGCAGCATGGCATGACAAGTGTTGTCAGGAATACTGGATATATTTACCACAATCCGGAAAAAATGATACATCTAGACTAACATGTGAAAATAACGTAATAGCCATTGCAAATTTCAGCTTCTTTCGTCCCTACTAGGCGTATTGATAATTTTTCATGAAATCTCTTACCAGCATGTAGTAGATAGAGCTTACTCTTCTCTATCTGTTAACGGAACAAGTTCTGATAAATAATTTGAAATACGCATAGGAGAAACGGAACAAGCAGGTGTTTGCAAATGTTTGTTCCGCCCTTTTTACATTGGTCTAGATATCTTAAAAGAAACCGTAAAGGAATTTCTGTTGGCAAACCTGGATGTAATCATGGAGAAAATTCTTAAGCAGTTTTTTTGGAAGAATCTTGAGAAGATTTTTTGCTGAACTCATAGCTGCAAGAATGCCTCTCGCACAAAAATTACATAATTGTTCCTCCATGGAGTGGTTTTCTCGGAATAATTCTTAATTAGGCATAATATTGAAGTTATCCCTATGTGGCTTACCAGTAAGGGGCACTGATTTTCGAAAATCAAGACAAGTGTGTGTAACCAGCTCAGATTTTACCAAAACAGCATTGACCAGCCTTTTGAGCATGGTTCATCGCGACACCTTCCAGAGCGAAATCATATATGTTAATTTCAAGAATATAGTAACTGATTGTTACTCTCTCCTACACCTGAATTTCGGAAACATGCTCCCATCCCCTTTCTCTCCTCAGATCAACAGAAAAAAATTCTGAAATATTATATTATTATTATCGACAGCTGCTGGTCCAACTTCCCTTGTTGTTTTGTTTTCGCCCTAATTCGATACAAACAACTGCTGTTTGCTGCCGCTGCTACCTACCAACCACTCGATATCTAGGGTCTTGTACCATTTGGGCAGGTGTACCTATTTTGGGCACTTGCCGCTATAACTAAATCAATTCCAAGCCGATTGATTTGAATTTTTGTATGTAGTTAGATACTGTACGTGCCCAACACTGTACAAAAATTCAAATCAATTGGTTTGAAATTGACTTAGTTATAGCGGCAAGTGCCCAAAATAGGTACACCTGCCCAAATGGTACAAGACCCTATCTCCTGCCCGTCCTGCTCCTCTCACCAACAACAGTTTCGACCTTGCGACCCTCATACTCTGAGCAGCTCAGCTGCCACCTAAGCGCCTACGATGATGGATCATAGACAAGAAGACCACCATCGAACACAGGCAACCCGGCATATCGTGTAGTTTCGGTAGTGTTTGGTTTAGCTGTAGGTTTCAACATAAAAATGAATTCGAGGAAGTTTTGCTGGCAGGAAGGCACGATAAAAGGTGAACACGTGTTTGATATTGGACCAGCCAGCCGGTGCTTCCATGTACAGTTTCGCCATGCTGCTGCTCTAGTCCTCCTCTTCTTGGCGTAACGTCCTCACTGGGACAAAGCCTGCTTCTCAGCTTAGTGTTCTATGAGCACTTCCACAGTTATTAACTGAGAGCTTCCTCTGCCAATGACCATTTTGCATGTGTATATCGTGTGGCAGGCACGAAGATACTCTATGCCCAAGGAAGTCAAGGAAATTTCCTTCACGAAAAGATCCTGGACCGACCGGGAATCGAACCCGTCACCCTCAGCATGGTCATGCTGAATACCCGTGCGTTTACCGCCTCGGCTATATGGGCCCTACTGCTCTAGTAATAATGTTTGAAAGTTTTCCAGAGATCCACCCGTAGGTGATGGCGGGGTAAAATGCGTCGGGAGATTGTAATACATAAAATGTAAGTCACTCATTGCTTTGAGTAATTTTGAAACAACTTTGCTATTTTAGCACAATATTATTCCACAATAGCAATTGAAAATACGGATTGAGCTAAACGCATGTCCCCTAGTACTGTATTGAAATGTTATCCATAGTAAAAAGCAAAGAGACGCGTTCAATCCCTTTCTCCCCTGCCAGAAAACAAAAACCGGAAATCATTCGGTGGATAGTAACGCACCACATGCACGGCACATTCCACCGTTTCACCTCCCACCGGCGCTGCAGATGATGTCATATTTCATTTGTGCCTTATTGTTTTCAATTTGTGATACAATAATGGTCACACTTGAAGTATACCCGTGCGTGGTGAACTAACTGTCCCGAAATGGGAATGTCTTCCTGGCATGCAATAAAGGTATCATTTGTTATACAGTCACCAAAAGAAGTTCTGACATTGAATTTGAAATATGTTCATCAACGCGGAAAAAACGAACAATATTAAATTCTGCAGCATTAGCAGAGGGGGTGTCCGAAACTGATGGCAACCTAGCGATAAACTGCGGGGAAACGAAGTGGAAAACCTAGCATGTCCTTTATCAATCATCGCTCGAGTCATGTTCTACACCCCGAAATGGGTCGGAGGACCAGCCGGCCTTGATTCATGCCAAGGTGCGCCATGGAACCCAATTTGTGACCATTTGCTCTCAACGACGTCGCATTAGAAAGTTAACTTCGGAAATGGTCGGGATTCACGATTCGTTTTCGCCAGGATCAAGTACATACTGGAAGGGTGGACTTCGGGTCGGATGGTAATAGGAAAAGGGAGGTGACGTGTGAGACAAATGAAGAATTTATTATCACGAATATTTGCTGCTAGTCCTTCTTCTGTCTAGATGGGCAGAAAGGCAGGACAAGCGTGGTTGAATCGTACTCGTCAGAAAAAAAGGGGTTCCGCGTGTAGAATTTTTTAGCTTGGTTGGATGAGTCCGCCCAGACTGTCCGGAATGTGTCGGTCATTTAATCAAAACCATAAATTACCGCTGAGTTTCCTCGTTTTGTTGGTTTTATTAAAAACTCAATTAGAGCGTGGAGCTGTAGCGGTTGCTTGATTGGGAAATGGTATGTAAATTTTTGTCGCATGTGGTATTTATTTTTCACCTAGGGGAAGTTAAGACTAGAACAGTAGAAAAAGTGATTCAGAAGCCTCGAGCAATCAGGTATCAGAAGCCGACTAAGAGGCACGTTGTCCTCCATTTGGGACATTTGCGCCATCGCCGTAATAATAGCCTATTTCATCATCTACCTGAGGGAAAAAGAAGGAAATAAGGATAAGGATGGGGATAAGGGCAGGTAGGGAAATAGAAAAAGAACCCTGGAAAAGGATACTAACGCATAAGCGTACCACAATGTGTTCAAACAACGCTCTGAAAAGGGCACTGTAATAACGCATAAAGCGAAAGAGAGCCTATAGCTCTTTACCACAGCGGGTTAAGAACAACAGAATATCCTGAATATTCAGGTCTCTGAAGTCAGTTTCACTTGATAAGTGTTTACCGAATATTCGGAAACGCAGTTGCGCACTGGACAGTTACATATCAAGTGATACGAAGTTCATAATCGGATTCACAGCTATGACATGCAAATGAATCAGCTTGCTGAATATGCGCCATGTGATTGCTGAATCGGCAGTGGCCAGTCAATGCTTTGACCAAAATGCTGCAGTTCTGCTTTGATAGATTTGTAAGATACTTCGCCACCATTATTGGAGATGGCTCAGTACAATATAATTTGGTTAGACGACATGACTCCAAACTATTCCAATATTATCTGTGTTGAGTGGCAGCCCAGGTGTGAATCTGAAGCTTTTCCCAACACTTCGATATCGGAATAGCTGGCTCAGGGCCAATGAAGTCAAGTGATGCTCCAGTGCGAGCTAACTCATCAGCCAATTCATTTCCAGTGATGAAAGAATGGCCAGGTACCCATACAAGGTGAACAGCGTTTGCTGAATTCAGCTCCTCGTTTTGAGTTCGACAAGCGATAACTACCTTCGACCTAGAGTTTGCCGAAGTAAGTGCTTTAATAGCAGCCTGGCTATTTGAACAGAAGTATATTACTTTGTCCATTACGTGCTGTTGAAGTGTCGATTGCACTCCTCATATAAGAACAAATATTTCGGCTTGAAACACGGTGCAGTGTCTACCAAGTGAGTAAGACTGATACAGCCTTAGCTCAAGAGAATAAACACCAGCACCGACCTTCGAGAAGGGAGCCAAAAGTGTACGATGCCGTCTAAAATACTTCTTTCCAGATATCCAGATGTCCACTCTTCTCGGGAAGGGAATTTCGTGGAAAATGTCCTATAAGGGAAATTACAAGCAATTGTAAGATCACTTGGAGCAAGTGTAACGACCCGCTTATTGCGGCCGTTACTGTAGCTCAGCCATCCCTCAGTCTCAGCAAGGTCGCTCGTTGTTTCCCAACAACCGACGTTACCTTACTTAAACTTGCTTAACTTGATATGCCCATTTGCATTTCTGTTTTGCAAAGTGTGGCAAAAATGAAAACATGCAAAACATAGAGAGCTTAAAAGGGTCTTGTGTGGCCTGTTTGCGGGGCTGTCCGTTCTGTCTGTCCGCGGTGACGGTTGTTGTTTTGTGGGTCGTCGTTGGAGGAGTCCGGTTGCCGTTTGTCGTCGCTGTATTTCTTGATTTCTTTCAAATTAAAAAGCTTCAATTCCAGGCCAGTTAAAAAAAAAAAAAAAATTGTAGGATACCTGAATCGAAGAACAACTTGGTGGAACTCGATGGGCTGGATCGACACTGGGGCTCTTCAACGGTAATTGAAAACGCGCGACATTTCATTTAAACACGCAATTTAATTGGAAACACGATTCTAACACTCTACATTTATTGACACTTATCACTAACAAAACATCTTAAACTAGCAAATTGGTCACACAGGACCGTCTTCGACCGACTTCTCTACTTAACTAACTAAAATTATTCCTACTCTCAACAAACAACCGTATTCTGATCCCAATAGCCCTGTGGTGAAATTAATCAGCTATCTGCAGTTCGGGTGATCCAATTCTCCCGCTCAGTTTCTCCAAATCGCCTCTCTTATCAACATCGATGACGTCACCGCTAGCGTGGTCGAAAGCGAAAGTGATATCCACTTGACCTGGCCTGTGCCAGCAGTAGAGCGATCAGCAGAACAATGGGATACGCAGATAGCAGTACTGCTGCTGACCAAATGATACGATGAGTGGCTTAGGGTGGTCCTCACAGACATTCTCACCCACCCAGAAATCTTCTTTCTGAACCTGAAATTAAACAAACTCCTCTTCGATTGGGATGGGAACGGTGGGAAGCTGGATTCATTTATCACAGGCATCTGATTCTGAAACAGGCAACAGGCAAAGGTTCTCGACTGCACGTTTTAGAACTCCAGTCGCTGTTTTCAGCGTTACAACTCTAACGATACTGTCAGAACCAGGGTGTACATCAATAATACGACCCATACGCCAACGCATTGGCGGCTGATTTTTGTCTTGAATTATTACCATCCTTCCAATTTCAAACTGGACAGGTGGTTTCCAACGCTTGAACCTGCCCTGTAATTGACACAGATATTCACGCTTCCATCTATCCCAGAAATGTTGAAGCTGTTGCTGGACCGCTTGATATTGCTTCAGACGATTTGAGGGTATCGATCGAAGATCAGGTTCGGGTAATGATTGTAGAGAGCTACCAACCAGGAAATGAGCGGGGGTAAGCGGCTCAAGGTCGTTTGGATCCTCTGACATCTGAGTCAGTGGCCTGGAGTTCAAACAGCCCTCTACTTGAACCAGCAGCGTAGACATATCTTCCTGAGACACCGGGCTTGAGCCGACAACCCTAAGTATGTGGTGTTTTGCCGAACGCACGGCTGCTTCCCACAAACCTCCGAAATGTGGGGAGCCAGGAGGGTTAAAATGCCAATTTATTCCTTCAGTGGCACAAAATCTAGCGACGCCCTGACGATGTTCAGACTCCTTCCAAAGGTGAAACAGTTCCTGCAGTTGGTTTCGGGCTCCAACGAAATTTGTACCGTTATCCGAAAACAAATCGGTACATCTTCCTCTGCGTGAGATAAATCGACGAAGTGCTTGCAAGAACCTCTCCGTGGACAAGTCGGAGACCAGCTCCATGTGCACCGCCTTGGTACACATGCACACAAAAATTGCTACGTAGGCCTTCACGGCAGCTCTACGTGGTGCTGGTCGTAAGTACACTGGGCCAAAGTAATCTACGCCGGCCTTGGAAAACGGACGGGCGATTGAAACCCTTGAACTCGGTAATTCTCCCATGAATTGTTGTATTTGCCGTGGCTTCGACCGGAAGCACGTCAAACATTGATGAACGACCTGCCTTGCAACGTTCCTTCCTCCAAGAGGCCAATAACGCTGTCGCACTGTCCCCAACAGAAGTTGCGGTCCAGCGTGGAGTAATCGAAGATGCTGATGCTCAAAAACCATTCTGGTTAGGCGGTGCCTTGCTGGGAGAATCATAGGGTGTTTAGCGTCTTCAGCTTCGTCCGAATACCGCAAACGACCGCCCACTCGTAGAATTTCGTTTTCGCAAATATAGGGGTGATACCAACGTAGTGGTGACCTTCTACTGACAGGTTCCTTCTTGCGGATGGCTCGAAGTTCATCCGGGAACACTTCTTCCTGCACCTTTCGAATCAGCACAAACTCTGCCTTCCGCAATTCCTCTGCTTTCAAAAATCCTTTCGGACGATTCTCTGGTACCTGAAGTGATCGTATCAACCGTTGCCAAATGGCGGCACGACGAATCAACGTCGTGTAGGAATTCGACGTGGAGAGAAATCTTTCGTTGAAATCTGCAACTGCCGATGTTGCAGTCACGACAACTGCTGTGCGCCTCCTTTCTTCCTCGCCTTCCTCTAACGGGGCTAGTTCTGAGGTTGGCCAGTTGTTCCGTGCTTCGGTTAACCAGCATGGCCCGCGCCACCAGAAATCGTTGTTGATGAGCTCTTTCGGTCCTATTCCCCTCGAAACCAAGTCAGCCGGATTGTCTGTCCCTGCCACGTGTCTCCACTCGCAACCTTCCGTGATCGCTTGGATTTTCGCTACTCTGTTTGCCACGAATACTGACCACGTCGATGGAGTAGCCTGGATCCACCGTAGAGCACACGTAGAATCCACCCAGAATGTTGTATGAACTTGAAGATTGGTAGCCTGGCGAACCTTATCGCAGAGTTGTGCAGAAAGCAAGGCACCAGAGAGCTCCAACCTCGGTATGGATTGGGTTTTCAGGGGAGCGACCTTCGATTTCGACGACAGTAGTTGAACTCTTACATTTCCAGCCTCGTCTAGACTGCGGACGTAGAGGCATGCCCCATATGCCTTCATCGACGCATCCGAAAAGCAGTGTAGCTCCACCTCGATTGCATTTGGAAGGATTACGCAACGATCTATACGAATCTCGTTGAGAATCGGTAACTGGACATGTAGTTTTCTCCAGGACTCACCCACCGTCAAAGGTAACGGTTGATCCCAGTCTAACTTCTTGCCCTTCTCATCCTCCAAAGTCCATAAAAGCTGCATGAATACCTTTGCAGCTGTCGTTGTAGCGCCGATGAATCCCAGCGGATCGAACAACGTAGCGATGATCGACAAAACCTTGCGTTTCGTAAGAACTTCATCGGGATCGACAGGTGGAATATGGAATTGGAATCGGAAAACATCACTTCCGGGTAGCCAGGTCAAACCTAGAGCCTTGACAGACGGATCAGGATCGAGATTGATCCCATCGGCCGTACGAATCGCCAAATTGTCATCGGAAATACCGTGCAGGACCTCTGCACGGTTGGATGACCATTTCCTGAGCCGAAAACCTCCACTGCTTGTCATTTCGTCCAGTTGATTTTGCAATTTCCTGGCCTCTTCCAAGTTATTGCAGCCTGTGATGACATCGTCCATGTACGTGTCTTCTGTAATCGCTTTCACTGCCAGCGGGAATCTTTCTCCTTCGTCCATGGCTAATTGGTTCAGTGTACGAGTTGCCAAGAACGGAGCCGGTTTGGTTCCATAGGTAACCGTATTCAGCTCATACACACCTATCTCCTCCACCGGAGATGAACGCCAGAGAATCGATTGGAATGGCCTATCCTCTGGATGGATGAAAATCTGCCGAAACATCTTTTCTACGTCAGCCACCAACATAATCTGCTTAGTACAGCAGCGAAGGATAATGGAGCGGAGATCCTGTTGAATCACAGGCCCTACCAGCAACGCATCGTTCAACGACAATCCTGAAGCCGTTTTGCAGGATGCGTCAAACACCACGCGGACCTTGGTGGTGGTGCTGGCCTCCTTGACCACCGGATGATGAGGTAGGAAACACCGCTTGGTGGGTTCATGATCCTCTTCGACTCTCCGCATGTGACCTAACTGCAGATATTCCTCCATGAAGTCGACGTATTGTTTCCGAAGGTTTGCGTCCCTTGTAAGCCTCCGTTCGGTGCCTAGAAAACGTCGGAATGCGATCTCCTTAGATTCGCCCAACCGAGATATGACGTTTTCTTCCTTGGGAAGTGCTACGGTATAGCGACCGTCCGCCCCTCGCTGTACAGTACTCGAAAAGATAGCTTCACAGCGAGTTTCTTCAGGAGAATAGTTTGTAGAATCCACCTCCTCCATGGACCAGAACCGGGTGAGTAGATCCTCCAAACGATCCGAAGTAGAGACATTACAGTTGATCTGCAAGCCTTGAAGTCCTTCGTCGAATCCTCCACTAATGATCTAACCAAAAACGGAGTCGTGTAAGGACGGAAGTCGCTCTCCAAGCGAAATCTTCCTACCAGAGTCGAAGAAGTCGAAAAACGATTCTATACCAAGAACGAGATCAACTCCTGACGAAACGCAGAACGACGGATCAGCAAGTTCGATTCCTTTCGGTATGGTCCAGCCGGAGATGTCGATGTTAGCCGTGGGGAGATCGGCTGTTACCTTCGGAAGCACCAGGAAACCCATCTAGCGCGAGAACTCTGACAGCCGGGAACGGATCGTGACTACAATCCTTTGGTTGACGTTGATTGCTGCCTGCCCAATTCCAAGAACCGAAATATCCACCTTGCTACGAGAAACCTTCATGCGCTGGCTGAGGCGCTCGGTGATGAAGTTACTCTCCGACCCAGAATCGAGAAGAGCACGAGCTGGGACCCTATTGCCGTTATTATCCTCAACAACGACAACTGCGGTTGCTAACAAAACCTTTGACGAGCATTGGTGAACTGTGCCTGCCACCAAACTGTCAGTAGCTGCCCAGTTAGCTACTTGTGGAGTGGGATTGGATGCCGATTGAGTGGGATTACTCGAGGACTGTGGCGCTTCCTTGGCCATGTTGCTGGTTTTAGCTGGTGCCTTCGCATTAGAGTCCCTTTCCGGTTTGAAGCAAACCAACGAGTGATGACGACCCTTGCAATTCCTGCAGGAATACTTCGACTGACATTCCTTGGCTTGATGACCCGGTCTGAAGCAGTTCCTGCACAACGAATGAGACCGCAGCAACGAATCCTTATCTGTCACTGACATTCGTTGAAAGGTGCTGCACTGGAAAAGCGGATGATTACCAGTACAAGCAAAGCAGCTTCCTCCAGAAGACTGAACGGTGTTGAAGCTGTTTTTCACTGCAGGGTTCCGTTGCCTGGATGGAGGTTGGATGGACGATCTGGTAACCTCTGCAGCCTTGGATGGTAGGGATTCCAAAATGCGTACCCGGCGCTGGAGAAATTCGATGAGTTCCTTCAACGTGTCCTGGTCCTTGGTGGAGGAGAACTCTTCCCAGCTACGACGAGTGGATGGATCCAAACGAGACGTCAGCAAATTCACGAGTAGTAGGTCCTTATAGTCCCCCGGTTGTACAACCTGGTCTAACGTTTGCACGATCTTCTCAAAGCCTTCTACTAAACCGTGCAACTCAGAGGCGGATTCCTTGGGAAGAGCAGGCAACTTGAGGAGGGATTGGATTTGCCGCTTCTTCAACACCTTGCTGTTGTTATACCGTTTGGTCAGCATTCCCCAAGCGACCTGATAGTTGGCAGCCGTGAGTTGGAGCGAATCGATCATTGTTTTTGGTTCCCCTTGTAGACAACCCTTTAAGTAATGAAACTTCTCTACGTCGGGCAAATCTGTCTTCCAATGGATCAGGGAAGTAAACAGATCCCGAAAACTTAACCATTCATCAATTTCCCCGTTAAATGTTTGGAGCTTAATCTGCGGAAGGCGGACGTGTTCGAGTGTGGCTGGCAACGGAGGATCACCGCGAATGGATTGATTTAAATTAGCTGGTTCCTGCCTACTCCTAGCCTGATCAGTTAAAATAGACTTAACCTCATAGTAACGGTCACTAAACTCTTGCCTCTGCTTATCGAGTAGATCACCGTCCTCGTCATCATCGTCGAAATCTTCGTGGGATTGGATTTCAACGAGAGTTGCACCATACCTTTCCCACAAGTCGTCGATTTTCTCCAACCGAAGGAGAATTTGGGTTGCTGAAGTAGATTCCTGGATTTTCTCGGAAAACCGACGAATTCGTTGAAGGCTGCTTCAATCTGCTTCAGTTTGGTCATCAGCAACTTCAGACTCGATTTCTTCTTAACGGACGACTTCTTGGTTGGCGCCATCTCTCCTCAATGCAGCGGTAGTAGTGCGAGACGGAAAGAGAGATGATGTAGTATTCCGTGGAGTCCGTGTGCTTCGACGGACATACACTATTCTAAATTAACTGACCTTCACAACGAACGACTTCGCAAATCAAGAAGATGTTCAACGATACCAGATGGTTTAGCTTCAGCGGTGCAGTTCTCAGGATTGACGCCAGGCGATTCTCATTGGTAGGAATGATGAACGAAGAGGAAAGGAAACCAGCATGTAGTAATCAAAATTTCGTCCAATCCCGACTGGACATATACTGAGGCGCTCACCTAGAGGAACCAACAGCTTCACTGTAGTCCAATCGGTTGAAAAACTTAAACTCCAAATACAACAGTTCAAAATCGGCAACATCAGTTTCAAATCGCCAGTCGTTAAACTCCACTCAATTTATGGTATGGGATGAGAAAAAGGGGAAAATCCAAATGTAGCATCAAATATATTCGGCTTCGGCCGGGCATATACTGCGGTCAACTCACCCAGAGAAACCAACAGCGGTACAGACCCAGCGAAATCCAGTACTCCAATCAAATCGTCAAATTTCACCGAAATGCTCGGTAGGAAATCAGGTAACCGTCCACACAAACGAAGAGGATAAAATTCAATCAAAAACGTGCATTTCTGCTGTCCAAGCTTAGACAGACATATAGCTAGTTCTTGCACTAACCTGGACAAAATACAACGGCGCCTCCTCTTCTAGTGGATTCCTTCAGTCCTCAGTTGTCTCGGGTGCTCAATTGGCCGTGAATCTGGGTCGGGCGATGCTCTCGATACAGGATACAGTTGACCGTGGTTTGTATACTCCGATTCAAATCTCATTCACAGCTCGAGTGGGGACGGCTGTCGGAAATTGTTGCAGATGTAGCACAGTAGCGTGGGAATTCCGGCTTCCCAGGATCGGTTGGTCATCAGAGGTCCAAAATTCGTGATCGAAGAGTTGATGTCCAGAGAAAGTGGTCGAAAAGCAATGTTAGAATCACGGTATGTGAAGCTTCGGTAGGACATACACTAAAGGTATATTTACCTGGAGAAACAGGAATCCGATCCGACGTTAGTGTCCAGTCCAAACCGAAAGCTTTTCCGAAACTCCAAATGTCCCGAAGTCCTTAGGCAGTGTCCGGAATCCAGATGGCGCTTATCCAAGCGGTGCGTAATTTCCTTGACAAAGGATTCCTTGATGATGGCGATGGTACAATTATCACTCGCTAATTATCCCGCGAGATGATGGCGACACTCCTTTCTTCAGTGGGGGCATAATGGAACAATTGATGGCGTGTTTTCGTCGTCCTGTGGCGCCAATCGAGTATTCGGTCTAAACATTGGCAGGGTCCTCAGGTATCCGGTTCGAAGGACCAATTTGTAGGATACCTGAATCGAAGAACAACTTGGTGGAACTCGATGGGCTGGATCGACACTGGGGCTCTTCAACGGTAATTGAAAACGCGCGACATTTCATTTAAACACGCAATTTAATTGGAAACACGATTCTAACACTCTACATTTATTGACACTTATCACTAACAAAACATCTTAAACTAGCAAATTGGTCACACAGGACCGTCTTCGACCGACTTCTCTACTTAACTAACTAAAATTATTCCTACTCTCAACAAACAACCTATTCTGATCCCAATTCGAGAATTCGAAGGTACGCTGCTGCCACCTGGAAAAAGTTTACTGTATGCGTGAAGGATCGATTTTTTAGCATGGGGAAGCATAGGAAGCCAGTTTTCAAATGCTTCTAAAAAAATCAAAACAATATTTAATTAAAAGTGGGTTGGTGTACGTGATGAGAAATTCAATTAGCAAACTTTTTAGCATATAATTTTGATTAAAAAGCTTTTTCCCAGATTAAGTACTGGTTGTGTAGAAAACGAATATTCTTAACCCGTACATCAATCCGTTTTTAATTAAATAATGTTTTGAATTTTTTAGAAGCATTTTAAAATTGACTTCCTATGCTTCCCCATGTTAAAAAATCGGCGCTTCACGCACATGGTCAACTGTGGTAATTTGCTTCGTAGTCCCCAATAGCCCTGTGGTGAAATTAATCAGCTATCTGCAGTTCGGGTGATCCAATTCTCCCGCTCAGTTTCTCCAAATCGCCTCTCTTATCAACATCGATGACGTCACCGCTAGCGTGGTCGAAAGCGAAAGTGATATCCACTTGACCTGGCCTGTGCCAGCAGTAGAGCGATCAGCAGAACAATGGGATACGCAGATAGCAGTACTGCTGCTGACCAAATGATACGATGAGTGGCTTAGGGTGGTCCTCACAGACAGAAAGCTTAAATTGAATCTTCTATTCAAATCTGATCGTTTGATATGCTGGTTAGCATGAATTGACCAACATTACAATTATTGGAAGCAAAAGTTTGATTCTCGCGCAAAACGTAACGCGTGGAATGTATCCATTACGGATTCGATTTTCCGGTAAAAGAACAACAGATGTTTTACTCGGATTTACCGTAAGGCCATATTGGCAACACCAACCCTCAACTACCTGAAGAGCGCTTTGCATCAGGTCGAAAAGGGTGTTAATACACATACCTACTAACAATGTTAGATAGTCATCGGCAAAACCATAAGTAGGGAAACTGCTATTATTGAGTTGCCTCAATAGCGTATCTGCTACGAGATTCCACAAAAGCGGTGATAAGACTCCCCCTTGGGGGCATCCACAAACACTCAATTTCCTAATCCCTGCTAGATGCAATGTTGAGAAGAGATATCGGGTTTTGAGCATTTGATGAATCAAATTGGAAATCATTAGAGATATACCATGACTCCGTGCAGCTTCCAATATTGATCGAAAGGCACATTGTCAAAGGCATCCTCGATATCTAAGAAAACACCTAAACAAGATTGTTTTTGAGCGAATTCTTTCTCGATATCATAAACAACCTTGTGTAGAAGAGTCTCAGTGGGCTTTCCAGATTGGTAGGCATGTTGATTCACATGAAGAGGCACGTTGGCCAGATGAACATCACGGATGTGATGTTCCACAATGCGTTCTAAGCATTTCAGAAGAAAAGAGGTCACATTGATGGGTCTGAAACTCTTTGCTTCTTCATACGACGCATGACCCGGTTTCGGAATTAACTTCACAGTCAATATCCCGCCAAGATTTGGGAATATACTCTGTAGCAAAACTGCAACAAGTATTTTTTTTTCAAAACATGTTCCACAATCTGCGGAAGCGCCTCTGTTACCAACGTGCCCCCACCGAGACTCGCTGCCACTGACGCAGCGCAGTGCAGAACACAGCGATGGAGAAACGTCAAATCGAAAAAGTGATAGGAACGATAAAAAAGCAGAGAAAAACAAAACCATAATTGATAGCTAGATTGAAAGTCATTCCTATACTGTGAGCAATTATCGAAATTTGAACTTAAATAATTGGTGAAGTATACCATAACCAAAATTAGTATTTTACTCAAGAAAACATCAGATTGGAGAAGATTGCTGTTAGCATATCACAGTTGGAAATCGCAGCTGGTAGTTGTTGAGGTCAATTTCACCATAGCAGGCAGTATTCTAAGGTAAACTATAATAGATTACATTCGAAACACACCAGATATTTTTTTTCTATTATTCTTCAATTACTTAACCTAATTTACAGCTCTTTTTGTCCACTAGGGCACTGCGTGAGCGACTCTAATTGGAACTTACTACTTGTACAGCGCCTAAATGTATTCTATTCTTATTCTACTATATCGAACTGGTTGCCGTTGCGCTGCTGTCACTTTTCTACCCTGTCTATGATAGAATGATGAGCAGATGATGTTGATGTGTGGCTCCAGTCAGATTGGGGGTCCATTATGAGTTCCCGTTAGCCAATATCCAGGTTTCCGGGTCCGTTGGAGCAGGGTCAGGTACCAGCCGCTCTAGGGGGGAAGGGCAACTGACGAAAAATTGCAATTTCCGGGGCTGGGATCGAACCCATTACCATCCACTTATGAAGTGAACGTGTAGCCACTACGCTACGGGCCCCGACGTCACCAGATATTGTATGTGACAAACCTATGTGCAGGAATCTCAACTACCGTACGGTACCGCTTTCCGGACGTAACGGAATAACAAAAGAGACACTAAACGTAAGTAGATATCAAAAGTATACATGAAACGATTATACACGGTGTTAGGTTCATAAGTGCAAACTTTTAAAGGGTGATAGAGGACCATAAATGGTGAAAAAACTTGTTCTACGCATACGGTCAAATCTCAACCGTTACGTAGTTATTGAACTCCCCATGTTTTTGACTCTTATTGCCTTATTTGGCTATAACTTTAAAATGGTCAAACTTATCGCAGTTGTTTTACCCTTATTCGAAAGATTATTGAATTTTTTATTAAATGGCATCCTTGAATCGGTTGGTTTAGTTAAATAACTAAGTTTTCTAGAGCAAAATAGCTAAAAATAGTGTGTTTTAATTAGTTTTTGTCAATTTTTGAAACATGCGTAATAAATTAAAATTCTCTCTTTGGCAAAGTTGTGGTCCCTATTCTTCTCTACAATTCGTTCTTTGACGCCTAACTTCTATCTCTTATCGTTTTCTTGCAATTTTGATTTAAATGTGCGGCACAGTGCGCAAAAAAGTGCTTACCATGATGATTGCAAATTTATGACCTAAAATGCGATGTTTAAATCGAAATTGCAAGAAAGCTATAAGAGATAGAAGTTTGATGCCAAAGAACGAATTGTAGAGTAGAACAGGGGCAACCACTTTGCCAAAGAAAGAATTTTAATTTATTACGCATTTTTCAAAGATAATTGACAAAAACAAATTAAAACACGCTACTTTTGAGCTATTTGCTCTAGAAAACTTTGTTATTTAACTAAACCAATCGATTCAAAGATGCCATTTGATAGAAAATTCAATAATCTTTCGAATAAGGGTAAAAAAACACTGCAATAAGTCTGACCATTTTAAAGTTATAACCAGTTAAGGCAATAAGAATCAAAAACATGGGAAGTTTAATAACTACGTAACGGTTGAGATTTGACCATATGCGTAGAATATTTTTTTTTGCAATTTCTCATCGTAATAGGCCGTTTTACCTCACGCAAATCTGACAGGAAAAGGCCTACTTTCCCACACCAAATTAGCAGTGCTGTAATGGTTCATTACAGCACTGATTTGCGTTGCGTAATGAACCATTACAGCACTGTTTTCAGTTTTGATCAACTTCTTGGTGATTTCTGGACGCAGCTCTGAAAAAATGTGACAAAAGACAAATGCACAGTATAACCTGTTATGATCACACTTTCTTAAACATGGCTATGAACATCAGTGTACAGTTTGATGAAAAATTTTGTTAAAAACTATCCTCAAGCGGTAATTTATGAAATTGCAAAAAACGTTGTACGCAACTCGGTGCAGAACTCGATTTTTCCAGCACTCGTCGTAATTATCCAACTCGGCAAGCCTCGTTGGATAAATGTACGACTCGTGCTGTAAAAATCTTCATTCTGCACCTTGTTGCGTAAACTACTATTACATCATTTATGGTCCTCTATCACCCTTTAAAAAGTTTGCACTCAGGAACCTAACACCCTGTATAAGATGAAGAAGTGTAAAATGATGATTTATATTAACAGGAATGATGATTTATATTAACAGGAATAGGAACATTACAAGCCGAACCACAATAAACACCCGTTTCTGATTTTGTGAAAGGGTTAGTTTGTTTAAATTAACGGAAATCTGTTCTACCGTATTGCCGTTCTTCGGGAACAAAATATGTTTGTAATAATCAAATCCCTTCTGAAGCAAAATAGGATAAATCCCATCTGCTCCAGGAGATTTGAAAGGAGCGAAGTTATAAAGTTCCCACTCAATCGATTTGCACCTGGACACTGCCTGCTTCTCAGTTTAGTATTCTTTGACACTTACACAGTTATTAACAGAGACTGAGAGCTTCCACTGTCAATGACCATTTTTCATGTGTATAAGAAATCCCATTTACATAAAGCACCTGGACTGACCGGTAATCGTACTCTCAGCATAGTCTTACTGAACACCCGCGCGCTTACCGGATCGGTTATATGGGTCCTCGTTAATACCAACAAATAAAAACATTATTATTTTGGATTGGTCCTCCTAGAAGTTATCTACCCTTGCCATAATCATAAGTTACAGCAATCTGTTCTATTCGAAAGCAATGGTCTGTAAACATCAGACAATGGCTGCCAGATACCACCGCTTAATTTTTCTACGGTTTGACTTTCATATGAACCAAACGCCACATTTACTCGTTTGTTTGTTCCATGAATACAAGGACAAAAACTTATAACCGCGAAAAAGCACATCGCTTTGGCTTACTCAAACGAAAGGGATGCACTGCATGCCTGGGGGCGCATACCTATCTAACCTACACCTAAAACCTCCACTATTCAAGGGCATGATAGAGCGCTGCCCAACCGGAGCTGAACGCAAAAAGAAAAGCATCCTTCGTCAGCGTAAAGTCATGAGGAAAACGATACGTAGGTAGGTAGTAGGTACATACATCACCAAATTTTACAATTTTTGAGTCCGCTCAACCGTGAGTGAATGAGTGAGTATGAGACTAGGAGCCCAGTAAATGGAAAATACCCCAAGTGACGAATACAGGTGGCACTTCAATAATGCTTATTCTTATGAATATTTCTGCCCGAAAAAAAGTCAGAATATTATTGATTATTCAATCATCACTTATCGAATAGACTAAAATGAGTGTAATCCGATTATACCTTTTAATTCCGCCCTATTTTGCTTGTCTTTTGACAGATACGCGTATTTCGACTACCACTTGTAATCTACCTCAGTGTCAGTTATCCACTGAGAAAGATTACAAGTGGTAGTGGAAATACGCATATCTGTCAGATGATAAGCAAAATAGGGCGCAATTAAAAAGTACAAACTAATTACACTCATTCGAAGAGGGTACTCTGCTTAGAGCGTTAAAAAAATCGGTTTGAGAAAAGGTGGAATGGTTTTGCCTTTCTCGTACACTAGGTGTACTGGAAAGGCTATATGTTCACTCCAAAAACGACTTTTTGATAGAAGGCTCGGAGAGTCAAGTCACATATACCAATCAACTCAGCTCGACGAATTGAGGTGATGTCTGTGTGTGTGTATGTGTGTGTGTGTATGTGTGTGTGTATGTGTGTGTGTGTATGTGTGTGTACAAATAAACTCACATCACTTTTTGGCAGTAAACCTCAACCGATTTTAATGACCGACGGTTCATTCGACGCGGAATCTGGTCCCATTGTTTCCTATTGAAAATGGTTCGGATCGGTCCAGCCGTTCCGGAGTTATGGCCATTTAGGTGTTCCGGACCAGTACCCTTGGAAGGGGCCATACATAAAAATGTAACAAACACATACATGCGACACATCAAACTGCGGCATTTTGGATAACCTGATGAACAGTCAGCAAGAAAACAGTCTCAGACCATATCTGAACCGGTAGTGTTCCGGAACCGGTTCCGAGAGTCCCACCGGAAGTGGCCAAATATAAAAGTGAACCAAATCCATGCATGCGATACATCAAATTGCGGCATTTTGGATAACCTGATGAACAATCAGCAAGAAAACAGTCTCAGACCATATCTGAACCGGTACTGTTCCGGAACCGGTTCCGGGAGTCCCGCCGGAAGTGGCCAAATATAAAAGTGAACCATATCCATGCATGCGACACATCATATTGCGGCATTTTGGATAACCTGATGAACAGTCAGCAAGAAAACAGTCTCAGACCATATCTGAACCGGTAGTGTTCCGGAACTGGTTCCGGGAGTCCCGCAGGAAGTGGCCAAATATAAAAGTGAACCAAATCCATGCATGCGATATATCAAAGCGCGACTTTTTTGATAACCCAATGAAAGGTTGGCATAAAAAAAGACTCAGACCATATCTGAACCGGCAGTGTATCGGAAACCGGTTCCGGATGTCCCGCTGGAAGTGGTCATATATAAAAGTGATCCAAACCCATGCATGCGGCACATCAAACTACGGCATTTCTGATAACCTGATGAGCAGTTAGCAAGAAAACAGTCTCAGACCTTATATGAACCGGTAGTGTTTCAGAACCGGTTCCGGGTGTTCCGCCGGAAGTGGCCGTATATAAAAGTTGACAAAACTCTTGCATGCGGCAAATCAAATCACTTCGTTTTCGACAACTTGATGACCGGTTATTAGGGAAGTAGGCTAAGACCACATTATGGACTGTCAGTAGTGCCGAAACTAGTTCCCTCCGAAAGAGGCTAAAAATAAAATTGAACCAAACCCATGGCTTTTTTGATAACCTAATAAACTTTAGCAAGCAAATAGGCTCAGATTATTTAAGAGACTATCGGTAGTGTTTCGCAACCGGTTCCGGGCCGGAAGTGACACCAAACCCATGCATGCGATACCTCAAATCACGGCTTTTTAGGTAACATGATGAACAGTTGCAAGAAAATAGACGCAAGCCCTATCAGTGTGTTACGGAACTGATTACGGGTGTCCCGACAGAAATGATCAAATGTAAAAGAGAACCAATACATGCGACATATCGATGACTTATTCAGTAACAAGATAAACGGTTAACCAACAAATAATCTCAGACTATATTTGGGAGAACCGGTAGTGTTCCAGAACTGGTGACAAGACGAGTAACGCGTCGGAAGTGGTAAAATGTAACGTTTTGACGTTTTTTATCTTTTTAAGCAAAATAAAGTTGTTGTTAATTTGTAGCTTTTGACGTTTTTATCTTTTCAAGTGAAATCCAATTGGAATTTCTTCAACTTTGAATTTGAACATTTGAGAATATCGTTCGTGTATGGTTTGTGTCCTGACTAAGTTATGTAACGTATATATAAGAAACGTAGCTTATAAGATATTTTGATGGCGCGGAATATTCTTTGCGGCCATACTTGACTAATCGAATGGAATTCATGTTGAAAAGAGGCAGTTTCTTGGACGAAGCGCAACTTCGACTCTGCCATTTTGCTGCGAGATCGGCTGGAGAGCAGAAGTGCGCGATTTAAGAAAAAGTTTAGTTCCGTTTGATTTGAGTTTGAGTTTTATGTTGAATTTCTGCAGTTTTGGTAAAAAGTTTAGTGAGTGAGTTTATTGCAAATAGTGTTAAACGTTTCTTTTTGTTTTTTTTTGTACATAGAGGACTGAGGTCCGTTTTTATTCGCGTATTCTGCCAGTTTTATTGTATTTTTGTATAAATATCGAAAAAGGTAACTATAAATAATTAAATGAGCTCGACTTCTAAGTTTTAATGTGATTTCGCGTTGGACATTCCAGCGCTGTGGCGCTTTTTTCGTACGGCTGGTTTTTGTGAGTTTCATTCGGCAATCGTCATCGCCGAATCGGGGAACTTCAGGTGGAGTGTACCGTCATTTCCGTTTGGATCAACGCGACCCGTGTGCCCAGCGAAGGCCCGCCTCCAGTAGGCAGTTAAACGGAGGCGTGAGTGAAGTCGCTCGTCCATTATCGTAGCGAGGTACTCCCGTCGGTCGCCAAAAGCCGAAGGTAAGGTCCCGTCCGTCAATCCCCGTGGACCGGAGTACGAGAGGCGATTCGCTGAAGCGTGTCGTCAATAGCACGCCACGAATCCGATCCAATTCCGGAAAGTAGGAAACGTACTATTCCCCGCTCGGTCATAGCTGGAATCTAAGTACGCGAAGCCGGGTCGCTGGGCTCTTTAGTGCCTTCCTATTGACCGGAGGAGGATCCTCCCGGGTACAAGCGGCTTCCGCCGTTTCCCTCTCGAGTAGACAATCGGAAGCTTCCAACCAGCCGCCACTCCCTCCGCACCGGTAATTCGGCCATACCGCACACGGGTCCTTCGTCGTCGCTGCGCGCCAAATCGCAGCACGGTCACGCCGGCAAACACTATTATTGACCGCCATCTCCGAACGTCGAAGTCGTCGCCATCTTCGAGCTACGTCCCGTCACCGAGCATCGGATCGCCGAAAAACCTGCGCAGGTACGTGAAGAGCTTTTTTATACATGGCCATGTTTGCTCTTTCCCATTCCGTACAAATACCTTTCGTCCAACACGAATGAATTCCTAGAATAAATAGTAGAAAGTTTTAAATTTCGTTTAGTTCCGTTACGTTTCACATCGCTTAATTAAATAAACATACTCACTACCTTACGTTACGTTTTAGTCCCGTTACTTCGCTCGGATGAGTAAGAATCCCTTCGGTTTTCCCTAAGTATCGTTTAGCCTGTGAAAGAGTTGGAGTTAAATTTGCATTCGAAGAAATTCTGCCGTTTACCAAGAGCCGTTCAAAACCGTCCCTGAGTGAAATAGTCTCTTGCAAAGTCGGGCAAATTTCAACACGACCGGTGGTCTCTCTTTGAGAGTGGCGCTTAAGCCACCGTGCTTTAACAAAATCCTCAAGAATAGTTTACGAACGGCTACAAAAATATAGAAAGGAACTAAACCATAGCGGCGTTTTTGATAATCTGATGAACGGTCAACAAGAAAATAGTCTCAGGCTACAGTAGTTCGGAATCGGTTGGGGGTGTGATTTGATAGAAGTGAACCAAAACCATGCATGCGATACATAAAATCGCGGCATTTTCAAAAATTTGCCGAACGGTTAGCAAGAAAATAGCCTCAAATCACATCAATTTTCGGCTTTTCAGGTCACGTGATGAACAGTTGACAAAAACATAGTCTAAGACCATATTTGAGACAACCGCAATCAGTTCCAGGTGTCCCGCCGGAAGAAGTCAAACGTAAAATTTAACCAAACCCATGCGAGCCGCACATCAAATAGCGGAATTAAAATGGGTTAACAAAATAAATGTCAAAGCGATAAATCAAATTGTGGCTTTTTTGATAGCATGTAAACGTTGGGTAAGATTATAAATGAAGAAATGATCAAAGTCTTCATATATGCGAGAAAACGAAATCGTGACCAAAGCGATCTCTTCAAATCACACCATTTCAGATTCCTGCGGTGTAAATGTATAGTAGGATGGATCAACGTTTTATATAAAAATATAATTTAATCGCATCAACCTTATACAGTTTTTCAATCTCCAATCTCCTTATGCTTCTAAAATTACTGCTCACAATTTGGGTGCGGCTGGTTGAGCCCTCATTCTTCTCATTGTGATTGAAATTTGAATGGAAAATCTACATTTTCTGCATTTTCCTCGTAGGAAGGTCAAATTTTACATGAATCGTGTTACCAATGATAATAAAATATAGCCTAAAGTGTGCTGAAATAAACATTGGCGAAGATCACAAAGTGATCTGTGATTGTGAATAAAGTTAACCTTCTTCAAGCATTAGCTGACGCTCACCCCGCTGCCGTAGTGGATGGAATGGGGACACAATAACCCCAATACACGACTAGGGTTAAGGTGATCAAGCAGTCAACTGAGAGGTCTGATCTTTTTCTGCTCTGTTTTGTTGTTGAACATATTATCGGAATATGTATCATCAATAAGTTTCGAAAATCGATGATGGCTTTGTTGCTAATGTAAAGTGTTTACATTAATTAAGTAAAAAATTGTTGCTAATGTAAAGTGTTTTCAGGATTCAGGAACATTTTGGCTAACGTCGAAGAAAAGTCTATGAGTACATATTCGACGAGAAAGGCACTATCACCACTAGGTGGATTAATCTGGGTTTTTTTATTGCAGCTTTGTGGTGGACTTAAAAGTCGGAAAATTAAAAAAAAAAGCTATTTAAAGTTCTTAATAGTTGTCCAGGTTTCCGACATTCCAGGAAACGCGTCGCACAATCCGTAACACAACTGTATGCCACAAGTCAACCAGGACATAGGACTGAGTGCACGAAGACAGGCGTATGCGATAACTCAGCTCGGCAGCCAGGGTTCCTACTACAGGGACATGATGTCGTGATGTCGTCGTCGTCGTCCTGTGGCCCATCTTCCGGAGTGACGGGCGATCCTGTGCA
Source organism: Aedes albopictus (assembly GCF_035046485.1). NCBI lineage: Eukaryota > Metazoa > Arthropoda > Insecta > Diptera > Culicidae > Aedes > Aedes albopictus. The sequence continues at coordinate 121,537,957 of NC_085138.1, forward strand.
CGATGGATTTGGACTTTGTGTGTTGGCGTTGCCTTCTGCCGCCAAACGTTTACGAGAGATAACTCCGGCAAGGTTCGAGTAAATTACGAAGAACATATGTCAAACTAGGGTGTGGAATTTATCAGCAACGAACACAAGGCACACGCATCACTTTATGGGGAAGGATGATTCGGTGAGTTAACTTTGAGCTCTGGGGATATACTACGTACACACATGGGATGGATTGAGAGCGTAAGAGTTACGTACCTTTTCTCAAGGCAGACGTAAACTTGGAGGACAGTCAGTCTGGAGTGAGGGTGGAAATTTAATTTTACGATTCGATACATTTCATGTTTCAAGTTGGATCAGTATTAGAAGTTATATTGTGTATCAAACTTTCCGGAAGTTTCAATTGAAGCTGAACTCAAAATATATCATTTTCATGCATAACTCAAAATATATCATTTTTCAAACTTAACTGAACAAACTAATGTCTTCTACAGACATGGTTGTTATCGGGAATTCCAACGCTTGGATGGTAGATATGTTTTTTTGCATAATGGTTGAAGAGGGTCTTTTGATAGGTCGACTTACCTAGAAAAAAAAATAATTTTGAATGTGTACTTATTCGAATGCTTGATGAGTTATAATTTGTTTCGCTGAATCTACGCTAAATAAATCATCCTTCTCCATTGAACTCCGTCTTGGATCAATCACGTCCAGTCCCACTAGACGTTGAGCGCTCATAGGACCTCTTCAACCGCAAACAGCCTGATTTTCGCGGAATGGACAATGATTGGTTCTCTCAGCAGCTGATGCAGCTGCTGCGCCTTCTCCAAGTCCCGTCTTCCATCTGCATTCCGCCATAGATGGTACGCAACACCTTCCGTTCGAAAACACCAACGGCGCGTAGGTCCTCTGTACGTAGGGGCCATGTTTCGTGCCCATACCGGTCTAATCAGCGTTTTGTGGATAGTCAACTTCGTGTTACGGCGAACTTTATTCGATCGTAGAGTTCTGCGGAGTCCAAAGTAAGCACGATTTCCTGCCACAATGCACTTCTGAATTTCTCTGCTGGTGTCGTTGTCGGCGGTCACCAGTGAGCCCAAGTGCACGAGTTCTTCAACCGCCTCGATTTCATCACCGTCGCACACTGGGGCAGGATTGAAAATACACGGAAAAAACCTCTAGCTCGTTGAGATGTCGAGATCCACACTTGGTGTCTTCAGAGAAAATATTTCTATGAACAAGGTCGATATTCTGAACGGTAGCATATTTTTCTCACGTTATTCGCATAAAAGTCCTATAAGCCATTTTGGCCATCTTTCATTTTAGCGATATGGTGTCTTCGGCAAAGTTGTTCGGCTATTTATGCTTAAAAAGTTTGCCGAAAACGTCAAATATCCAAAGCCTACTGTTCTTGAGATATTAGTCGTTTTATAAAATACCTACCAAAAATCGAGTTTTTTCAATAAACTACGTTTGTGAACAAATTTAATGTCCGTTTTCGAGTAATAATAATGAAAAATACTAAAATAAAACATATATCAAAGAAATTAGATGAAAAAAAAAACACATAATATGCATTGATTTTTTATGAAAAGTTCCTGAAAATCACGCAAAATGTATATAGGACGTTCTTGCAGTCGGGCATGTTCTGGCAAGTTTTTTCATCGGCGATCACCTACAAAATACATAAGCTTCCGTGTAAATTTTTTTCACCGACATGATATTTGATGATTTTTTTTTAAATAGCGTTCAAAGTTTACTGTTTTGTGTGAATTATTAGAGACAGACAGACATTTTTGCAGATATATTACCATGTTGTATGATGCCAAGTGAACCATGAGAAGTATAAATGCAATCTAGTCACAGGTTTAGCTATTTTTAAGCTTCAAACAAATTGTAGAACACAAAAATGTCCGAAACGCCAATAAAAGTGAGTTTTTAGATCATTGAATATATGATAATAATGATAAAACCAAGGCTAAATGGCGGAAATTTCTCCAAGGATTTCTTCAGAAATTTGTCCGGGAGTTCCACTGCGAATTTCTTCAGGAAATCCTCCAAGAATTCCTCCGGGTCCAGGTATTCAAATGGGAATTCCTCTGGGAAATCCTTCACGATTTTCTCAAGGAATTTCTCCATAATGCTTCCGGGAAATGCTTCTACAATTCCTGCGAAATTTCTTCAGGATTTTTTTTTTCATGAATTCTTCCGGGAATTTCTTCAGTAATTCCTCCGAGGAATCCTTCACGATTTTCTCAAGGAATTCCTCCAGGAATTCTTCCGGGAATTGCTTCTACATTTCCTGCGGAATTTCTTCAGGATTTTTTTTAATTCTTCCGGGAATTCCTCCAGGAATTCCTCCGGGAATTTCTCCAGAAATTCCTCCGGTAATTTCTCTAGGAATTTCTGCAGAATTTCCTCCGTCTTACCTCCTCCGGGAGATTGTCAATAAATTCTTCCGGGAAATTCTTCCGGGAAATTCTTCCGGTATTGCTCCAGGGATTCCTCCGGTAATTTATCCAGGAATTCCTTCGGGAATTTCTCCAGGAACTTCTCCGGGGTTTTCAACAGGAAATCCTCAGGGAATTTCACTATGAAATCCTCCGGACTTTCTCACGGCATTCCTGTGGAAATTTCTCCAGGAATTCCTCCGAAAATTTATCCAAGAATAACATCGAACATTTCTCCAGAAATTCCTCTAAGAATTTTTCCAGAAATTCCTCCAGGAATTTCTCCACAAATTCTTCCGGGTATTCCTCCAGGAACTTCTCCGGAAATTTATCCAACCATTCCACCTGTAATTTCTGCAGTTCAATTCCGACAATGCCTCCAGGAATTCCTTTTGGAATTTCTCTAGGAATTCTCCTGTAATTGTCCAAGGCATTTCTCCAGGAATTCATTTGGAAATTTATCCGAGAATTTCTCCAGGATTTTCTCCAAGAATTCCTGCGGAAATATCTCAAGGAAATCCCCCGACAATTTCACTAGATATTGTGGATTTCTTCAGGAATTCTTCCGGAAATTTCTCCAAGGTTTCCTGGGGAATTTCTTCAGGAATTCCTCCGGGATTTTTTCCAGATATTTCTCCGGGAGTTTCTCCCGGAATTCCTTCGAAAATTTATCCGTGAACATTCCCGGGAATTTATCCAAACCATTTCACCGACAATTTATGCAGAAATTCCTCCAGGAATTCCTTCGGGAATATCTCCAGGAATTATTCGGGGAACTTTCCTAGAAATTTCTCCAGGAATTCTTCCGAGAATTTTTCCAGGATGTTCTACTAGAATTCCTCCGCATTTTTTTTTTCAGGAAATCGACTGACAATTTTCCAGGAATTCCTATGCAAATTTCTTCAGGAATTCCTCCTGGATTTTTTCCAGAAATTCTTCCGGAAATTTATTCATGAATTCCTTCGAAAATTTCTCTCCTCCGGGAATTTCTCTATGAATTCCTCCGGAAATGTGTGGAAGATTCTCCAGCAACGCCTCCGTGAATTTGTCCAGGAATTCTTTCTGGAACTTCTCCAGGAATTCATTCGGGAATTTCTTAAGGATTCTTCAGGAATTACACTTGGAATTCCTTCAGTATGTCCTCCGGGAGTCCTCCTGCAATTGCTCCGGGAATTTCTCCAAGAATTCGATATGAAATTTCTCTAAGAATTCACCCAGGGATTTCTTCGGGATTTCTCCAGGAATTCCTCCGAGAGCTTATTCCACAATTCTACCGAGAATTTCCTCACGAATTTCTCTGGAAATTTCTTCAGGAATTCCTCTAACAATTTCTCCAGACATTCCTCCGAGAACTTCTCCGGGAAATTCTCCAGAATTTCTCAAGGAATTCTTTCGAGAGTTTCTCCAGGAATTCTTCCAAGAATTCCTCCGGGAATTTCTCCAGGAATCCCTCTTGAATTCCTCCGGGAATTTTTCCAAGTACTCCTCTAAGAATTTTCCCGGGATTTTTTTTGCGGGAATTCCTGTAAGAAATCCTGGTGAAATCTCGGAGGAATTCCAAGAGGGATTCTTGGAGAAATTCCCGGAGGAATTCTTGGAAGAATTCCTGGAGAAGCTCCCGAAGCAATTCTTTGAGAAATTCTGGAAAATTTCCAGGAGGAGTTCTCGGAGAAATGACTGGAGAAACTGTCAGAGGATTTGTTTTTTTTTTCGAATGAGTGTAATAAGTTTCGTACCTTTTTTTTCCGCCCTAAGACCAAGCCCACTCATGGGCTCAATCAAGCGTTTTAACGTTAAGTAGAGCCCCGAACAAAGAAGCGAACCGCACCGGTCGCTGCTAAGTAGGGCTCGAAAGCGAAAAGTTTACGTACGGTTCGTAGCAGGGCTTAGAATATAGAGACACGCAAAGTACGGTCTCTATCCGTAGGCTCGTGCGCTCTCTCGCGTTTAGCTCTCTGGGTAGCGTAAAGAGGAGACGAAAGAACATGAGTATGGATTTGTTGCCAGGTATAAAGTTTCTAGAGAATGATTTTCTTGTTTTGTATAGGTAGGAATTTATTTTAATTTGCATCAAATAATTAAAATTTTTATTTTTACTTGCTTTGAAATTTTCAACCAAACAATATCATAAATCGTTACACGAATAACACAACAAATTGTCTGACATACAATTGTGATAGAATGACAATACAAACGCAGAAAAATAATAGGTTTAAATTGACAAGCTTTGCTTAAGTATGTTATGAATAAAGTTTTCCCTTCTTCGCCAAATTTTAGGATCATGCATAACGAAAATGTATTGATCTGCTTATAAAAATAGTTACGATTGTTCATAATCACACCTTTAGTTTTTGATTCGGCCAATCGTTTCGAAACTAATATTTGAAGAAATGTATAGTGATTCAGTGAGTTTTGCTATATTTTAACACGTACATGTTTGAGCCGGGGTTGCCCGGAACCCGGAAAGATACCATTTGACGGTAATAAGTGACCACAAGGTTTTCTTTCTTCACTTTCCGGGCTGAGATCCCCCGCTTTGAAAGAGCTGTGCCTCCCCTTTCGTTTTGTCGTGAATATTTCGAAAAAGGCAAAGGAGTTTTGGTTTGATTGCTGTTTTAGAAAATGGTGGTCATCAGTGGGTGGTTTATTAAATATAAATTTAAAAATACAAATTAAATAAACGAGACATTAGGAGGAAAGTGTGCGAAATGGGTAACTTCACCCTTGTAGAAACAATAAGGCAAAGCAGAAAAAAAATCTGCGAAGACCCCATGCGAATAACACCGATCATACAGAATAGGAGGTTCGACATTAGATCTATATAAACAACCCAACAATTGGGGAGATCTTTCCAATATTACACATTTATTCACAGCTCTTTTATCCACATTTTCATATATTTAAAACATATTCATCAACATGTTATCTGGATCGTTTGGTACAATATGTCCACGCATCCTTCCTCCCCTGTAAATTCGAGAAGTATAGCTCAATTGACTGGATGTTCAAAATGGTTAAAAAGTGTTTGACAGCTGGCAATTTTGCAAAACAACAACATCAGCTACACACAGCTACTGTTAAGCTCCAGTAGCACTGCAGATGAACAAACCATGCTAAAAGATTTATAAGCATGAACAAACGTTGCGGTAATGATTAATGAAACATTGATGTCGATCTAGACAATTAGTCGAATAATATTACTCAAGCGATGTTTATTCAACGCATGAAAGGAAACGTCGTCGACCTAATATTTAAATACTGCTATTTTTTTTTTCAAATCTTGTATCCCGGATTGTAGCAGAGCAGATGCAGATGACAGTGAATCAGTAGGTCCCGAGTTCGAGTCTTGTCATTGTTGAAATTTTTCCATAAACATGTAATTAAAATGCACAGCTGTAAGTTATTTAAAGTTGTTTCAAGTTTTTATATGTAAAAAAAATGAAAAATAAATTGCCATTTTTTCCAATTAATTGGTACAGTAATATTGAAGAAACGTTTAACGAACATGTTTGCAGCATTTGTTCTATCAAATCTTTAAATAGACATGATATCCGTGTTTTGATTGTATTGTGATGGAATGATTGTTGTAGAAATCTTGTTTTTATGAACTTAGCAGCTAAATGGTAAAAATGGTTTCCATGATCTTTATTAGACGATTATACAAAAAAAACATCATACAACTTGGTTTAATCAACGTTGAAGAAAAGCTTCTAATATTTTTGTAAATAGCTGATGATTTTGACGTTGAACAGTTGCATAACCAGGGAACAATCATTGAAAAAAAACATGCATTTCTCAATGCTTATACAACGGTCGTTGTTGAACAGATTCGCCATTTCAGGGCTAACAAGAGTTGAACAAAAGTTTCAGTTCCAGTAAACCAAATATTATTCCACATATGGTTTAATAACAATGGTTTGAGAAACCTTTCTTAAATTAATAATTGTTTCTTGGGTACCTTGCTAAAAGAAAATATTCTGTACTCCAAGTATTTCGAAGAATCATTTTTGCGCGTAAATACAACGACCTGGCCGCTTTGATGCATGTGTCATATCTATGATATGCTGCAAGCATCAATATTGACAAGAAAAGTAACACGATTGTTTTCCAGGGTGATTCCAGGGTGATTCCGTACTGGCTGCGTATGTATAAGATTAGATAAGAGTAGTTACGATTTTTCGAAGATGCTTTGACTGTACCTAACTCAATTCAGATATCATAGAAACACTTCAGTATTTTTTTTTGTAAAAACAAACTTTAATCATACCGATAATAATCTAACAAAAATGTAGTCGAGCTGCCAAGTTTCATCAATTAAAATAGGTGGTGTGCAGGACTGCCATATTGTAGGTTCCTCGTTATAGAAAAGACAAGGTGTTGGATGTTAAAATACATCAATTGTTGTATGAAGTGTCAAAAAGGAGAGTGGGCTCATTATGTAAGGACTGTATCGGAAATTAACTATAAACGTTTAAAATTGCCTGAAAAATAATCTGTTCGAAATAAACCTTACCTTATTTTTGGAGATACTATATAAATCTCTTAAATAAAGAATGGCAGTTGTGATTTTCAAAAAATAATCATTTAACTTGGACTTTTATCTCAAAGATTGCACATATGTTTTTAAAATTTTGGACACCTCCTAAAAATTTAAAATTGCGAAAACCAGAGCTTGGAAGATTCATTCAAAAATGAACGAATTGCTAGTTTTCACGCTGCTTTGAATCACATTTTTCGTTCGCTCTCCTGGACTGCACACCATCGCACATCGCTTGCCTCACGAAGAACGGCAGAAGCAACTAAACAACACTCAAGTCCACCGGTGGGTGCGAATGCCTCATGCTGAAGTATATTCACGACCAACCGCGGCGATGAATGTTTATCACTCGTCGGGGCTGGCCGAAGCGAGGAATGCCAGTTCCACTCTCCTTTGCTTGTTGCGAAATGAACGAACCAAACGTACACACTATCAGCAACAGAGACAGATATATCCAAGCCACATGTAAGAGCGAGAACGCATGTGTTGCTTCACGGCGATAAACAAACACACACCAGAATATTCGACGCCGTCGTTTCCAATAAATAGGTGCAGCTCAGCAGCATTGTGGCATGGGACAAGCAATCTTCAACTTCTTTGTGTTGTATTTTTCGTTCGTCGTTTGGTTCGTTCACTGCTGCTCTGTTCAGTTAGGAATCAATATTCACGGGGTGCCGTAAAATTTATTCCTCGTGAGGCATGTATACTCACGAACGTTTTTGGGAACGATAATTGTATGTTCATGTTCACGGATTCATTCAGCCAAGCCCTGGCGAAAACTGTGGGAAAATATTCAATTTTTTCTCTCATTTTTGCGCAAATATATTCTTTTCCAGAATGCTTATAATATAGGAAAATTATTTTTATCAAGAAAAAAATCCTCCGCAATTTAGGGCAATTCTTAAAAATGAAAAAAGGCCATTTTTCGAGGAACTCTTTTTTTATGCGTCTTCAAAGAACGATTACGCAAATAAAAAAATACGTAAAGTTGAAAATTTGCATTTTTTTCGATTGGGTATGTATTTATATCTATTGAAGAGGTAGTTTTACCAGAGAAAGGAATTTTATAACCTCTGAAGATATTTAAAACAGAGCGTCAAAGTTCGACCAAAAAGTAGGTGTTTTTCGGGAAAGACCGTATTCTTAATGTTGGAGGTTTTTCTATCCAAAATAAGAATTTTAAAAATCGGTTTTAAGTGATATGTTATGTGTACATAACTGCTAGTAATAATCGTTATTTTTCAGATTTTTCCCCGTACAATTTTTTTTCGCTGCAAATGATTGAAATGTTAAAAAAAAAAATCAAAAAAATGCAGTTTGTACAGATTGTTATTTTGTGTGGTATACTCATAGAACCATATTTTCAATAATACTAAATATTTTCCAAATTTCTTCAAGCTGTTCTAAACTTAACTATATTCTGAAGATTTCAGAGAAGAACCGGAATAAAAAGACCAACCGTGCTTCGAGATAGAGCATTTTGAATGTTTATAGTTAATTTCCGATACAGTCCTTACTTTGACAAATACGCAGTCTACTTCAAGCGCATAGAATCTGCTTCCAACAAAATATTCATATACCAGCATCCAAAAGATCGCAATATATATTAAGATTTCCGATTGATGCTTTGTAACTAAAAGGTTGTGACTGAGTATAGAATAAGCTGAAGTTAAAATACACGTTAATGAAAAAAGATTGCGCAAACTTATCGCAGACTGTTAGAAGACAGCTTCTACTATGACCAGGATTCAAAAATCTTGACCTACGCGAAGTAGGAGACAACTACGTTATAAATGTGTTGGAAATGCAAGGGATGTAATTATTCAATAAACCTAATTATTAAAAAGATGCTCAAAATCTCAAATTCAGATAAATTTCTTGCAAGAAAGGCAACATGGATATCGAAGAGATGGATATTATTTTAGATCAAAATTCAACCTACAAGTCATACAGTGAGCAACAAACACATAATTTTAAAAAAGATTGCTTGAAATACAATCATACATTATTGAGAAAATAATATCTTTAAACGCATCAAAACTGGTACAAATCTCCAAGGGAATTATTTATTTGAGTTCAATTTTTACTAACAGTTTTCAGTCTTATCCAAAACCCCTTCTTTCAAAATGTGAGCACAGATTATCATACTGAATAAGATTTGCAATAACACCATAGAAATACACAAAATATTGCGATGATTTACAGAAGTGCAAAAAACTGATGGTACGGATAGAATAGAGACCACCGGTGCGCAAAGGCGACCGATCATTATTTTACTCACATGGAAACGAACGACCGGTGCGAAAATGGGTGGATAACGAAATTAAAAATCGTTAACGATGTGCTGTTGCGTGTGTAGTATGAAGCCCACGAGTGGGCTTGGTCTAATTGCCTATCCTTTGACAGATACGCGTATTTTGACTACCACTTGTAATCTTCCTCAGTGTCAGTTCTCCACTATAGGAGTGGATGCTGGGTTCGCCGTAAAGTGCAGTGAGCTCGTGGTTCATCCTTCATTCCTTGTCGGAGCAATTCTGGGGAGATCAGTATCAGAAGACAAGACATTTGCGCCATCTAAATCTTATCTGCAAGCTAATTTAGGAGTATGAATCTGAAAAACTGTCGGTTTCTGCTGAAAAGTTGAATAATAATGACGTTGGTGACGACCAATAGATCAACTTATCAGTACATATCGGTGGCGGATGCTGTTAGGTAGGCCGTTCGTAGGTGACGTATCTATCCAAAACTTCTTCAGAATAGTGGTGGTTGATGGCTTTTTCCTCTTTTCATACCGTTTCAGCTGGGAAAACTGCTGTTTAGCTTCTTCAGTTTCATCAGCTCCCTGGAAGATCTTCCGAAACCGTTTTATCCCGGACAGGGGCCGACACCGAAATCTGTCTTGCGATTCAAATTGGAGACTGGCTTCCGGTTGACAGGCGCCACGACGACCGAGTTCCAGTGCGTTTTCGCGTTAGGGTAATGCATGTACTTTGCTGAGGACAACATTGGAAAAATTGTTGCCTAATTCCTTAGAAACCAATTGATTATTTTACGAAGTTTTTTTTTACATAAACGTTCATTTTAGGCTCATGTGCCAATAGGCATAACGGAGCTGAATTCAGTTAAAACTTATTCTACGAAAGTTACTAATACGCCAGGAGTCTCCAGTTATCCTAGTGGTTAAGGCTATGGATCGCCAAGCCGGAGACGGCGGGTTCGATTCCCGTTTCGGTCGGGAAAATTTTCTCGACTCCCTGTATCATTGTCCTTGCCTCACAATATACAAATTTATGCAATGGCAGGCAGAAAACTCTTCAATTCATAACAGTGGAAATGCTCAATGAACACTAAGTTGAGGAGGGGCAGGCCAAGTTCCGGTGGGAATGAGGTAGAAGAAGCATGATATGCTTAAAATGTGTCTGCACTTTGTGTTTCTGATGACAAAAACCTTAACGAAAGCAATTTAAGCTAAGAAAAACCTTCCTTTTCTTCGGGTATACTGGCTAGCTATGGACTAGCTATAGGACCAACACAATTATGCTGCTTTGTCCACATGGCGGTCGATGATCCATAGGAAATTGCCAACGATTAGATGTTTTTTTTTTTGGCGTAGAAGATTGATTGTAATTACATATTCAAATTCAATGTGAATATAGTAATCAACTATTTGTATCGAAATTTCATAATGGGTTTCTTGAAAATTCACAAAGAAATATATCTTTCTGCCTCTATTGGGCTCAAGTGATCAAACCAACTAATAAATTCATCTTTAGGTCCGTAGTTTTTACATTCCAGATTCCCGCACAGCGGGACCATTTTAGCTTTTATTCTAAAAATCATTAAAAACTGTGATGTAGTTGTGATACGCCACTAATTGTTATGTTTTCACTTGTAATGCTTTCGTTTAAAGCATCAAAAAAGATTGTATCACTTGACGCACAAAAGGAGTCCAGGTATGAATACGGCCTAATTCTTTTGTTTCAGGTTCCCATTCAAGCCAGCATCGGGCGACGGGCGCCCTGATGTTTCCCAGCTCAGACAGTCAGGGGCGACTATAGCCATGCCCATTTGTTTCCAATTTTCGGCAGTTATTCATCCATCATCAACGCAGCCACAGTGTGTGAATAGAATAGAAGCCTGAATGAGAACGCGTGCGGGAGCAGGCGGCTCCTAAAATACAGCAAAAGCGATATGATCGCTTTTGGATTACTTCCGGCACCGCCCGCCGCCCAATTCATTCCGATGATGGTTGTTCTTTCACCCTACGACGACGTCGTCGGTCGGTCGGTCGGTCGGAAGCGAAACACCAAAATAAGACATTAGACTTTTAAAACATGATGAACAAGCTTGAATGGAAGATAATGATAGGTTTCGCTCGGCGATGTAGCGGAATGGTGCGCTTCTCGGGAGTCACCATGAGGATGTTGTTTTTGGCAAGGAAAGCAACCATTAAGACCCATTGAGCGTGGCTTAATTTCCATTTGTGTGAACGAACAACCAGTCAGCCAGTCCCTTGAACCGTGAAGGACCCACCTCCATTGCCCAATCATCGGAGTTTCAAAGTTTTACTTTGGCACCCGCATCATCGCAAGCAGTCGGGATATGCAATGCTGATGACTCTGCTCCTGTGATAAATGATGACGATGCTGGTGCAGGATTTATTACATAATCGGAAAATGTGCCGATCTTCCGAAAAAAACAGAGCTCAGCAGTTTTAAAATTGAGAAGCTGAAAACAACACTGTGCAGTGGTATCCGTTTGGTGCATTGCATTGCTGCAGTCATGACTGCGCAGTGCACATCTGTTTGAATAGCACTCGAAATGTATTCTTTCCTTTCTCTAATTAGACCAGATCATCAACTGCACCTGTTCCGGTAGGTACAAAGTAAGCTCACAGCACAGTACGCTAACATAGAATTCATTCATTTGTTGTTGCCGTTTCACATTTTAAATTGTGTTTCTTTATCATTAGAGAAAACTATTTCTTGGATACAGATAGGATAACATTGGAGTGCGAAGAAATGGAACTGTTGTGCTGTTCCCAAGAAACACGGAAGTTCTACCAAAAGCTCAACGCAACCCGCAACGGCTTCGTGCCGCGAGCCGAAATATGCAGGGATAAGGACGTACGGACGTGAGATGATCGAAATTTGGAAGCAGCACTTCGATCAGCACCTGAATGGCGTGAAGAACGTAGGCACGGGAGACCATGGCAACGGAGGAAACGACGACGCCAGTGCAGCGGAGGACGGAAATGAATCAACTCCCACGCTGAGGGAAGTTAAGGATGCCATTCATCAGCTCAAACTAACAAAGCAGCTGGTAAGGATGGTATCGCAGCTGAACTCAAATGGGCCCAGAAAAATTGATCACCTGTCTGCATCGGTTAAAAGTCAGCATCTTGGAAACCGAACAGCGACAGGAGAAGTGGAAGGAAGAAAATCTGCCCCATTCACAAGAAAGACGACCATTTGGAATGTGAGAACTTCAGGGCGATCACTATTTTGAATGCTGCCTACAAAGTGCTATCCCAGATCATCTTCCGTCGTCTGTCACCTAAAACAAATGACTTCGTGGGAAGTAATCAAACCGGCTTCATCGACGGCCGGTCGACAACGAACCAGATCTTCACCGTACGGCAAATCTTCCAGAAATGCCGTGAATACCAGGTGCCAACGCATCACCTGTTCATCGACTTCAAAGCGGCATACGATAGTATCGACCGCGCAGAGATATGGAGAATCATGGACGAAAACGGATTTCCTGGGAAGCTGACTAGACTGATTAACCTTCCGAAGGTGCTCAAAAAAAGTTACGTTTAAGGTGTTCGGGTCATATTGACCCGGATTTGGTACAATGATTTCACAGTCATTTCTCAATAAAATAATAAAGTTTTTGTACTCAAAATTATCGTTAGGGCTTAAATTTTGTGGATCCGGCTCTAAACTAAGGTTCAGTTGGATGTGGCCACTTGGAACCGACGCCAGAGGGACCATGGTTTGGCCATTTTCGCAGGAGGGTATTTTTCGCAAAAAGTTATGCGAAATGCAGCTGATTTGAATGTTTGGAGTGCTAAATGCACCGGAAAAAGCAGCATCAAACTGCCCCAACCACTAAGCTAACTGACTAGATGAGTTTTGGCTATCAGGTGGCCACGGGACTAAATCTTGAGGCCTCGGAACGGCTTCCCGGAGACCCCCGATAGGTGACCATTTTACAAATATGGTGAAACCATGCCGTGCGACATATCAAAAGTTGCAGAATTTTATGGAGAATACATCAGTGACCATGTCAGAAGCCAGAAGCAAGATTGGCCACTTGGTGGTCCCGGAACCGATTCCCGGGACCCCGGAAATGTGGCCAATTCTCGCAGTTTATATGAGCTTGCCGTATGGCACATCGAAATTCGCAGAATTTCATTGATAATTCACCAGTCATCAAACCAGCAACTGAAGACAACATTGTCCGCTTGGTGATCTCGGAACCGGTTCCCAGGGCCGGTTCCGAGGCCCCCGGAAATGTGGTCAATTCTCGATTTTTTTTACTATGCCGTGCAGAATTGTGTTGCGAATATATCAGTGGCCACATCAGATACGAAAAGCAGGATTGACCACTTAGTGGTCCTGGAACAGGTTCCCGGTAACCGGTTCCCAGGACTCCGAAAATGTGACCAATTCTCGCAGTTTGTATGACCTTGCCGTATGGCACATCAAAATTCTCAGAACATCATGTGTAGGTAATTCATCAGTCATCAAACAAGCAACAGGAAACAACATTGTCCACTTGGTGGTCCCGGAGCCGGTTCCCAGGACCGGTTCCAAGGACCCCCAAAGTGTGATCAATTCTCGAATTTTTTGACCATGCCGTGCGAATTTTTCAGAATTTTGATGCGAATATATCAGTGGCCACATCAGATACGAAAAGCAGGAATGGCCACTTGGAGGTCCCGGATCCGGAGGCCCCGGAAATGTGGCCAGTTCTCGCATTGTGTATGACCATCTCATGTGGCACATCAAAATTCGCAGAATTTCATAGATAATTCATCAGTTATCAAACCAGCAACTGAAGACAACATTATCTACCTGGTGGTTCCGGAACAGGTTCCCGGGATCGGTTCTCAAGACCTTGGCAATGAGCTCAATTCTCGCATTTTCTATGATCATGCTGTCCGATGCATCGAAATGTGCAGAATTTTGATGCTTACATCAGGTATCAGAGGCAGAATTAGCCACTTGGTGGTCCGGGAACCTGTTCCCAGGACCCCGAGAATGTGGCCAATTCTCGCATTTTGTATGACCATCTCGTGCGGCACATCAAAATTCTCAGAATTTTATAATGAATTCATCAGTTTTCAAGCCAACTACAGGAAACAACATTGTTCACCTAGTAGTCGCGGAAGCGATTACCAGGACCCCGGAAAAGTGCTCAATTCCCGCAATGTCTTTGATCACGCTGTCCGATCTATCAAGAGTTGCAGAATTTTGATGCGAATACATCAGTGGCCAAGTTGAATGCCAAAAACAGGATTGGCCACTAGATGGTTCGAAACCCGGTTCCCTGGACACCTGGAATGTGCCGTGAGACTTATCAAAATTCATAGAATTTCATAGATAGTTCATCAATTATCGAACAACTGGAAACATCATTGTCCACCTGATGGTCCCGGAACCGGTTCTCGGAGAAATGTTGTCAATTTTTGTGCTAACCCGATCACCAAATTTGCAGGGTTGTTGTCCAGCATTCTTGCAATATGCCCTGCTCATCGTATACTTCCGGCTTTGTCCACCTTCTGAATGCTGGGTTCGCCGTACAGTGCAACGAGCTCGTGATTCATCCTTTACCGCCACTCACCCTTCTACTTCACACCGCCGAAGATTAGTACGCAACGGTCGAAACTCCAAATACTTCCAGGTTCCACTCAAGCATGGTCCGTGTCTCGTGTCCATAGAGGACCACCGGTCTTATTGGCGTTTTGTTCAGGGTACATTTGGTGCGTGAGTGAACCTTTTAGACCGCAGCTACTTACACTGATGGTACGCGTTCGAATTGCTCGACTAATTTTGTTGACAGCTGTCAGTAAAGATCCGATGTAGACGAATTTATCCACCTCCTCGAAGGTATCCCTGTATTTCGTTACATTACTGTCTAGACGGATCCGGTCGTGTTCCGTTCTGCCTACCAGCATGTACTTTGTTTGAGCCGCATTCACTACCACTGCAACCTTTGCTGCTTCGTGTTTCAGGCGAATGTCCGTCACCTTGTCGCAGTTCCCAGCGAAATTTGAATGAATGGATAGTTCACCTGAAACCCACATTTATGTGCAATGTGCAAATTTGCTGCATTTCCAACTTTCCGGAAACTGGGTCCTACGCCGCTAGGTGGCGAATATTTCCATGTAGTACTAACATGCTAACTTTCTTTTACATTCTGAATATTGATGAAAGTCTGAAAATTTTGATGTGCCATGAGCTTCAGCTTGATTAATCGCCAGCAGTTGCTACACCAGTATAGCCAAATCAGCTTCACTCACACAAGGAACCAATGAGATAGCTGCTCGGGATATTCAGTGTTGGTAGGGTCCTAGTTTTTGGCGAGAATGGCGCCTCAGGTTGCAGGTCAATGTGGAGAACGAGGGGAACATAGGCAAAACAACATAGGGGAACATAGGCAAATTTTCATAGTTGTGGCTTTCACAACCAGAGGCTCGCGCATCGTTTTTCTATGCGTTTGACGTTTCACATTAGCGCCTTCTGTTGACGATATTGCACAACACAGTGATTCGTGCAACTTTTCCACCAGGTGATGGTAGTGTGAACTGGGCGATGGATTTCCATGAAAATCGTTCAAGGTGTTACGTCTATTTGTCTGTGGTATTACCATAGTCAATAAAATAATTTATTACATATCCGGGGTCCTCTTATTCTGGGACTACCAAGTGAACAATGTTGCTTCCCGTAGCTGGCTCGAAAGCTTATGCATTCTCCAAAGAGTCAGGAAATTGTGGTATATCGGACGGCATGATTATTGAAAATGCGAGAACTGGCATAATGCTAGGAGGCCAGGGAATCGGTTCAGGGTCCACTTGGGGGACAATGTTCTCTTCAGTCGCTGGTTTGATAACTGGAAAATTATCCATGAAATTCAACGAATTTTGATGCGCCACATAGCAGGGTCATACAAAATCAGGGAATTGGTCACATTTTCGGGGCCTCGGGAACCGGTACAGGGAACCGGTTCCGGGACCACCAAGTGGGCAATGTTGGTTCCAGTTGCTGGTTTGATAACTGATGAATAATCTTTGAAATTCTGCAAATTTTGTTGTCCCATACGGTAAGGTTATACAAACTGCGAAAATTGGCCACAATTCCAGGGTCCTGGGAACCGGTTCCGGGACCACCAAGTGGCTAATCCTGCCTCTGATATCTGATGTGAACATCAAAATTCTGCAAATTTTGATACATCAGACAACATGATCATAGAAAATGCATGAATTGATCACATTTCCGGGATTTTGAAAAAAGGTCCCGGGAACCTGTTCTGGAACCACCAGGTTGACAACGTTATCTTCAGTTGCTGGTTTGATAACTGATGAATTATCTATGAAATTCTGCGAATTTTGATGTGCCACGTGGGATGGTCGTACAAAATGTGAGAGTTGGCACCATTTCCGGAGCCTCCGGAACCAGGTCCGCGACCTCCAAGTGGCCTATCCTGCTTTTCGTATCTGAAGTGGCCACTGATATATTCGCAACAAAATTCTGCAAATGTAGATGCATCGCACGGCATGGTAAAAAAAAACGAAAATTCACCTCATTTCCGGGGTCCTCGGAACCGGCCCTGGGAACCGGTTCCGGGACCGCCTAGCGAACAATGTTGTTTTCAGTTGCTGGTTTGATGACTAAATAATTATCTATGAAATTCTGCAAATTTCGATGTGCCATATAGCAAGGTCATACAAACTGCGAGAATTGGCCACATTTCCGGGGTCCTGGAACCGGTTCCGGGACCACCAAAGGGCTAATCCTGCCTCTGATATCTGATGTGAGCACTGATGGATTCGCATCAAAATTCTGCAAATTTCGATGCATCAGACAACATGATTATAGAAAATTGAAAACCAGTCCCGGGAACCTGTTCCGGGACCACTAAGTGGCCAATCCTGCTTTTCGTGCCTGATGTGGCCACTGATACATTCGCATCAAAATTCTGAAAAATTCGCAGGGCATGGTTAAAAAATTCGAGAATTGATCTCACTTTGGGGGTCCTTGGAACCGGTCCTGGGAACCGGCTCCGGGACCACCAAGTGGACAATGTTGTTTCCTGTTGCTTGTTTGATGACTGATGAATTACCTACACATGATGTTCTGAGAATTTTGATGTGCCATACGGTAAGGTCATACAAACTGCGAGAATTGGTCACATTTTCGGAGTCCTGGGAACCGGTTACCGGGAACCTGTTCCAGGACCACTAAGTGGTCAATCCTGCTTTTCGTATCTGATGTGGCCACTGATATATTCGCAACACAATTCTGCAAATTTAGATATGTCGCACGGCATAGTAAAAAAATCGAGAATTGACCACATTTCCGGGGGCCTCGGAACCGGCCCTGGGAACCGGTTCCGAGATCACCAAGCGGACAATGTTGTCTTCAGTTGCTGGTTTGATGACTGGTGAATTATCAATGAAATTCTGCGAATTTCGATGTGCCATACGGCAAGCTCATATAAACTGCGAGAATTGGCCACATTTCCGGGGTCCCGGGAATCGGTTCCGGGACCACCAAGTGGCCAATCTTGCTTCTGGCTTCTGACATGGTCACTGATGTATTCTCCATAAAATTCTGCAACTTTTGATATGTCGCACGGCATGGTTTCACCATATTTGTAAAATGGTCACCTATCGGGGGTCTCCGGGAAGCCGTTCCGAGGCCTCAAGATTTAGTCCCGTGGCCACCTGATAGCCAAAACTCATCTGGTCAGTTAGCTTAGTGGTTGGGGCAGTTTGATGCTGCTTTTTCCGGTGCATTTAGCACTCCAAACATTCAAATCAGCTGCATTTCGCATAACTTATTGCGAAAAATACCCTCCTGCGAAAATGGCCAAACCATGGTCCCTCTGGCGTCGGTTCCAAGTGGCCACATCCAACCGAACCTTAGTTTAGAGCCGGATCCACAAAATTTAAGCCCTAACGATAATTTTGAGTACAAACACTTTATTATTTTATTGAGAAATGACTGTGAAATCGTTGTACCAAATCCGGGTCAATATGACCCGAACACCTTAAACGTAACTTTTTTTGTCCAGCCCTTCAGAAACGGCCAAAATTATCGGTCAAAATTTTAAAAATAAGTTTTTGGCAAAAGATTTAAAGTCACAAAGTTTCAAAGCTATAGCAAATCAGGATCAAAAGATATTGCGCATGAAAAGTGCGATCCGGGTCATATTGACCCGAACACCGTAGGAAGGTTAAAGCAACGATGGATGGTGTGCAAAACTGCGTAAAGGTTCCGGGTTCATTCGAATCTCGCCGGGGACTGCGACAAGGTGATGGACTCTCATGCCTACTATTCAACATCGCTCTGGAAGGTGTGATGCGACGAGCCGGGGTCAGCAGCCGAGGAATGATTTTCACAAAATCCGGTCAATTTGTGTGCTTTGCGGACGACATGGACATTATTGCCTGAACATTTGGAATGGTGGCAGAGCTGTTCACCCGCCTAAAACGCGAAGCAGCAAAGGTCGGACTGGTGGTGAATGCCTCAAAAACAAAGTACATGCTGGTAGGCGGAACCGAACACGACCGGATCCGTCTGGGTAGTAATGTTACGATAGACGGGGATACTTTCGAGGTGGTGGAGGGATTCGTCTACCTCGGATCCTTACTGACGGCTGGCAACAATGTGAGCCGTGAAATTCGGAGGAGCATCATCAGCAGCAGTCGGGCCTACTACGGGCTCCAGAAGAAACTGCGGTCGAAAAAGATTCACCCATGCACCAAATGCACCATGTACAAAACGCTAATAAGACCGGTGATCCTCTACGGGCACGAGACATGGACCATGCTCGAGGAGGACCTACAAGCACTCGGAGTTTTCGAGCGACGCGTGCTAAGAACGATCTTCGGCGGTGTGCAGGAGAACGGTGTGTGGCGGAGAAGAATGAACCACGAGCTCGCTGCACTTTACGGCGAACCCAGCATCCAGAAGGTGGCCAAAGCCGGAAGGATACGGTGGGCAGGGCATGTTGCAAGAATGCCGGACAACAACCCTGCAAAGCTGGTGTTTGCAACTGATCCGGTTGGCACAAGAAGTCGTGGAGCGCAGAGAGCACGATGGGAGGACAAGGTGGAGCGTGATCTGGCGAGCATTGGGCGCGATCGAGGATTTTTTTTTTTCATTTTTATTAACGTGTATTTTAACTTAAATGCTAATTCTACACTTAGCGATCGAGGAGAGCGGTAGCCACAAACCGAGTATTGTGGCGTACTATTGTTGATTATGTCTTGTCTTAATGATGTTGAACAAATAAATGTATGTATGTATGCTGTCCTTTTCATGCTCATGTTACATCTGTCAAAATGACCTGAGAACTGTCAGTCATTTTGAGGTTAGGTTCGTTGGTGTAATAAAGAATTGACGCGGCAATTTTGGGATGCTATTATATACTGTTTCAGAAATTATAAATACACTTTGTTTATTCAATTAAATGGACTGTTCTAATGATTTTTACCAACTTGTTTCAGAGTATAGCATATTGTACTCCATATTTTCATATTTCCTTTCAATTGTCTTGATATTTTAAAGAACAGTCGAGTTCTCTAACAAATAACTTAATTTTTCAAATTTGCATTTGCACAAAGGTGTTTTTTAATTATGTCAACATTATTTATCACTAAATACCAAAAATTATCTAAATTTTTATCACATTCGCTTTCTCAACAAGTTGCCTAAATAATGCCTCGATCAAAATTTGGGAAAAATCGATAAAGGCATTCCCACAACATTTTTTCGGAGATCAAGTTTCTTATTTTTTAAGGTTTTCTACGGAACATAAAAACTACCACACAGTTTCTTAGCTTTCCTGAACACATTTAATCTAAACAAACTTATTTTTTCAGCTTTTTCGATCCTTCAGATGGCAAAGCTTGTCATACCATAAAAACGAATTAGTAGCAGTAATTAAAACATTCGTTTGCTTAACGTTTGTTGCTACTGGTGTTGTTGAGAAATTTGAAACAAAAAAAAATTGTATTGCGAAGGCCCGTTTTGGTGGTTCTTGATCATATATTCCAGTAAAAATTACTCTTACCAATCGAGAAATATCTTTTATTATCAATACACCCATTTTTATTGTGTTTGGAAATTAAATATTTTCTCTGTGAGATTTTTTTCTTTTCTACTATGCTACATTTTTTGACCACTTTGTGCAACTTCAAATTTTAATCATCTAGTTTACAGAGCCCTATTTTTTAACTTTTACCAGAAACATCAACAAAATTGGTATTATTTGCTTCGTTGGCATGTTTACTTTAAGAGCTAGAAAAAACTTTTTTGGATATTATGCTCAAATTGAAATGGCAGTTAATCGTTAGTGTATTTATAATTTCTGAAACAGTCTATAAGTCTGTCTGAACTGTTGTCTGAACTGTTTTGTCCATCTCTAGTTAGCTGTAACTTTCTGTAAGCAGAAAAAGGAACGGAATGAAGGCTTTTGAAAATTGTTATGAATTATTGTTACGCAAAATAATGAATATGTATTTTAAATTTCCTCATCAAAAGTTGCTCAACTGACGACTCAAAACCAAATCCCGCGCCGTCATCGCCACTGGATATCCATTATGTCTTAGTAGAAGAAGAAACAAAACACCTCGTCAGCGGGAGCTGGAAAATGGAAAAGTCAAAGATCATCGCGTGGTTTTCTAGCGCCACCATGACGTCCATCCGTTTACAACGCAAAGGAAGTTCAATGTTGCCATTAGAAGAAAGGAACACACGGCGGCCATACCCTACTCCTCTGATGTATCATCACGAGCTGCTATCCACCTACCTCATTTCGAAACGTGAGCTGGTGGGTACCCAAGCTACAGCTACCCACGCTGCGCGCTGCGCTGGCTGACGGCCGCTGATGGATTCTAAAAGCATGACGGTCAAAAACAAACAAATTTGTTTTCTATCAACATCATCGCTGTTTTATTTTCTCTGCATTGGTTCGGTGTGGGACGGTGAGGAACGATACATCTTGCTTCGGTGCAGTGGGTCATATTTCGTAAGTTAAAGTGATCCATTCTAAGCCACCCATGATGATTACAATAGTTTACAGCATTTTTGAACTCGGTATGTAGATGATCGTTTTAAGTGCAGAATCATGCCCTGAGTTCGAAAACGCGAAGAAAAAAAATACAGTAGAGAGGAAATTTTTTCGACTTTCCATACAAGGTTGATGATTTGAAATCGATTTTTGTTCTATTTTTAATTAAAATCGCTCACTTTACACACCTCATTCTCCGTAATCAATGCTCCGATTGAGCTGAATTTTTTACTATATCTCGCCTACATATGATATGTCAAAAAAACGTTGAGAAAGAATTTTTAAATAGTTTTTTTCTTATTGAAAAAAATACATTTCTTCATATATTTTTGGAAATTTTGCTAAAGTTTAAGGAGATCGTTCCCAAAACTCGCCAATATCTTGAATTTTATCAATCTGACGCAAAACCTGCAATCAGATGATCGAATGGTATCATATTCAGCTTTTGATTTATGGAAAAAGATTTAAAATTGGTTGAACAAAACGCAAGATATTTGAGTTTTAATTAATTCCATATTTTAAAAAGTTGTAAAACTTGATATTGAGCTAAAACTCAAAAACTGTTCTATGTACTTAAAATTTTTTGAAGCACGGTTTCGAAATCAACGCTAAATTATGCTCCAGAAATTTTGGTCGTTGACAGAAGTTCACGACTTTCGTTTTATTTTGTAAACTAGTGTTATTGTGTGCATTGTAAATAGAATTTTGTTGCAATCATGCACGGAATCAGAGTGAAATTCTCTGTTGGTAAAATTCGAAAAATGAAGAAGATATAGATGACGTATTGAAAGTAGTGCTGATATTTGGCTTGTGCAAAAATATCTCGAAACTTCAAAACATGTTTAATCCAGCTCTGCAATGCCATTTCTGAATCAATACAGTGATTTCTAACCTCACATTTTAACTAGTATTCATGAAATGCTTGATTGTTTAACCTTCCGTTAATCGCGCTGTTGTACTGTGTACAACATATGAGAATTATCGACTATTACTTTGAAACCATCTTTTCTATCGATGTCAACCCCAAATGTATTCTACAGGAATCTTATTTGGAATATTATAAGACCTTTTTTGAAAACAGTATAACTCCTTATAATGCGGAAAATTGAAAATCGCAATATGAAGAACGTACTATATTTAAGATAAGATAGACAGTTGAATGTGAATTAGTGTATTTCAAAATCTAAATGATCTAGAAATATGGTGTCTTCGGCAAAGTTACTTGGGATATCAAGGGCCTTCGCGAGGTGATCTGAGAAATTCAGATTTCAACCGATAGGCGGCGCTAGTGAGCATGTAATTTTTATATCCCATATAACTCAGGATCCTGAGTACTTAGAAAGATGGTGTCTCCGGCAAAGTTTTTTGGTTGGTTAAACACTAACTGTGGAGCGGACCTGGTTCACAGTGTTTGAAATCGAAGATTTTACGATCAAAATTAAATAACTTTTTTTAGGTTGGTTCTAGAGGTTTGGCGTGTTCCACAAAGTTTTTCTGCATGTTAAAAGGCGTCTTTTGATAAAATGGAATAAATGATTAAACCCCCTAGAAGTGAGATAAAAAAATTATTTTTTTGAAATATTTTTTTAGAGGTTTGACGTCTTCGGCAAAGTTGTAGCCCATAATAAGAGAACAAAAATCGTAGAACTTGTCAAAGTTCCATCTCTTACGATTTTCAAGATATGGAGCGTTTTGTGCGAAGTACCCCTAAAACTAGTTTTTTCAGTGTAGCTTCAACAGATAAAATCCTACAGTTTTGTGACCTTCTACAAACTTGTTCAGGACGTCGAATTACACATTTCTTTTGAAGATGTCAAGTCATTATATCTTGAAACAAAAAAGTTATAGGCAAATTTATCATATTTTAAGGTGTACTTTCACCTTAAGTAACTATTTCCGGCGCAAAATGGCGCAGATGGCTCAGTCGGTAGTTGAAAGATTAGACTTTTTACTATCACTTGGGGGTGGAAACCCTCGTGGGCAATAGTGGGAAAGGTGGTTTAAATACATGACAAAAACTAATTATTTTGCCTGTAATACAAGCAAAAAAAATAAAAAAAAATTAAGAAGCCCACAGTAATTTTTACTGCACTGTGTTACTAACGGCAATATTTTACTACGTTTTTGCAAAAACCAGTGAGTTTTTATCTCTAAAAATTAAAACATCAGAACAAAATATTGTTCCCGAGAGTTATAACTAATGCTAGTTCTAAATAAAAGTATTGAATTTCTTCAAAATAATGACAACATATCTATGCCCAAATGAATGACAACCTACTCGATAGTCATAAAACTGAATGGCTACGGTGGTTAGAATATCAAATGCGTTTTGATAAATACCTTCGCAGTTCTTATAAAGGTAGTTGTAATGGTGAAAATAAAGTTAATCTTTTATATCAAATGATCAATTTGATATAAAATTTTATTTTCAACCCGATTTTTGTGAAAAGTACTGTTAAAAATATGAAAAGTACTTCAATTAACTCACGATGCAGACGATGGGACGTAACATGTAATTGGTTAACGTCAAGAGATTAAAAATAATGTTTGAAATTAAAAAAAAAACTATCGCGTTATTTCTCGGCACCCCCTGTATTTTATTGATTTATCTGATATATTTCTATTGCTTCCCAGTTGTAAGTCAAACTCGTGGATTACCGAAAAAGCTGTAAATCTGCTATCGGACGAATCAAAACTTCTCCTGATGTTTTCCGATACTGATTCCGTAGTTGAAAAGTCAAACAACAAATATAAATATAAATACATGAAAAAATAACAAAAAAATCTACTATGTGTTTTGAAGCACATCTTGAACTGTTTGATATTTCCTTCTTCCTATTTCTAGCGCTACTTAACTTGAATATTGCCCCAAAAAAAAAACTTCAAACAGGAAATTTGAAAGTAACTTTATCAGAAATTGTCTGACCATCTGATAGTAAACAATATGAATTCAAAATCATGAATAAAATATTCCGTTTGGTAAAAACAATGCTCAAAAACGACACGAATGCAACTTTGGTGTAAAGTGTCGCTAATTTAAGTAAATAAATAAATAAATCATGCTCAAAAATGTTGTAAAATATTGCTGGAAATAACGCAATGCAGTAAAAATTACTGTGGGCTGCTAAATGATTAATTTTTATTTATTTTTCTTGTATTACAGGCAAAATAATTAGTTTTTGTCATGTATTTAAACCACCTTTCCCACTATTGCCCACGAGGGTTTCCACTCCCAAGTGATAGTAAAAAGTCTAATCTTTCAACTACCGACTGAGCCATCTGCGCCATTTTGCGCTGGAAATAGTTACTTAAGGTGAAAGTACACCTTAAAATATGATAAATTAACCTAATACTTCTTTGTTTTAAGATATAATGACTTGACATCTTCAAAAGAAATGTGTAATTCGTCGTCCTGAACAAGATTGTAGAAGGTCACAAAACTGTAGGATTTTATCTGTTGAAGCTACATTGAAAAAACTTGTTTTAGGGGTATTTCGCACAAAACGCTCCATATCTCAAAAACCGTAAGAGATGGAACTTTGACATGTTCTACGATTTTTGTTCTCTTATTATGGGCTACAACTTTGCCGAAGACGTCAAACTTCTAAAAAAATATTTCGAAAAAATATTTTTTTTATCTCACTTCTAGGGGGATTAATCATTTATTACATTTTATCAAAAGACGTCTTTTAACATGCAGAAAAACTTTGTAGAACACGCCAAACCTCTAGAACGAACCTAAAAAAATATATTTAATTTTGATCGTAAAATCATTGATTTCGAACACTGTGTGGTTGGATGGTTAGAACACGTGACTATCACGCCGAGGATCTGGGATCGAATCCCACTCCCGACAAACTCACAAAATGTGAGTTCTTCCTTCGGAAGGGAAGTAAAGCGTGGGTCCCGAGATGAACTAGCCCAGGGCTAAAAATCTCGTTAATACAAATACAAAAAAAAACACTAACTGACCTTTGGTTTGAAACTCCACATCTAGGTGGCGCTAGTGGGCATTGCAATTTTATAACTCATACATCTCAGGACCCTG
This sequence comes from Aedes albopictus, assembly GCF_035046485.1. Taxonomy (NCBI): domain Eukaryota; kingdom Metazoa; phylum Arthropoda; class Insecta; order Diptera; family Culicidae; genus Aedes; species Aedes albopictus. The sequence goes on from NC_085138.1 coordinate 121,563,287, forward strand.
ATTACTTAGAAAGATGATGTCTTCAGCAAAGTTGTTTAGTAGATCGAACACTAACTGATGGAGAGCCGTACCCAACTAACAATCACTCATTTAACAGGCACCATTATGACGAATTAATTCAGCATGTTGTTGAATAACATTTGAATTATTTTCACGTACAACCTATGTTCGGGTTTTGTTCACACAAATTTGGAGAAGTTATAAAGCATCATGTTGTGCAGCAACTTAATTTTTTGTAGTTCAAAGCGTTTAACAAATGTACAAGAAAGTTGTTATTCAGCTTTGGCAAAAATTACTGAAAATAAACAAAATGCAAAAATGTTGAACTCTCACGAGTAATTTGCTCTCATGTTGAGAACACCTATTATGAAATAAGAATTACATATAAATTACCTAAATCCGGATTAGAACTCGAGATCTGTCGATTGCCAGCCGCATGCCTTCCTATCTGCACCATCCTAGAGATGGTGAGATGCAGCACTCAAAACAAAACATAATCTTCCCATGACTCAATAATGATCACTCCTGAACTTGTGTTCAGCAGTGGTGAATTAGCACAGCACGTGGTAATCAACTGAACAACGCCTTATACTTCAACCGCTGTTCAACTCAAAACACGTGTTTTCCATTCTGATTTCGCTGTCAATATTTTTATCGCACGGTGAGAAAACTTGTATCGAATGCGGCCAAAAAATGTTGGTCCTTATTGAAGATATTGTTTCCAGATGAACTAATTGCGATATGAAAATGTTTTTATTTTTATTAATAAATATCGATCTTTAAAAATATATGACAATATGTGGTGAGGTATTTTTTATTGATGTTTTTGTCATGGAACCTTGATATTATTTATGTTCAATAAATAGAGCATAAGGATGTTTAGGGATACTTGAAATGTACAAATGTGGGAACAATATTCAGTAAACACGACAGCACTGAAATGTCAAATGCATCGATCCAAGCGTCTCGTACAATCGAACTGCTGCGGAAGATAAAAAATATATAATAATCAAGGTACAAGATATCATGTTACAGACTAATACTAATAAATAAATGCCTCATTTTTACGTTGATTACGTCTCTTGGCACTCAATGTTAAACAACATAATTCTTATCCGTTTTATTTTATGTGATTCGTTTAAAATTTTGGTTTATTGATAACTTGGTTGTCTAAACAGTTTTAGCCATGATTTATCCCATTATCCGAACAAAGTTCCGAGTCCAACTATGACGGGCTGAAGGCGTTTATTTGACAAGTGAAAAGCACATTGTTCAGGAGCATGCTTATCGATACATCAGTTTAATAAGATGCAGACAAATGTTTTGTTAAACTATTTTGTTAAGGAATCAATGCTTGTCGAATAAATTTCTTGTTAAACTTTTGAAAAGTGTTTTAATTTATCATTGTTGATACCGATTAGGAAAGTCGAACATTGACTATTTCTTCAATTGAACAATCATTTAAACAGTAATGTGTAGAGCATTATTTTAGTTCAGCTCTCATTACCATTATTAAGCAACAATTCAGCAAGCTTGCTTGTTTGTGACTTGCAATTGTTAGTTGGGTATGATTTGAAACTCCACATCTAGGTGGCGCTAGTGGGTATTCAAATTTTATAACTCATGTGTCTCAGGACCCTGATTACTTAGAAAGATGGTGTCTTCTGAAAAGTTGTTCAGTAGATCAAACACTAACTGATGAAGACAAGTATGACGTGGAACTCCACATCCAGGTGGCGCAAGTGAGTACTCAAATATTATAACTCATATATCTCGAGATCCTGATTACTTATAAAGATGATGTCTTCAGCAAAGTTGTTTAGTAGATCGAACACTAACTGATGGAGAGCCGTATGATTTGAAACTCCACATCTAGGTGGCGCTAGTGGGTATTCAAATTTTATGACTCATTTGTCTCAGGACCCTGATTACTTAGAAAATGGTGTCTTCTGAAAAGTTGTTTAGTAGATCAAACACTAACTGATAAAGACAAATATGACGTGCAATTTCACATCCAGGTGGCACTAGTGAGCATTCCCATTTTATACCTCGTATATCTCAAGATCCTGATTACTTAGAAAGATGATGTCTTCGACATTGTTGTTTGATGGATAAAGGATGGATGTACTTATCCCGTCACATTGACAACCTTAAGATAGAGTATATTGAAATACGACGCTCAGATATTGAATATTTTACTAAGCGCTTTAACTTCATGTAAAATTAATCAATCAAGTGCAAATTTAAACAAATTATAATCAACTAGTTGTGTAATTTTCAAATTTTGAAAACTTTCGGAAGTATATAAATTTACAGCTCGTTGATTTTTTTCTAGATGAATAATAACACGTTCATGCTTTTGCAAAGATATAAACTTCCCAGGTAATCAGACTCGGAGATATATAAGATATAAAATTTGCATACTCATTAGCACCACTTATTGGCGAAATATTGATTTCAACGACCCATCAACCAAATGCACTTAACCTATTTGACAACTTTGCCGAAACCACCATCTCTCTTCTAGTAACCAGGATCCTTAGAACTATTGCATATACATTTTTTATGCTCACTAGCGTCATCTAGTGGTGAAATTACGATTCAAACGGACAACTATCTGTAAGTTTTCAATCTTTTAGAAGGTCGGCACGAGAGGTAACTTTTCTTCCATTTGGTCTTTGATCTACCAAACAACTTTGCCGAAGACACCATCTTTCTGAGTAAAATGGAGCTTCGTGGCCCTTCGGTTAGCGTTACCAAGCGTGTAACCGCACCATGCTATCCACTGATGCATGTAATGTATGTCGTGTCCATGGTCTAGTGTTAAGTTCTGTTCAGTCTGTACAGCCTCTGGCTGAAGACGGTGTCCCGTGCCTTTTTAATCGGGATCCTGAGCTACATGAGATTAAAAATTTACATGCTCACCAGCGCAACTGTCACTCATCTATAAGCCCTTGTTATACCAAACATCTTTGCCGAAGACACTATCTTTCTAAGTAATAAGGGTCCAGAGATACATCTATATATATAAAAATGAGTTTGAAGTCCCTTTGAGGCAACAAAACTCAAGAACGGATGAACCGATCAGCTTGACTCTCGCATGGTCCGGTTCGAATTCGTGTTGGCTGTGTTTATATGTACAAAAAGTTACGAAAATCAACTACAAAAGTAAGACAATTGATTAAGTACTGATTTTCGTAAGCTGGGAAGGAAATCAACACGATCGAAATGAAACCAATCTAGAGTGCGGTGACGGTATGAGCTCAACAGTTGTCAAACTCCCTCATCTTGGCAAGACAAGGTTTGCCGGGACAGCTAGTAATATATAATATTTACGTTGTCACTAGCGCCGCCAAGTGATGAAATTTCAAATTAAACTACGAATCATCCGTAAGTACTTGACCTACCAAACAACTTTGTCGAAGACACCATCTTTCTAAGTTATCAGGTTCCCGAGATACATAGGATATAAAGTTTATTTGCTCACTAGCGCCGCCTAGTGGTGGAATTTTCAATTAAACGGCCAATAATCTGTTAGCCGTTGACTTACCAAACAACTTTGCCGAAGACACCATCTTACTAAGACATCAGGATCCTGAGATATAAGATATAACATGATATTGCTCACTAGCGCCGCCTAGTGGACGTATTACGAATCAACTTTGTCAGCATCAAGTAGCCCAGAAATTTACAACAACTTTGCCAAAGACAGTCCTCCTCTAAACAATCAGGATCCTTAGATATTTCAGAATGTATGGGTGTTGTACAAAGTACAACGCGCGACTGCTCGCGTTACAAAAATTGGCGCGAGTACTAAAAGGTTAAGATTGTGAGTCCGTCACAATGTCGCTTTTATCAGTCTAGTCTGCTTCCCAGAAAAGCCGTTTCCGTTTATGATTTTCCATAGCTCTGTGTGGTCGATGCTGTCGTGATGCTTTGAAGTCGATGAACAAGTGATGCGTTGGCACCTGGTATTCACGGAATTTCTGGAGGATTTGCAGTACGGTGAAGACCTCGTTCGTTGTCGACCGGCCGTCGATGAAGCCGGCTTGATTACTTCCCTCGAACTTATTCGTTTTAGGTGATAGGCGACGGAAGATGATCACTTGCAAAATGGCGATCATTCTGAAGTTCTCACATTTCAAATGGTCGCTTTCTTGTGAATGGGGCAGGCAGATTACCCCTTTCTTGCACTCCTCCGGTAGCCGTTCGGTTTCCCAGATCCTGACTATCAACCGGTTCAGACAGATGTCCAACTTTTCTGAGCCCATCTTGATGATTTCAGCTGTGATACCATCCTTACCAGCTGCTTTGTTGGTTATGAGCTGGTGAATGGCACCCTTAACTTCTCTCAGCGTGGGAGTTGGTTCATTTCCGTCCTCTGCTGCACTGGCATCGTCGTATCCTTCGTTGCCGTGGTCTCCCGTGCCTATGTTCTCCACCCCATTCAGGTGATGATCGAAGTGTTGCTTCCACCTTTCGATCACCTCACCGTTGCGGGATTCGTTGAGCTTCTCGTAGGACTTCCGTGTTTCTTGGGAACGACACAGCGGTTGCATTTCCTCGAACTCCGCTTCTTCCAGGCGGCGTTTTTTCCTGAAAGAGGCGGGTCTGTTGTGTCCGCTTCTGTTTATAACTTTCCACGTTCTGCCGGGTTCCTTGCTGCAGCATTACCGCCCGTGCTGCGTTCTTCTCCAAAATCGCTCTGCACTCCTCGTCGAACCATTCATTTACATAAGTTGACGAGGGAGTGGGATGGTCTGTGCGATATTGAAAATTATGTGTTGTAACAATCTGGGTGTAGTACAAATAAGAGTGAGTATGTATGTTAATCCAGTGTAGTAAAGTACCCAATCAACAGGACTTTATCACTTCGTCTAAATTCGTCGTTCGAATTCCAACGCCACAGCTTATCATGTTACTCCATCTGTTATTCAAAACATTCTCGTTCACACTGTGTGCCACCGTTCGAGTTTTATGGTCAGCATCTACTTAACAAGTTAATCAGTCAAACGAAGCAAACGAGCGCGATTAAGATTCACCCGGACACTCATTGACTGGCTGGTCCTCGATGGTGGTGATGTTGAGAAAAAAAAACTTCGTCCGATGCATGAACAAGCTCCCGGCACTTAAAATGTCGTAAAAGTGATGAAATCTAGACGATCCTTCATTCCGCTTTGCGTACCTACCGCAAGAACTTAGAACAACAAGTTCTTGGCAGTTTCTGCGGTAGACCCGACCAGCGTATCTACCGCACTTTTGATTCAGACAGTAAATCTCGAGTGTTGTTTGCGAAAAAGTTAATTAAGACATTTTTCTGTCCATCGTCGTACAATAGGTGAACGTGGAGCCCTCTCGCTCTGTCTTCTTCTCGAGTGGTGGTCGTCGATTGCGCTACCAAACAAACCAAGTTTGCAAATTAACGACTTCCCATCATCCGGCTCCCGCTTGCGCGCGCACTCGGTCAGGTCAAATGTTAGCCACGAAAACATGCGGTACCGTCTGGGAGCAGAGTGATTATTATGCTTTCCGTACAGCTAGACGACATCGTCACGATTCGCGCTCCAGTTTCTAGGTAAGGGTCGTCCAAAATTGCCAACTTGAGCGTTGTCGTCGTCGTCGTCGTCGTTGTCATCATCGTTCACCGATGTCGTTCGTCTTTGCCGAGTGCAAAGCGAGTGATGAATTGGCGGCTCTTCAAAGATTCATTATAAGGAATTGCTGCACGCTGCAGTTTGTCGGATTTGTGGCAAACGTCTCCCACCTTATTCTTTAATCATTCCATTGCGCAAAGCAACAGGGCAGGGGAAGCAGAAACGTTATAAATCAGTCGTCGTCGGTCGTGTGGGTGAAATATGGGGTGCCGTGGTGCTTTACAGTCATCTGAGGGAGCTGATTTTGGTTTCTTTGATCACGAACTGGCAGGGAACGTAAGCAGTGGAAGATAGCTGTCAGAACGGGTAAAGGAAATGAAAGTCACTGTGTTTTCTGTGATATACTTTAGTACAATTTTAATTGAAACGTTATTTACAATGAAACTGCCAATAAAGTAAGGACTCGTTAGAATTTTATGGAATAAAGTTCCTACAGTGCCTGATCCTCCGGTTTTATGATCACTCCACAATTTTCTCTACAGCTTTTATTACCAAATTGAAGTACATCCTCTAAAAACTTTTGGATCAATTATAGATCGACATAAAAATATCAGGAATAAATTTTAATAGAATTTATGGAAGATATCACCAAATCCCTTTTCCATGTTTTACGATAGTGACCCCAAATTTTTGGCTGATACGTCATACTGATGAGTGACCCCAAACTTTTGGTCGATGACATCAAGAGTTAATTTACATATTAACTTTTTTCCTAGATTTTTTAGTCAAGTTCGGCAAAAAGCCGAAAATGAAAGCTAATAGAAAATAGGTTATATTACCGCTCTCATCTTAAAATTTGGTCGACCCAATTTCCAGCGACACTGCCGTAATTGTATATTGATTTTTTTTTAGAAAATTTGGCATCTTTAGCTTAAGTTTACATGCAAACATTTTTGGAAAAGTTTAATTTAAATTTATTGTTCAAAGTTTCTATAACTTATTATCTTCTAAATGAAACCTAGGGTTTTGAAATCGGACGCAAATTGACGGAGATATGGGCCTAAATAAATGACATGTTTTTGAGATGCCTTCTGGAGATCCACCTGGGATTCCTCCAGAAAAATCTTCAGGGATGCTTCAGGATGATTTTTTTCCAGAATTGCTCTCAGGAAGATCTCGACAGGAGTACCTTCAAAAATTATTTCAGGAGAATTCAGCGATGCCTACTAGAGATACATCAGAGATTCATCCTAAAGATCCTTCAGGAATTCTTATTGGAGGTCCTTCAGAGATTAGTCTGAGAGTTTCTTCAGGAATTCCTACAGGAGTTTCTCTAGGATCTAGTCCAGGAGTTTCCTCAGAGATTCCTCCAGGAGATCCATCAGAAATTCCTAGAATTTGTTCAAGAATGCCTCCTGAAAATCCTTTGGGGATTCCTGTTGGAATTACTTCGGGATGCTTCAAGGAAAATTTGCAGAGATTCTTTCAGGAGCTCTTCAAGGATTGCCCAGAAGTTCCTTCGGTGATCTCTCCAGGAGTTCGCTCAGGGGTTTCTCTAATAGCTCCCTGAGGATTCAAGGATGCCTCCATTTGTTCATTAGGAATTCCTTCAGAAGTTCCCCAAGCTATTTCAACGGGAGTTCGTTCAGGTATCCTTCCAGAAGTCCCTTTAAATATTCTTTCAGGAGGATAAATGCCACCTGAAGATCCATCAAGAATCCCGTGAGAAGTTTCTTCATGAATTCCCGCAGGAGGTCTTAAGAAATTAGATTAGGAGTTCCTGCAGGGATTCCTTCTGAAGTATCATAATAATTCCTACAGCAGTTCTTTCCAGGAGTTCCATCAGAGATTCCTCCAGGAGTTTTAGGAATTCTTGCAGATGTTTCTTCAGAGATTCCAGCTGAATTTCTATAGGGGTTCCTACAGAAGTTTCATCAGAAATCATTACAGAAGTTCCTTCAGAGAATCTTATACAAAGATCCAAGGATACCCCAGAAGTTTCTTCAACGATTCCTATGCAAGAGTTCCTTCCAAGATTTCTTCAGGATATCCTTAAGGGATTGTTCGAGAAGTTCTTCCCGGGATCGCTCCTGGGGTTCTTTCAGATTGAAGATTGAGATTGTGATTTTTTCAGGAAGACTCACGGATGCTTTCAGGAGTAACATCAGGGATTTCTCAACAAGCTCATTTAGGAATTCCAACAGGAGTTCCTTCAGGGAATATTGTAGGAGTTTCTTCAATAATTCCCTTCGGATTATAACCAGGCATATCTCCAGGATATTCTAAGTGATCTTTCATGGAGCTGCTTCAAGAATTCCTCAAGGATTTCCTTCTGAGAATCCTTTAGAGAATACCTCCTGCAAATCCTTCCCCATACCCGGAAAGATCCGCTAAAAATCCTTCGAGGATTTCGCCTGGAAATCCTGTGGATATTCTTACCGAAATTCTTTCGAGCATTCCCCTGGAGTCCCTGCCGGGGTTTCTCCTGTAATTTCATCGGGGGTTCCTCCTAGATTTCCTAAAGGGGTTCCCCTGAACTTTCTTCGAGGATTCCTCCTGGCTTTTTCCTGGAATTCTTTCGGGGATTCCTCTTGGAATACCTCCGGAGATTCTTCCTTTGAGGATTCCTCCTGACTTTTTTTCGGGGATTCCTTCTAATATTCCGTCGAATTTCTTTGGTGGTTCCTCTTAGAATTCTTTCGAAGAATCCACCAGGATTCCTCATGGGATTCCTCCAGGGATTTCTCCTGCACTTCATTTAGGGATTCCTCTTGGGTTTCCTTCGGGGATTCCTCCTAGAATTCATTCTAGAATGTCTTCTGGAATTCCTTTGGGGATTCTTTTTGAAATTTCTTCGGGTATTCCTCCTAGACATCCTTCATGGTTTCCTCCTGAAATTCTATCGGGGCTTTCTCCCGATATTTTAACGTGGATTTCACTGAAATTTCTTCGGGGTTTCCGCCTTTGATGACTGCTCTTAGAATTTCTTCGGAAATTCTTCCTGGATTTGCTTCAGTGATTCCTCATGGAATTCCTTCAGGGATTCTTCCTGGAATACCTTCAGGGATTCCTCCTGGAATTCCTTGGGAGATTTTTCCTGGACTTCCTATGGGAATTCCTCTTGAAAATCCTCGAGTAGTGCGCTTGGAAACCCTGCAGTTTTTCTTTATGGGTTCCCCCGGGATTCCAGCAGGGATTTCTCCTTCCATTTCTTCGGGGATTTCTCCAGAAATTCTTCCAGGAATCCCGTCGGATATTCCTGCTGGACATCTTTTGGCGATTTCTTCTGGACTTCCGTCGGGAATTCCTCCTGGAATTCCTTTAGGGATTCGGGATTCCATCTTGAAATTCCTCAGGTGATTCCTTTTCGAATATCTTCGGAGACTCCTTCTACAATTCCATCGGGGGCCCTCACAGAATTCCTCCAGGGATTCCGCTTAGAATTCCTTCGGGGATTCGTCTTAGAATTCCTCCGAAGATTTTTCCTAGAATTCCTTCGGAATTTCCTGCTGGAATACCTTATGGGATTCCTCCTGAAATTCCTTCGAGGATTCCTCATGGAATTCTTTCGGAAATTCCTCCTATCACTCTCTCTGGAATTTCTTCTGGAATTCCTTCGGAGATTCCTTATCATTGTTTTTCGTTGATTCCTCCTTGAAATTCTTTGGTAATTCCTTCTTGAAATTCTTTAGAAATTCCCGCTAGAATTCCATCGGGGATTCCTCCTGGAATTCCTTTGGAAATTCCTGCTGTAATTCCCTTGGGATTCCTGCTTGAATTCATTTGAGGAATCCACCTGGCATTTCTTTCGTAGATTCGTCCTGGATTTCCTTCGGAAATTTCTCGAAAACTTCAATCAGGGATTTCTACAGAATTTTTTGCAGAGATCTCTAAAAGAGATTCTTGAGCCGAAAGAGATTCCGGCAGAAATTTCTGCAGGGTTTCATACAGCAGTTCTTGCAGAGATTAGTCCAGAATTTTCTTCATGGATTTTTTTATGAGTTTCTTTCAGGCTCCTAAGATTCCTTCTGAGATTCATTCGAAATCATTCGAGGATCCCTTAGTGTAAATAGTATGACTTTATTATCAAGTTTGATAGCTTCTGAAGATTCTGAGAAAACAAAACATAAAACTGTAGCAAAATCATTATTTCATTGCCCTTCATTTGCAATGGAGTAATGCAACATTCACTACACTAAGGATACCGGTAATGTCTCAATATTCCTTTCCAATTATTAACATTTGTTATCCCTAACCTCGAAACAGCCGCGAGTACTTCGGCTTCCCAAACTAATATAGTATTAAGGCAGTTAAAATTTTGAAAAATGTAACAACGTAAAAACAAAAATGTACAAATCATTTCGGCTCATTTATGCCTATATCAACAAACATTTTTGCTGTACAGTAACTCTTGGGCAAACTTTAGTTTAAGAATCTGCTGTTCAACTAATTCCGTTTCTTGGGATGTGGCGTCCGAGCCTTCCAAATAAACGAAAATTAAAAAAAAAAGCACGTCGCAATAGGTCTAATCACGCAGTGACAATGTTAAAATTATGGTCAAATTTTGGTCACGCCGATTCACGCCGCCGCCGCCGGTCAAAAATGGCCCTCACGCCGCGCCGAGCAAAATATAGTCGGCGCACAGGTCTATGCAGGAGTAGGGATCTCCCTAAGGGAGATTTTTGCACTACCAGAGATTCCTGCAGAAGTTCTTTCAGGGTTTCATACAGCATTTTCTGCAGAGATTAGTACAGAATTTTCTTCATGGATTCCTCCAGGAGTTTCTTGGAGGCTCCTCCTAGAATTTCTTCTGAAATTCCTCCCTGAAAACATACGGGAATTCCTTAGTGTAAAAAATGCGACCCTATTATCAAATTTGATAGCTTCTGAAGGTTTTAAGAAAACAAAACAAAAATTGTAGCGAAATCGATATTTTATTACCCTTTATTTGCAATGGAGTAATGCAACATGCACTAATTTAAGGATTACAGGTAGGTAATATTAGAATAGGTCTAATTACTGGTCGCAGTCCCCGATCCAAACAGAAATAATAAACAGGTATTCATTCAAACGTAATAGTTTATGTCATCGAAAGTCATGAAAAAGCTCAGACTACAAATTCTAGACTCATTGCTACACCATTCATTTACTTAGAGGAAAAACATTCAGCAAAAAAAAAATATTAAAAAAGCAAGAAATGGAAACTTACTTTCCAGTTGTTTATTCCTTCCTAGTGGAAAAGATGCAACATTCCTTCGAAATGGAAAACATTGCGATGCGATGGCAACCGAAACAGGAAACTCGTTTTCCTCCTGACACACTACTGTGGACCTACCTACCAAAAGGACTGTCTTTGTTCCACTAGGTTGGTACCTACGGCACACAACTGTTTGTCTGTTGGGCATTACGAACGTAATCAACAACAAATGGCAACAGCATCACAGGAAGCATCGAGATGGTGAAGTTGGTATCTAGCACCACCATCTTTCTTATGAGTTATTATTCAGCAATTTGTTGGAAATAATTTGCGAAAGTTTGTGCAGTCCGATATCTTTTTGCTGTTCATCGCTGCCGTCGACTCTTCTCCTGAAGTTATCAAAGTTTTCTGCGGTCGTCATGGGTGCTAGTTTTTTTTTCTCTGTACCTTACTTGGAATTCATTGTTACGCAGGACGCTGCTTATTTTTTTTGTAAAATTTCCAACTTTTCACGTTCGATCCGATTAACGATAAGTTTTCCAGTTTAGTATTAAAGACTTATTCAGGTCATTGTCTGGGCCAAAATACGCCAGATTCGATCGTATAGAAACGTTCCATCTTTGGTCGATGCTCCTCAAGTTTCCTCAAACGGTTAGGGTTCTCAGATCTCCCAGATTTCTTTCTGGTTCAAATCTGTGCGGATTCCTGCCAGGATTTTTTCCCGGTATTTCACTCAGGATTCTTGTTGAGGTATTTCCAAAGAGTTCCACCAGAGATTCTTTTAGGATTTTCTTCAGAATTCCTTCAGAATTTCCTTCCGGGATTCCTCAGGAATTCTTCAAGGGATTTTTTTCGGGGATTTTTCCGGAAATTATTTTGAATATTTTCCCTGGATTTCATCATGGATTACCTCAGAATTTTACATTCTTTATCGCGCCAACAAAGCTTGCCTGTTTGACACTTCTCAGGTCATTTTGACAGACCACACACATGCACGAAAAAGACGGATCATATATTCTACTTTATCGATCTTGCTGCCGTCCTTTTCATTCTCATGTTACACTGTGGTGCATAATTGATCGGACAAACGTCGATTTTCATACAAAATGACCAAGTTTGAGATGCTGTAACTTTAATTTGCGTTGATGGATTGAGCTCAATTTCTGACACGGAACTACTAATGTGCTGAATTTTACGTATACGAAATACAAAATGTTTTCGTTTACAGGTTTGGGCGTGGCAAGGCGTTCAAAATGTGCAAAATTGATAGGACAGCGGTACCCTTTGGATTTACAAGCGTGCTCTAGCGTGCGCAGCTTTTCTTTTTTCTCACTCACTCTCATAAACAAACACAAGAAAGAGAAAGATAAAAGAGGGGGCATTTTGCCTCCTCTTTTATCTCGCTCTTTCTCGTGTTTATCGAAGAGAATGACCGAAAAGAAAGAGACTGCTCACGCTAGTGCACGCGTGCCGCTGTCCGCTTACTTTTGCACATTTTGAACGCCTTGCCACGCCCAAACCTGTAAACGAAAACATTTTGTACTTCGTATACGTAAAATTTAGCATATTAGTAGGTCCATGTCAAAAATGGAGCTCAATCCATCAACGCAAACCAAAGTTACAGCATCTCAAACTTGGTCAATTTGTATGAAAATCGGCGTTTATCCGATCAATTATGCACCACAGTGTACGTACATCTGTCAAAATGACCTGAGAGTTGTCAGTCATTTTGAGGTTAGGTTCGTTGGTGCAATAAAGAATTGGCATCGCTTAGCGCTTCCTATTTTTCACGCAGAAAAATGGCGCTTGTTTAAAACAATAAAACGCATGGTTGATTTTCAAACTGAGAATTTACTTATTCCAAAGTTATATTTAATTGTTTTCATTTAGAGTTTATCGATAAAAACAACCGATTACCATCATTTCATATAATGTCAAAAATTTCATTTGTATCAACAAAATAAAAACCATAAACATAATCCGAAAGCACTCACACATCTATAAAAAATGCTTACCCCAACATCGCCACAACGAAGAAGGTGCAGCAAATCCATCACGCCAACTTCCAATTGCAGCTTTGGCCGTGATAGATAACGCGCAGGTATTCACGACAGCATCCACAAAAAGTTTATCGGTTTCGCTTTTTTTGTCTTTTTTTTCCTCCCCATCCGCTTACCGACGCTCTAAAAATAAATTTCCGAACTGTCGCAGCTGCTGCTGTCACCAACACAATCACATACCGGGTTTGTTAGTGGCAAAAGTGCAGTTGTTTGAATCAATCCATTAATTCATATTGAATATACCATATCTCTGTTTGTTTTAACAAACTGTCAAAAATTTCAACAAATAAAAATATTTGTATTATCAAACAATTCTTCATTACACCAACAAAGCTAGTCATGAAAATGTTTGACAATTCACAGGTCATTTTGACAGACCACACACATGCACGAAAAAGATGGATAACATTTGCTACTTTATCGATCTTGTTGCCGTCCTCTTCATGCTCATGTTACATCTGTCAAAATTACCTGAGATTTGTCAGTCATTTTGAGGTTAGGTTCGTTGGTGTAATGAAGAATAGAACAGTTCAGTTTAAACTAGAAATCAGTTTGTCGCTATAGTAAATTGAAAAATCGGTTGATTTGAACTAGAATTTAATATTTAAAGGGGGGGGGAGACAAAAAGTGAAAATAAAATTTGTATCAGCCTTATTATAACATCATAACACAATATGATATATTTTGGCTTGCAGTCTAACAAATTGCGTTTATTAATTACATATCATCACCGACGTTTCGGTCCGGCTATTGGACCATCTTCAGGGCTCGATACACAAATCAACAGGTCACACAATTTCGTACAATTTGTAAACCGTCGGGTTGAAAAGGATCACGCTGTCTGGTACACTTTTACTGGTCTGGTACTCTGAGTAACAGCTGATCAGTAGAGGCGATAGTCTGCACCGGCAGGTAGTGTCCGTGTACCAGCTAGGGAATTCCCAAACTCAACCGGAACGAATGGCCCAAAAGTGTACCAGACAGCGTGAGCCTTTTCAACCCCACGGTTTACAAATTGTACGAAATTTTATGAAGGTGGTCCAATAGCCGGACCGAAACGTCGGCGATGATATGTAATTAATCAACGCAATTTGTTAGACTGCAAGCCAAAATATATCATATTGTGTTATGATGTTATAATATTTGTCAATAAGGCTGATGCAATTTTTTTTTTTCACTTTTTGGGCTTCGAATATTTTTGGCTGGATTTTGCAATTTGAGGGGGCAGATGGAAAAATATTTATCAAAATATCGGGTCTTGGCAAAAACTCTTTAACAAATCCGAGGAGTTTTTAATATTTTTTTCAAATTAAATACTTTATTATTTTTATGCCCCCCCTCGACCAACCAAAGATTGGTAGGCCAAAAAGTGAAATAAATATTTGTAACGGCCTAACTTATTTTTTTTCGCTAGGCTTCTAGCTGCACTCTGAATAGAGTTGAAACCTCTACACTAGACCTGAAGATAGGAAAGGGTGCGTAATCTTTCAGAAGCAGTTTGCCAGACGTACGCGGAAAATGATATCCATTAAGACACTGTTGCAAACTGACTCAGAAAGTTACGGGAGAAGATTGGAAAGTTTTCAATTGGTCAGTCAGTCATGATTTGCCTATGTGGTGCTATGGTCACACGGTTTGTATTTGTCTTCTTGTGTGGTTTTGTGGTATGGTTCAAGATGTTTTTCTGCTTTTTAAGTCAATTGTCGTATGTTTGCTTTTTTTTATCGAACCATTCGAACCCCGTGCCGTATGTTAAAATATAGTCGGTCCTGTGTCAAATTGTTTTCTTGATTTCGCTAATCGTTTTCTACTTCTCTGTGTTCATCATCTTTTATGTTCTTAAATTGTCATCGGTCCAAGACCCACAGAAATATATAACTAAAGTCCTGATATGTTTCTGTTGGTGTCATAATACCATCTAAGAGATAAACAAAAATACACCAAGCTGATCAGCTGATTTCAATAAAATTTAAAAACAATAAAGATTGCTTGTCAACTATTATGTTTTAATCCCCCTACAAAAACTATGAAAAACATTCCAAATTAGTTCAATTGTCCTATCGGTCCTACCTGGATAAGCCATGTCATTTTCTCAAGCGTAGCTTAGCAAATGTCAACCTAGTCATACACAAGTAACGTTGTTCAGTTAATAAAAAGCAGTCAGTTTTTGTCCAAAATATCACGTCGAACGCATTGACGTCAACAATGCGTTTAAGTGTTCGCACGTTAGCTTTGTGCTGCAAATTTCCTTCCCACTATTAATTCGTCGGTTGATTTTAATTGCTTTATTTAAAGAAAATATGACCAACATAGTCAAAATCCGAAAAAGCGACTATGACAATAATAAACTACTAATCAAAATCAACCAAGAAACGTGAAGCCCAAGCAACATTTTGAAGTCAGCTGGCTGTAAAAGGTTCCAAAACCTGTCACAAATCCTATAATACCTTTATTAGGATTTGCAAAGATCGTCAAAACCTTCTCAAATCCAACCGACTTTAAACTATTGCTTGGGAATAGACTCTACTACGCCCCAGCGGTTCCTCCGTGTTTATCGAGCATGTCTGTTGCATATGATCAGCCATACTCCATCTGCAGCGGCCGGTTCGTGATTAACCGTTGGAGGCGCATTAAAGTGTTAAAAAGGTGATATGTTTCACTAAGGAACACTACATTACAATAATCAAAATAAAACTTCTTCACTTTGATACCGTCAAACCCTGCGAACTTGACCAGGGAATATTTGTAACGGCCTAACTTATTGCGTTGCGTTGCGTTGCGTTGTAACGGAGTAATTCGTAGATTGCATACTGAAACTTGTCATGTTAAAACTTTAATACTCCTATTCTAATTGCTTATGGAATGCTGTTTAGGAAGAAACAGCTATCCAATCAGAGGTTGAAGTAAAAAAGACATGAAAACTTTCACTGCCGGCCACGCCCATCTTCTCCGTTACGTGGAAAGGAAAGGATGTGATGATATGACACCTACTTTATGAAAGGCCAGCGACTCACCGGCGCCCCCATAGGTGTCAAGGAGTTGGATATTAGGAATGGGTTGATTCACTATAAGCGAGTGATGCGGCAAGATTCAGATTGTGTAAGTGTATTTGAGTTGATCATGTAGATGTGTTGATGTGAGTGTAAGTGGGAGTGACATAGCTAAGAAATTTGTCACTCCATGGGCCTTTTTGCTTCCGGGATGGAGCACAGGCATTTGGACCATGTGTCCTGGCTAACAAGCCTAGGCTTAAGCGCCATTGATCGCTCTCTGAAACGATAAGAAACACGTTATGTGGATGGGAAGGGATAATAGGGAAGGGATGATATCTATTTATCGAGATTTGATTGATTGATTGATTTGTCTTTATTAGAGAGACTTTCAGCCCTTGGCTGGTTCGTCTCTTTCAATTTTATCGAGATGCCAGCGACTCAACAACGCTCTCGTAAATAGAAAGGAGAAGGGATTTTAGTACGGGAAAGGTCGAGTATGATTAAATTATGGGACTGAATTGTAATGAAATTAATTTAGTGTAGTTGTTTTGAAATATACACAAAGAAGTGCAACAAAACAAGGCGTTTAATTGGGACGAGCTCGTCAAGTTAAGTCTCCTGCAACTGCTTGACTTGAAAAGCATCAGCCGAACTCGATAAAAACTAATGTGTAAAACTAACAAAGTCAGCTTACAGCTATTTGAAATTGCATTTATCGCACAGAATTGGGTACATAACAGAAAGTAATATGACAAAAAGAACATTCTCACCGAGTTTCAACGATGAATTACAGCCGCAGCATCGAAAGACGAATCCTTAATTCAGCAGGTACAAACTTCAATCTTCCCCATCTTCATTTAACGGTAGTCATAAAACAACACTTTGTTTTGATTTTCTTCCAAATAAGTAACATTTTCACACATATATCACAAGAAGCCTCAGTCGAACAAAACTTGAAACGTATCGCTTAAGGCGAATGGGAAATTTTCCTTTCTACAAAACAACACTGACTTCCCGGGTGGCGTAATCACTAGCGGTAACGTCACCAGCCACTTGAAAATGCTGCCATGCATAGCACAGAACGTAACGGAAAACATTCGGAAACGCGGTTTAACATCCGGCGGACTCACAAGCAAACGACCCGGAAGGCATAGCACCCATTTGTAACGGCCTAACTTATTGTGTTATAAACTAGATGCAGGATGATGTGGTCTCCAGTTAGCCTAGTGGTTAAGGCTATGGATCGCCAATCCGGAGACGGCGGGTTCGATTCCCGTTCCAGTCGGGAAAATTTTCTCGACTCCCTGGGCATAATGTATCATCATTGTACTTGCCTAACAATATACAAATTCATGCAATGGCAGGCAAAGAAAGCCCTTCAATTAATAACTGTGAAAGTGCTCTAAGAACACTAAGTTGAAGAGAGGCAGGCCAAGTTCCAATGCGAACGTCGAGCGATAAAGAAGAAGAAGAAGGATGACGTGAAAATAACTAAAAATTTAACAAAAACCCCACTGGTCTTATCAAGATAATAACCTATTTTGTTATAATCAGATCAAAATTATAACAGAATATGTTATGGAAATTAGCTTCATCATTTCTAGTTTCTATCAAAATTTGATACAATTTTGAAACATTGTTGTCCAAATGTCGAAAAATCAAAACTAAATTATATTACAATGAGTCGTCAAACAACATTTATAACATAACTTGCTGTACCCGGCAAACTTTGTCTTGCCTACTGCGTTGTTTGACGTTTCAAGTCCGAATTCCCCCTGTGCAAAGCGTATAAAAAGTTGATTTTCAAAAACTTTTTATATCTCTATGTTTTTTGGCTTATAAACCTTCCTTGGGTGTAAACTAACAGAACAAAACCAAGATGACCTGGATTGGACGTTCCATTTGTGAGTTATGCGCGGTCCCACGTATGCCACTGCATTTTTATATATGTAGATGTGATATAATTGAGTTATAGTGTTTGAAAAACACCAAGGCCGTTGAACATGATTATATCTCAATGAGTTATAAATATCATGGTTTGTTATAATTATGTTATATTTTTGTTAGTACTTTCTAGTCGGGAACAGTTTACTTCGTCATAGGTCTAATTTTCGTCAAATCAGACGAAAAAAAGCTAATCATAACAGCTATTCCGACTTGCCTTTGTCAGCGCTTCATTAGATGGAAACAAAAAAAAGGAGACTATCGAAAACCAGCACTGGAAATCTAAAACTTACACCAAATTAAATTTTATGTTTATATTTTACTCCACTTACGAGTTGACAATTTTTCCCGTTTTGCGTACGAGCAAGCAGCAGGTAGTCGAATAATTCAATTATTGATCCTCACCAATCACCGTTCAATTTTCACTTCGCCAGATTCACTGTTTAAACCAACTTTCAATTCACCCCCCACAAAAGCTCTGTGACACTTCAATGATGGATTTCACTGCTATAGAATGCAGCAAAAACTGTCACATTTTTCCCGTCGATAAATTGTAAATAACAAGTTGTCTTCGCCTAGGGAGGATGCAAGCAAATGTGGGGGTGGATCCTTGCACTGTGATGACGTTTATGATCTGGTGGGTAAAAATATTAATGTATTGAAATATATTAGTGTTCAGCCACATACATGTCTCATTTCGTACTATAAACACATATTTTTTGGACTGCGAATAATAATTTTTGAGTCATGTTATGTATCGTAGTATCATGTAAAGTGACCTGAGAACTGTCAAACATGTTGGAGGTTAAGTTTCGCAGTGTATTAAATAATTGACCAGCACGTGATCCATCTGGGAACAAGCCTCACCAATCAAGCGCCGCCGGGTGTGGTTTCGTAACTTTAGAGGATTAAACAGCATTCCAGAATACATATTTAACCTAACTTATATATCTGCCATATTTATTTATTTATTTTTTATTTATTTATTGTCGTCAATCAAACGTAGACCAGTTTCAATACATTTCATGCTTAATATCTATTTATACATATTTTATAGTTATAATTGTTATTAGTTCATTTTTTTTATCATTCTTCATATAAAGGCTACATCTATCTGCTATTTTATTTAGCTTCTACGATTTCGAATGTTTTGAAAATGTTTCTTCAACTGCGTTCTAGTCATATTTAGGTCAATCATTTCACAATGCCGATTATAAGTGTACACACAGAGAACAGACATCCAGGCTAGAACAAATTTCATTCGAAAAGTTGTGTAAGGATTTGAATCTTTACTTGAGTAAGGTTGCAAACCAATACACGATGACAACACCAACGCCACCAAACACCATATTGCCACAGTCAGTGGTGAATTGAAACATTTCAAGTGGTGAATTAAATTAGTATGGGAAATTAACCGATTGCAGCGCCACGCTATTGCCACTTGTGTTTCCGATTTCAAATGGCCGTTAAATTCCTTACACAGTTTCGGAACTGGACTTGGATGTCTGTTCTCTGTGGTGTACATCATTTGATTTAACGGTCCATGTTTTGCATAATCAGCATGATGACGTTCCGCTGTAAACAAATTTCTCTCACGTAGATGCCGGCTGGGAGCATAAAAAAATTAATTTGGACAATAATTCAGGCGAATCAGTACGCTGTGAGACAATATCAGTAACAAACGATACCATAGGGCACTGCATAAAATTCTCTCCTTCTCTTTCACTCTTACAAAAATGTTGTAAACAACAAGGCCAAGAAACGTCAAAATCTCATACAAAATCAAAACAGTGCAGTGCCCTATAGCGTAGTCACGTCGTTCTTTCAATGTCTGAATGTTGATCAGCAAACAACGTGCTTCGTATGAAGGCAGAGGAAATACTGTCCATCCTAACTTACGTAGTGCGTACAACAGAAACTGCTTCTGAATTGACTCTATGCGTTCTTCATGTTTTTTCATGTAAGGAGACCAAACAACGCTGCAATACTCTAATATTGATCTCACATACGCAATGTATAATGTTTTTATAGTGTATGGATCCTGAAAGTTATAACCAAAACGTTTTATAAACGATAACATATTATATGCTCTATGGATAATTGTATTATAATGTTCTACACTCTTAAAAAATTAGGAATTTACACGTGGCGTAAACTATCAACGTACGTAAACATTTCATGACTGAATGGCAAATTTGACTCAATTTTACATCCATCATGTAAGTTCGAGTTGGTTGCACAAGATGTCAACAAACCTATCTGACCAGATAGGCAGAAACAGTTTTACATTTATCGTTTGTCTCACAAGACAGTTACATAGTCAAAAGGTAAAGTACGTGCCTCTCAGTCAGCGGACCAGAGTTCGAATTCAGTTTATTATTTTATTTACACATGTTTGATTTCTCGCTTCGGCGCTAGCGATGGCTAGCTCGACTTTATTTGTAATAGAAGACGTAAATTTGTGTCAAACGGGCCGCTCCTTTTATGTGCATCCAAGTGAACTTAAATTTACATGATTTTTTCTAAGAGTGTACAAACGTTAATTTTGTGTCCAAAATTATACCCAAATCTCTGATTTTTGCACATTTTTCAACAATTTGATTGCCTAGCTTTATTGAGACATCTGATGGACATCATTTTCTACTGTACGTTATATGATTGCACTTTTTTACATTTAATTCCAATAAACTTTTAGAGCACCATACATGGAATATTTGAATTTCATTCTTGAATACATCGGCGTCATCTTTATTTCTAATTTATAGGAACAGCTTTTTAAGTTTGCCATATGTGGGTACACATAGTCTACATGTTCTACGTGGGCTCAACAGTTAATACTAACAGTACTAATCTCCCGATTAGTCTTCAAGCCTACCTACGCATCCTACACACAAGATAAGATCTTAATTAGCATCGATATGGATTCACGTTTCTCCTCCTCGCTATTTATTTTGAATAACTAATCGAGGTTTTGATTTGGTAATTAGACCATTCCTATTCCAATGTTTAGCGAGACATTCCCAAGATCGTTAAGTCTCCATCATCACCAACGCGATCAGTGTGACCGCATGGTCGTTTCGGCGCAAGAGGATCTTGAACCTGAACCAAAACCAATCAGTACCAGAAACGGCCCGCAGGAATTTGTGGACTAAAAATGCTGACCCATAACGGTTGAGCGCAGAGCGAGCAGCAGCCCCCAAGCTTATCGTTTTTGGATCGGATAATTTCTCTATCAGAGCCAAATTAGCTCTGGCAACGAACAAGGTGACAAGAGGTGCGTTTTCTCACAATCCGTTTTCGGAGGTAAAATAAAGACATCTCATTTTCTGTTCCCATTCTTTGGTTTCTGTTTTTGTGTGAAAATAAAACACCAGAAGGCATTCAAAATCCAAGGGTAGAGGTGGGTACGAAAGACAAATTCGGATCAATCCCACTACCAGTTTGATGTGGCGCGATTTGATGCACCATTTTTTAGGTTCATAATTTGGAAGATTATACGTGCTTAAAATTTTTAAATTCGGAAGAATACATAAGCATCGAAGAAGACTGTTTCTCAACAACCCATTGTTTAATGAGTACTTCCACAGCAAACTGAGATGTCATCAGAATGCTATAGCCAAATTCTCGCGCATTTATTACTTCGGTCCTTTCCAGACCCTAGACTTTTTATTACAACCATAATTAATAATGCTTTGATGTCATCTTTGAATAGCAACCTTACTGCCGTTCTACGCCCTATTGTCCCATGTTATTTGGGAATCCCATATAACATGGGACAATCGGGCGTAGAATGGCAGCTTACCTTTCTCGTATATAACAAACGTAACAGCAAAAGGTGAAGATAAACTTACGCACTCTAAATGGGGACTGGACCAGCTTACGGCTAAATGAGATAATAAGTAGAAACCGAACGAGATGAGATCATTATCACCTCCTTCGCTTTGTTCCATAAACGCGCATGAAATTAAGGTGAATCGGGACGCTGTGTTATTTTTCCTATCTTCCCTCTCTTTCTAACAATTTGCCTCGCGATTTTGAAGATGGTAATCTCGATTTCTATCGCACAGATGAAGCTGAAAAACAATCAGCATATGCACTGTAAGTGAGCATATACAATGATAGATTTTTGTTCCATTATATAAAGTAGAATCTGAGATTACCATCTTAGTAGCCACAGAGCAATGGCGGATATTTCCTCGACCGTCCCGTCCGCCCTTAAACACATTTAGTGCCAGAGCAACACACAGCATTCAACAGTAGTGTGTGCGCCGCACCACCGCTCTGGTGCGGTGCTTGCTGGGTGCTCGTAAATTATTTTACATCAATCAGATTAATGAGCAGAGCCCACACTGACTGGCTGTGTTGCTCACTTCGGACATGGATGGAACATTATCGCCCTCGAATGGTAGTGATATGGCTAGAGGCGCAGTTGAATAGTCAACGCGATTCTAATTAACGACGAGTGACGGCTCAAAAATTGGTTGAAAAGAAGTTCCACGATTCAATTTGCGCAGTCACTGCGATAGGCACTCAAATGGTTGGCAAAGATAATGCAGGAAGGAGACTTTTGAGATGGCATCGAAATAGAGGAAAAACTTAAAAGAGACATCTGAAAACAAAAAGCTCTCTTTGTGCATCGCTTTGCATGAAGACGAGGTGGCCGAGTGGTTAAGGCGTTGGACTGCTAATCCAATGGGCTCTGCCCGCGTGGGTTCGAATCCCATCCTCGTCGGGAATTTTTTTTGGAAAAAAAGGTGGTTCAAAAAAATCGCTTCGCTCCACATCGCTTATTCGGTTCGTAACCAGATTCTGCCGTGTCCCAAAATTTAAGCTCATTTGGTAGAAAATTTAAACTGCACAATAGGCCGTCCATATTTTTGCAAAAGTTGGAAATGTTAAAAGTTTAATATAGTTTATTGCACTCCAGTCCAGTTAGCGACTGCGACAGAGTGCGGAATCTTAAATAAAAGTACGATTTTGCATCAAATCGTTCCGGTGTCTTCACCGCACTTATTCATCATGAGCTAATGAAGACACCGAAACGATCTGACACCAAATCGCACTTTTATTTGAGATTCCTCACTTCCTCGTCGTACTTTTAACTGCACAATGCGCAATATTGCAAAATGAACGTTTAAGCAAAAAAAACTAGGGTAATTGTTCCCTTTGTTGTAGTCATACCTATTGTTGCGGTAATTTCAATTTAGCACTTTTTCGACTGAAATGTTACCAAAAGGCATTTTTTAATAGATGTAGGTATTATGCTTAAATTATCAGATTGCACTTTTTTGTGCTTAAGATTTGCCCAAAAACCTATTTAACCCTCCAGCGGTCGCGCTGTTGTATTTTGTACAACACCTTGAAAAAAGCTCGCATGTTGTACACAGCACCAGCGCAGTGCTGCCAGTGGTATTCGATTGCGCGAGCCACGGAAGGTTAAAAAATATATTTTCCCTAATATTTCTGCTGCTGTGTTCCTAATGTTGCGGTATCCCATATGATTTCAATGGGATACCGAAACAATAGGAACCGAAATTAAATTTAACCTCTATAACAGGAACAGTGTGCCTATTGTTTTGGGCAACTTGTGGCAAGCGATTATTGATCGAAAACAGAGAGAAACGATAGTTTTCATATTTTTCCCATCAAATTTGAATAGAATACTACCGACTAACGTTGTGAAAACCTTCATTAGATGGTACGATCATATTTTGTTTTTGAATTAATTTAATTTATTACCACAACGATCGGCACATTTACCCTATCATGCCAAAATTTAAAGTCCGTATCTCAAGGCTAAGTGGTCGGCGTTAAGTCAGACCGGGCCATCTGTTTTTCAATGATTTCGAGAAAATGTCCCACAAGCACTTGAAATTTCGAATCTCTGGTATTATTTTCAGAAATTTTATTATCCTTTTATGTAATGACACATCTGCATCATAATAACGTCGAAAAGTTCAGGTTTAACGAATTCCTTAGCTTATTTTTACCTGCCCGAAAAATCGCGTACCGTAATCCGGGGTCAAATTGATCACTTTAAAACAACTTGTGCGGATAACATTCATATATTGCCAAAACATTTCCCGAGCAGAGGAGAATAGCAAATTGATAACAACAGAATCACATAGCTTGTTTTTATATCATAATTTGTTATTGTTAACTTATCAAAATATATCTTTTTAATAACATGTTCTGTTGGGCAATCTTATTTTGTTATATTCAAGTTTTTGGGATGTATCCACAAGATAACATTTCAATAATATATTATGTTGTAGAACATGTTTAGTTATTATTGTGCTATAGAGAATGTACAAATATGTGATGAAGAATAACACAACAGTAACAAGTTCACAAATTTCCTGTTATTAAGTTGTAATTGAACTAACAAAAAATGTTATTGAATTATTCTTCTAGGAACATTTTTTTGTTATGATATTTGTTATTTTGCCGCTTATGACAGACAAGTTTATAACATAATATGTTATGCTAATAACATAAAAATTACTGATTCCATTATTCAGTTATTGGGCCAAAATAACATATTTTATTATGCTGTTGATATTTTCTTCTGCTAGGGTTCTGTAAAATCAGTACCCAGTGGATCTCCATGAAACCATGTGACAGAATTTTGTTCAACAAGTTTAAGCTTTTGGTTAAATTAATTCAAAAATCAAAAAAATGAGGATGCCACTTTGGGGCGAAATTGATCAGTATACAATTAAGGACAAGCGTCGTGAAATCCCGATTCAACAGTGCATCAAAACTTCAGACGCACAAATCTCAAGAAGCAAGCTTCAAACAACAGTGCATTTCATTATTCTATTCTTGCTCACTTGTAATAAGCTTAAAATGAGAAGCTCAGGTGTGCTGGTTTTGTTTACGAAGAGATTTGTGCCCTTGAAATCGTGAGTAGGTGCCAAAGTCGGCCATTGTGGCGGCCATTTTGGGATTCTAACAAGTCTGTCCTTAAGCATCGGTTAAAAAGATAAAAATCCTTATCCACTTAATGTTGCTCTTGTAAACCCGAATAACGCGTCAAAACTCTTACAACTAGTGAATTTGACACTTTGTGTGTGTGTGTGTATACAATTCAACTCCCACTGTCCGGCAGTGGTATTATGGAAGAAAGATGTCTGCAGTTGTCTGTATGGTTTTTATTGAATTTCACACTCATAACTGAAATCATCTTTAGCCCGGGAGTTGAAAGGTGATAGCTCTGTTGGGATCCAGTGACCCGTTTCAGAATGTCTGGTTACTCACGTCCATTCCGAGGTCACTTTCACTTACAACAAGCCCCGCATGTGTGCATTACCGTTATCAAATGGATAATGATAATGCAAACACACTTCCTGCTTCAAAGGTATCTTTCGAAACTGGCGCGTATTTAGTTCAATTTGTTGTTGTATCGATAATCAGAACATTCTCACCGGAATCCATTCAAGATAGCGCTGCCATCACCACGGAAACGTCTCAACAGCAGATAGGCTTGCTCGACATGCTCCTCGTCTCGCCACCATCGCGCACGCATTCAGTCATCATTAGAACACACGTCACTTGAACTCTCAAATATGTGATTATGAATGTGAGGCCACACTGTTTGATTCTGGAACCACTCGCGAATCATTGAGAGCATGGTGTACCGACCGATTTGCGAATCTGACGGCGTGACATATCAGCCAAAAACGCGAATAACTACGAAAAAAAAATCAGGAACCCAACAAAATCACATCGCAACTATTTTATAACCGAAAAGCTACAATGATAAAACGCGGTATTGACGGTTTATTTTGGCACTTTCTATAAAAACTGCGGCACTTCTTGCGTGGACCCTCTGCTGGCAGTGGCATTTAATCACGTACAAGGCACTAAAACTCTTCCGGATGGTGCAGCGCTGCCAACTGCTCCAATAACACGGATCCTAATTTAAACACAATTGAATACAAATATTCTCAAAAATGATATTTCACACTTTCTCATCCACGGAGGAGCCACCCGGATGGCGTAGCACCGGCCAAACCGTCAGCGGAATCGTGAAGAAGAAAAAGCTTTCAAACGCGAACGAAATGCGACAAGCAGATCAATGATCCAATGCAGAGTGGCTGGTAATTGCGAAGGGGCTCAAGATTTTTTTTTCTCCAGATCTGATCAATACGTATTTGGGTGGAAGTTGAAGTTGAAAATGTAATACAGTTTACTCTCTACATCTCGATATTGAAGGGACCATCGAGATAGGGAGAGATTGAAAGGCAGTTTAGTGAATTTGACACTTTAAATGCAAAATTGAATTTTGAAATTTCCCCCTTAACGCCTACAGGTAGGCAATTGCCTTTGAAATAATTGATTTTTGTTACAATAAATTACTTTTTCGTCAAAAAAGAACTTCTTTTAATTTCTCTTTTTTTCTTTTAATTCTTTTAATTTATATTTAGAATAGCTTCATAACTTTCCAACCACAAAAATGTTAAAACAAAAAATTTACGGGAAGTCCTAGTGGCAATCGATTGTTTAGAAGCAATGATTTTAACTAAGTGAGAAATACATAGCAAATTCCTAAAAAAAATAAGGCAAAACTAACTTTTTTCTAAACAAATAAAAGTCTAAACTTATCTCTAGACATCTATGAACTAGATGCGGTAAGAAGTTTGAGATAATTGTGACGCTTAGAAGTTCCTGGTATGCAATTACAATGTAGTACCCAAATGATCAATTTCACCCCGGTTTACGATAGTTCACTCTCACTGAACGCCGACCAAGTGGTCCCCAAAAATTGTATGGAGACACAAAAGACATGAAATTTTTTTCAACGAAAAAATACCCTTTTCTACTAAAATCGATGATTTTCATTTTAGATCCCTAAAGAGCCAAAATTGTGCTTAGAAATGCGATATCTCTTTTCGTTTCTGAAAAATTTATGAAAAACTACCGAAAAATCAACATTCTTACCACTTTTATTTTGACATCCCAAAGGAAACCTACCACATATTAATGTCAATTTCTTGATTTTGCTTTGGCTGACCAAGCCATGTGGGAAATATTACACTGTTGAAAATGCTTTAACAACCATGTGCACAACAGAACATGTGCTCGATGAACAAATTGAGATTTGAATTTATGAAAAGAAATCCACGTATTCCGGTGAGACTCGAACTCTCGAGTCCTAATTCGCTAGACGGGCGCTTCTATTCCTTCAAGCTACGGAGTCACTCTACTATCTCCGTCGCCAGTAGGCCTAGAACTGAACTCGATTTCACAATCACTCATGGTTATCTTCTTTTTACAATCCAAATGTTCATCTAATCCCATCCGAATACAACACTTTTCTATAGGTCTTGTCATTTTGGAGTTACATCGATTTTAAAAAAAATCTTTGAAAAAAAATTAGGCCCTCTTCAAATGTTACTCTTGAAAATTTTCGAAAATTTAAGTATGCAAAGTTGCTTATAACAACCTAGTCTTTATGCCCACCAAGTTTCATTCGATTCTGAGAGGGTGTTGCCAACCGCTGGTCGAGTTGGCGCGAAATTCGTCAATTGGGGTTTCCGTTGTGTTTTTGCCAAGTGCAGTTATCGTGTAATCGTTTGACAGCTAAGCAGTGTCCAAATGTTTTGTTTACGCTTATCAGAAGAGGTTTAGTAAAGCTGAATTTTAGCCGTTTTCTTTGATATAACTCACAGCGCGTGCTAGTTTTGACCGCACAAAGTGAATAAAATTGATAGTCAATCAATTCAACGATGCAGTTTGTTAAAGAAGGTTAATGTTGTTATTCTGTTAATTTGAAACCCAAACAAATTGACGTTAAGTTTACATACAATATATGAAAATATTGAAAAAAAAAAATACCGTACATTCAAAATGAAATGGTTTCGAAAAATCTTAATTTTTACAAAAATAAAAAAAAATAAAATTGGTCACCCTAATGACGAAATAAACAAAGCACGGGTCTAATTATTTTCGATAAACTACAAAACCAACAAGTACCACGATGTTTGGAGACACACTATATTGATTTTTAATGGAATGGTTTTATTATTTAAAAAAAATCTTGTTGAAGTCGGTTAAAATGTTTGTTTCTCACTGCTAGGTGAATTTATTGTTATAAAATTTATTGAAAACTATAAAATACGTTTCATTACTAATTTGGTTTGTATTTGGGTTGCGAAAATACGTTAAAATAATTTAGATCAGTTTTAATATACTAGGTGCTCCACTGTGCGAAGGCCGTCTTCAAATAGAACGCCACATTAATCAGTTATAGATTTTTACCCAGCTAGGGACAAGCATGTTTTCGATCATTTGACAATCGTTTGACTCATTTGCCTAAAACTCATTCCAGAAATCTAATATTAAAATGTGGTATTCGGTAAACTTGTAGATTACTGTTTCTTCCTACAATTATCACCTAGGACGGCATGTTCTTACTTTAATATGCAAATATTTTTCATAGTGGGCCTGATGAATTTCACGGAGAGATTTCGAGCAGATTTTATGAGGGTTTTCAACAGGGGTTAGGGAAATTTTCGAGGGTTTGAGGGGGTATCGAGAAATTTTGGGAGTTTTCATTAGAATCTTAGTATGTTTGAGGGAGGATTTCGTGGGTTTTCAAGTAGGTTTCACAGAACTCTCAGGGGGCTTCAGGGGCCTTTTAGGAGAATCAACGATGTTTCTTCAGAAAAATTACTGGTACCATCGTGCGGAGCAACTTTTAAAAATACGGGGCTACTTTGCACACTTTTGAATATAGATTTTTTAAATTCAAAATATAGTTCAAATATGTTTGATGTCTTTGAGACTATTATGAAGCAAAATTTTCTCCTTCATTTGGTTCAAATTTTTTTCAAACAGACTCTTTATGGTCCACTGCACGAATTTATGCTGACCTTCTAACTCTCAACGATTGACATTTAAGTGATACCGGCACATTACGTCAACTCGCTGCTTTATCTAATCCCAACCGTTTCAATTTGCCTCGGTGTACCTTATTTTTGGTGTCGATAAGATAGTTCAAGTCAGTAAATGTAAAAAAAAGACATGTTCTGCTGGGAGGAATTCTATCGACTGAGGGAATCTGGCAGTAATATTTTATCGGCGTAGCAGTCTCTTTAGGAATCAAAAGCTAGTTTGCTTCAATGTCCGACGTTTCGATGTATTTAACAACTCTTTCAAGGATTCTAAAAGTGATTACAAGGATTACATTAATATCGTATAGAGACTACGCCGATAAAATATTACTGCTGACATGCTCTGCTTTTTAGAATTTGCTGCTTCAGAACAGGGGCGCAAATAAACGTTGCAAATGTATAACGATCGATTGGGCAATCTCACACGAACAGCAACTAGCTCTAGGTGCTCAAAATCGACCAGAGACACGGCCGAGCATTGTAGTCCACATTTGACTGCGACGAGATCTCCTCCACCTCTGGACAGGTCGCTTGTGGCTGCACTACGATCACAAGGGAAAATCGAGTAGGGGGATAAGGGGCATAATGGACACCCGCGGCGAAATGGACACCCCTGTTTTTGCGAAACAGTTGACTTTTATGTAAAACTTTTGATGCATAAGTGTAAAGGAACAAGTCATTGTTATATTTTTCAAAAGTACCATTTAATTTCCTTCGAAATAACCAACATATAATTGAAATTGAAGTATGTTTTTCATATGGTGGATTTCTTATAGTTTCGAAGCAGCAGCAAATAAGGTATTACGAGTGTTTAAGTGTGTCCACCATAAAAAGAAGTGAATTGTTAGCTTATGTACATGTATACGCAGATTTAGCAATTTGAAAAAATCAATTCGATTATTTTAGCCTAAAGTTTATTTAATTAACTTCGAAGTTATGTAAACTCGTCTAAGATGGAGTATTATATATGTGGTATTGATCTCCGTAGGTAAATTACTTCTCCTCTCTCCTCTTCTTGGCGTAACGTCCTCACTGGGACAAAGCCTGCTTCTCAGCTTAGTGTTCTATGAGCACTTCCACAGTTATTAACTGAGAGCTTCCTCTGCCAATGACCATTTTGCATGTGTATATCGTGTGGCAGGCACGAAGATACTCTATGCCCAAGGAAGTCAAGGAAATTTCCTTTACGAAAAGATCCTGGACCGACCGGGAATCGAACCCGTCACCCTCAGCATGGTCATGCTGAATACCCGTGCGTTTACCGCTTCGGCTATATGGGCCGTAAATTACTTATCTGGTCGATATTCTCAAAGAATTAGCATAAAATATGCAGGGGTGTCCATTATGCCCCGATGGGTGTCTATTTCGCCCCGTACCTGTCCTGCCAGCCCCAAAAACACACGGTTTTCAATCAATTATTTATTCACAATCATGACATTCTAGCAGCTGTAAATGATTGAAATACGTAGGAAACAAGTTAAAGTTGTAAGCCAACTGATAATATGTTATGACTAAAATACGTACACCTGCCCAAATGGTACAAGACCCTACTTGCAATCTGCTGGTATTCTATGTCCAAATAGGAAAAGAAATGCCCTCAAAAACACAAAGCTTTTCGTTTGTGGTTCCGCCTGAGATGCATGTACTTGGGAGGAGTTTTGGGGGTTACACCCCTCCCATTTCCGGTGTTCCATATACTACGCACCCCTCCGCTTTATGCTGAAATTGGGATAACCCCTCCCCTGTCGTCTTTTCTGTGCTCGGGCCTGGGCTGAAAGACCTTACAAGAGTCCTGGATCGCACTGCCAGCCTTTACCGTGCCTTCGTCAATCCTAAAGCAGCCTATTACTCAGATTTGCCATTATCTAAGACCTTCCTTTGCCGAGGGGTGATTCAACAAATCGCTCCCATATAAATTTCAAAATAAAATTTAAATTTAAATTGATTTCTAAATAGGTTCCCGGGCACCAAAATTCATGAAAATTTGGATTTTGGCTCAGTTTGGAATGCAGATTCAGGATATGGAATTATCTCAACACCGCTAAAGAAGCCGATTCACAAGCACCAAGGTAGGCCGAAGAATTCCTTCTAAACTGTGAACAGACTTAAGCAGAACAAGCAACGAATGTTGAGAAATTTCCAATACGGAGAGATCCTGAAATACTGAAATTTCATTATGTGTAACTCGTATTTCGTATTGCATCGCATGGCAGATATAAAGATTTATGTTATTGTTTGTTTCTTTTGTGCATTTTAACACTAATAAAAGCAGAAGGAAGTAAAAAATCCCGGACCATACCTGAAATCGAAATTAGAAACTTACTAGTTGGTCAATCCTTGTAATTTCGCGTTTCATAGCTAAACTAAGAATGATTCAATTATTGCACTTAGCTTTGTTATTTTTTTGTGTTATTCCGGAGGCGTCAAAGGGCTTCATTTATACCGGTTGAAAGGGAACAAATCAGAAAGATTATATTCTATGTTTTGCTTACTGCGTAAGCCTATGCACCAACTAGCAAAATGATCCCAACTCGTTTGATAAGTTCTAACTAAAGAAAAAGGGTTCCAACCCTAACCAGACCCTTGAACCCTGTGCTGATGACAGGGACACAAACAAAGCACAAGTGAAAAACCTTGTTTATTGCCTTCGTAGTCATTGTCATCGTCGCCGTCTTCGTCACCAACCTACGAAACGCAACGGTCGTCTTCGGCTGCCTGGCTGGATGATGCGCCCTGCTGACGACTGTTATTACCGAACTCGAACCCAAAGGATTGTGGCAGGGTGAGCTTTACTGTGGAACCTGCTCACCTCGGTGGCGAAGAAAAACTAAAATAAGGGAGCAGCACACCAAGGATTACAATCGACATTGTTATGCAAATGATTTGCACAAGGAGCGGAGCAAGCGAGACTGGAATTGGTGTAAATATACACACAACAAATCATCGCAGTTTTTCATCCTTTCGCCAAGCCACACACCGAGTTGGCTACCCGACTTGGAGAGTGTGACAGGATTGTATTGCAATTTGCCATGATTTGCTTTATGTTGGGCTGTCCAAACGCCCATGTCGTTCAGATCCCAGGTTTAAACGAGCAACGATTGCGTTGTTGACAAGCACACATGCTCGAGGCATGACACTAAATGCAAGTTCGGATTTAAGAACCCTCGGAATACACTGTAACAAACAAGTAATAACTCAAGAACAAACTTGCTTCAGGAAGGTTTTGTAAGCCGTTTTAAAAGCTAAATGCTTTCATTTTAGTTTTTGATGGTGTTTGGGACCTCATCAAACGTATTTCAGTGTTGCTATTAGTGTTGCTTGGGAAAATGCGGGTACAATCTAACTTTTTCTAAACTCTATACTATAAAGAAATACTATAAAGAAGAGTATTTGTTTTAAGATTTGTTCTCTTGTTTTCCTATTACACTCAGTTTGTACTTTGTGAGCTATTTTTATGGTTCGATAATCTTATTCCCTTCTAAGGAACAACTTAAGTAAATCTTGATATACCTTCTAAGTCGGGAGCTCTCTGCCAACACTCGCCGTTTTTCAGCCCAGGTTGGCAAACAAGGCACACCCCATAATGAAGTTATGTGCCCGTACTCCCCTGGGAATCTTGTCCGCTTAGTCGATGCGATGGAAGAAATCTCCCGACGACGACACAAGTTGAGGGGAGGAATAGAACTCCACAGTCAGTCGGGTGTTTGTTGAAGGAAAATTTTTCAAACTTGTACCGAATTGTTTGCCTTGTACTTGATTGTAGGGAAAACAGTTTTCCGCTTGCACACGGTAATAACGAAGCGCAGACATGCTGACGCCGCCGTGGGTTCGTCAAACTGAAGCGGAAAATTGTGTTAATTAAAAAGTGCCTTTGTTCGAAACTATGCGGTAACCAACACGGTTGATGAAGCAGTGCACACATGGTAATATAGATGGAAACAAGATGGCGGATGAGGGATTTCATGTTTTGCGTACTCGATAAATCGGTCCATAGAATGTTCGACACAAAAATGCATTGTGCAAATACCTGGTAGCGAATGTAATGCAATTTGTCTATCTGCATAACGATGGATTTTTTTAGATGCGTTTGTGGACTGACCATGAGCATTGTGTTGGATGCTAAAATATCTATCGCTCCGAGAAAAAAAAAAACATCGAGTATCCACCTAGCAATAATGTTAACATTCGCATTGTTTGTAATTTCTGAAACTATAATAATAAGCTTAATAATGATTCTTGTTTGTGTTTTATTTCTTCTATTTCTGAAAAAAACTCTCCAAACTTAGTTAGAACGACGAAGGCAGCGTCGTCCATACGTTTGGAGAAGGAAACACACTGTAGTCTTCACTCTTGGGAATATACTCCCAAGAATACTCTCTCTATTATTCTAAAGATTGAAGTCCCCCGTCATTATACAAATACCGAAGCCGTCCAAGTCTCAAAATAGAAGTTCAGTTTCACGATGATTCACTTACCTTTCAGCACACGAGCAGAGAGCACACGCACAGAGAAATGCAAAAATGGGACAAATAAATTTCCACTAATCAAATATTTGTTTACAACTCGTCGCGCAATACCTATGCCATTTGTTTGTGCTCGCGTTCGCTGCTGAACGATGCAGCGACAACGGTGACAATTCTACGGTGTCCTGAAAGCGTCAACCTATTTGGGTATTTTGCACCGAAATCGCCCGGCCGCGAATCTGGCATAGCTTTATTGAATTTAAAATTAGATTTAGAATTTACCACTACTGTTCGGCTAGCGAATGGTACGCCGGTCAACATCCCGCGGTCTGGAACGTGGCTTTCATGGCGGTTATGAATTCTACACATGGAGTGCCGTTGAGTAGAAAAGGAGGGGCTTTTTTGGGTTTCGCAATAGGCGATGAGGTCAGGAAAATAATAAACAGTACATTGAACACGGAACTCACTTTGTTCTTCCTGGTGTGACTTTCACTTCCTCTTAGAATAATGTTTTGTAAACACATTTACATAACTGATAATGGTTTCCTTCCAACTTTAGTAATATCACGCTATATACTGCTGTGTGTAACATTGTTGTCCCATGTCAAGAGAGATTCCCATAGAACATGTGACAACTATGCTGCTCAGATTCTGATTCTGATTCCGATTCTGATTCTGATTCTGATCCTGAATCTGATTCTGATTCTGATTCCGATTCCGATTCTGATTCTGATTCTGATTCTGATTCTGATTCTGATTCTGATTCTGATTCTGATTCTGATTCTGATTCTGATTCTGATTCTGATTCTGATTCTGATTCTGATTCTGATTCTGATTCTGATTCTGATTCTGATTCTGATTCTGATTCTGATTCTGATTCTGATTCTGATTCTGATTCTGATTCTGATTCTGATTCTGATTCTGATTCTGATTCTGATTCTGATTCTGATTCTGATTCTGATTCTGATTCTGATTCTGATTCTGATTCTGATTCTGATTCTGATTCTGATTCTGATTCTGATTCTGATTCTGATTCTGATTCTGATTCTGATTCTGATTCTGATTCTGATTCTGATTCTGATTCTGATTCTGATTCTGATTCTGATTCTGATTCTGATTCTGATTCTGATTCTGATTCTGATTCTGATTCTGATTCTGATTCTGATTCTGATTCTGATTCTGATTCTGATTCTGATTCTGATTCTGATTCTGATTCTGATTCTGATTCTGATTCTGATTCTGATTCTGATTCTGATTCTGATTCTGATTCTGATTCTGATTCTGATTCTGATTCTGATTCTGATTCTGATTCTGATTCTGATTCTGATTCTGATTCTGATTCTGATTCTGATTCTGATTCTGATTCTGATTCTGATTCTGATTCTGATTCTGATTCTGATTCTGATTCTGATTCTGATTCTGATTCTGATTCTGATTCTGATTCTGATTCTGATTCTGATTCTGATTCTGATTCTGATTCTGATTCTGATTCTGATTCTGATTCTGATTCTGATTCTGATTCTGATTCTGATTCTGATTCTGATTCTGATTCTGATTCTGATTCTGATTCTGATTCTGATTCTGATTCTGATTCTGATTCTGATTCTGATTCTGATTCTGATTCTGATTCTGATTCTGATTCTGATTCTGATTCTGATTCTGATTCTGATTCTGATTCTGATTCTGATTCTGATTCTGATTCTGATTCTGATTCTGATTCTGATTCTGATTCTGATTCTGATTCTGATTCTGATTCTGATTCTGATTCTGATTCTGATTCTGATTCTGATTCTGATTCTGATTCTGATTCTGATTCTGATTCTGATTCTGATTCTGATTCTGATTCTGATTCTGATTCTGATTCTGATTCTGATTCTGATTCTGATTCTGATTCTGATTCTGATTCTGATTCTGATTCTGATTCTGATTCTGATTCTGATTCTGATTCTGATTCTGATTCTGATTCTGATTCTGATTCTGATTCTGATTCTGATTCTGATTCTGATTCTGATTCTGATTCTGATTCTGATTCTGATTCTGATTCTGATTCTGATTCTGATTCTGATTCTGATTCTGATTCTGATTCTGATTCTGATTCTGATTCTGATTCTGATTCTGATTCTGATTCTGATTCTGATTCTGATTCTGATTCTGATTCTGATTCTGATTCTGATTCTGATTCTGATTCTGATTCTGATTCTGATTCTGATTCTGATTCTGATTCTGATTCTGATTCTGATTCTGATTCTGATTCTGATTCTGATTCTGATTCTGATTCTGATTCTGATTCTGATTCTGATTCTGATTCTGATTCTGATTCTGATTCTGATTCTGATTCTGATTCTGATTCTGATTCTGATTCTGATTCTGATTCTGATTCTGATTCTGATTCTGATTCTGATTCTGATTCTGATTCTGATTCTGATTCTGATTCTGATTCTGATTCTGATTCTGATTCTGATTCTGATTCTGATTCTGATTCTGATTCTGATTCTGATTCTGATTCTGATTCTGATTCTGATTCTGATTCTGATTCTGATTCTGATTCTGATTCTGATTCTGATTCTGATTCTGATTCTGATTCTGATTCTGATTCTGATTCTGATTCTGATTCTGATTCTGATTCTGATTCTGATTCTGATTCTGATTCTGATTCTGATTCTGATTCTGATTCTGATTCTGATTCTGATTCTGATTCTGATTCTGATTCTGATTCTGATTCTGATTCTGATTCTGATTCTGATTCTGATTCTGATTCTGATTCTGATTCTGATTCTGATTCTGATTCTGATTCTGATTCTGATTCTGATTCTGATTCTGATTCTGATTCTGATTCTGATTCTGATTCTGATTCTGATTCTGATTCTGATTCTGATTCTGATTCTGATTCTGATTCTGATTCTGATTCTGATTCTGATTCTGATTCTGATTCTGATTCTGATTCTGATTCTGATTCTGATTCTGATTCTGTTTCTGATTCTGATTCTGATTCTGATTCTGATTCTGATTCTGATTCTGATTCTGATTCTGATTCTGATTCTGATTCTGATTCTGATTCTGATTCTGATTCTGATTCTGATTCTGATTCTGATTCTGATTCTGATTCTGATTCTGATTCTGATTCTGATTCTGATTCTGATTCTGATTCTGATTCTGATTCTGATTCTGATTCTGATTCTGATTCTGATTCTGATTCTGATTCTGATTCTGATTCTGATTCTGATTCTGATTCTGATTCTGATTCTGATTCTGATTCTGATTCTGATTCTGATTCTGATTCTGATTCTGATTCTGATTCTGATTCTGATTCTGATTCTGATTCTGATTCTGATTCTGATTCTGATTCTGATTCTGATTCTGATTCTGATTCTGATTATGGCTCAGATTCTGATTCTGATTATTAATCAGGATTCTTATTATTACTCTTACTCTTACTCTTACTCTTACTCTTACTCTTACTCTTACTCTTACTCTTACTCTTACTCTTACTCTTACTCTTACTCTTACTCTTACTCTTACTCTTACACCCTTAAATTAAACAACACAGCGCACGAGTAACTTTCACGCAGCGAGCAAAAATACAAAGGATCAACACAAATCTTTTTTTTTTTTTTTTTTATGTCTTTATTTATGAGATTTTCAGCCCGAGGCTGGTTCATCTCAGCAACACAAATCTGTGTACAACTGGATCAACACAAAAAATGTGCTGATCCGGTGTTACACAAATCTGCGTGAAAATTCTTTTGTCTTTTCGGTCGCTGCGTGAAAGTTACTCGTTGCTCTATGTACATCGAGTTTTGCGTGTACTCTTACTTTTACTCTTACTCTTACTCTTACTCTTACTCTTACTCTTACTCTTACTCTTACTCTTACTCTTACTCTTACTCTTACTCTTACTCTTACTCTTACTCTTACTCTTACTCTTACTCTTACTCTTACTCTTACTCTTACTCTTACTCTTACTCTTACTCTTACTCTTACTCTTACTCTTACTCTTACTCTTACTCTTATTTTTAACCGCGAATTAAAAATTGGACCCGAGAAGTAGAAGTTCAGCACAAGGCATGGTGAAGTTTTCCTATACTCGATTGTCGAAACAAACTTAAATACGGAGAATTGAAAATTCTGGAAGTTTCTTGAAATTTTAGCCGAAACAGCGTCACTGGTTATTCTGATCTGCGAGCCCCAAGCGAAACATAACAGTAGAGGGCGTTCAATTTATAAAAGCGTCAGCAAATTTACTGGCTGCATGGCTCAAAACAACACTCGTCCGTAGAGCTATGCTTTTCCAGATGAAAATCTGCCAATCTACCAGGAATTCCCTCAATATTTTAAGCTACCCTGAAGCAGTTCCGTCAGGAAGATAATTCAAGGAAATACTTGAGAAAGTTTCTTTAGAGATTCCCCTGATTTTCATCTCGAAGTCCTCTTAGAATTTTCTTACATATTTTTTAAAGCTCCGTCAGGGGTTTCTCTTGGGGTTCATTTAGAAATTCCTTGAGATTTTTTTCAATGACTCCTCCAAGAATTCCATCGGGGTTTGATTCAAGAAGTTCTTCAGACATTTTTTTAGCGATTTATCTAGAAATTTCATCAGCGATTCCTGCAGCAGTTTCTTCAGGACTTCGTTCAGAAAATGTGTCCAGGAATTCGTTTTCCTAGAATTGGTTATGGGATTTTCCTCGGAATCCCTTGTGAAAATTATTCATAAACTCCCTTATGGATTCCTCCAGAATCTTCGTCAGTGATTTATCTAGGGATTCTTCGGGAATTCCTCTAAGTATTTATTCTTGAATTCCTCCAGGATTTGCTTCAGGGATTTCCTGCAAATTTTCAAGCAATTTCTCTTGTAATTGTAATTCTTTAATTTCTTCAGGGATTTCTCCAGGATCTGCTTCATAGATCTCCCAAGAATTCCTCACGAAGTTCTTAGATGTATTGCACCTGGAGTTCCTTTAGGATTTCTTTTCTAGAATTTCTTGAGGGATACTTCTTCCTTCAGTGATTTCTTTAGGAGTATTTTCAACGATTTATCTAGGAAGTGCTACACGTATTTCTTCTTGAAATCCTTCAGGAAATTTTCCTTGAATTCTGAAAGACACTGCTCCTGAAATATCTTACAAATTTCTCCTGTAATTACTGGATCATTTTTTTCAGTAACTTTTGCGGAGATTCCTTCAAAAACTACTTCAGAGATTTCTCCTAGAACACTTCCAGAGATTCATCGATGATTCTACCAGGCATTTCATCAGCAATTCCTTCAGAAATCGCAGGAGAGATTTCAGCAG
Organism: Aedes albopictus; assembly: GCF_035046485.1. Taxonomy (NCBI): domain Eukaryota; kingdom Metazoa; phylum Arthropoda; class Insecta; order Diptera; family Culicidae; genus Aedes; species Aedes albopictus. The sequence continues at coordinate 121,601,724 of NC_085138.1, forward strand.
GAAAGAACAAGAGCCACACATCAACATTCTCGTGCTCATCATTCTAGAAAGAAAAGAGAAAGCAGCGCAACGGCAACCAGTTCGATATAGTACAATTAAAATAGTTTACATTTAGGCGCTGTACAAAATGTAAGTGCAGCCGCCAATTGGAATCGCTTACGCAGTGCCCTAGTGGACAACAAAGCTGTAAATTAGGTTAAGTGATTGAAGAATAAAAAAAAAATCGAAATTTGTATGGAGCGTAGACTTTGACCAGACCCCCTCCTTCTCAGAGTCTACGTTGTTTATGGACAGGCCCTTAAATGCTTCGTCAGGTGTTTCTACTGGAGTTCATTTATAAATTCCTCATTCCTTACCGAGTGCTTGAACGAGTCGGTCGACAAGCTCCCGGTCTCCACACGCGGCATTCGTTTGCAGTTGTCAATAATTTAGTGATCTTTTCCCCCACCGCACGCGTGGGTTTTTGATCGGTTTCGGTATTAATTAAGCCCAATTAATAGTGCAAAGAAGTGCCATAGGTGTGCGCGCTTAGTGAAGGAAGCGAACTAGATTGACTAAGTCAATTAGTATCGTGCCACAGACTCTATTTAATTCGACACCAAAACAAATCAACGGTGATCGAACCATTCCCGCATCAACAGCAGCAAAACGGTAGCAGACAGCTCAGCTTGTTTGCTACCTACGGTGTGGACGGCTTGCTGCGGTAGCTTCAACGTGTATTGAACGGCTAAGTAGCACTTTTTATTACCTATTCATCCCCACAATTGTGTTGAATTTGTTTTGCTTCTCCGAATCAAAGTCGGTTCAAGGTTGTTTAGGCATAATTTCTGTCTCTCTCCCGATGTGAGTTTTTTTTTGACTCATAGGGCACATCAGAATTAGTATTGTAATCGGATAAAAATATTTTCGCTTTTTCCCCTTGATTTTTTTTTTCTCTCTTTTATTTCCACTTGTTTTTTTTTTGTTCTTTGCTTGTTTATTCGGCGACAGTGTGCGTCAGAACAACATCCGTTTTCGAATAAAATTACAAAGATTTTCGACTGATACATTGACGTTTCATTCTTCCGCGGTTGAGTTTTTCCCGCATGGACGGTTCAAATGGAGGCGAAACGCCTCCTAATGATATCATTGCTCGAACGCGGTTTTATCAGCCGTCTTCGCCTGGGCCTTGGGTTGTCTATTTCCGGCGCAAATGCAAACCATTGAATATGCTCTCGATTTCTCGAGAGCTGACGCGTAAGTATCCTGGGACCGTTATTCACCAAGTGAAAGCATCCAAGCTGCGTGTTACCGCACCTAGCTACAAAGCAGCAAATGAAATTGCTCAACACGAAGCGTTTAATGTTGAATACGCGGTCTATGTGCCAGCACGAGAAGTGGAGGTGGAGGGGAAGATCCTTGACGAAATGCTGACATGTGAGGACATCAAGACCGGCTTTGGTCGATTCAAAAATAGGTCAATTCCTGATGTGGCTATCCTAGACTGTAAACGCTTATCTAAGGTTTCCATGGAAGGAAATAAAAAGGTGTACTCGCCTTCAGCGTTTTTTCGAGTGACTTTTCCAGGTTCCGTCCTCCCAGAATTTGTTGTAATTGATGGTGGTTTTTACCCAGTGCATCTTTTTAGGCCGAAGGTTTTTAATTGTACCAAATGCAAGCAGTTTGGTCACAGTGATAGCTTTTGCGACAACAAGCCCCGTTGTGGCAAATGCAACCAAGCTCATTTGGAGGACTCTTGCACACAGGAAGCGGAAAAATGTAGCTACTGTGGCGGAGATCCACACGACTTGCAAGTTTGCCCGGCTTACAAAAGACGCATTCGAAATGAGAGTCGCTCTATCATAAAGCGCTCCAAACAGACATATGCGGAGATGGTGAAATCTTTTAAAACACCAGATTCCGTGTCTGAATCAGCTGTCCCAGTTGAAAATCCCTATCAGGAGTTGTCTTCCGATGATCAGGACGATGGCGAAACTGATGAGGGTGGATCTCTTTCGGAGGTACACGCACCTGGAAAAAGGAAGTCATCATCTTCCCCGGGATTGCGCCGAAAGGTCTTTTTAAAGTCTTCCCTCAAAAGTTTGCCTAATGTTAAAGGAGACGGGGTAAACTTAAAAACTCCGAAGAATCAGGTTCCTTCAGCTTCAGATCCATGTTGTAGCAAGAACCTGTCACCCCCGTCTCCGCCTGTTAAATACACTTCAAAGAGAAATAATCGACAAGGTAGCAAGAAAAAAGCTACCAAAGTTCCTCGCAGTTCAAACAAGCCTCCTAGACCCAAGCGAGGACTGTTTACTTTTAGGGTTCTCGTGGATCGCTTATATGATGCCCTCAGCCTTCCAGAAACATTTAGAGGCATTATTGATATGTTTATACCTACAGTAGAAGAATATCTTCGGAATCTGACACAATCATGGCCCCTCCTTGCTGCGATCATATCTTTCGATGGATAATTCATCAAGTGAGGTACAAGATATGATCACTGTGCTACAGTGGAACTGTCATAGTCTAAAACCTATATTAGACCTGTTTAAGTTTTTGATTCACAACTCTGATTGTGATATATTTGCCCTTTGTGAAACATGGCTTTCTTCTGAAGATGAACTCAACTTACACGATTTTAACATTATACGCCAGGATAGAGATGACCATTATGGGGGAGTTCTTTTGGGGATCAAAAAGACTTACTCATTTTATAGAATTCCAATCGCGACTCATCCTGGCGTAGAAATCGTCGCTTGCCAAATAAACGTAAAGGGTAAAGAACTTTGCGTAGCTTCCGTTTACATTCCTCCAAGAATTTCAATTAACCGCCGTCATCTTTGGAATGCGGTTTCTGCACTATCACATCCAGTTTTAATTCTGGGTGATATGAACGCGCATGGTACAGGGTGGGGCGAACTATATGACGATAATAGAGCGGCCGTTTTCTATGATTTGTGCGACGATTTCAATTTGAACATTTTAAATACAGGTGAAGTGACACGTATTGCATCTGACGGCAAAGAAAGTCGTCTCGACCTATCACTGGGGTCAAGTTCACTATCATTCGATTGCTTGTGGAAGGTAATCGAGGATCCTCATGGTAGTGATCACTTACCCATTATAACCACCATAAAGCATAATAGTGAAAGGTCAGACCATCCAATTCAGGTTCCTTTTGACCTCACAAGGAATATCGATTGGCAAAAGTATGCAGAAGCGGTATCTTTTGGCATCGAATCATTCAATACCCTCCCACCTTTGGATGAGTATCGATTCCTGTCTGAACTGATATATAAGAGTGCATTAGAATCACAAATACGACGTGTTACAAGTGCAACCTTCAAAAGAAGACCAGCCACACTAGGTTGGGATGATGATTGCACCCAGTTGTATCTTAAAAAATCTGATGCTTTCAAAACTTTTCGTAGGCACGGTACCTCAGATCTTTATCAAGAGTACGCAAAGCTCGAAAGACAGCTGAGAAACCTGCTGAAAGCGAAGAAGCGTAGTTATTGGCGACACTTCATTGAGGGTCTCTCAAGAGAAACTTCAATGACAACGCTTTGGAGAGTGGCTCGCAACATGCGAAACCGCTCTTCTTCTAATGAGAGTGACGAATACTCCAACCGTTGGATATTCAGCTTCGCGAAAAAGGTCTGCCCAGACTCAGTCCCAGCACAACCGATTTCTTGGGAAACATCCTCAAGAGACGGTTCTCTGGACAGACCCTTCACTATGCTGGAACTTTCTATGGCTCTTCTTTCATCAAACAATTCCGCTCCGGGACGCGATATGATCAAGTTCAATCTTCTTAAGAATCTCCCAGATATCGCGAAAAGACGATTACTAGACCTGTTCAACTCATTCATGGAGAACAACATTGTTCCGCCAGAATGGAGACAGGTCAAAGTAATAGCTATTCAAAAGCCTGGTAAACCAGCGTCTGATTATAATTCATACCGCCCAATTGCTATGTTATCATGTTTAAGGAAATTGTTGGAAAAAATGATCCTATCACGACTCGATCATTGGGTCGAATCGAATAACTTGCTTTCAAATACACAGTTCGAGTTTCGCAAGGCCAAAGGAACAAACGATTGTCTAGCGTTGCTTTCAACAGATATTCAACTGGCCTTTGCGGAAAAGGAGCAACTGGCTTCAGTTTTCTTGGATATTAAGGGCGCCTTTGATTCAGTTTCCATAGGAATATTGTCAGAAAAACTGCACAATAGTGGACTTCCAGGAATTTTAAATAATTTCTTGTATAATTTGTTGTCAGAAAAACATATGAGTTTCAATCTCGGACAACTGACAACTTCCAGAATTAGTTACATGGGCTTACCCCAAGGCTCATGTTTAAGTCCCTTGCTTTATAATTTTTACGTGAAAGACATTGATAGTTGCTTGGAAGGACAATGCACGCTAAGACAACTTGCAGATGATGCTGTGGTTTCTCTAAAAGGCCCACATGCAGAAATGTTGCAAAGACTATTGCAAAATTCTCTAAATAATCTGTCAATCTGGGCAAGAGATTTAGGGATCGAGTTTGCTCCGCAAAAAACTCAATTGGTTGTGTTTTCTAGAAAGCGGAACCCAGCCCAACTGAAACTCAATCTTTTGGGAATAGAAATCGACCAGTCTTTGACTTCGAAATACCTTGGGGTCTGGTTTGATTCAAAAGGCACTTGGGGTACCCAAATCAAGTATTTGGTGCAAAAATGTCAACAAAGGATCAATTTTCTACGCACAATTACCGGAACATGGTGGGGTGCTCACCCGGAAGACCTCATAAAACTTTACAAAACGACTATTCTCTCTGTTATTGAGTATGGCTCTTTCTGCTTCCACTCAGCAGCAAACTGCCACCTAATAAAGTTGGAACGAATTCAATACCGTTGTTTGCGTATTGCTCTCGGCTGTATGCACTCAACGCATAATGCGAGCCTTGAGGTCCTGGCAGGGGTGAAACCTCTCCAGAACCGATTCTGGGAGCTCTCGCTAAGGTTACTTATCAAGTGTGGAGTGAGCAACACACTTGTCATTGAAAACTTCGAAGAAATGCTCAGTCTGAACACTCAATCAAAATTCATGAGAATCTATCTGTTCTACATGTCATCTGACATAAGCCTACCAAGTTATTATCCTCCCCGTGTACACTTCACTAATGACAGTTCCTCTGTTAAATACGATCTGTCCATGAAACAAGCTATTCATGGAATACCAGATCAACTTCGATGTATATCTATTCCTCGCATTTTTAACGAAAAGTACCAAAATGTCAATTCCTGTAAGAGATTCTTCACTGATGGGTCTCGCATAAATGGATCCACTGGTTTCGGTGCTTTCAATGAAAATTTCACCGCCTTCCGCAAACTTCAGGAACCTTGTTCGGTTTATGTTGCTGAGCTGGCAGCAATCAACTTCGCTTTGGGGATGATTTCCAACATGCCCGTAGACCATTTCTTCATCTACTCGGATAGCCTTAGTTCGACTGAGGCACTCCGGTCGATGAAACCTGTAAAACATTCATCTTACTTTCTTACAAAAATAAGGGAGCAGATGGGTGCACTGGTCGAAAGATCATACAAGATTACCTTTGTATGGGTCCCCTCACATTGCTCAATTTATGGCAATGAGAAGGCGGACTCTCTCGCAAAGGTGGGCGCACAGGAAGGTGAGATCTATGATAGAAGAATTTCACATGATGAATTTTTCCATTTTGTTCGCCAGAGTTCTCTTCAAAGTTGGCAAAATGATTGGCGAGATGGCCAGCTGGGACGGTGGTTACATTCCATTATTCCTAATGTTTCTTTGCGAGTGTGGTGGTATGGTCTGGATGTAAGTCGCAATTTCATTCGCGTGATGTCAAGACTTATGTCCAACCATTACTCGCTAGACGCGCATTTACACAGGATTAACCTCGCGTTGAGCAATGTTTGTACTAAGTGCGGTTCCGGTTATGATGACATCGACCACGTAGTTTGGCAATGCCCGGATAATGACGCCTCCAGAGCGCTACTATTGGATACCCTTGAGGCCCGAGGTAGACAACCCTTTGTTCTTGTGAGAGATGTGTTGGGGACCCGCGATGTCACATACATGGGATGTATTTTCGACTTTCTTCGCTCTGCTGGTATAAAAGTTTAATTTGCTTGTGTTTTCTTCTCCAGTTTTTTTTTCTCTGTTTTGTCCTCTTTGTGTTACCAAGCTGCTCCTGGCCATCCGGAAGACCAAGTCCCACAACAAGTCGGTACCAACACCACAAGGCACCGAATACGCTAGCAAGATGCGATTCACCCCCGGATGAGCAGCAGTAAAACCTTTGGCCCAATCCTTACCCTGTCCTTCCCTCAATATGTGACCTTCTAACCTCGAGCTGCCACGAGTACCCTGGCTTCCACCCATTACTAACAGATATCATTAAAAAGTTATTACTCTGTATAATGTATACTATTAAGTACAAAGAAAGATCCTCGGTTCCGTAAAGCGTTATACGCGATTGAGCCCCAAATAAATGAACTAGATAAAAAAAAAAAAAAAAAATTATAAATTCCTCCACAAGTTCATTAGGAATTCCATCAGGGGTTTATTCAAGTAGTTTTTCAGGGGTTCCTCGAGACATTTTTAGAGCAATTCCACCATGAATTTCTCCAGGAATTCCTTCAGAGGTTTGCCCTGAAATGCTTCCAAGAATTTTTCTTGGTGTTCCTTAAAGAATTTCTTCTGGAATTCTCTGAGGGATTTCTCAAGAAACTCCATCAGCAATTTCTGCAGCAACTTCTTTAAGGATTTCTCCCAGAATTCTTTGTGAGAATTTTTCTGGAATTCCTATATAAACTCCTTCATGGATTCCTCCAGGAACTCCTTCAGTATTTTGTGCAGGAGTTTCTTCTAGATTTTTGCGGGACTATCTCAGAAATTTCTTCAGGGATTTTCTTGGAACTATTTGAAGAATTTCTCCTGGAATTTTTGCAGAGATTTCTTCAGAAAGTACCACATAATTACTCTAATTCCTTCAATGATTTCTCCAATAACTCCTTCAGGAATTGTTCCAGTAACTCCTTCATGCATTTTTGCACGGGCCTGAGGAACTCCTTCTGGAATTTTTTGAGGGGTTTTCAAAGAATTCTCCAGAAATTATTTGGAGTATTTCAACTGGAGTTCCTTGAGGATTTTGTTACGGAATTTCTTGAGGGACTCTTGAGGGAGAAATTCCTTCAGAGATTTCTCCAGGAGTTTCTTCAAGCGTTCATCAGGAAGTACTTCAGAGATTTCTCCAAGATGTTATTTTTTCAGAAATTCCTTCAGGAACATTTTCCTGATATCCTTCATAGATATGTTTCTGAAATTCTTAGAGAGATTTCTCCTGCAGTTTCTGGGGAGATTTTTTCTGTAATTGCTAGAGAGATTTTTTTAAGAACTCCATCAGGGGTTCCCCCAGGAACTCCTTCGGGGATTTTTTCAGGAATTTCTCCTGAAATTACTGAAGGAAGAGATTTGTTAGAGTTTTCATTGAATTATTTTTCCTGGTACTTTTCCGGAGATTTCGTTTGCAATTCCTTCAGGAATCTTCCACGAATCCCGCGAAGGCTTATTTCAGGAGTTTCTTCATTGATTCATCTAGGGAGTACGTCATGGACTTCTCCAGGGATTTCTCCGAGAATCTCTCCTCGAAAGCTTTCAAAACCTTCTTCAGGAATCCGTCTAGAAAATCCGACAGGAGTTCCTTCAAGATTTCCCCTAGATGTTTGAGGGATTCCTCCATGAAAACCTTCAGAAATTTTCCCTGGTATTCCTTGAGGAATTTCTTCTGAAATTGTTGAAGAGATTTTTCTAGGGACTCCTCCGGAAACGCCTTCTGGGATTCCTATAGGAACTCTTCCAGGGATTCCTCCAGGAAATTCATCATAAAATTCATAAGCAATTTCTTCAGGATTTCATTCATGGGTTTCTTCTAGGATTCCTTTGGAAAAAAACCGTTAGAGGTTTCTCCTGAAGTTTTTTTTTTTTTTTTTTAAGACACGGGCACGTTCAATGCTTCCAGTGAGCTCTATTCGCTCTTTGAAGGTAGCACGACACTAGACAATGGACTAGCATGCAACGCCCAGTGGCACAGCCGAAAACTTTTCCTGACAGCTGCGGCGGGAATAGAACCCGCGTTCCTTAGCACGATGCGACTAAGTTTACTTCTCCATTTAGATGTTTCTTCACTTCCTACAGAAATACCTTTGAAGAAATTTCTCTTGGAAATGTTGGAGAGATTTCTCCTGTAATTGCTTCAGATTTTGCCAGGAACTCCTTCAGGGATTTCTCAGAAAACTCATTCCCAGGAATTCCTTCTGAAGTTCCTTCAGAGGGTATTCTTCCAGGAGTTTTTGCAGCGGATCCTCGTGAAGTTTATCCAGCGTCTTCACCAGAAATTTTTCTTCTTTTTTCTTTTTTTGTGATTTCTCTAGGAGCTCCATCAGGGATTTCTCTTGGAGTTCCTTCTGTGATTCCCCCAGGAGTTCCTTATGTGGTTTCTTCTGAATTTCCTTCAGTGTATTTCCAAGAGTATATCCAAGGATTGCCTCAGGAACTCTTTCAGAGATTCTTTCAGGAGTTTGTGCATGAATTCATCCAAGGATACCTGCAAGGATTTCTCCTCGAGTACACTCAGGGATTCCTCTAAAATTTACAAAGAGATTTACTACGGTATTTTCTTGGGCACACTTCGTAGGCCTTATAAAGTTAGCATTAGCATTAAGCGAGTCGCACAATTTCGTAAGTGGTACAGTCCTAAACCAAAGCACAAAGATTTGGGACTAATCTCTGACTCTTAGACAAGACTGACGCGATCCTCCAATGGTCGAGCACTGTCCTGGCCACGTCCTTGCGACTGCTGAGGGATGGGAAAGGATGGTTAGTTTTGAACATCTATGAAAAATGTAGACAGCTCTACGATATCTCAGGCCTAGGTGTCAAGGGAATTTGGGGTTTGTTAGTGGAAGGGTTAACTCCAAAGGATACGCTTGGTCAACTTTCAGGCACACCATTGTTAGACTGCTTCGAATCAGTTGCCTGCCCAATTTATCCTAATTTCCTCGTCATCTTGATGGCATTTGGTTGAATCACTCTGTAGGCCTTGTAAAGTTTGTCATAAAACTCATCGTTCAAATTATGGGACTTATCATTCGTTGGCGCATAGATGCTGATTAGGCTTGATTATAGACTGACCCGAGGCAGCATGAGGTAGGAACTTGTGAGGACCAGAGCTATGGTGGGCACTCCTTTCCTTTTTTCGACCCACCATTTTGAAGCCGTTGCAATCCTTGCAATACTTGAACGAGATGCAAATAAAGATTTTATGTTACCTACTTAATATTGTTAATTAAGAGATTCGACTGGTCGCTTTACTGGATTGACTTCATTCTAGGAAGATGTCGGCTTTCAGTCAAAGAGAAGCGTTGATTTTCTTATCTCATCGCCAATGTTTCGATCCAGATGTTGGGATCTTCTTCGGGGCTCAAAATTTATTATTTTTGAATTGGCGATTAGATAAGAAAATCAGCGCTTATCTTTGTCTGAATGCCGGAATATCTCGGAAAATAATAAAAATATTATTGCACAATTATTGTATACAAAATTTTGATGATCTATGCACTAAGTATTCACTTCGACTGCAAACTACTGCGCGACCCGATTGAAAATCTAAATTCACCGCCTATTTCCTTCCGCGACGAGGCACAGCAATGGAATTGGTAATGAAATTTGAATATTTGCTCATAGTTGTGTTTATCCTAGAAGTGCAGCCTACCGTCGTTGCGTCGTCATCGTCGTTAGTAGATCGAACGGTTTTGGCTTTGGTGGTTCATAGTGCGACAATCGCATCAAATGCATGTGTGCGCTTTGGTTGCATTGTGATTCCAGAGTGGCACCGCGAAAGGTGGACATTTTCAGTGGATGTCGGTCATGGTTGCAGCAGTTGGTTTCATGAAATAAATATTTAAAATGCTTTGGGAATACATCTGTACAGTGAGTGAGAATGCGTTTTATTGTGCGTGGATATTCTTGACCATGATAAGGGTGACGGGTTCGATTCCCAGGCGGTCCACGAACTTTTCATAAAGGAAATGTCGTTGACTTACCTGGGCATAGAAAACCTGCCAGCCACCCTAAGTAACATTTTGCTGGCGAATTAGTTTTGTTAAGATTTTGACAACCGTCATAAAACCTCATACATTTTATTTTAGTTTTATGATGGTTTTAATAACCTCTTTTAGTCTAATTGATTGGAAAAAAATATTTGGGACACGACATACATATGCAAATTGGTCGTTGGCAGATGAAGCTCTAAATTAATACCTACTGTGTTAATGCTTATAGAACACTAAGCTGAGGAGCAGGCTTCGTATCAGTAGGTACGTTACGAAAAGAAGAAGAAGATTAAGAAGCAGAATGATTCAAAAGAAAGGTTCAGATTTACACTGTGTTCCAAATACTCAATCTGAACAGCTACGATAAACCCAAGTAACAGAACTCGCTGAATAACAGTTTCTTAAGCCAAAGTTTGCTTTATAGTAGGAAGTTTGTTCCTCTCTTGTACAGCAAAAACGTTAGTAGAAGTTGATAGTTGACGTTTTTAATCTGGGATCTTAATTTAACTTCTTTTTGTGAAAGGTGCAATTTCTCACACAAACAACATCTTTACCACATCGCTTCTCCTAAAAGTGTATCAACCCCTGCTCTTCACCCTAAAGACTGGTAAAATGCGCAGCTAAAATATGCACCACTCTATTACTGCCCACCTACAGAAGCTATACGACACACAGCATCAGAAGCACCGACACGACGCATTCCGCACGCTTCCGGACTTAATAAGATTTTCCCCCTCTCGGTAATGCTTTCCGAAAATCTGCAATCCAACCGAGGAGAATCCCTTTATTACGTTCAGTGTATCTACCTTACATCTATCTCTTAACTTAGGCGGACAGATAGACAGGAATCAGGCCATCCAGATGTACGGAATGGGTCTCCCGAGTCTCGACGACGCCAACAACGACGACGGTGATGCTCATCCCGAACTGCAATCGAAATTCGTCATGGTAACTCCATTTCATTCCTACGGAATTCTATGGCAACCACTACTGACTGACTGGATTCAGAAGACAGGTGCTCGATTTCAGTTGGGGTGGACGATTTAATAAGACATTCTAAGGTTACGAAAACAACATGGAATGTACATAACAAAGGTTTGTAAAGTACAAAATTCAGTTATTTCTCCGTGGTGTGTTTTTGACGTTATTTTATTGAATGGAATATCAAAAATCAGGTGCGATTTTTTGAGTGAATAAGGTGGAAATTAGAACAAGATAATATTACAGAAACTTATTGTAACTTGAGCACTCATATATTTTCCATCAAGTAGATTACGTTTCTCTGAAGAATGTTTATCAATTTGGGTAATATAAAAAACTTGTTATAATTTCATTACTAAGACGTCGTTATACATTGAGTATCGTTTACCTTACTAAGCATATAAGCTCCAATTTTCACCATATTAAAAACAAAAGAATGGACAACTGTTGCCTCCTTTTTTGTTAGAAGTGAACACGAAGTTAAACAACGACAATGTCCTCAAACAGACCTTGTTGAGGCTGCCTAAGTCAACGATGATGGCCACTCAGGACTATGACACATTGATACACTCATGGCAACTGCGGCGACGAAGGTGGAGCGGAAGCGGAAGAAGAAGAAAAATCCGCAGGCAGAGGTTGCTAGGGACGCCAAACCGCGACGGCGTAATAGAGCAGGTGCCAAGCGCGACAAAGACGGCGCTCGTCATCAAGACGGAAAAGTCTAAGTACCTACTCAGACGTCTTGAAGGCGATGCGGAGCGACGCCAAGCTCGACGATCTCGGAGCCGACGTGCGCAGTATTAGACGTACTCGTACGGGAGAGATGATTATCGAGCTAAAGCGCGACAAGGAGCGAAAGGGCGACGCATACAAACTGTTGGCGGAAGAAGTCCTGGGCGAAGGTGTGGAGGTGAGGGCTCTGACGGCGGAGGCGATTCTGAAGGTGAGGAACCTGAACGAGTCAACAGACGCCAAGGATCTCGTCATGGCACTGCGGCAACAGTGCGAGGTAGAGGTGGCCGCTGCAGCCATTCGGCTACGGAAGGGCCCGGCAGGGACGCAGGTAGCCTTGGTTCAGGAGTCCGTTAAGATAGGACGGATTTCGCGCCAACTCGAACAAATGTTGGCAGCACCCTCTCAGATTACAACGAAACTTTCTTGGTGTGTAGACCTTGCCCAGATAAGCCACTTTGCATACTCATTTTTCTAATTTTTTTTTCTCGACTGACTTTTGAAAAGGGCTAAACTTTTTTTTATGGATTTTTTAAAAATGTTTTTAATCAAAAAATGACTACTCCTACAAAAAAGTGTTGTATGGGTGATTATCACAAAATAAGTCAAATTTTAAGAAAAAATACTGAAAAAAATCCAAAATGAGCCCTACACTGAAAAAAAAATCATTTCTAAAAATTCAAAGTTGATTTAAAAAAAAACACCATTTTTGATTTTGATAAAATTTTGTCTCAAGACAGGTTATTATGTTCCCTACCAACCGTCCATACATCACAAGATGGGCACTTTTAAGGAAAAAAAGTTTTTCTAACAAAAACTGTTTCTTGTTCGAATGATTTTTTTTTTCAGTGTATTTTGTTATCAACAATAAAACCAGTGAAGACCATAACAATCCCAGAATCCAATGAAACTCAATTTTCTAGGAGATTTTGTGTTATTTATTCAATCATTTGGAAGGGTTTTCGTATACATAAAAAACTTCAAAATATTACAAATGTATTTTCTTAGGAAATGTAATGTTTGATCGCATTATGTATTGAAGTGCACTTTTAAATATACAATTATTTATAATTATGAATTTTTCAAATATATATATATGTGTCTTAGAGCCAATTTCAAACATGTTCTTTTCTATTTTTTTCCGATCATACTAAATATTTTTGGTTCATCTTCTGAATTAGAATACCTGTTTGCCTTTACTTTGTCGCCAGGAATACGCAAAAAACTATGGAATTTCTGAGTGCCTGGTATTGTTTTGGCGTTATTATATATTTCTTCGAGATCTTCTGACATTTTAATGTACTGTTCAGTGGATACGTAACAGAAATTTAATTTAGTTATATTTTTATCTGTCTGTACAACTGCCCAGTTATATAACTCTCGTGGAGTTGTTATGGTATTTCCATAATCTCGAGCAAGACTTGCTCTCTTTGCCATTCGCAAGTCTACATCCTAGGAATATGGAATACCGGAGACTCAAACTATTGCGAACCTGCGCGGCACCTGTCTACGAACTTGGCGACGGATGCAGCGAGCATTTGCTGAAGAGGTGCTAAATGAGTGACGGGAGGTGTTTGCGGTTGCCAAAGTCATATTCCAGACCGAGATAAGAGTAAGCAGGAAGGCTTGTCATGAGGGTGTCAGTCAGAGTCAGAGATGCCAGATATACAGATTTTTCTGTATTATACAGATTTTTAGAGGTTGATACAGACAGAATACAGAGTACAGAAAAAATACAGATTTCATGATCTTGATACAGATTTTTCCTCATTTTTTTTTCCTCATACATTCATGCATGATAGAAAATAAAGTAATAAAAATTATTGAGAGTACAAACCTATTAAATTATCTATATTTTTCACATTTGACCTCAATTTTCAATCGTTTCATTACAGGAAATTTTTCTTTAGAATTGAATTTAATAAAACAAATATTACGAAACATAAAACGTCCTAGATATGTAATAAGCATACGTTATGGGTGTTTTTTTTTTATGTTTACATCACGTTGAAATCTTAATCTTGTAATATAAAACTTTTTAACCTTCGCCCAAAATGAAGTTTTTTAGCAAATTTTCAAAGATTATGTTATTATAAGGAAAATCGAATAAACTATATCTTTGCTGATTCTTTTTTATGTGTATTGTTGTTTACTTTACAATTTGCGAAAGTCGCGAGTTTCCAGACCTGGTTTTCTTTATGCTTTTCATTCTTATATGTTGAATGAAAATAATGAGAAAACTCACAAATAGTGTTTTCGTTGAAAATTGAAAATAATGTCAGTTTTTTTTTAAATAATAATATCAAATCGAACCTGAGAAGAAATAGGCAATCCACACCTTTTCAAACAACTATAAAATTGTGTTGAAGATAAAAAATCGATAGAGATTTTGGAAACTACAGAGTACGAATACAACCTGCAAAAATATGATGCATCGAATGTATCAAAAGGAACACTTCATATGTGATGAAAATATTTGAACATTCTCAACGTTACCTTGCAGATGAAAAGAAAAGAATTGCGAACGCGAATTGAACTCAGGTCCTTTGGGTGTGAATATCACGCCCTAGCATTTTTGCTCATCTTAGCTTGTTGAAGCACAGAGAAGGCGGCATGAGAGGGTTTTTTTCTAATTTCGGTAAAAGGCGGAGAGACATTTAGTGTATGGAACACCGATAATGGGAAGGGTTTTTTTTAAAGAAATTCTTGCAGGAATTCCTTGAGAAATTTTTAGAGGGCATTCTCAAGATATTTTTTTTTTTTTTATCTAGTTCGTTTATTTGGGGCTCAATCGCGTATAACGCTTTACGGAGCCGAGGATCTTTCTTTGTACTTAATAGTATACATTATACAGAGTAATAACTTTTTAATGATATCTGTTAGTAATGGGTGGAAGCCAGGGTACTCGTGGCAGCTCGAGGTTAGAAGGTCACATATTGAGGGAAGGACAGGGTAAGGATTGGGCCAAAGGTTTTACTGCTGCTCATCCGGGGGTGAATCGCATCTTGCTAGCGTATTCGGTGCCTTGTGGTGTTGGTACCGACTTGTTGTGGGACTTGGTCTTCCGGATGGCCAGGAGCAGCTTGGTAACACAAAGAGGACAAAACAGAGAAAAAAAACTGGAGAAGAAAACACAAGCAAATTAAACTTTTATACCAGCAGAGCGAAGAAAGTCGAAAATACATCCCATGTATGTGACATCGCGGGTCCCCAACACATCTCTCACAAGAACAAAGGGTTGTCTACCTCGGGCCTCAAGGGTATCCAATAGTAGCGCTCTGGAGGCGTCATTATCCGGGCATTGCCAAACTACGTGGTCGATGTCATCATAACCGGAACCGCACTTAGTACAAACATTGCTCAACGCGAGGTTAATCCTGTGTAAATGCGCGTCTAGCGAGTAATGGTTGGACATAAGTCTTGACATCACGCGAATGAAATTGCGACTTACATCCAGACCATACCACCACACTCGCAAAGAAACATTAGGAATAATGGAATGTAACCACCGTCCCAGCTGGCCATCTCGCCAATCATTTTGCCAACTTTGAAGAGAACTCTGGCGAACAAAATGGAAAAATTCATCATGTGAAATTCTTCTATCATAGATCTCACCTTCCTGTGCGCCCACCTTTGCGAGAGAGTCCGCCTTCTCATTGCCATAAATTGAGCAATGTGAGGGGACCCATACAAAGGTAATCTTGTATGATCTTTCGACCAGTGCACCCATCTGCTCCCTTATTTTTGTAAGAAAGTAAGATGAATGTTTTACAGGTTTCATCGACCGGAGTGCCTCAGTCGAACTAAGGCTATCCGAGTAGATGAAGAAATGGTCTACGGGCATGTTGGAAATCATCCCCAAAGCGAAGTTGATTGCTGCCAGCTCAGCAACATAAACCGAACAAGGTTCCTGAAGTTTGCGGAAGGCGGTGAAATTTTCATTGAAAACACCGAAACCAGTGGATCCATTTATGCGAGACCCATCAGTGAAGAATCTCTTACAGGAATTGACATTTTGGTACTTTTCGTTAAAAATGCGAGGAATAGATATACATCGAAGTTGATCTGGTATTCCATGAATAGCTTGTTTCATGGACAGATCGTATTTAACAGAGGAACTGTCATTAGTGAAGTGTACACGGGGAGGATAATAACTTGGTAGGCTTATGTCAGATGACATGTAGAACAGATAGATTCTCATGAATTTTGATTGAGTGTTCAGACTGAGCATTTCTTCGAAGTTTTCAATGACAAGTGTGTTGCTCACTCCACACTTGATAAGTAACCTTAGCGAGAGCTCCCAGAATCGGTTCTGGAGAGGTTTCACCCCTGCCAGGACCTCAAGGCTCGCATTATGCGTTGAGTGCATACAGCCGAGAGCAATACGCAAACAACGGTATTGAATTCGTTCCAACTTTATTAGGTGGCAGTTTGCTGCTGAGTGGAAGCAGAAAGAGCCATACTCAATAACAGAGAGAATAGTCGTTTTGTAAAGTTTTATGAGGTCTTCCGGGTGAGCACCCCACCATGTTCCGGTAATTGTGCGTAGAAAATTGATCCTTAGGCCTGTCCAGCTTTTCAAAAATGTTCTCTGATTCTCAAGTCCACCCCCATATTTTGATTGGCATCCTAAAAGAAGTAACTGGTCAAAATTTCAGCCAAATCCATTAAAATTAAGAGGTGCATCAAATCAATTTTGTGTTTTTCGACTATTTTTGAACTTCAAAAAATCATAACTACACTAAAACATGTCAAAACTTAATTCTTTCGGCAGAAATTGAAAGCTATACTTGTCTGCTACAACTTCTCCGAACAACGTGTGCCAATAGAATTGAAGAAAACATGTGTAATTATCACATTTGTAATCAGAAAAACCTTAAAAAGTTGATTTTTTGATAGATTTTGTTCTGGAACACCCTAATATACGTAATAAGTTGGATTTTTCAAAACGGCATCATATTGTCCAATGTTTTTTGGTTATTTGCTTCTCTGGCACTAATGCTGTAGGAGTTGAGCAAAAATTACTAAAATTCGTGAAAGCCAAATGTGGCCTAAAAACTAGCTTTTCGGGTGCAATCACGCTTTGGCGCGCAAAAAGTGGCATCGCGTCAGCACTGATATGATAGCCAACACCTGTCATCGCGCTTGTTTGTTATCACCCGTGGTAGGGGTACCCAAGGCAAACTACTAGGAAGCAAAGCTACTACGTTCAGTACAATTTCAATGATCCTTTGTTGACATTTTTGCACCAAATACTTGATTTGGGTACCCCAAGTGCCTTTTGAATCAAACCAGACCCCAAGGTATTTCGAAGTCAAAGACTGGTCGATTTCTATTCCCAAAAGATTGAGTTTCAGTTGGGCTGGGTTCCGCTTTCTAGAAAACACAACCAATTGAGTTTTTTGCGGAGCAAACTCGATCCCTAAATCTCTTGCCCAGATTGACAGATTATTTAGAGAATTTTGCAATAGTCTTTGCAACATTTCTGCATGTGGGCCTTTTAGAGAAACCACAGCATCATCTGCAAGTTGTCTTAGCGTGCATTGTCCTTCCAAGCAACTATCAATGTCTTTCACGTAAAAATTATAAAGCAAGGGACTTAAACATGAGCCTTGGGGTAAGCCCATGTAACTAATTCTGGAAGTTGTCAGTTGTCCGAGATTGAAACTCATATGTTTTTCTGACAACAAATTATACAAGAAATTATTTAAAATTCCTGGAAGTCCACTATTGTGCAGTTTTTCTGACAATATTCCTATGGAAACTGAATCAAAGGCGCCCTTAATATCCAAGAAAACTGAAGCCAGTTGCTCCTTTTCCGCAAAGGCCAGTTGAATATCTGTTGAAAGCAACGCTAGACAATCGTTTGTTCCTTTGCCCTTGCGAAACCCGAACTGTGTATTCGAAAGCAAGTTATTCGATTCGACCCAATGATCGAGTCGTGATAGGATCATTTTTTCCAACAATTTCCTTAAACATGATAACATAGCAATTGGGCGGTATGAATTATGATCACACGCTTGTTTACCAGGCTTTTGAATAGCTATTACTTTGACCTGTCTCCATTCTGGCGGAACGATGTTGTTCTCCATGAATGAGTTGAACAGGTCCAGTAATCGTCTTTTCGCGATATCTGGGAGATTCTTTAGAAGATTGAACTTGATCATATCGCATCCCGGAGCGGAATTGTTTGATGAAAGAAGAGCCATAGAAAGTTCCAGCATAGTGAAGGGTCTGTCCAGAGAACCGTCTCTTGGGGATGTTTCCCAAGAAATCGGTTGTGCTGGGACTGAGTCTGGGCAGACCTTTTTCGCAAAGCTGAATATCCAACGGTTGGAGTATTCGTCACTCTCATTAGAAGAAGAGCGGTTTCGCATGTTGCGAGCCACTCTCCAAAGCGTTGTCATTGAAGTTTCTCTTGAGAGACCCTCAATGAAGTGTCGCCAATAACTACGCTTCTTCGCTTTCAGCAGGTTTCTCAGCTGTCTTTCGAGCTTTGCGTACTCTTGATAAAGATCTGAGGTACCGTGCCTACGAAAAGTTTTGAAAGCATCAGATTTTTTAAGATACAACTGGGTGCAATCATCATCCCAACCTAGTGTGGCTGGTCTTCTTTTGAAGGTTGCACTTGGAACACGTCGTTTTTGTGATTCTAATGCACTCTTATATATCAGTTCAGACAGGAATCGATACTCATCCAAAGGTGGGAGGGTATTGAATGATTCGATGCCAAAAGATACCGCTTCTGCATACTTTTGCCAATCGATATTCCTTGTGAGGTCAAAAGGAACCTGAATTGGATGGTCTGACCTTTCACTATTATGCTTTATGGTGGTTATAATGGGTAAGTGATCACTACCATGAGGATCCTCGATTACCTTCCACAAGCAATCGAATGATAGTGAGCTTGACCCCAGTGATAGGTCGAGACGACTTTCTTTGCCGTCAGATGCAATACGTGTCACTTCACCTGTATTTAAAATGTTCAAATTGAAATCGTCGCACAAATCATAGAAAATGGCCGCTCTATTATCGTCATATGGTTCGCCCCACCCTGTACCATGCGCGTTCATATCACCCAGAATTAAAACTGGATGTGATAGTGCAGAAACCGCATTCCAAAGATGACGGCGGTTAATTGAAATTCTTGGAGGAATGTAAACGGAAGCTACGCAAAGTTCTTTACCCTTTACGTTTATTTGGCAAGCGACGATTTCTACGCCAGGATGAGTCGCGATTGGAATTCTATAAAATGAGTAAGTCTTTTTGATCCCCAAAAGAACTCACCCATAATGGTCATCTCTATCCTGGCGTATAATGTTAAAATCGTGGAAGTTGAGTTCATCTTCAGAAGAAAGCCATGTTTCACAAAGGGCAAAAATATCACAATCAGAGTTGTGAATCAAAAACTTAAACAGGTCTAATTTAGGTTTTAGACTATGACAGTTCCACTGTAGCACAGTGATCATATCTTGTACCTCACTTGATGAATTATCCATCGAAAGATATGATCGCAGCAAGGAGGGGCCATGATTGTGTCAGATTCCGAAAATATTCTTCTACTGTAGGTATAAACATATCAATAATGCCTCTTAATGTTTCTGGAAGGCTGAGGGCATTATATAAGCGATCCACGAGAACCCTAAAAGTAAACAGTCCTCGCTTGGGTCTAGGAGGCTTGCTTGAACTGCGAGGAACTTTGGTAGCTTTTTTCTTGCTACCTTGTCGATTATTTCTCTTTGAAGTGTATTTAACAGGCGGAGACGGGGGTGACAGGTTCTTGCTACAACATGGAGCTGAAGCTAGAGGAACCTGATTCTTCGGAGTTTTTAAGTTTACCCCGTCTCCTTTATCATTAGGCAAACTTTTGAGGGAAGACTTTAAAAAGACCTTTCGGCGCAATCCCGGGGAAGATGATGACTTCCTTTTTCCAGGTGCGTGTACCTCCGAAAGAGATCCACCCTCATCAGTTTCGCCATCGTCCTGATCATCGGAAGACAACTCCTGATAGGGATTTTCAACTGGGACAGCTGATTCAGACACGGAATCTGGTGTTTTAAAAGATTTCACCATCTCCGCATATGTCTGTTTGGAGCGCTTTATGATAGAGCGACTCTCATTTCGAATGCGTCTTTTGTAAGCCGGGCAAACTTGCAAGTCGTGTGGATCTCCGCCACAGTAGCTACATTTTTCCGCTTCCTGTGTGCAAGAGTCCTCCAAGTGAGCTTGGTTGCATTTGCCACAACGGGGCTTGTTGTCGCAAAAGCTATCACTGTGACCAAACTGCTTGCATTTGGTACAATTAAAAACCTTCGGCCTAAAAAGATGCACTGGGTAAAAACCACCATCAATTACAACAAATTCCGGGAGGACGGAACCTGGAAAAGTCACTCGAAAAAACGCTGAAGGCGAGTACACCTTTTTATTTCCTTCCATGGAAACCTTAGATAAGCGTTTACAGTCTAGGATAGCCACATCAGGAATTGACCTATTTTTGAATCGACCAAAGCCGGTCTTGATGTCCTCACATGTCAGCATTTCGTCGAGGATCTTCCCCTCCACCTCCACTTCTCGTGCTGGCACATAGACCGCGTATTCAACAGTAAACGCTTCGTGTTGAGCAATTTCATTTGCTGCTTTGTAGCTAGGTGCGGTAACACGCAGCTTGGATGCTTTCACTTGGTGAATAACGGTCCCAGGATACTTACGTGTCAGCTCTCGAGAAATCGAAAGCATATTCAATGGTTTGCATTTGCGCCGGAAATAGACAACCCAAGGTCCAGGCGAAGATGGCTGATAAAACCGCGTACGAGCAATGATATCATTAGGAGGCGTTTCGCCTCCAATCGAATCGTCCATGTGGAAACAAATTTATGGAAAATAACTCAAAAGTGCAAAAGAGGAAGAGAAAAACCTTAAGGTATTTACAGTGCACTTTCTTCCTTAGGACGACAACTGTTTGGTTTGTAAACCAAACAATGTTAATAATATATAGAAAAAAAATAAAGCAAAAAAAAAAAAACTTGTACTAATAATATACGAATTCAATTCTTATGTTTATTTTAGCGCACCCTGTAGGATGCAAAAAAAACGGTATTGAAAAAAAAGAAAAAAAGCTAATAAAAAAAAAAAACAAAAAAAAATGTTCTGTTATTTACAGTTTGTACACCCTTACCCGTATACAGTAGTTTGGGAACCACTGTTATGGATGTCAAAAAAAAGCACGTGGTCGAATGTGGACTGGGGATACAATAGACAAAAGCGATCAAAACAAATTGGGCGGACAAAAGAGTGTATCGAAAGAGTGATACTTATCTGACCGGAGCAGGTAGATATTTATCACAGGCAGGCAGATGGTGGCGATAATGATGACTTTTGGATGCGATTATTCGTTGACCTTGATGTACGATGATGCAAGCACCTCGCTTCCGCGTTGCGCTGGATACCACCTTGCGACACCACACTGCGCACAAGCAGGAGAACGCACGATATAAAAAACCTTCCGCAATTGCGGGGGAAAAAACTCTACTTCTACGAGGTCTATCGCGTGGTGAGATACGGAGCACACGTCCGACTCGTCCAAATGCACAACAGGGAATGGCATTCTCAAGATATTCCTTGATTAATTTCTCCATGAATTCTTTTGAATAGATTTCTATGGGTTCCTTCTTAAACTCCAGCAAGAAAAGCTTTAAACACTCTTCTGGAAATTTATTTAAAAAGTTATCGAAATTTTTTTGTCGACGGATAACTCCATTGATATCTCCACGGATTCTTTGAGGAATTTAATCAGGAATATTTCCAAAGAATTTCTACGAAAATTCTTTAAGAA
The DNA here is from genome assembly GCF_035046485.1 of Aedes albopictus. Lineage (NCBI taxonomy): Eukaryota > Metazoa > Arthropoda > Insecta > Diptera > Culicidae > Aedes > Aedes albopictus. The sequence continues at coordinate 121,623,390 of NC_085138.1, forward strand.
ATACCTGAAGAATTTATTTCTGGGATCTTTGCAAATGTTTTGTAATGCGTTCTACCAAGGATTTCCCGAAATGTTTCTCCAGGTACTTCTTCTATGATGTAAAAAAAGAAATTCGAGTTAAGTACTGTGCCTTTCAATTCCACTATGAATTTGCATCCCTTGACAGATACGTATTTTGACCTCAACTGTAAGGTCGTCTTCAGTGCCTCGCACTTGACTTGACTGGACTTGACTGAAGTCGAGTCAAGTACGAGATACCGAAGACGACCTTACAGTTGAGATCGAAATACGTATCTGTCAAAGGATGCAAATTCTTAGTGGAATTCAAAGGCACAGTACTTAACCCGATTTTCTTTTTTCTTACCACTAACTTTACTTTACTTAAGAGTTAGATTTCTTTCAGAATTTTCTGCTTAGATTTCTTTAGAAATTCGTATGTGAAGATATATTTATCTCTAGAGATTTCATCAAGATTTCCAAATTTAGAAGTTCCTTCATGAAGTATACCTGAAAAAATAAAAGTTCTGAAATTCTTCAAGTAAATTATTCACAAATCCTAAAGGAATTTGTTCGGAAACTCTTCCCAGGGATCTCCAAGATTTTTTGAGAAATTCGTTCAGTGATTCCTGCAGAAACTCCTTCATGTTTGTTTTTAGAAAAAAAGAAAAAAAATCTTAATAGACTTCTGGAGTAACTCTATCAATGCAAGAATCCTTGAGAAGTTTATGCAATGATTCCTGGAAAATCCGTGGAGGAATTTCTAAAGAAATCTTTTAAAAAATGCAGACATTGCAGACAAAGGTACTTGTATTTTTTTTTTTTTAAGAAATCCTTCATTGAGTTTCAAAAGATTCCCTAGAGGATTTTCTGAGGGAATCTTTGGAAGAACTGCTAGAGGTACTTCTGAAGGATTCATCGAAAAAAAAACTCGTGCAGTTTATGAAGAGATTTCTTGGAAGAATATTTTAGAGAACCAATAAAGAAATAAAAAACCCAGATTAATCCACCTAGTGGTGATAGTGCCTTTCTCGTCGAATATGTACTCATGAACTTTTCGTCGACGTTAACCAAAATGTTCCTGAATCCTGAAAACACTTCATATCCCTTTCGGGACGAACCAGCACAATCGTGCTGTTTTTCGGCAGTGGTTTGACACATTTTTTCCAATTGTTTTTCCCTCAAAATATGTGATGTAAATATTTTTTATGATCAAGTTATTACTCTAGCTTGCATTTCTGAGCCTCAGCTTTGGTTGGAATTGTTTATGAAAAACGCCACAATAAGTTAAACAAAAAGTAAACAATCACCCTAGAAGTTGAAAAAGTTTTATCTGTCGTATTTTTATAAATATTTGTTTAATCCAGGTATGCAGAGATAAAAATCGATAGAAAAGAGTAGTTCTGCAAAACGGCGAAGAAAAAGAGGTGCTTTGTTGAAAAGCACAAGATTTCTGGGTGGTCAAAGTGGGTCCAGCACAATTGTGCTGTTCCGTCCCCAAGGCGGTCCAAGTTCCATCGGAAATTGCCTATTCTTAGGCGTTTTATGGTATAGAAGATTGATTTGAATTATTAAATCACTACAAAGTGATAGTTTATAATTTTATAGTTATAATTTCATTTCAAGGAACACGATATCAGCTTGTACGAGTTTTTTTTTAAAGAACTTTGAATACTTGGGTAAATAATATTACTCCATATTATCGAAATCATGAATTAGATTGGAACAGGGATTTGCTGTTCTTATTATCTTCTTCTTATTCATTTCTATGGTTTGAATACCCTGCCAAGCTGATCTCGTGTTCCTAGATTTGAAATTATACGTCTAAATTTCTACAAACTAACACTTTGCAGTGATTTAATAATTACAATAAATCTTCTGTATCATAAAACGCCTAAAAGTAGGCAATTTTAGCAATTACTTAGTGAACATCGACCGCCTTGAGGACTGACCAGCACAATTGTGCTGATCCTAATTTGACCCCAAAAAGTGCATAGGTGGATAAAGTAGCCGAAGTAAAGAAAGTTTTATTCTAGAGGACGTTAAGATAATAAGAGAAAATTTGAGATAATAATTCTTTTATGGTTCGTCACGAAAGGGATACAGAAAAGCAACAATTTTAACACAGCCATCATCGATTTGGGAAACTTATTGATGGTATATATTCCGATGTAAAGTTCAACAGCAAAACAGAGCTAAAAATATCAGACCTCTCAGTTGACTGCTTGACCACCTTAACCCTAGTCGTGTATTGGGGTCATTATGACTCCATTCCATGCACTACGGCAGCAGGGTGAGCGTCAGCTAATGCATGAAGAAGGTTAACTTTATTCACAATCACAGATCACTTTGTGGTCTTCGCCAATGTTTATTTCAGCACACTTTAGGCTATATTTTATTATCATTGGTTACATGATTCATGTAAAATTTAACATTCCTACGAGAAAAATGCATTCTAATTCTTGAATTTCATTTCCATTCAAATTTCAATCGCAATAAGAAGAGTGAGGGCTCAACCAGCCGCACCCAAATTATGAGCAGTAATTTTAGAAGCATAAGAAGATTGAAGATTGGAAAACTGTATAAAGTGTTGATGCGATTAAATTATATTTTTTTTTTCATAAAACGTTGATCCATCCTACTATACATTTGCACCGCAGGTGTGATTTGAAGAGATCGCTTTTGTCTGGATTTTGTTCTCTTGCATATATAATCTCATAATCTTACCCAACGTTTACATGCTATCAAAAAAGCCACTGTTTGATTTATCGCTTTGACATTTATTTTGTTCACCTTAATTCCGCAATTTGATGTGCAGCTTGCATGGGTTTTGTTAAATTTTGCGTTTGACCACTTCCGGCGGGACACTTGCAATCGATTCCGGTTGTCTCAAATATGGTCTGAGACTATGTTTTTGTCAATTGTTCATCGGGTTACCTGAAAAGCCGAAATTTAATGTGAGCTGAGGCTACTGTCTTGCTAACCGTTCGGCAAATTTTTGAAAAAGCCGCGATTTTATGTATGCGCATGCCATTTTGGTTCACTTCTATTAAATCACTTCCGATGGAACACCCGCAACCGATTCCGAAATATTATTACAAGTTCTAGATGTGGCCTAAGACTACTTTTAGTTCCCTGCTATATTTTACCACTTCCGACGCGTTACTCGTCTTGTCATCAGTTCTGGAACACTACCGGTTCTCCCAAATATGGTCTGAGATTATTTATTGATTAACCGTTTATCTTGTTACTGAATAAGTCATTGATATGTCGCATGTATTGGTTCTCTTTTACATTTGACCATTTCTGGTGGGACACCCGTAATCGGTTCCGTAACACACTGATATGGCTTGCGTCTATTTTCTTGCAACTGTTCACCATGTTACCTAAAAAGTCGTGATTTGAGCTATCGCATGCATGGGTTTGGTGTCACTTCCGGCCCGGAACTGGTTGCGGAACACTACCGATAGTCTCTTAAATAGTCTGAGCCTATTTGCTTGCTAAAGTTTATTAGGTTATCAAAAAGCCATGGGTTTGGTTCAATTTTATATTTAGCCGCTTTCGGAGGGAAACCCGGAACTAGTTTCGGCACTACTGACAGTCCATAATGTGGTCTTAGCCTACTTCCTCAATAACCGGTCATCAAGTTGTCGAAAAAGCCGTAATTTGATGTGCCATATGCAAAAGTTTTGTCAACTTTTATATACGGCCACTTTCGGCGGAACACCCGTAACCGATTCCGAAGCACTACCAATTCAGATATGGTCTGAGACTGTTTTCTTGCTAACTGCTCATCAGGTTATCGAAAATGCCGCAGTTTGATGTGTTGCATGCATGGATTTGGTACACTTTTATATTTGGCCACTTCCGGCGGGACATCCGGAACCGGTTCCGGAACACAACCGGGTCAGATATGGTCTGAGACTGTTTTCTTGCTAACTGTCCACCAGGCAATCGAAATTGCCGCAATTAGATGTGTCGCATGCATGGATTTGGTTCACTTTTATATTTGGCCACTTCCGGCGGGGCACCCGGAACCGGTTCCGGAACACTACCGGCTTAGATATGGTCTGAGACTGTTTTCTTGCTAACTGTTCATCAGGTTATCCAAAATGCTGCAGTTTGATGTGTCGCATGTATGTGGTTGTTACAATTGTATGTATGGCTCCTTCCGAGGGTACTGGTCCGGAACACGTAAATGGCCATAACTCCGGAACGGCTGGACCGATCCGAACCGTTTTCAATAGGAAACAATGGGACCAGATTCCGCGTCGAATGAAGCGTCGGTCATTAAAATCGGTTGAGGTTTACTGCCAAAAAGTGATGTGAGTTTTTTGTACACATACACACATACATACACACACACATACACACACACAGACATCACCTCAATTCGTCGAGCTGAGTTGATTGGTATATGTGACTTGACCCTCCGGGCCTTCTATCAAGAAGTCGTTTTTAGAGTGAACATATAGCCTTTCCAGTACACTTAGTGTACGAGAAAGGCAAAAAGAGATTTTTCAAGGAATCTTTGAGAAACCCACAAGAACTGGAGCCTTAGAGACGAACCAGCCAAGGGCTGAAAGTCTCTTTAATAAAGACAAATCAATCAATCAATCAAGAACTGGAGAACCCTCTACAAATATACTTTGAAACATTTCTAGAAAAAATCTTTGAATAAAGCTTATTAGTAGTTCCAAAAGATTCTCTTAAGGCTCAAATGAGAATAGCAAATGTTCCAGAACTAAAAATGCACTTTTTCCCAAAAAGATCCACAAATCGAAGCAAATAAGAATGTCCGATTGTTTATTTAGTCAATTATGACAATCGGACACGCCGGTTTTGTTCGTTTTTTCGTCATTCTGGAGAAAAGTGCTTTTTCAGTTTTGGATAATATGCGATTCTCATTTGAGCCTTAAGGCGAAACTGGAAGCATTTTCTCATTTTTTTTCGGTTTTTGATTTTTTATTAAATAACGAAGCAATATTTTCAAAATCGGTTTTCGTGCACATGTAGAGTATGGATCAAGGTATCTTCTGAATTTTTTGGAGGTGGAAAATGTTTTCCATTTTTGCAGAAACCATTTGTTTTGTGAAATTTTGTTCAAAAATGGTTTCTGCAAAAACGAAAAACATTTTCCACTACAAAAAAAATCAGAAGATACCTTGATCCATACTCATGTGCACGAAAACAGATTCTGAAAATAATGCTTCGTTATTTGAGAAAAAATCAAAAATCAAAAAGTGAGGAAATGCTTCTAGTTTCGCCTTAACAATTGCTGCAGAACTAATTGTTGAGATTAGAGATTAGAGCCCTTTCATGGTAAAGTCTCTATAAACAAAAAAATTGTTGAGAAATATTTTTGAAAAAAAAACAAATGAAAAAAAAATCCCTAAAGAAAGGTCTGAACAAATCCAAAGCAATGCCTAGAGGAATACTTCAAGGAACTATTGGATAAACTCCTGAAGAAACTTTACAGAAAAATCTTTCGAGAATTTCTAGAGGAATTTCCAAAAAAAATCCGAGAAAATTTCTGAAAAATGGAGTAATCCTTTAGGTAGAAATTCAAGCAAAAATTTCTGGAATGGTTCTTGAAGAATATTTTTATAATCTCTCTATTTTTGTGTATTTTAACTTATGCTAGTTCTTCATACAAACTGAAAGTTTCTAAATTTCTGATAGAATCTCTGAATGTTTGTTAAAGAAAAATATCTCCTGGAATTGCATCTTTTCAACATACGTGAGAAGAAATTCATGGAGAAACCCCTGGAGAAATTTATTGATAAATTTTTGGAGAAATGCTAAAGAAAAACTCCTAAAAAAATTGGAGGAATTTCCGCAAAAAATATTTAAAAAATATATATTAAGAAATACAAGCATAGCTTATGTAGCAATCCCTGAAGGAATTGTCTCTTTAAACCTTTAAACAATCCCATGAGGATTTTCGAAAAAAATTTCTGCGGAAACCCGTGAACCAGATTCAGGATATTTTTTGAGAAACTCCCAGGAAAGTCCCAGAGAAAATTCTTGGAAGAATCCCTGGAGAAATTTTCTCAGAAATCCGGCGACGTAAAAGTTCAGAATTATTAAGAATAGACATATTTATTTTACTATTCAAAACCATAACGTTCTGCTATTTACACCGTTTAGTGAAAACTTACTGCAAACAGAAATGTTCGTGCAAAATTCGGGACACAAACATGTTGTTTACATGTTGAACCCACAGATTTCAAACGGGGTCTGACAGGATTTACGGAAACTTGGTGTTTTTTGGCTTTCAGTCACAGTTTCAAAATACAGACAAATACAGATTTTCTAAAATCCTGATACAGATTTTTGGAAAAATCATCTGGCATCCCTGGTCAGAGTGCCAATACGAACCGTGGGGTGATGCCTGCAGGGTATTGGTCCAAACAAGATGTGCAAAAGCTCGCCGTCTCCAGAGATGCAGGAAAGGGTCATCGAGGCACTCTTTGTGCATCATGATCCTAGTCCTTGGCCTGCTTTCGTAGGACCGCTGGGCACCGGAGCTGGCGATGAGCGGAGGGTCGCCGATGAGGAACTTGTGGTGATGTAAAAGTATTTAGCGTAGGGAAAACCCTATGTCCGGATAGAGTTCCGAACCAGGCCTTTTAGGAAGTTATTGCAGAGGCTTCTAAAATGTTGAGATTTGCTATGCAGAATTTCTTGACGAAGTAGGTTTGGAAACGGCAGAGCTTAATGCTATCTCCAAAGGCGGGGAAACCTTCCGGAGGTTCATCGGCTATAGAACAATATGCTGCGACAATGATTTTATTGCCCTTTTTCCGGCTATACCAGTCGGCTAGTATGTCTGTAATAGACGTGAAAACTTGAAGTATTTTTAGGCAAAGTACGTTTAATTGGCAAATTGAGAGATAAATTTGTGAAAAAATTACCACTTATTTTGGTGGGACTCGAACCCACGACTCCGTTATCGCTAGTCCGGCGCTTTAACCAACTAAGCTACAGAACAAGAATAGAAAGTCAAACTGGATTCGAAGCACCACCCTAAACCGGGTCCGTCCTTCACAACTTTATCTCTCTTTCGGCTCTTAGATGCCAATCTCCCGCACTCTCGCGGCCTACGAACAACAAGTGTGCGCGTATTGTTTTTAGAATGTTGATATTGAAGCTCGACTGACACATACTTCGTAACCAACCATATGATCGGTGCAACGGACCCGGTTTAGGGTGGTGCTTCGAATCCAGTTTGTCTTTCTATTCTGTTCTGTAGCTTAGTTGGTTAAAGCGCCGGACTAACGATAACGGAGTCGTGGGTTCGAATCCCACCAAAACAAGTGGTAATTTTTTCACAAATTTATCTCTCAATTTGCCAATTAAACGTACTTTGCCTAAAAATACTTCAAGTTTTTATGTCAATATGCTGCGACTTGTGAGGTCAGATTTGGTATCGGTGGTTGTGAACACAGCGAAAATCTCGGCTGCTGTAACTTATTTGTTTCTCTTCATAGAAATGTAAAGGTTTGCATGTTACGTCAAGACTCAAGAGAGATATTACGCGTATTTTTGTCTGTATTAACGTGGTTTTCAATCCTAGGCTAGACGAGAAAGGGATTCGATCCCAGGTCCTCAGCGTGGTAGCTACGGGCTTCAACCATCACACCAAGTCCGCTCCACAATATGAAATTATTGAAATTTAATGAAAAAATCGTCATTAAACCCCTAAAAAAGCAAGGACTTCATAAATTAACCGACCCAAAATTGTTTTTGATGGCAGCCTGGTTTCAACGAGAATCACCCTAGTAGCAAAAATTGATGCAAAAGTTTTCTATACGAATTTTTAATGGGTTATACTGTACTTCTTTACGAATTTTACTTCCATGCTTAGAAGAGACAAGCATTTCCCATTGCTCCCATTTAGGACATGTAAAAACCGGTATCATCCGACAAATTCTTAAACAGAATCTTACCGCTGCAGCCCTTCTCTCGTCCAAAGAGCAAATAATAACATGGGGACATTCGCTCACCCTAACCTTAAACAGAAAAGGTAGACCATCGCCGCTTCGTCTATTAAATAATAAAGTGAAGTGTAAAATTTAGATCTCCGGTGCGATATGCAACTGAAGCACCACTCTATCTGCCCCTCATGGGGTGCACCAACAGAAAACTTCAATTAAGATCGTTGTCTTGCGACAGACCCTAACCCTCATTGCTGTCATTCCTGCTGCTCATCCGCCCAGCCAGCCTACCTCTCGACAATCCGGATGACAATCCGGCATTCGGGTGTCGTTTCGTACAATAGCAAAACCCTGCACATCCTTCCTGATTTTTTACCCTCGCCCTTTGCTTCGGTTCCGGCATTATTGGTGGCATTCAGAAAGTAGCAAAACAGGGACAATTTTATTGTTCCTAAATGGTTGTTTACTGTGCCATTTGCTTGAAACCATTCGACAACCGGTTGGTGCGGCGGTATGGTAGCATTTGGTCGACCGAGGGTCCAGGAAAAGCAATAATTTTTCGGTTCTGAAATGGAAACGCGATGGGATAGAAGTCTGGAGAGCTGTTCCGTTGGTTGGGTTTGCTATTTCTAAGGCCTGGAATAGTGTGGGGGAAATTGGTTTAAAAGGGTATATTGGTCATGTCCCTGCGATAAGAATTCCAGACAATCAATCCGGCTTCGTCGACGGCCGCTCGACAACGGACCAGATCTCCAAAAATGCTTTTCCTTTAAATTTGAATTTGATGTTATACTACATTAATGAATTTATGTCAGGTTATAATAAGAGGTATGTAAATTGCATACACTGTACCCCGTGGGTGCATTACGAACAATCTTCCTCTACCGCCTCAACATTTGGCGAGTGAAAAGTTTGTCTTTACGCCCCCAACACAGTGACACGATTCCAACCGAATCGAAACATCCAGACTTATAGACGATGGCGAGAGGAGGGTGAAGGTGGTGGCAATAAATTTATTATGAAGCTATTTATCGAAATTTTTAATTAAATTTTTGATTCCGAGCCATCTTCCAACCCTCGCTCGCGTTTGATCCCTTCAGGGCAGGCGGCGACGAACACGTCCGCCAAATGATAACTTTGATGTGAAGAAGCGGGGTGCGGCAGCACACCGAGCCGAAAGTTTCCCATCGACGAACATACACGCAGAATAATTTTGCCTAGTAGAACCTAAAAACCTGACCATTAGAATTAATCACTTTCGTGTGTATTGAATCAATTCACCTAATTGTTTAGTTCAATGCAGCATATTTTTAAAACAACATTTTTTTTTAGTAGACTTAAACAACGCTTCTAGAGTTTAATTTCAAATGTAAATTATTGTTGTTTAAAAATAATAATTTTGTAGAATCAAAAATAATTATTGTCTGAAATACAACTGTCGTCATTTGTTGTTTACATAGCCAACGAAGAAAGACCACTGTGAAGTAACGACGAAAAGTGAAGTGAATAATTATTTTGAACCATTCCCACTTTTTTTAAATTTATCAACCCCGACACGATTTATTGCACAGTCTCAGAGATGCTAGAGATCTATGGATTATGCGATTAGCAATACTGGTTGGGTAAGTTTTTAAAGTTTGTGTTGATTATAGATTAATATCCAAGTTTCTTTACATTTTAGCGCTTCATAAATGTACGAGGAAAAGTCTATCAATGACCGAACGGACCTCCCAAATCGATTCATGATGCCGGTAAATTGCAATATAATTCTTAAGATGTAAACTATTTAATGCTTTCTTCTCTTATAGTTCGTTCCGAATGCAAAACAATCAGAAAAAAAAACACAGCACAAGACGAGCAAATTAGGAAAAATTATATCCGCACCAAGATCCACACATAATTCAGTTTCCTACAACGTTTCCAAAAATGTAATACCTGGATGTGTGACCAATTCCTCGTAATGCTTCTGCGAATTTAAAAACATAATAAATAGCGTAAAAATGCGTACCTGTTTTTTTGTTTACTATTTTCAATAATAATATAAAAACAAATCGCAAAATCAACAAATATCAATTTTAAATTCAATACAATTGTTACAGTTACATCAATACATTGCATTTGTTGGTTTGACAAATTTTAATTTTTGTTTCAACAAAATTTATCATTTGTTTATGACAGTTGTCAATTTTATGCGATTTTAAAAACAACAAATTTATTTTTCGAAACTAATAAGCATTATCATTGAATCAAAAAAAAAATACCGGTAAGCCCTGAGTCAATAAAAAAATTTGTTGAATCTATGCATAATACTTTTGCTTTTACAATATATTTTTCTGCGTGTACAGGACCGATCCCGGTCCAGATAAATGATGGAAAATGAAATTTTGTATTGTATACAACAACAGTGTAGATAGCTCCCGACAAAAATGAATTACGCAGCGCACATTGGAGTAAATCACATCAAAACCTGATCATAAGTGGGAAAACTCAAAATGAAGTAATTGGGGTTTCCGTTGTGTTTTTGCCAAGTGTAGTTATCGTGTAATCGTTTGACAGCTAAGCAGTGTACAAATGTTTTGTTTACGCTTATCAGAAGAGGTTAAGTGAAGCTGAAGTTTAGCCGTTTTCTTTGATATAACTCACAGCGCGTGCTAGTTTTGACCGTACAAAGTGAATAAAATTGATAGTCAATCAATTCAACAATGCAGTTTGTTAAAGAAGGTTAATGTTGTTATTCTGTTAATTTGAAACCCAAACAAATTGACGTTGAAATTACATACAATATATGAAAATATTGAAAAAAATATTTGATGGAATCCTTTACCGTACATTCAAAATGAAATAAGTTGATTTTCCGGCTGTTTCCGGAAAATCTGCGTTTAGTGTATGATAAAACTATTGTTCCTCTTTCAAATGCACAAAGAAAACCTTCCGGATGTTTCCGATTTCAAAAGTTGCAACACTTTGAAAAAATCGTGATAATTATATTATTATATGATATTATTTGCCTTAAAACACTATTTGGCCTTCTGAACGTATTTGAAAACTAGAACTCAACAGCTTTCAAGCAAAAAAAAAGAAGTTTAAAATCGGTCAACTGATTCAAAAGTTGTGATTTTTTGAAAAATTTTAGTTTCGAAAAATCTTGACTTTTACAATCATAAAATTGGTCACCCTAATGACGAAATAAAAAAATACGAAAACTATGAAATACGTTTCATTACTAATTTGGGTTGTGAAAATGCGTCAAAATAATTTTGATCAGTTTTGATGTACTAGGTGCTCCACTGTGCAGCGCAGCGAAAAAAGTCATCCACCTGGAAGGAGATGAAAGATCGGATCGCCTCGCGCGCGCTCGTGCGAGGGCTCGTCGATGAAGGCGACATTGGCTGATACTGAACGCCAACCGGGCCGTGATTCGGGAAGTTAAATTGAATGAAAATTTAATCATTGTTTTGAAAATTGCGCATTTCAATGGTGAAAAGTGGCATGAGTAGATAAAGCGCCTGTCATCACCGGTTCGTAAATACAATTAGCCTCGAAGGGATTTGATGAGAATGGAGCTACTGTAGGTGAGAATCTGTTGTTTGTAATTGTTTGAACAGGTGTCTTTATGATAGGTTTTTCGCAATGAAGAAATAAGTGTAAATTCTAGGTAAGGGGGCATCCATTTAGTATGAGGATTTGGAAATCATCACATTCAAGACAAGACATAATCAACAATAGTACGCCACAATACTCGGTTCGTGGCTGCCGCTCTCCATCCTCGGTCGCGTCCAATGCTCGCTAGCGCTAGGTCACGCTCCACCTGGTCCGCCCATCGTGCTCTCTGCTCTCCACGCCTTCTTGTGCCAACCGGATCGGTTTTTTTTTCTCTGTTCCTGACATAACCACTGCGACCAATATTTTGATCTATTGTGGTATATCCCGTGTCCTTTGTATAGTGCATGTCGTATTACTTTATCACCATTGAGAAGTTATAAAGTATTCGGTTTTGTTACAGTTGTCATTTTCAACATAATCGCAAGAAAGGATTCTGATTGATAGGTTCCGCTTTTAACACGCTCCTTTTTCAGTCAAAATCGGATCCCTTAACGAGAACGTCAAGAAATGATACCGATATTGACCATGCATCGGAACCCTAGTCCTTTCTGTTTCAAACTAGTGTACATCAAATAAAAGATTAGGAATACTAACCCATTTTTCCTTGTTTCAAGATCCATCTCGGCCACACCTAAAACCGAGACCTATCACTTTCAACAAGGTGTGAAATGTAATAAGGACCAACGTGTTTCCTTTGATTACTCAAATGTGCAGCTCCACTAGCTGGAAGCAGTTAGGACTAGGGTTTGGTTTGGTAGATCTTTCGCCGCAACGCAACCCAAAAAGGTGATCTTACCCACGCTACGGGCTCCGTTAAAGATCGAGCATATTTTAAACCCCCTCAACCATTCATCCCTCAGCACGGGTCGCCTGACACCTTGGATTGGGGTTACCTGTTTGGTGGACTTTTACCCCCGGAACAAGTGGTCCGTAGTGCTATTCTAAGCCGGCAACTACACGGACACGGACCGGATCAGTTACAAATACCAGCTTTGCAGGGTTGTTGTCCGGCATTCTTGCAACATGCCCTGTCCACCGCATCCTTTTGGCTTTGGCCTGGATGCTAGGTTCGCCGTAAAGTGCAGGGAGCTTATGGTCCATCCTTCTCCGCCACACACCGTTTTCCTGCACACCACCGAAGATCGTCCTTGCGACGCGTCGCTCGAAAACACCGAGTGCTTGCAGGTCCTCCTCGAGCATGGTCCATGTCTTGTGTCCGTAGAGGACCACCGGTCTTATTAGCGTTTTGTACATGGTGCATTTGGTGCGTGGGTGAATCTTTTTCGACCGCAGTTTCTTCTGGAGCCCGACTTCCGCTGATGATGCGCCTCCGAATTTCACGGCTCACTTTATCGTCAGCCGTCAGTAAGGATCCGAGGTAGACGAATTCCTCGACCACCTCGAAAGTATCCCCGTCTATCGTAACATTACTACCCAGACGGATCCGGTCGTGTTCGGTTCCGCCAACCAGCATGTATTTTGTTTTTTGAGGCATTCACCGCTAGTATGATCTTTGCTGCTTCGCGCTTCAGGTGGGTGTACAGCTCTGCCACCGTTCCAAATGTTCATGATGTCCATGTCGTCCACAAAGCACACAAATTGACCGGATTTTGTGAAAATCGTTCTCCGGCTGTTCAGCCCGGCTCGTCGCATCACACCTTCCAGAGCGATGTTAAATAGTAGGCATGAGGCATCACCTTGTCGATAGTTCACCCGAAACCCTTACGTAGTTTTGCACACCGTCCATCGTTGCTTTAATCAGTCTAGTCAGCTTCCCAGGAAAGCCGTTTTCGTCCATGATTCTCCATAGCTCTGCGCGGTCGATACTGTCGTATGCCACTTTGAAGTCGATGAGCAGGTGATGAGTTGGGACCTGGTATTCACCGCATTTCTGGAGGATTTGCCGTACGATGAAGATCTGGTCCGTTGTCGACCGGCCGTCGATGAAGCCGGCTTGATAACTTCCCACAAACTCATTCGTTTTAGGTGACAGACGACGGAAGATGCTCTGGGATAGCACTTTATAGGCAGCATTCAAAATAGTGAATGCCCTGAAGTTCTCACATTCCAAATGGTCGCCTTTCTTGTGAATGGGGCATATTACCCCTCTGGTAGCTGTTTGGTTTCCCAGATCCTGACTATCAGCCGATGCAGACAGGTGGCCAACTTTTCTGGGCCCATCTTGATGAGTTCAGCTGCGATACCTTCCTTACCAGCTGCTTTGTTGGTTTTGAGCTGGTGAATGGCATCCTTAACTTCCCTCAGCGTGGGGGTTGGTTTATTTCCGTCCTTCGCTGCACTGGCGTCGTCGTTTCCCCCGTTGCCGTGGTCTCCCTTGCCTACATTTTCCACGCCATTCAGGTGCTGATCGAACAGGGGATCCGTAGTGCTATTCTATACCGGCAGCTACACGGGCAGTATCAGAGGGTTCCAGAGGGCTTCTGAGGGTCCCAAGAGAATTTTAGGTGTATCAGGAACGCTACAGATTTTCAGGGGGTCGCAAGGGGACTCTTGGGGGTCTCAGGCAAGAACACTTCAGAGAGTCTCAGGGCGTTACATGGTACTTCAGAGGATTCCATGGGGTAGCAGTTAGTGCTACATCCATACTTAGGTATGGCGGCCCGGCGTGGGGCACCGCGCTAAGTACTAAATGCTACCGACGGAAGCTGGAAAGTACTTACAGGCTTATGTGCCTGAGGGTTGCGAGCGCGTACCGTACCGTGTCACACGACGCTCTCTGCGTCATTACTGGTATGGTGCCTATCAGCATTCTTATCAGTGAGGACATGGAGTGCTTCGAAATGCGCGGCACAAGAGGCATACGCAGGACTGTCAGGATGGCCTCTATGGTCAATTGGCAGCGCGCGTGGGACAGTTCCACCAAAGGAAGGTGGACCTATAGGTTGATACCGAGGGTAGATAGTTGGATTAATAGGCGCCATGGGGAAGTTTCATTCCACCTGACACAGGTCCTTACAGGTCATGGTTGCTTCCGACAGTATCTACACCGTTTCGGGCATGCGGATTCTCCCGAATGCCCAGTGTGCAATGGTTTAGAGGAAACGGCGGAACACGTTTTGTTCGTGTGCCCGCGTTTTCGCACAATGCGTGACCGCATGCTTGCCACATGCGGGGAGGACACAACTCCGGACAACTTGGTCCAGAGGATGTGTAGGGATGAGTTTGGCTGGAACGCCGTTTCAACGGCTATTACCCACATCGTCTGGGAGCTACAGAGGAGGTGGCGCGTGGACTCGGAGAATGGCTAGTCCAGATGCAGTACAAGAGGTGGTCCAGGGGTTCGGAGTCGGCTTCGTAGGTCATACCGGTGCCCTGCGGTCGAGATCGACCCTTACAACGATTAAGTGGCCGCGGAGAGGAAGTCCCGGTAGCGGTGCTGTCGTGGCGTCGGTCTACTGGGTTGGATCCAAGCCCGCGGTTGGAAAGGGGTCCCCGGCAAGGGTCGGGGCAGGTGGAGACCCTGCCGTCAGCAACCTACGGATGCATCTGATAGGGCCTGAAGGGTAGTGATACCCTTCCTTTGCGGGCAGGTCAGATCGGGTTGCATGTGGGCATCAGTTCTTGATGTCCGCTCAGCAGTAGGGCGCGGGCGGGGTTGACTCTGCCCGCCTTCCGAGGACAAAGGGAGTGGCGAGGACCACTCGGGAAACTGGCTAAGCGCCAGCATGCTGCCGTGATGGACTCTCCAAAGCGAGTCATCGATGTTCGTTGCTGCAGGCTACGCAGCTAACCTTGTGGGTGCGATGTGCACTAGCCCCTCTCTGAAGCAATACCTTCTTGGTGGTTCCGGAGAGACGTAGGGTTTGGCGACCATAGGAATGGTTTAGTGGGTACGAGGAGAGAGTAGTCCTGGATTTTACTTTTGTTGTAGAAGACGGCCTGTCAGACCTACACTACCCTAACCTTCTGTTAGGGTGTCTGTTGAGCAGATTATCCCCCTATGGTTTAGAAGGAAAAAAAAAAAAATGGGGTAGCAGTAGATATAAGGGTGTTCAAGAGGGGCCTCAGGGCAGTCTCAGGGGCATTTCAATATGGTCCAAGGGGATGTCAGAATGTGTACTGATACCCCCTGCGACCCCTTTAAACGCCCCTGAGACTCGCTGGAACTTCCCTGGATCTCTCTGAGACTCTTTGAAGCATCCCCGAGGCCCCCTGGATAGGGGACTGACATCAGAAACTTTTTCAATCTGTTGGAATTTTTCAGGGTTTTTTCGTGTATCATCCACTGAGTCATTAGTGACACTTAGTTACAGTTAATTTAATTGACAAATAATCGTTTCTTATTTGAGGAGTGTGCTCTCTGAAACCTCCTGATAGTCCTGACATCTCCTGGTACCCCTCAGAAACGCTGAGACGCTCTGGAACTGCCACGAAACCTCCTGAGGCCCATTGAAGGGTCCCTAAGGCACCCTGAAACCTCCCAGAAACGCTTCTGACACTCCCTGGACTCCCCTAAAATCACCTGAGATGGATCTGAGAATCCCGTAACCGCTTCTGAATTCTCATGTGACCCCCTGAAACGCCCCTGAGATCATTTGAAGTGACCTGAGGCTCCTTGGAACCTCCTGAGATCTGCAGAAATGACCCTGAGATCCTTTTGAACGCCCCGGAAACCTCCTGGTACCCTCTGAAACCCCATGTGACCCTCTTGCAACGCTGAAGAGATCTCCTGGTACCCCCTTAAAATGCGCCACTGGGGTCATATATAACCTCCCTGATACGCCCTGAAACGTCCCTGAAACTCCATCAGGTTTTCTTGAAAGCCTCTTAAAACCTTGAAACGCCCATGAGCTGAGACCTCCAGGTACCCTGAGTCGGCCCTGAGATCTCCTTGCCTGATACCGCTTGAAATTCCTTGGGACCCCCTGAAACGCCCCTGCAATTTCTTTGCTCTTTCACAACAATCTCAAAAGAGTTCCTAGAAGCACAAAATCGACAAAATAATCACTACACCCCTTTGCACTTGGGCCCCTCAACAGAGATGACATGCACCTCAGAGCGATAAGTGAGAAGATAAAAACATACACATTACACACAGCCTGAATGATGAGAAAGAGAGCGTGTAAAGAATTATCTTCTGCGTGGTCCGACTGCACGCGCTCGTTGTCGCATCGTGCCCGACGGTGAGCGCAGGAAAGCAAGAGAAAGTACAGCCCAACAGACAGCTCACATCGCAGCGCTGCGTTACTCTGTACTACCGAGAGCCTACAACTTGCAGCTCAGACAGCGCAGATGTGTAACACACTCCTACAAATGAGCGAAGCTCACGCAGAAGAAGTTTGAGCCCTGCGATGTCTCGCGCAGCCAGGGATAGGGTGCGACTCAAAACTCTTTGCGTGCCGCACACTCTGCTACGAGACAGCACAACAAACTAGAAGGAGACGAGTACGCGCAATCGGTTATGTGTTGCTCGCTTACTTTGCCGTGCGCTGGTGCTCTCCTGTCTCTCACGCTCTGTCGTATGCACTCTCTCGGTGCTTGTCTCCGTGCTTTGTACTTGGCTTGATACTACGAATGATTGCAAAAATTTCGAATCAAACGACCCATCACTTATCAACCCTTGACAAGCTTAACAACTTTGCCGAAAACACAAACTCTTCAATTAATTTATTAATTGATTTTTTCTGTTTGGAGACAAGCACAGTCCCAAGCACCGTGCATTACTCCCTGCGCCGTAGAGCTAGTGCTGCGATTGTCTCTCGCACAATTACGAAAGCTCTCACTCATACGTCTCTTGTCTCTCGGCAAAACGGGAGACGAGCACTTGCGATTGTGTGAAGCACACGCTTTTTTCGCACCGCACGGTGCATGC
Source organism: Aedes albopictus (assembly GCF_035046485.1). Taxonomy (NCBI): domain Eukaryota; kingdom Metazoa; phylum Arthropoda; class Insecta; order Diptera; family Culicidae; genus Aedes; species Aedes albopictus. The sequence goes on from NC_085138.1 coordinate 121,640,763, forward strand.
CGCCAATCCCTGCGCGCAGCTCGTGTGGCAACTAACACATTCGCATTCTCACACAAAGTTTTAGGCTGTGACCATAGTGGGTAAGGTGAGATGCGATCGGATGCGATAAGTTATGAGATGAGAAGAGGGATGTTTGATAGGCCATAGTGCATGAGGTTTTCAATGAGGGTGCGCATGTTGTTTTCACATCCTTTTTCGCCTATTTCGTGCGCATCAACGACTCGCGTGATTTGATCGATGAAGTCGCTTGTATGTTGAAGCGCTTCTTTGGGTGTGGGTAGTGAAATGATCGTTTCATCTATAAGAGCGGAAAGATAAAATGCACCCGCTTTTTGTTTTGCGCGGGCCGTTTTTTTGCTATAACTTAGTCAGTTTTGATCCTGTTGCAATAGCAAAAACAGACCAGTTCAAAAAAAAATCTGGTGTAACTGTACTAAATTGAGATTATTGAATTAATTATTTGAGAAAAGAATGTATAACATGTATTTATATCCGCGTGAGCGATGTCTTTATGTACATACATATTTTTACTTTCCGAACTGCCCTATCTGAGTATTGATTTCAATTAAAACCAATATGATACTGTTTTACTGATTTTCGGCATTAAAACATTACTTGATTGTGCTGACCTCGGCAAAAAGAAAAAAAAAATTCGACAAGCATGTATTATTTAAGGGTATAGGTTTTTTTTTATTACAAAATTTTCGGCGATATCTACGAGAAAAGATGTCTCCAATAAGCACACACGCAAAAACGCCTTCGCTCAAAAATGTGTTCGGCCTGCACATTTTTAGTAAACATCCATGCCGCACATGACTGTGTTGGAGACACACATTTTTTTATAATTGCTCGTACGCTCACATGAGCATGTATTTTGCAATAATTACGACATGGCAACCTCACTGGGTTTATAAACCACCTTCAAATACCGAAAAATATTGATATTTTGCAAAAATTTGAGCGTATGAGCAATTTTAAAAAATGTGTGTTTCCAACACAGTCCCTGTGCGGCATGGGCGTTACTCAAAAATGAGAGCTTTTGTTTTAGAGAGCACAGTATTCATCATAAGGACTGTATCGTTAATTATGAGTACACCTTTGAGGCCCTGTATTAAAAAGACTAAGTATTATTTTGACAACTGCTGTGTGTTTATGTGTTGCTAGCGTTGTAAACAAAAGATAACCTTTCATTAAAAGTTAAAGTTATTCCTCAAGTGGAGCAACGCGAGTGTTTACGGATGAGAAGCGAAAATCGATTGTGACCAGGTACTATGAAAAATGATTATCGCTAAGAAAATTAGCAAAAGTTGGAGGTGTTAGCGTTTTTTTCTGTCCAAAATGCTGTCAAACGATTCGGTATGCATAACACACTGACGCACTCACCGGACGCGACAGAAAACCAGGTGCGTCCAAGTCAAATTTGGACAGCAAAATTTGCAAAATCTTCAAAAGAAAAAAGGAGGTATTCATCATAGATTGCGCAAAAAAGTGTGGAACGACTATTGGTATGGTTCAGCACGCTAAGGAGCGTATTTCCCTGAAGACTTACCCAAAACAGAAATGTCCAAAAAAACAGTCAAATTCTGGCGGATTATGTGAAAACTCGGGCTCGGAAACTGTACGACGATGTTTTGAGCAAAAATTACATGTGCATAATCATGGATGATGAAACGTATGTCATATTGGACAACAAGGCACTTCCAGGGGCACAGTTTTCACTGTGAAGCGTGGCACTAATGTTCCGAATTCCAATTTTGCCACTCATTTGAAAGCACAAAGGTCCTACATCATTTTTTTGGCATCCTGCCACTATGCGCGTGACATCTTTGACTGGTATGAAGAAAATTGGACATTGAATTTGTGGAAAAGGCAATGAAACCTTCAAATTGCCCGCAAATTAGGCACATTAAGATGTACTTGGCTTTGATGAAAGGGAAATTACGGCAAAAGGATAGAGGAGCAGAGGTCAAATTCAAGAAAAACTGGGCCAACCCAAGCAAAACCATCGACGGAACGGTTGTCCAAAACCTTATGAAGAACACCAAGAAGAAGGTGCGAGAGCTGGCAAGATCCACGAAAAATTTAATATAAAATGATACCATGGGCTTTTTTGATGGTCAATAAACAATGTAATTGAATTTAATTTACATTACAAAACATTATCAGATACACCAATTTTCAGGTGTACTCATAATTAACGATACAGTCTTTATATAAGGTAAAAGAGTATCAATCGAAATTGATGTCACACTATTTTTGTTAAGGGATCTAGTTTTGCCTGACAAAGAAAAAAGCAGAACTTTTCAATCAGAATCCTTTTAGCAATTAAGTTGAATACCATAAAACCTTAAACTTTCTAACTTGCACATGAATAACATGCACTGAACAAATGACCATATCAAACATTGATCATTTGATTCAAATCCCGAACAGAGAAAATAAAATACGAAAACATACACATAAAATAACAAAATTATGCTGTAAAAAAACTTAAATGATTTTATGGAATACTATTTTATATGCAATGAAATATGTTATTTTACATGGTGATCGATAGACAATATGATAAATGTTTATTACGTCTGGTCCATCAAAATGCATGTCATGTGAAAAAGCATTGAGTTATGTTTAAAAACAACAACATACATGACAACATATTAACGCATTTTATATTACCTACTAGCATTCCCAACACATTAAATCCGCATTGCTTTGCATTCACAACGAGCGCAATCATAAAATCCATACTCGACAAGCATTCTCTTGCGTTCTCTTGCGATCACATGCGTCGAAGCAGCTCCATCGCATCTCCGCAGTCATCGCAACTCATCTACAATGTACGGTAGTATGGGACAAATATCAAATTATCGCTCCAGTCGACTTTTTAGATTCCATTTAGGTCCCATATGAACTGTGCAAAATTTCAGCGCGATCGGTGAAACTATAATTTAGCGCAAGCGTTTCAAAGTTTTCATAGGATTTACTATGGGAAAAGGTAAACTTCCAGATAAAAAATCCCAGAGGTCGCCCTTTGTCTCTTTAATTCACATCGATCAACATTTCTTGTAGATAAATCATTTATGAAACTTTCTTTCGAAGACCGCAAAACGATTGGATACTTGTGGAAAAAGTTATTGATTTATTACCGATTAGTGATCGAACGAGTGGCTTTTTGTTTTGTTTTATTAGCAGCACTGTAGCTGCTGCCCTGACTGCTGCTGTTTCCGGGGGTGGTGATGCCTCCCGCCACCCCATGCAACAACGGCAGCAGCAGTGCTGCTGATAAAACAAAACAAAAAGCCGTTCGTTGGATCACTAATCGGTAATAAATCAATAACTTTTTCCACAAGTATCCAATCGTTGTGCGGTCTTCGAAGGAAAGTTTCATAAATGATTTTTCTACAAGAAGCGTTGATCGATTTGAATTAAGGAGATAAAGGGCGACCTCTGGGATTTTTTGTTTGAAAGTGTAACTTTTCCCATAGTAAATCCTATGCAAACTTTGAACCGCTTGCGCTAAATTATAGTTTCACCGATTGCGCTGAAATTTTGTACAGTTCATATGGGACCTAAATGGGATCTAAAAAGTCGACTGGAGCGAGGATTTATTTCTTCCATACAAGCGGGTCCCATACTAATGTACGGTTCATGCGTTCTGCATATAGTTTCCACAGAGTGTGCTTCGACGCTTATCCGATCTCTTATCTCTTTGCATCGCACCTCAGCCACTATGTGCTCAACGTTACGGCTGAGCGATGCGTGTTTGTTGCCGGTCCACAATCGTAGCAAAACAGAGCGGCGCACATTTTATTGAAGATGTGTACGCGGAGCTGTTTATCAGTGTATCTATACCATCTCTGTCCCTCAATTGTCTCTCATTAAATTGAATATCGTGTTATAACCACAATGATTCTCTATCCACTGAGAAGTCGTTATAACTCCAGCCCAAATATACCTATGTTATATCTCTAAAGGGATGTGCGTTTATCGCTTCGACTACAATAGTCGCAACTATTGTTAACCAATCCCCCCCCCTTCCCAGAGCCAAAATTTCTGGAACAAATTTCCAGTATAAAACGCTTTGTGATGAAAAAAATTTGAACCTATGCCTCAAATTCACTGTATATTTTTACCAAATATGAGGGTCAAATAAAAACCCTAATTAATCCACCTTCAAGATGGCGGCAGCTTAAAGGAGTTTTAGGCACTAAAACAATGTAACATGGGTATATTTTGTATGGGGAAGCCCAAGAAACACACATGTTATATATTAGTTTTGTCAGCGCAAGTTTTGGTTGTATAGAAGTTTATTTGACGTTATTCCAACAATATGTTAAAATTACGTAAAATTAACTTCTATACAACCAAAACTTGCGCTGTCGTAACTCTTATATAACTGTATGTTGCTTGGGAGATGTCTGGAGACCATAAATGGCGATCTGAGTATCCAAAAAGTGGTCTAAAACTCAAGATGGCGGCTCCAAATTCAATATGGCGGCTGTAGACGGATTTTGGGCTCTAAACCATGCAATAAGGGTATATTTTGAATGGGGTTGATGTCCGGTGTCCAAAAATAACGACCTGAACATTCAAGATGGCGTTCTAAAATTCAAGATGGCGGCTTCAAATTCAAGATGGAGGCTGTTTAAAGGAGTTTTAGACCCTAACACCATGCAATATGGGTACCGTGATTTCGGGTAAAATTGATCACTTTTCACAGTTTTTGGTTTCTAATTTTAGAATAGTTATCGATATGGTCAAACTCAATGCTTTGAAACAAGTACGACCACGGGTTTCATCAGTCAACGAGGTTGAAACTTTTACTGCAAATCATTTTATTGCAATAAATATCATTTAGATTAAAAAAATCAGAAATTTTAGCTTCGGGGTGAAATTGATCAGCCAATGTTTTGGTAAGTGCTGAAAATAAATTTTCCATCTGAATTAACCGTTCCAGGATGCGAAATGCTTTGTAAACTAATACAAGATTAATAAATTCTTAATTATTTAAATTTAAGGTTTGATAAATCTAAAGAAAACGCCTATAAGTATGCAATTTTCATACTAAACAAGTCATTACTTTAGCAAAAGTATAAATTCATCCATAAATATCAATATTCATAAAATTTTGATGACGAAATCAGGTTTAGTGAACACTTGGCAGTTATAAACATTCATTCGAATATGTATTCCATGCGCGGTACAGCTACGGTAGCAAAAGTTTAAAAGTGTCTTTGAAATTCGCCAAAAACACAGTTTCGGAAAATATGAAATTTAATACAGGATATGTGACTGATTAGCTGTAAAACATGTAAACTCATCATTCAATAACCCTTGAGCCAGATGATGGTCATTTTCTACAAATTGTTCTGAGTTCTAAACTATATTTTTGATAAATAAAAATTGCCCTCACGTCGATCAATTTCACCCCACTGATCAATTTCACCCGAAATCACGGTACATTTGGTATGGCGGTCTAAAATCCTAGATGGTGGCTCCAAATTCAAGATGTCGGTTGTTTAGTGGAGTTTTTGGCTCTAAAACCATGCAATAAGCATAGACAAACAGACGTAACACTACGAACATTTTTCGATTCAAATGATAGTCCCGGAAACCTGTTCGCCCAATACTAAAAGGACTGAGTTTGGCCGACCATGAACTAGGTGGCGGTAGTGGGCAAACGTCAAACTCGAACAAAAACGATGCGAGCGCCACGGGTGGGCAGTTGGCCAACTGTCAACTCTTTAAATAGACCGTTAATTCGGTGTACGATGGGAAATGTCAGAGTGTTACGTCTGTTTGTCTGTGCAATAAGTGTATATTTTGTATGGGCAAGATGTCCAGAGTTCGAAAATGGTGACCTGAATATCCAAGATGGCGGCTCCAAATTCAAGATGGTGGTTGTAAAGTGGAGTTTTTGACTCTAAAACCATGCAATATGGTTATAATTTGTACGGGGAAGGTGTCCGGAGTCCAAAAATGACAACCTGAATATCCAAGATAACGGTCTAAAATACAAAATGGCAGCTCTAAATTCAAGATGGCGGCTGTATAACGGAGTTCAAAAATGGCAACCTGAATATCCAAGATAGCGGTCTAAAATTCAAAATGGCGGCTTCAAATCAGGATGGAGGCTGTTTAATGGAGTTTTAGGCCCTAAAACTATGACAAATGGGTATATTTGGTAGAAGGAAGATATCCGGAGTCCGAAAATGGCGACCACAATTTCCAAGAGAGCGATCTAAAATCCAAAATGGCGGCTCCATATTCAAGACGATGGCTGTTTGAAGCAGTTTCAGACCCTAACTGCATGTAATATGGGTATATTTGGTATAGGGAAGATGTCTGGAGTCAAAAATGGCGACCGCAATATGTAAAATTGTGGCCCAAACACCAAGATGACGGTTCCAAATTCAAAATGGTGGCTGTTTAATGGCGTTTTAAGCTCTAATCCGTGTCATATGGGTTTATTTGATACAGGGACGAATTGTTGACTCCAAAAAATGGTGACCAGATGGTGGCTGTTCAATGGAGTTCTGGGCTCTAAAACCATGCAATGTGGGTATATCTGGTATAGAAAAGAAATGTGGAGTCTAAAAATAGAATAGTCAAGATGGCGGACTTCAATCCAAAATTGCGGCTCAAAATTCAAGATAGCGGCTTTTTGTTATGGTGAAATGGGAGAGCGTCCAGGTGCATTTTTGACTCGCTTTTTTGAGAGCACCGATCTCGTCATCCACAAAACGCCCGAAAACGAAAATGCTACTCAATGTTTATCACGAGTGAGTAAGGCTACTCATTGCTTTTCAGTTGTTTAGATGACGAGATCCGTGCTTTCGGTATTTGCAAGGCAGCCATTGTGACGGCCATCTTTAGATTCGCTCATATATGTCCTTAAGACATATAGGCGCAAACATCAAAGCTACATAAACGATATGATTTCTGGTGCCATGTAATGCATTTTTGTTTAACGTATGAAAGTGCGATATTAATCTACATGTCACTTGAGTTTTGTTGAAATGTGTTTTCGAAGGCACGAGGAAAGCGCCATCACCGCTAAGTGGATTAATTAGGGTTTTTGTAAAATAATTAAATTGCCATACTTTGTCCATTTTGAATGATATTAGCTCATGTAATAAATGGAGAAAAGCCTCCAACGATTTTTGTTTTCACTTTTTTCACATACACGGGTTTAATGGAGTCTATTATTATCACAATTACATATTAATGATTAATTATGGAGTAACAATTGTGAATTTGACGGTCATCAACGTTTGTTAACGTTCTTTTACACGCGAAAAAATCCGTTCTGATAAACGTGAACAAACAAACGCAAATATGAAAACAAGTAAATATACACCGTGAACTGAAACACGCAGAAAAATGACACTATTTTGGAACAAAAAAAGTCATGGTTGACTTTCAAACTGAGAATTTACTTATTCCAAAGTTATATTTAATTGTTTTAATTTAGAGTTTATCGATAAAAACAACCGATTACCATCATTTCATATAATGTCAAAAATTAAAATTTTAAATTTAAAAAATACTGGAGCTCGATTTGAATAGGTCGTATGTGCTTTTGTCGATTAAAAATTCGATCAGTTGGATTCGCTTATTATAGCGAAAACCGTTGAAATTGAGCAAAGTTGATACATACAGCAGAATCCTCACAAAACAGGCTTTCTGTTCATCATTAAAAGTTTGCAAAATATCTGCCATATTGCTACAATTACTAAAATAAACTGATCGAATTTTATATCGACAAAAGCACATACGACCTATCCAAATCGAGCTCCAGAATAAATAAATAAAAATTCAAAAATAGTTCCCGTTTGTTCCCGTTGCCGTGACTGAGAGTTCACGTATATCGGAACGGATTTTTTTGCGTGTACATATTACAAAAGTGCGCATTTTTGCTATACACTGCTTACACACTTTGTTCAGAACAAAAATGAGTTATTTTTATCTCAAAGAATAAAAGCTATGGAAACTCTCACATCAACTAACTTTGCGCATCCATTTTCGTTTCAGCGTAAGTGAATTCCATTTACTTTTTTTCTGCAAACCAAACATCAAATTACCACTTGGGTACTTGACCAGCGTTGATTGTTGGCTAGATCAGTGCTTCCCAAAGTGTCCGCCGCGGCGCCCTGGTGCGCCGCGAACCTTTCCCAGGTGCGCCGCAGGATTTTGGCTTTTGCGACGAAACAAAAAACAATCTCTTTATTTGTATTGCGGAACACCTTTAATTTTTTTATATTAGTAATACTAGTGTCGCTCACATTTTTTTAATCTTTCCTGACTCTTCGATTGTTTCATAGGTTTTCTGGTATCAAACATATCAATTGAAACCACATTTAAAAATTTCAATTTTTTGATTTTGTTTTCGCTTCAGCTTAACTTTTGATTTTACTAAAACTTGTCCTAAGTTTTTAATTTCAAGAACATTATTTACGTTCGTTTCAGAATAATTACAAGGTCTTCGGAATAGCTTAGCGGCATGTAGGTTTGCCGATCTGGTAGTGTGAAGAGCTAGCTTTGACCTTTTCGAACCGGACTGTTTCATCAGTACTGCCGCAACCTCGCTGAACTCGAATAAGTTTGTTATGCTCGGTTTCATCCAGGCCCAAAGGGTTAAGTTGAAATTTATGAAAATAAATTCAATCAAAGCCCACCTGGCAGGTCTTTGCAATCTCTTTATGTGTCCCAATTTGCCAAAATTTTCCAAAATAAATAAAAGTGTTGCTTTGCAAATTCCGCAAAAAGTTGAAGCTTTGGTCAAGTTCTGTGTAGTCATTTTCATTCAATAAGAATTCTTTAATTAGAGAAAACACTTTAGAATTTTTGGCTGAATTGTTGAAATTCAGCAGCTTGTTTTACCTTTACATCTGAGTTTCTTCTTATTTTTAAAACTCCTATGATGAAATCAACATGATTTTTGAAATCTTACTAATATTTAAACTATCTTTGAGAAATTAATTAAAAAAAAGTTAGTTTTCCAAATATTGAATTCTGAAAACATGATATTAGAGAAGTGATTCACGATTTTGTCTTGCACAATGTAAAGTGATAGTTGCCCAAAATTTGAAAAAAATGTTAAAAACTTTGGTGCGCCGTGACATTTTTGGAAATGTCAAAGGGCGCCGTGATAGCAAAAAGTTTGGGAACCTCTGTAGTGGCTAGATTATTGGTCAGTGTAGGAGCATAGCTAGCTGCTATCCGATCCATAAGCATTGCAGATGCTCATCAATCTTCATTCCCTACCGTTTGGTAATCGACATTCCCATCCGAAGCCAAAGTTTCCTAAATCTTCCACATGTCACTTACAGAAACTGAAATGGTTTGGTGTGGTGGAAAGAATACCAATAGATATGCTCATGAGACGGAATGGAAGATTTGGTAAAATTGCACCAATCTGCAATGTTTGTGGTTGTGCCAATGATACCTAAGGATTTTACTTGTAAATCAATACATAAAACAGCTTCTATTTCAAAGTTTTCGTTCAAAATTAACTTGAAAATTTATACTCTTACATTTGAAAACTTCAGTAAATAATGAACTTTTTTGACTTGCAGAAATGATCGAAAATTATGTGTTCCCATTTGAAACCCAAATTTAACGAACCTTCATTACTTGCTAACTATAGATGCTCCCGTATCCTAACGTAACATTGGAAATTTACGACCCATTTAATAATGAGGTGCTTCAGTCTGTCGTGCCGTCAGCAAAAGGAAGCAATAATGGAACGGGAAAAGTGCAGCTCTCGAATCTTGCATCTTCTAAACCTACCCTCGAGTCTCGAAACCGCCTGGAAGGAGGTGCAGCACAAAATCGGTCTCCAAATTCATGGCAATCGCAAATAAAACAGTCAACTTGAACATAGCGTTTCGCGCATTTGTTTACTTTACGACCTCCGTGTGTTGCACTTTGTTCTTGTTCGGCGAGGCTTCAGCTTTTCGCACCGCTTGCGTATGGGATGGTGGGGTCTATTAGAAAATCAGAAAATCTTAATAGTTATTTATTCAACGAGCTGCAAAAAGATCTTTTTTCTTCAGTGTCCATCGTGATTTTTTCAGACAAAGCTTAAATTGTATACAATGCAATGGTTTTACATTGTGCAATTTTATAATATTGAACAGAAAAAGTGAACAGTGGGGGTTAGCACCAATTACAGAAGATTCTCTGCTGAAAGTGCATTGTATGATTCCGAAAGAAAATGGCAGAAGATTTTTGTCGAAAATCTATTCTTTGACACAAAAAAGAAACAATGATAGTGTTAGCGCCTAGTTTTGGAAATTTTCTACCGGGTGTGCATTCTCCGCATAACTCTACGATCGAATAAAGTTCGCCGTAACACGAAGTTAACTATCTACAAAACACTGATTAGACCGGTCGTCCTCTATGGACACGAAACATGGACACTACGTGCAGAGGACCAACGCGCCCTTGGAGTTTTCGAACGGAAGATGTTGCGTACCATCTACGGCGGAGTGCAGATGGAAGACGGGACGTGGAGAAGACGAACGAACCACGAGCTGCATCAGCTGCTGAGAGAACCAACCATCGACCATACCGCGAAAATCGGGAGGCTAGGGTGGGCGGGTCACGTCATCAGGATGTCGGATACCAACCCGACTAAAATGGTTCTCGAGAGTCATCCGACCGGTACAAGAAGACGTGGAGCGCAGCGAGCTAGGTGGGTCGACCAAGTGGAGGACGATCTGCGGACCCTACGCAGAGTGCGGAACTGGAGACAAACAGCCATGGACCGAGTGGAATGGAGAGAGACGGCTACTATGTACAGCAGAGGCCACCCCGGCCTCTGCCTGATCGGTAAGGTAAGTATGTTTGCATATTCTTACAATCGCAAACCCCAGTGTCCCCTACCCGAACCAACTAAATGTCAGTTCCGAACCTCAAACGCGCCTCACTGCCCTGTCATTGTGTGTCGTAAAGAATGTTTTCCGCGAAATCAAAATGAGATGTGTGCTCAGAGTTAAGTTCAACTGGAGGAAAGACAACGGCGCAAAGTCTTTGCGCAGTCAGTGATACAACCAAGGGCGATGTAAGAAGTATACGAAAAAAAAAACTATTGAAACGATACTTTGAAAAAGCCCATCATCACAAACCAGGCAAATACCATCAGCCATAAGATGGAGAGAACATATCCGTTTACGAACAACGGCGATCATCGCTCGCCGGGGTCTGTTGATGTGCCGTGAGCGCCAGACCGTTCTACAACATTCACCATCCTAAGCCCTGCGGTGCGCGCCGCTGCCACTTGCTTGATTCGTCCCGGACGGGAAGGAAGGATGAAACGAGCGAGAATACAAATTAATGTACGTTTTTTGATGTCTTAATTATGAAGCAGTTTGGGGGCACCGAATGGGGCACTTTGGGTTTTCGTTTTTGTTTCTGCCTGGCCTGGACAAGGTTGTTGGAGCACTGCGCACTGTGCAGTTGTGCACTGTAGGTTGACTTGAGTGACTGGTTGGTTAAATTAACTGACTGCATGTCGGAACATTTGCTCCGTCCGTCAACAAGATCGATTGTGGGAAGAAGGGGTTTGTGGATCGCGAGGTGCATGATGATTATTTGCCATGTTTGTGCATTGGATCTAAAAGTAGGTTGTTGAAAGATTTTTTCGTTTGAATTTGTTTCCAAACGACTAGTTCTCTTTCACAAAATGTACTGTTTCATGACAATCCGTGTGGTCAATTATGCATATGGATAAATTATGTGTCAAATTATAAAAAAACAGCTCAGGTGAGATTTGAATTCACGACCCTCAGGGATTCTTCCAGGAGTTTCCTCTAATGGAGTTTTAGGAATCTCCAAAAAAGAAAATCAGCAGGAATTTCTTAAAATACTACTAGAAGAAATCCCTAATAAACTCCTAAAGGTTTTTACATTACAAACATCTGAATAAATTCCGGAGTGAATTTTTGGAGGAATTCCACAGCGATCTACAGGAGCTCCAGAAGGAACACCTGGAGGAATACAGAAAAGAGTTTCTGAAGCAGTTCTTGAAAGAATCCCGGAAAGAGTTTTCAGTGGAATTCCGGAAGGAGTTCCCGAAGGACTCCGCGAAGTTGTCTTGAACCAGTTCATGAAGGACTCTCGCGAGTAATTTCAGAAGGAATCCTGTAGGAATCCCGGAAGAAGTTCTTGGCGGAATATCGGGAGAAGTTCTTGGAGGATGCTTGGAAGGATTTCATGGATGAATCTTAGACAGCATTTCTGAAGAAATCCCAAAGAAACTACTACAGGGACCTTGCATGGAATTCAGAAGAAGTCCTGGTGGAATCCCCGTAGAATTATTGGTAGAAATTCCTGGAGAAATCCTGGAAAGAAGTTCTGGAGGAATCCGGGTGAAATTGCTGGTAGAATCCCGCAGTAGAAACTATCAGAATGAACTATAGAAGGAGCCCGTGGAAGAACACGTGTAGGTATCCCAGGAGGAATTTATGGAGGAGTCCCAAGAGGAATCCCAATTAGAATTATTTATTATTTATTTGATTAAACATCATGATAACACTGAATCAACAATTTGCCACCATAATACTCGATTTGCAGCTGCAGCTCTCCAACGTCGATCACGCCCAACGCTCGCCAGATCACGCTCCACCTTGTCCGCTCATCGTGCTCTCTGCGCTCCACGCCTTCTTGTACAAACCGGATGGTTAGCAAACACTAACTAAGCAGGGTTGTTGTCCGGCATTCTTGCAACATGCCCTGCCTTCCGTATCCGTTCAGCTTTAGCCACTTTCAGGGTGTTGGGTTCACCGTAGAGTGCAGCGAGCTCGTGGTTCACCCTGCTCCGCCACACACCGTTCTCCTGCACGCCGCCAAAGATCGTCCTTAGCACGCGTCACTCGAAAACTCCGAGTGCTTGAAGGTCCTCTTCGAGCATCGTCCATGTCTCGTGTCCGTAGAGATCCACCGGTCTTGTAAGCGTCTTGTACATGGTACATTTGGTGCGGGGGTGAATCTTTTTTGACCGCAGTTTCTTCTGGAGCCCATAGTAGGCACGACTTCCACTGATGATGCGCCTCCGTATTTCACGGCTCACGTTATTGTCAGCCGTTAGCAAGGAACCGAGGTAGACGAATTCTTCACAGTCCCACCTACCAGCATGTACTTTATCTTAGCCGCATTCACCACCAGTCCGACCTTTGCTGCTTCACGTTTCAGGCGGGTGTACAGTTCTGCCACCGTTCCAAATGTTCTAGCAATAATATCCATGTCATCCGCAAAACAGACAAATTGGCCGGATTTCGTGAAGATCGTACCCCGGCTGTTGAGCCCGGCTCTTCGCATAACACCTTCCAGGGCGATGTTGAATAGTAGGCAGGAAAGTCCATCACCTTGTCGCAGTCCTCGTCGAGATTCGAATGAACTGGATAATTCACCCGAAATCCTTATGCTGTTCTGCACACTGTCCATCGTTACTCTTATCAGTCTGGTAAGCTTCCCGGGAAAGCTGTTTTTGTCCATGATTTTCCATAACTTTGTGCGGTCGATACTGTCGTATGCCGCTTCGAAGTCGATGAACAGGTGGTGCGTTGGGACCTGGTATTCACGGCATTTCTGGAGGATTTGCCGTACGGTGGAAGATCTGGTCCGTTGTCGACCGGCCGTTGATGAAACCGGCTTGGTAACTTCCCACGAACTCATTTACTTTAGGTGAAAGACGACGGAAGATGATCTGGGATAGCACTTTGTAGGCGGCATTCAAAATGGTGATCGCTCGAAAGTTCTCACACATTAACTTGTCGCTTTTCTTGTGGATGAGACAGATTATCCCTTCCTTCCACACCTCCGGTAGCTATTCGGTTTCCCAGATCTTGACTACTAACTGGTTCAGACAGGTGGCTAACTTTTCCGGGCCCATCTTGATGAGTTCTGCTGCGATGCCGTTTGTACCAGCCACTTTGTTGTTTTTGAGCTGGTAAATTGCATCCTTAACTTCCCTCAGCGTGAGAGTTGGTTCGTTCCCGTCCTCTGCTACACCAACATAGTCATTTCCTCTGCTGCCTTGGTCCTCCGTGCCTACATTCTCTTCGCCTTTCAGGTGCTCGTCGAAGTGCTGCTTCAACCTTTCGATCACCTCACGTTTGTCCGTCAGGAGGCTCCCGTCCTTATCCCTGCAGATTTGGGCTTGCGGCACGTAGCCTTTGCGGGATACGTTGAGCTTCTGGTAGAATTACGTGTTTCTTGTGAACGGCACAGCTCAGCTGTTCCATTTCCTCGCACTCTGCTTCTTCCAGGCGGCGTTTTTTTTTCTCCACCAAGAGACGGGCCTGCTGCTTCCGCTTCTGTCTGTATCGCTCCACATTCTGTCGGGTTCCATGCTGCAGCATTACCGCCCGCGCAGCATCCTTCTCCTCCAGAATCGCTCTGCACTCCTCGTCGAACCAATCGTTTCGTCGACTCCGTTCTACGTACCCGATAGTGCTCTCGGTGGCGTTGTTGATGACTGCTTTGACTGTACTCCAGCAGTCCTCTAGAGGGGCCACATCGAGCACACCCTCGTCCGGCACGGCAACGCTGCCTCGAGATTCTGCGCGTATGCGGTGGCGACATCCGGTTGCTTCAGTCGCTCTAGATCGTGCCGGAGCGGCCGCCGGTGCCGTACATTGTTAATAACGGAGAGTTTTGGGCGCAGTTTTACCATCACCAGGTAGTGATCAGAGTCGATATTAGTGCCGCGATACCCAAGTCACCAAAATTTCAGATAGAAGGGTACTTTATAAGCTAAGCAGCTTGTTCAAGGTTGCTCATTAGCCTTCTAAGCAGCTTCATTTTTAAGTAGTTTTGGAGCTTGAAAGTTCACATAAGCACGCTGGATAGCCTTCTAAGCAGCTTCTGACAGAACTTTGACAAAATTCATTCAGAAACAAAAATGTGTTTTTCAGATCACAACCCTGTTGGTGGGTTTGTGATTCATGTCTGGAAATTGCTTCTGATAATCATATTTTTACACATGTCGCTGCTATGTAGAGATTTGAACTGGATCCTCCTGCGTGATTGCCTGCCAACTTACCAAACTTACCGCTGCGCTGCTGAAGATACTTGACAAAGTCAAGCTTACTTCACTACTGAACAAATGTGCAAAACTAGCTGCCGACAGAAAATCGATTCAAGTCAGACTTTACCTGCTGTCCACTCAATCGCAGTTGTAGTGCTGTACTGACGGGCGGCATTTTTTTGCTCAAGCCTAGTATTCATTGGTTTGATAAATAAATATGTATTTGTCTTTTATTCGTATATGCTTAAACAGTTGTTTTCTGTGAAAGAAATAAATTTAATCTTCATTGAAACACAATGCTACTGAACTAAACTTCTATGAACTTGAAAGTTCCGACAAAGTTCCGAGTAGCATCTTAAGCAGCTTTAAAGTTCGGCGAAGTTTAGATAAAGTTCCAAATGGAACTTTCTGGCTGCTTAAGGGGCTAACAATGATCCTTGCCGGAACTTGGGACCGAAGTTCCCTCAAGGCTCATCGTTAGCCTCTTAAGCAGCCAGAAAGTTCCATTTGGAACTTTATCTGAACTTCGCGGAACTTGAAAGTGCATTTTGTCATGGGAAGCGGAACTTTTGATTACTTGGGTAGGTCCTGACGTCGATAATGTCGGAGAAGTGCCGTCCATCAATCAGAACGTGGTCGATTTGCGATTCCGTTTGTTGTGATGATCTCCAGGTGTAACGATACGGGAGGCTGTGCTGGAAGAAGGTGCTATGAATGGCCATGTTTTTGGAGGCGGCGAAATCGATGAGGCGTAGGCCATTTTCGTTCGTCAGCTGGTGGGCGCTGAACTTTCCAATCGGCGGTCTGAATTCCTCCTCCTGGCCTACCTGAGCGTTTAGGTTCCCTATGATGATCTTGACGTCGTGGTTTGGGCAGCGGTCGTACTCGCGTTCGAGCTGCGCGTAAAATCCGCCTTTGTCATCATCAGTGCTTCCGCAGTGAGGACTATGCACGTTTATTATGCTGATGTTGAAGAATCGGCCCTTGATCTTCAACCTGCACATTCTTTCGTCGATCGGCCATCAACCGATCACGCGCCTCTGCATGTCGCCCATCACTATAAAGGCTGTTCCCAGCTCACGTGTTTTGCCGCAACTCTGGTAGATGGTAAACGTTCGCACCATAGATCCTGTCCAACACACCTCCTGCAGCGCTACGATTTCAAACCCGCGGCCCTTCAGTATATCGGCGAGTATGCGGGTGCTCCCGATGAAGTTGAGAGATCTGCAGTTCCACGTACCGAGCTTCCAATTGCAAGTCCCTTTTCGTCGCTGTGGTCGTCGCCATCGGTTCGCATTCTTTTCTTGATGATTTTTCGGTGCTAGTCTCCTTTACGGCTGGCTCGCAGGGCCAGACACCAACCCACTAACCCAGGGAGCTGGGCTTACCTTCCCGGAAGCAACGGGTTCTGCACTGGCATTTCCTTCAACTACAGTGCTAAATAGCTGGGCTCAAAGCGCCAGTCTTCGCCGGGGGTGGTGTTTTTAATGGGCGCCCAGGAGATAATATTTTACCTGAGCTTCCACCCCTATCAAAATAAGGTTCTGAAATCTGAAAAAAAATCATATGAGCCACTTTGAGGTGCCAGTGAAGGTGCTTTTTGTGTAAAACTTAGAAACCACATTTTTTATTGAAAAACTCAATATATGTTCAAAATAATAGTTTTAAAATAAGTAAATAATAAAAATAAATTTAAATTTAAATTTACAAAAATAACGAAAAAATCTGATCTTTTCGTGAAGTTCTATTTGCATTTTGTTTTAAACCATGGATCAAGCCTTGTATGCAATTATCGATTTGATGAGAAAAAGTAGGTTAATATATGTCACTCAGCCGGATGTAAAATAGAAACAATTGTATTTAAATGTAACATTGCCATAACATTTTAATAGCAGCTTCATGTAATACAACTCCACTGTATATTCATGCATTATAACTGATTCATTAAAGCGTGGTAATTAAATTCCAGTGTATCAGTCATAATAAACGCTACAATTAAATGGAAAATGTCGGCACATGACGCCTCTTTCAACCGAGGACAAAAAAAATGATTTGGGCTGATTGCGCTCCTATACGATAACCCGACCATTCCATTCCATTCCATTCCATCTGGCCAAAATGAATGCTAATGAGCCAGATATAATTTGCATTTTAACGAGTAAATATTTTAGATCATTCTGAAAAATTCATAACGCTTTCATCAATTTCCAGTCGCGCGAGGAGCAGATGACAAAAAAAACACGAAATTAAAAGCAGACATCAAAAAACGATGACCCCTCGGTCTCATTTGTGGACAGTTACCGCAGCGCCATCATTTCACCGGACTTTGGATCCCATTTCGAGGCGGCGGTGTGCTGGCACCACCCGCTAGCTGTGGGCAAAAGCCAAAAAAAAAAAACATTCATATTCAAATGAAATGGGATTCGTTGTCACACGCAGCCACACATCACCTGCGGGCCTTCGGCTTCGGACGGTTGTCATCCAACCGGGGCCAGATTGATACGGTCTTGGGTTGCGACTGGCTGGCAACCCATCCAACAAACGGAACAACTGGTCATAAATTGCGAATAACCACACCAATCACGGAGCAACAGTGTCCGAAAAATCCGCTAATAAAGAGAAACATACCTACCTACCTACTGTTCTCAGCTTTCATCTGGTTGTGATTCTTTGATCTATGGCCATGTCCATTTGACGTAATGATTTCCAACTTTGTTTTTTGATTCTATTTTTCAGAAAATTCAGAAATTTTTCAGTGATAAAAAAAACTATTTTTTTATGAAATTATGAGGAAAATAGGTTCAAAGTGCTTTCAATTCCGGTAGGAGGGACTGTGGAGACTTGACCGAAGTAAGGGCCTGTCCATAAACTACGTAGACTCTTAGGGGGGGACGGGGGGGTCTGGCCAAAGTCTACGCTCCATACAAATTTCGAAAATTTTGTATGAACAAAAGTCTACGAGGGGGGAGGGGGGGTTCTGAGATGGCTGAAAAAAAGTCTACGTAGTTTATGGACAGCGCCTAACCAATAGTTCCGCTTCTCGTGACGAAATGCACTTTCAAGTTCCACGAAGTTCAGATAAAGTTCCAACTTTCTGGCTGCAGAGGTTAACAATGAGCCTTGCTGGAAATTCACACACAAGTTCGAGCAAGGCTCATTGTGAGCACCTTAAGCAGCTTGAAAGCTGCTTAAGATGCAACTCGGAACTTTATCGGAACTTTCATGTTAATAAAAGTTCATTTCAGTAACTTGTTGATTTTTTTTTTCATTTTAGAAAAAACAACTTTATGAGAAAATTTTCATGGATATTAAAATTGAATTTTCCAAATTAATTAGTTAAAAGTGCAAATGAAAAAACAATTGTGACGGATTCGATCCGGATTTGAACCGCAAGCCGGAGCGTGTGAGCTCTACACTCTACCCCAACAGCACAATTGTGATGAAGTATAAAGCGGATGAAATCTGACTTGAATCAATGCATTGTCAACACCTAGTTTGGCCAATCTGAAGCAACGGCATTTAAAAGCGACTACAAAAGGAATATTAATAGCAGTCAATCATTTATGTTCTGGCAGCACTGTATGAGTGTCGATTGCCACAAGGTATGTTGGCCGATGAGGCAGATGTAAGTGTCGGTTGACAGACGTCAAAATGTCAGGAGCAAGGTACCTTGGTCAGGAGTGAGTAAGAAGGAAAGACGTCAACCTAAAATTGTAAATAATAACAGAAGAAGAAGCGTAGCACACAAATCCTTGTGTATAAAAGTTTGAGAAGTGTAAAGAAGTCCGCGGTTATTTTTTAATTGAAATTTGTTGGAGATAAGCTTCACTTTAAATAAGTTTCGCGAGTGATAAAATCACAAAAGGTGATAGATAGACCCATTTAACATTCGGAGATACATTCGTTGAGCAACCATGAACTTGTTGCCGATTGCAGGACCCAGACTAGCAGGACAGGAGAGTTGGTAGGACAGAGACTCCACTCGAATATAAGGTAGACGCACAGGACGGGACAGAAACAACGGCACAGCGTAGAAAGTTGAGCTCACTGTGGCCAAAGTTGTAAGTTGCGAAAATTATTAATATATTTTAAATGAAATAAGGCATAAGACAATAATTGAATAGGTGGTTGCGTTGCCCCTTCGGAAAGTAGGCAGGAAAACCAGGAAGGAGGGAAATCAAACTTAAATTGTGAGTTTTTGCATGAACCTTTTCAAATTCATCTCATTCAAATAGGAAGCAATCAGTGAAGTACTAGATTGAAAGTAGTGAGCTGGATTTTTGTATGGTGAGATGATCAGTTCTCCGTTTCTGCAATGAAATGGTGCAAACAGCGTGGGTTATATGATTTCTTGCCTAATTTAATGCTGTTTGAGCAAAACTTTGGGTAACTGTGTTGTTGAAGTTGCAAGAAATAAATAATACAACAACACAGTTACCCAAACTTTTGCTCAAACAGCATCAAATTAGGCAAGGAATCATATAACCCACGCTGTTTGCAGCATTTCTTTGCAGAAACGGAGAACTGATCATCTCACCATACAAAAATCCAGCTCACTACTTTCAATCTAGTACTTCACTGATTGCTTCCTATTGTATGATAACTAACGCAAATACCTAATTGTTTATTAAATTACAGTTTGATCTGCCAACAATAAAAGGCCGATTTACAAAAATTGTTTGTGCCGATTTGATCCGAACATATCAATTTAAGTTTTAGTAAACGACTAACCCTATTACGTCCGCTAACCACGGTTTACATTCCCTTTCGGCATTTTCGCCATGACATGGAGAAGATCGGGAAAACACATCTGCCTGCCATGAGCGAAGAGAAGACCTCCCGAACGAAAATCACCGAATGAGACCGAGGAATCTACCACCGAACGAGACGAGAGTTAATTGACGTACGATCACGCCAGAAGTTAGACGTATCTGGGATGCGTTACCCTTCTGAAGCCGAGGCTCAGTGGCTCCACGTCAGAGTAAACTAAACAGTAATCCCCCAGCCAGCAATTTGGTTGATATATCGAAATTGCAACTGAAATAGTCACACTTATATAGCACCAAAGAAATCGTATTCAATGCACGAAACAGGCATATACATACTAAAGTGGAGGCCATATCGAAACATATATACGATTACTGCGATTCCATCCATCATGATTTACGATTTCTCGAAAAATTTCTACGATTTCGCCGATTTTCTCCGTCTAAATATACGATTTGCATGATCTTATTACGATTGAGTGTACCGATATACGACTCAAGATTTTCAAATAAAAAAAACAATCCGTGTTCGATGGGAATCGAACTTAGGTCCTTTGATTGAGAAGTGCGCGTTATCTCTATTGGCTACATTGCCAAGTTGGAAGTAGAGAGTTCAAAGTGAATGGGATGAAACGAATAAAAATTAGCATGATACGGTGCGGGACTTGTGGTGGGAGCGTTGTTGTTGTGCATTGAGTGGCACCAAAAGTGGTGCCGTGCAAGAGGCCCGGAATTCACATCGTTGTTGGAATCTATACATCACTTATTATAAGTCATCTGCTAGTATGAAAACCTATATATTTGGTCGAAATTATTGCTACCATGGTTGGAATGTGTCGACAACAACAAAAATACAAATTTGTGATGAATACCATTTTTTCTTTTTCCACATCAAACAAATATGTAAACAAAACCATTTACGATTTCCGAGATTAAGATTCGACTATTAAAAGTACAGTAACAATCATTTGCGACTGTAAAAATGAATATACGATTTCTACGATTTCATTCATTTCGTATACGACGCAAGTGTGACGCAAACGATCAATATACAACATTGTTATAGTTGTATACGATTTCACCGATTTCCATCATACCTTTAGGTAGCAAGCTCGATTTAGCGGATTCATATACGATGTGAAGCGACGATTTCCACGATTCAAAGAAATCATATATACGATGCTAGCGAACTTGCAGCTTGACACTAAGAATGTATGTTTTTTTCACGATTCTATCCGATTCTGTGCGATCCTACCGATAGTATCTCGCACCTTTTATGATCGGAGACGACTTTATGAAACAAAATCGCAATTGAAATTTAATTTGGCATGAAATGCGATTTTACGCAATCATTGTCAACAAATATACATATTATTATACAATTCTGATTAAATATATGAAAATATACGATTTTTTCCACACAATGATTTACGATATGTGGTTGGCTGGGCCACGTCAGTATTTCACCCGACAACCCGCCATTACCCCGGGTTTCAATCGCTGTACTACCCTCTTGGAAGTTCCGCCGGACGAGACGTTTATTCCCCGGTCCGAAAGGACTGCCGCCACGAGAACCATCCAACGTTTCACCTCTGGCCGCATCGAAGAAGATCTCCATGCAACCACGTCCAGAACCACAACGGCCACGTGAGCAGCAAGATTTCCGGCCGGACCCGATGCGGAAGAAGGACCGAAGTGCTCCGCCAACCAAAACGTCCTCCGTACGGCCACAAGTCCGCCGAGTGTCCACACGTGGCCCATCCGTTCTCCACCCAGAAGAGCGGCAACTATAACCTGGTGCACGCTTCTTGGCCTTCCTCTCACTAAATCGCAGGCTCGGCTGATCCCTAATCGAAGACCCACACTCCCAATTGTCGGGTAGGCCGCCGGTATCCATCGGCTAGAAAGTTCGGCCATTGTGACCACCAATAGCCGGCTACGAAGTTTCCAAGGCACCCAGTCCATCCGCCTCCTGCCAACCACGTATCCCGACCAAGTGCTTCCCCACTGGGAGAAGCTCATCCAACGAACTTTATGCTGCGGTCCGACCACATCCTCCGTGCCCCGATCCGCCCGCTGTTTTTGACAGTCGTACCCCGGCCTCCGGCAGAGACTACAACCAACATTCATCCCGACCAAGGTGGACTAGCTGCATGAGGACAGGTATGTTCGCCGCATGATGTCAAGGGCCCAAACCAAAGATATCCGATTAACGTTGAATTTCGGCCGCGCTTTACCTTATCCTACTTTCCTTATGTGTACGTCCAAAATAAAAGTTTCAAAATGAATACGTTAGCTTCCCTCCTTCATTTGTGGAATTTGAAAGTGCGTTTGTCGTCCCTTCCTATTGTCCGTTCACTTCAGCACGATTTTGGGTTGTTAGTCTTCCCCAATAAGGTGAATTGGCCGACCCTGAGCCTTGATTACCCGAGCAGAAAAGAATAGCAACAAAATAACATATCGAGGTATTCATCCTAAATAACATTATGCCTCGATATGCCCTTCATTAGGTGGACGTGGACATAAGAAGCAAAATAACAAAAATTAATACCATAATTTTGTATAAATAACACCTGAAAAATAACAAGTCTTGTTATTACAATAATGAATGCATACCATAAATTTCAAGTGCTCTATTTGTTATCCAGAAGGTATGAATTAACAAAGTAATAACATGTCTTGCTATTAAATTGAACATTTTTCGAAATCTCCATGATATAATAACAAATCTTGTTATTCTGTTATTTTCCCAGCTAAATCACCATTTCTCATTACACCAACGAACCTAACCTCAAAATGACTGACAATTCTCAGGTCATTTTGACAGATGTACCATGAGCATAAAAAGGACGGCAACAATATCGATAAAGTAGAATATATGATCTGTCTTTTTTCGTGCATGTGTATAGTCTGTCAAAATGACCTCAGAAGTGTCAAACATTTTCATGGCTAGCTTTGTTGGTGTAATGAAGAATACCACATCAATACTTAGCTTTGCTCGAATACCTCCATTTGTTATTGTGGTGTTCTCATAACATTGCGTAGAATAATATAACAATACCAACTTGAGGTATTAAAGCACAGGTTGCTCTTTGCACGGTATTTGTAAGGTATGCCCTTCTGCTCGGGTAGAGTGCCTGAGCTAGCCGGATGTCACAAAACTTATGCAGTAATGCAGTTAACTTTATCATAACAAGTATCTACGGCAGCGCAGTGGTACGGCAGCAAGTTCTCACGCAGAAGGACCCAGTACAAATCTTCTCCAGGAGTGATCATGTATACTAAGGTTGGCCATGTTTCACGCAATTCTTTATTACACCAATGAACCTAACCTCAAAATAACTGATAATTCCCAGGTCATTTTGACAGATGTAACATGAGCATGAAAAGGACGACAACAAGATCGATAAAGTAGAATGTATAATCCATATTTTTCGTGCGCGTGTGTGGTCTGTCAAAATGACCTGAGAAATGTCAAACATTTTCATGGCTAGTTTTGTTGGTGTAATGAAGAATACAAGCAATTGACACACGTACATTTTTGTTTTTACATTAATTTTGAGGAAGTTCCATAATAAGCTGCTTAGAAGGCTAACAAGTTTCCTTGAGTGAACTTCCAATATTTTAATTATTGTAAAAACGAATCAAGTCATTATGTCCGAAATTTGTATGTATAATTACAGTGTAATGTTGTTAGCCGTTCCATCAGTCCATGTCCAAACCCACTTGACCTAAAAACAACTTTTGATTTGAGTAATTTTTTTGTATAACAAATGACTTGACTACTCAAACTTTGTATGTAAATTGTAGTTTGCCCTAAAGATGAGTGAATAAACGCTCGAAACGTCGGCTTTAATTAAAACAGTTTTTTTTTATAAGCAACCCGAGGACCGAAAATACGCCAGCAATCGCTATCAAATTATCAAAGACGGTCGTTATTTTATCAATATGAACTTTCAAGTTCCAAAATTACTTAAAAATGAAGCTGATTAGAAGGCTAAAGAACATCCTCCAACAAGCTGCTTACCCAAGCAGCACCTGCAACATCATGCAGGTTGTGGCTTTCTATGCTTTGGTCTAAATGAGTTGCACTAGAAGCACACGAAACTTCCATCTTGTAAGTTTAGTTGCATTTAAACTCCGAAACACGTAAAGTTGCGGCTTTGTTTCATAGAAATCACAAATTACCACGTGTTTGACATCGATTTGTGGAGGCGGAGCTTACATATTGCTCGCAAGTGATAATACAGTCAGCTTATATTAAATGTGTTGTGTAACATGCATGAATCATCTAACTCTGATTTGTTTGTTCAGATTAGGTTCCATATGCGTTACAGAAAACTTGAGCGTCTTTTCATTTTGACAGTTCTCTAACTTGTGACAAAAAAGGTGCGATAAAGTAACAAGTAACTTCAGTAGCTTTTATGATGAGTTGAGCATCGATTCTCTCACAGAGCTTTTGGTGTAGTATGTAAGGTAAGTAGATAATACTCGTGGTGTCCGTGGTTCGAGTCTGGATAAAATCTTTTCCCAACTTTTTTATCATTCCTCCTCGTTTATGTTGCATAAGAATTCAGAATCTGTGAACGGACAGTGAATAAATTGCACTAAGGTTGCTGTTACTGGATTAGCAACAAGTCGTGTTGCTTGGGTAGCTTATAAAGTACCTTCTTATCTGAACTTCTGGTTACTTGGGGATCCCTGGGGGGACTTGTTGCAACATGGGGCGGTTTTCTCGGAATCAAAAACGGATTTCTTCTAGCACATTTTTTTTTCCAAAAGTGCATATGAACAATAGACTATGTTCATGCTAAAAGTAGTTTCGATTGTGCATTGCATTATTTTTTAACGGCTGATGGTTTGTTTTCAGTCCTTCAGAAATTTTTAATGCGATTCCAAAAATTCTCAATAATTATGTGAAAATTTCACAGCGCATAGCTTAAATAAAATACTATCAAACATATTCATCCACATAAGAGGGAATCCCTGGAGAAATTTCTGAAGAAATCTCCTCAGGAATTCCTGGAGGAATGTTTGATGGAATTTCTGGAGAATTTTTGGAGAAATCTCTGGAAGAACATTTTTACAAATTACAGGTGGAATTCCTGGAAGGTACACTGAAGGAAAAATCTTTGAGAAATTCCTGGGGGAATCTTTGGGGGAATCCCATGTGCGAATCCCTGGAGGAATCCCTGAAGCAATACCTGGAGGAATCTCTGGAACAATCCTTGGAGAAATCACTGGAGGAATTCCTGGAGGAATTCCTGTCAGAATTTTTTGAGATATCTCTGGAGGAATATTTGGCCAATTTCCAGGCGAAATTCCTGGTGACATGTCTAAAGAATCCTTGGAGGCATTTCTGAAGGAATTCCTGGAGGAACCCCTGTGAAAATCCTTGGAGGAATGCCTGAAGCAATTCCTGGAGAAATCTTTGGTGGAATCCATGAAGCAATCCCTGGAGGAATCTCTGGAGTAATTCCTGGAGGAATGTCTGGAGGAATTTCTGAAAGGGTGCATGGAGTAATTCCTGGAGGAATGCTTGAAAGAGCACCTGGAGGAATTCCTAGAGCAATACCTAGAGGTACTTCTGAAGGAATATTAAAATCGGATTTTACATGGGGGAATTGCTGCTGAAGACATTCTTTGAGCAATCCCTAGTGCAATTTCTGGAAGAATTTTCTAAAGAAATCCTTGGAGGATTTCCTGGAGAAGTTGCTGTGGGAATATTTAAAGAAGTTATTGGAACAATTCCTGGAGGAATTTCTGAAGAAATTCCTGGGGAGATTCCAGGAGGAATTCTTGGCGGAATTTCTGGAGGAGTGGGAATTCCTGGTGTGAAAGTCTGGAGGAATGCCTATAAAATTCCCAGGAGGGATTCCTGAAGGAACAACTGGAGGAATTCTTACAGCAATTCCTGAAGGAATGCCAGTAGGAACCCTTGGAGTAATGCCTGGAAGATTTCTTGAAGAAATGCCTGGAGGATTTTCTGGAGGAATCTCCAGAATTCCTAGAGGATTCTCTAAAGGAATTCCCAGAGGAATGCCTACTGGATCCCTGGAGTAATCATTAGAGGAATTCCTGCGGGAATTCCTAGAGAAATCTCTGAACGAATCCCTTGAGAAATTCCTGGAGGAATCCTCTTGGTTGATATTGTTATTAACGTAATCATGTTTTTTTTTTAATAAAAAGTATAGATGGTGAACCTCACGAAAAAAAAATGGGAAATCGATGTAGAAGTGGTACCTGATGCATCACCTTACGCAAATGTGCTGATTTCATTCATCAATGCGAATTTACTGAGTATCAGTACCCTAATAAACCAACACAATAAACGGACCGTAATGTAGACGGTTCAACAATACTGCATACTGTTCGAACTGTATCCCGAATGGGTGGTTAAGCAAATCTTATGGTTACCGTTTATGCGGGTAATTATTTTTCAACTTGCTGAACCATCCAGCAATTTTGACAGTTGATCAGCAACGTTGTGCTGAAATTCAGCAAAAATGTTGCTGAAAGCCAGCAATTTATTTTGCAGATTTTTTGTGCTGGAAGCATTTCAAAAAAATTGGTGTGCACGTACCCGTTAAGCTGTTAGTACATAGGGCCAAATATTTGTCCAAAAAGAAACCAATGCTCAAACATCTTGTTTGACTCGATCGAATTTTCATTAGTGTCAAACTGATGTTGTTTCTTGAGTTCTTTCCTTGTCAAATATTTGATCCTGTGTACTACTGGCCTTACAGAAAAACTGTAGCGGCGACTTCCTCCAATGTATGCTGAAACCGGTGTGAACATTTTATGGTGGGACAATTTTATTTGCCTGTGTGTCGTATTTGGCGCAAGATCGTCAAAAATGTCTTTTATGAGTAACGAGTCCTTTCAGTAAATAATCATCCTGTTTGTCTATTTATTAGTAATTTTTGAATGCCCTGAATCTTTATTCCTTTAAGAAAAAACTTTCAGTTGTATTGTTCCGAGTAGGTACATCCTTGCCGGAATTTTCCTAAAGACATTTTTATATACGTATATACTTATATACTTCTTGTAGAATTTCCTGGTTCCTGAATATATCCCTCTAAAATTATCTTAAAGAATTCCGATACACATCGCTGGAAGAATTCCTTTAGAAATCCTTTGAGTACATAATTAAAAACAATATTCGGGTAATCCTGGAGAAATTCTTGGGTGCATTAGTTGAAAAATAATGGCAGGATTTCTGAAATTTCTCCTGAACATTTTTTTTTTAAAGATCCCAAGATGAATTTCTGAAAGAAACACTAGAGGAAATCCTGGAGCTATCCCTGGAAGAATTCCCGTAGCATACTTACCTTACCGATCAGGCTAAGGCCGGGGTGGCCTCTGCTGTAGATAGTAGCCGTCTCCATTCCACTCGGTCCATGGCTATTTGTCTCCAGTTCCGCACTTTGCGTAGGGTCCGCAGATCGTCCTCCACTTGGTCGACCCACCTAGCTCGCTGTGCTCCACGTCTTCTTGTACCGGTTGGATGGCTCTCGAGAACCATTTTAGTCGGGTTGCTATCCGACATCCTGATGACGTGACCCGCCCACCGTAGCCTTCCGGTTTTCACGATATGGACGATGGTTGGTTCTCTCAGCAGCTGATGCAGCTCGTGGTCCATTCGCCTTCTCCAAGGCCCGTCTTCCATCTGCACTCCGCCGTAGATGGTACGCAACACCTTCCGTTCGAAAACTTCAAGGGCGCGTTGGTCCTCTGCACGTTTCGTGCCCATAGAGGACGACCGGTCTAATCAGCGTTTTGTAGATAGTTAACTTCGTGTTACGGCGAACTTTATTCGATCGTAGAGTTCTGCGGAGTCCAAAGTAAGCTCGATTTTCTGCCACAATGCGTCTCTGAATTTCTCTGCTTTTCTCGGCGGTCACCAGTTAGCTCAAGTACACGAGTTCTTCAACCGCCTCGATTTCATCACCGTCGATAGAAATTCGGGGTGGCGGGCGCGGTGATTCCTCCCTGGAGCCCTTTGTCATCATGTACTTTGTCTTCGACACATTAATGACTAATCCGATTCGCCTGGCTTCACTCTTTAGTCGGATGTACGTTTCCGCCATCGTCTCAAATTTACGAGCTATAACATCAGTATCCTCAGCAAAACCAAGCAGTTGAACGGACTTCGTGAAAATCGTCCCACTCGTGTTTATCCCCGCTCTCCTTATTACACCTTCCAACGCAATGTTGAACAGCAAGCAGTGATGGAATTGCTCGAACTACGCACATCACTCGATCCATCGTCGCCTTGATCAATCGTATCAGTTTATCCGGGAATCCGTATTCGTGCATAATCTGCCATAGCTGATCTCGATCGATTGTATCATACGCCGATTTGAAATCGATGAACAAGTGATGTGTGGGCACGTTGTATTCGCGACATTTCTGCAACACCTGGCGGATGGCGAACATCTGGTCCGTTGTAGCGCGTTCACCCATTTAAATCCAGCATGATATTGCCCCACCAACTCTCTTGCAATCGGTGATAGACGGCGGCATAAAATTTGAGAGAGTATCTTGTAGGCAGCGCTCAGTAGTGTGATCGCGTGGTAGTTTCCGCAATCCAACTTGTCGCCCTTTTTGTAGATGGGACACACGATACCTTCCATCCATTCCTCCGGTATTACTTCCTCCTCCCAAATCTTGGTAATGACCCAGTGTAGTGCTCTCACCAATGCTTCTCCACCGTATTTTAGAAGCTTGCTTGGTAGTTGATCTGGTCCAGCGGCTTTGTTGTTTTTCAATCGGCCAACCTTCTCCTCAATCTCTTGGAGGTCAGGGGCCGGAAGTTTTTCGTCCTGTGCACATACTTCTAGAACTATTCGCCATTAAGGTGCTCATCGTAATGCTGCCGCCCCCTCTCGATCAAGGATGGAAACACTCACTTACAAAGAGTTACACTCACTTGCAGTTTTCCCAGCTCAGAAGCGTGCAATCAAAAAACGATGTATGGACGACTTTTGCCTTGTGATTTTGTCTAAAAGTTTGCCGAATAGAGTAGGGGTCGCACACGCATACCGAATTCGTGAGTGAGCTGCGAAGGCAACTCTTCACGAGGTGAATGTAATTTACACTCACCTCGTGGAGAGTCGCTTTCACAGCTCTGTCATGACTTTGGGATTAGTGAGCGACCCCTACTCCATTCGATAAAGTTTGAGACAAAACCACAAGGCAAAAGTCGTCCATACATCGTTTCTTGGTTGCACGCTTCTGAGCTGAGAAAATAGCAAGTGAGTGTAATTCTTAGCAAGTGAGTGTTCTGATCCCTGCTCTCGACCACCTCACGCTCGCTCGTGAGAATTTTCCCGTGATTATCTCGGCACATGTCGGCTTGTGGCACAAAGCCTCTGCGCGAGCGGTTCAGCTTCTCGTAGAACTTACTTGTGTCCTTAGTGCCGTGTTCCCGTAGTAGCAATCCTGCTTGAATCCCTGAAGGAACTCTGAAGGAATTCCTAGAGAGGAATCTCTGGAGAATTTTTTGAAGAAATTTTGTGAGGTATTCCTGGAGGAATTTCTAGGGAATTACCTGGATTTATTTCTGCCAGAATTTTTGGAGAAATCTCTGGAGGATCATATTTACAAATTACAGACAGAGTTCGTGGAAGATACCCTGAAGGAAATTCGTTGAGAAATTCCTGGGGGAATCCTTGGAGGAATTTAGGAATCCCATGTGACAATCCCTGGAGGAATTCCTGAAGCAATCCTTGGAGAAATCACTGGAGGAGTTCCTGGTGGAATTCCTGGAGGAATCCGTGAAGCAATTCCTGGTGTAATTCCTGGAGGAATGTTCGGAGAAATTTCTGGAGGAATCCCTGCAGGAATTCCTATCAGATTTTTTGGACAAATCTCTGGAGGATCACTTGGACATATTCCAGGCGGAATTCTTGGAGGAATTCCTGGAGAATCTTTATAGGAATTTCTGGAGGAATTCCTGAAGGGAATCCTTGGGAATCCTTGGAGGTATCTTTGGAAGAATCCTTGGAGAAATTCCTGGAGGAATTCTTGGATAAGTTCTTAGTAGATTTCCTGGAGGAGTTCCTGGTATAATTCCTGGAGAAATCCATGAAGCAATTTCTGGAGGAAACTCTGGAGCAATTTCTGGAGGAATTTGTAAAGAAGTTCTTGAAGGCCCTGGGCAAAGGCACAACCTTGTGATCAGCTTGATTGCTGTCAGGTCTCGGGGCTTAAATACATCTTTACTCTACTGAGAAAGATTCACACTCGTGGTGCCAACAAGAACCGATACTTTTCGTGATCAAACGAAGAAGCATCACGGTCCTTTTTTGTTGTTTTTGATATATTTGATTTCTATTTGCAGGAAAGAAGTTGATACACAATTTGTCCTTCTTTTTTTTTTGAAATTATTATTAACCAAGCTTCCAATATTGAAGACACAATAACAAGAAAAACAATAAGAACTAGCATAAACGGTTCACTAAAGATCAAGCACTATATCGTCAACCAGACACGAATGCCACATAAGTGGTAAATTGTCTTTAATAAATATTAATAATAATTATATCGACAAGCTTGTTCAGTGTGTGTGAAATTACACAAAGGTAAATAACGTTGACCATTTAATTAACAACACATTCCTTTACAGCTCAATACGCAAAATCAATCTCCTTTCCTCATCCTTAAGGTTACGCAAAACTTAAAAGCCGCATGGCTAAAGAGGATGCAATGCCTACTCCCAAATTCCACGGTGTATTATGGACGATGTGAGTTCTTGGACTTGCATTGGAGACTTGGCCCCATGACCCCCTGGTGCATCAATAAAATAAAATAAATTTGTAAAGAAATTCTTGAAGGATTTCCTGGAGAAATTTCTGAAGGAATTATTGGATCAACTCCTGGAGGAATTTCTGAATAAATTCCTTGTGGTGATTCCTGGAGGTATTCTTGGCGGAATTCCTGGAGGAGTGCCTGGAGAAATTTCTGGCTGAAATCCTGACGAATTTCTGAAAGAATTTGTGGAGATATTGCCGTAGAAATTTCTGGAAGAATTTCTTGGTCAATTCCCAGAGGAATTTCTGAAGAAATTCCCGGAAGAATTCCTGGGGTAATTCCTGGAGAAACTCTTTAAGGGATTCCTGGACAAGTCCCTGCAGGAATTCCTGGTGTGAAAGTCTGGAGGAATGCCTACAAAAATCCCAGGAGGGATTCCTGAAGGAACAACTGGAGGAATTATCACTGCAATTCCTGAAGGAATGCCGTGAGGAACCCTTGGAGTAATGCCTGGATGATTTCCTGAAGAAATGCCTGGAGGAATTTGTGGAGGAATCACTGGAGCAATTCCTAGAGGATTCTCTAAAGGAATTCCTGGAGGAATGCCTACTGGATTTCCCGGTGGAATCCCTGGAGTAATCATTAGAGGAATTCCTGCGGAAATTCCTAGAGAAATCTCTGGACGAATCCCTTGAGAAATTCCTGGAGGAATCCTCTTGATTGATATTGTTATTAACGTAATCATGTTTTTTTTTAATAAAAAGAATAGATGGTGAACCTCACGAAAAAAAATGGGAAATCGATGTAGAAGCGGTATCTCATGCATCACCTAACGCAAATGTCATCGAAGAGTTTGGTCCGGAAGTTGAAGATGGAGCCGTTTTGTACGAAGAACTTATTTATGACCTTTAAAATGATTTATACGTTTTATGTGTTTAAATGTGTGTTTAGAATAAGTAGTAGCTTCAATTTGAAAGTCCGTACGATACTTTAATGACAAAGACAACAAATTAGCAAAAAAAAATATACATACTTACAAATCCTGAGTCTGAATCACCTACTCCGAAGAGGAAGATTGTTATTTGATTGCCTCAAGATTCATCTACTCGAAGTTAAAACGCAGAGAAAAAGGCCCCATGGGGTGGGAAATGCGCAATATGTACAATAAGGTGGCCCACAATTATATGAAAAACAAAAATTTTGAAAAATGCCAAGTCTCACCTCCTAAATCAGTTATTTTGGACTCCCAGAAGCTACGTTCAAAATTTGAGCAAAATCGGTTGAGCCTAAGGGGGCGCTCAAAACGCTTGAAGTTTGTATGGGAAAACTTGGCCAAATGTATGCAGAAATTTTTAAGTTTTCGAATTTTGCCGCTAGGTGGCGCTGTAAGCGTTCAATCATCAAACCCTTTGGTATTATTAAAGGTGACTATATGCCAAACAACTTTGTCGAAGACCGCAAAGTGATCCAACGTCTGTGAAAAAAGTTATACCCTAGGTAAAGTGAGGATAAGCTTAATTTTTGTTTTTCCAGTACACGTAAAGGAATAATATCAATAATGAAATCTCAATAAGGACTGTTCAATTTATAAAACGGACAACTTGCTTTTGCGATATCATTTTTATTTTTCAATAAAATCATTATCAGTTTTTTGCATAACTTTCTATAGTTATTCTCAAATGTAGGAAAAATATAACATTAGGCAAAATGTCCTTTTTTGTCTAACTGAAGCAATTTTCGTAAAACATCAATAAAAACCCATTTCTCAAAATTCGACATAACTTTCCACATACTAAACATGTATATTTTCATGAAATTTTTAATGTATTGGAATCGTATACTATTCTACTGAAGGTAAAGCTCAATAGTTGGTAAGTAATAACGCACCAAGCTACCTCCAGCTTGATACAGTAAATTGCCTTGTTTACATAGAAATTATTAAAAAATATTCATTTAAGTGCTGTGATGCCATAGCACAACGGATTCGGCTCAAAATTTGTCCAGATCAGTAGAATACTGGTTTCTGGATGATACAGAAGAAAAATTCACTTTTAATTGCATTCTTCATCAAAAATTTAGTCCATAAAGATAGTCATAGTAAAAAAAATGCATACTTTTTGCTCCATTGATGCCGATTTTCGACTCTAACGAATCTTGTTATTATTTATTTTCAACAAAGTTGATCCCATGTTATTCTACACCTTATTCAATAACAATCGGATGTAAAATATTATATTTTCAACATCATTGTTATATAAAATTTGCATTAGGTTGCATTGTTATTTGGAAGAACCTTCAAAGAACGAAACTGTTTTGATTACTATGCCTGTAATGGCACACAGTAACCAAATCAGCAATGCTATTACGAAGCAGTTTTCTGCATTTGAAACCACATTATTCCTACTTTCGACAGGATGTATAAAAAAATGTTTATTGAATATGTACATGCCCTTTTTGCTTTACAATGAAATTTTAATCAAAAAATCGAATCTCACTTGAGACTTTAATATTTCAACAACTAATTTTCCAATTGAGTTGAAACTTCGCCAGAATGTTTATAACTCATGCTGCTGCAGCATGGCACATACTTTTCTGATAATCAAAACGATATACCATATGTGAACAGTAATTTTGTGTATATTTTCAATTTTCAGCAATCGTAAAATTCAGCTCATTTAACATCTGGCTGATTTTCTATGAAGTAAAACTATTTTTATCCGATTCAAAAATCATTATTATAATGAAAGATGATGTACTGAACAACGGAACAAGGGTGGTTAAATTTGAACTACGCGTCTTCTTTTTATAGCCTTGTAAAGTTGTCCGTTTTATAAATTGAACAGTCCTTACTTAGCCTCACTTTGCCTAGGGTATAACTTTTTTCACAGCCGTCGGATCACTTCGCGGTCTTCGACAAAGTTCTCTGGCATATAGTCACCTACAATAATACCAAAGGGTTTGATGATTGAACGCTTACAGTGCCACCTAGCGGCAAAATTCGAAAACCTAAAATATCTGCATACATTTGGCCAAATTTTCCCATACAAACTTCAAGCGTTTTGAGCGCCCCCTTAGGCTCAACCGATTTTGCTCAAATTTTGAACGTAGCTTCTGGGAGTCCAAAACAACTGATTTAGGAGGTAAGACTTGGTATCTTTCGAAATTTTTGTTTTTCATATAAGTGTGGGCCACCCTAATGTACAACATAGGTTCGTTTACCTTATAAGGATTCCATAAACAGGCAAATATCCTCGCGTATTTGAAGCATTGAAAAATCTGTGGAACTTGGAGCATTAGTGACATATGACAATGACTCCAGAAGACCAAAAGAAGTCAATGTCTAATTGTGTTTTCATTGGTCGGATCCTTTTTCGATCGCATAATTTCGCATGGTCAAGCTTAAACAACTCTATCTTCACTATATTTTAAAATCAAAGGTCAAAGGGTATTTTGCCAATGTGCTTAGCATGCTATTCTTCAGATCTGCGTAAGAAAAATATGGATTTTGTTTTATTTCAGTTTGTCATATGCCTCATTGAGCCGAAGTGTTGCTCATTATGTAAATTTGCAGTACAGTTGAAAGAAGAATGTGCCCTTCAAAATAAACGAAGCATCTAAAAGCACAAAAAAGCGAAACAAACAATCCCCAAAACATTCCGACAACGAGCTACTCACCTTCGCAAAATCAGCACCTTTAGCCCACTTCTTCTTCCAGTTTTTTTTTTCAACATTTTCATCACGGGCTGGTCCCCAAGGACCAATTCGGGACCATTTTGGGCGATCCGGTCCCGCGAGCATTGTTCTGCATAGTTTACGGTGGAATGTGTCTAAAGGCCCGGCAATTGAGTGTGCTGCAAGTTCTTTTTTTTCTTCACCGCAGTCAACGAGTCAGGTCCAGGTCGGTAAAAATAACACAATAATTCTTTATTCCACTCTGCCATTTGAAGTTTTTTTTCTCTGCTGACTGTTGTTGCTTTCTTCCATCTATGCGCCGACCCAGGTAAGCAGCCAGTCTGCCTTTCGAGCTGTGTCCAACTATTTCGGCTGAAAAGAGCTCTTCATTCCGACGATTACGTTATTCTCAAGGGGCGCTTCAATCACTTTCAAGAGTTTAATTTTTCACATATTCAAGTGGTCATTTTTCCCCTGTCAGAGGGACGTTTGTTGATGGAAGATGGTGAATAGAGGTGCAACCAGGGTTTCTTTTTTTCGACACTGACTGTTATGACTTGTTCGGGACCGTCAAAATAGTTAGCTAAGTGGGTGCGCCTCACCGGGAATCGAGTGTGGGCGCTAAATGTTTGATGAACATCGTGTTGAAGTGGTGACGAAGTGCAACACATAATACCCAAAGGACAACAGTTTGCTTTGGGTGTTTGAGTTTCAGGTAGATCTGTAAATAGAAAACATTAAGTATAGGAATATTTGTTTGATTTAAGATGACTGTTGATAGTAATGATCTAGCAATTTGCTTTTCTATGTTAGTAAAACAGATTAAACCACTAGACATGATAGTAAATGTAGAAATGGTAGAAAATGTGACACTAAACTTTGAATTCCGATTAGCCCTTGCGCATATCTCAATCTAAAATATGTTTGCTTAAGATTCGGAGATTACTCTCTTTTTATTCAAAACTAGCACAGCTCAAATCCACAGTTTTTTTTTACGCGAACCCGTGCTTATGATACTGTGGGAACCGTCCAAATAGGGTAGGAACTGCACAATAAGTAATCCTGGAAAGTAGCGCAAATCAAAACGAAATTACCTAGATTATCATCCTCTTCGGATGATTTTGGGGTTTTTGATGATGGCTGGTTCATGTGGAACGTTAGGCATAGCTTCAGACCTTCGTAGCGTTCCAGATACCTACTTAAAATCCT
Organism: Aedes albopictus; assembly: GCF_035046485.1. NCBI lineage: Eukaryota > Metazoa > Arthropoda > Insecta > Diptera > Culicidae > Aedes > Aedes albopictus. Next base: position 121,676,199 of record NC_085138.1, read on the forward strand.
CCTTTTGATCCGCTTTGAATAGTCAGAGGACCATGTCCAATTCATCCGTGGACGAAGTACCACTTTTGTTTAGCCTTTGCACGAACTTAATGCAACCAGCGAATTTCATTACACTCCAGCTTATGGTCGGTCCCGAACCGTTGACGGAATACTTGTGGCGTTCTTGTCAATAATAAAGGTGTTCCTGCCGTCGCACACTTTTGATCACGGCTTTAGTAGGATCTAAAGTAGTGTACACCCTGGACACGCAAATTTGCTGTCTTGGCAGCATTTTCACCGAGCCGAATTGCATCTTGTTTCGCCTTTTTCATCTAACAAAAACAAACTCTTCTGTTAGAAAAAAAAACACAATTTAATAAACATGTGAAATAAAGCCACGCTTTCTAATAAAACCTTCGCATTTGCTACGGTTTGCTCGAAAAACCGGCCACGCATAGCGGAAGACTAAACAACGACCAGGCAAGGCAAGGCTAACGCCGTGATGTATGCAGCATTTGAACTACTGTATTACCTTTGGCGCTGCTATTTGCCAAGAATAAGAAATACGGTGATGCGAATTGATGACAAATTTTTTAACAATTTCTGAAAATCTTATAATAAATCGAATTAACCCATTAACGCCCGAATTATGTCACAATCACAATACATGTCTGATTTTATTTTAGAGTATCTCAAAAACATAAAATAGTGACAGGCTTGGTGGTCTAGTGGCTACCGCTTTTGATTCGTATGCAGAAGGTCATAGGTTCAATCCCTGGCCCGTTCCTTTCATTCTACTTTGTACCTTTCTATCCTTTTTCTCTCGCTCTCTCTTCTCTACATATACAACTCCTACAAGTTATGCAACCAAAGCGAACTGTGCCGCTTGTCCTCCATGGTAATCACCACATAATCTATCACCTTGCGGACATCCCCTATCCATGGATCGCATCACCGACCCAACGGTGACTCCCAGATCTCCCATCCTTTCCATCTAACAAATACCCCAGTCCGTGCTGGTTGTGGGGATGCAGAGGTGCTCACGGTCTTTAGTAGCAACAACCAGCACACTCTAACATTCCTTTCCCTTCCCAACTGGCTATAAGGACGTGGTCGGCGCCGTTATTGATCAAAAATGTATGAGCTGCTCAAATTGCACTTTGAGAATAAGTGGAGAGTCCCAGCCCTTATACATTTCAATCTCAGTGCAATTGGTACCAGCTCAGATCAATCACGGAGGAGCAACCATTGATATGTATAGTCAGATTTGATCGTTGATCGTTGATCGTAGTATCTCAAAAACATAAAATAGAGTTATGCAGTCAATCAAACGGAAATCCACGGTGATTTTTTTTATTTTAATACACAGTGGGGCATATCCCAGACAACCAGGAATCGCATAAGGATTCACGCTGTAAATCGTATAAAGCATAGGTTCCCAAACTTTCAGGTCGCGCGACCCCCTTTTGCCAGCTGACGTAGTTTTCGCTACCCCCCATAAAAATTCCCTCATTTGTTGTCATTTTACAGTAAAATATTTTACTGTCCCTCGCGACCCCCTGGATAAAAGCCGGCGACCTCCCTGGGGGGTCGCGACCTACAGTTTGGGAAACTTATTTTAGGTCACCATCGCATATCTGCACGGCTAAGGGGCAATTTTCATCGCGTATGATGTTATTTTTTGAACTTATTGCGATGTATCTGATAAAATCAAATAAGTGTGCAAATTAACTTTCATCATGTATGACCATATCGTAGTAGACGATATTCTGATGTTTAATTGCGACGAACTTTGCTCATTCGCAAAAGTGTTCGAGCGAACTCGCAAAGTGTCAATTGAATTCGTATAATTACGTACTGCGATGGTTATACTACTTCGCTTGGTACTTTTCTTATTATGTCAGTTTATCTCGCATTTGTGTATAAACTGAATCGCATAAAAGTAAAAATAAACTCGTTAAAATGTGCATAGAAACTCGCATAAGCTGCAATCGTTAACGTTGGCATATTGCGATGTGATTTGTGATAACAATGATAGAGGTGCTCTTGGAGTGCCAAAAAGCTACAAGAAAGTGAGCAGTCATCATTATGGTGACAAATCAAGTTACAAAGTCATTATTTTTGTTTTGTTGACCTGATAATTAACAATGAGTTTTGCTAGCAATAAAGGGGTAGTGATAACTGTGCGGGAAATCACGCTTCGTCATATTGAGCTCCAGATAGCCTGCCGAACACGGACAACGCAGGGAAATGAAGTGCATTCCAACAAATACTGAGGTGAGTTAGAATGACATGGCAATTAGCAAGTGTGTTTCATAAGTAGTGTTTAGTGTTAAGTGTGAAGTGTGGCTCGATAATCCAAAGGGTATTAGTTCGATACTTAGGTGACAAGAATTGTTTTTTTTTTCGAATATTATAAAGTCGTATAAGATGCCATATAACGTCGTAATAGTGCACACCGTGCATCGTATAAGATATCGCTTCAAGTCGTATAGCGTTATTATTTTTCTGTCAATGCACGTATAGCGCCTCCACTTTTGTACGCATAAGGCACTTTTACTGCATCTTATGCGATGTAACTTTACCGCATAAAAGTACGTATAACATGAACATAAACTTCATTATACCTGCAAATTGGTTGTCTGGGTGGAACGTTGAAAAAAATGTTATTCCAATTTTTATGTTAATCTGTTTTAGAGGGCTGATCAAAGAAAACGGCTTTCCGGGGAAGCTGACTAGACTGATTAAAGCAACGATGGACGGTGATCCTCTACGGGCACGAGACATGGACCATGCTCGAGAAGGACCTACAAGCACTCGGAGTTTTCGAGCGACGCGTGCTAAGAACGATCTTCGGCGGTGTGCAGGAGAACGGTGTGTGGCGGAGAAGGATGAACCACGAGCTCGCTGCACTTTACGGCGAACCCAGCATCCAGAAGGTGGCCAAAGCCGGAAGGATACGGTGGGCAGGGCATGTTGCAAGAATGCCGGGCAACAACCCTACAAAGCTGGTGTTTGCAACGGATCCGGTTGGCACAAGAAGGCGTGGAGCGCAGAGAGCACGATGGGCGGACCAGGTGGAGCGTGACTTGGCGAGCATTGGGCGCGACCGAGGATGGAGAGCGGCAGCCACAAACCGAGTATTGTGGCGTACTATTGTTGATTAAGTCTTGTCTTAATGATGTTGAACAAATAAATGTATGTATCTAGGGCTGATCAATATGAAATAAAAAGTTGATATTCCCGTGATAGAAAACTGATATGTAGTTTGTTGTAAATGTTCCAGAAAGGGGTTACATTAATAAAAACTAAAAAGAACTACCAGTAGATTATCAATGGATTGTTTTCAACATTTTTTAGGAATTCCAACATGCATCATTCTAATAATGCCTATATGTCACGGGTTGATATTCAGCATTCTAATAGCATATCCTGCCCACCGTATCCTTCTGGCTTTGGCAACCGCAGAGTGTGGCGAGCACGTGGCTTACCCTTTGTCGCCACACACCGTTATCTAACACAACGCCAAAGATCATTCTTAGCACTCGTCATTCGGAAACTCCAATTGCATGCAAGTGTTCTTCAAGCATGGTTTATGTTTCATTTTTATAGAGGACCACCTCATTAGCGTTCTATAAATCTGTTTTCATCTGTCTCAGCCAAGGATGTTTTCGATCATCTGGCATTCATTTGACTCATTTGCTCATAATTCATCAGTTCAGAAGCCTTATTTTGAAATGTTGTGTTCGAGAAAGTTGTAGATTAGTGTTTTACCTACAATTATCACTAAGAACGCCATATTCAAACTCTAATATTTACATCGTAAAAGTGTTAGTACCACCTACTCATACTAAACGATCGGATTTCAAAATATCTAAGAATAATTGATACTAACGGGCAAACCTAGAATCAATCATACCACACTAAGTATGCAATGCATAACTAATATTGTTATTACTGGAAAGTATCATTTTGCGAATAATCATCGTATCGTAGACCATACGGAAGTTCGAGGATTCAAGGTGCGGGAAATCATAAATATCGTGAATTCGTACTCCCAAAAATGGTATGTGTTCGATCAGAACCTATCCATCGATGATGGTGCGGTATTACCGCCGTCACCCTATAAAACAGTCTATCAGGGGAAAGCTCATGAGTTTCGGCTACAAACTATGGGCCTTATGCGGCAGTGAAGGCTACTTCTATCAATTTAATTTGTACTGTGGCAAAACATGCGCTGAAGGAAGTCCACAACCCCTTGAAACAAGAGCAGTAAGAATTTTTAAGACTCACTAGTGCCACCTAGTCGATAAACCCAGAACTAACTAGTTCACTATCGGATAATTTCCTGATCAACTTTGCTGAAGACGACATTCTTCTATGTAGTTTAATTTTCGAGATACAGCAGGTAAGAATTTTTAGGACTCACTAGTGCCACCTAGCGGATAAGCCTAGCACCAACTACACTGAAGTTTTTTTTAGAACGGTAATGGTACCGCGTAAAAAAAATCGCGTAAAAAAACGCGTTATTTCAAAAAACGTCGTAAAAAAGTCAAAAAAATCAAATTACGTTGGATGTAATCCTGACTATTTTGCGCGTGTTTTTGAAAAAAACTCGTTTTTTTACGACGGGTTTTGAAATAAGGTACCCCGGGGCAAGTGAGAATCCGGGGCAAGTGAGACCTACAGCTATATTTTTTTTTATTTTTCATTTTCATGGCAAACATTCTTCATGGAAAACATAGATATCACATAGACGGATACTTTGAATTCAAAAATTGTTATTGTTCTCACCTTAAAGAGACCATATATGTTATTGTTTTTCATGTATCATTTTCAATTCACTAAATGAGATTAGCGTACCCTACTACATTCGTCGTTTTAAAATAGAATAACAAATAAAGTAAAACTTTTTTGGTTTTAGGATAACATTTGGAGTGCTTGCAAGTTATTTCAATCGAAAAAGCTGTAATTTATTTTCATTTGTAACCTTTAGATAACTGCTCTCACTTGCCCCAGTGCATTTCAGCATCTGGGGCAAGTGAAACCTATGAGAGTTAACAAACACATTTTCATAGTTTGATCTCGCTTTCTTCAGCCTTAGTTGAAATTTACACAAAAGTGAAGGTAAAATCGGCGCCTTAAGTAATGAATCGTTTAATTATACTTAATTACTTCTATTCTGATGATATAGCTGATTCTTGGGTAGTACATTTTTTTCGGAACCATCTATTATTTTATATTTTCATCCAAGCAGATTATATTATTTTTTCGTTTTTCGATGCATAATGAGTTTTTCTGAGTGTTAAGGAATCAGCCACAAAGAATGAAAAAATTGGAAAACGACTTGCAAAGTTTACGATTTAAAAATATTTTTTAAATGATCGTAAAATTATGTAAGGGAAAACATAACATCTGTAAAGCTTGAAAAATCTTTTGGCAAGATTCATCAACTACGTAATATGAAAAGCAAGTTTGGAAATCTTTCGGCATTTAACTTTGTGGCGCTTTTTGTATGAAAAAAAAATCAATTTGTTTTGCACGAGCTGCTAGAGTTAAGTCATTTTTTTTCACAGTGATTTATCATTATATGTGTTACGTAATTTATGCACGATACCACAAAACTCTTCTAACATGAATCGCTAAACATAAATATTCGCATAAGATATTTATAATTTATGCTACCTCACATATAAGCAGCAACCATATATAGCCATTTCAATAAACATTCCAAATAGGTCCCACTTGCCCCATGATACGGAGTAAATGAAGATCTACTCCACTTTTCATTATATGCATAATATACAGAATGTAAAAAAATTGAAACAGTTTTAATGACCATTAATAAGAAGAAATATACCAACAATGTCTTTTAGAACCATTGAAATTATAAAATAATTTATGATTGAAATTTTTTGGCTTGACAAAACTAAACTAGCATTTTATTAGGTCCCACTTGCCCCGGGGTACCTTAACGCGGTTTTTTACGACGTTTTTCGAAATAACGCGGTTTTTTTTACGCGGTACCGCGAAAAAAACCCGCAAAACTTTTGTGGGTTTTATACTTTTTTGGACTTTTTTCAGCTTTTTTTGAGTTTTTTGGCTTGGCAAAACTAGTGTCGCTCCCACTGGCTTCTGATGTCCTGATCAACTTTGCCGAATACGAAATCTTTCTGTGTAGTCTGATACTCGAGACACAGCAGCTAATAATTTTTGGGATTCACTAGCGCCACCTAGTCGAGAAGCCTAGAACCAACAAGTTCACTAACGGGTAGCGCTTGATGTCCTGATTAACTTTGCCGAAGACGAAATTCGTCCATATGGCCTGATTCTCGAGATACGAGATACGATACGACGCAACTCCTATCAAAGCAAAATGTTTCATGATCACTAGCGCCACCTACTGGAGCGAAAACGTACTAAATTACGTACTATCGGAGAGTCCTTGCCCTCCTCAACAACTTTTCTGGTGACACCAGTCTTCCAACATGCCTCATTTCTCCATGGTTCTCGCAAAAGTTACTGATCTATAAATAGTTCACCGGGCGTTCGAGGCATCCGATCTATTTATAGATCGCTGAGCGTAAATGGGTTAAAGTAATTCTCGCTCCATGTAAAGGCTGAAGTAGGTGCGTTTACAAGAATACCACGACACTACACCGATTTCGTTACTAAACTAGATGTTATGCTGGTTCAAATGTGATTGAAGATTAGAGATAGTTTTGGCTTTGCTGTATTGTTTTAGTAGAACCAACTATTTCATTGTATTTTTACCCTATTTTATTATGAAGTTTGAAAAAAAAAGCATCGAGAATAATAACTTTCCTTCAACATCTCATCAAACGCTTGATTCTTTTGTCGTGATAAAAGTTAATTCTACTCATTTCGCTCACCACCGCTGATTGCATCGACAAACAATACGCCTTCGAAAACACGCACTGAAATTGACCTTGAAACGATCGCTTCCGTTGCTGCAGACGGGCATTAATTGCTTTATAATAATATCCACTCCTTCACTGTTCGATAATGCCATCAACTCCATTCAGCAGCAGCAACAGCACACAATCGTTACTTGGCACATTTTCGAAAAACCCAATTGATGACTGAGTTGCACCTCGTCGACGTCGTCGTCGTCAATAGGATATATTGTTTTTGCCTCTACCCTGCCTCTTCCTGTCCGGAACGATGGTCACGAGTCACCACGCGGTGTTATTTCTTAAATTGCTTCTGATGATTTGCAGAAAGTCACATATCTTACTCCGTGAGTCGCCGTCGTCGTCGTCGTCGTCGTCGTCGTCGTCATCGCCGGTGCGAGTGTCAGCGATCTTAAATGGCATGACGGTGACTGATTTATTACCGAAGGAGTCAATTGTCTTTGACGCCCTCCTGTCAGTGATTAAGTCCAAGACGGGTGGAAATGTGCCAGACGGGTCTGTGATTTTTTTTATAAGGTATAAGAAAACTGATTAAGGAGAAGAACGAGTCCACTTGGCATTACCGCCAAATGCATCGTGTGTCATCAACGATCACACCGAGATCGCGATCGCGGAAAATTGAGTCATCAAGAGTCTCATAAGGGGCTGTCCATAAACCACGTGGTCATTTTTTTGGGACTTCTCGACCACCTCCCCCCCCCCCCCCCCCGCGTGGTCATTTGTCCATACAAAAATTTTTATTCATCCATACAAAATGCTCATAGGCCGAACCCCCCCTCATGACCACGTGGTTTATGGACAGCCCCTAATTTGAGAATCATGCCATTCTCGTTCACCCACTCCGTTCCTGGAAGGCACGGAAAAAAGTACTCTTTCAATCAACTTTCATTCATGATCTGGGAACATTATAATTACAAGCCATAAACGAGCCGGCGACGACGTTTTTTGCTGTCGCCATGCGCTAGTGAAGAGATGACCAGGCCGCGCCGATTGTTCACAAGCTACGACGACCGCCGTAGTTGATTATCATCGTCGTTATCCCGGTTGATCATGGCTCGTATGCGGTACTCGAGGCCTATTGGAACAGAATTGAATTGAAGCCAACGACGACGCTTCGGAGAAGAGGGATCGTTTTACTTTTTTCTGCGATTCATGTCGCTAGGAGATCACAAATATTAGCCATAAGTCGCAACTCATCTTTCATGCGATGCAGGGCGGTCAGTTTTTTTTGTTCATTCATTATTTAGTGCGGTATTCGAACGGCACATTACATGGTGCACTGAGCTTTTCATTAAGCTATTCACAAATTAAGTATTTGTGTGTAACACAATAAAAAGAACACATGTTGTACCCAGGTTAATATGAGTAACTTTTAAAATGTCATCTGCAATTGTTTATTTTTGCTCATCTCTAAATGAAAATGAACCGCTGTAAAAATACCCAACGTTTTAGAGTTAACAGAATCCAAATATAATGCCACTCCACTACTTAAGTTGATCGTTTTACTACATGGCAGCGGGCACTGGTCATTAGTTATCGTTTTTTTTTACTATATGTTTATACAATTACATTGAAAGGCAAATCTGTCGCTTGCACCAACCGCAATTATCATTCCTTTGGCGTTGGCCCTCAAGAACTGTGGTCTCCAACAGCCATGGCCTATCTATAGTCGCGATAGAGACATCATCCCTTACCGTAAACCTGATGCTGCAGACATTCGATCTGCAGCAATACTCGGGATAGTCTGGCAAGTACGGGCAGATCCCTGTGTGGTGCCTCCCCTCCTCAACTGAGCTATACTCCGTGCAGCCTGGGATCTTGGGTGTATTGGAGGGGCTCCTAATTATTTCTTTGTATTTCTTTGTACAGGAGGGGCTCCTATTCCGGACCTCTACGATTATAACCCCTGGGATGATGATGTGGACGGACTCCCTAAAGCCCCGTCTTCTTCCTCCAAACCTGGAAATTGATCATGCGGTGTTCTGAGAGATCTACCGGGGAGAACTAGATCTTGGCCATTTTGTAGGCGGTCGGCTCCAACATATCGCCATTGAGCGAGCTGCTCAGGGACAAGTAAGAGCTGAAGCGCGACAACAAGCACATCCAAGACGCCCTTGGCGGGGCTGCGGTTCCATCTGCAAGGGGTGGTGGACATCACACTGGGGGACCACAGGCCTGAGGGTCACCAGCCTGGATTGCCAAGTGTGCCAGAAGCGGGAGCCGAAAAATCAGAAGATACAATGAAGATGGAGAAGAGACCTGCTTCCTCCACCTAGTGGTGGCACAGCAGTTGTAGCTGAACGGGCCGCAAGTGTCGAACCTCAAGTCCCAGGTCCGACACCTGGAGCTGTGCTTAGAAGGTCCGACACCATTGAGGAGCGGTGCTTAGAAGAGTAAGACAGGTTCAACCCAGACCGCTGGAAGGAGCACACGAGGAGCTAAAGGCACCCGGTCGGCAGAGGATGAACTCTGCGGGGGTCCAGCCAAAAAGAAAAATGGGCTAGGCAATCATGCACACCGTCCTTCCTGAGCTCCGATAAGAGTTCGTCATCATCCGGAGGTAGTCCAGTGCGTCGTTAGAATTAAGTAATTCCATCTTGAAGTCTTCGGCAATTTATTGATTTTTTGGCAATAACACCTTCAGAAGTCTGGTAATTATTTTGCAAATTTTTGTTACATTTCTTTCTACATTTCAGGGAATTGTGACCCTCGGCAGTTTCTTTGGAAACACCTTCGGCACTTCCTTAGGGTCGGGAAGTTCTTATACAAATTATTAGGGAATTTTGTTTTTGTAAATTTCTCTGGTAGAATCTAATTCATTTATGCATTGTGAAACTCATTTGGAAATTCCTTTTGAAATTTTATTCGCGATTCTTCCGGAAATTAAATACTGCTGGTATTCATCGGTAGCTCATTGTGAAAATTCATTCAGATATTTTTTTTCGGAAATTCTTGCAAAAAAATATTTTTTTAGGCGTTCTTTGCAAAATTTTCCAACAAATTGTTTTAAAATTCTCGAAATTCGTTTTTCATTTTCTTTAGGAAAATCGTGGCAATTTTTCTAGCTGCGCAATAATTCGTCATTTTTTCCAGGATTTTCTTCGGCAGATTCCATCGGCAATATATTTAATAATTGTTTGCAGATTCATTCTGCATTTTTTTTGAAATTTTATGAGCAATTTCTTTGAAAAAGTCTTCGATAATTTCCATATTACTTCCTTTGGAACTCCTGTGAAAATTCATTCGAAAATTTGTTCAGAAATTCTTTAGACAATTAGTTGACTTTTGTAATTTATTTTGGAATTATTGTGGCAATTACCTCGATTTATTGGCTATTTCTCTAGATTATTGTTTTTAATTTCTTTTGTAAATTCTCTTGGCAATTTCTTTGAGAGTTTTTGAATACCTTCAGTAACTTCTTCAGTATTTTATTTGAAAATTGATTCAAAAATCTCTTTGGTAATTCGTCCGCATTCTTTAAATAGCTTCGGCAATTGTTCGGATATTTTTTTATTTGAAAATTTGGCAAATTATTTAGGAATTCTTCCCTACATTTATTTGGTGGTTCCATCAGTAATTCCCTTGAAAATGTCAGCGGCAATATCTTTGGAAGTTGCTTCGGAATTTTTTTGGGAGTTTTTTGCAATTCCTATAAAAAATCTTTCCATAATAATATGGTTATTTCCTATGCAATTCCACAAGTAATTCTTTCGGAATTTTTTCGGCGATTTATTCACGCATTTTCTTGGTATTTTTTGAAAATACCCTCGACTACTTCTTTGACCATTTTTTTATGATTTTTGGAAATTCTCCCAATAATTTGTTTTGAACGAAAATACTGCTTTCTAATATTTGATGATGACGATGGTTTCAATGGCGAATTGTTCAACGACAATAAGACACTGCTCACTGCGTAGTTCCTTAGTTATTTTTTTTCTATCTTTGATGATTCATGGCCTTGTTGTTTGCGATTCGGACATGAAAATGTCTTATTAGCATTTCATAGATGGTTTGATTGAATTCAGAATGTGAGGTTCACGTGGGTGGTAAAGTGTGCTGATTCATGACTTGCTGGTGGCATTCCGCCAGGAGCTCCTTCTGGGATTTCACAGGAATTCCTTCCAGGATCCCTCTAGAAATTCCTTCGCGGTTGGTCCCTAAATTTATTCTAGAGCTCCAGGTTTCTTTTGAGATTCTCAGGGAATTATTTATGAGAATTCCAGGAGTTTATTTAGGATTCCTTTAGAAGTTCCATCTGGGATTCTTCTAGAAGTGTTTTTTCTGGAATTCTTAAAGCGGTTTCATCTGGGATTTCTCCAGGGAATATTTTCAGATTTCTTAAGGAATACCTCCCGAAATTCCTCCAGGTAATCTAAGTTTTCTCTGGAGTTTTTTTTTTTCAAAATTTCTCTAGGAATTTATTCTGGGATTACCTCAGCAGTTAATCTTGGGATTCCTCAGTTAACTGACTTGGTAGCCATAGAATATTATTACAGGATTCTTTTAGGAGTTCCTTTCATAATTCCCCAGGAAGCTCCATCTGCATGGGTGTAGCTGGAGGGGGGCCACCTAATATTATCAGAGTCCCAGAAAAAAGCCAAAGAAAATCAACAATATTATTAAACTTCTTCTAGTCTAGTCTAGTCTAGTCTACACATACACAGCCATTCATTGAAAGAATCCTGGAAAATGATAGAATCGACTACTTCTACCATTTTTCTTGTCATTATCAATACTTGCAAGGCATCGGAGATGTATTACAAGTATTGAAGCGGCCAGGCCTACTGTGCAGCGTTATTGAAAACAATTGAACAGAACTATGGAACGGCGACATCTCGTCAGCCGCTCCGTATCGTATGTGTAATAAATGTGAAGCAAAAACGTTGGGAGTGACGTTGCTAAGAAAGTTAATGTCACTCCGTTGGGGCTCCTCTTCTTCCTGGGATGGGACAAAGGTATTTATGGTATTAACCCCTTATGTCCTGGCTCGAAAGCCTAGGTTTAAGCGCCATTGCTCGCTCTCTGAAACGAGAAGAAAATATAACGATCCCTTCCCCGACTGGATTGAATACCTTGTATTATTACCCGACAAACTACTTAGAACCATAACTGCGAGTCTTTTATGGAATCGGTAAAAGTTTCCACAATTTTATCTGAAATTTAGACAGTATTTTGTTATAAATATTTGGTAAGAATTTTCATATAGAGACAGCTACACCTAAATGGTATGGTATGATATAGGTGCGTTGATCGATTAGAAAATTCGCCTTTTACTGTATAATATTCTATTTAACGAATCGATTTTATGAATGAAAATTCTCCAGTAGATTTGCATTGCAGGGTACAATTTTTACATCAAAAATATTGTGGTTTCATCAATTGGCTTGTGTGTATGTGTGTATGTGTATTCCATCTAACACCTACTGTCCGGCAGAAGCCCCGCATGCATATATTACCAATTTCAAATGTATAAGGATAATATAAGCACACTTCCTGCTCCAAAAATATTCTCTTTGATGCTGGCACGTATTTAATGCATTTTAATTGCAATTCAAAGTGTAATAAGAACAATCTCACCAAAATTTTTCGAAGCCGTCTTCGCTCTGCTTGCATTTTGATTCCGTTTGGCCTCTTTAGTGGTCATCGTCCGACCACTTCTCATGCTTGAATATAATTCACAACACCAAAAACAGTGTTTCAAGCTAGGGGCAGGACAGATCAAACGAGAGCAAATCTGTGTTCGAGGTGTTGCTCAGAATTCCTCGCAGTTCCTCAGAATTTCTCCCATTTATGCCAAAGTGTGATCTGGCATCAATGTCAAACTGCAAAGTGTTGCATGTGCTGAATGAAAATTGCAGTTTTGGGGATGTCTTTCGACAAATTTCGTCGATCATTGCTAAAAAGAGTTACTCAGAAATTCTCAGAGTTGCTCGCGTTTGCACAGTGTCTTGCCCCTAGGTTTCAAGTGCCTTATACGCAGAGAAAACACAATTACGAAACATTTCGACAAATACTTCTTCACTTTGAATCTATAACATTATTGCTTTGAAACTAAGCAATTTTGTGATTTCAAAGTCTCTATTTTTAGAAACAAATATCCATCGACTTAGATTCAAAAACAAAATATTTTTGTTTAAAAGTGGTAACAAAATGAAAAAAGCATGCGAGAATCCAACACTGGCACTGTTATAATATGCATCACTGATAGCGAGTTATCGTTCACGGCCAGATCTGCTCTTGAAAATCTCAGGGTAAAACCTAAGTCTATGGTAAAACTGAATCATCTTGCTCATTATTGGCTATGTGCATTCTCCGATATTAAAATCAAAGAAAATATTTTTTTGATTCAATAAACCCCGTGACTTAGAAATGAAGTCTCTTTGAATTTGGTTCTAATGTGTGTTATTTTTCTGCGTGTAGGATTATATAATATCGACTTACCTGTATGCTTGCATTCGTGTTCTACTTGAAGTCGTTTAATTGTGAATTTTTTATCGCAATAGGTACATTTAAATGGTTTATCACCAGTGTGATTCATTATTATTATATTATTATATTATATTATTATTATTATATATTATATTCAATATTATTAAACTTCTTCTTCTCAAAAAACCAGAATAAATTTCGCCAACTATTTCTTTACGAGCACCACTTCAATCTTATCATAGAATTTTACCAAACAACAGGCTTGGTTTAATATCAGAATTTTGTGATTTGTATTTATGGAATACAAAAACAACATGCCAAATTTTCCGGATATGCCGGAACCGGTCCCGGTAGAGAAGGAGAAGAACTTTCTAGAACCACATGCTGCTATCGAGTGTAGAAACTAAAAAGGCACGATTTTTCACTAATATACAATTCAAACAAACGTTATGGTAAGAGCAGAAGAACAACCGTGAATTTGTTTATGAGTTCCTCCAAGGTCACCTCCAGAAAATCCTTCAGGTATTTCTTCAGGAACTTCTCTAGCGATTCCTTCAGAAATTCCTCAAGGGACTACTCCAGGAATTTCTGCTTCGTTAATTCCTCCATGAACGTCTTGCGGGATTTCGATAGTGATTATTTCAGGAAATTCCTCCCACGATTCCTTCAAAATTTTTTAGAGATACTTCTGCAGGGATCCATCGACAAATTCCTCCAGGATATTTTCCATAACTTCCATCAAGGATTCCAAAATGTATTACTCTAGAGATTCCTTCGGAAATTCCTTTAGGGATTTCACTAGACATTACTCCGTGATTTTTTCTGGAATATCTGTAGAGCTTCCTCCGGTGGATGTTCCAATGCTTTATTTAGAGGATTTTTTCAGGGATTTCTCCGTATATTCCTTAAAAAAAATCTGCTAAAGTTTGCTCCTGCAGGAATTTCTTCCAGGAATTCTTTCATAAAATTTAACAAGATATTATTTAAAATGAATCCAGCAATTCCTTGAACAATTTCTTTATTAAACCTATAACAGCTCATCAAAGGATTTCTTAAATAATTTGTCCAGAAATTACAGCAAACATCATTTCTTTCACATTTTTTCCAGGGGTTTCAACAGAAATTCTTACAGCAATTCGTTAAGTAAACCTTTCTAGGATTTTCTAAAGAATTCCTCATGTTTTTTTTTCAGGAGTTCCTCCAACAAATCCTCCACGAATTTACTCAGTAATTTCTTCTGTGATTGTTTCAGAAATAACTCCAGATATTATTTCAAAAAATCCCCCAAGGTTTCCTCCAGGAACTCTTCTTGAGATTCTTTTAGGAATTTCTCCTGGCTTTTTTTAGGGACTCCTCCCGGAATCAAACGAAAACTTCCGCCAGAAATTGTTTAGGGATTCCCTTACATTCTGGGATTCCTTCAGCAATTCCTCCTGGAATTCCTCCAGTGACTCCTCTAGAAATTCCTTGAGGAATTTCTCCTGGAGTTCTTCCAGGGTTTTAGCTGGAAATTCCTGCAGCGATTCCTTTAATAATATATTCATGGATTCCTCCTGGAATTCTTGCAGGGATTCCTTTAGTAATTCCTCTAGAGATTATTTTAGGAATCCCTCTAGAGATTACTCCAGGAATTCCTCCTGGGATTTCACTAGGAATTCCTCAAGAGATTATTCTAGGGATTTCTCCAGGCATTCTTCCACGATTTCATCCAGGAATTTCTCCAAGGGCTCACCCATGAATTCCTCTAGAAATTTCCCCAAAAATTTACACAGTACCGTAAAATGGGGTGTTAAGGGACGGAAAAAAATTTCGTCCCCATTAACTCATGGGTTCTACTTCTTAAAACTTTCAGGAAAAGCAGTCCGATCATTGTCTTGCTGCCTGTTACGCATATAGATTACAAAATTTGACGATTTCTTGAAGAAATTGAAGATATTTAACAAAATGTGCGAATTATTAGAAAACATGAAAATGGGGTGTTAAGAAACTTAAGGGGATAAATGTAAAAGTTCTTATATTTCAAAGAAAGATTAAAATTGATTAATTGTAAACAGTGACTGAAATATTTCTTAAAATCGCCGAAAAAGATTATCATAGTCCTGAAGGTGCAGGAACAGTTTCATTGTCATCTCTCTTTGTATATAAGGATTTTTTTTGTTAAAGCCTCGAAACCTGAAAAAATACCGTCAATTGTACCTGAATGGCTTCAATTTTTAACAAACACATTATTCACAGTTACTTTTTAGGGTAATCAAATTGAACAGTTCAGTCTGACCAGCAGATTGTAAACTAAGGATGTATATTGAACGTTTTTTGTTTACATAAAAACTCTTTTATATTGAAATGTTTTATATGCAAGCATCATGAGATGGCCCAATGTGTAAACTGTGTATTCAATGCTGATATTTCTACTCTGTAGCAACGCTAATAGGTCATGTTTTAGATGTTGAGATATTTTAGCACTCATGCGTCATCTTCACAGATACTTGCTTTTGTAAGAATTACTGACAGTCTGGTTTACAAAATATATGGAACAAGTGAGCATATTCCACATTTTCAAAAAGCTGTCACGTTTTAACGCCAATAATTGATAATATCTAGACAAGAAAACAGATGGAAAATCTATTTTGTAGAATACGCCTTCGATAAAACATAACCTAACACTTAATAAGCACAAACTTCTGTAAAGAGGGGACTACAGCGGCATTGAGTATAAACATTTGATCAGTTTTCTTATTATATGTATCAATCTTATACTTGTTTTTAAAGATCAATATTGTATCAGTTTAATTTATCATCCATAGCAACTGTTGGGACGCTTATGACCCAAAATGAAATCCGTAATATGTCATTCAGAAAAGTTATTGTTATACAATGAATAAATTGCCTCAAAACTTCGTGATACAAATAAAAAGGTTATCCTCTAACACCCCACCAGTTTATGAAACTAGACTTTTTTCTCAAAAATTGTCAGTGTTCGAAAACAACTTAAGTAACATCAAATATTTTACCCTAATTTCGTTTGAAATTAGTTGTAGAACACCTTACGAATGCTCACATATTTTTCCTAATAATATATCTGACCTAACAAATGAATGTTTCAAGGGTAGCAAAAATGAGAAAAACCTATGTCGTTCTATTTTTAACGTCTAAGGTCCAGTAAAAAGCGTATTTTTATGAGTGGCAATCCTTATAGTATACCTTTCTTCCCAACACACATTTGAAGCGAATTTGGAATTAGTGAATCAATTTTTAAACGGTTTAACGATTTTTCAAAGTAGTATGTGAAGATGAATCCCTTAACACCCCATGAGTTCTTAACACCCCATTTTACGGTAACTCATCCAGGAATTTCTTCCAAAACTTCCACAACAATTTCTCCAGCAATTTCTCTATAAATCCTTCAGGAATTGCATCAGAAATTCACTCACGAATTTCCTCCAAGAATTTTTCCAGGGATGCCTCCAGGAATTCATCAAGGAATTTCTCCTCTACACAGAAAAAAATATTCATGTAAAATTCAGCGAGAAATCATGCACATAAAGGGATTGCTAGAGTTAGTGCATATTTACATGAGATATCATGTAAAATTACGTTATGATCGTGTAAATTTCCGCTAATAGTCGCGTAACCGGTTGGAGTCCATGATGGTTTACGTGATAGTTGGCGGAAATTTACACGATGGTGATGTAATTTTACATTATATATCATGTAAAAGTGTACTTACTCTAGCATTCCCTTTATGTGCATGATTTCTCGCTGAATTTTAATTACATATTTTTTTCTGTGTAGGTATGAAATTGCTACCGGCATTCCTCCAGCAAATCCATGCATTCTTTCAGGAATTTCTCCAGGATTCCTTTAGGATTCCTCCAGGATTCCTCCAGGATTTCCTCCATGAATTCTTCCAGGAGTTCCTACTAGAATTCCTCCAGGGACTCTTCCAGGGATTCTTTCAGTGATTCTTTCAGGGATTCTTGTAGGGATTCCTCCAAGAATTTCACCTAGGATTCCTCCAAGAACTCCTGTAAAGATTCCTCCATAGATTCCTCCAGTCATTCCACCAGCAATACTTCAAGGCTTTCCTCTAGGAATTCCTACTTAAATTATTCTAGAGATTCCTCCAGAAATTGCTTCAGGGATTCCCCCATGAGTTCCTGCAGGATTGATTTAGGGATTCTTCCAGGCATTTTTTAGGGATTTCTCCGCGATTTTTTTTCAGGAATTCCTCCAGGAATTTCTCCAAGTGTTCCACCAAGAATTCCTCCAGAAATTCCACCAATGATTCCTCCAGAAGTTACGCTAGGAATTCCTCCTGGTATTCCCCTAGAGATTCCTTCTGGGATTCCACCAAGAGAAGTTCCCTCTTGGATTCTTCCAGGAGTTTCTTTTAAGATTACTAAAACGGTTTCATCTGTGATTTCTCTCGGAACTCCTTCCAGGATTACTTCTGGGATTTCAAGGAATACCTTCCGGGATCCCTCCCGGAGTTCCGACAATCCTCGAAGATAGCCCTTTCAAAATTCTCCTAATAGTTTCATTTAGAATGTCTTCAAAAGTTTTAAAAAATATAACCCTGGAAGAAACTACTGGAGAAAAATCAGAAAGCACTCCTAGGGGGGAATGCCTGCAAAGCTGCTGGAAGAATTCCATGTGAAATTGTTGGAGGAATTCCTCAATAAACTCCTATATTGACTTCATAAATAATCTCTAGAGTAATTCCACCAGTAATTAAAAAAAACTCTTGAAGGAATTATCTAAAAACTCCTTGGGATTTCCATTAGAATAAGCTATGAGTGTTTTTGAATGACCTTTCAGAAACAGCCTTGGATGGAATTACAGAAAGAATCTTGAAGGAAATTCCTGTAAAAAACCCTTGAAGCAGTTTTTAAAAGAATCCCGGAAGGGGCTCCCGGAGGTTTACCAAAAGGAACTTCCGGAAAAATCCAGGAAGAAGTTCCAGGAGCAACCCAAAAGTAGTTCCCAACAGAATTCCTGAAGATGCTCCTACATCTAAGAAGCAGTTCCTGAAGAAATGTCCGGGCACTCTTTAAAAATTTCCTGGAGGAATTTTTTGAGGAGTGCCCGGAAGAATCCCGAAAGTAGACTCTGGAGGAATCCCAGAAGAGGTTTTGGGAGGAATCCTAGAAGGAATTCCTTGAGGAATTTCTGCAGGAATGCCGAAAGTAGTTCCTGGAGGAATGCTGGAAGAAATTTTTGGAGAAATTTGATAGGAGGATTACCGAAAAGATTTTATAGATGAATCTTAGAAAGAATTCTTGAAGAAATTCCAGTAGGAACTTCTGGAAGAACCCCGCATGGAATTCCTGAAGATGTCGTGGAAACATGCCGGAAGGAAGTCTTGAAGGAATTTCGTAAGGTAAGGACTTGTAGAGGAATCCCAAAAGATATCCCAAGTGAAATTGCTGGAAGGGTCCCAGAAGAAACTCCAGGTGTAATCTCAGAAGAAACTCATTAAGTAATCCCAGACGAAACCCATGAAAGAACACTGGGAGAAATGCTAGACGGAACATCTGTAGGAATTCCAGAATGAATTGCTTAAGAAATTCCGGAAGGAATCTCTGGAAGAACTGGGGTAAACTTTTCACTCGAGAAACTGGCACCCTATATCGCTTTGTTCTTATAAATTTGACAGACCGGCATTTTGGCAACCCTTCCACCTTGCTAAAATCGTCACAAACACGCTGGAAACGATAGCGACGAATGCCGTGAAAAAAAAAGGTTTGCAACAAAGGAACGAAAATCAACAGATTGTCCAAAGCGTGTCAACATGTCTCGGTAAATAATCAACCACTAAAAAGCAACCTGGTTCGCTCGCGAGCACACTCCCCGTTCCGCCGGGTTTTCCATACCATAAGCCGTTTTGTAATCAAGCAGTTCCCCATGATCCACTGCAGTGCAATGTGGGGGGAAGTAGGTACGTACTACCAACGCCGCCGTCGCGAAACGTGTGGTTCTGGTTACTCGTTGCAAGCCCAGATCAAAGCTGTTTCTTCCGACCGACGACGACGGCGACGACAGGGCACTGTGACCTAGCGATTATACCGGGGCGATGCGATGCAATGGGACGATGAGTGAGTCTTTCAACGAGCATGCTGAAAGCCGAGTCCCACCTTGTGGTGCGATGTGATCTTACTGCACGCTCCTCTAATGAGTGGGAGTCGTCGTCGCCGTCGTCATCATCATCGCTCGTTCGATTTACGATCTAAGCGAGCATGTTCCAAGCTGGTGGGTTTCCACTTTCTTTTCTTCTGGCGGGAGGCTGTGGGGTAAATGCGCCTGTTTTACTGGAAGTTCGTCCGTTGGCTTAGTTTTAGAAGCTCAACGATAGAATTTATCATACCGTATTGATATTATTACTACAGACAATGGTGCAATTTATACCGATTCCCTCACCAGATGTTCTCCGTCGTCGTCAAATGTCGCAGCTAGCCGTTTCGCTGATTTCTTCAGAAAAGATCTAGTGGCGGATGGATGATGATGTGATGACGATCGGCTGCGGTCCATCGTCCTCGCCGTCGCGTCATCGTCGTCGTTAGCACATGCATAGGCCACAAAGTCATGTCACACATGTGTCCGCGACTTAGCAGATGATAAACGGCCGCCGACTGTTGTTGACGAGCATTAAATCGATACTTTTGTGAAGTTTTCCAATGAGGGAGGAGAAGATTTGCGCTACGGACGGACGACCTTGTTTCGAAACATGGTGAGCATGATCGGTGGGATGAGTAGAGGCGGGTCTGATCGGATGCATCTGGAATTGTGGCAAATGTTGAAAACTATTTCCTACCAGGACAGAATTGGTCGTTAAAATGGATCAACGAATTGTGATGATTTTATTATTTAAATATACCTCCTCTTAATTTTCAACACCCAGCTTTTTGTCGTATTTTGGCTTCCTGATCACTATAAAGCCAGGTCCATGTTATTCCTTATCGTCTTCGACGCGCTTTGGTAGATGTCCGATGAAGTGTTGACGATGAAGGGATCCACCGCTCAGAATCCGCGTTCTCCAGTTTTTGACAGGCTTATTTCCTGGATATCCTACAGTGTATGAGCTAGAAGCCCAATACAAGTGAGCTAATCCAAAACTCTAGTGCGGGAGTATTTTGGCCTTTTCTTTGCACTGTTTGTACTGTTTCACTGTCGGGCGTAGGCGAGTCTAATCTTTACTAGAACACCACACGATACCGTTAACCGTTCAGTACCACCTACAACAGATTCTACAAATGTTTGAACGAAAAGGACAACACGACAGGCTAAAGGTTTTAGGACAAGAGCGAACAATTGTTTATCCCTGAAGAAGGCCCCAATCCTGGACCGAAACGTCGGAGCGAGAACATTGTAGTGCGCTTAATTCTTCAATAAGACTGTCGAGTCACTACCATTAGAATTTCAAGATGATACCTAGTCCATAATACCGCCCCAAGTCTTTAAAGTAAGTTTCCTCAGCTTAGGCAGTTAACTGGGTGGAAGTAGGTTCAGATAAACACTCCTGATTAACGCTGATCCGACCCTGAGCCCGGTTCATATAAGGGCCTGGGCCAACCTTCGGGTGGCCTTCCTGCTTGCATAGACAACCACCAGGATCATTGGCGACTACTTTATTTGCAGTGAGGGAAAACGGCTCTAAGGGTGACCCAACAGAAATGACTACCAAATCCATGAACAACAACCACAATGCGATTGAGAGTGGAGAGGCAGAGGGAACGGCGATGAACCCATTCACACGAGGACTGGCGAGATTGCCACTACGAGAAGCGGGTGTACCCACCAGCGAGTAGATGGCAGGAGGTTCAACAGGAGGAGCAAGAGGCGGTGCAGTACCGGCCGAGGAAGCGCAGATGACTAGCGCGGATCTCACACGGGCGCTGAATCGCAACAGGAGCGGACTACCAAAGATGTTGGTAGTTGCCGAACAGCTAGACGAGCTGTCCGGCTACACGAGCGGACAGATTACCATCAGCAAGGACCTGAAACAGAGCCTGCTGAAGCTCCGCAAATCGCTGGCTCTAACCAAGAAGGAGTATGACCGGAGAGCGGAGTGCGGCCGATGCAAGCAGGAACGAGCGATCCACACACACGGAAGGCCGAAGAGGAAGAAAGCGACGGCCAGAGCAACCAGGCTCCCAAGTTAGTTGCGAAAAGCGCAAGGGGCAGGGAAAGCAAGCTCCAGGAGACCAACCCTAAGAGAAACGGGGGCCAACCGGACCAAGAGAAGGAGTACACTTGGATTACGGTTGGAAAGAAGAAGTTGAGAAAAGTGAAACCAGCCAGCAAGCACGAACGGAGCGACGCATTGATCTTCAAAACTGAGGCGGATAGATACGCCGAAGTGCTGAGGGCCATGCGAGGTGAAAATCATCTCTCACCGCTGGACACGGATGTAATAAGCATCCAGGACTGGCGAGATGATGCTAGTGCTGAAGAAGGAGGCGGCCAGGAAAGACACCTCCTACAAAGCACTAGCTCGAGAGGTACTGGGCGAAAACGTGCAGGTGAGAGCCCTAATGGTGGAGGCGACCCTCCAGTGTAAAAACCTGGACTAGATCACCGACGCAGAAGAGCTCACAGCCGGACTTAAGCAGCAGTGCGAGGTAGATGCATCAAGTGCATCGATTCACCTGCAAAAAGGTCCGACAGGCACGCAGATCGCCACGATCAAGCTCCTCGTAGGAGAGGTGAACGAGGCGACTGCTGGCGGCAAGATCAAAGTAGGTTGGTCAGTATGTCTACTCAGCATATACGAGCAGCCACGTGTTTCAAGTGCTTCGAGCAAGGACACAGGTCATGGGTGTGCAAAGGTCCAGTCTCGGAGTCAAGTACAGACATCGCCCTACTTACTTGGCGGATGAGCCAGTTCTTGTCTATGCTGGATTCGCTAACAAGCGCACTAGTGGATTTGAGTCCCGTGGTCATCGGTGGAGACTTCAACGCCTGGGCGATTGAGTAGGGCTTGACTAACGCAAGAGGCTGGGCTCTACTCGAAGCTATGGCTAGAATGAACGTGGATGTCGCGAACGTGGGCGACAAAAAAAAAACTACAGTAGGAATGGTGCAGAGTCCATCATTGATGTGACCTTCTGGAGTTCGGGTCTAAACCCTATCTCGGACTGGAGGGTTCGACGATGGATACACGCACAGTGGCCATATGGCGATTCAATACAGGGAGCAACACGGAGAAAGACGGCCACAGCCAAGGGTCTTCGGGGATGGCTGACCTCGCGATTTGATAGGCCGGCATTTGTGGGGCGATTGCTTATAGAGGGTAACATCGACGATCTATCCAGCAATGATCTAGTCGGAACCCTAAGCCGTGCATGTGACGCGGCTATGCCAATGCGATCCCTACCCTGTCCAGGAATCGCAGAACTCCGCGCATCCGGCCTAAGAGCACATAACATAAGTGGAACTCCATAGTCAGAGCGAAGGAAAAAGTTGTATCCCTTTTCCAGCACGCGAATCTGTTATATCTTTTATAAAAGGCGTCGAACTGTCATTGTTTTTGGAAACAAAAAAAAATCTTATCCAACCAGTATTCCAGTTTTAGCAAAGAATACAGGAACGAAGATTGGCATCTGAGATATGCGTAAAACTAGCTACTGAAAATCCACTTATCCAGCTTTTTACGCTGTGGTGAGGGGTGATTCGCTTTTGACGGTTCTTGCCGACAGCCCTTGCAGCATCACAGTTGTCGATAATTTCAGTTCACTGATTTAGATTTGTCAAAAATTTTCACCTGATGTTACCATTGTTACCAGCACAACAAAAACAACGCAGTGTTCGTAAAACATGGTTGCAGGATGGAAACGAACTGCATGAACATCCCCGGAAGGGATTTTCAGGGTAAATTTCGGATAGGATCTTCAAGGAGATTCATTCGGGAGCGCTTAATTGTATTCCTCCAGATGCTGAATTGTTGGGGCATTTCTTGGCTCACTGGTTGTGGGAAAATTTCCAGAGGATTCTCGGAAGGACCTACTTTAGAATTCCCTGAGGGAAACTTTCGGAAGTTTCTAAGTAGGAAATGGGAAATTTCTACAGTGAGAATTTTAGTGTTCGCTTTGAAGATTTTTCTAGGAATGCCCACCAGAGAAACCTCTAGGAATTCTTACCACTAATTGCATCCGGAGATTCCGCCTAGAATTGCTACCGAGGATTGCTCCAGGAAGTCCAACCGAGGAATTCTTCAAAAATTCCCAACGACGGCATCAGGATATCTAGCCGGGGATTGCTGCACGAATTCCCACCGGAATCCCCCGGTGAGACTTCTTGATGCAATCATCGGTAGGAATTCCTGGAGCAACTCTCAGTGGGAATTCCTGAATTACATCTGCATAACTCACACGTCATCGGGTGACGAAGATGAGTGTATCCGTAGCTTCAGACATAAACTGAAGGAAAGTCCAGGTTTCGAAAGGGAACCTGATTAGAGTGTCCTTCCCGGGACATCCCGGGACAAGAATTCCCGGGATTTGAGTGATTTCGGGATTTCCCGAATACCGGGATATCATTTCAGAAATCCCGACAATCCTGGGAATCCCGGGATGAAGACAATTTGTAGATAAAACTGCCAAATATCAAGGCAAAAACTTTATCTGACCATTTTCACTTTCGAAATATGAGCGGTTTTCTCACACACCACCATCGGGCTTTGGACACTAGGTCATACTTGAAAAAAAAAAAAAATCAATCATTAATGATAAACTTGGTATCATGTTATGCATTTCATTCATCTTTTTTTATTTATTGGTTTATTCAGTAGCAGCAAGAACAAACTGGACATAGCCCACATACCATATTACATTGTAATTTTGGAAATCTGAGACCAAACTTTTACTATATTATGTAAATAATTTGATTTTTTCAGAAGAGAATTAATGAATCTCAATAACAAGTACAAAAGTTTTAAAATTATGGAAAACCGCAATTGCAAAAAGAGTCCAACCTTTTGTATTGAAATATTCAAAAACTAAGAGTTCAAAAGGTACTCTAAAGTTATATTGAAGTGCGATTTTTACGATACATATCAACAATACAAACATCTTCCGTAGCGATATAATACAGATTATGATAATTATTTCTCTTAAACTATTAGATATCGGTAGAAAATTACATGCAATAAATTAACTACTAAATAGTTGAAAACAGACTGTTCTTGGCGAACATAACGTTGATACTTTTATATGTATTTCATTATTGTCATTTGTACATCAAGTAGTAGTGCAGTACATTGTATAGACATTTTATAATACTTCTTGTGATGGATACAGAAATAACCATAACTTAAAAAATGAATATTTCAACTGCACAAAAGCTAAACAAATCAAATTTCTGGGTTTTATTGAAATTTTAAAAAATCCCGGGATCCCGGGATTTCCCGGGACTGGCTAAGTATCTTGTCCCGAATCCCGGGACACGAAAATTGGCCGGGAAATGGACACTCTAAACCTGATCAAATGGGAAGTGAAGGTATTCCGGTTTCGCATAGTGCTTCCGGTGGACATATCGTACCAGACAGAATAGCCGAGAACCCGTGTGCTACACAGACCAGTGAAGTGAAGCCACACCAAGACAACGAGGACGAAGCACAGAGACTGTGGACAAAGTGAAAGTGCAACTCCGGCAGGTGAAGCCACTCTACGAGGGACAAACGTAGGTGCAGATGTTCGGGCGGCAGCCCTGCACCAGGCAGAATCACCAGGGCCCACACGGACACCATACACGAACTACTCACAAGTACAGTCATAGTACGACAAAGTAAGGCCCATGGTAAGGCCGTAGGGACAATAGGAATCTCGTAATAAAAAACGTCAATCACAATTAATATTTTTCCTCTTCCTGTGAAACCTCGACGAAAAGAGCCGACCCTGTGTGGGCTTTGAAATATGCGGGCGTAAAAAGGTTAATAGCAATTCCTCGGTTCATCGGTCACAACTCTAAAAAGAAATAAATTTTGAATCATAATAAATGTTACTACTAACTGAAAATGTTCTTGGTGAAAATTTTTGACAATTCGGGAGCAATGAACTGAAATTTCCGGCTACTGTGATGCTGCATGGGCTGTCGGCAAGATCTGTAAAAAAAGAATCATCCCTCAGCAAGCGTAAAAAGCTGGATTCATTTCGTAACAAATTCATTGAAATCTTGGAAATGACACATCCACGTTCCACGTTTCTCCCTTTATATTTAAGGCTTGAAAACGTATTTTTCACTTGAGTTTACAAAGTTTCATCACAATTCAGGCCAAACATTTCAATAGGTCCTATCTGCATTTGAGAGCATCTCTTTGTTCACTTTCTCTTTCAATTATTACAATCCCAAGCAGCACACATGTTACAAACGAGTGTCGACAGCGCAGGTTTTTGGTTGGACACGAGTCATTTTCAAGTTATTTTGCCTTGGTGTTAGAATTACATGAATATAACTCCTGTACAACTAAAAACTTGCGCTGTCGACACTTCTTTGTGACTTGTGTGTTGCTTGGGATGTAATGGTACACTTTTCAATTATTTTTGCAGTACAAATCAAAAAACGATTGTTTTGACCATCGTTCAATGCAAGGAGGCAATCATAATACAAATAAACAGTTGAGATATTAACGAAAGAGAGGGAAACCAAAGAGAGCCTCTCTTCTGCAGATAGGACCTTTAGACATGTTTGGCCTGAATTTATATCCTATTTCAGATCTCCACGTGCTGCCAGTCTAGATCTATGAGGTCTTTGTTTTACTACACAGCAATGAAAAATGGCATACATGCTGAAAAATGGTATGGCAATACTGTTATAATGCATTTGACATTTCGATGCCCTAGCGTACGAAATCGGAAAGGCATCAACTTTTTGAGCCAGAGTTCCACTTATGTTATGTGCTAAAGTGCCCCACACAATGCATACGTTTGCGTGTGCGTGACAGTAGTTTGACACATTTCCTATGGGAAAAAACTGTCAAAAAACGCAAACCTCGACGGAACGGACGCTATGTGTTCCAGGCTTAAGAGCTTGAAGGAGAATGCAAAGAGCTGGTCAATCGAAACGTGAAGCGACTCGACTCGAGAGTACCCGCAAGCTGATGTGCCTTAGGGTGGTCACCGCATACCACCCGGTCTCAAAGGACGCGGTATTTGTGCTAGCGGGCATGATGCCCAATTTTTTTTTTCATTCCTTGTTGGGTATCTAAGTCACTGCGACTAGTTGTTAGATCTATTGTGACATATGCCCCAGTTTTATTTAGCTATGTCAAGTTGACGTATTACTATTGGAGTTAGCAATAATCAAACCTTGACTGTAAGCCTGATCCCAACACGGTGCGACAGTTCGGATGAACTGTACTACCACATTGGGGTTGATGATGTCCATAGCACTAGTTGTGGTGGCAGAGGATGAAGAATGCTTCGAGCGACACGGCATAAAAGGCGGGAGGCGAATCGCCAGAATATCGTCTATGCTGAAGTGGCAGAGGTAATAGGATTCCTACAGTAAGGGTAGATGGACACAGAGCTGAATGCGTCTGATGATGGTCGAAGAGTAGTAGACCGAAACGCGTTACGCAAATAATGCTGTTTGTTGATCATTTCACCGAAAATAGCCAATCTAACTAAGCATATAAAGTATCGCGGTGATCAAACCAAGTCAGAAATCATACCGAGCGTGTCCAAGTGTACGAACAGGCCCCATGGCGAGGTGAATTTTCACTTGACACACTGCCTGTCAGACCATGGGAGCTTTAGGTGGTGTCTGCACAGATTCGGACACTCAGGCTCCCCCGCATGTCCGGAGTGTGCAGACTGCGACGAGACCGCGGAGCATGTGCTCTTTGAATGTCCACATTTCATGGAGCAAAGGTCGAGTATGTAGGAGGTTTACTCATGTACGATCCCCTCTTCTCGAAATTATCCCTAACGTGCGTATCACGAAGATAAGGAAGAGGAATAATGAGTTTTAGTGGATCGATCCCCACATAACCCGAGAAACCACCTCTTGGGTATCTGATCAGCAGATTCTCATCAGTCATGTTAGTTCCATGTCGATTTTAATCGCATCAATTATTTTCTGTAGTGTAGGTATGAGTGCCCTTCTTCAGCCTTTGCCCCTATGTTCATCCTTTTTCCAATGAAACTGATGATTTAAGCACCGAATGTTTCCATTCCTTTAATGATCATGTATACTAGGTTGTCCCAAAATTGCACATGGTTAAAAAGCTTGGGGGCTCACCCTGCAAATGATAGCTAAGGGTGTTAGAAACAAACTTTTGTATGACGGCAACTTTCAGAAATGACGTTTAGAGGTCGCCCCGGCAAGATTTTTGAAAAATGGCCATTTTTCGTAATAAATTTCATACAAATATTTTTTACCGTACAAAAATTAACAATTCTCACTATTTTTATATTTTTTACAGCTTGATATGGATCCAAACTACTTGGGAAAAATAACTAATGACATGTTTTGCAGGTAACTTTTTGATACTGAATTTTTGAATTTACTAAAATTTGCAATTTTTTGATATACTGTGCATTTCACCCATCATAAAAAGTATCTGAACATTATGCTAATTTAAAACAATTTCCATAAAAAGATAGGAAATTTTATGAGGAAAAACTTTGCCGAAGACAGCATGGCGTTTTTTCTATCCGTTTTAGAGTTATTCACAATTTACTATTTAGTGAAAATTGAATGTTTGGGTATTTTTCTAAAAATGTCACATAAGAACATCCCAGAAACACATATAAAGTAAAAAATCACGTATGCTCAACAAGTTTTTGTCTTGATTGTGTTATGGAATTGTGGTGACATAATTAATTGTTTTTTTTTGTTATTCAATCCCTTCATATGCAAAGATTTCTTAAAAAGCTAGCTTTCTTGACAAGTTACGTACTGCCTATTGATTTTTAAAGATATTCTCCACAAAATGTTGAACCATATTTTCGCGTTTATGTTGCTTTCCTGTCGATATTCTCAATTATTTTTCTACATGAAGACGTATGAATCCTGGACCAGTGAAACAGCCCAGGAAACAGTGGCAAAGTGAATAAAGGCGAATACGTTGATCCATACCCGCGATTACGAACATCTTCGTAAGAATACCAATTTTTAGATACTAAGTTCCAATTCAAGACATTCTAAAAAGCAGAGCATCTTTTTTT
Organism: Aedes albopictus; assembly: GCF_035046485.1. Taxonomy (NCBI): domain Eukaryota; kingdom Metazoa; phylum Arthropoda; class Insecta; order Diptera; family Culicidae; genus Aedes; species Aedes albopictus. The sequence goes on from NC_085138.1 coordinate 121,704,706, forward strand.
TTTACATTTACTGACTTGAACTATCTTATCAACACCGAAAATAAGATATACCGAGGCAAATTAAAACGGGTGGGATAAGATGAACCAGTGAGTTAACGTAATGTTATCCAAGGTTAAGCCTGGAACATATAGCGTCCGTTCCGTCGAGGTTAGCGTTTTTTTTTTGACAGTTTTCCCATGGGAAATGTGTCAAACTACTGTCTCGCACACGCAACCGTATGCATTGTGTGGGGCACTTTAGAACAATTTGTTTACCATAACACATACACGGCATACAGTAAGATAAGGTAGGCTATTATTGGCAAACAATAGTTTTGGACGTAAACAAGTGATGTCATTTTTATCGTCCTATGTGTTGATCAAAATGATCAAAATGACTAGAAAGTTTTATTCATGTCTTTGAACGATTTGAACAACATCATTGAAAACCAAAACGGCATATTTTGAGGAATGTATCACCTTCTGAATGATATAGAAAATGTGCCGTGCGTTTGATTGTGTATTATGCTCGTATAAACCATGAACCATTTTACGATGTGACAACAATGTTGATGATGATATGATTTTCACGGGTTATTCAACGCTACCTCCTATCAAAATTCATTCATAAAATCGGCTCGTAAAATGGACTATTGTCAGTACATAACCGTTAAAAATGCCATGGCCTACTGAGGCATCTCAAAATGGTACCTAATGATAAAGTTTCTCGCTAGTAGGTACCTTTCTATATCAAAGAAAATGGATTTGCCAACGAAAACAAAAATTCAATAAATGATGCCACCATAAGTCCTACACACAATGAAGAGAAAAACTTGTTGAGTATACGTAATTTTTTACTTTGTATGTGTTTTTGGGCAGTTCTTTTGTGATTTTTCTTAAAAATACCTAAAAATCAAAATTTCACCAAATAGTAAATCGTGAATAACTCTAAAACGGATAGACAAAACGCCATGCTGTCTTCGGCAAAGTTTTTCCTCATAAAATTTCCTATCTTTTTATGGAAATTGTTTTAAATTAGCATAATGTTCAGGTACTTTTTATGATGGGTGAAATGCACAATATATCAAAAAATTGCAAATTTTAGTAAATTCAAAAATTCAGTATCAAAAAAATACCTGCAACACATGTCGTTAATTATTTTTCTCAAATAGTTTGGATCCATATCAAGCTGTAAAATATATAAAAATAGTGAGTATTGCCAATTTTTGTACGGTAAAAAATATTTGTATGAAATTTATTTAAAAAAATGGCCATTTTTCAAAAATCTCGCCGGGGCGACCTCTAAACGTCATTTCTGAAAATTGCCGTCATACAAAAGTTTGTTTCTAACACCCTTAGCTATCATTTGCAGGGTGAGCCCCCAAGCTTTTCGACCATGTGCAAATTTTGGGACAACCTAATGTATACTTACTTACCATAGCGGTCAGACTAAGGCCTGAGTGTCCTCTGATGTACTTAGAAGTCGTCTCCAGTCTACTCGGTCCAAGGCTGTTTGTCTCCAGTTCCGCACTCTGCGAAGGGTCCACAAATCGTCCTCCACTTGATCAACCCACCTAGCTCGCTGCGCACCACGTCTTCTTGTACCGGTTGGATAACTCTCGATAACTCTGCCTTCTACAAGTCCCGTTCTATCTGCACGCCGCTATAGATGGTACGCAACACCTTACGTTTGAAAACTTCAAGGGGCGCGTTGGTCCTCTGCACGTAGGGTCCATGGTTCGTGCCCATATAGGACTACCGGTCTAATCAGCGTTTTGTAGATAGTTACCTTCGTGTTACGACGAATTTTATTCGATCGTAGAGTTCTGCGGAGTCCAAAGTTAGCTCGATTACCTGCCACAATGCGCCTCTGAATTTCTCTGCTGGTGTCGTTGTCGGCGCTCACCAATGCGCCCAAGTACACGAATTCTTTAACCGCCTCGATATCATCACCATCGATATAAATTCGGGGTGGCGGGCGCGGTGTTTCCTCCCTGGAGCCCTTTGTCATCGCCTAAAGGCTTCCGCCATCGTCTCAAATTTACGAGCAATAATATCAACATCATCAGCGAAACCAAGGATAAGACTTCGTGAAAATCGTGTTTATCCCCGCTCTCCTAATTACACCATTTAGAGCAATTTTGAACAGCAAGCACGAAAGACCATCACTTTGCCGTAACCCCCTGCGAGATTCGAAGGAACTCGAGAGTGTCCCTGATACTCGAATTACGCACATCACTCGATCCATCGTCGCCTTGATCAATCGTATCAGTTTATCCGGGAATCCGTATTCGTGCATAATCTGCCATAGCTATTCTCGATCGATTGTATCATACGCCGGTTTGAAATCGATGAACAAGTGATGTGTACAGGGTGTTCAATAAGTTCGGATACACCATATAACTTGAATTAATTTCACATCTGTTATTCAGATTTTCAAAGTATATGTATTTATTGAAAGGTCATATAACACTGATCAAATGCAGCATATGGGTTTGAATAACGTCTTTATCTACTTTTTTTGATAAGCCTTAGATGTATCCAATATTTGATAGCTCCGGCACGCTAGTATAATTTTCGAAAAGTTCCTCATGCTACAGAAGTCTAAAACGATGACTTTTGAGTTTACATCCCACTATACTAAAAAAAAAAAAACTAAAATATGAGACAAAAATTTTACACTGCTATTTCAGTGATTATTTGGCGATAAATTTGCAATTTTAGTCAAAATGTGCTTAAATCTATAAAAAAGGCATAAATACATTATATAAAGCCAATTTTGGTAAACATTTGCCATAATAGGGATATAATCAAGTTTTGGAAAAGATAATTATGGATTAAATTGAGATATAACGCAGCCTTGCTTTTTTACAAAACAAAAATCATAAAAACAGTTACAGCGACAATTTTAGCAATTTTATAGATCAAGATAAAATTACTCCGTACTTCACCCAATCTGAATCTTATACATTATTTCGTATGGTCATAGTTGCTACCACTAATGCTGAGGACAACAACCTAATTTGATTTAACTTAACACCATCAATCAATAAAAACTAGTCAAAATGCCAAAGAAAGACGTGCGTGCCGGCTGAAAGGAACTTGAGACACATTTGCAATTATTACAAAAGGATAAAGAACAGTTCATTTCAAAACATATACTGTATTTGATCAGTATTATGTGAGCTTTCAATAAATACATTCACTTTGCAAATCTGAATTACAGATGAGAAATAAATTCAATTTTATTGTGTATCCGGACTTATTGAACACCGTGTAGGCACGATATATTTGCGGCATTTCGGCAACACCTGGCGGATGGCGAACATCTGGTCCGTTGTAGCGCGTTCACCCATGAGTCCAGCCTGATATTGCCCCACGAACTCTCTTGCAATCTGTGATAGACGGTGGCATAAAATTTGAGAGAGTATCTTGTACGCAACGCTCAGTAGTGTGATCGCGCGGTGGTTTCCGCAGTCCAACTTGTCGCAGATGGGACACACGATACCATCCATACATTCCTCCGGTAACACTTCCTCCTGCTAAATCTTTGTAATGACCCAGTGTAGTGCTCTCACCGGTGCTTCTCCACCGTATTTTAGAAGATCGCTTGGAAGTTGATATGGTCCAACGGCTTTGTTGTTTTTCAACCGGCTAACCTCCTCTTCAATCTCTTGGAGGTTAGGGGCTGGAAATCTTTCGTCCTGCGCACGTACTCTTAGATCTGTTACCGCGCCACCTTCGGTGCTTGCAACGCCGCCATAGCCCACCTCTCGACCACTTCACGCTCGCTCGTGAGAATATTCCCGTGATTAGCGGTTCAGTTTCTCGTAGAACTTTCGTGTGTCCTTAGCGCGGTACAGCTCTTCCATCGCTTCGCAATCTCGTTCTTCCTGCTGGCGCTTCCTCTTCCGGAAGACTGAGTACTGCCTGTTCCGCGCCTGTCTGTAACGTGCCTCATTCGCCCTCGTACGGTGTTGCAGCATTCTCACCTATGCTGCATTCTTCTCGTTTTTCAACTGTTCACATTCGCCGTCGTACCAGTCGTTTCTGTGATTCGGAGTCGCGAAGCCTAGTGCTATAGCCGAGGTACTACCTATGGCGGATCGGATGTCCATCCAGCCATCTTCAGGTGTAAATAGCTGCGCCAAGCTGCTCTTCCGTTGGTAGGGCCACTGCTAACTGCTACGCGTAGTCTTGAGCCACTTCTACGTTACGCAGCTGCTCGATGTTGAGTCGCGGCGTTCGACTTCGACGCGTGGTGATAACTGTCGAAAGTTTTGAGCGCATGCATACAACGACTAAGTAGTGATCCGAATCTATATTCGCACTGCGGTATGTGCGGACATTGGTTATATCCGAGAAGAATTTACAGTCGATTAGAACGTGGTCGATTTGGTTTTCTGTTTGGTGGTCGGGTGATCTCCAGGTGGCTTTGTGGGGGAAGAAGGTGCTTAGGACTACCATACCACGGGAGGCTGCGAAGTTTACGCATCGCTGGCCGTTATCATTCGATACGGCGTGCAGGCTGTTTCACCCGATTACCGGTCTGTACATTTCCTCCCTTCCTACCTGCGCGTTCATGTCGCCGACAACGATTTTCACGTCAGGCGGCGAGCAACCATCGTATGTTTGCTCTAATTTCGCGTAGAACGCTTCTTTCTCTTCATCAGGTCTCCCTCCCTCGTGGAAAGCGGACGTCGATAATGCTGTAGTTGAAGAAATGGCCCTTCTTAACATGCACATCCTTGCGTTGATCGACTACCACCCGATCACACGTTGTCGCATCTTGCCCAACACTATAAATCCTGTTCCCAGTTCATTGGTGGTGCCACAGCTTTGGTAGAATGTGGCCGCTCGATGCCCGCTTTTCCACACTTTCTGTCCAGTCCAACAAAGTTCCTGCAACGCCACGATGTCGAAGTTGCGGGGATGTAGTTCGTCGTAAATTATCCTGTCACATCCTGCGAAACCAAGTGACATGCTATTCCATTTTCCAAGTTTGCAATCGTAGTCCTTGTTTCGTCGCGTGGGTCTTTGCCGATTGTATCGAGTCGTATTTCCTCCTATGTTATTCGCAATGGGGATTTTTACGGGTGGCCTATTGGGCCTTCGCCTACACTCCTGTCTCGCCAAAGGGCCATCGTGTCAGTGTTTGTTGGTATTGCGACGATCACACTGATGGGGCTACCACATTGGATCTACCTGGGCGTGATACAGTGTTTCTTACTCAGCCGCTGGATGCCAGAACAGACGCTGTTTGAGCCGCACCTCCTTGGTGAACAGACGCTCGGGTCGTACCTCCTCAAACTTGCTGAGGTCTGAGCAGTGGTGTCATCGTGGCTACTCCAAGTTACTCACTGAGTAACCAGCTCTTCAGTTCAAAAAAAAAAATTTTTTTTTCCTCAGGATGCAAAATATAATAAAATACCAATTTTGGTTATTTTGGGTGCACACTGTTAATGCCCTGACCACATCAGTTTCAGTGAATATGGATTTTTAAACAATTTGACATTCTGGACCGCCCCCTCAGGATGCAAAATATAATAAAATACCAATTTTGGTTATTTTGGGTGCACACTGTTAACGCCCTGACCACATTAACGCTAAGGAGTTTTATTTTAAAGCCAAAAACGCTCTATTTCAAAATTCCCAAAGAAATGGGTAATGTTATTATTACCACCAGCTGGGTTCACATCTTCAAAAATTTTCAGATCACTTCACTTCACTGAACTGAACTGAAGCATTTGTATATTATATATGGTAAATTCACACCCTGTGTACTCCTCATGCATGTCCATGTTACGTTTGCGATACTGTCGTTGGATTGAAAATGCTTAACTTTTTCTTATAACTTGTATACGGTTGTTTTCTTGTGCATACATTTGGGCGTTTAAAATTTGTTTTCCTTGGCAATAATTTCCAATCAGATAAATGTGTGTACATTTGCATTGTTCCAATTTATACATGTCCTTGACAAATAAAAAAACCAGTTGGAAACTTTAGCACACAGTTTTTGTTCCCTGATTCTTTATTTTTATGTATTCACTAGCTGACCCGGCAAACCTTGTATTGCCCATTTCAATTGTGGCTCTTGCACTACGACACTTGGTTTAATCGAGATGGTTTTAAATTTCTCTTTTCTTATAAAGCTTATAAGAATTTCACTGTTTTTCTAATGTTTTTTGTTTATTTTCATAACACAGTCACCCTGCGAACAAATTGATCATTAGTTTTGATAATTTTTTCTTTCGTTTATTAGTTATATGTCTACTCATATACATTGGAAGGCCGGCTATAGAGGCACGTTATCTTCCATTTGGGGCATTTGTTCCCATGTGTTTCATGATTCCACATGCTTAACTAAGAAAGGAAGTTCCACTATTTCGTAACAGTGTAATTCGAAAGCACAGCCTATTTTTAAAAGATGGAAAAATCTCATATGCAGTTTGGTTGCTAGTAAAACCTTTATCAGTGTAATTACGGAAAAAAATCTACCATAGAGTTAACAGTTCAACTGCCATAAGCTACACAACAATGCCACTCGAAAGAAAAACCTTTGATTAACCCGTTTTGGTCATAGTTAAAAATTTAATTTCAGAAAATCGCCGTGACTTCATTTTTCAACCGATATTTACAAAATTTGGAATGAAGACCGCGCTACATCCCTAGTTGCATGGAAAAATATCAAAATGGTTTTTTGGTTCTTGGGGTTTGAGTTATCAGGTATCAGGTATTGAAGGCTACCCGGAAATAGTGGCCTTTTCCCGAACAATTAAGAAACCTGGCTTGCGACACATCCAACATCATGATTTTGCAAATCAAGAGTGTTGGAGGTGAATTCGGAGGTTTTTGGACAATGTGACCATCAGAGGGAACACCGTCAAGCTCGGTATGGAGGGTTTCCGCAGTAGAAAAGCTTGATTTTTTTCTGGAATTTTTTCAGGAATGCCTGATGCGATTCCTCAAGTAATTCTTGCTGGGATTCCTCCATATCACAGGATTTCTACACTCTTAAAAAATTAGGAATTTACACGTGACGTAAACCATCAACGTACGTAAACATTTCATGACTGAATGGCAAATTTGACTCAATTTTACATCCATCATGTAAGTTCGAGTTGCTTGCACAAGATGTCAACAAACCTATCTAACCAGATAGGTAGAAACAGTTTTACATTTATCATTTGTCTCACAAATCGGTGATACAGCCGAGAGGTATAGTACGTGCCTCTCAATCAGCGGACCAGAGTTCGAATCCAGTTCATTATTTTACTTACATATGTTTTATATCTCGCTTCGGCTCTAGCGATTGCTGGCTCGATTTTATTTGTGATAGAAGACGTAAATTTGTGTCAAACGGGCCGCTCCTTTTATGTGCATCCAAGTGAACTTAAATTTACATGAATTTTTCTAAGAGTGTATGATTCCTTTAGGAACTTTTCTTGCAATATCTCCACATTTTTCTCGTGGGTATCTCTCAAGCTTTTCTACATGGTATTTTTGCAGTAATTTATTTTAAGAGTCCTTCAGAAATATTCAGAGAATTTCCAGAATTGATGAGTTAAGGAATTCCAGCAAAACTTCCTGGAAAATTGGAATTTATGGAGAAATACTCAGAGCAATTCCAACAAAAATTCCCAAGAAGATTACCAAGGGAAATTCCTGGAAGAATTTCCACAGGAATTCTGCAGGAATCCGTAGAAAACATCCTGAAATTTTTGGGGAAATCTTCTGGAAATCCCTCTAGAAATGGCTGGGATTGTTCCTGTGGTTTCTCCATGGATTTATATGATAACTTTAGGAGCTCCAGAATTGTTTCCTGGGAATCTTTCAGGAATCGGTACCAGGGTTTCTCCAGGGATTCTTCTTCATTTCTCAAGCATTTCCAGATGATATTGTTGCAGTAATTGCTCTTTAGAGCCTTTCAGAAATTCTTGGAGAAATTCCAGCAGGAATTACTTAAGGTATCCCAGCAAAACTTCCTGGAGAATTTCAACTACGAATTTATGGAGAAATGCTAGCAGCACTCATAGAGCCATTCAAAAAAAAATTCCAAAAGAAATTTCCAGAGGATTATCAGTAAGAATACCCAGGGGAATTCCTAAAAGAATTTCTAGAGGAATTCTGAAAGAATCCGTGGAAAATATCCTGAATTAATTTCTGGAGGAGCCCGTGGAGAAACTGTTGCAAGAATCAAAGCTAGAATACCAGAATCCCAGCATGCAGCTGGCATTTTTGAGGAAATTCCAAGAAGAATTTCTGAAGTAAAAATAAAAGAAATTTGGAAAAAAAAATTCCTGTAGAAATCACAGACGGAACTGCTGCATGAATTCCAACGGGAATTTGTAGAGGATTTCTAATAGGTTATCATAGTGATATTCCCGGAGGAATCCTTGAAAAATCCGCGGAGGAATTTCAAGAGGAACTCTTGGAGAAATCCATGGAAGGAAAAAATACAAGATAATTTTTCTGGAGGAATTTTAGCAGGCATTCTAGGAGCAATTTCTGGAAGAATCCTTAGAGAAATTCCCGGACGAATCACAGGAAGAATTCCAAAAGGATCTTTAAGTCCCTGGAGGAATTCCAAGACCAATTTTTGGAGAAATTTTTGGAGAAATATTCTGGGAATTCCTCCAGAAATGCCTGATGAGATTTCTCTTGAAACTCTTACTAGAACTGCTTCAAAGCTTTCTCTTTTAATACCAACAGAATTTCCTACTAGGTTTCCTTCTGGAATTTCTACTAGGATTTCTTCAAAAATTCTTACTGAAATTTTCAGCTGGGATTTTCCAGTAATATCTCTTTTTTCCAGTAATAGTCTTTCAAGAATTCATTGAGGATTCCCAGCAGGTATTGCCTGAGAAATCTCAGCGGAGGAATCTGCCGGAATTGCTACAGGAATTGCAAGAAAATGGAACGGATTCTCCCAGACCCTTGTAGAAATTTCTGAAGGAATCTCAGCATGAAATTTTGACGAAATCTCTGAAGAAACCACAACAGTAATTTTTGGATGAATTCCAGCTATAACACTAGTTTACAAATAAAAACGAAAGTCATGAACTTCTATCAACGACCGAAATTTTTGATCCATAATTATGTTCTATAATCAGGATTGTGCTTCAAAAAATTTTAAGTAGAACAGTTTTTGAGTTTTTCCTGAAAATCGAGCTCTGCAGTAAAAACATGGAATTTACTAAACTTCAAGCATTTTGCGTTGCAGTCAACGAATTTTCAATCGTTTTGCATAAATAAAAAGCTGAATATAATATGTTTCGATTCTCTGAACATAATTTTTGCATAAAATTAGTGGGATTTGAGAAATTGGTGATTAAATATGCCAAAACCCTTAAAATGTAGCAAAATTTAGAAAAAATAATGGAGATTTGTATTTTTTTTGGTAAGAAAAAATCAATTTAAAAATTCTTTCTCAACGTACATTTTAAACTTTAGATGTTAGCCAGTTACAGTAAAAATTTCAGCTCAATCGGAGCATTGGTTACGGAAATAGAGATGTATGAAGGGAGCAACTTTGCTTAAAAATAGAACAAAAATTGATTTCAATCCCGGCAAACGTCGTACTGCCTGCCTACTATGTTTTTTGACATGCAGTTCTGGAGAGAAATGGCCCCGCAAAATGGAATTTCAAACTTTTCCGTTTTCGTTGCTTTCTCGGTCGATTTTCATAGTTATTTTCCGTACGAACACCAGAGCGTTCATGATTAACACAATTTTTAATCATGATTAATCATTGATGATTAAAATTCTAATTTCGGTGATTATTGATTATGATTAATGATTAATTTGATTTTTAGGATGATTAAAGATTATGATTAACGATTGAAATTGGTTTTATCTGTGATTATTGATTATGATTATTGATTAAAAGCGGCTCATTGATTAAAAATCATGATTAATCATGATTAATCAATCATAAAAACTGGAAATGATTAAAAGGTTTTGTGCTGTTTACAATATTTTTAAAGTTTCAAAAGTAAAAGTTTCTTTGTCTGGGAGATTTTTGAAAAAAGAATCACACTTAGAACAGCATTTGAACCAATTTAAGTTGGATCATATATTTTATATGGTGAATCATTTTTGGTAATGAATGATTAATGATTGATTAATTATTTTTCCTTATGATTATGATTACTGATTAATGATTAAATTGCGAAATCAGTGTGATTAAGATTAATGATTAATGATTAAATATTTTTTTTTAGTGATTATGATTAATGATTTTTGATTAATCTTAATCATTAATCATTAATCATGATTAAATTTATGATTAATCATTAACGCTCTGACGAACACGTCGGAGCCATGCCCGAAAGCAACCGTGAAAGAATTATGTTGATCTGTTGACCCGTTCCCGAGCCTATTCGTGACATACAAACACCATTCCATTTTTATTTATATAGATTGTATTAGATTTTTTGTATTGTCGCAAAAAAAAAAGTTGATATTTTTATGTTATTTTGGTCACTTGTAACAAATTTGTCTAAAATAGATTATAGAACTTATTATAATTTAGTTATAATTTAACAAGTTTAATCTAACAATGTTTGATATAACTTTGTTATGATGGTTTCTGAATCTGTTATATTTTTGTTCTAATTGTAGGGAGTTTTGTAAGAATTGTTGTTATTTTAACTACACCGGTACATGCTTTATGACAACCGGTGTTAAAAAAAATATTTTTATTTTATTTTATTTTATTGATGCACAAGGGGGTCACTGGGCCAAGTCTCCAATGCAAGTTTAGAACTCACATTGTCCATAACACACCTTGAGATTTGGGAGTAGGCATTGCAACCTCTTTAGCCCGGCGACTTTTAAGTTTTGCGTAGCCTCAAGGATTAGGAAAGGTGGGAGATTTTTTTTGGTGTAATCAGTTGTGGAAAGAACGTGTTGTTAATTAAGGACAGACTTATTAGAAGCCCAAAATGGCCGCCACAATGGCCGGCTTTTGCACCTACTCACGATTTAAAACGCACAAATCTCATAAAAACAAAACCAGCGTCCCTGATCATTTTATTTTATGCTTATTACGAGTGAGCAAGAACAAAATAAAAATTATACTGTTGTTTGAAGCTTGCTTTTTGAGATTTGTGCATTTGAAGTTCTGGTGCAGTATTGAATCGAGATTTCAAGACGTTTGTCCTCAAATGGTCAACGTAATTTACCTTTATGTTGTTTAGAGGATATTTAGAGAGTATTTAGCATAGCTCCTACTTGCGTAATTCATGTGAGTAATTAGTCCCGTTCTTGAAATTTGCTTTCTGATCCTCGAAATCCAGTTAGTACAGCCAGTCTAAATCCGTGTGGTTAATCACTTATAACCGGGTTAGATGTATGATCATTCCGCCGCTCGACACATAACTCCGATGTATGGTTACATAAAAAAGAAACAAGAAATAGGGGCTGTCCATAAACCACGTGGTCATGAAGGGGGGGGGGGGGGTTCGGCCAATGACCATTTTGTATGGACAAATAAAAAATTTTGTATGGAAAAATGACCAAGCGGGGGGGGGGGGGGGGGGGGGGGTTGAAAAGTCCCAAAAAATGACCACGTGGTTTATGGATAGCCCCATACATGTTAGTACTGTTCAGTGATATTCTCACTGCGGCCATTCAGAATGGTTCCACGGATGGGAAAGAGTATCAGGCAGCGTCCATTTATTACGTAACGCTAAAATCGAACTTTTTCGACCCCCCCTCCCCCCTCCGTAACGCTTTTTTGTATGAAACCCCGAAAATTTTTGTATGGGCCGTAACGCTTGGCCATACTCCCCCCCTCCCCCTAGAGCGTTACGTAATTTGTGGACGGCGCCTCATGTCATTTTTGATCCTCCCTCTCATCTTCAAGGGATCATTACAAGCTCAACGCAATCGTTCAGGCAGTTTGAATGTCATCGTTGATGAAGTTGTTAGAATATCATGTATCCACATATTCAAACAACCCTTCACTAGTTCACCCAAGAATTCTGCCTTGACCAAGTTGACAGAACGCTGCCCATACCCCTTTCTGAACCGAAGGGAAGGGACAAGCGGTGTTATAAAAAATATTGTAACAAAATAACAAAATTTTTAATAATTTTTTTTTTCATTTATTCGGGTACATTCCAAGAATACATCATGTATAACTTTGCAGAAGACACTTAATTTATGAAATAAAAGTGAATTTCTATCCCACTTCTAGATGAAATAATCACATAGGTTAGAATCCTTAGTTTAGTTCAAAGAATTACTTTTTTTAAGACAAAGGGTCTTAGTTTGTTTGCACTGACTCAGGCCGACACGAGTTAATTATTAGAATCGCTCATGCATATTTTAATCATCAATCTCAAACAAATTATAGTAAACTAGTTCGTTAAATAGCTGTGAAAGTATGATAAATTTTATATTTATAAATTTTTTCATAACTTCACGTGATGTTTTAGTTTCTTGAATGTTTTCTGAGAAAAGATAAGTTTGCACACCTTGATAATGTTTTCTACCCCCGGAACACATAAGTGTTGAGTATATGATCGTTGTCTAATAGAATGAATCAAATTACCACTATATTGTTTAAAATTCTTATTTTCTTGTTGATCATACACATTACTTCAGTTTCACAAAAGAGAATGTGTCGCTTATCGTTGCTCTAAACCAGTGGTCACCAAACTGCGGCCTGCAGGCCGCATGCGGCCCTCAAGCAGGTTTTGTGCGGCCCGCGAACTAATTTTGAAATTAATTAGAATGTGGCCCGTTAATAGATTACATAACAAAAATCAGACATTTCTCCATAGTTCAATTTTTGGCCGAACTCGTCATGAATATTTTAAAAAAATTCATGATAAAAAATCAATTATCTTTTCATTTTTTTTCAACATGTCTTGAAGAAATTTTTTGTAACTGGTATACGTTTGAAACATATTTTTATATTTTTTAATTTTTTTTAAAATGTTTATCCCAAAATTTCAAGTATGCATCAACTAATTATATCAGGAATCCATTCCAAATGTTCTTCTACAATGTTAACTCACAATTCCCTTTAAAAGGGGGTGTTGCCAAAAGTCACTTGCAGAAATCCACTAAAAAATTCAGATATTGAAAAAAAATGCTTAGCGATACTTCCATAAAGTTTTCAAAAAAAAATGATTAGGATGAACTTACTAAGCAAACTTCTGTAACTTCTTCAAAAACGTATTTAGTAAATCTTTAATAAAATTTTCAAGTTTCCAGTTAAACTGAGGCTTGCTTAATTTTTTTCTGGAATCCTCTCTTTCTTTATTTTTTTTCTGAAGTTTTCTGCAAAAGACTTTCTTAACTTTCTATTTGGAATTTTGTCAAATATTTTCCAGAATTTCAAAAGCGATTTCCTCTATAAATCTTTACAAAATTATCTTTACTAAAGTGGTTACAAATTCTTACAGACAAAAAAAAATGTCTGAACGAAAAATTCATTGGCTTGCTATGAAATTCTGCAAAAAAGTGAAAAATTCCCTCCAGAATTAAAAAAAAACGAAGTTTCTAAGAAATTCATTAGTGAAGAACACCTACACATCACACCTACAAATCATTTAAAGATATCTTCAGCAATTTCTCAAGATTTTTTTTTTTCAATATAATACTTTGATGAACTTTGCGGAAAGTGTCGAAGTTGTGATAGACAATTACTTTCAAAAATTTTCCATAAATCACTCCAGGAATTTCGCAAAAGTTTCACCAATTTTTTTGTTTTTGTTTTTTCATTGATTTCTCCAGGTAAAATCTAATTTCCTCATAATTCATGATTTTCAACAAGTAGTGGCTACTCCTTTTTTACTTTTTGATCTTGTTCAATACTTAAAAAATCATACAAATGTACTGGATCCAGGATTAGAGCTTGTTTTTAGAAACAGTTTAAGTAGTAAAAACGTAAAACAGGTAATGGAGTAATCTCAGGTATGGCTTAAGCCTTGTTCAAATGCGTCATTAATAAATATTTTAATTAAGATGTTCGGTTTAGCTGTGAAGTTTTCAATCTTAGGTTACTGTGAAGGAAAAATTCTAGGGGGTGCCAAATTTATTCTAGGGGGTGCCAGGCACCCCTGGAACCCCCCCTAGCTACGCCAATGCTCACCAGAACGTCCCACACGGAGCAAATATTCGTCAACCAGCTTTTGTTTGACGAATTCGATGGTCTGGTCCGGACGGCTTTCCATCGCTGTCACCAATCCGCCGTATGATTCTGGAAGGCTGCGATGAATCATCGCCACTTTCAGTGGAGTTTCCAGCTTCTGACCGGCGCACTCAAGACGATCAAAGAGCTCCTCTAGCTCGAAGAGGTGTTTCTCCACGTTTCCTCCTTCCGGCATATTCAGGCTGCAGATCCTCCGAAGCAGCGACACACGGGATGTCATTGTCGCTTTGCTGTGGAACTTTTTCAATTCCGCCCACGCATCACTCGCCGACGCAACGTTTTTAATCAAATTGAGCTGACTATCCTCACATAGCAACACGATTGTCGCCAACGCCTTTTGGTCTGCTGTCGACCAAGCGGGGGTGGCTGGCTCTGGCTTCGCATCGTGCACCGCGAACCACAACTCGTCCCGCTTCAATAGCATCTCCATCCGCAGCTGCCACGTAGAATAGTTCTGGTTGTTGAGGCGTGGAAATAGCACTTGTTTCTCAGCCATTTTCGATTCTGATCGAAACCACCGCAGAAAACTGTTTTTCACACCCGTGACACGTACGAACACGATTGTGTCTAACCTCAACCGACGAACTCAAATTCACTCCGGCTTGTTTGCCCGTCTGACCGACCGAACAACACACGCACACAGGCAGACTGCCGTACCGCTGCCGACGCTATCGACGTCAACGCCACCGACTCAATTAGCGCTCCGCTTTCCCACGCCGAAACGAGCCGAATTGTCTTCTCGCACAAATAGTCTAAATTTTCAGTTTTCCGGGGGAAATTTTCACTGGCACTTTTCTTCGACCTCTCCTGGGCCCATAACCTGTGAGAAAACCGACGACCACCAGGTTATCACAGCGGAAAACTCCCGGCAAAAGTTCACTACGGGAAACACGCAACGAGGGAAGAAAAGAAAACGCAACACACGGAGCTCGGTTTGAATACAACTTTATTCGATCGCGGTACAGTTCTAACTGAAGGGGGAAATCTGTTTCCGTTTGTAACTTATGCTTTCTCTCTCTCGTTCGTGGCGTGGGCGATACTAAATATCGCCCCCACCAACAAAGACAGCCATCTCAGTTTTCTCCGGAGAGAATTCGATACCCAGCTTGAGAGCCCAAGTAGACAAATTGTCCAAAGTATTCTGTAGTGGTCCTTGTAGATCGACTGCTATTGATCTTGTTACAGAAACAACACAGTCATCCGCAAGCTGTCTTAACGTGCAATTTTCCATGAGACAATCATCTATGTCTCTAACATAAAAGTTGTAAAGAAGGGGTCTTAGACATGAACCCTGGGGGAGATCCATGTAGCTAATTCGTGAAACTGTCAAGTCACATGAGCAAAACTCATCCGCTTCTCAAACAGCAAATTATACAAAACGTTGTTCAAAATTGGTAAAAGGCCACTTGCGTGAAGTTTGTCGGAAAGAACATCGACACAAACTGAATCAAAGGCCCCCTTAATGCCCAAAAATACTGAGCCCATTTGCTGCTTTTGAGCAAAGGCAAGCTGATTTTCTGAAGCAAGCAACGCAAGACAGTCGTTCGTTCCTTTGCCTCTGCGGAAACCAAGCTGTGTATCTGACAGCATGCTACTCTATTCAACCCATTTGTTCAGTCGAAAGAGAATCATCTTCTCCAGCAACTTCCGTAGGCAAGACAACATCGCGATTGGACGGTACGAATCATGATCTGACGCGAGTTTCCCGGGTTTTTGAGTAGCTATTACCCTCACTTGCCTCCAATCATCCGGAACAATATTGTTCTCCAGGAACTGGTTGAACATGTTCAACAAGCGCCTCTTTGCGACGTCAGGGAGGTTTTTAAGCAAATTGAACAATTCGATCCATTCCTGGAGCGGAATTGTTGCATTAAAGAAGAGCAATTGAGAATTCAACCATCGAAAACGGCCTATCCATATCGGCACTTTGAAGAAAAAACAATTAAATCATATTTCTCTCTAGGTATCCAATTTTTCTTTAAAAACGTGACAATTTATGGAATCAATGGCACCAAAAGGTCACGAAACGTACCCTAGTTTTTTTTTTTTGAAAAATTATCTTATTTTTAATGCATTTCTTTTTTGTTAAGTGAAAAATTGTTTCATTTAAGTGATTCACTCAATAGCGCAAATATGAATCAAATAATCAAAGATTGCCTAGGTGATCGCGACGTTTCATCAGGAAAATATTTATCTTTCCTAAGCTTCACGATCGCGTAGTGCACGTTCAGCAAGCCTGTTTGGAACATATTGACTCCATAGCAGTTTACACTGTTTAGTGAATTTCTTTATTGTTATGGGCAAATAATGAGAGCCTTCCTTTATCTTTTGTTGCAACTCCTTTATTATGAAAGCGCATAATTTTTACAATGTTATCAATTTGCAATAAACATGGTTATTTAGTTTTTAATAGTTATTTATGCAACGGGTTGTAAAATGATGATTTTTACAGCGCGAGTCGTTCATTTATCCGAGGTGCATGGAAGTTCGATAATAATCGAGATTTTGACACCGACATTTCGACATTTTGAGGCTTTTTATATAATTTTGCGAGTGAAAAATGTGCTCCACTTTTTTGTGCAGAATGAGGGTTTTTACATCTAAGACTGTTATATTTTGTTTAGTCTAAAATCATTAGAATACATATTCATGAAATATGATGAATGCATATTTATAAATCACCTCTGCATATTTTTTAAGTAGAAAATGATACACTACGGGCTTAGGCACGAATTTATGCTGGCTCTCGCAGAAACGTTTGACGTTTGAGTGGTGCCGCTCCACTAAGACATCAAATTTTCTGTAAGAGTAAGCAGGCTAGCATAAATTCATTCAGTCCAATTCAAGTCCAAAATTGAAATAAGATAAGCCTATTGTTTATCAAAAATTACGTGATAAGTAAGAACAATTTCTGTGAGATATGTTGAGTACATTATGTCGGCTGAGATCACATTTATATTTAAGTGAGAATGCAGACATTTTTACATTCTTCTATGTTTTTGATAAGCGAAATTTCAAGTTCTATTTTGTGCATTTTTCTCAAGTAAAATCGAATCTGCTTATTATGAAGAGCAAATACATTTTCTTACCTTACCTTGATACCTTGTTGGCTACAAAGTAACTTTACTCCAACGCCGAGCGTATAGTAGAGCACCATCTTCGTCGATCTTGGGCGATGTTCCTCCAGTTTCCCCGAACGTCTCTCTCTCTCTTCTTGGCGTAACGTCCTCACTGGGACAAAGCCTGCTTCTCAGCTTAGTGTTCTATGAGCACTTCCACAGTTATTAACTGAGAGCTTCCTCTGCCAATGACCATTTTGCATGTGTATATCGTGTGGCAGGCACGAAGATACTCTATGCCCAAGGAAGTCAAGGAAATTTCCTTTACGAAAAGATCCTGGACCGACCGGGAATCGAACCCGTCACCCTCAGCATGGTCATGCTGAATACCCGTGCGTTTACCGCCTCGGCTATATGGGCCCTTACGTGTAGGGAATCGTAGATCTTCTTCAACCGCGTGCAGCCAGCGAGTTCGCGGCCGCCCACGAAGTCGCCTACCTCTACCGGGTTCTCTGCTGAATATTGTTTTCGCTATTCTTTCTTCCGACATTCGCACTACGTGACCAGCCCACTGAAGTCTGCCGTATTTTATACGTTTCACAATATTCGCATCTTCGTACACTTGGTACAACTCGTGATTCATGCGTCTGCGCCACACTCCATTTTCTTGTTTCCAACCGAGAATTGTCCGCAGCACTTTGCGCTCAAAAACTCCAAAAGCTTTTCGGTCTACCTCTTTTAACGTCCACGCTTCGTGGCCGTAGAGGGCAACCGCAAGAATCAGCGTCTTATACAGGGTGAATTTTGTTTGCGTTTGCAAGTTACGGGACCTAAGCTGGCTACGCAATCCGTAAAAGGCCCTATTCGCAGCTGCAATACGCCTTTTCACTTCACGGGAAACGTTATTGTCATATGTCACAAGTGTTCCAAGATACACAAATTCTTCAACAACTTCAAACACATCCCCATCACTCACTACCTCAGCACTAACACCACTAGACCTGCTTCTGCCTCTACCCGCTATCATGTACTTCGTCTTGGTAAAGTTAATCGTCAAGCCTATCCTCGCTGTCTCTCTCTTCAGAGGAGCATAAGCTTCCTCCACTGCCCTACGATCGATGCCGATGACATCAATATCGTCCGCAAAACCGAGGAGCATGTGCGACCGTGTGATGATAGAGCCATTCCTCTGCACGCCTGACCTCCTAATCGCTGCTTCGAGTGCAATGATGAACAATAAATTTGAAAGTGCATCCCCCTGCTTCAATCCATCCAAGGTCACAAACGAGGTTGACACTTCGTCTGCGATCTGAATACTTGATTTTGATCCATCCAGCGTTGCGCGTATCAGCCTAATTAATTTCGCCGGAAAACCATGTTCTGACATTATCTGCCAAAGCTCATTTCTTTTCACTGAATCGTACGCTGATTTAAAATCAATGAATGGAAGGTGAGTCTGCAAGTTATATTCCCGAAATGTATCTAGGATCATCCGCAGGATAAACATTTGATCCGTCGTTGATCGGCCCTCACGAAAACCAGCCTGGTATTCGCCGACGAAGGACTCCTCAAGAGGCCTCAGTCTGTTGAACAGGACACGCGACAGTATCTTATACGCCGAATTTAATAGGGTAATCCCTCTGTAATTGGCACACTCCAGTCTGTGCTCTTTCTTGTAGATTGGGCGTATGAGACCATCCAACCAGCTGGTAGGCAATTCTTCATCCACCCAAATCTTTATAATATTCTGGTGGATTGATTGATGTAGCTGCTCGCTTCCGTGCTTAAGAAGTTCGATCGGGATCTCGTCCTTCCCAGCAGCCTTGCTGTTTTTCAGCTCCTTGAGGGCCTTTTTAACCTCATCCAGTGTTGGTGGTTCCACTGCTTGACCGTCATCCATTATGTTAATCGTGTTCCTGGGTGCCCCTTCGCTGCTACCATTCAACAAATCTTTGAAGTGCTCCTTCCACCTGGCTGCCACCATTGTCTGTCAGAAAATTTCCTTCCCGGTCATTGCACATGGCGGGCACTGGCGCGCAGTCTTGTGCCGCGCGCCATTGACAGTTGCATAAAACCTCCGCATATCGTTCCTGTCCATACTTTCCTGCGCTTCAGCAATCACACTCTCTTCGTGCTGCCGTTTTTCCACGCGGTGGATTCGTTTCTCTGCTGCTCTTGCCACCCTGTACCGCTCCCTGTTCTGCCGGGTACTGGCCACTAGCATTCGACTTCTGGCGACATTCTTTTCGTTCGTCACTCGTTGACACTCCTCGTCGAACCAACCATTACGCTGGCGTCGCTGAGCCGTACCTAACACCTCTTGCGCTGTTGTTGTCACTGCTTCGTGGATATCCCCCAATAAGCTGTTGGCATCTCCAGATCCGATGGTCTCTCCTATTCTCTCGAATAGCTTCTGATGGTACTGTGCAGCTACCCCTTCGGCTGACAAGCGTTGGATGTTGAAACGCATCGTCCTGTTGTTTCTTGAACTCGTGACGCTGGATAGTCGCGCCCGAATTTTTGCGGCTAAAAGATAATGATCCGAGTCAATGTTCGGGCCTCTGTAGGACCTCACATCTATGACGTCCGAAAAATGTCGCCCGTCGACCAGCACGTGGTCTATCTAGGAGCAAGTGTCACCACTCGGGTGTCGCCAGGTGTGTTTTCGGATATTCTTACGTGCGAAGTAGGTACTGCTGATTGCCATCCCGAGCAAAATCCAACAACAAAATTACAGCAAATCGAAAACATAATTTGTATTCAGCAACAAATTGATATCACATTTTGATATCATTATATCTTTACTTAATTTGATTTCAAATTTTGCTTTCGGTCTGCTGTCATTTTGAATTGATGTCAATATTTAGTGTTACGATAGTTTTTAAATCTTTCAGTAAACTATGTGAAGTTATTCTAGGGATATATCATTAGTGCAATTGTATTATTGCATTTAGGATTTGATATCAAACGAAAAATTCTACATTTGTCGATTTGTCATTTTTCTTGCGCTGATAACAAAAACAGTTATCAATTTGCTATCATCGATAGCAGGAACGGTTTTCAATTTGTTGTCACAGGAACATTTTTCTGCTCTCATTTTTGATGTTTTAACCGTTAAAACGACCAAAACGACAACAACCTGAGTTATCAAAATTTGCAATATCACAACATCAAAATTAGTTTTCAATTTGCTATCAGACTTTGCTCGGGATCCCTATAGCAGCCGCGAATGTCACAAGGCGCAGACCATTATCGTTGGTAACGGAATGAAGGCTTTCCGTTCCAATGACAGGTCGAAAGAAACTTTCTCTGCCTATCTGCGCATTTGCATCTCCGATGACTATTTTGACATCTTGTTTTGGGCACTCTCCGTAGGCCTTATCAAGGCTTTCATAGAACTCATCCTTCATGTCATCGGGTTTGTCGTTCGTTGGCGCATAGATGCTGATCAGGCTGTAGTTGAAGAATTTGCCCTTCATCCTCAACACACAGATTCGGTCACTTATCGGCTTCCACCGAATAACTCGCTTCATCTGCTTCCCGATCACTATAAAGCCAACTCCGCGTTCTGCCTTATCGCCGCCGCTGTAGTAGATGTGGTACTTGAATGAAGTGTTGGCGATGGGATCCACCGCTCGGAATTCGCGTTCTCCAGTTTTGGGCCAGCGTATCTCCTGGATAGCGGCCACATAACGCCGACATTCCGCAGTTCACGAGCCAGGAGCCCAACACGTGCGGGTTCATTCAAAGTTCTCACGTTCCAAGATCCGACTTTCCAATCGTTGTCCTTTATTCGTTGCCGGGTCTGTTGCCGTTGAATCAATCCGTTAACTCTACTATTGCTTTTCTGGGTGTTTGAAGGGTTTCAGCAGGCTACCTTACCGGGGCCGCGCTGCCTACATTGCGTTGAAGGGGCCGCCTTCTTAGGTATAGCTGACGCGATACAGCATTTCATACTCAGTCGCTGGATGCCAGAACAGACGCTGTTTGAGCCGCACCTCCTTGGTGAACAGACGCTCGAATCGTACCTCCTCAATCTAGCTGAAGTCAGAAGGACAACAGTGCCCAGGCTGCACTACCAGCTAAGCACACAACTCTTAGTTGGCGGTCTTTGTCATCGTTTGACCCGTGGAAGCATGAGGTTGGAACTTGTGAGGTACAGAGCTATGTTGGACGCTCTCCTTATCGACTCACCGTTTTGCAGCTACATTTTCTTACTGTTATTAATTGACGATTAGTGTAATTTTTGTATCTGAGAACATCACTCTCTATTTGGTGAACGCAAAAAATATAACACTGTTTCTGATATATAGCGCTTTGATACTAAGAAAAACACTCTTTTATTTTGAAGTGAAACATTATAATAAATTTTCACATTGTTATCAATATACTAACATGACGTGGAACATTATTACATAATTTATGAAATATGTTGAACACATTTTGTAGTCTGAGATCTGAATTCCTTTATAGAATAATATATTACATATTATGAGGGTAGCGCAGAAATTTTCACAATTGGATCAATTCTACATGAGCGCATTTTTTTATTTGTTTTTTTTTAATATTGAAAGAACATCCTTGCAGCCGAGAAAACATTGTCCCGAAAAAGATGATAAACGCCTCTCCGTAATAGAACCTGGTAGCACTGACTTTAAAAGCATTGAATAAAGCGTTTTCTTAATTGAAAATAAACAATTGAAAAATTACTGTGATTTTACCCATTTTCCCCTAGAGGAAGCACATTTTCGGTACACTCGTACAGCTCATGCATTGTATCGTACGCAATAAGTGAATACGTCAAATGAAAGTCTGTCTATCGTAGAATAGACCAACCGAATAATATTCCACATTATTTGTCAAAAAATTATCGAATTTACGTATTTTGTGCTCGGAGAATATTATCTTGAATTGAACAATTTGTAGCCTAGATTTGAACTAGAAAACGGGGGTGAGCTTCCAGTGTTGGCCGCCAGACTGCGCTAGTAGTTGCTTTGTTTACTCTTAGGCGATGGAAAATTCCAAATTTAGTTTCCAAATTCCTCAAGAATTCCAAGCATTCTGAGTTGAGATACCACTGCCTAATAAAAAATAGTTATGAGAATTTGCAGATCCATATAATTTTTGATTGTTTACCATAAAATTGGCTGTTTTTTTTTCTCGAGGTGCTGCCGCCAGTAGCTCAAAGCTAGATTAAAATTGGTTCAAATCAAGATTAAAATCATTATTGAGAAATTATTGAATTTTTCAATGACACTTAGTGCAAATACAAACTTTTTTCATATTTTTCTGGAAGCTAATAGCCATGGCTTTTACGTACATGAGATTCTACCCTAGTAAATTACTTTCTTGCAGAAGAAAAAAATGGTCAAATTTTCAGCTGCTTCAGAAAGATGCAATTCAGTTCAACTCATGATTACCTACCCTACCTCTTTGCTATACCGTAATCGCAATTTTTGTTTTTATTTTAAGTAGTGAGCGGAAGATTTTCACACTTATTTGAATATGATGACCACAATTGTTTCGTTTGATATCACAAGTTTTTTTAATTGTCTAAACGTCTAAAATGGGGCACGTTCGGTGTAGTACTAGATTTGTAGTAATGAGCTGAATTTTAGTATGGTGAGAAGGCCAATTCTCCGTTTCTGCAATGAAATGGTGCAAAAAGCGTGGGTATTATGATTCCTTGCCTAATTTGATGCTATTTGAGCAAAACTTTGGATAACTATGTTGTTTATGTTGCAAGAAATGGAGAAAACAACAACACTGTTGCCCAAAGTTTTGCTCAAACAGCATCAAATTAGGCAAGGAATCATAATACCCACGCTTTTTGCACCATTTCATTGCAGAAACGGAGAATTGACCTTCTCACCATACTTAAATTCAGCTCATTACTACAAATCTTGTACTTCACCGATCTGTCCTATTGCTACATCATATATATTTGATGTATGATAAGAGCCTAGAAAAAAACTTTTTTAAATTTTAATTCAACAATATCTATTTTGTTAAATGTGAAATTGTAAAATCCAGATTTTCCGGTCCCGGTCACAGTTCACAACCGACCAAATCTCGGGAACCGGCCTTCGAGGGTTTCGCAGCGGACTTCGAATATGGCGGACTTCCAACTCGCGGGGAATTATTCGGACGGGGAAAAATAACGAAAGAACGCGCCCGAACAGCTTTACTGTTTGCAATAGACTCATTTTATTTCTGTTCTGACTGGGTTACACAGGTTGTCTATAGCTGTGGTAGTGTAAGTTTACTTGGAAAGGAAAACAAGTTACATCTAGTTCATTAGGGTAATTCAAAGTAGTTAACGTATTAGGGTAGGTCAAATTTTTCTAAGTTAGCGAAAGTTTTTTCTCTTTTGGCCAGTTAACAGAAATCGTTTCAGTTTTCAGTTATTTTTTAATATTATGAAGAGAGCGAACATTTTTACATGTTTGATGAGCGCAATTTTCAAATTATCTATTTAATATGACAGCAACATTTTTCCAACTAAGTACGCGACTCTTTTATTATAAAGTGCGACGAAGTTATGGCTATCCGATGAGTGCAGTTTTATGAATATAAGATCGCCGCCTCGATCGCCGCTTCTATTTTGGGGAGCCGACAAATTAATGTTCTGTTCTTAATGTATGAAGAGCGCAATGGTCTCATCTAACATTCAAACTCGTTTATTTTGTTTAAGTACTTCAAAATTGTCTCAATGTTTTCAATTAGATAAGATATTTTATCATCTTAGATTGCAAATCCTTTATTTTAAATGGGTAGACAGACATTCTCACATTTTTATCAATTTGCGATGAGAGCAATTTTCTAGTATAAATAGAATATAGTTAAATTGAATTAAAATTTGTCACATTTTACTTGATATTATGAGTGCAAATTTGTCATCTGATATCACCACTAGTTTTTTTTTTATTTTATGAAGTTTCCAGCTATTACACCACTTATCTTTGAACTATGATATGTATTTTTTTCCGACAAACAAATTTGATAAATTGAAAACTATTACACTAATATTTTTCAAATATGATTAAACTTGTCCAAACAAAATCATATAAATCCGTGATTTCATATATTACATTGTTAATGATATATTTTGAGGGAATTTCTACGACTGAGATCGCAACAAAGGAATTTTCACATTGTTATTGATTTACGATGAGAGCTGTTTTCGAATCTGAGATAGCCACTTTATATTTTGTGAACTGAAAAATCTATTATCCTTTTTTGGTATATGATGAGCGCAATTTTAACATCCAAGACTAACACTTTTTTGTGAGCGGGAAAATTGTCTTGTTTGCTTTATTTTGGGAACAGTAAAATAGTTATAGATAATAAGTAATAGAGCGCAATGCTTGAATTATTTATATGGGGGGCGTAGCATCATAAGGGGCGCAGCTATTTTGAAAACTTGGGTAACCAGCTCTGATTTTAGCATGACAGCACTGGGTCTGAGGGACAACAGTGCACAGGCTGCACTACCAGCTAAGCACACAACCCTTAGCTGGCGGTCTTTGTCATCGCTTGACCCGTGGAAGCATGAGGTAGGAACTTGTAAGGACCAGAGCTATGTTGGACGCTCTCCTCATCGACTCACCGTTTTGCAGCACCCCTTGCCCTTCCAAAAAGTCTACGTGGTTTATGAACGGTCCCTTACGTTTGTTCGGCAGTTTTGTTCACTTCGTCGTGGGGGAGGGTTTTGAAACCTGTTCTCGAAGTTGGCCTCAAATTATTCCAACCCAAGCTGAGTTATATGCCCGAATTTCAGGCAATTCGGCCCACAAAAGCCCCCCATAACGAAGAGAACAAACCTGCCGATGATACCCTTCATCTCCCTACACCAGTTGTAAAAAATTTGAGAGCTGATTCAGATTCAGCATCATCCAATTTAGTTTGTTCAATGATTTTCCAATCTTGGAATGTTATGTAATTGGTTGATTAACTTCACCCTGGATTGAAAGTTTTCAAATTTGGCCATATTTTAGAAAATGTAGCAGTTTCTTGGGCCCATATAGCCGAGGCGGTAAACGCACGGGTATTCAGCATGACCATGCTGAGGGTGACGGGTTCGATTCCCGGTCGGTCCAGGATCTTTTCGTAAAGGAAATTTCCTTGACTTCCTTGGGCATAGAGTATCTTCGTGCCTGCCACACGATATACACATGCAAAATGATCATTGGCAGAGGAAGCTCTCAGTTAATAACTGTGGAAGTGCTCATAGAACACTAAGCTGAGAAGCAGGCTTTGTCCCAGTGAGGACGTTACGCCAAGAAGAAGAGAGGAGAGGAGCAGTTTCTTGTAAGAATTTCGTTTACGGTACTCAGACATGTATCCACTCAGTACATGATTTAAAAATATTTGTTTGGAATCATTTGCATTGTACCTGATTTTATTGAAAAGAATAGAGGATAGGTGATTAACTCCTCCTCAGATTACGGTAATTTTGCAAGGGAATTTGCTTAGCTGAAAAAGAGTTACTGAAAGAAATGATCCTGTGTTTGTGTTATAGAACTGCTCATAATAGAAAGTAGTGAATGATAAATCTTTAAACTGCTTTTATAAACATATTCATTAATGTCTTAATCCATCGTTCAAACCACTCGGCTGTGCCGTTGTCGCCGATCGTCTGATGCTATACCGCAGCGGAGGAATGTTCTCGATAGCCGGTAGACAGAAATCATCTAAATCCGCGGGATTAAGTTCAGCCACGTCGCACAATGCCTCACGAAGACCTTTGCGGCGATGCCCAAAAATAACTGAACCCAGGCTCTCTCCCCATCGCATCGCAGTCAACGTGCATCGCGGTAATTTTTCGCGTGTTTGCCCAACCAGAGTGTTTTAATTTGCATTCTGTGGATCGGAGATTTGCATACCGCGCGGGACAAGTGTGTTACGTCGCGGCAGGTCGGTGTGCGATGCATTTAACGCTGCATGTTTATCTAATGGAAGATTTAATGATTCAGTGGCAATGAATCTCCGTCGGGATTGTGGGGAATTCGAGTGGTTGTCGAGAGTGCCGTTGTCATTTTCTGGTCATGACTCGAAGCTGGAGGGAAGGAATGCAATTTATTTCACTTGCACAAACATGCATCCGGAGACTGAGCGGGTATTCCATCGCTGGCAGTGATTAATTGGAACTTTTGGAATCGCGATATCTATCGTTAATTGCAGCAGCATTGTTTTTTACTCTTGGTGTCTTGGTGTTAGCATGGCGCGAAATCCATGCTTAATCAAAGAAGATATCTTGAATCAAATTTTATGAACATTTTATTCTTAACTGGCCTTAAATCCAACTAACGTTTAAGGTGAAATCAGTTCATAGCATAACACATGTGAACTGGCTACATTGTTGCAAGCTCATTCAATCGATTTTATCTCAATCCAAAACCTTCACTAGAACATGATTCTTGAATTCCGTTCTCAATCCTCAAACCTATGCACTCCCTCTGCTCTATGGCAATTATATTGGGATTAACGAGATCGCTCCCCACAGCGATCCCAACGGCGCAGTGGTGGGAGGAGGTCCCATGATTCTTTCGACCCTTCTTTGCCAGACGATACATAACGGCCATGTGGAGATCGATTGCCATAGATCAGTGCAAAAATTACAACAACCGCACCAATCCTCTCTCGCCGTGAAGCCTCGTTTAGTCACGCAAATCTCCTGGAACCATCGCATCTCATCGCCTACCACCGCAGCTACAACGACGGCGCGTCCTTCATCGACGTGAACCAAAATATAAATCTCCATTCCAAATTAAGACATAATTTACCTCAGAACAAATGCTTCTCCCCGGCCACCTTCCCCACAGCCAGCCCAGCGCGCGTCATTCGCGAACACTTAACCTACCGAATGGGAACGGAAACGAGACAACCCTGGCAGGGGTGCTGACGTCCACACTCACCGCGCGCAAGGTAACACAAATCGCATTTAAAATGCGACGTGTGAATATTCATGAGCATCGATAATTTCCCGCTCCTTTCAGCAGCCAGCTCGCCAGCTCGCCAGCCAGCCAGCAATCGTTTACGCAACGCAATAATGGGATGGCGAGCGAGAGAGTGTTTCACTGTTTCACGCTTGCATGAATCCCTGCTCCAATCGACCTTTTACTGGACCCGGGACGGGACCCATGGACCCCGTGTGATGGGCCAGTTCCGGGCCGACCAACCGACCGACAGGCCGCGCATCAGGAAAGGTCGAGTGTGCAAAATTGGAATTAACCATTTCAATAGTCGCATTTCAGGAGACCAGCGGTCGCAACGAGAGGAACTCTCTGTGTGTACTCTGTCGCTACATCGCATTTGTAACGCTCTGGCTCACATATGAGTTTTGCTGGGCGAGGGAAAGTGAGGTGAATGCATAATTTTACAAAAAACGAATGAAACTGTAATAAAAGTCAGGTCATTCTGGGAGCAAAACACAGTGTTCCTTCAGAAATTCCTTTTGGAAATCCTCCGGAGTTTCCCTGGGATTCCTTCTTATTTCCTTCCAGAAGTCCACCGGAATTCCTAACGAGATTCCGCAATTCCTGCCGAGATTCCTCCGGAATTCCTGCCAAGATTCCTCCGAAATTCCTGCCGAGATTCCTCCGGAAATCCTGCCGAGATTTCTCCGGAATTCCTGCAAAAATCCCTCCAAAATTCCTGCCGAGATTCCTCCGGAATTCCTGCCGAGATGCCACCGGAATTCCTGCCGAGATTTCTCCGGAATTCCTGCCGAGATTCCTCCGGAAATCCTGCCGAGATTCCTCCGGAATTCCTGCAAAAATTCCTCCGAAATTCCTGCCGAGATTCCTCCGGAATTCCTGCCGAGATTCCTCCGGAATTCCTGCCGAGATTCCTCCGGAAATCCTGCCGAGATTCCTCTAGAATTCCTGCAAAAATTCCTCCGAAATTCCTGCCGAGATTCCTCCGGAATTCCTGCCGAGATTCCTCCGGAATTCCTGCCGAGATTCCTCCGGAATTCCTACCGAGATTCCTCCGGAATTCCTGCCGAGATTCCTCCGGAATTCTTGCCGAGATTGCTCCGGAAATCCTGCCGAGATTCCTCCAGAATTCCTGCAAAAATTCCTCCGAAATTCCTGCCGAGATTCCTCCGGAATTCCTGCCGAGATTCCTCCGGAATTCTTGCCGAGATTGCTCCGGAAATCCTGCCGAGATTCCTCCAGAATTCCTGCAAAAATTCCTCCGGAATTCCTGCCGAGATTTCTCCGGAATTCCTGCCGAGATTCCTCCGGAATTCCTGCCGAGATTCCTCCGGAATTCCTGCCGAGATTCCTCCGGAATTCCTGCCGAGATTCCTCCGGAATTCTTGCCGAGATTGCTCCGGAAATCCTGCCGAGATTGCTCCGGAAATCCTGCCGAGATTCCTCCAGAATTCCTGCCGAGATTTCTCCGGAATTCCTGCCGAGATTCCTCCGGAATTCCTGCCGAGATTCCTCCGGAATTCCTGCCGAGATTCCTCCGGAATTCCTGCCGAGATTCCTCCGGAATTCCTGCCGAGATTCCTCCGGAATTCCTGCCCAGATTCCTCCGGAATTCTTGCCGAGATTGCTCCGGAAATCCTGCCGAGATTCCTCCAGAATTCCTGCAAAAATTCCTCCGAAATTCCTGCCGAGATTCCTCCGGAATTCCTGCCGAGATGCCTCCGGAATTCCTGCCGAGATTCCTCCGGAATTCCTGCCGAGATTTCTCTTGAATTCCTGCCGAGATTCCTCCGGAATTCCTGCCGAGATTCCTCCGGAATTCCTGCCGAGATTCCTCCAGAATTCCTGCCGAGATTCCTCCGGAATTCCAGCCGAGATTCCTCCGGAATTCCTGCCGAGATTCCTCCGAAAATCCTGCCGAGATTCCTACAGAATTCCTGCAAAAATTCCTCCGGAATTCCTCCCGAGATTCCTCCGGAATTCCTGCCGAGATTCCTCCGGAATTCCTGCCGAGATTCCTCCGGAATTCCTGCCGAAATTCCTCCGGAATTCCTGCCAAGATTCCTCCGGAATTCCTGCCGAGATTCCTCCGGAATTCCTGCCGAGATTGCTCCGGAAATCCTGCCGAGATTGCTCCGGAAATCCTGCCGAGATTCCTCCAGAATTCCTGCAAAAATTCCTCCGGAATTCCTGCCGAGATTTCTCCAGAATTCCTGCCGAGATTCCTCCGGAATTCCTGCCGAGATTCCTCCGGAATTCCTGCCGAGATTCCTCCGGAATTCCTGCCGAGATTCCTCCGGAATTCCTGCCGAGATTCCTCCGGAATTCCTGCCGAGATTCCTCCGGAATTCCTGCCGAGATGCCTCCGGAATTCCTGCCGAGATTCCTGCGGAATTCCTGCCGAGATTCCTGCGGAATTCCTGCCGAGATTCCTGCGGAATTCCTGCCGAGATTCCTGCGGAATTCCTGCCGAGATTCCTGCGGAATTCCTGCCGAGATTCCTGCGGAATTCCTGCCGAGATTCCTGCGGAATTCCTGCCGAGATTCCTGCGGAATTCCTGCCGAGATTCCTGCGGAATTCCTGCCGAGATTCCTGCGGAATTCCTGCCGAGATTCCTGCGGAATTCCTCCGGGGATTCCTCCGGGAATTCCTCCGGGGATTCCTCCGGGAATTCCTCCGGGGATTCCTCCGGGAATTCCTCCGGGGATTCCTCCGGGAATTCCTCCGGGGATTCCTCCGGGAATTCCTCCGGGGATTCCTCCGGGAATTCCTCCGGGGATTCCTCCGGGAATTCCTCCGGGGATTCCTCCGGGAATTCCTCCGGGGATTCCTCCGGGAATTCCTCCGGGGATTCCTCCGGGAATTCCTCCGGGGATTCCTCCGGGAATTCCTCCGGGGATTCCTCCGGGAATTCCTCCGGGGATTCCTCCGGGAATTCCTCCGGGGATTCCTCCGGGAATTCCTCCGGGGATTCCTCCGGGAATTCCTCCGGGGATTCCTCCGGGAATTCCTCCGGGGATTCCTCCGGGAATTCCTCCGGGGATTCCTCCGGGAATTCCTCCGGGGATTCCTCCGGGAATTCCTCCGGGGATTCCTCCGGGAATTCCTCCGGGGATTCCTCCGGGAATTCCTCCGGGGATTCCTCCGGGAATTCCTCCGGGGATTCCTCCGGGAATTCCTCCGGGGATTCCTCCGGGAATTCCTCCGGGGATTCCTCCGGGAATTCCTCCGGGGATTCCTCCGGGAATTCCTCCGGGGATTCCTCCGGGAATTCCTCCGGGGATTCCTCCGGGAATTCCTCCGGGGATTCCTCCGGGAATTCCTCCGGGGATTCCTCCGGGAATTCCTCCGGAGATTCCTCCGGGAATTCCTCCGGGGATTCCTCCGGGAATTCCTCCGGGGATTCCTCCGGGAATTCCTCCGGGGATTCCTCCGGGAATTCCTCCGGGGATTCCTCCGGGAATTCCTCCGGGGATTCCTCCGGGAATTCCTCCGGGGATTCCTCCGGGAATTCCTCCGGGGATTCCTCCGGGAATTCCTCCGGGGATTCCTCCGGGAATTCCTCCGGGGATTCCTCCGGGAATTCCTCCGGGGATTCCTCCGGGAATTCCTCCGGGGATTCCTCCGGGAATTCCTCCGGGGATGCCTCCGGGAATTCCTCCGGGGATTCCTCCGGGAATTCCTCCGGGGATTCCTCCGGGAATTCCTCCGGGGATTCCTCCGGGAATTCCTCTGGGGATTCCTCCGAGGTTTCCTTCGGGGATTCTTCCAAAATTCGTTCCGGGGATGGTATGGTCTTCGGTCTTCTGATCTTCTGGTCTTCGGGTCTTCTGGGCTTCTAGTATTCTGGTCTTCTGGATTTCTGATCATGGTCTTCTGATCTTCGATCTTCTGGTCTTCTGGTATTCGGTTTTTCTTATCTTCTGGTCTTCGGTTCTTCTTATCTTCTGGTCTTCGGTCTTCTGATCTTCTGGTCTTCTGGTTTTCTAATCATCTGGTCTACTGGTCTTCTGGTCGTCTGGTTTTCGGTCTTGTAATCTTCTGATCTTCTGATTTTCTTGTCTTCTAGTCTTCTGGTCTTCTGATCCTCTTGTCTTCTGATCTTCTGGTCTTCGGTCTTCTGCTGTTCTGGTCTACTGATCTTCTGGTCTTCTGGTCTTCTGGGTTTCGGTCTTCAGATCTTCTGATCTTCGGGTCTTCTCGTATTCTGGTTTCCGGATCGTTTGGTCTTCTGACCTTTTGGTGTTCTGATTTTCGGTCTTCTTATCTTCTAGTATTCTGAAATTATGGTCTTCTGGTATTCTGGTGTTCTGATCTTCTGGTCTTCTTGTCTTCTTGTCTTCTCATCTTCTTGTCTTTTTATCTTTTTGTTTTGGTTTAGGATATACTTTGAATGATCTGCTAATCATCGACTTCTCTGGAATGCATTGTGGGGATTCCCCCGGAATTCGTTCCGAGGATTCCTCCAGAATTCATCCTGGAGATTTCTCCGGAATGCGTTCCGGGGATTTCTCCGAAATTCGTTCCGGGAATTCCTCCAAAATTTGTTCCGGGGATTCTTCCAAAGTTTCTCTGGGATTGCTCTGGGATTCTTCCGAGGATTCCTCCGGAATTCCTCGGAGATTCCACCTTCTGCTCTTCTGGTCTTTTGGTCTTCTGGTCTTCTGATCTCCTGGTCTTCTGAACGTCTGGTCTTCTGGTCTTCTTTTCTTCTCGTCTTCTGGTCTCCTGGTGTTCTGGTCTTCTAGTTTTGTGGTCTTCTGGTCTTCATATCTTCCTGTGTATTTATCTTCTTGTCTTATTTAAGGATTTATTTTCAATGATCTGCAAATCATCGACGCATTTTACCCTGATTCCCCATTTAAACCCCCAAGAATCGACCCCTCTCGCGCGTTAGCAGGTACATTTGTTTGTCTGGCAGACAGTTTGCACTTTGTCCGTGGTGTCGCCGTTGCCGCCGCCGCCGGTCGGTTGGTCGGTTTCATAGCGACCGGCAATTTAAAATGCAAATTTCACACTACCACACCGTCACCACCACCGCCTCCGCCGGACAATTAAGTGTGATTATTCATATTTAGTTTAAAGAGGGTTTTATGCATTTCCAATTTTCGCTAGATTGTCTCCGCACGAGTCGAATTTGCGGGAAAGGAATTGCTGTGCGTGGTGCATGGGTTGTGGGGTCCAAAAAACAATCAGTGCTAAAAGTTTACTGCAATTGGTAGTAAAGCGGCAGTTGCTGATGGCGAAATTTGATGGTAATTATTCACAGTGATGAGAGTAACTGGTGGAGTAATTATTTAATGGCTACCATCAGTCATCGATTTAGCGGTAAATTTAGTGGAACTTCAAGGTTGTACAATTTTTTTGTAAAATTTACAGAAACTTGGAATAGTTTAAATGCAATTTTTACCATAATGTCATTAATAAAGCATTCTTATCGTTCAGAACAAGCGTTATGCGTATATGTGTGTAAACTATTCTTTTATTCAATATTGCATGGAATAGTTATGCTTCGCAATTTGCTCTACGTTTACCTCTTGTCTGAGTTTCTAAGGTATAGAATCAGCGTCTGAATTTGAACATATGCATTTCTGCCCTGACCACCGCGGAACTAGTTTACTGCATTCCTCCCCCAGCAGAAGACTGATCTATACTAAACAAATTCATTCCACTGAAATCACAGGATTTGAAGCGTCCTTTTTACTTGTAATGGCACATTATTATCGTTTATTATGCTAATATCATCCCGGCGTCATCCACCGTGTGATTCATGTGTGGCTAGAAAACCTTGCACTGTCATTGAGTGGTGGTAAAGTTAAGGACAAACTGCTTGAAATCCCACTTCAACAGTGCATCGGAACTTCAGACGCACAAATCTCAAGAAGCAAGCTTCAAACAACAGTGCATTTTATTATTCTGTTCTTGCTCACTTGTAATAAGCTTCAAATAAGAAGCTCAGGTGCACTGGATTTGTTTACGAAGAGATTTGTGCGCTCGAAATCGTGAGTAAGTGCCAAAGTCAGCCATTGTGTCGGCCATTTTGGGATTCTAAGAAGTCTGTCCTTAAGTGCTGTAAGGGAGTGTCGCATTCAGATTTTGTGATGGCTGTTCGGATTCATGTGTGTGCTGTTTTTGGGCAAGGTTTATCAACTGTTAGCAAGTTATGAACTTTTCTAGCTTTGGCAAAAAGATTGGTTCACTCCAAAAATTCCAGCAAAATGAATTATGGAAGAATATAAGTGAGGATCAAAATCACGACATTCCACATAAGAAGTGGAAGCATTTCACTTTGAATATGTCTCTGAAGGAGGAACTCCTAAAGGAGTATCTGAAAGCACTCTTCAAGGAAGTTTCGGAGGAACTCCTAAATGAATGGTCGGAGATACTCCCTGAAGAATTTATGGATAATCTCCTGAAAACATGTTCGAAACAAGTCTTCAAGGAACTCTTGAAGGCGAATCCCGGAAGAACTCTCAAAGGAATTTCTGATGGAGCTCCTGAAAGAATTCTAGAGGCATTGGCGTAGCTAGAGGGGGGGGGGGGGGCTGGGGGGCCAGCGCTTCCCTCCCCCACCCAAGAATCCACCAGCCCCCCCCCCCCCTCCAGAAATTTTTCATGACTTTATATATGGAAATTAGAAAAAATCTGAAAACCACTGTCGTGGTGACAAACATAGATCTAAAATAGACATTTATATGGCATAATAGGTGTTCAAATTGAAAGTTATTGGAGACTTTTCTCAACTTGTCACTCTTTACAAGATCATTGTTCAAAATGGTCTATGTTTTTACTTAGTTTTGATATCCAAACATTATATAACCAGAATTATATAAATAGTAATGCTTTGTTAGTCTTCTTTTTTGAATCGCTGAGAAATTAAATCTAAATGATAATTCCAGGAATTCTTTGATGAGTATCTTTAAGAATCTTTGAATTTTCTTGCAGCATTACTGCAAAATATGGTTAAGTGCTTCTTTGTGGAATTCAAGTATCATGTGGGAAAAAATCTGGTTGAATTTGCAATGGAATTCCAGCAAAAGTTTTTGAATTCAGTGAGAACAGATGTTACATAATAAGAAATGATACATGTAGCTCAAGCGTAAACGCGAGTGTATTCTTTAAAACCAAGCTTGAGGTGATTTCTAGTCGGTCACTAATATCTTTAATTTCGCGGGCCAGGGGTATTTGTGCGTCTATGAAACAATGCACACATTCAAAAGGCCATTGATGAAATTTTAATATATTTAAAAGCTTTTGCTGCAAGGGGTAATCTTGAAGGTATTCATGATTGGATTCCTTAAAGATTTCATGGAGATAATTGTGGAAGAATTCTTGGATGACTACTTGGAGAATTTCTTGGCTTCTGTATCCCTCTAAAATTATCTAAATGAATTCCAATACAAATCGCTGGAGAAATTCCTCTAGAAATCCTTCAAAATATTAAAAAAAAAATACAAGTAATCCTAAAAAAACCTTGGAGTGAATCCGTGATAAAGATTGTGAACGGATCACTAAAATTTTTGAACTTATCGCTGAATAATTTTTTGAAAAAAATCCAGAGAGAAATTTCGGAAGAAATCATTACAGGAATTCCCGGAGCAAAACCTGCGGGAATCCCTGGAGAAATTCAAAGGAACAATTATGCGGAATCCAAAGAGCAGTTGTGCGAAAATTACAGGAAAATTTTTTAAAGAATCCGCATCAGAAATCCCTGTAGAAATTACTAGAAAAAATTTAGATGAATCCTCGGAGGAATTTCTGGACGCATTCCTGGAGGAATTGTTCGAGAAATCACAGGAGGAATTCTTAGATGTATTTCTGGAGGAAATCCTGGACAACCTTCTGGACAAATTCCATGCGGAATCCCTGAAGGAGTTCCTGGACTAATGCCTTGAGTATTAGAGAAATTTCTGATGAAATACTAAGATAAATTTCTAAAAGAATTCCCAGAGGAATTTCTAGAGGAATTCCAGGAGGAATTCCATGAGGAATTCTTGGAGCAATTCTTGGAGGAATTTCTGGAAGAATTACTGGAGGAATTTCACGGAAAAATTCTTAGAGGAATCCCTGAATGAATTTCTGATATATTCCTGGTGGAATTTCTGGGGGAATCCGTGAAATAACTCCTGGACGGATTTCTAGAGGAATCTCTCTTTTCTTGGCGTAACGTCCTCACTGGGACAAAGCCTGCATCTCAGCTTAGTGTTCGATGAGCACTTCCACAGTTATTAACTGAGAGCTTCCTCTGCCAATGACCATTTTGCATGCGTATATCAAGTGACA
Source organism: Aedes albopictus (assembly GCF_035046485.1). NCBI lineage: Eukaryota > Metazoa > Arthropoda > Insecta > Diptera > Culicidae > Aedes > Aedes albopictus. The sequence continues at coordinate 121,740,133 of NC_085138.1, forward strand.
GGCACGAAGATACTTTATGCCCAAGGAAGTCAAGGAAATTCCCTTTACGAAAAGATCCTGGACCGACCGGGAATCGAACCCGTCACTTCCAGCATGGTCATGCTGAATACCCGTGCGTTTACCGCCTCGGCTATATGGGCCCTTTCTAGAGGAATCTCTGGAGTTGAAATTCATGGATTGATTCCTGGAGGAAACCTGCGAAAATTTCCGGAGGAATCCCTTGGAAAAATTCCTATAAAATGTCTAAAGAATCTCCTGAAAGAATATCTGAAGTAATCTCTGAAGGATTTCCTGCAGAAATTCTTAAAGGAATGCTGTAGGAATTTCCGAAGAAATTCCTGGAGGGATTCCTGGATCAATTTCTGAAGAAATTCCTGTAGGAATTTCTGAAGAAATACCTGGGGTAGATCTTCGTGGAATACCTGGAGAAGTCCCAGGAGAAATGCCTGGATGAAATCCTGGGGGAATACCTGGAATAATTCCTGGATAAATTCACAGAGAAATTTCTGGGGGAATTTCTGAAGGAATCATTGGAGGATTTCCTAGAGAATTTCCGAAAAAATCCTTGAAAGAATTCCTAGAGGAATCTCAGGAGGAATTCATGCAGGAATCTCTGGAGGAATTCTTGGAATAATTCGTGGAAAAACTCCGGGAGGAATTTCTGGGGAAATTTCTTAAGGAGCCTCTGGAGAAATTCCTGGAGACATTCCTGTATCAATTTCTGGAGGAGTATCTCGAGAAATTCCTTAAGAAATCCTTTGAGGAAACCCTGGAGGATTTCCTTCAAGAATCCCTGAAGAAATCCCTGAACTAATGCCTGGAACAATCTCTGGATGAATTCCTACATGAATTCCTGGTGGAGTTTTTAGAAGAATTCTAGGAGGGACTTCTAGAAGAACTCCCGGAGCAATCTCTAGATGAATTCCTAGAGAAATCCTGGGATGAGTCCATGGAGAAACTCCCAGGAGAAATTTCTAAAGACACCTCTTGAAAAATTCCTAGAGGAATCCTTAGAGAAATTTCTAGAGAAATTCTTGGAAAAGTTTATGGGAAAATTCTTGGTAAAATCCCTGGAGAAATTGTTACCAGTTTATTTTTCTGTTACATGATCGATTTTAGCTTGTGAATATTCTACTAATTTTAATGTGCATTTATAGGGTTCTTCTATTACTCAGGAGAAATATAGCCCTAGCAATCGCAGTGGTTGCATACATTAAGGTCATTTCTGGCGACAAGACGGCAAGACAGACAAACCGCTCCCTAGCAGGGACATCAAAATGCAGCCGTCTTGCATCAAAACCCGATTCGTGATGGCCAATAAGGATTAGTTTTCCTAGACACAAATAAGCTATGAAAACAGAATAAATACTGTCAACAAAAATGGAATCAGCCAAACAAAACACTGTTCCAGGATTGACTGATGGACCAAAACCAATAAATGAAACCTCGTCATCCTGTGATTGTAAATTGTTATTCCTTTGAGGATAACTGGCCACTTTTATGTTTTGTGTTGTAAGTGTGAATTCGTGTAGTTATATTTTAATGTGCATTTGAAATGTTCTACACTGAAGTTTTTTTTACGTGGTTTTTTTTACGCGGTACGTCCTAAAAAAAACCGCGGTATTTCAAGACCCGTCGTAAAAAAAACCGCGTTATTTCAAAAACTGTCATAAAAAAATCCGCGTTTTGCCTTTCTCGTACACTAAGTGTACTGGAAAGGCTATATGTTCACTCCAAAAATGACTTTTTGATAGAAAGCCCGGAGGGTCGAGTCACATATACCAATCAACTCAGCTCGACGAATTGAGGTGATGTCTGTGTGTGTGTATGTATGTGTGTGTGTGTGTGTGTGTGTGCGTGTGTATGTGTGAGTGTGTACAAAAAAACTCACATCACTTTTTGGCAGTAAACCTCAACCGATTTCAATGACCAATGGTTCATTCGACGCGGAATCTGGTCCCATTGTTTCCTATTGAAAATGGTTCAGATCGGTCCAGCCGTTCCGGAGTTATGGCCATTTAGGTGTTCCGGATCGGTACCCCAGGAAGTGGCCAGATATGAAAACGCTACAAACCCATTCATGCGACTCATTAAACCGCGGCACTTTCAAAAACATGATGAACGGTAAACAGGAAAATAGTCTCGGACCATATCTGAACCGTTAGTGTTCCAGAACCGGTTCCGGGTGACCCGCCGGAAGTGGCCAAATATGAAAGTGAACCAAACCCATACATGCGACACATCAAACAGCGGATTTTTCGATAACCTGATAAACAGTAGGCAGGAAAACATTCTCAGACTATATATGAACCGGTAGTATGCCGGAACCGGTTCTGGGTGTTCCGCCGGAAGTGGCCAAGTATGAAAGTGAACCAAACCCATACATGCGACACATCAAACAGCGGATTTTTCGATAACCTGATAAACAGTAGGCAGGAAAACATTCTCAGACTATATATGAACCGGTAGTATGCCGGAACCGGTTCTGGGTGTTCCGCCGGAAGTGGCCAAGTATGAAAGTGAACCAAACCCATGCATGCGATACATCAAACAGCGGCTTATTCGATAGCCTGATGAACAGTAGGTAGGAAAATATTCTCGGACCATACTGAACCGGTAGTGTTCCAGAACCGGTTCCGGGTGATCCGCCGGAAGTGGCCAAATATGAAAGTGAACCAAACCCATACATGCGACACATCAAACAGCGGATTTTTCGATAACCTGATAAACAGTAGGCAGGAAAACATTCTCAGACCATATCTGAACCGGTAGTATTCCGGAACCGGTTCTGAGTGTTCCGCCCGAAGTGGCTAAATATGAAAGTGAACCAAACCCATGCATGCGATACATCAAACAGCGGCTTTTTCGATAGCCTGATGAACAGTAGGCAGGAAAATATTCTCGGACCATATCTGAACCGGTAGTGTTCCGGAACCGGTTCCGGGTGACCCACCGGAAGTGACCAAATATGAAAGTGAACCAAACCCATACATGCGACACATCAAACAGCGGATTTTTCGATAACCTGATAAACAGTAGGCAGGAAAACATTCCCAGACTATATATGAACCGGTAGTATGCCGGAACCGGTTCTGGGTGTTCCGCCGGAAGTGGCCAAATATGAAAGTGAACCAAACCCATGCATGCGACACATCAAACAGCGGCTTTTTCGATAGCCTGTTGAACAGTAGGCAGGAAAACATTCTCAGACCATATCGGAACCGGTAGTGTTACAGAACCGGTTTCAGATGTCACGCCGGAAGTAGCCAAGTATAAAAGTTAACCAAACCCTCACATGCGACGCATCAAATCGCAAGCTCTTCAGGCAACCTGATAAACGGATAAAAAAAGAAAATAGTTTCAGATCATATTTGGAACAACCAATAGAGTTCCGGAACCGGTTCCGGGTGTCCCGCTGGAAGTGGTCAAATGCTGTCAAATATAGTAGAGATCAAACCCCATGCCTGCGGCACATTAAACAGCGGCTTTTTAAACAACGTGATGAACGAATAGCCAGAAAATAGGCTCAGACCACAACGAAGATCTTTATAAAGGCTACCGATAGTGTTCCGGGACCAATCTATGGCGACCAGCCGGAAGTGGCCAAATGCCAAAAAGAACCAAACCCATGCATGCGACACATTAAATCGCGGTCTTTTTTAAACCATGAGGAACGATTAGCAAGAAAATAGGCTCAGACCACATTAGAGGCTACCGATAGTGATGCAAAACCAGCATTGGGTGCTTCGCAGGAACTTCAAAAATGAACAAAGTCAATGCAAGCGATAAATATGTGTAAAAGAACAAAATCTTGACTGAACTAAGGCCACATACATACAGACGTTTTACTCTACTCACTCTCCATCGTCCTCAACGGTTGAATCAAGCTGAATCAAGTATCAATCGTTTTTGCTCGTTTGACGTCTGCTCACTACCAACATCAAGCCAGCAGCGGCTTGTGCAACGCAACCGAATGGGTGACAAAACGTCGAAAGACAAAACGTCGAATGCCAAAACGTCGAAGGGACAAAACGTCGAAAGGACAAGTCGTCGAAAAGTGTGTAACTGTTCGCAGTTCAGTGTGGATTTTTTTTAGATTTTGTGTGGATCGATTTAATTCTGTTGATAGCCTGAGAGGGGTGGCGATACGGTGATCCACTAAGATGACAGGATGACGAACTAATTAACGGGGACACACTAATTATGTCTCATTATCTCGGGTCACTGCCCAAGCGCTGAAGGTCAGTGACTCATTTTGCACTCTATGATGCTTCAGACCCGAGTTGAAACCACCAGCTGTGTAAAGATTATTGTGTGGATAGTTGGCATTCTACCATATTCTGGAATACCGGATGAATTGCGGAGAAGGACAGCCGTAACAAAACCAGACGCCTTTGAAGGAATAATGCGCCCGATGATCGCCATCGCCACCCTAAAGGTGCCAGAGATCCGGCCGACGATAGCTAGAGGCCGCCATCGTAGCCACCCCGAAGGAAGTTGTGACGTAATGCTGGAAATTTGTACAAGGTGCCACTGACATTGTGCCACTCGCAGTGTTGCATTTGAACGCTATCAATTTGCGTTGAAGTTCAAAAACGGCACGCTGCGACCAAACATATTGGAACATTGTTCAGTTAAAAAATTGGAACGCACGTGAATACCAATATGCCAACATGGTACCCTGGTACCTGGTAGACTGAAATGGTCATGTTTCAACCATTATTACCAATTCTAGCCTAGCAATCTTGGGCAGATTCGATTCAGAAACTCACCACCCTCAATTGAGAGGGGGAACCGGTTCGGTCACCGTGGATTACCGGAAAATCCGGATTTCGCTGCAGAATCTTAATGCCCGATGCCAAAATATTTCACTTTATTGTGGTGCATATTTTCGCGCAACAACGCATGCATGCCGATGCGTCACAAAGCCGTAGGGCAGCACCTTGGTCAGGACGCACATAAGATTTGATGACACATCCAAGCTCAGCTCATATTTAGCTCGCGTTTAGTTCAATTGCAACACTGGGTGCCAGTAGAAGGGACTCCAAAGAAGTAAGAGAAGAAAAGGCCGGGAAAGTCCGGGAATAAATGATGTTACACTTAACGTCACGTGATGTGAGTTTTTATATACGACAGTGCGAATATTCCCTACCCGCGAAGAACTGGTCAAGAAACATGCCCACCCTGAGGTGTTGTTTCAGGGAGCCTCAGGAAGGCTCCCCACTGAACTAGTTGTCAGATACAAGTGAAAGAATGAGTATCCTTTAAAAGAATAAAGAACTCACTATTTACTTAGATTACTCTTTTTCGACGTTTTGTCCCTTTCGACGTTTCGGCATTCGACGTTTTGTCTTTCGACGTTTTGTCCCTAAGCCGATAATAAAATATAGCCTAAAGTGTGAAGAAAAAACTATGTCGAAGACCGTAAACTCATCTGTGATTGTGAAAGACGTTATATCCTAGCTTGTAATAATCCTCTTGATGTTGATCGGTCTTCAGTGATAGTGAAGGTGCTCAAGCAGTTAACTGAAAACTCTGATATTTTTTAGCTCTGTCTATACATTTAACGTAACGTCGGAATATGTTCAATTAATAAGTTTCCCAATTTTATCAAAATTATTGCTTTTCTAAATAAGGTATTCTCAGGATTCAGGAACAGTTCGCATTACGTCGACGGAAATATCATGCTTCGGAATAATGGCCCATGCACAGAAACTAGATAAACAAAGCTATTGCTTTTCCTAGCTAGCTAGCTAAACTAGCTAACTAGCTAACTAGCTAAACAAGTGTATTGCTTTGCTATTGCTTTGAAGATTCCTAAAACAGGAACCGAATTCTAGACCGCCCGATAGGTAGGAGATTGTCCGCATCACGACGGTTCCAAACCGAACGGACTCAATAAATACCAAAACTTCCGCATGACATTTTTAAGTTAAGCAAGGCCATCTTGACTAGGAAACCTTAACCGATTAACCCCTTGAAAAGGCCCCATACGGACCGAAACATCGGAAAAAAGTATAAACTAGTGTTTTCGATTCCCCCAAAAAGCTGAAGCCAACATTCTGAAGCAAAATCATCCCAGTCGTATCCCAACCAAGGAAAGATCATGAGTACATGTTCGACGAGAAAGGCACTATCACCACTAGGTGGATTAATCTAGGTTTTTTCAAAAACACGCGTAAAATAGTCAGCACCACATCTAACGTGACTTGACTTTTTTTACGACGTTTTTTGAAATAACGCGGTTTTTTTTACGACGGGTCTTGAAATAACGCGGTTTTTTTTACGACGGGTCTTGAAATAACGCGGTTTTTTTTTTACGCGGGACCATTACCGTCGTAAAAAAAAACTTCAGTGTATTTATTTTTCGTAGTAAAAAATAAAATAGAGCATTTATAGGGTTCTATCAATGTTTGTCCGTATTTTGGCACCCAACGCGGGCCATTAATTATTATATTTTTTTTATTTCTAAAACTGGCGCCCAACTGAAAACCCCGCTGTGTTGTCCTTGTTGTAACACAGGCATTGAAGACGCGATTGCTTATCCGTAGGCTATTTTAGGATTAGTGTTCTGGCGCCAAGTTTGGCGTTGAATTCTCTCGTTTTCTGCCACCCATGGTGCAGGAAGAGTAATTCAGTACCGCTACCGTTATTACCGTTTCCGTTACCATTTAAGCAACACTCGATCTCCTTTCAGGAATTTGATTTGTTCGATGTTGTGTAGAATAAGTTAGATCAAGCTAGTTTAGAAGTTAATCAGCCTCTTCAAAGCCTTACCTACATTCAACCCAACGAAATTTTTGTGGATGCTTTGCAATCATCCACAAAAATTTCTTTCTCCGTTGGTGAAGGTCGTGTTACCAGTTTATTTTTCTGTTACATGTTCGATTTTAGCTTGTGAATATTCTACTAATTTTAATGTGCATTTATAGGGTTCTTCTATTACTCAGGAGAAATATAGCCCTAGCAGTCGCAGTGGTTGCATACATTAAGGTCATTTCTGGCGACAAATGACGGCAAGACAGACAAACCGCTCCCTAGCAGGGACATCAAAATGCAGCCGTCTTGCATCAAAACCCGATTCGTGATGGCCAATTAGGATTAGTTTTCCTAGACACAAATAAACTATGAAAACAGAATAAATAGGGTCTGGGGCCATTTGGGCAGGAGCATCTATTTTGGGCACTTGCTGCTATAACTCAGTCAATTTTCAACCGATTGGCTTGATTTTTGAGACACGATCAGCTAGGCACAGTATCTAGCCGTGTACAAAAATTCAAGTCAATCGGTTTAAAATTGACTGAGTTGTAGCAGCAAGTGCCCAAAATAGGTGCTCCTGCCCAAATGGTCCCAGACCCTACTGTTAACAAAAATGGAATCAGCCAAACAAAACACTGTTCCAGGATTGACTGATGGACCAAAACCAATAAATGAAACCTCGTCATCCTGTGATTGTAAATTGTTATTCCTTTGAGGATAACTGGCCACTTTTATGTTTTGTGTTCGTGAATTCGTGTAGTTATATTTTAATGTGCATTTGAAATGTTCTATTTATTTTTCGTAATGAAAAATAAAATAGAGCATTTATAGGGTTCCATCATTGTTTGTCCGTATTTGGGCACCCAACGCGGGTCATTATTATATTTTTTTTTATTTGTAACAATGTGTTACCAGTTTTATTTTTCTATTACATGTTCGATTTTGGCTTGTGAATATTCTACTAATTTTAATGTGCATTTATAGGGTTCTTCTATCACTCAGGAGAAATATAGCCCTAGCAACCGGAGTGGTTGCATACATTAAGGTCATTTCTGGCGACAAATGACTGCAAGACAGGCAAACTGCTCCCTAGCAGGGACATCAAAATGCAGCCGTCTTTCATTAGAACTCAATTCGGGATGGCCAATTAGGATTAGTTTTCCTAGACACAAATAAGCTATGAAAACAGAATGAATACTGTTAACAAAAATGGAATCAGCCAAACAAAACACTGTTCCAGGATTGACTGATGGACCAAAACCAATAAATGAAACCTCATCATCCTGTGATTGTAAATTGTTATTCCTTTTGTAAGAAGAGGCTTTCAGCCTCTTCTTACAATTGGCGCCCAAAGTGGGGCACAGCCCACGGATAACAGAAGAAGTCGTTGTTAAACACTCCTGTGTCTGAATCATGTATGTATCGGCGAACACGATGGCGAAACGTCGCGGCGACAGAGGCGACGTGTATCGAAAACTGTTTGCAAGAAGATGTCCGCATGAGCTTGCCGGTCAGCAAGAGATTGGGGTCGGGAAGGTACTCGTCCGGGTCCTGATCCCACGTTGGGCGCCAATTGTAAGAATTGCCTTCTAGCCCTTACCTGCTATAGCCCGGCAGGGCGGCTCGGAGCAGGGTACTTCCAATAAACTTTGGATTTCGGATGGGTGAAAATCGTGAAAAAAGAAAATAATTCAATTTAAAACTTCTATTCTACGTCTGACCTGAATCTCCTCCCTTGCTACGTCCTTGGTCGACGCTCGATGACACACGTTGGGGCCCTTGCTGCTGGTGGTGGTGCACGGTGGTGGCGTTCGTCGCTGCACGGTTCCCGCACGAGATGCAGGGCTCCTTCTTCCACTTCTTTCTTCACTCACTGGACTTCTTCTTGTTCTTCTGCTTCCTTCTCTCCTTCGGGTTGGGCTGATTCGCCGCCGAAGCGACGGTCCTTGACTTTTAGCTAGGGGGAGGAGATAAACTCCTTTGTCGGACCCCCCCTAGCGACGCTGGTGTTATTCACCGTACTACCCACTCGCCGTGGATAGTATCGGCAGAAACCGCAATTTCTTGCCTTAGGTGGTACGCCCCTTTGTATCACCTAACTTCGTCTTTCTTGACGTTTAACTGTGGGGGCGAGGGACTCTATTGGCTGAGCCCCCACAGTAAAGACGGCGGGTAGTTGCTGGGGTCCTTAGCGATTAGCCGCCAGAGGCGAAAAATCCTTTTCGCTTAGCCTCTCAATGGCGGCGACCCAACACCCTGGCACTGTCACTGCACAGCACAAACGTTCTTGATCCGCGGGTCGACACTTTCCGGGGGATTTCGTGGCACTTTTCACTCCCGGGACCTGGGAACAACCCTCCAGGTATTTCTAACTCCCAAATCTCTAAACGGTGCACACAGATGAACGGAGTAGAAAGTACGCGTCCGGACACTTTCGCGGTACAAAACGATCTCCCTTTTCCAAAATGTCATCCTCCGTCCAGAATATCGCACACCACCTTCCCGCCATCTCCTGACACCGTGCTCGACTTGTTATGCTGTTATGTTGCGCCGCTTTCCTTGCAACGGGAGGAGAATGGGACCTAACTTCATTTAAAAATCTATCTAAACCTAAACTATAATTTATTTTCTAACATATTAAAATGAAAAAACCTAACACCAAATAAAATCATACAGGAAAATAACGAATTAAAATGAATTGCACATCATGACAGTGGTGGTGCATGTTGCCCAATCAAAACAAAAACATTACTCTGAGTATCAACAAAGGACTATATACAAAATACTCAGAGTACACGCAGTGACGAAACTAGACAAAACGGGTTAATTGTAACACGCAGGTTACACTTTGAGGACAACTGGCCACTTTTATGTTTTGTGTTGTAAGTGTGAATTCGTGTAGTTATATTTTAATGTGCATTTGAAATGTTCTATTTATTTTTCGTAATGAAAAATAAAATAGAGCATTTATAGGGTTCCATCATTGTTTGTCCGTATTTTGGCACACAACGCGGGTCATTATTATATTTTTTTTATTTGTAACAAAATCCCTGAAGCAATTTCTGGAGGAACCTCAGGAGAAATGCCTGGAAAGTTCTGGACAAATTGTTTGCGGAATCCCAGGAAGAATTCCTCGTTAAATTTGTAAAGGAAATTTTGAGAAACTATTCCTGGAGGAATCTCGAGATAAATACTGGAAGCAATTACTGGAGGAATTTCAGAAGAAATTCCAAGATAAATTTCTGATGAAAGTCCAAGATAAATTTCTAAAGAAATTCCAGAAGTTTCGGAATAAACTCCAATAGAAATTTGTAGAGTAATTCCCAGAGCGATTTTTGGAGGAACTCCAGGAGGAATTCCTGGAGGAATTGCGGTAGTAATTTATGAAGGGATTCCTATGGGAGCTCCTGTATCAATTCCTGGAGGACTTTCTGAAAAGATTCTTGGGGTAATTCTTAAGAAACCTCCTGAGCAATTCCTGGAGGCATCCTTAAAGGAATTTCCAGAGAATTACTTGGAAGAATCCCTGGGGGAACTCTTGGAAATAAACCTGGAGGAACCCCTGAAACAATTTGTGGAGGATCCTCAGGAGGAATTCCTGAACAAATCTCTATAGGAAATCGTGGGGAAATTTCGTGGAACTATTAATGGAAGAACTTCAGGAGGAATCCCTAAACGAATACCTTGAGGAATCACTGAATGAATTCCTTGAAGAATCTCCAGAGGAATTCTGGTAGAAATCCATGGAGAAATTTCTGAAGGAATTACTGGAGAAATTTTTAGAGGAATTATGAAAGAAATTTCTGGGGGGAATTTTCACAGGAATTTCTGGAGGAATTCCAGAAGGATTTGAAGGAGGAATTACTGCAGGAATCATCGGTGGAATTTCTGGAGCGATCCATAAAATAATTCCTGGAGGAATGTGTAGAAGAAATCCTAGCGAACAAATTCCTGGATTAATTCTTGGAGGAAACCCTGGAAAAATTCCTGGATCCATTCTAGAATAAATTTCCGGAGAAATTCCTGAGAAAATACCTGGGGTAATTCCTGTAGAAATTCTTGGTAGAACTCTTGCAGAAGTCCCTGGAGAAATGCCTGAATAAAATCCTAGAGGATTGGCAGGAGGAATACCTGGAATAGTTCTTGAAAAAAAATTCCGGGAGGAATTTCCGAGAGAATCCCTTGAGGAGTTTCTGGAGGAATCTCAAGGTTTATGATGAAATACAAAGTTCGATTCTGAGAGAATTCCAGGAGGAGTTTCTGATGAATTCTTAGAGGAAATACTGAAGAAACCGCTAAAATTCCTGAGGAAATCCTGAAATCCTGGATTAACTCCTGGGAGAGTTTCTGAAGGAATCCCAACAAGAGTTCTTGCAGGCATTTTTGAAATAATCCCGGAATTCGTTTTTGAAAGAATAACAGAAGAAATTTCCGGTGAATCCCTGGAAGAACTCGAAGTAATTTCTGAAGAAACCCGATGAGCAATCCCGGAAGCAATCCCATGAGGAACTCTATGGAATCTCAAGAGAGCTTTCTTAGCGAATACCTGGAAGAATTTTTGTAGGAATATTCCTGGATAAAAAAAATAAGAAATCAATGTCTGCAGTAATTGTTGAAGGAATACTAGGATCCCTAAAGGTTTTTTTGTACAATTTTTTCAAACTATTCTTGGAGTATTTTTTAATAATCTCTAAGTAAAATTTTCTAAAAGATTTTCTGCAATACATTCCTGCAGAAATACTTCGAATCATTCCAGATGTAAATTTTGGAGCAATCTCTAGTGGAATTATGGAGAAATCTCTGAATACCTGCAGAAATACCTTAAAGGATCTCTGGAGAAATTCCTAAAGGAAACCTCGAAAAAAGCACTTGCTGGAAAAAGGAACAATTGCTGGAGGAACCTTCAAAGATATCCTAGGACAAATCCCGGAAAAAATGTCTAGTGGAATCCCTAGATGAATTCTTGATTGAATTCCTGGAAGAAGCCATGATGGAATCACTGAAGCAAGCTATGGGAAAAAATCTTGGAGGAATTATCCGTACTCATATAGTTTACGAAACTATGAACAAATCTAAAACAGTCATTTTGATTACTCAAAACTACAATACCAATTTGCATATTCATATATCGGGCGTCCATACCTCTTAAAATTCATCTCAAGTCAGCCCCCCCCCCTGGGCCCCCTGCAGGAAAAAATCCTAGCTACGCCAACGTCTAGAGGAGAAACTGCTAAAGAAATACCCTGAATATTTTTTGATGATTTCTTAATTCCTGTGAAAGAATTCTCGGATGAACTCGTAAAGCAATCTCCCTGGTGAACAGTTCAGTTCATTCGGATCTGGCCGGAGTCTGCGACAATAATACATGTACAATATTCGGAATCAGTCAGTGTATAAGTATCAGAAGTCTTCGATCGAATTTCCATAACGTCGTCTCCAGATCAATCCAAATTCTACCAGCCTGACCGCCACTGGCAGTGAGCGAGCGACCGGGGACCCAGGCGGACAAAAAGTCTAATTTGCCACGTAAGTACCAAATGTACAACACAAATCACGCTTCTGCGATTTACATCCGGTCGGATTTTTTGCCCGATTAAGCCTTCGTTGGTCACTTCTGGCCGATACCGAGAGAGAGAGAGAGGAGGTCATCTGAGGTTGGATGCTTGTACACGCACTTTGACTTTCATCCTCTTTGGTCAGTCCAGTGCAACAGCAAACGATATACAGACACAACACCGGCAACAGTAACGATGGGCTACTGCTGCTGATACCGGTGGTGATAGCCGGAACCATTTGTATTCATCGCTGGTAGCAATCAGTGTTCCCTAAAATTTCACTTGTCTGGATAACTCGTGCTTTTCCGGAGGGTCGAGCTATCATGTAGACCGGTATCGTACATGACGATAACAGAGTTTTCACTTTTGAGCATTCACTACCACTTCGGCGAATGGTTTTAATTGGTTGAACATTGTTGTGAGATTTGTAACTCAATAATGGTACAATGGAGGACCGACACCCTCTGTCTTCGAAGCCGCCACAAATCTGACTTCCTGATGCCATAAGAACATGCCTTCAATTCCCAGAATGGGCGATAGTATTGGCAAAACATAAGATTCAAATCTGCGAATGTCTCATTCCTCTGAACAACACCGCAAAACCGACGACGACCCGGACGAACAGAGCAGAGCACACACAGTGAATCCCATTTATCAAATGCCGAAACATTTATATGCAAATTGTTGATATCGTTTTTTGCTCCCATTGTGGAATGCGCCACCTTCCATTGGCACTGCATTTCGGGGGCAGCGAATACGGGAGTAGATGGCATCCAGCAGCGGAAATGGCATGCTGGCTGTGGGGACCAAGGGGAAAAAATGACACCAGACTAGAAAACTAGACAGAAACGACACCGGCAGACCTCTCCTGCATGCAGCGCGCGGTGGCCACCGAAGCTGAATTATTCACGCAATGTCACAAAAAATTAAAATTCAAAACCAACTGCGGCTAGGGTAGATTCTATCGCTCAACGACGGCGGAATGGACCACCCAACGGTGGCGGGCAGCGGTGGCGGCGGTTGGTTCATTTTGTGAGTCCGAGAGAGCGATACTACTGATGGCTGCCCGGCCCGCCAGTGGAACCGGTGTTGGGCTGAACTTGCGGGATGGCCCCGAAAAACAATAACGATTTGCCGCAGTCAAACTAGATTCCTGACGTTCCCGCATGCAAGCAGGGTTGCGTTGCGTTGTGGTAAATGGTGCTAACCGGAAACTCGTGGGGAGTATTTGCAGGTCAGTGATGTAGTCTAGCAAAACTGTAGTCCCCATAACGTTCATGGATCACCTGGTCTGTCGAGCAACTATTTGTGATCCATGTCTTCTGCTCTTCAGTATATTCGCAACATGCCCTGCCCACTGTATCCACCAAGCTTTGGTTACTTCACTATCAGGATCCTGGGGTTTTCTGTAGAGTACATCGATATCGTGATTCATCCTTCGCTGCCACACACTGATTTCCTGCCCGCCGCCAAAGATCGTCCTTTGCACTCTTCGCTCAACCACTCCAAGTTCTTACAAGAGCCCAAAGCAGTACCTTCACCGATAATGCGTCTTCGTATTTCCAGAACCGACTCAACGTACTTACCAGCATGTATTTTGATTTTGACACTTGCAGAACCAGACCGTCCTTTGCTATTCAGACGGGTGTCCGGCTCTGCCACCGTTTCAAACATTCTACCAATGATATCTATATCATCAGTGGAGCAAACTAATTGGGCGAATATGAGGGTCCATTACGAGTCGTAGATTTCGTCCAGATTCTAACAAATTAGAGTGTTCGTCCGAAACTGTCGCGCAATTTCGCTCACCATCCCTCGTTGCTTTGGACAATCTTGTGAGTTACCCGGGAAATCTCTCCTCGTCCACAATTTCCATTTTTGTAAGTAATGGAGTATAATGTACTGATAACAGGCACCTCCAATAGCCAACGGAGGCAGAACAACATCCCACGCTATGTCTGATCCAGCAGATTGTAAAAATCGAATGTACATCGAGTTTCTTTCCACAAAACATCAGTATTCAAGCTTTGTTTTCATGTGCAGAAGGTTTCAAAATATCCTATCGGTGAAAATTTTTCCATACATTTTGCATGGGAGAGAAAATTGCCGATAATGAGAATTTCATGCAAATTTGTATGAAAACAGCCAAAAAGATGAAAAAATCAAAATTTCCCCGATGAAATATTTTAAAAGTTTCCGCATATGATAATATATCATGAATACTGATAATTTGTAGGACGAAACCCAATGTACATTAATTTTCTATGATCTGAAATTCAAGGTGTCAAGCGACCCGCGCCGAGGAATGAGTGATCAAGGCACATTGGTCGGGCTCCATACAAAGGGGCGGCTAAAACTCTCAAAGAACGAAATTGATATTTTTAAACTTTATTTCACCTTATTTATAACAAAGATTATGTATTGTAGTTTTATGATTCTTAATCAAAAGCGTACCAGCTTTTGTATTTTAATGACATTGTCACTGCCAAAGTGGCCAAAGTCATAAAATTGAAAAATGAATTATTCGAAAAAAGTAAAATAATAATATTTTGAGAATGGAATATATGTTTTATGTTATCCAGCATATGACAGCTTGTTATTGGACTGCTTGAATGCACGTATGGTGCAAAATTAATATGTCACAAAACTTTCCAAATCTTCATATATTGTACCTTAGGAATTTTGGTAATTTTTAAGTTAAAAAATGATTCGTGTCGTCACGTTTCGCCGAAATTTCGAATAGTACATCTTAAACATCATGCTTAGGGCAGTATAAAAACGTTTTAATATTTTGAAGAAATTTGCAGTTTTTCAAATTAGAGCTATTTAAAAAGTCATGTTTTTCGTATGTTTTACGTTATTTTTTCCATTTTTGACTGAAATAAAATTTATCTTCCCACATTTTTCACACGTTTTGGACAAACTTGATTGGATTCGATAGAAAGATGATCAGTTAAATAAATTCAAATCGATTTTCTAACAAAAAACGTAAAAATGTGGGGTTTACTGATTTTTACCGTTTTTGAAATTATTGAAGTTACGTAATTTTTGAATACCCCTTTTTAAACACTAAAAATACTATATAACAAATCTAGACAACCTATAACTTCGATTAATCACATAGAAAGAGTTTTTGCCGAACTTTTTCCGACCATTGTGCGAGGGTGTAAAAGAGATGCTCGATCGTTAACGGAGCCTGTGAAGAACCTAGGCATCACTCACTTCGTCCCTTATCGCGTTAATGCAGGGCTCTGGTTTGGTGGAACTCGTTTCCCGTGCTACTCGGTAACGGTGATGCTAACCCCTTCGCAAGAAGTGGGTTGACTAGGTTTTCGTTAAGAATAAGTGATAAGTCTGTAACCGTTGGTTTCAAGAAAAGGCATTGACTCTGTCAAGTGCAACATTCAGGGTTACCTCCTTCTGACGCTCCTTGCCCATAAGGGACAACTACTCCCATCTAGGTGTGAAAACATGAGTGTTCATTTTCTAAGCACCTATTAGGTCAACATATTTATATGACACCAATAGAGGTAATCACGTTCAAATGTATGCGTACCTTTTTAGTAGATGTAGTTGTGAAACTGCGAGGAAAATATTTGCACTCTTGCCCCGGACGTTAGTTTTATCATTATTTACCCGTTTTACCCAATTCGATTGGGTAATATTTGCATATGCAATCTGAATAGCCTTTCAATCGGCGTGCACTTTTGTGTGAGGAAAAATTTGCGCTAGTGTTCGTGTGTTGAAATGTCACTTATCTCTATACACGGAAATTGTTAAATTCGAAAAATGCATGATTCTCGATATGGAATATAGAGGGCTAGTCAAACCAGACTCCGATGCCTACCAGTCATTCTAGCTTTGCCAATTTTTTCTTTCTGGCTCAAGACTTCAAGATAGGTAGAAGTGCGCGGCGCAATCAAAGCTCGAAGTGTTAGTTGTTTTGTTAAATGTGTGAATTTCAAGTAATTATTTGTCCTTATATTTTAGTGTTAGTGGAGATATCCAAAACGTTGAAACGTTAATTTAATAGAAACTTTTAAGTGTATAGCATTTGTTAGAGGTAAAAGAGGTTAATTTTGCTAGTTTTGTGCATAACCAAAAGAAATATAATATGTATAGGATATTGTGTGGAGAAGCATAGAAACACATTCCTCGTGGATTGTGGGACACGGATTACTACGGAAAAAGATAAATCTAAACGGAGAACTGCGATCTTGCGAACACAACCCTAAAATAGACACTAATCTGAACCTGAATAGGCCAACATTGGTATTTTTCCGTGTACTTGCGATTTTCTGTAAGGATGCCCAATTCTACGCTGGGCAAACGTCAAATCGGACCACTCGAAGATCAAAAACACCCCTGAGCCAGAGATCAACCCTGCTTGTACTCCGTTGGAGACAATTGCAGAAGAGGGATAACGCCAATAGTCCAAGCTACAATCGGTACTACCTGGAGTCGCCCCCATCCGGACTGGATCGGGTTCCCCGGAAAATCAGCGAGTAGCCATTGTGGACGGCATTGTCGGACGCCATTATGAAACGTAATTGATGTTAGGATGCCATTGCTCGACGCCCGCCCCGGCCAATTGTCGACAGAGGTTCCGCCTATTCCCGCTGCCACGTTGGGTCGCCGGACCGTGCTTCCGCCGGTAAAGTCTACGCTCCATACAAATTTCAAAATTTTTGTATGGACAAAAGTCTACGAGGGGGAGGGGGTTGGGTCTGAGATGACCAAATTTCGGTCTACGTGGTTTATAAACAGCCCCTAAGGAGTTACATATCAGGAGCAGGAAACTGCGCACGCAGCTCCATCGTGGAAGCTCCGATCCATTCCACGGCTAGCCTGCTGAGGGAGATATTGGACGGAGATGGACTCTATCTGCAATAGAGGTAGCTGAGCAGCAGCTAGGCAAGACCATCGGCTTTGCGTCCATGAAGTCCAACATTAGTTAGGACCTGAAAACAGGCTTTTGCAACTTCGTAAGTCAATGGACGATGCCAAGCAGGAACACACGATACTCGCGGAGACTGCAGCAGCGGCGGTACCTGTGAAAGAAAAGGATACGAAGTCTACTCGGACGGAGACGGAGGCCTTCGCTTTCACAGGTAGTCCAAAAGGGGTCGTGGATGTGACTGCTCGTGATAAGCATTCGCAGAAGCGGGTGAGGCTGCCGTCAGGTGAGATAGCCGCAAGGCTAGGAGATTACTAACTCCGAAGGTCGGCATTAAAGCCTGTATCCGCAATAATCGGGATACAGAAGTACGGTTGTAGCTCTGTAATGAATCGGTAGAATTGGTCGAATAATTGACTGAGAACTCTTTGGTGTATGTTTATTATTTGTGCCCAATTTCATAAAAATCGATACATTACTCTTAGCTGTGGATGAAAAACAATCAGACGTGGTTTTACGCATTTTTTACAATCATGACCAATTTTCATTCGCATAGTAGATGGTTATTTCACGCTACAGTTCAAATTTCTGTGATGATAATTATGAAATTTCGTTAGCAGTTATGATACTTATAGAGACAGTTTCTTGCAAAATTTCATCAACTTCTATCAATTGGTTTGAATGCTGCTGGTGTTGATAGGAGTGAGTTCTAGTGGAATTTTTTCGTGTTTTTCATGTGCGAAGTTTGCCTATTCATAACATTTGAATTTCTCTGCCAATTTTCATGAAATTTTCACAGAAGGTAGTTGATAATGTGTATATTATGTCTGAAAAATTGGATGATTATTGATATAGTACTTTCAATAGTACAATCGAAACAATAAAGGGTGCTGACTAATTGTTGTCTGAGGGGCTAAAATCACGTTCAGTCCCAATACATGTTTCGACTATAAAATTATTGATAGCGCATCGATTTTTTTGAAATTTTGCCTATGCAACGAATGTAGATTGAGAGATTTGTGTTCAAAATTTTTGGCATTTCCTTTGCCAAATTCAAAAGTTGCAGCGCTGACAAGCAAATATAGGGGCTGTACAAAATTCAATGGCGCACATTGTACTCTTTCATTGCTACAACACAAAGTACTGCACCGATTCACATGAAATTTTACAGGTGAAATGAACACATCTTAAGATATTATCAGGCCAAATTTGAGCAATTTTAATGTATCCATTACAGATTTACAGCTGTATTTCTGTGTCCCGATTATTGCGGATACAGGCTTTAATGCCGGCAAGTAGGACACCTGCCAGGCGTTCCGGTAAGGTGGGAAGTGTGGGCCTGAAAAGGTTGGCCCATCCCGGATGGAAGGGATGATAGGGTTGCGACCGTTGTTAGGCCCTCAGCTACCTCAGAGTAGGGCGAACCAAGGGGAGCGGGACAGCTCTAATATTGATTAGCGATATTAGAAGTATCAGGAAATATTAATCCCAAAGCCTGATCATATTCGAACAAAGTAAGCCACGCTGATTGAACTAAATTAACAGCAACTGAAATGACAGCAACAAGAAATTGTAAAATTGATAGTTGTGCTTTCATCGCACTAATGTTGTATGAATGAATATTTTAGGACTGAAATCGATCAAATGTCGTTCCGATCAGGTGTTTCTCTTATCAAGAGCATCAACTCCGAACATACAAATATCACTGGTGGACATGACCGTAATAATAGTATCCGTACGCACGTCCATTACGCAAAGTTTATGTGTGATCAATGTGAGCTAACCGTTCGCTCTGAAGAACTGATCTTGAATCTGATACAATACCGAGACCACACCACCGGAGAACGAAATATCCAATTACCCTGGCTCAACAGTCTGGAACTAGCAGTGCCAGCGGTATTTCACTGTCAAATACAAAAGACAGTACAAAACAAATATCACTGAACTGTTATATTGTGAAAAATGAAAAACACACTGACATACGCTTCGTTTTATATTTATTGAACATTCTGTTGGTTGAAAAAAAAAAAAGATGTTCATCCCGGACCCACATCATTTGATGTCTCTGACTACATCCATTGGTTCCAGGCTACTATTCTAGCGATGTAGATTGAAGATCAGATTGCTTCACAGCTAAAATAATGAAAAGAAATTATATTTTGCAATCGAACAAACTATAGAAAATACACGGACAACTCATTTTTCACCTCGCGTCTTCCTGACAGTTGGTTGCGTTGGTTGTTTCATGAAAAGCCATGACATACTAGCCGAAAAATGGTTCGGTGAACGGTGAAGATTAGGATATTAATATTTATTAGGCAGTATTAGAGTCGGTATTAGACGCTGTCCCGCCCCTAGGGGAGGACACCCCTTGAACGAAGGTCGAGTGGGAGAAGAACAAGA
This sequence comes from Aedes albopictus, assembly GCF_035046485.1. Taxonomy (NCBI): domain Eukaryota; kingdom Metazoa; phylum Arthropoda; class Insecta; order Diptera; family Culicidae; genus Aedes; species Aedes albopictus. The sequence goes on from NC_085138.1 coordinate 121,759,747, forward strand.
CAAAGCCGCAGATCGAGGTTGCTTGGGACGTCAAACCAAGGAGTGAGAAAGGCGACGCGCTCGTCATCAATACCGAACAGTACTCGGACGTCTTGAAGGCGACGCGAAGTGATGCCAAGCTTAAGGGTATGGAAGCCGACGTGCGCAATATAAGACGTACTTGTACGGACCAGATGATCTTGGAGCTCAAGCACGATAAGGAGCGCGAAGGAGTACATAGAGATGAGGGCTCTCACACAAGAGGCGACTCTGAAAGTCAAAGACCTAGACAAGATCACCGAAATGAAAGAGCTCGTCACGGCATTGCGGCAATAGTGCGAGGTGGCCACCGCAGGCAGCCGTCCGGCTACGGAAGTCCGTTAAAGTAGAAAGAATCAAGGTAGGCTGGTGCGTACGTCATCTGACATTCCACGAGCCCCCGGAATTTTTTCTCAGGTGCCTGGAACCAGGACACAAGTCAGACACAAGTTTGCACTGACAGGAGCAAGCTATTTAAAAGAAAGCAGCAGTAAACAAATCACAGTGCAGTAACGTAGCTGAACCTTAACTACTACCTATGAGGGCTTCATGGTCATTAAAGTAAACGGGGTCTTCTTCTGTAGCTGTTATGCATCTCCGTGGTGGCCGATCGAGCAGTTCACGCAGATGCTGAACTGTATGGCGACCGTACTAACAGGGCGAAGGCCGGTAGTAACAGTCGGTGACTTTAATGCCTGGTCCGTGGAATGGAGAAGCCGTTTCACGAACCAGCGGGGTCAGATCATGCTAGACACACTGGCCATATTAAATGTCGACTTGGCTGATGTCGGCACCAAGAGCACCTTTAGTCGAAACGGAGCGGAGTCAATTACTGACGTGACTTTTTGTAGTCCTGGCTTAACAAGTAGTTCGAACTGGAGAGTAGATGATGGCTACACTCACAGCGACCACCTGGCGGTTCGCTACAGTATCGACTACAACAACAGCAGACAGTGGATAGAAGAAGAGGCGGCTAAACCAAGGTCAAGCCCTCGCAGGTGGAAAAGATCATACTTCGATGAAGGAGTATTTTGGGAACAGCTCCACCGTGAGCGATACCTGCTTGGCTGGTAGCGGTGCTCTCGCGTGCGTGTGATGCGGTCATGCCTAGGCGAGTGCACACTAGAAATGGGAGGTCACCGGCTTACTGGTGGACTCAAGCGATTGCGGACCTGCGCCACTTCTGCCTACGAGCTAGGCGGAGGATGCAGCGAACACGATCTGAGGAAAAGCAAAACGAATGGCGGGGGGTGTTCGCCGCTGCAAAAGCCGCGCTGAAGACTGACGTTAGCGCAAGCAAAAAGGCCTGCTTCACGGGTCTCTGTCAGAGTACCAATTCGAATCCGTAGAGCCTACAGAATCGTGATGGCCAAGACGAGAGGTGTAATGGCTCCTACAGAGCATCTCTAAAGATGTTGGAGGGGATCATCGAAGGGCCTTTTCCACGCCATGATCCTTGTTCTTGGTCTCCTTTCGTAGGACAGCCAGGGACTGGAACTGGCAATGAGGAGATGGTCACCGAAGTGGAATTTGCGTTGTTAGCAAAGTCCCTTAGTGTAAGTTAGGCTTCAAGTCCGGACGTGGTTCCGAACCTGGCACTTTTAGGTAGCTATTGCAGAGGCTCCCGAGATGTTCAGGTCTGCTTTGCAGAAATGCCTGAACAAGGGAGTTTTCCCAGAGTTTTGGAAGCGGCAGAGCCTGGTCCTGTTGCCAAAGGTGGGAAAATCACCCGGAGACCAGTCCGCATATAGGCCAATATGCTTCATCGACACGGTGGGGAAGGTGCTCAGAAAGATCATCCTCAATAGAGTGTTGAGGTACACCGAGGGTGTAAATGGTCTCTCGAGTAGCCAGTACGGCTTCCGGAAGGGCAGGTCGACAATAGACGCTATCCAGTCGATCACAAAAACCGCGGGGATTTGCTACTGTGCAGTAGTGACTCTGGATGTAAAGAACGCGTTAAATAGTGCCAGTTGGGCAACTGTTGCCGATGCGCACCTGCGTCTGGGAATACCTGGGTACCTGTAAAAGATTCTCGGAAGTTACTTCCAGAATCGAGTACTAGCTGACATGAAGGTGGGTCGGACATTCTTTCACATAACCTCAGGAGTCCCGCAAGGTTCCAGTCTGGGCCCGGTGTTATGGAATGTCATGTACGATGAGGTGTTGATGTTAGAGTTCCTGGTAGGAGTGAAGATCGTCGGCATTGTTGACGACAATACGCTGGAGTTCTACGGTAAATTTATCGAAGAAGTAGAATTGATTACTGCCCACTCAATTGTGGATGTGGAGAAGTGGATGAGGTCCAGGAAACTGGAGTTGGCTCACCACAAAACTGAGGTGATGGTTGTGAACAACTTGGGGATGATGATCGACGATAAGCATACCTTCTGTAGCCACGTTGTAGCAGGCTGATGTCCAATAGCTTTACGGTGTATGCCAGCAAGCGCAAGCTTCTGGCTATTGCTTCCTCGTCCATACCAAGGTTTGGGACCAAAAGCAACCGTGGTAAGCTGGAAAGTATTGTGCCTGAGGATTACGAGCGGAAGAAAACTAAAAATGTTTGATTACTTTGAAGAATGTGTAGTGTATCTCTTCAACTAGACGCTTAAAACAAAATTGTGCTACTAAGCATCTCTAAAGGTTATGAGTTAAACCCTGGTGAAACAACCACCAGTCTAACCAGAACCTCTGCATGCAATCGAAATGGCTGTCACTCAGCATTTAGTGTACCTTCATGGCAGCCGATGAGTGCGAGATTCGAAAATGTATATGCAGTGTTTTGCACTTTCTGAACCTGAACAATCAACAATAGCGCGATACCTCGGCCACTTGCATAGGTACATATGAGGAAGAAATGCCCCAGCTCTGAGGCTCAACTCCACAAGGAGCAGGAATAAAATAGAAACATAAATTTTCAATGGCTCTGTCTTCACACCAACGACCAACAACAGCACAGCACCGTTGCTCGGGCGACCACCATCTTTCGGATGCATAAAATTCCCATTCATATAGCGGGCTTTGGTCTGCGCGCCAGCTTCCAGCCTTACACAAAAGTCGTTGGTACCTCGGTCGGTGTACCTAACCTGCCGTGCCCAATGCGTTCCTCGGATGTGACCGGTCTGGTCCAGATCCCGGCCGAACCAGAAGTGGGGATACTGGAGAACCTGGAAACCTAAAAAAGTAATCGTAGATATGTGTGGTGCATACATTGTTATCATTACACATATTTTATTATTATTGTTTTTTCGCCATCGTCGTTCCGGCATCTTGCGCGGCCGACCGTTTGCCAAATACCTACTTCTTTTCGTTCCGCTCGTTAGAACCGAGATAGGTAAACGAGGCCGGTGTGCCGCGAACCTCGCCGGTCGGATTTGCCATCCCGCCGCAAGCAGCATCAGTAGGTACCGAGGATGGATGCAGCAATTTATTCTTTTCTTAAACGCATATCTCGTGTCGTGCCCATTATTGTTTTGTAACTGCCTCGGGGCCATCTTCCTGAGTGCGCGCGCGCCCGGGCAGGATGGAAGTCTCCTCGGGAGGCAATCGAATTCCACAAATGGAAAGCAGAAATGAATGTCATTTCTTACATGCCCCACTAGCTGGATCGAACTGCAGGTCCGGGGACACTCCCCGCTCTTGTTGGTTGTTGTTGTTCAGGTTGAAGTTTTTAACGCGTTTTGGTCTAAAAATGGTAAATCTGTACCGAGTCACAGTGGCGTAGCTAGAGTTGGGTAGTTGCTTAGATTATGTATGTAGCTAGCAAAAATAACTGTTGCGTTCTTATGACAGATTTCCGCACTGCCTCACTGGGATCTGTATCACGCGATACCGAGCAATTACCGTACCCTAGCTACATCTATGGAATAACACCGGAATCATCCAACTCGTTGTCTTTGTTTCCAATCCTCCCTAGTGCATGTATCTACGTAAACAAGTCCTACACCCGGTGTCGTCTTCACATATGGCAAAGAATGAAGGTATAAATTATAGGAAAAATTGGAAATCGATTCTAATCGGTTGGCAGAAATACAGCCCAGCCCACATATCTGGTTCGGTCTGATACCTACAATGTGATCTCCCCGCCAGGACAGGATGGTTCCTCCGTACATCTGCATACGAACGACGGGGTTTTGCGCGGGCGGGCGGCGACAACCCACAAATCGGTAGAAACGCGTAAAACAAACACAAAAACGCCGCCACCGCATCCACTTCGCGCTGGATCCCCAAGGCAGCCAGCCACCGGGCGGGAACGATAACCACCCATTGAATATGTCAGAGCAATTTTTGTTCATAAATTGCACATTTGCATAGCTTTCCTCCGGGACTCTAATTGTTGCCTTGCTTGGGTTCTCGCCGCGCCGCGCGCGTTTGACAGGATTCTATTATCTTCCCTTCGTGCTGTGTTTGCGGGAAACAGAGCAAAGAACATACGTTGACTGGTTGGGCTAGCTAGCTGCAAATCGGTTTACCCTGCGGTTCCAAGGAAACTGTCCCAGTCGAAGAGGCAGCCTTGCAGTTGGATTATTTAGAATTCAATTGAATTATTTGTCTAATGTAATAAATTATGGATCCCGTGCGATGGCAGCAATGGCCGTATTTGTGCGGTCAGCTTCGGGATGTCCAGGCTAGATGCTGTTTGTTTGAGCAGCACAAGTTGAATCTGGTCACTGTTGCACGGTTGTGCACTTGTTTGTTTGAGTTGACAGAATACTAGAAGTTGGCACACTGTCGGTCACCGTGGACAAAAATGAAGAATGGACTGACTGCTGGGTTGTTGCAGTTTCGGATCCGTCTTTTCTGCCTTGTTGACCTGATAGTTGTATTCCATTAGGGATACATACATACATTTATTTGTTCAACATCATTAAGACAAGACATAATCAACAATAGTACGCCACAATACTCGGTTTGTGGCTGCCGCTCTCCATCCTCGGTCGCGCCCAATGCTCGCCAAGTCACGCTCCACCTGGTCCGCCCGTCGTGCTCTCTGCGCTCCACGTCTTCTTGTACCAACCGGATCAGTTGCAAACACCAGCTTTGCAGGGTTGTTGTCCGTCATTCTTGCAACATGCCCTGCCCACCGTATCCTTCCGGCTTTGGCCAACTTCTGGATGCTGGGTTCGCCGTAAAGTGCAGCGAGCTCGTGGTTCATCCTTCTCCGCCACACACCGTTCTCCTGCACGCCGCCGAAGATCGTTCTTAGCACGCGTCGCTCGAAAACTCCGAGTGCTTGTAGGTCCTCCTCGAGTATCGTCCATGTCTCGTGCCCGTAGAGGACCACCGGTTTTATTAGCGTTTTGTACATGGTGCATTTTGAAAATCAGGAACAAAAATCCATTAAGGAGCAAAGCATAGATAACCGTACACATCGTAGTTGCTACTCCGTGATTGACCAGAACACTGGGACTAGCTAAACACTCTCAATGTGCACATTTCGAGAGTTCAATACGTGAAAGTCAATAACGGCGTCGGCCACGTCCTTATGGTCATCGGGAAGGGGAAGGAATGTTAGTTCGACAACCGTTGTTACTAGAATCCGTGGAATCCACAGCATCCCCACAGATGTTTCGGAAAGGAGTATTTGTTAGTTGGGTAGGGTAAGGTGTGGATCTTGGAGCCACCTTTGGTAGGTGATATGATCCACTAGTTATGTGAAAATGTACGACACGGTCTTCATCCCCATTATAATTTATTTTGTCGCGATAGTAAGGGCAATGAACATACGTCAACGATCGTCAAGATGGGCCCAGATAAGTTGGCCTATATCTGTCTGCACCGGTTAAAAGTGAGAATCTGGGAAACCGAACAGCTACCGGAGGAGTGGAAGGAAGGGGTTTATCTGCCCCATTCACAAGAGAGGCGACCATTTGGAATGTGACAACTTCAGAGCGATCACTATTTTGAATACTGCCTACAAAGTGATATCCCAGATCTTCCGTCGTCTGTCACCTAAAACTAATTACTTCGTGGGAAGTTATCAAGCTGGCTTCATTGACGGCCGGTCGACAATGGACCAGATCTTCACCGTACAGCAAATCCTCCAGAAATGCCGTGAAAACCTGGTCCCAACGCATCACCTGTTCATCGTCTTCAAAGCGGCATACGACAGTATCGACCGCGCAGAACTATGGAGAATCATGGACGAAAACGGCTTTCCTGGGAAGCTGACTAGACTAATTAAAGCAACGATGGACGGTGTGCAAAACTGCGTAAGGGTTTCGGGTAAACTATCCAGTTCATTCGAATCTCGCCGGGGGCTGCAACAAGGTGAAGGACTCTCATGCTTACTCTTCAAAATCGCTCTGGAATGTGTGATGCGACGAGCCGGGCTCAACAGCCGGGGAACGATGTTTACAAAAGCCGGTCAATTTGTGTGCTTTGCGGACGATATGGACATTATTGCCAGAACATTTGGAACGGTGGCAGTGCTGTACACCTGCCTGAAACGCGAAGCAGCAAAGGTTAGACTGGTGGTGAATGCCTCAAAAACAAAGTACATGCTGGTAGGCGGAGCCAAAAACGACCGAATCCGTCTGGGTGGTAATGTTACGATAGGCAGGGATACTTTCATGGTGGTGGAGGAATTCGTCCCCCTCGGATCCTTACTGACGGCTGACATTACCAGTTTCTTTCAAAGATACCTATAAAAAAAATTTAGAAATTTTTATCAGTGATTTTCTGAAGAATTCCTCCAGATTTTTTTGTTTCTGCAGGATTTCCTCCAGAAATTTCTCCAGAACTTCATAAATTTTTGTGTTTTATTTATTCCAGAAATTGTAAGAGAAATTCTTCTAGGAAATCCTTCAGAGATATCTCCAGGAAGTCTTCCAAGGATTCCATTGAAAATCCTTCAGATATCCGTCAGAAACTTATTTATTGAGAAATTTCCTCAAGAATCTGTACTTTGTCTGTAATTTCTACTGGGATTTCTGAAGACTTTTTTTGAGAGATTTCTTTAGAAACCCCTCTACGGATTTCTTTAGGGATCCCTTAAGAAATGACTCAGATGATTTCTGAGTTTCTTTGGAATCAATGCCCTTCACTGGCATTTGCCTGATTTGCTGGTACATATGTCTCAAATATACTAGTCTAGTCTAGTCTAGTCACATACACAGCCATTCCCATCATTTTTCTTGTCATCAGCAATGCTTGCCGTGCATCGGAGGTACATTGCAAGCATTAAAGTGGCCAGACCTACTGTGCAGCGTTATTAAGCATTACTGTGAGATTCAGTTCTGAACTACCTAGATTCCACATCAAAACCGTGAAACGGGGACCGTTCCGCAACAAGTGGGGTTATATAAAACTGCCAATGTTAAAACCCGGGTCCTTAACTTCCTACTGGGGAGAATTTAGCAGTAAAACAAGGGTGATGCTAGGTTTCCGATGCATGGCCAATATCAGTACTCTTGTTTTGTTTTCTAACAAAACAAAACAAAAACTGTATCAACATCGATACTTTATTGCCCCTCAATGGCAATTGAGTAATGCGACATGCACTACACTAAGGATACGGGTAATGTCACAATAGATCTAAAAACTGGTCGCAGTGACAAACACGAACAGGAATAAAAAAAAATACAACTGCGTTGGGAGTGACTTTGCTAAGAATGTTAATGTCACTCCATGTCCTTTGGAATCCTGGGATGGGACAAAGGTATTTTGCCATATGTCCTGGCTCTCAAGCCTAGGATTAAGCGCCTTTACTCGCTCTCTGAAACGATATAAAAAGTTAACCCCCCCCCCCCCCTTTCAAACGTTTATCCAAAATCATTCAAAGTATTTTTACTTGCAAAAAATCTAGAAAAAAAAATCAGAAAGATCTCACCAAATTTACGCTTGTTTAAAGCTTATACTGGTAGAAGCTTTGCTGTTGAATTTACAGTTTCACATTTTTTCAATTACCTAATTTTAATTACATTTGTTATTTGTCATTTTTCGGGAATTTCATTAACATTTGTGATTTGTAAGCACTCCTTATCCACACAAGTACCAAGACACAGAATCTTGAAATGCACTATGTATGAATTCGAAGGTTACAGATTCTCCTCAACAGCGAAACAACCGAAAAAATAGCTATCTGGATTGTCCTGATTATAACTTTTGTAGTGTGATGAATCGGCAAAGTTAAATAAACGTCCACGCGGATGTTTATATCATAACAATCAAACAGGCTATGCACTTTGTGTGGCCTGCTTAATCGTGCAACTAAGCACAACAGAATAAACCATACGCCACCGAGCGTTGGTCGGTTGCCACGAAAAGCAAATTGAATAAATCATTCTAGTTCCGAGCCCAACAGCTAACGGGTGTACACTTTACTCTGAAGAGAACTCCAAATTTAGTACATGGCTACCTAAGACAGGTTTTGCCTTCTCCGCAGCAAAAGTGTGAAAGTGATACAGTTCGGTAAAGTGTATTCCAATCACATTTGAACAAATGGGTTGGTTTTCAAGTGACGAGATCGTCACTACGAATCAAATGGGACCCAGTGAAGAACACCATCAAACACAAGCGGTTGCGCTTTGCACTTTAACAGTTATCGCGGGTGCGTACGTGCTAATAAAACTACTACTGAAGTTGCACAAATCACACACGGAACGGCTGGCAGAAAGAGCCGCTCGACGAGCCGCTGCCCATCCAATCTAACAGTTATAAGGAAGTGTCGAACTTTACTGTACTGTGTGGAGTAGTTGAAATAAATAATAACATTTTTATTGGAAACATTAAGTGCAAGTGACTAAGTAACTATACAATGACGGAACACAAGATAAACAGTTTAGTGTTCACATGGTGTTACACACAAATCAGCAGCAGCAGCGATCTCCAACGGAATGCAAACGAACACCAGGAGTTCGATTGTGGAACTTCGAGATGACATAGTGGACATACTCATGTGGAAAATCGAACACTACTAGTGGCAGTGCAGACGAAGAAACAACATAACAAACGGGTCATCCGGCAACATGGAGCCGACCCCAACAAGGGCGCAACATGGAGCGACCCCAACGTAGCTTCGTCGTTGCTGCTGAGACTTGCAGATGATATACTAGCGTGAGTGATGATTTAATTTAATAGTTAAAAATAAATAAGTACCGAAACATTTTAGTTAAAATGGTGTATTCAAGTGGTGTTTGACATTGTAATATTCAAAAATGTGTGACTTACTGAAAGATCTTGTTTGAAAGTAAATTACCAAATCTCATAAATCCTGTACGAGAATTAATTATCCGGAAGCGTAACAGTGACCTCATCCGATTTTAAAAAGAAGAGAGTTAAATGGAAAAAAATGTTGTCAAAAATATAGAACAACTTGCACTTACTTTGAGAAATCTGAGGAAGGCACCAAACAGGAAATTTTTGAGGAAAACACTAGTAGACAAGTTAGTAAAGGCTCGTAATCTTTATGAAGCAAATTTATACCTCTTAGACGAATTCGAATGTTTTAATCAAAAAATCCTCTTAAGAAAATCCAGAGATATTTTTAGTGAAATTAAAATTTTTATCGACGTGCGACTTGATAAGGCCAAACATCTCATACGTTTTAAAACAATTGTAAAACTTATCATTATTGTCGAAAAATTATACCGCAATAACAAGATGACAACTCCGAAGGTGGACGCAGTGGTCCAAGTTTATGATGGAAGCCAAGAAGGCCTGAGTCCATTTATTGACTCAGTTGGCTTATTCGTAGACACGGTCAAAGCGGAATTTGTAACGGCAACAGCAGCTCAAAAAACAGCCGCAGATGTTACCGTTAAAAAATTCGTGATGACCAGACTAATTGGAAAAGCGAGATCGGCCGTAGGCGAGAACCCGGCAGATCTCGATGAAATATTAAACCACTTAAAAAATAGATGCGGTCTGGCAACGTCTTCAGACGTATATGTTTCGAAATTAGGAGCATTGAAACAATCTGGTGATGTCAACAAATTCACCACGGAGGTCGAAAATTTGACCTTCCTTTTAGAAAAGGCTTACATCACGGAGCAAATTCCGGTTGATGTGGCGAACAAAATGGCAATAAAGCAAGGAGTGAAGGCTCTTAGTACCTGCGTTCGTAACCCCGATACGAGGCTCATTCTAAAAGCCGGACAATTTGCAACATTGTCCGCAGCAATAGAGAAAACACTGAGCAACGAGGCTACAACAGCAACACCTAATACTAACGCGATAATGTTCGCTTCACGCCGCGGACATAACAATCGCGGCAGAAATAATTTCAATATGAATCACTACGGACAACGCCACAACGATTATCGTGGAGGCAGAGGAGGATTCCATAGTGGTCGTGGAAGACGACCCTATGGATCTCCATCTCAGCGTGGAAGAGCATCTCACAGAGGCTTCCACCGCGGAAATATGCAACCACGCATATTTTACGCAGATGTTGGACACATGGTTCCACCTCAACAACAAAACTTGACAAACTCAGGACGCATATGTCCTAACCAGCAGCAAATGCAACCACAGTACCAACCACAGGTACAGCAACCGCAACAGCCGCAGCAACATTTTTTAGGCCAACTACACAACTTTTAACCATCAACGCGTCAGCATCGAATTTCATAAAGGCACATGTCGAAATGACAAATTCGGTGTGTACCTTTATGATAGATTCAGGAGCTGACGTATCGGTGTTCAAAGCTAACAAAATTCTTGGAAGTCACCAAATCGATGTAAATAGAAAATGCAGTATCTCCGGAATTTCCGGTGAAAAAATTGAAACACTGGCAACAACAGTTACGGCATTGACATTTTCAAATACCCTCACATTGCATCACGAATTCCATTTAGTAGGAGACGAATTCCCAATATTCACCGATGGAATATTGGGAAGAGACTTTCTATCCTTGTATAAATGCACAATAAACTACGAATATTGGATTTTAAGTTTTAATTTTAACAATGCAGAAGTAAATGTAATGATTGAAGACAATTTCAATGAAGGTATAATAGTTCCGGAAAGATGCGAAGTAATTCGCAGAATTCCGAATGTACAGGTAGCCGAGGATTCTGTAGTGTGTTCACAGGAAATCCAAAATGGAGTTTTCTGTGGGAACACTTTAGTATCACCTAATGCTACATACGTTAAATTTATTAACACAACGAGTAAACCTGTGTTAATCCATAATTTTAAACCAGTAATTAAACCCCTCAATCAGTTTATAATAGCCAGCATCCAAAAAGGGGAAAACGACACAAATAAACGTATTGATAAGATTAAAAATAAAATTAAAATATCTGAAATTCCTTCATTTGTCAGGACCAAATTTGAAAAGGTCCTGGAGGAATTTAATGACATATTTGCACTAGATACAGACAACCTCACAACTAACAATTTCTACGAACAAAGCATCAACCTAACCGATAACGTGCCTGTGTATACTCCTAACTACAGAAGCATACACGCACAGAACGATGAAATTGAATCACAAGTTATAAAACTTTTGGAAAACAATATAATCGAAAACTCTGTGTCAGCGTATAACTCACCAATATTATTGGTGCCGAAAAAGTCAAACACATCATAAAAGAAGTGGAGACTTGTAGTGGATTTCAGACAGTTAAACAAAAAGATTCTAGCTGACAGATTTCCATTACCCAGAATAGACACGATTCTAGACCAATTAGGCAGGGCCAAATATTTTAGTACATTGGATTTGATGGCAGGTTTCCATCAAATTCCTTTGAGCCCAGAGTCCCGCAAGTATACAGCGTTCTCTACACCTTCAGGGCACTATGCCTTCACCCGTTTACCATTTGGACTTAATGTGAGTCCAAATAGTTTTCAACGGATGATGACAATTGCTATGGCAGGTTTAACACCTGAGTGCGCGTTCGTGTACATAGACGATATTGTCGTAATAGGATGTTCAGCAGAGCATCACATCAAAAATTTGATAAATGTCTTTAAAAGATTGAGGCATTACAATCTAAAATTAAACCCCGAAAAATGTCAATTCTTCAAAACAGAAGTAACATATTTAGGACACAAAATTACAGATCAGGGAATTCTTCCTGATGACACAAAATTCGAAGTAATCAAAAACTACCCAATACCAACAAACGCGGATGAAACTCGCCGCTTCGTCGCGTTTTGTAACTATTACCGTAAGTTCGTACCGGATTTTGCTAGATTAGCCAAACCGTTAAATGACTTACTTAAAAAAAATTCAACTTTTGAATGGACAGATAACTGTCAATCAGCTTTCGAACAACTCCGTAATCACCTACTCTCACCACCTATATTAAGTTACCCTGACTTTTCGAAGAAATTCTATCTAACCACAGACGCCTCAAACGTAGGCTGTGGTGCAATACTATCACAAGTAATTGATGGACAAGACCTACCAATAGCTTACGCAAGTAAAGCTTTTAACTCGGCAGATTCCAAAAAACCTACGATTATGCAGGAAATGATCGCTATCCATTGGGCTATCGATTATTTCAAGCCATATTTGTATGGACGGAAGTTTATAGTACGAACAGATCACAGACCACTGGTGTTCCTTTTTGGTATGAAAGAGCCAACCAAAAAACTAACACAAATGCGTCTGGATCTCGAAGACTATGACTTTGAAATAGAACATATTAAAGGAACAAATAACGTAGGCGCCGATGCATTATCTAGATTAATGTCATCTGACGACCTAAAAAATAGAACAATACTCATGGTTAACACCAGATCCATGACTAAAAAGAAATCAGCTAAAGCCAAGGATGACGTTTCCACATACACGAAGCCTGATCAACTTCTAGTTAGCGAAGCTGTCATTTTAAAGGAAGCTCGAAATTCTTTTAAATTAACAACAAATCTCAGTAACAATATAATGGAATTCCAAATAAAAAGCGAGAATTATAAAAAGACGCATGCAGCAATACAATTCAATTACAAAAATGAAAGTCAGACACTCGAGTCTGCTCTTTCAAAATTGAATGAAGTTATGACAAATTTAAAGATAAAACAAATCGCCTTATCATTGAGCGATCCATTATTCTCGCAAATCACAGTAGAACAATTTAAATCAATTGCTACAAAAATTATAAATAGTTTTGAAATTTTACTCTTCAAACCTCCAAGACAAATAGAGTCAAAAATGGAAGTCGAAAAAATATTGCATGATTTTCATAATAGCTCAACTGGAGGCCACATAGGACAGCATAGATTGTACCTAAAACTACGAGATCTATTCCAATGGAGAGGAATGAAAGGTTCTATCGCAAAATTCATAAAGGCCTGTGAATTTTGCAGAAAGAACAAAGTCAGTAAAAGAACAAAAGAAGCATCTATTATCACATCTACACCTCAGAAACCATTCGATGTGATCTCTATCGATACGGTCGGACCGTTACCCAAAACAAGCAGGAATAATCGTTACTGTATCACTTTACAATGTGACTTATCGAAATTCGTTATAATAATCCCTATACAGAATAAAGAATCTAATACTATTGCTCGTGCATTAGTAGAAGATTTTATCCTTAAATATGGTAACTTCTTGGAGCTAAGATCTGATAGAGGAACCGAATATTGCAACGAAGTTCTTCAGCAGATCAGCAAAATTTTAAATTTCAAACAAACCTTTTCAGCCGCCTATCATCCAGAGACGATCGGTGCATTGGAGAGAAATCACAGATGCCTAAACGAGTATCTGCGATCATTCTCAAATGAACACCATGACGACTGGGATGATTGGGTTGGTTTCTACACTTTTGTATACAATACAACCCCGCATACAGATTCTAATCTTACACCGTTCGAATTAGTCTATGGAAGAAAACCAAATTTAACGCAAGATCTGATGAACAACAGAACTATAGAACCAGTTTATAATATTGAGCAATACATGAATGAATTGAAATTTAAATTACAAAAAAGTCAAACTATAGCAAGGGAACATATGATCAAAGAGAAAATTCAAAGAACTGCTGACCTAAATATCAATCTAAACCCAATCGACGTCTCATTAGGAGATTTAGTCTACATAACCAAGGAAAACAGGAAAAAATTAGACTCGTTTTATACAGGACCATATAAAGTTATAGAAACTAAAAATAGCAACTGCGTCATAGAAGATCTTACAAAAACAAAAAAAATAGAAGTTCATAAAAATAGATTAATAAAGATGTAAAAAAAAAAAAAATGGGAAGGCAGCCAACTTATATTATAATTGTTTAAATAATTCCAGTACATCAAATATAAAATAACAGAACATTGTCAAACTATAAATTAATCATATTTTGTCAATTCAATTATAGTCATACGACGAAATTCATTGTAACCAATAATCTAAGCAAGCAACCGAACAACGCTCAAGGTCATGAAAATTCCAAATCCATTTTTTCCAAAATTAATACGAGTGTCTGAATCCTCACGCCACTCTTTTCCAAAAGGGGGAAGGTGTAGTGTGATGAATCGGCAAAGTTAAATAAACGTCCACGCGGATGTTTATATCATAACAATCAAACAGACTATGCACTTTGTGTGGCCTGCTTAATCGTGCAACTAAGCACAACAGAATAAACCATACGCCACCGAGCGTTGGTCGGTTGCCACGAAAAGCAAATTGAATAAATCATTCTAGTTCCGAGCCCAACAGCTAACGGGTGTACACTTTACTCTGAAGAGAACTCCAAATTAGTACACTTTCTTTAATAATTGTTTTTTTTTTCATTCTGCCGGGCTTTATAAAAATTAATACATACTACAGAATTGCGTGTTATCCAAGCCGCAAGATAACAGGCACAAATTTTACTCCTTGGTTTATTTTCAACCATAGCACCGATCCACCATCTACAATTACTTCTGGAAGTAATTATTTTCTTCTCTTGCATAAGTTTCTCTCACTTTTCTACATCGGCCGAATGGATAACCGCGAAAACGATCAAAATTTGATGAACGATCCAAAAACGCAACCGTTCGCGAGCACAGCCTGCTGCGATTCTGGTGCATATGTCTGAAATATACTAAAAAAAAAACTTGTAATTAGAAGGCACAACAAACTGATAGATAGAACTTGTGAAAAAAAACGCATTTTGGTGGGATTCGAACCCGCGACTCCCTATTCACTAGACCGACGCTTTAACCAACTAAGCTACAAAACAAGTAACAATTCTGCGGAATAGAAAGCAAAACTGACTCCGAAGCCACACTGTGAACATTTATTTTTCACAAACCCATCTCTCTTTCGGCTATCGTGCCTTCCAATTAGTTTTTCCAGTATGTTTTAGACATACCAGAAAATCTGGTAAATGCCAGTAAAGGGCAAATATGTATTTCTGTAGGAATATCTGCAGAAACATTTTCTGAATGAATCCATGGATGTTTTCCCGAAAGTTTTCTCGTGTGGATTTCTGAACGAAATTATGGAGGAATTCACAACAATGGAGGAGAAGGAATGCATTGGAGTTATTCTAGAGGAATTCTCTGATAATTTTTGGAGGATCCTCTAGAGGAAATTCTAGATGATTTTTTGAAACATCCTATGGAAGATTTTCTAGTACAAGTTTCAAAAAGGAACCCGGGAAAACTTTCTGAATAGAATTCCTGGAGGATTTTCTAAAGAAAGATTTGGAGCATTTTCGGAAAGAAACCGAGTAAGGGTTATAAAGGAGTTTTTTTTCTGAAAAATCTTTTAATTTAATTTAATCTCTGAAACATTGCGGAGAAATTCTGAAGAAAATAATTTCCTAAAAAAAATGTTGGAACGTTTCGAATGGATTTTGAAGTTCTCTGTAGCACGCTATGTTTGTGATTATGCGAGCTCAAAGCTGTTGTATTGAAATTCATTTTAGTTTTAACATAAATACAAAAATGTTTTCAGACTTACATTTGGTCCCCTCGTTTTAATTCGGTGTTAATACTGCAGGATGACGGTTTCTTACTAAAATACTGATTGAATTACAATTCACTGGATATTTCTAACTCTGACTCTGCCTTCCTGTCTAGTTTGCAAGGAATGTTTTGAGGAAAATTGATCGGAAGTTGCGTCAGCTGCTGTTTGTCAGTGTTTGACAGCTGATCTGATTGTAAGTGTCGATGACAAGTTACAGAGCTGCGCGCTATTAGGGGACAGTGGCGTAGGGTTGCCCCCAACAAAAATTTCAAAGAAATCTCTGGCAGAAGCTCCTAAAAATTATCTGGTTGACTTTCTGAAGGAAAAGCTGGAAAACCTTCTGATTATATACCAGGAATTTTTGAAAGTATTCATGGATGGTGTTTTAAATAAGTCCTTATATAAATTTCTGAAAGAATCGTTCCAAAAATTTCTGAAGTCATAACAAAACGGTTTCTGAAAAAAATCATGGAGCAATTCTGAAGCGATCTTAGCCAACTGCTTACTGAAGCTGAAGTGAAGAATGTAGAATAAGTCATCCTCATTGAACCCCGGTACGCGGCATTTCTGAGCAAATACTACTGCACAACGGTCTCTGTATCCATATTGAACGATTTCCCGCAATCACCTTGATCATTTTTTAAGCATCAAGGTTCTTTGATGGAGGTTATGCTGTTACTAATTCAAAAATTCGCATCTTTCAAGCTTGAACTAGTAAATATTTAGTAATAAAAGTTCAGTTTAAATTTGTCTGCAATAACGTCAATTGAGATTAACTCATTTGACAGTCTTCAATCAAGAGATTGACTGTCCAGTGTCCATACATTTTGATCTCCTGCGATCGAAACTACTCCCAAGTGTCGATTCCGATGTTGACAATCAAGCCCTTGTCCCAGAAGCACAGTAATGTCCAATAAACACCGTTCCTCACTTGTCAGCAGCGTAGTTCGGGAAACCAAAGTACACAAAACAATTTCTCACACACTGTGCTCATTTGGACGGCCCAGCAGCAGTAGCGGTCAGGATCATCATCGTTGACTTGAATTCTCCGGTAATGTATTTGCATTCTTCGCTCAATGCACACATTATGTGACATCGTGTGCCACCGTGCCCAGCCCTACGACGACAACGACGACGACTACGATGAATGCAGTTAGACGAGCGCACAATAATGCTCTGGTAGGCCAAGATGTCGACAAACGGCGCGCAGTTTGTTTGAGCACACATCCGAAACCGGGATGTGGACAGGACACAACGAATGTTCCGCCCGCTACGGGTAACCGTTAAGTAGGGTTCACTGGCTAAGCTGTATGAACTCATCGAATGGATTATTTCACATGCATTGGTGAGCTCGTTTTATGCTACAGTGTTGATTTCCAATATTGAAATGTCTACTATAATACTTGTTGAAATGTAAATGGACGTCAATGGTCGGTTCAGAAATTAAATTTGGTGAGACATGTTGTTTTTTTTATGGAATTTAGGAAATCTATTCGAATGAGGATACAACTACTCCCACGCTGTTGATTCCTTGTCTAATTACAGCTGTTCTTGCAATGGTAGCTGAATAGCAACTGCGAGCGGTTATGCTCTTTCAAGCACCAACCAAGTAACCTCATTGTACGGTGTCTAACCAAACGCAGGGTACGATATGCGTTTAGTGGACTGAATTCATAACTGTAACCACGCGAACAATCCCTGCGCTCAAAATGCAGTTCACCGCGTATGTCGTCATCGCCATCGTCGTCGTAGTCGTCGAGGCGTGGGTAGGTATCAACCGAGATGCGAGAGCGGTTCTCTTATTGGCATGCGGTTTGTGATAAACCATCCCGGGTCCCGGGTTCGTTTGTTGATTCGTTCCGGGGCGACCGCCGCCAAGACCCGTGGACGGTGCGCACAAGGAACAATCATCATCACAACCCCCGCCACGGACGGAACAAGGCCAGCCCCAGCAGCGAGGGGGCATGCATGGGGAAGGTTTGCTTTCTGAGCGTAAAGCTCAAGGAAGCATAATGGAATGGCAATACTCCGCCGTACATACATATATTGATTCTATGTGGGATGCATAAAGGATCCGGTCGGTCGGTCGATGATGGTCGTCGGATTGGCTTGGCTTGGCATTCCCGATCGGGTTCAGTGTGTCTTCGAGCGCACGCAAAATGCGGGACTAGTGTACCGATATAATGAGGAAGTCGGCTGCAAATAGCAATTGTTTGCTGGTTTGCAAAGAGCGCGGTGATGGTGGTTGAACCAAGCCATATTTGCTCTTATGGGAAAACTGTAGCGCGGCGGGCTATGGTTTGAGTGGCACAATTGATTTTGAATTTTGCGATAACGAATAGATGTACGCATATATTTCGCGCGGGAAACTGTTACAATAGGAGCGGAATTTGCATTGAACGCGTTTCGGATCCAAGTTACTGGACGTATAGGGAAAAGAATAAATTCTAACGGGTCATATGAATAAAGAAGTACAGGTTGATCAATTAGTGAATTTATCGAGTTTGGTATAGGGCCACGTAGCCATTAGTAATCTACGCTCCAAAAATCATTCGAGAGCAAAGCGAATACGCTATTATTGATTAATTTTCTAGTTTTTTTCGGCTAGGCAGTCTTTATTAAACCAACGACGTTTGTTTGACGTCAGTTCTATCAAGACGACAGCCATTGGTTTATTTATTTTTTTTTGTCGTTATACGTGCTCACTTCTAGTCTAGTCTAACATAAACAACCATTAATTGAAAGAATCCTGGGCAATGATGGAATCAAAAACATCTCGTCAGCCGCTCCGTATCGTATGTGCAACAAAAACGTTGGGAGTGACGTTGCTAAGAAAGCTAATGTCACTGCGTTGAAGCTCCTCTTTCTAGGATGGAACAAAGGTATGTATTTGCTTCTTATGTCCTGGCTCGAAAGCCTAAGCTTAAGCACCATTACTCACTCTCTGAAACGAGAAGAATTCCGTACCAAATTCCGCCAAAACTTCATTTGATTCAGCTGAAACACCAAGCTTTGATTTAATATTATTCGTGGCGCGGTAAAGGCTGGGTAATTTGCGCAATACAGATCCCATTGACACCACTAGTCTATGCCCAGCAACTCCTATCCATACTTCCGCGTGGCACCGGTCGGGCAGCGAGCAACCTTGGGAAAGATCGTTTAACTAACCCCGGTGGGAACTTTGGCCGTATGCTGACAGGGAAGGGGGAGGTTTTCTTCTGCAAACCTGACGGTCTGTTCTCCAGGAGGAGTGGCTCACAACAGCGTCTGATCTGATGTTAGGGGCAGCTGATTAACCTCCGAGTGCCAGGGAAGGACTCTCAGCTCAACTGTGCACTATGATCCCCTGGAAAGTAGGGGACTGGTGTCAGGCCCTACGAGCCAGCCGTAAAAAAAACATTGTAACGGAATATCATCAACAGAATAATACGAACCGAGACCAACAGCAACGACCCCACCAAACAAAGTGGACTTGCGATTGGAAACTCGGTACGTGGTACTGCCGATCTCTCAACGTCATTGGGTGCACCCGCATACTCGCCGATCTACTGGACTACCGCGGGTTCTGCATCGTTGCACTGCAGGAGGTGTGTTGGACAGGGTCCATGGTGCGAACGTTTAAAGGTAATTACACTATCTACCAGAGTTGCGGCAACACACGTGAGCTGGGAACGAGTTGCAGATGCGCGTGATCGGTTGGTGGCCGATCGACAAAGGAATGTGCAGGTTGAGGATCAAGGGCCGATTCTTCAACTTCAGTATTATATCCGTACACAGCCCACACTCCGGAAGCACTAATGATGACAAGGACGCATTTTACGCACAGCTCGAACGCGAGTACGACCGCTGCTCAAGCCACGACGACGAGATCATCATAGGAGACCTAAACGCTCAGGTAGACCAGGAAGAGGAATTCAGTCTGGCGATTGCGAAGATCAGTGCCCACCAGCTGACGAACGAAAACGGCCTACGACTCATTGGTTTCGCCGTCTCCAAAAACATGGCCATACGTAGCACATTTTTTACAATACAGCCTCACTTATCGTTACACCCGGAAATCACCACAGCAAACGAAATCGCAAATCGACAACGCACGGCACTTCTCCGACATTATTGACGTCAGGACATATCGTGGCGCTAACATCGACTCCGACCACTATCTGGTGGTGATTGTCAAACTGCGCCCAAAACTTTCCGTCACCAACTGTCCCGGCCAAATCCCGAAAATCAAAGTCCTGAATCAAGGCAGGTTTCAATTGCGCGGCTTGCGATCGTCCGGATAATGATGAATTGCAAATGGTATTTTGTGACCAGTGCCAGCGGTGGTATCACTGCGGCTGTGTTGGCGTCACAGCTTTCTTGGTGCTGTCAGAAGTGCATCGGAAGTGAAAGTGAAGGTGTTGTTCGTGCTAAGTGCAAGAGGGCTGAAAGAGCTCGAAGCGGAGAAGGCAAAGCAGAAGCGGGAAATGGAGAACGAGAAGATTTTGCACCAGAAACGTCTGTAGATGAAGCAGGAGCTGTTCGAAATGCGCCAGCAGCTGGAGAAAGAGAAGGGAGAGATGGAGCTCGAGTTCAAGCAGGCGCAGATGGTGAAGAAGCTCGCGGAAGAAGAAGCCCATCAGAGAAATCTCTTCGCGCCGTTGGAATCGCGAATTGGTCGACCGGAGGAACCGATAGCAGTGAGGTAGAAGCTGGGTTGGACCGTATATGGGCCGACGGGACCGGGAAACGTGATCAATGGAATGGTCGCGCATAATTCGTGCAGCCCGGTGTCCCATCACGAGTTACATAATCTGCCGAAGATTTCGGAGGAGTCCGGAATTTCCACACTTAAGCTACCGACAACTACCCTATAGCGGTGAAGAAGTCGACGTTGGAAAAGCGACTGAGGAAGGATCCCGTGGTCGATGCCAAAGTTAACTGAATGATCGCTGACAACCGCGGCGAAGACAACGTGTACGAAGCAACGGCGTTAGAGCGGATAGCGTAGGAGTGCAGCAAGGTGTGGCACGTTCCGTTGAACAACTGTATCGAGAAGCTTCCGGAAGAGGAAAATGTCCGCGTTCCCCGCTACTATTTCCGTAGCATACAACTAAATATTTTTGTGGACTCAGGCCACGATGCGTACGGTGCCGTGGTGCATATTCGCATCGAGACAGCCACCGGATCGTTATGCTGGCTCGTGGTGGCGAGGTCGCAGGTAGCACCGTTGCAGTACATGCCCATACAGCGACAGCAAGCTATACTGCAAGGAGCTAGGCTAGTGAACTCAGTCGATGAGACAATGTGTTTGGAGGTGAAGCAGCGTTCTATGCGGTCCGACTGGAGGACCGTACTCCCGTGCATCCATTCCGACCACCGTCGGTACAAGAAGTTTGTGGCTTCCCAGATCGACGAGATCTGCAGCCTAACGAGGTTTGCAGAACGAAAATTGGTGCCGAAGAAGAGAAACGTGGCCGACGCCTTGACGAAGTGGGCGATAGTGCATAGCCTGCGTTCAGATGTGCCATGGTTTCGTGGTTTAGGGTTCCGGTACCAGCCGGAGGAATGTTGGCCGATACAGGAAGGAGATGTTACGAACAGCACAGAGGAGATTTGTGTGTGTTTGCAGTTCCACGAGATTTCGAAGGAAGGAGATGGGTTGGAGACCGAGGCCATACCAGCAACTGCAAAAGTACGAAGCGTATATGTTGAACTGGGACGTATATCAGGAAGCGATTGCGTATATCCGCAAGTCGGTCCAAACAGAATGCTTCGGACAACAGCAGCTGTCGTACCAGTAGCAACAGCAGCAGCTAAAATCAACGAAATCGCCGGTAACTGACACGGTCGGCCGCAGGTCGAAGATGGTGCTGAATGACGAAGTGCGGACGAAGCTAACATACGTTGTTGGGTTGGAACCAAAAGCAGAGGAAGCGTTGACGCCGAACCGTTTTGTTCCCAACGTTGGCGCGATAAGCAAGGAGCGTTCCGTTCCACCAAAGAGCTACAAGCGGTCACAGCAACTGGTGGACAAGTTGTGGGATCGCCAGATGTCCGAGTATCTGCCATTCTCTAACCAGCGGACAAAGTTGCTTTCCACTAGCGTGTGGCGACCTAAAGAATACCACTGATGACGGCGTGCAGAAGAGCTGGGTCCAGGCATCGTAACGGATGTCTACCCGGGAGCAGACGGCAGAATTGTACAGGCCATGGCGAAGGATATGTTTAGAAGGCCAGTGACCAGACTGGCTGTGCTCGAGGTGCAGGAGAGTAAACCCGGTGCAGCCATGGAGCCCCACCAGAGTTACGGGAGGAGGTGTGTTAGCACAGCTTCGTATCACCCTTCGACAGCGCAACCACGCTCAACATTCGGTCCACACCGGACACGACAACACCAGTGGATGGATGAACCGTGCGTTGAGCATAGCTGTCAGTAGGTATGTTGGGAGATAGAAAAAGTAAAAGGTAAACAGATAGAAACTAAATTACGGAAGATACGAACAAACTGATTTTATAGTGAAAAGAAAAATTAGATTTCGACCCAAGCTAGATATTAATTGCAGCTCAGAGTTTGAGGCTTTTTAGTGAACTGATAGCTTTTAAGGAGATAGAAGGCAGCAGATTTTGTGACTTTCCTGAAATTCAAGGTAAGCCAAATGAAGAAAATTGGGTTTGGATTATTCGTATATTTCGATGTTCGCCTGTGGGATCCTGTTGGAAACCCGCACCAGAAAACCATTGTCCTAAAGGGGAATTATTCGAAAAACCATCAAATGTAAGTCATTGTAACTAGAGATAAGCTAAAAAAATTAATGTTTGATGTTTTTATATTTCTAAATAAATAACATTGAAATAAATAGTTTCAAGCTGTCACAACCAAAGTGCTGCTGTGGAAATTAGGTTTTATTAGGGTGGTCCAAAAAGGAACACTAACAATGTACCTGCGACCGGCACGACTAAAACAACCGGGACTCGCTTCAGCATACGCGCAGAATCTCGAGGCCGCGTTGCCAGACGAGGGCGAGCTCGATGTGGTCCCTCTAGACGACTGCTGGAGTACAGTGAAAGCAGCCATCAACGATGCAGCCTAGAGCACCATCGGGTACGTGGAACGGAATTAACGGATCGAATGATTCGACAAAGAATACAGAATGGTTTTGGAGGAGAAGAACGCACGGGCGGCGATGCTGCAGCAATAAACCCCTCAGAACGTGGAACGTTACAAACAAAAGCGAAAACAGCAGACCCGCCTCTTTAGGGGGACAAGCGACTCCTGGAAGAAGCGGAGTGCGAGGGAACGGCTATGCCGTTCACATTAAACACGGAAGTTCTACGAAAAGATCAACGCATCTCGCAACGGCTTCTTGCCGCACGACTAAATATGCAGGGATACGGACGGGCGGACTCTTAATGAACGGATCAGAAGAAAGAGAAAAGATACTGAGATCAACAAACGTGGTCGGTTCAGCCGTCGCATTGTTCGTCGTTTGTCCGAGTAATAATGACTGCCGAGTTGTGCACCGAATTATGACAGTGAGCTATAAACAATTTGTACTACAGCAGAACCTCTCCGACTGGCTGAATATGTTCAAATCTACGACGAACGAGTTGAACGGAATCTCTCAAACGCGAGACTACCGTCCAGCTGAAGTTTACCAGCTAAGTCGGACCATGCAATTAAGAATGTAGCTCTAGTAGTGGCAGTGATTGAATTGAAGGTTCTTGTTGTTTTTAAAGAATTTTTGTTTCTCGGAACACTTTTGACATGCGATACTGACATTTCCCGTAAAGGGAATTAGTGCATAGCTGCTGCGTATAGAACCTCATTGTCTTAAGCTTCGTCATTTGCAAATGCAAAAGAAATATATTGACAATATCAAAGAATTTAATTTAATTGTTATAGATTTTAAAAAGTACTGCAAAACATGGCATAACAAATCCAGAAATGTAGGTTCTACTCTAAAACACAAACATTAAATATTTAGTAAGAAAAATTTTGGACAGAGTACATTCATAAAGGCAATATTTCTGCTAAATCAAATCACTACAAGCACCTAACAATACCACAGAAAAAAAAAAACACGAAGACGCATCACTGGTGGTACAGACAGAAGTGAATAATAATTTCCAAATTAATAAAATAATTTAACACGAAAAGCTATTCCAGTTAAAAGGTGCCTCTTTCCCATTCACCACTAAATGCAACCGATACTGAGAAATCGTCGCTGCTCGGGACCCCCACGATCAAGATAATCCACTGTCTCCAACCTCAATATGGGAGTGATTTATGGCTGGCAATTTTTAATCTCTTGCTTTACCTACCGGGTTGACAAGCCCTTCACCGGCACAAAACATCGCATATCATTGGCGGTAATAATATACCTTTGAATAATTTATCAGCACCAGAAGATCTTCGGCCGAACGCACATCCCTTGGATGGCTTCAGAGAGAAGGCAATCATCCACGCACTCGCTTCTCAGCTCAGCGCGCGCGACATTGAAGCGAGAAGATGTTTATTTTTTCACCCCAACGCTGCCGCGGTCCGGGTCCGACCCGACCTCTTCGGCCGACCGGTTGCCGTTCAACAAGCGATTAAGGGGAAGCTTACCGGGCGGGCCGTTAAAACCCGACTTCGGCGTACGTTTCGATTTTTTAAAAATTAACGAAAAGAAATATCGAAATATAAAACAAATCACGCTGTAGCTGAGATGTTGGGCTTCATTTTCATAAAAAAATATTTGATTTTACTCAAAATTTGAAAAAGTTGGACTCTCGAGAACACCAAATTTTTTGGTAGGAAAACCGCTCCCATGCCGCAAATTTTTGTGTTTGCACAACGATTTCTCCCGTAAAAATGTGTTTTATCATATAACTATGTACGGTCATTTTGCTCAGAAACTAATAACGAGTCGAATGGTATATAAATATCAGGGGGTTTCATACAAAAATCTACATTGAGAGACATTTGTATGAAAACATTTCCAAAATTATTGCGCGCCACCGCGATCGAACAGCAGCTAACGGTTTCTTGGCTGGCCTGCGGTGCGGATGATGGGAAAGAACATGAAACGGTAAAATAATATAAAAGATTTGTCGCTATGCTCACATGGAACAAATGCATAGTTCGCGGATGTAATAAAGATGCTAGAACTAGGGGATAATTTGTATTGGTCAATATAGCATATTTTAACGTTTTTTCCATTGTGTCACATTTTCTACACATAATGTTCAAGAAATAGCTAATAAGTTTTCAAACCGGAACATGTGATGGTGATGTGCTATAAAGGTATATTGTAAGTTTTGCTGATTTGTTAGACCATAATCGTCGCGACCAGCCGTCGTGTGGCATAATTTGGGAAGGAAAAATTAAAATACTCCTCATACGTTACTCCCAAATGATTTTTTTTATACAACACTAGGAATTTGTCAGCAGAGTTGTTGACAAAATTCCTAAAAAAAAAACATGTCAGAACTACTGACTTAATATTTTGAGAAATTCAAGAGGAGCCTGAATTACTTACTCTAGCAGGAAAACTTGAAAGAATCTTAATAATGTTCATTGAAAAATTTTAGTGGCTTTCATGATAAGAGATTTTTTTAATTTTAATACAGAATAAATACCGAGGAAGATTATTTGTCGAATATATTCTGTCCGATTTAACTTTTAGTAGTATATAGAAATAAAAAAGAATGTGAAACATCTGTCGGGATTGTTCAACATATAGGGTATCATGCCATTTTGTTATATGACTCCTATTTCCGCCGTATATATCCAAAACCGACAAAACCGACGCGATGTATATGTATATACGGAAAACATAAAACTATTAAAATCTAAAGTCTTACCCCAAAAATATTTTATTGTTGACTCTCAGAAACTACTGTTAAATTTTGAGTGAAATCGGACAAGTCTACAAGTCTAAGGGGGCGCTCAATGGGCTGAAAGTTTGTATGGGAAAATCCATCCAGTTATACGGAGAAACCACATGTTTTCAGTTTTTTAGTCTAGATAGCGATGTATATGTTCAATCAACACCAAATTTTCCATCTTTATCGGAAAATCTATCTTCAATAACATTGCCGAAAACCGCAAAGTGATCCGAGTTCATTTGAATAATTTATACCCTATAAAACTATAACTCATTTTAGAGAGATTTAATGATAGCAAAAACGAAAGCACAGGTATGCATCGAGCTTGAAAAAGATTTTTTTTTTCAAAAAAAATAAGACCTGGCCTTGTTTCATTCATTGACAACTATTTTGTAAGCAATATTGTTCAAAAAAATATCAATCCACGAAAGCAAACAAGGGCGCAGCCGGGGGGGGGGGGGGGGGGGGTGGCATGCCCCCCCCCTTCCCCTGACCGAGCAACTATATTCTAACTTAACCGAAAAACTTAGATGATCAGAGCTGTTTTTGACTAGTAAAAATTTAATTCTCCTGCATCCTTGTATTTTTTTAATGTATGCAGGAAATCCTTCGGAAATTCTTGAAGGAATATCTTCGAAAATTCCTGAGGGTATTCCTTCGGAAATACCTGGAGGAATTCCTTTGGAAATTCATGAAGGGTTCCTTCGGAAATTCCTTCGGCAGTTCCTTGGGAAAATCTTTATTGAATACCTTCGGAGATTCCTGGAGGAATTCTTTCAGAAATCCATAGAGAAATTCATGAGGAAATCCTTAGGTGAATTCCTTACGAAATTCCTGGACAAAATAATTCCAAACTTCCTGGAGGAATGCTTTTGGAAATTCCTGGAGGAATTCCTTCGGAAATTGCTTTACGAATGGCATTGAAAATTCCCGGAGGAATTCCTTCGGAAAGTCGTGGAGGATTTTTTTCCGGAAATATGTTTTGGATTATTTTTGGAAATTCTTGCAGGAATTCCTTCGGAAATTCCTAGCGGAATTCCTGGAGGAATTCCTTCGGAGATTCCAAGAAACTCCGAAGGAATTCTTTCAGAAATTTCGGGAGGAATTCCTTCAGAAATTGCTGGACATTCCTTTGGAGATTCCCGGAGGAATTCATTTGGAAATTCCAGGAGAAATTCCTTTAGGAATTCCTAGATAAATTCTTTCGGAAATTCCTGAAGGAATTCCATTGGAAATTTCTGGAGGAATGTCATCCATAATTCTTGGAGGAATCCCTTCGCAAATCCTGGAAGAATTCCTTTGGAAATTTCTGGAGATATTCCATCGGAAATTCCTGAAGGACTTCGTTCGGAAATTACTGGAGGAATTCCATCGAAAATTCCTTGGCGAGGTCCTTCGAAAAAATCTTGGATGAATACTTTCGGAAAGTTCTGGAGGAATTCTTTCAGAAATTCCGGGAGGAATTCCTTCGGAAATTGCTGGACGAATTCCTGTGGAGATTCCTGGAGGAATTCATTCGGAGATTCCAGAAGGAATTTCTTTAGGAATTCCTGGAGGAATTCTTTGGGAAATTCCGGAAGGAATTGCTTCGGAAATTCCTGAAGCAATTCCTTCAAAAAATCCTGGAGAAATTCCTTAAAAAATTCCAGAAAGAATTCCTTCCAAAATTCTTGGAGGAATCCCTTCGCAAATTCCTGGAAGAATTCCTTCGGAAATTCCTGAAGGAATTCGTTTGGAAATTCCTGAAGGAATTCCTTCGGAAATTCCTGCAGGAATTCCTTGGATCTTGGATGAATACCTCCGGAAATTTCTGGAGGAATTCTTTCAGAAATCTATAGAGAAATATCTGAGAAAATCCTTGGATGAGTTCCTTAGGACATTCCTGGAAAAAAATCATTCTAAACTTCTTAGAGGAATGCTTTTTATGATCCCTGGAGGAATTCCTTCGGAAATTACTGGACGATTTCCTTTGGAAATTCCAGGAGGAATTCCTTCGGAAATTGCTGGAATAATTTCTTCGGAAGTTATTGGACGAATTCCTTCGGAAATTCCTGGAGGTTTTCTTTCGTAAAGTCTTTTTGGATTTTATTTTTGGAAATTCCAAGAGGAATTCCCTCGACAATTCATGGAGGAATTCCTTTACAAATTCCTTTAGGAATTCCTTCAAAAATTCCTGGAGGAATTCTTTCGGAAATTCCGGGAGGCATTCCTTCGGAAATTGCTGGACGAATTCGTTTGAAGATTCATGGAGGAATTCCTTTGGAAATTCCTGCATGAATTCTTTCTGAAATTCTTAGGGGAATTTCTTCGGAATTTCCTGGAGAAATCCCTCCGGAATCTCTTGGATGCATTCCTTCTGAAATTCGTGGATCAATTATTTCGGAAATTCCTGGAGGAATTCCTTCGGAAATTCTTGGAGGATTTGTTTTAAATCCTGGAGGAATTCCATTGGAAATTCCTGGAGGAATTCCTTTGGAAATTCTTTCGGAAATTCCTGGAGAAACTCTTTTGGAAATTCCTGAAGAATTTTTTTTTTGAAATTCCAGGAAGAATTCCTTCAGACATTCCAGGAGAAATTCTGTCGGAAATTCCTGGAGAAATTCCTTTGGAAATTTCCAAAGGAAATTCTCCATGAATTTCCGGTGTAATTCCACCAGGAATTTTGCGAAGGATTTTCCGAATGAATTCCTCCATGTATTTCCGAGAGAATTCCTCCAGGAATTTCCGTGGCAATTCCTTCAGGAATTTCCGAGGGAAATCCTCCAGGAACTTCCGGAGAAATTCCTCCAGAAAATTTCGGAAAAAATCCTCCACAAATTTCTGGAGGAATTACTCTAGGAATTTCCGAAGGAATTCTTCCAGGAATTTTCAAGGGAATTCCTCTTGGGATTTTCAAAGGATTTCCTCCTGGAATTTCCGAAGGAATTCCTTCATGAATGTCCGAAGAAATCCCTCCATGAATTTTAGAAGGAATTCCTCCATGAATTGCCGAACAAATTCCTCCAGGAATTTTGCCAAGGAATTTCAAAAGGATTTTCTGAAGGAATGCCTCCATGAATTTCCGAAGGAATTCCTCCAGAAATTTTCCGACGGAATTCCTCTACGAATTTCCGAAGAAATTCCTCGAGGAATTTCCGGAAGAATTCCTCCAAGAATTTCCGAAGAAATTCTTCTAGGAATTTTCAAAGGGATTCCTCTTGGAATTTTTAAAGATGTTTTCCTCTGGAACTTCCGAAGGAATTCCTCCATGAATGTCCGAAGGAATTCCTACATGAATTTCCAAACGAATTCCTCCAGAAATTTTCCGACGGAATCCCTCCACGAATTTCCGAAGGAATTCCTCCAGGAATTTTGCGAAGGACATCCTAAAGCATTTTCCAAAGGAGTTCCTCCATGAATTTCCGAAGGAATTGCTCCAGAAATTTTCCGAAAGAATTCATTTACGAATTTCTGAAGAAATTCCTCCACGAATTTTCAAAGGAATTCCTCCAGGAATTTCCTGAGAAATTCCTCCATGAATTTCCTGATGAGTTTCTTCAGAAATTTCTGGAGGAAATTCTTTAGGAATTTTCAAAGAAATTCCTTCTGCAATTTCCGAAGGAACTCCTCCTGAAATTTCCGAAGGAATTCCTTCATAAATTTCCGAAGGAATTCCTTCAGGAATTTCCGAAGGAAATCTTCCAGCAATTTCCGAAGGAATTCCTCCTGGAATTTCCGAGGGGATTTCTGCAGTAATTTCTGGTGGAATTCCTCCAGGGATTTTCAAAGGAATTTAACCTGGAATTTTCAAAGGATTTCTTGCCGGAATTTCCGAAGGAATTCTTTCATGAATATCCGAAGGAATTCCACCAGGAATTTTCGAAAGAATTTCTCCAGGAATTCCATCACGAATTTCCGAAGGAGTTCCTTCATAAATTTCAGAAGGAATTCCTCCAGGACTTTTGCGAAGGAATCGCTCAAGGATTTTCTAAAGGAATTCCTCCATTAATTTCCGAAGGAATTCCTCCAGAAATTTCAGGATGAAATTTCTCCAGGTATTTCCGAAGGAATAACTCCAGTAATTTCCGAAGAAATTCCTTCAGGATTTTCCACAGGAAATCCTCCACAAATTCTCGAATGAATTCCTCCAAGAATTTCCGAGGGAATTCCTCCAGAATTTTCCCGAAGAATTCCTCCATGAGTTTCCGGAGGAGTTTGTCCAGGAATTTCCGTAGGAATTCCTCCAGGAATTTTCAAAGGAATTTCTCCTGGAAGTTTCAAAGGATTTCCTC
The DNA here is from genome assembly GCF_035046485.1 of Aedes albopictus. Lineage (NCBI taxonomy): Eukaryota > Metazoa > Arthropoda > Insecta > Diptera > Culicidae > Aedes > Aedes albopictus. The sequence continues at coordinate 121,789,730 of NC_085138.1, forward strand.
CTGAATTTCCGAAGGAATTCCTCTACGAATTTCCAAAGAAATCCCTCCCGGAATTTCCAAAGAAATTTCTTATCGATTTGCCTTGAAATACCTCCAAAAATTTCCGAATGAATTCTTTCAAAAATTTTTGACGGTTGTCCTCAAAAAATTTCCTTAGGATTTTCTCACATAATCCCCAAACGTGTTTCTGAAGGAATGTTTGAAGAAGTTTCTCAAGTTTTCGTAGGAGTTCCGCAATACATTTTTGAAGGAATTTCTTGAGGAATTTCCGAAGAAACTTCTCAAGGATCTTTCGCTGGAATTCCTTGAGGAATTTCGTAAAGATTTATAAAAAAACGAAAAAATCCTCAACGAACTTATCAAACAATTTCTCACGAAATTTCCAAAGGTATTCCATAAGACATTTCAGACATATGTCAAAAAAAAATTCCAAGCAAACTCCTTTAACAATTTCCGAATTTTCCTTATCAAGGCATTTTCAAAGGACTACTTCAAAGAATTTCCGAATGAGTTCCCCTAGGAAATAAAAAATTACAAAAAGCATTTCTTCAGGAATTTCCGAAATATTTTTTCAAGGAAGTTTTGAAATAATGCTAAAGAAATTCCTTATGGAATTTCAGAAGGGATATCTCATGAGACTTTTAGTGGAATTTTTTCAATATTATCGAAAGAATTGCTTCAGGAATTTGGGAAGGAATTCTCACTGAAATTTCCGGATGAATTCCTCCAAGAATTTTTGAAGGTATTCCTCAAGGAATTTTCGGAAGAATTTCTCACGAAAACTCCGAAGAAGTTTCTCAAGGAATATTTTATATCTATTTCAAAGAAATTCCTCAAGGAATTCCCGAAGAATCTTCTAAAGGAAATCGTAGAAGAACTCTCGAAGGAATGTTTTATGGAATTTTTCAAGGAGCTTTAGAAATGAAGAGATTCGCCAAGAAATTTCTGAAGAATTTGTCAAGGAATTTCCGGTGGAATTATTCAAGGATTTTCGAAATAAATTCCTGAAATTATTTTTAAGTGATTCCCTTAAAAATTTCCGAAAGCATTCCTCTAGCAACTTCCAAAGATATTCCTCCAGGAATTTCCGAAGGTATTCCTTTAGAAATTTTCAAAGATTTTTTTCCGGTAATTTCTAAGGAATTCATTAAAGGATTTTTCAAAGAAATTTCTCCAAAAATTTCTAAGGGTATTCCTCAAGGAAAGGAATCTTAGTTTGATTGGATTTTTTGAAAGAATTCCCGGAGAAATTCTTAAAGTATTTTCTGGAGCTTCTCAAACGGATTTCTGGTGGAATTAAGAATGATATTTGTAAAGAATTACTGGAGATATTCTCAAAAGAATGCATGGTGAAATTCGTAATAAAACTTCTGGAGGAATTATTGATAAAAATTTTCTGAAGGTATTGCCAACGGAATTACTGCAAGTTTTCCGAAGGTAATTTCTGCTGGGATATCTACATTAAAATAACCTGGAAAAATAATAGAGAAATTTCTGGAGAAACTGCTGGATAAATTCAAATTCATGATGGCATTTGTTAAGAAATTCCTGAAGCAATATCTTGAGGAATTCCTCAGGATTATAATCATATATGATTCTTCCATTGAACCATTCCTGTTAATCACCCATATTTCATACTTCACTTTTATTTTTTTTTTAAATGATGAAGTATTTGAAGAGAAATTGCTAAAGGAAATTCCGAAAGGAAATTCTTAAAGGAAATTCCGAAAGGAAATTCCAAAAGGAAATTCCGAAAGGAAATTTCCAAAGGAAATTCCTAAAGGAAATTCCTAAAGGAAATTCCTAAAGGAAATTCCTAAAGGAAATTCCAAAAGGAAATTCCTAAAGGAAGTTCCGAAAGGAAATTCCTAAAGGAAATTCCTAAAGGAAATTCCTAAAGGAAATTCCTAAAGGAAATTCCAAAAGGAAATTCCTAAAGGAAGTTCCGAAAGGAAATTCCTATAGGAAGTTCCGAAAGGAAATTCCTAAAGGAAATTCTAAAAGAAAATTCCTAAAGGAAATAGCGAAAGGAAATTCTTAAAGGAAATTCCTAATGGAAATTCCGAAAGGAAATTCCTTAGGGAAATTCCGAAAGGAAATTTCGAAAGGAAATTCGTAAAGGAAATTCCGAAAGGAAATTCCTAAAGGAAATTCCGAAAGGAAATTCTTAAAGGAAATTCCAAAAGAAAATTCCTAAAGGAAATTACGAAAGGAAATTCCGAAAGGAACTTCCTGAAGGAAATTCCGAAAGAAAATTCCTAAAAGAAATTACTAAAGGAAATTCCTAAAGGATATTCCTAAACAAAATTCCTAAAGGAAATTCCTAAAGGAAATCCCTAAAGGACATTCCTAAAGAAAATTCCTAAAGTTCGCTCCTAAAGGAAATTCCTAAAGGAAATTCGTAAGGAAAATTCCGAAAGGAAATTCGTAAATAATATTCGTAAAAGAAAATCTTTGAAAGAAGATTCTAAAGGAAATTCCTGAACAAAATCCTTAAAGAAAACTCCCAAAGAAAATTCCTGAAGAAAATTCCTAAAGAAAATTTCTGAAGGAAATTCCTAAAGAAAATACCTAAAGGAAATTTCTAAAGGAAATTCCTAAAGGAAATTTCTAAAGGAAATTCCTAAAGGTAATTCCTAAAGGAAATTCCTAAAGAAAAATTCTGAAGGAAAATCTCAAAGGAAATTCCTAAAGGATATTCCTAAAGGAAATTCCTAAAGAAAATTCCTGAAGGAAATTCCTAAAGGACATTCCTAAAGAAAATTCCTAAAGGACGTTCCTAAAGGAAATTCGTAAGGGAAAAACCTAAAGGAAATCCGTAAAGGAACTTCCGAAAGGAAATTCGTAAGGGAAATTCCGAAAGAAAATTCCTCAAGGGAATTCCGAAAGGAAATTCATAAAGGAAATTCCGAAAGGAAATTCCTAAAGGAAGTTCCGAAAGGAAATTCCTAAAGGAAGTTCCGAAGGGAAATTCCTAAAGGAAATTCCGAAAGGAAATTCCTCTGAAAATTCTGTTGAATATTTGAGATCAATCAGCTTGCTCGAGGGTTCTTGAAGTATTTGTGAATATTTGTTGATGTTAATGATGATCTGGAAATTCTGGTGAATATTTGAGTTGAATGAGCTTGCTCGAGGGTTTGTTGAAGTATTTGTTGATTTTTATGATGACCTGGGAATTTTGGTGAATAGTTGAGTTGAATGATTTTACTCGAGGGTTCTTGAAGTATTTGTGAATTTTTGTTGATTTTTATGATGACCTAGGAATTCTGGTGAATATTTGAGTTCAATGAGCTTGCTCGAGAGCTTGTTGAAGTATTTGTAAATATTTGTAGATGTTTATGGTGACCTGGGAATTCTGGTGAATATTCGAGTTCAATGAGCTTGCTTGAGGGTTTATTGAAGTATTTGTGAATTTTTGTTCATTTTTATGATGACCTGGGAATTCTGGTGAATATTTGAGTTGAATAAGCTTGCTCGAGAGTTTGTTGAAGTATTTTTAAATATTTGTTGATTTTTATGATGACCTGGGAATTCTGGTGAATATTAGAGTTCAATAAGCTTGTCCGAGGGTTTTTTGAAGTATTTGTGAATTTTTATTGATTTTTATGATGACCTGGGAATTCTGGTGAATATTCGATTTCAATGAGCTTGCCCGAGGGTTTGTTGAAGTATTTGTGAATTTTTGTTGATTTTTATGATGATGTGCAAATTCTGTTGAATATTTGAGTTCAATCAGCTTGATCGAGAATTTGTTGAAGTATTTGTGAATTTTTATTGATTTTTATGATGACCTGGGAATTCTGGTGAATATTTTAGTTCAATGAGCTTGCTCGAGAGCTTGTTGAAGTATTTGTAAATATTTGTAGATTTTTATGATGACCTGGGAATTCTGGTAAATATTCGAGTTCAATGAGCTTGCTTGAGGGTTTATTGAAGTATTTGTGAATTTTTGTTCATTTTTATGAGGGTTTGTTGAAGTATTTGTGAATTTTTGTTAATTTTTATGATGACCTGGGATTTCTGCTGAATATTTTAGTTCAATGAGCTTGATCGAGAGTTTGTTGAAGTATTTGTGAATATTTGTTGATTTTTATGATGACCTGGAAATTCTGGTGAATAAAAAAAAAAAAGACGCGGACACCGTCTTCAGCCAAAGGCTGCACAGACTGAATGAAACTTAACACTAGACAAGGGACACACGGAGCATGCACCAGTGGATACGGAGAAGAAACTATTCTCATGAAAAGTTTCATCGCCCGGAGCGGGAATCGAACCCTCACCCCACAGCATGATGCGATTAGAAGCTTGGTGACCCTAACCGCACGGCTACGAGGCTCCACTTAGATATTAGATTTCAATAAGCTTGTCCGAGGGTTTGTTGAAGTATTTGTGAATTTTTATTGATTTTTATGATGACCTGGGAATTCTGGTGAATATTTGAGTTCAATGAGCTTGCCCGAGGGTTTGTTGAAGTATTTGTGAATTTATGTTGATTTTTATGATGACCTGGGAATTCTGGTGAATATTTGAGTTCAATCATCTTGCTCGAGGGTTTGTTGAAGTATTTGTGAATTTTTGTTGATTTTTATGATGACTTGGGATTTCTGGTGAATATTTTAGTTCAATGAGCTTGATCGAGAGTTTGTTGAAGTATTTGTAAATATTTGTTGATTTTTGTGATGACCTGGGATTTCTGGTGAATATTCGAGTTCAATGAGCTTGCTTGAGGGTTTATTGAAGTATTTGTGAATTTTTGTTGATTTTTATGATGACCTGGGAATTCTGGTGAATATTTGAGTTCAATGAGCTTACCCGAGGGTTTGTTGAAGAATTTGTGAATTTTATTGATTTTTATGATGACCTGGGAATTCTGGTGAATATTTGAGTTCAATCATCTTGCTCGAGGGCTTGTTGAAGTATTTGTAAATATTTGTTGATTTTTATAATGACCTGGGAATTCTGGTGAATATTCGAGTTCAATGAGCTTGCTTGAGGGTTTATTGAAGTATTTGTGAATTTTTGTTGATTTTTATGATGACCTGAGAATTCTGGTGAATATTTGAGTTCAATGAGCTTGCCCGAGGGTTTGTTGAAGAATTTGTGAATTTTTATTGATTTTTATGATGACCTGGGAATTCTGGTGAATATTTGAGTTCAATCATCTTGCTCGAGGGCTTGTTGAAGTATTTGTAAATATTTGTTGATTTTTATAATGACCTGGGAATTCTGGTGAATATTCGAGTTCAATGAGCTTGCTTGAGGGTTTATTGAAGTATTTGTGAATTTTTGTTGATTTTTATGATGACCTGGGAATTCTGGTGAATATTTTAGTTCAATGAGCTTGATCGAGAGTTTGTTGAAGTATTTGTAAATATTTGTTGATTTTTATAATGACCTGAGAATTCTGGTGAATATTTGAGTTCAATGAGCTTGCTCGAGGGTTTGTTGAAGTATTTGTGAATATTTGTTGATTTTTATGATGACCTGGGAATTCTGGTAAATATCCGAGTTCAATAAGCTTGCCCGAGGGTTTGTTGAAGTATTTGTGAATTTTTGTTGATTTTTATGATGACCTGGGAATTCTGGTGAATATTTTAGTTCAATGAGCTTGATCGAGAGTTTGTTGAAGTATTTGTAAATATTTGTTGATTTTTATAATGACCTGGGAATTCTGGTAAATATTCGAGTTCAATAAGCTTGCCCGAGGGTTTGTTGAAGTATTTGTGAATTTTTATTGATTTTTATGATGACCTGCGAATTCTGGTGAATATTTGAGTTCAATGAGCTTGCCCGAGGGTTTGTTGAAGTATTTGTGAATTTATGTTGATTTTTATAATGACCTGGGAATTCTGGTAAATATTCGAGTTCAATAAGCTTGCCCGAGGGTTTGTTGAAGTATTTGTGAATTTTTATTGATTTTTATGATGACCTGGGAATTCTGGTGAATATTTGAGTTCAATGAGCTTGCCCGAGGGTTTGTTGAAGTATTTGTGAATTTATGTTGATTTTTATGATGACCTGGGAATTCTGGTGAATATTTGAGTTCAATCATCTTGCTCGAGGGTTTGTTGAAGTATTTGTAAATATTTGTTGATTTTTATAATGACCTGGGAATTCTGGTAAATATTCGAGTTCAATAAGCTTGCCCGAGGGTTTGTTGAAGTATTTGTGAATTTTTATTGATTTTTATGATGACCTGGGAATTCTGGTGAATATTTGAGTTCAATGAGCTTGCCCGAGGGTTTGTTGAAGTATTTGTGAATTTATGTTGATTTTTATTATGACCTGGGAATTCTGGTGAATATTTGAGTTCAATGAGCTTGCCCGAGGGTTTGTTGAAGTATTTGTGAATTTATGTTGATTTTTATGATGACCTGGGAATTCTGGTGAATATTTGAGTTCAATCATCTTGCTCGAGGGTTTGTTGAAGTATTTGTAAATATTTGTTGATTTTTATAATGACCTGGGAATTCTGGTAAATATTCGAGTTCAATAAGCTTGCCCGAGGGTTTGTTGAAGTATTTGTGAATTTTTATTGATTTTTATGATGACCTGGGAATTCTGGTGAATATTTGAGTTCAATGAGCTTGCCCGAGGGTTTGTTGAAGTATTTGTGAATTTATGTTGATTTTTATGATGACCTGGGAATTCTGGTGAATATTTGAGTTCAATCATCTTGCTCGAGGGTTTGTTGAAGTATTTGTGAATTTTTGTTGATTTTTATGATGACCTGGGATTTCTGGTGAATATTTTAGTTCAATGAGCTTGATCGAGAGTTTGTTGAAGTATTTGTAAATATTTGTTGATTTTTATAATGACCTGAGAATTCTGGTGAATATTTGAGTTCAATGAGCTTGCTCGAGGGTTTGTTGAAGTATTTGTGAATATTTGTTGATTTTTATGATGACCTGGGAATTCTGGTAAATATCCGAGTTCAATAAGCTTGCCCGAGGGTTTGTTGAAGTATTTGTGAATTTTTGTTGATTTTTATGATGACCTGGGAATTCTGGTGAATATTTTCGTTCAATGAGCTTGATCGAGGGTTTGTTGAAGTATTTGTAAATATTTGTTGATTTTTATGACGACCTGGGAATTCTGGTGAATATTCGAGTTCGATAAGCTTGCTCGAGGGTTTGTTGGAGTATTTGTGAATTTTTGTTGATATTTGTGAATATTTGAGTTGAATAAGCTTGCTCGAGAGTTTGTTGAAGTATTTTTAAATATTTGTTGATTATTATGATGACCTGGGAATTCTGGTGAATATTTGAGTTCAATCATCTTGCTCGAGGGTTTGTTGAAGTATTTGTGAATTTTTGTTGATTTTTATGATGACCTGGGATTTCTGGTGAATATTTTAGTTCAATGAGCTTGATCGAGAGTTTGTTGAAGTATTTGTAAATATTTGTTGATTTTTATGATGACCTGGGAATTCTGGTGAATATTCGAGTTCAATGAGCTTGCTTGAGGGTTTATTGAAGTATTTGTGAATTTTTGTTCATTTTTATGATGACCTGGGAATTCTGGTGAATATTTGAGTTGAATAAGCTTGCTCGAGAGTTTGTTGAAGTATTTTTAAATATTTGTTGATTTTTATGATGACCTGGGAATTCTGGTGAATATTAGAGTTCAATAAGCTTGTCCGAGGGTTTTTTGAAGTATTTGTGAATTTTTATTGATTTTTATGATGACCTGGGAATTCTGGTGAATATTTTAGTTCAATGAGCTTGCTCGAGAGCTTGTTGAAGTATTTGTAAATATTTGTAGATTTTTATGATGACCTGGGAATTCTGGTAAATATTCGAGTTCAATGAGCTTGCTTGAGGGTTTATTGAAGTATTTGTGAATTTTTGTTCATTTTTATGAGGGTTTGTTGAAGTATTTGTGAATTTTTGTTAATTTTTATGATGACCTGGGATTTCTGCTGAATATTTTAGTTCAATGAGCTTGATCGAGAGTTTGTTGAAGTATTTGTGAATATTTGTTGATTTTTATGATGACCTGGGAATTCTGGTGAATAAAAAAAAAAAAAGACGCGGACACCGTCTTCAGCCAAAGGCTGCACAGACTGAATGAAACTTAACACTAGACAAGGGACACACGGAGCATGCACCAGTGGATACGGAGAAGAAACTATTCTCATGAAAAGTTTCATCGCCCGGAGCGGGAATCGAACCCTCACCCCACAGCATGATGCGATTAGAAGCTTGGTGACCCTAACCGCACGGCTACGAGGCTCCACTTAGATATTAGATTTCAATAAGCTTGTCCGAGGGTTTGTTGAAGTATTTGTGAATTTTTATTGATTTTTATGATGACCTGGGAATTCTGGTGAATATTTGAGTTCAATGAGCTTGCCCGAGGGTTTGTTGAAGTATTTGTGAATTTTTGTTGATTTCTATGATGACTTGGGATTTCTGGTGAATATTTTAGTTCAATGAGCTTGATCGAGAGTTTGTTGAAGTATTTGTAAATATTTGTTGATTTTTGTGATGACCTGGGATTTCTGGTGAATATTCGAGTTCAATGAGCTTGCTTGAGGGTTTATTGAAGTATTTGTGAATTTTTGTTGATTTTTATGATGACCTGGGAATTCTGGTGAATATTTGAGTTCAATGAGCTTACCCGAGGGTTTGTTGAAGAATTTGTGAATTTTATTGATTTTTATGATGACCTGGGAATTCTGGTGAATATTTGAGTTCAATCATCTTGCTCGAGGGCTTGTTGAAGTATTTGTAAATATTTGTTGATTTTTATAATGACCTGGGAATTCTGGTGAATATTCGAGTTCAATGAGCTTGCTTGAGGGTTTATTGAAGTATTTGTGAATTTTTGTTGATTTTTATGGTGACCTGAGAATTCTGGTGAATATTTGAGTTCAATGAGCTTGCCCGAGGGTTTGTTGAAGAATTTGTGAATTTTTATTGATTTTTATGATGACCTGGGAATTCTGGTGAATATTTGAGTTCAATCATCTTGCTCGAGAGCTTGTTGAAGTATTTGTAAATATTTGTTGATTTTTATAATGACCTGGGAATTCTGGTGAATATTCGAGTTCAATGAGCTTGCTTGAGGGTTTATTGAAGTATTTGTGAATTTTTGTTGATTTTTATGATGACCTGAGAATTCTGGTGAATATTTGAGTTCAATGAGCTTGCCCGAGGGTTTGTTGAAGAATTTGTGAATTTTTATTGATTTTTATGATGACCTGGGAATTCTGGTGAATATTTGAGTTCAATCATCTTGCTCGAGGGCTTGTTGAAGTATTTGTAAATATTTGTTGATTTTTATAATGACCTGGGAATTCTGGTGAATATTCGAGTTCAATGAGCTTGCTTGAGGGTTTATTGAAGTATTTGTGAATTTTTGTTGATTTTTATGATGACCTGGGAATTCTGGTGAATATTCGAGTTCAATGAGCTTGCCCGAGGGTTTGTTGAAGAATTTGTGAATTTTTATTGATTTTTATGATGACCTGGGAATTCTGGTGAATATTTTAGTTCAATGAGCTTGATCGAGAGTTTGTTGAAGTATTTGTAAATATTTGTTGATTTTTATAATGACCTGAGAATTCTGGTGAATATTTGAGTTCAATGAGCTTGCTCGAGGGTTTGTTGAAGTATTTGTGAATATTTGTTGATTTTTATGATGACCTGGGAATTCTGGTAAATATCCGAGTTCAATAAGCTTGCCCGAGGGTTTGTTGAAGTATTTGTGAATTTTTGTTGATTTTTATGATGACCTGGGAATTCTGGTGAATATTTGAGTTCAATGAGCTTGCCCGAGGGTTTGTTGAAGTATTTGTGAATTTATGTTGATTTTTATGATGACCTGGGAATTCTGGTGAATATTTGAGTTCAATCATCTTGCTCGAGGGTTTGTTGAAGTATTTGTAAATATTTGTTGATTTTTATAATGACCTGGGAATTCTGGTAAATATTCGAGTTCAATAAGCTTGCCCGAGGGTTTGTTGAAGTATTTGTGAATTTTTATTAATTTTTATGATGACCTGGGAATTCTGGTGAATATTTGAGTTCAATGAGCTTGCCCGAGGGTTTGTTGAAGTATTTGTGAATTTATGTTGATTTTTATGATGACCTGGGAATTCTGGTGAATATTTGAGTTCAATCATCTTGCTCGAGGGTTTGTTGAAGTATTTGTGAATTTTTGTTGATTTTTATGATGACCTGGGATTTCTGGTGAATATTTTAGTTCAATGAGCTTGATCGAGAGTTTGTTGAAGTATTTGTAAATATTTGTTGATTTTTATAATGACCTGGGAATTCTGGTAAATATTCGAGTTCAATAAGCTTGCCCGAGGGTTTGTTGAAGTATTTGTGAATTTTTATTGATTTTTATGATGACCTGGGAATTCTGGTGAATATTTGAGTTCAATGAGCTTGCTCGAGAGCTTGTTGAAGTATTTGCAAATATTTGTAGATGTTTATGGTGACCTGGGAATTCTGGTGAATATTCGAGTTCAATGAGCTTGCCCGAGGGTTTGTTGAAGTATTTGTGAATTTTTGTTAATTTTTATGATGACCTGGGAATTCTGGTGAATATTTGAGTTGAATAAGCTTGCTCGAGAGTTTGTTGAAGTATTTTTAAATATTTGTTGATTTTTATGATGACCTGGGAATTCTGGTGAATATTTGAGTTCAATGAGCTTGCCCGAGGGTTTGTTGAAGTATTTGTGAATTTTTATTGATTTTTATGATGACCTGGGAATTCTGGTGAATATTTGAGTTGAATAAGCTTGCTCGAGAGTTTGTTGAAGTATTTTTAAATATTTGTTGATTTTTATGATGACCTGGGAATTCTGGTGAATGTTTGAGTTCAATGAGCTTGCCCGAGGGTTTGTTGAAGTATTTGTGAATTTTTGTTAATTTTTATGATGACCTGGGAATTCTGGTGAATATTTGAGTTGAATAAGCTTGCTCGAGAAATTGTTGAAGTATTTTTAAATATTTGTTGATTTTTATGATGACCTGGGAATTCTGGTGAATATTTGAGTTCAATGAGCTTGCCCGAGGGTTTGTTGAAGTATTTGTGAATTTTTATTGATTTTTATGATGACCTGGGAATTCTGGTGAATATTTGAGTTGAATAAGCTTGCTCGAGAGTTTGTTGAAGTATTTGTGAATATTTGTTGATTTTTATGATGACCTGGGAATTTTGGTGAATAGTTGAGTTGAATGATTTTACTCGAGGGTTCTTGAAGTATTTGTGAATTTTTGTTGATTTTTATGATGACCTAGGAATTCTGGTGAATATTTGAGTTCAATGAGCTTGCTCGAGAGCTTGTTGAAGTATTTGTAAATATTTGTAGATGTTTATGGTGACCTGGGAATTCTGGTGAATGTTCGAGTTCAATGAGCTTGCTTGAGGGTTTATTGAAGTATTTGTGAATTTTTGTTCATTTTTATGATGACCTGGGAATTCTGGTGAATATTTGAGTTGAATAAGCTTGCTCGAGAGTCTGTTGAAGTATTTTTAAATATTTGTTGATTTTTATGATGACCTGGGAATTCTGGTGAATATTCGATTTCAATGAGCTTGCCCGAGGGTTTGTTGAAGTATTTGTGAATTTTTATTGATTTTTATGATGACCTGGGAATTCTGGTGAATATTTGAGTTGAATAAGCTTGATCGAGAATTTGTTGAAGTATTTGTGAATTTTTATTGATTTTTATGATGACCTGGGAATTCTGGTGAATATTTTAGTTCAATGAGCTTGCTCGAGAGCTTGTTGAAGTATTTGTAAATATTTGTAGATTTTTATGATGACCTGGGAATTCTGGTAAATATTCGAGTTCAATGAGCTTGCTTGAGGGTTTATTGAAGTATTTGTGAATTTTTGTTGATTTTTATGATGACCTGGGAATTCTGGTGAATATTTGAGTTGAATAAGCTTGCTCGAGAGTTTGTTGAAGTATTTTTAAATATTTATTGATTTTTATGATGACCTGGGAATTCTGGTGAATATTTGAGTTCAATGAGCTTGCCCGAGGGTTTGTTGAAGTATTTGTGAATTTTTGTTAATTTTTATGATGACCTGGGATTTCTGCTGAATATTTTAGTTCAATGAGCTTGATCGAGAGTTTGTTGAAGTATTTGTAAATATTTGTTGATTTTTATAATGACCTGGGAATTCTGGTGAATATTTGAGTTGAATAAGCTTGCTCGAGGGTTTGTTGAAGTATTTTTAAATATTTGTTGATTTTTATGATGACCTGGGAATTCTGGTGAATATTTGAGTTCAATGAGCTTGCCCGAGGGTTTGTTGAAGTATTTGTGAATTTTTGTTAATTTTTAAAATAACCTGGGAATTCTGGTGAATATTCGAGTTCAATGAGCTTGCTCGAGGGTTTGTTGAAGTATTTGTGAATATTTGTTGATTTTTATGATGACCTGGGAATTCTGGTGAATAAAAAAAAAAAAAAAAAAGACGCGGACACCGTCTTCAGCCAAAGGCTGCACAGACTGAATGAAACTTAACACTAGACAAGGGACACACGGAGCATGCACCAGTGGATACGGAGAAGAAACTATTCTCATGAAAAGTTTCATCGCCCGGAGCGGGAATCGAACCCTCACCCCACAGCATGATGCGATTAGAAGCTTGGTGACCCTAACCGCACGGCTACGAGGCTCCACTTAGATATTAGATTTCAATAAGCTTGTCCGAGGGTTTGTTGAAGTATTTGTGAATTTTTATTGATTTTTATGATGACCTGGGAATTCTGGTGAATATTTGAGTTCAATGAGCTTGCCCGAGGGTTTGTTGAAGTATTTGTGAATTTATGTTGATTTTTATGATGACCTGGGAATTCTGGTGAATATTTGAGTTCAATCATCTTGCTCGAGGGTTTGTTGAAGTATTTGTGAATTTTTGTTGATTTTTATGATGACTTGGGATTTCTGATGAATATTTTAGTTCAATGAGCTTGATCGAGAGTTTGTTGAAGTATTTGTAAATATTTGTTGATTTTTGTGATGACCTGGGATTTCTGGTGAATATTCGAGTTCAATGAGCTTGCTTGAGGGTTTATTGAAGTATTTGTGAATTTTTATTGATTTTTATGATGACCTGGGAATTCTGGTGAATATTTGAGTTCAATGAGCTTACCCGAGGGTTTGTTGAAGAATTTGTGAATTTTTATTGATTTTTATGATGACCTGGGAATTCTGGTGAATGTTTGAGTTCAATCATCTTGCTCGAGGGCTTGTTGAAGTATTTGTAAATATTTGTTGATTTTTGTGATGACCTGGGATTTCTGGTGAATATTCGAGTTCAATGAGCTTGCTTGAGGGTTTATTGAAGTATTTGTGAATTTTTATTGATTTTTATGATGACCTGGGAATTCTGGTGAATATTTGAGTTCAATGAGCTTACCCGAGGGTTTGTTGAAGAATTTGTGAATTTTTATTGATTTTTATGATGACCTGGGAATTCTGGTGAATATTTGAGTTCAATCATCTTGCTCGAGGGCTTGTTGAAGTATTTGTAAATATTTGTTGATTTTTATAATGACCTGGGAATTCTGGTGAATATTCGAGTTCAATGAGCTTGCTTGAGGGTTTATTGAAGTATTTGTGAATTTTTGTTGATTTTTATGATGACCTGAGAATTCTGGTGAATATTTGAGTTCAATGAGCTTGCCCGAGGGTTTGTTGAAGAATTTGTGAATTTTTATTGATTTTTATGATGACCTGAGAATTCTGGTGAATATTTGAGTTCAATCATCTTGCTCGAGGGTTTGTTGAAGTATTTGTAAATATTTGTTGATTTTTATGATGACCTGGGAATTCTGGTGAATATTCGAGTTCAATGAGCTTGCCCGAGGGTTTGTTGAAGTATTTGTAAATATTTGTTGATTTTTATGACGACCTGGGAATTCTGGTGAATATTCGAGTTCAATAAGCTTGCTCGAGGGTTTGTTGAAGTATTTGTGAATTTTTGTTGATTTTTATGATGACCTGGGATTTCTGGTGAATATTTTAGTTCAATGAGCTTGATCGAGGGTTTGTTGAAGTATTTGTAAATATTTGTTGATTTTTATGACGACCTGGGAATTCTGGTGAATATTCGAGTTCAATAAGCTTGCTCGAGGGTTTGTTGAAGTATTTGTGAATTTTTGTTGATATTTGTGAATATTTGAGTTGAATAAGCTTGCTCGAGAGTTTGTTGAAGTATTTTTAAATATTTGTTGATTTTTATGATGACCTGGGAATTCTGGTGAATATTCGAGTTCAATGAGCTTGCCCGAGAGTTTGTTGAAGTATTTGTGAATTTTTGTTTATTTTTATGGTGACCTGGGAATTCTGGTGAATGTTTGAGTTGAATAAGCTTGCTCGAGAGTTTGTTGAAGTATTTGTAAATATTTGTTGATTTTTGTGATGACCTGGGATTTCTGGTGAATATTCGAGTTCAATGAGCTTGCTTGAGGGTTTATTGAAGTATTTGTGAATTTTTGTTGATTTTTATGATGACCTGGGAATTCTGGTGAATATTTGAGTTCAATGAGCTTACCCGAGGGTTTGTTGAAGAATTTGTGAATTTTTATTGATTTTTATGATGACCTGGGAATTCTGGTGAATATTTGAGTTCAATCATCTTGCTCGAGGGCTTGTTGAAGTATTTGTAAATATTTGTTGATTTTTATAATGACCTGGGAATTCTGGTGAATATTCGAGTTCAATGAGCTTGCTTGAGGGTTTATTGAAGTATTTGTGAATTTTTGTTGATTTTTATGATGACCTGAGAATTCTGGTGAATATTTGAGTTCAATGAGCTTGCCCGAGGGTTTGTTGAAGAATTTGTGAATTTTTATTGATTTTTATGATGACCTGGGAATTCTGGTGAATATTTGAGTTCAATCATCTTGCTCGAGGGCTTGTTGAAGTATTTGTAAACATTTGTTGATTTTTATGATGACCTGGGAATTCTGGTGAATATTCGAGTTCAATGAACAATCCTCGAGCAATCTCAGTGAACTCAAATATTCATTAGTATTCCTAAATAATCACACAAAATCGAGGAATACTCTATAACTCTTTAAGAATCCTCAAACATTCTCAGTGAACTCAAATATTCATTAGAATTCCTAAATAATTACAAAAAATCGAGGAATACTCTAAAACTCTCCAAGAATCCTCGAGCAAGCTCAGTGAACTCAAATATTCATCTGAATTTTTCAGTTATCGTAAAATCGAGGAAAACTCCTAACATTCTTCAAGAATCCTCGAATAAGCTCAGTAGGCTAATGAATATTTACATTAGAATTCCTAAATAATCACAAAACGTCGAGGAATATTCTCAAATTCTTCAAGAGTTCTCGAGCAAGCTCAGTGTACTCAAATATTCATTAGAGTTTCTAAATAATCACAAAAAATCGAGGAATACTCTAAAACTCTTCAAAAATCCTCGAGCAAGCTCAGTGAACTCAAATATTCATCTGAATTTCTCAGCTGTCGTAAAATCGAGGAAAACTCCTAACATTCTTCAAGAATCCTCGAATAAGTTCAGCAGGCTTAAATATTCATTAGAATTCCTAAATAATCACAAAACGTCGAGGAATATTCTCAAATTCTTCAAGAATTCTCGAGCAAGCTCAGTGTACTCAAATATTCATTAGAGTTTCTAAATAATCACAAAATATCGAGGAATACTCTAAAACTCTTCAAGAATCCTCAAACAATCTCAGTGAACTCAAATATTCATTAGAATTCCTAAATAATCACAAAAAATCGAGGAATACTCTAAAACTCTTCAAGAATCCTCGAGCAAGCTCAGTGAACTCAAATATTCATCTGAATTTTTCAATTATCGTAAAATCGAGGAAAACTTTTAACATTCTTCAAGAATCCTCGAATAAGCTCAGCAGGCTCAAATTTTCATTAGAATTCCTAAATAATCACAAAAAAGATCCTGGACCGTTCGGAAATCGAATCCAGTACTTTCAGCCAGTGTTGGGAATACTCATTTGCGAAAAGTTATACTCACTTGCTTCTATCTCAGTCCAGAAGCATGCTATCAAAAAATAATGTTTGAAGGGCTTTTAGATTGCAGTTGAATCTAAAAGTTTGCCGAATAAAGTAAAGATCGCAGACGCATATCAAAACCGTGAGAGAGCTGTGAGCACAAGGTGAGTATAAATTACATGAATTTTACTCACCTCGTACTCCCAGCTCTCTCACAACTTTGGTATGCGTTTGCCACCCTTACTTTATTAGACAAAATTTTAGATTCAACTACAATCTAAAAGCACTTCAAACATCATTTCTTGATAGCATGCTTCTGGACTGAGATAGAAGCAAATGAGTATCATTCTTGCAAGTGAGTATTCCCAACACTGCTTTCAGCATGGTCCTTCTAAATATTGGTTAACCGCGCGTTTACCGCTGCGAGATTTCTTCAATCCTATTTATATTCCCCAAAATGATCCTCTGCTGAACTTATCATCATAACTCGTGTAACTTATGATCTCGCCCTAAAAACTATTGGTAACCATGTGTGTAGCTCGTTGTTTCCTGCACAGAAACAGCAGGTAAACATTAAAATTTAACCTATTGGTAGATAGAGGACAGTCTCCTCTTCATCAAGCTGGCGTTTAAATTTTTGTTTATTCATTTATCTACTCGGTAGCATCGTGCTACACACTTGGTTACCAATGGCTTTTAGGCCCTTATCACGAATTACTCGAGATATCGCGTGTTTTTTTTCATCAGAAATATCGCGCATTCCTTTCTCAGCCTACTCAATAATAAAAATGTTTTTTTTTCAATATTGTACTGCAATATAAATACGAGTACCATTCCTGAAACACCATATTTGAGTAACCATTGTTTATTTGTCTAGATGCATTATTTCTATTACAAAATCATCCGTGTACTGCACGTGCATTAACCAACATGCAATCAATTACATATTTTTTCTGAAATCAATTTGTGTCCAACTATTTTACCGGATCAACGTCAGTGAGGCAAATCTGCTGCTTTGTTTCATTGCATCATCCGCACGGGTGCCCACCGCAGGCCAGCCAAGAAACCGTTAGCTGCTGTTCGATCGCGGTGGCGCGCAATAATTTTGGAAATGTTTTCATACAAATGTCTCTCAATGTAGATTTTTGTATGAAACCCCCTGATATTTATATACCATTCGACTCGTTATTAGTTTCTGAGCAAAATGACCGTACATAGTTATATGATAAAACACATTTTTACGGGAGAAATCGTTGTGCAAACACAAAAATTTGCGGCATGGGAGCGGTTTTCCTACCAAAAAATTTGGTGTTCTCGAGAGTCCAACTTTTTCAAATTTTGAGTAAAATCAAATATTTTTTTATGAAAATGAAGCCCAACATCTCAGCTACAGCGTGATTTGTTTTATATTCCGATATCTCTTTTCGTTAATTTTTAAAAAATCGAAACGTGCGCCGAAGTCGGGTTTTACCGGCCCGCCCGGTAAGCTTCCCCTTAAGCTATCACCGCACCGCACACAACGAGTCCGGCCGGAGTGGCCTAGGTGACATAGTCAGGGAGATGACCCCCTGAGCGATTCGACGGATAATTGTGTCAAAACGTGCCTTTACGATGATGGAAAGAGGAAGACTTGGGTGGCTCAGTTAGGGGAAATACGAGCAGAAATTTTGATCAAAATATAAAAGGTACAATTTGTTCAAAAACATAGAGTTAGATGAGATCAAATGAATACCTTGCAGTGACTCATCCATGTGCTGAAATTGTTTCCGAACAAATGTTTAAACAAAATTAATTTGTATTTCATATAATATGTTCGTAGCCATCGCTAGGACCAGACAAGGGGCAAAAATTGATTCTCTGCCTTCAAACTTTACTGCACAGTGCTTGCAAGGTATACAATCAGCGTTCTGTGTCGCACCATTTTTAGAGTAATCCACAAAATCCATCACGCACTGGAAACCTCTGCTTCACAATAATTTCCTCCAACACTACAGCATGAACTTGTGCAGACGTAGTGGTGCAGCCTGCAATGAGCAAGCGATTGTAATCATCACTTCCATCCTTTCCCCACATTAACCTAAAATTTGACGTAGAAGGCGTCATTTTTGCCTAAACATAAAGATCACCACCACGTACACACTGAAGATGCCTATTAGTTCCAAGCAACGATTTCATTGGTTCCTTGTGTGACTCTGAGTAAAGCTGATCTAACGATACTGGAGTAGCATCTGCGGGTGATCGGTCAATCATGCTCAAGCAATTTCAACATCAACTAAAGAGGACAGACAAGAAGTTGAAACGTTGGAGTGAATCAAATACATTCCCGTGATTTTATATGACTGGCTAAACATACAAAAGAACATGTTTATAAATTCCTGCCAAACAATTGAACCTGTGACTCCTCCATGCACCAGGTTAATCGTGACGGGGATTATGAAGTCGGCTATGTCTGCGTTGCGGAGGGATATTATTCCGGCCATTTGCCTGTCATTATCCATAATCAATCTGCAATTAGCCTCGAAGTGCGAAAATGTAATCCCGGCTTTGTCCAAACACACACCGCCACATAGACGCACATAAAACCCCCTTGCCCGTTAAGCGGTTAACGCACGACCGAGTGTGATTATTGCAAATGAGATGATTTTATCTTAAGCTTATTTATTAGGACGATTATTATCTCAGAATGCGGACACAGCTGCTGACCAGCAAAGGTCGCCATCATCAGAGGGTGCAACCGCTTGTGAAAATTCTATTGATGCACCTATAGAGAGCTGCATCAGGTGAAGGTGCTTTTTGATGGGCTTTTAAAGCCACTCGCGGTTGGTGCAAAATCATCTCTCATCAAAATTTAACCATCCCGCAAGCAGCATTCTTGAATTAAGTTGCTGCATCTTTATGCATGCAGGCTCGGCGGTCTGTCTTCTTGAGCACAATCAACGGATTTATGTT
Source organism: Aedes albopictus (assembly GCF_035046485.1). Classification (NCBI taxonomy): domain Eukaryota; kingdom Metazoa; phylum Arthropoda; class Insecta; order Diptera; family Culicidae; genus Aedes; species Aedes albopictus. Next base: position 121,808,660 of record NC_085138.1, read on the forward strand.
TCATTGCCGGCGGGCCGCGGCACCAATTACTCGTTCTTACCCTGCTGCAGTTGGTTGTCTTACTGGTTGCACTGCATCACTAGGTATCAGACGCGGAAAGAGTAGAAGGGTGAATCTGACGAAATTCTTCTCGTTTTTTGATTTGCCGGAAGGAGCCACGAAAAGGTCGTACCTACAAAGAAGGAACAATTACCGAGGCTACCCGCACTCTCTTCGTAGTAAGTAGTTCGGGATAACATGGCTTTCCGTACGATGTAACAGAGCAGTGGCTTCCAATGGATGTGAGGAAAATTTGCCGCGAAAAAACATGAAAACTTCTGTGCATAATATTCGCTTCATCAGATTTGCTGTTCAACATTGCACTCGAAGAGGTCTGGCGTGCAAAGGAATGGCGTTGTCATCACACGGTCGCATATGCTCCTTGGCTTTGCGGACAATATTGATCTTACCGACATCGATCGTAGGGCAGTAGAGGAAGCTTCTCGAGCAGAAGGGCATACCTTACAAATACCGTGCAAAGAGCAATCTGTGCTCTAATATCTCAAGTTGGTATTGCTATATTATTCTACGCAATGTTATGAGAACACCATAATAACAATTAAAGGTATTTGAGCAAAGTTAGGTATTGATGTGGTATTGTTGATTTAGCTGGGAAAATAACTGAAGAACAAGATTTGTTATTACATCATGGAGCTATCGAAAAATGTTCAATTACATAGCAAGAAATGTTATTACTTTGTTTTTTCATACCTTCTGGATAACAAATAGAGCACTTGAAATTTATGGTTTGCATTCATTATTGAAATAACAAGACTTGTTATTTTTCATGTGTTATTTATACAAAATTATGGTATTCATTTTTGTTATTTTGCCTCTTATGTCCACCTAATGAAGGTACGAGATATAATGTTATTAAAGATTAATACCTCGATATGTTATGTTAGGAATTGCTGAAGGAAACTATGCAGGACTTTCTAGAGCGCTGATATCTAGTGAATTACTGTAGCTTCCGTATGCACAAAAATCGCTGTGTGGATATGCGATATGCTCACTCTAATTTATTTAAACATCAAATAACTTCATTTCTCTGCAATACTATTCATTGTTTCTAAAACAAGCTTTCAATCATGATTTTTCTTAGTGTAAGTTCCTTCGGTGAATTTTCCAGGAATTCCTTCATAGAGATCCAGAGATTGCTCGAGAAATTCCTCATGGGATCTCTGCAGAAACTCCTCACGGTGTGTCTAGTGGAGAACATTAATTTAAAAAAATCGGTATCGCTAAGACACCCACCAAACGCAAGCTAAGGGTCCCCCCTTTCATTTGAGACTTAAAGGAGAAAGTTCTATCGGCGGGTCTAGAACATTTTTTTTTTGAAAAAATATGATATTTAATCATTTTGTTCGAAAAACACATTTATGACAAAACACTGTTTTTCCATTGCAAGCATGATTTTCCGACGACATATTTTTTATATTATGTTCATTATTCTTCACATAAAAGCACAATAGTCCCATGTGAATGGGAAATCCAGCAGATGACAGTTTTGTGTTTATGGACAGTGTGGTGCAAGTACTAGAAACGTGAGTATAAAATCGAGTTATACGCTGTTCCTTTGAATTCCAATCTAGATTCCAATAATGTGTTTGCATCCTATGACAGATGCGTATACGTCCTTAGGGTCTCGTATTTGACTGGCACCAGCAGGTCAACAATCGACCACCTTTACAGCACATACCGTCATTTGGTTCTTCAGATTTGTGCTCTCGAAATTTCGGGGTGTGACTTCGTCATATATTCTCCTCAAACAGCTTCTCAACTTCAATGCGCGTCTGGTACTCAAGACACATGTTTTCTTTCGCCTTCTTCTTCTTATTCTTCGCAAAACGTCCCTACAGGGACAATGCATGCTTCTTAGCTTGTTCTATGTGCACTGTAGAAGATGTAATAAGAATAAATGAAATTGTTTGATTTGGTTGAAATTTTCTTATTTTACCACCTACAAGCACTTTCACAGTTTTTAACTAAAACTTATTTTGCCAATTACTATTTTACATGTGTATAGCGTGTGACTTGCACGAAAATACTGCATGCTCATTTAAGTCGAGGAAATTTCCTTCACGAAAAGGTCCTGGACTGACCGGGAATCGAACCCGTCATCCTCAGCATGGTTGTACTGGGTACTCACGCCTTTGCAGCTGTGGCTCTATGGGCACTTTTCGTTATCAAAAACAAATCATCGATGAACAAAATCGGTTTACTGTTCTGGTCACTCGTTGACGCCGGTTTCCATCTGGATGGTAGTTCATGAATATTTGAGAGCTTCATCTGATCAGCCTGATCTCTGGGTTTTGCCCGCAAATATTCAGCAACCTCAGCAACTTTATGAGAAGTCTGAATGATGTTCAACAAGTTTCAATGTACTTCAGCTTTAGTGCAAACAAGCTGCTTGCCTTTGATCATCAGTATTGTGTTGTTCTTTGATGTGCATGCATCGCTCCTGTAAAGGGTGAGTATGGCAGCATAATCGATCGCGTTCGTTATTGTCTCGAGTGAAAATCAAAACAATAGATGCGCGGGTGTTTAGTGTTCAGTATTGTGTTGTTCTTTGCTGAGTATTGTGTTGTTCTTTACAGAGAAGAACATTAATCAAGACATTTAGATGATCGGCATTGAACCACAAAAACCCCACAACAATTGGTGAGATCTTTCCAATATTATTTATTTATAAATCATTCTAATTCAGTATATTTACTAACTGCATATAAATTGAAAATTCGCTATTTTCAACATCCTTTCATCTATTGGAAGATGCTTCAGTTCTGGGCTCTTTCTTGGACTTAGACTTGGCCAGGTGTGTGGAGCTGAGTGAATCTATGACATTGTAGATAGTAACAACATCAGCAATGTCAATGGAAATATTCAACTTTGCAACTCCATCCAAGATTTGTGCAAGTATTCATGCTATGCTATGCTATGCTACAAGCTTCTTGCCTTTGATCATCTTCCTGTAGCATCTAGAACACAACTGCAACGAGCAATTTCTTTCTGCGTCATCGGTAGTAGCGCTAGATATGCCACGTTTGTCCTTTATGAGAAGTTGTAGTTCTTGCAGAACTACATATTTCACAAACAAGGGCCGCAACTCCACGTAGAAGGTTTCAAATAATATGTAAGCTCATAGAGAGTAAATCTAATGTAGTATTGATTATTCTGTTTTTGTCAGCTGAGTAAGACTACCTGTTCACAAAGATATACTGTTACTAATATTTTTTATGTCTAATTACCCGTTATTAGACAATTTTACTAAACAAATCTAATACAGTGAATATTAACTGCTTTCGATGATAAAAAACACTCCTTCAAACACAAAACGTATTCTTTGGTTTGGTTTTCCTCGTCACTTAGGGGGTTTTTGTCGTAGTTGTTTCTAGTAAGGAGCTATACCTAACTGCAATAGGCTGAATTAACTAAAAATGTTTAAGTCTTAGGTACCATAAGGGGCACAAATTGAACAAATACTGGCATGTGATAATTCTATCCGAGTTACGGCATACAAGGATATAAGACAGACCATCACATTGATAAAATTGGTGTGGAGTTCTAGATCGTTTTATTCATGCTTTTGAACGGTTTAAATTGCATCATCAAATAACTTTCAGTTTTCCGAAATGGATTACATTCCAAATGTTGTGCCCCGTTATCCGAGCTACTTTGATGCATGTTCTATTTTTGTTGACATTACTCGGCCTACTTTGATCGTAAAACTGTTAAATCATAAGACACTGTCAATAAAAAATAAGAAAATTGCAGCCGCGATAACTACTTCCACATAAAAGGCGAAGTTTATTTGTAATATGCCCAGATACTGCTGAAATTCTATTCAACTGCCTTAAATATTGTTTTTTTAACTTTATGTCTAAGCAATATTTTGTAAGGAAAATTTTTAATTTTTGAATTGACCCGTTTACTCTTTACTAATGGGCAACCTCATTCAAGCCCATTTGGCTACACTCAAGGTTGAAAAAAGAAAAAATCACAAGCCTCAAAGATAGTAATATTTGAAAAAAAAAATGTTCTAGACCCGCCGATAGAACTTTCTCCTTTTAGTCTCAAATGAAAGAGGGGACCTTCAGCTTCCGTTTGGTGGGTGTTTTAGCGATACCGATTTTTTTAAATTAATTTCGTTCTATCAGACACACCGTGTCCTATTGGCCTTCCTTTGGGAATTCGAGAAACTCTTGCTGTGGTTTTCCAGTAATTTTTCCTAGAATTCTTTCAGAAATTCTGCCATAGCTGGGATTCTTCCTGGCAATCTTCCTAGTATTTTTTTTGGAAATCCCTTCGGTGGTTCTTTCAGAGATTACTTTAAGGATTTATCCAGGACTTCCTCCTGAGATTTTATCCAGGGGTGCTTTCACAAATTTCTGATGGGATTTCTCCATGAACTCATATTGGTCTACATCCATGTATTCCAGCTGGTATTCCTCAAGCAATTCCTATTAGGACCTCAAGAAATTCCAACTGGGGTATTGCCAGGCATACTTCGTGGGATTCATCTTGTTAATTCTCCTGGTATAATTAGGGGCCGTCCATATACCACATGGACAGCTTGGAAGGGGGGGGGGGTTAGCGAAAAGTCCACGGAGAGGGGGGAGGGGGTTCGTCAAATGTCCACGTGGACAACATTGACATATAAATTAGGAAACAAGAATCTACAAACGAAACAAATTATGTCGCATTATTGATGAGATTCCCTTCAACAGTTCTTTCATACATTTTATTTTATTATACATTGTCTTTTAGTTGTAAATTACTTCTTCAAGGAAAAAAAATCATGGTATTGATTCACAGACTAATTTGTTTTAAATTATCAGAATTTCTAAATGCTTAGTTTTCTTCATCGAGGAATATTCTGGAGATTTAAATTGGAGTGTAGACCATGCAAATATTGGTGTTTTAGTCAGAACATTTTCATCAAAGTTCTGTATGGATTTTTCGAAGTTTCATATCAATTTTTTAAACAACTTCAAAGTTTCAATATACATGTATGGGTTTACAGGCTTATCTAAAAAACTTTTTGTTGTACGTTCCTTTAAATGTTAAGATGTTTCTAATGAATATTAAAGTCTAAGCCTCAGCAATACAATTTAGTTGCTGTAAATCTTGTTTTTTTTTTTGCAAGACTCTAAGAAATATAATCTCATCTCAACAAAAATCTAAGGTTTAAAATTACTTTATCTCGACAAAATAATCAGACAATCATACATTCAACAAACATTCTAAAAAACAGCGCCGTCATCCAGAAGCTGTACTGACTAAACATTGAACAATCACGAAGGCGCTGTCCATAAACTACAAAGACCCTCCCTCCCCTCGTAGACTTTTGTCCATACAAAAATTTGTAAATTTATATGGAGCGTAGACTTTGGTCAGATCCCCCCCCGCCCCTCAGAGTCTACGTAGTTTATGGACAGCCCTGACATTAGGCGAAGGATATTACACGAAAAACACCCAATGAAGAATTTTCCGTTGGACGAAAATTTTTCACCAACTGGAGCAAGAATCGAACCCACACTACTAGGTTTGTGCTACTTGTTTGTATTACATGTAAAGCTATAGAATATTTGTATTTCATAAAGTTTCCAATAATATTTAAGACATTTTTTACGGAAAAAAAAAACAATTTAAAAAAAACTTTTTCAAAATCACTTTTCCCATTTATTTTAGAAATATGAAAAAAAAAAACTTTTTTTCGGATGTCCACGTGGACGTTGGAGGAGGGGAGTAGGGGTTCATGAAAAGTCCACGCTTGTCCACGGGGAGGGAGGAGGGGGTCAAAAAGCGTGAAAGTTCTGTCCACGTGGTATATGGACATCCCCTTACAGCAATATTCTCGGGACATCTAACTTAGATGCATCCAGAAATGTCTCCTACAATTCCACCAGGGACTCTATTTATCTCCAGAATACCTCTACCGATTTTTTCAATGAGAACTGTAAGCATTCCTTCAGGTATTCATTCAAGGATTCCTCAAGAAAAATCATACTTGGACTTCCACAGTTCTATGAACTTCCCCAGAAATTCCTTCAAGAATTCTTGGTGGGATCATGCAAGACAAGCTTCTTGGGATTATTCCAGAAGTTCCTCCGGTGATTCATATAGGAACAGCTTCAGAAATTTAATCCAGAAATTCCAGCTGGGACTCCCTCAAGCAATTACCACTGTGGTTCTACCATTCCTCCTATAGAATCTTTGGAAAAATCTTTGAAGAAATTCTTAGAAGCATTCTGGGATGTATCATTGTAGAGAATTCAGCATAAATCCTGGAAGAAATGGATTCTAGATAAAGCCCATCAGGAATGCCGGGGAGAAACCAAAGAGAAATTTCTCGAGGTAATTCCTGGAGAAATACCTAGAGAAGTCTCTGGAAGAACCGGTAGAGGTATTTTGGAGGAATGCATAGAGAAGGCCCTGAAGAAATCGTGGGAGGAATTCTGAAGGAATCTCAGGGAGATTTCTCGGAAGAATTCCAGCAAGAATGCCAGGATAAATCCCTATATGAAATATTACGAGCATTCCTGGAGGAATAATTGCTGGGAGAACCGAAGGAAGAGTTATTTAAATAATCCTTGGAGGAAGGCCAAGATGTGTTTCTGCAGGAATTCCACGAGGAATTTCTGGAGATTTTTTTGGAATAAAATCTCTGGAAGAATTCACGGATGAGTTCTTAGAGAAATCCCACGACGGGCTCCTGGAGGAATCTCATGAGACATAACTGGAGGAATCCCTGGATAAAATCCCTGAATCCCTGAATTCATTGAGGAATCATCGGAGGAACTTCTGGAAGAATCTCATACATTTTGCAATGAATAATCCCAGTAAGCATTCGTGAAGGAATTGCACGACAAATCTCTAGAAAAAAATCCTAGAAGAACTCCTGAAGGTATTTCAGTAAAAACATCTGGACGAGTCCTAAGAAGAATGGTAGAATCACAGTTGAAATTGCTTGAGGAGTCCCAGCTGGTATTTCTGGACTAAATCTTTGAAGATATTATTGGAGGAATTACCGGAGGAACTTCTGGAATAATCCCAGGAAGATTGTCTTGAATGATTCCACCAAGAATTCTTGAAGGAATTTCTAGAGAACTTCGTAGAGTTCTGGAAAGTATCATAGAAGATTTTTTTTAGAAAAATCCTAGTATAATTTTGCTAGAGAAATCACTACTGGAATTATTAGAGAAATCCTATCAGGAATACCGGGAGAATTCTTAGAGAATTTCCTTCAATAAATACCTGGAGGAAAACCTGAAGTTCTCCTTGGTATCGGTAGAAGTATTCTGGAGGACTCCATAGATAGAGTTACTGACAGAGACATTTCTGGATGAATCCGGTAAAATTTGCCGAGAGTATTGCTGCAACTATTCTTGGAGGAATACTTCGTGGGATATTCCTGGAAATACCTCAGTTAGAATTTTTGAGGTCCTAATAGAAATTGCTTGAGGAATCCCAGCTGGCATACATGAAGAAATACCCGTATGGTTTCATGGAGAAATCCCATCAGAAATTTCTGGAAACACCACTGAATGAAATTTCAGGAGTAAGTCTTGGATAAATCCTTGAAGAAATCTCTGGAAGAATCACGGAAGGGATTTCTGGAAAATACTAGGAAGATTGCCAAGAAGAATCCCAGCAGGAATGCTAGAAGAAAGCTCTAGAGCAATCCCAAGTAGAATTCCTAAAGGTACCACAATGAGAATTTCTAAAAGAATTCTAGAAAAAAAAACAGGAAAAACCACTGCAATAGTTTCTCAAATTTCCAAAGGAAGGCCAATAGGAGCTTCTGGAGGAATCCCATGAGGAATTTCTCAAAAAATCCCTGGATAAAAGCTCTGAAGGAATTGCTGGAAAAATCACTGAACGAACTTGGAAAAATCCCAGCATATTGTCATGAATAATCCCACTAGGAAATCCAGAACGAATTCCTACAGCAATTTCTAGAGAAATCTTAGGAGGGATTGCTGGAGGAATCTCTGAAATTACAAGTGAAACCCCATCAGGACTTCCTGGAGGATTCCTAAGAGAAGTTCATTGAAGAAATATCTCGATGAACCCATAAAGGGATAACTTGAGGTAATCCTAAATGAATTCTTGGAGAAGTCCCAGAATAAACCGCAGAAACAAATATTTCGGAAAAATCAAAAACAGCTCAGAATGACGTATCTGAAAAATCACAAATCACGCTTGACGGTATTTATTTACTTTTGAAAAAATGATCCGGGAACTACCGGAACCGGTTTCCCGGGAAATCCGTATATCCGGTCCCAAATGGCCAGCAGTATTTCAGACAACGTAACACTAACACAGAATGGTGTAACTTGGCTCAGGAACTGGATTTTGGAAAATCAGAAAACTATTTTCAAAATGCTCAAATGTATTCCTAGTGACCTAGCATCGTGATCATATGCTATAACTTTCAAAGTCATGAAGTTTGATATGTTGCATGATGGTGTTTGTTCATCTTCGAAAAGTGGACCCCGGAACCGCTTCCCGTGAAATCCGCGTATCGGTTTCAAAATGGCAAGAAGTATTTCGGATAACACAAAAACAGCTCAGAATGATGTACCTATCTTGAAAAATCTCAAAGTTTGAGGTGTCGGATGATGGTATTGATACATATTCAAAAATTGACCCCAGAACCGGTTCCCCGGAACATCCGTAAAACTGGTTCCGAGGCACTTAGTAACCGGGATGGACTTTCAGACATATTTGTCTAAAATTTCAGTTCACTTAGGTCTGAAAACTAAATTGTTCTCATATCGAAAAATCGCTTCCCAAAATGGCCAAATCCAATGAACCATTTTGATTTTGGAATAGCTCCGGGACCAGGTGGCCATTCCAATAATCCCCAACGAATCACTAAATTAGAATGAGATGTGCTTCTTGTGTTGAAATTTGAAAAATACTGACAAAGAAAAAGTTATAGCGAAAAGAGTGTTTTTTTTTTCGCATTCTCTGTTTTGTTTTATGGATATTTTTAATTAGTGAAATCTCAGTCCATGGCATAAAAGGAGGTTTCAGTGTAGTATACAATAATAATCATGATGTGTTATCAAATTTCTGCACTCTGCCAATTTGCCAACCACTGTCCAACTTACTCCACTCGACGACTGCCTTTTCTGCGCTACTTGCTTTCCGCTTCTATACCGCTGCTCCTTCTCACAGAGTGGTTGGCTGCGCATAATTCGAGGCGCGATAAGACAACATCTCTTATCCAACACATTTTTCAGACGCTTTTGATGAACGGTGGTCTCTGCCTTCTCCCGCATCGCAGCGGTGCGCGCGGCCGGTCGTTGGTGATGGTGGAACAACTGCCCTGAGGTCCTGCACGCAGCTTTCCCGGCAGACTCACACGACGAAGGCTGCCACGCCGCCCGTGCCGCCTATGAAGCCTTACCCACCTCTCGTCGTCATCATGGACGGACCCAAATACACGCGAATAGGAGGTCCAAACTGGGACGGCACGTTTGCGCACATGAGCGTCTCAATAATGAGCTCGAGAGATAATGACTTAATCTAGCGGTTGCACTCCCTCTGTGGATGCGGTGGATGCTGTTTATGTTGCTGCTGCTGCCTGTGCGGCTACTTCATTACTTGCAAACAAGATTGCTGCCTTGTTATCTGTCGGTTCGCGTCTTTTTGGTTGTCTTTCATCTCCGGCTCGTTGGCGGTGCATTTTTGCATGGACGGGAAAATTATATGCCGCTGCAATTGGTTTGCCCGGCAGTTTTAATGTTTCAATCAGGAGCCATTTCAGATGAATCAAAAGCTATTGATGGACTTTTCAGGTTTTTATGGGGTTTTAAGCTTTTGTAAGGTTGATGGGTTCAGCAGTAAAATATGAAACCCTCAGTTAAAAGTAATCGATTTAATCAAAACATTGGCGATATGCAATAATTTCATTACGTCATTCTGTAGATCATGCTGAGAATATTTATTCATATCATTTATTGAAAGAATCACGATAAACATGGAGGATTCTCTAAACTTTGGGGTTATACTTTTGCGGATGCTCATTTCTAAGATCAGTGTCATTCTGTGTCCTAATAACAAAAGGAAACGGTACAGGACAGCAATAGCAGAAGAGAAACGAATCAAATGCAGCAAGAAATGGCAGCACGAAGAGAATTCGATTCCTGATGTGTAGCATGAACAGGAACGATATGCGGAGGTTTTGTGCAATTTTAAATGGATGCTCCAGGAAATTTACTGACAGGAAAAAAACAAGAGTAGCAACCAGAAAAAATGAGCACTTATAAGATTTGTTGAAAGCTAACACTTGGAACAATACTAAGCTAGCACCCAGGAACAATACTAACATATTTGTTAACGGTCAAGCAGTAGTACCACCAACAGTGAATGGGGTTAACAAGACCTTTGGGAGCTGGCTCAGAACAATACAATTTTGTTTGACGACATGGCTCCAAAACGGCTGCAAAACGGTGAGTCTAAAAGGAGAGCGTCCAACATAGCTCTGGTCCTCACAAGTTCCTACCTCATGCTTCCACGGGTCAAGGGATAGCAAAGACCGTCAGCGAAGAGTTGTGTGCTTAGCTGATAGTGCAGCCTGGGCATTGCTGTCTTTCCGACTTCAGCTAGATTGAAGAGGTACTTCCCGAGAGTCTGTTCACCAAGGAGGTGCGGCTCAAACAGCGTCTGTTCTGGCATCCAGCGGCTGAGTATAAAATGCTCCTGCACCGGAAGCTACAATCAAGGTGGCAGCCCCACTACGGTGAATAGGGACCTTAGGCCAACAACCTACTTTTCCCGAAATCCAAAAACCGATACACAAACCGAAAATAAAAGATAACGAACAACGGAAAAAATGAAACATGGAATGTATTAACCCTAGTCCAGCACGGTAAACGGGCACAACTAGCCACAATGAGGCGTGCCGTATGAAGCTTGAGATCCTTGGACTGAGCGAAGTCCGTTGGCAGAACTTTGGAAAACACAGATTGGCGTCGGGCCAAATTCTGCTACACTGTGACCTGCGAGGTGAACACGCTCCTCGCCACCATGGAGTTAGTTTCTTGCTCGCTCAGTGTACACGCCCACGCTGCGCTTATGAAGTGGGAACCTATTAATTGTAGCCAGATTCAGAACACGGGTTCGAAACCTTACCATGATCCAATGGTACGCGCCAAACGGTGCTGCCGAATTGCAAGACAAAGAGAACTTTTACAGACAACTGAATGCTGTCGTGGACAAGATTCCGAAAGGTGATATCAAGATCCTCATGGGCGACTTCAACGTGAAGGTTGGTTTCGACAACTCGGACTGTGAGCACGTCATGGGACGTCATGGTCTCGGAGAAATGAGCGAAAACGGAGAGCTGTTTGCAGAGTTTTGTGGCAACAATGATATGGTGATTGTCGTGACCTTGATAGTCTGTCGACCAAAATGCCGACACATTCCTGTCGACTCCGCTGCTCCTCGACGCTCCGGCTAGCTGGGGGCGGTGCCACCCGCTTACCCGCTGCCGGAACGGAGATCCCGGCTGGTTCCGCTGCTCCTCGTCTGCTGCTCCTGGTCCAATGCTGCTCCTGATGTGATTCGCCTCACATCTGCCAATAAACTGAAGAAACTTTGTCCGATTAGGCATATTTATGCCCGACACAAACGTGTTCCGTTTGTGATGGATAACATGATGTCGTTCCGCGTGTGTGGTTCGATTTTCATCGGTGGCGTCTTTGCTCTATTCGTGGCACAGTGGGTGCAAATGCTGATCGTAATAGTTCTTATTTTATTATTTTTTTTCCAAGATATCTTTTTCTGTTTTGTTATTTTTGAACCATATGCGAGATTATATGCATATCAGTTTATAAATCGTTCCTATAATTTTGTCTTAATTTATTACTTATTCTATCTACTACATTCGCCCCCTCTTCTACTCTCCAAATATTTGGTAATGTTTAATGTTATAAATATTTTCCGAATGAAAGTTGTTCAAAGTTATAGAATGGTTTACTCTTTATCTAATATTAATTATTACTTTTTTTTGAACGTAAAATTAATTTTATGTCATACAGCAATCTCTGTTTAGTCTCAATCAAACAGTTTTAAATCACAAATTCAGTCCCAATAAATTCCAATCAAAATCCAAGTCCGTTCTATTTTTAATCCAAATCATATTCAAGTTTTTTTTCAAGTGCATGTTTATTCAGCACAAACCAAACTCCGATCAAATCTTATTAGGTTCTCAACATGATGACAAACAAATCCCACAATTTTTAGATTTTGAATTTCTCATTTAACTTTGCGCACACGCTGAAGCGATTTGTTTCTCCCTCAGATAAACATCTTCCGACATCGATTGCGTTATTTCCCAAGTTTTACTCTCATATTGGTTAGTTGGCGTTCTTATGCTTTATTACATAGCTTGTTCATAAAATTGTTTCTACTTAACAAGTCCAACCAAAACCCAATTCAAATTCAATACGATTATTATTAAAGTCCGTTCAAAATTTAATCCAAATCTTATTCTTAATCTATTGGAAATCGATCTTACACACCTATTGGAATTCGTGCCAAATCCAAATCTTATCCTATCACAATTCATTTCCAACTAAAATTGAATTCATATTGAATACAAGTTTGAAAGGAGATAGTGTCATAACGTAAAAATCAATATAATCATTAACATTGTTGTCGGTTCGTAAAATGCCTTAATCAATTTGGTATCCACACCCACTTCAAAGTAATTTCAGATACAATCCGACTTCATTCACATTCGAGCTACATGTGTTCAAACTCAAATTAAAGGTATCTGCATCCTGATTATTTCAATTTAAATTCCAATCCAATCCAAAATTCATTGGAATCCATACAAAATCCAAAGGCCAATCTGAAGATCATATAAATCACATCGATGCCCTTATCCAAATCCAATCCAAACTCAATAAGATTTTTATCATATTTTTTTTTGTTACTTCATGTTACTGTACATGTTTGTCTTCCTGCACCGCACTTTCACAAAATATTAATTAGCTGGCGTTCTTTAAACCCGCTGAAGAAAGTACTAGTTTTTGAAGCCGCCACGTTCGGTGTTGCGCCAGGTGTTTACGAAACTTTCGGAATGTTCAGGCTCTGCACACTTTCACTACGTGCGAAAGCGGACTTTGTCGTACTAAGATAAACTCTTATAATTGTGAAACGATAGTTTTCACATATTATACAATGCATTGTTTTCTTTATAAAATTTACAATACATGAAAACATGGAAATAAATGCATTCAACTTAATCAAAACAACGCAGAAGTTAATTAAGTGTGGAAATAGCGCCTGCTTCCACAGAAAAAATCACTGTTCCCAGCTTAATGCAACAGCCTATTCCAATCAGCACTACGCGCAGCACCCAATTGTTTGGATTCACTCCAGTTATATGGGGATGACAGCCGTTTCAGGCGGTTGATTCTTTGCCATTTCACATAGCTCGTTCGTGAGTTTTCCAATCTTGTTAAGTGTTACCAAAATCACAATTGAATTCAATGCGATTCTTATTCGAACCCCCTTAAATTTAAATCCAAATTCCTTTGAAATCCAAACCAAATTTATTCAAATTCATTCAAACTCAAATTGAATTTAAAATTATCCCAAGCAAAATCTTATGAAAAGCATTTTTTAATTTTGTTGAAAATCAATCACACACCTTTGGGTATCTGTACAAATCCAAATTCAATCCAAGCATAATCCACTGCAAATAAAATTCGAGTTGAAATGTGGTCAAAACCAATTACATATACAAATTCAAACCACCAAAATACAATTCAATTCAAATCCACATCCACTCATAAATTGATCGAAAGTCCAATCCGAATCCATTCATCTCTTATCTCATCTAAATCTCAATCACTGATACATACCATTACATAGTTTGGTTCACGTTTGTTTTTGCGTGTCGTACTTTCAACTAAAACTAACTAATCAACATTCGATTTGTGTTCTTTCCCACTAGTGAGTTCATTTTTACAGCCTAACGAAAATCCAAATCCAATATCAATTTGATCACATCCACTAAAAAATCTGTTGTTCCGAACCTAGTCTAAACCCAATGGTAATCAAATTTCGAACCAGCTCAAATTGAATAAAACTAAATTTATTGGTATACAATCCAAACATATTGAAATCCATACTAAATTCAAATCGAATCCAATGCTAACCCTAATCAATACGACACTTGATTTGAATACTGTTGAATTGTTATTCAATTATAATTAGAATTGAATTCCAAAATGAATCAAACACATATTTTATTACAATGTATAATACAAGTTGAAATCAAATCCAGTCTAATCCAAAAGCCATTTCATATCAATCTACTCCAAGACCAAATTCAATTCTTACTAATCAAGGTCTCGATTCTATTCAATCCACATCCACTTTCAATCAATTTCACCCAAATTTTCACCCGTACAATATTGGTTCGATCTCAATCCAGCCTAATAGAAATTTCAAGATTTTGACGATGGCACTCACGAGAATCAATTACTAATTTTGAACTTCCATACTTCCTTTAAATTCTAACGTACTTCTACTTCTTTATAGAAAAACAGTTCTTGTCTTCACCTTCATATTAAATTTGAGTAGTTTTCAAGCATTCTTACGTCATAGGAAGTATCGAACAAAACTGTTTTTTTTTTCTTCTGATCTCTCCCGGAGGCCACATAGCTATTCAAGCTTTCGTCGTGCTCCAACGAAAAACCGTTTAGTTGTGTCTCTCATTTGCTCTCCGTCTATCTCCACCGGAGGCAAATTGTTTCTTCGAGTTCCGTCTATCTCCACCGAAACTCTATCTTCATTTTCTTTGTGCTCTCCGTCTATCTCCACTGGAGGCAACTTTTTTTTTTTACTTCGAGTTCCGTCTATCTCCACCGGAACTCGTATATTCATTTTCTTTGCGTACCCCGTCTATCTCCACCGGAGGCAAATCTTTAGTTTAAGTTCCGTCTTTCTCCACCGGAACTCAGTTTTTTTCTATCGTTTATTTTTTTAATCCTACCTGTTGCGCCATTGTCGTGACCTTGATAGTCTGTCGACCAAAATGCCGACACATTCCTGTCGACTCCGCTGCTCCTCGACGCTCCGGCTAGCTGGGGGCGGTGCCACCCGCTTACCCGCCCCGGAACGGAGATCCCGGCTGGTTCCGCTGCTCCTCGATGCTTCGGCTAGCAGGGGCGGTGCCACCCGCTTACCCGCTGCCGGAACGGAGATCCCGGCTGGCTCCGCTGCTCCTCGACGCACCGGCTAGCAGGGGGCGGTGCCACCCGCTTACCCGCTGCCGGAACGGAGATCCCGGCTGGTTCCGCTGCTCCTCGTCTGCTGCTCCTGGTCCAATGCTGCTCCTGATGTGATTCGCCTCACATCTGCCAATAAACTGAAGAAACTTTGTCCGATTAGGCATATTTATGCCCGACACAAACGTGTTCCGTTTGTGATGGATAACATGATGTCGTTCCGCGTGTGTGGTTCGATTTTCATCGGTGGCGTCTTTGCTCTATTCGTGGCACAGTGGGTGCAAATGCTGATCGTAATAGTTCTTATTTTATTATTTTTTTTTCCAAGATATCTTTTTCTGTTTTGTTATTTTTGAACCATATGCGAGATTATATGCATATCAGTTTATAAATCGTTCCTATAATTTTGTCTTAATTTATTACTTATTCTATCTACTACAGTGATTGGGGGATCGCTCTTTCCTCATCGACCAGTGCACAAAGTGACATGGGTTTCCCGTGATGGCGTCACGAAAAATCAAATCGACCACATCTGCAACAGCGAAAAACGGAGACAGAGCCTTCTTGGCTCGCTTCTTGATGTGCAGAACAAACGTAGCGCCAAGATGCGGCTGTGCATTGTGAGGATCCATCGACAGGAAGAGAAAATCGGGCGCCGGTTCAACAACGCCAACTGGAAGACGCTGCGGTGAACAGCGCTGGAGAACCGTGCAGTGAATATTCCGGAAGTGGAAGCGTAGAAGATCAATGGAGCGCCATCGAGAACGCCTCCATCACCACCGGCGAGAATAAGTTTTTTTTAATCTTTATTAAAGAGACTTTCAGCCCTCGGCTGGTTCGTCTCTAGTGGTAGATGGATCTCAAGGAATCATTTCTAAAATTGAGAAAAAAAAATGTACAAGATAGAAAAAAAGAGAAGCCAGAAGGGCTCATCTCAGTGGTTGTTTTAACAAATTATCGTTTCGTTGCTGTCGTCTTTGGCTGTCCTTTTGCAGTTGATCCTTGCCGTTAAAAGTAATAGCGTTATACGAGATTGAAGGTCTTTTATCGTAGCTTATTTTGATGTCCTTTTCCCAATCGATTCTTGATTCAAATTGAAGAGAATAGCTTGGTGTCCTTCAGGAAACAAATCAAGGCTGCCTCCATCGCTGAGTCGTTACTTAGAGTTGTTTGGATGTTTCCTATTCCGTGTAGTGTCCGAGATAGTTCCAATACCGGACAGATGCACAAAATTTATTCCACGATGTAATGAGTTCCACATGAATCACATACTTTTCGAAAATTGGCACCTCCGGTCCTGAGACGAGACAGTACTAGTTGCTCTTTTCGATTGATTCTGTCTTCCCAAGAGAATGTGTTGCCCTTTACTTTCCGAATAAATAGGGTTCGATCTGTCCAGCAGTTCTTGGACCATGCATCTCCAACCACAGTTTTCAACCAGGATTTCACATCAGCTGCAGGTTCCTCCAAAGTGAGGCAACGGCCGGTGCGGCCAAGGTTTGCCAGTCGATCTGCGGATTCGTTGCCTACACAGAAAGAAATCATGAAAATTAAACAGCACGTAAGTTAAGCATCGACTGAAAATTATAGCAGAAGCTACGAAATTACAGCCATTTACCGAGAGATGATACTGCCCGCTCATGCGTACTGTTTACATTTTTTGAGACATATTCGCTTGAAATTTAAATGCAGTAACGTAAACGAGGACCAGCTACGCTCAGTCGTCTGCCTCGCTGCGGAGACTGCTCTCTCGCTCTCTGTGGCCGAAGCGGTACAACAGTTTGTTCCTTTAGGGGCTGTTCATAAACCACGTAGACCAAATTTTGGTCATCTCAGACCCCCCCTCCCCCCTCGTAGACTTTCGCTCATACAAAAATTTTGAAATTTGTATGGAGCGTAGACTTTGGCCAGATCCCCCCCTCCCCCCAAAAAGTCTACGTGGTTTATGAATGCTCCCTTATGGTGGAACATGTTTATCTTTAATTACCCTCTCTTCAGCTTGGTGAGACAGCCTAGAGGGGTTAGGCGTGAACTCTCACTCGGAAGATCTGAGTTCGATTCTCGTAGGAAGATATTTTTAAGTTTCTCTGAAAAGTCGGTGCTTTATTAACACTTTTCTCTCAGCAATCAGCAGTGTAATTTTAAGATCACACATAAATTTCTATCGAACACGATGAAGGTCATTTTGTTACATTCAGTTCGTCATAAATTAAAAGATTTTGTTCGTACTGTGTACACAGGGCAGGGCAGCAGGGACAACAGTCCTGGGGCCTGACGCCCCCCCCCCCTCTTGCCAGTCAGCCGCGTAATCGCCGGCTAAGAATAGGACTACTAACCCCAATTCAAGGTGTCAAACGACCCGTGCTGAGGAATGAGTGATCGAGGGGGGTGAAAAAGATGCTCGATCTTTAACGGAGGCTGTGGGGTACCTGGGCACACCCACCGACCCCCCCCCCCCCCCCCACAGTAAGCTGTCCCTAACCG
The DNA here is from genome assembly GCF_035046485.1 of Aedes albopictus. NCBI lineage: Eukaryota > Metazoa > Arthropoda > Insecta > Diptera > Culicidae > Aedes > Aedes albopictus. The sequence goes on from NC_085138.1 coordinate 121,826,440, forward strand.
CGTTAATCCGGAAGGTCGGACCCCAGCCAGGGTTCCCGGAAAGCTGAGAAGGGTGGGCCTGAAAAGGCTGGTCCGTCCCGGAACGGTGGGAACAAGGGGTTGCGACCTCTGGTGGGCCCTCAACAGCCACAGAGCAGGGCGATCCAAGGGGTGGACCTCCCTTGGAGCGGAATAGGAAGAAGAAGAAGAAGACGAATCAGCAGGTAGTAGCGCAGGACGCCAAGCCAAGGCGTAGGAGGGCAGGTGCCAAGCGCAAGAAAGGCGACGCGATCGTCATCAAGACGGAACAGTCCAAGTATTCGGACGTCTTAAAGACGATGCGAAGCTACGCCAAGCTTGAGGGTCTTGGAGCCGACGTACGCAGTATTAGACGTACTCGTACGGGCGAGATGATCCTGGAGCTGAAGCGCCAGAAGGAACACAAGGGCGCCGCTTGCAAAAGGCTGGCAGAAGAGGTCCTTGGTGAGGGTGTGCAGGTGAGGGCTCTGACACATGAGGCGACTCTGAAGGTCAAGGACATTGATGAGATCACTGAAGTTGAAGAGCTCGTCACGGCACTGCGGTAACAGTGCGATGTGCAGGTGGCCGCCGCAGCCGTTGAGCTACGGAGAGGGCCAGCAGGGACACAGATAGCCTTGGTTCAGCTACCTGTGGCGGATGTTAAAAAGTCCGTTAAAGTAGGGAGCATAAAGGTGGGCTGGTGTGTATGTCACCTGACATTCCACGAGCCACCAGAGGTTTGCTTCAGGTGTCTGGAACCAGGACACAAGTCGTGGGACTACAAAGGCCCCGACAGGCGCAAACTGTGTAGGCGATGCGGCGATGAAGGTCATAAGGCCCAAAGCTGCACGAGTCCGCCCATCTACATGATCTGTACCGGGAAATCCTCGAACAACAGACATCCGATGGGTGGTCCAAGGTGCCCGGCTTGAAAGGCGCAGTGAACAACAAATTACAGTGCAGGTAACGCAGCTGAACCTGAACCACTGTGATGCGGCTCAGCAACTGCTTTGTCAGGCGGTTTCTGAGTGGGAGACGAATATCGCCATCATTTCGGACCCATACCGAGTACCCGCCGGCAACGGCAACTGGGTCGCGAATGGGACCAGAAGAATGGCGGCGAAATGGACGACGGGTAAATACCCCGTCCAGGAGTTGGTGTCTACTACTTATGAGGGCTTCGTGGTCGCCAAAGTAAACGTGGTCTTCTTCTGATGCTGTTATGCGCCTCCGCGATGGCCGATCGAGCGGTTCACGCAAATGCTGGACCGCTTAACGACCGTGCTAACAGGGCGAAGGCCGGTGTTAATAGCCGGTGACTTTAATGCCTGGGCTGTGGAATGGGGAAGCCGTTTCACGAACCAGCGGGGTCAGATCCTGCTAGAAACACTGGCCATCTTAGATGTCGACTTGGCTAATGTCGGTACCAAGAGTACCTATAGTCGAAATGAAGCGGAGTCAATTATTGACGTAACCTTTTGTAGTCCTGGCTTAACAAGTAGTTCGAACTGGAGAGTAAATGATGGCTACACTCACAGCGACCACCTGGCGGTTCACTACAGTATCGACTACAACAACAGCAAACAGCGGATAGAAGAAGAGGCGGCTAGGCCAAGGCCAAGCCCTCGCAGGTGTAAGACATCATACTTTGACGAAGGGGTATTCAAGGAGGCGCTCCGCCGTGAGCGAAACTTACTCGGTTTAGACGGCGACGAGCTGGTAGCGGTGCTCTCACGTGCGTGTGCCCGAGCAGTAGAGAATATCTACAGCATAACAAAATATGTTATTTTGGAGAAATAACTGAGAAACGGAAAGAGTTATTTTTATGTTATTAACATAACATATCATGTTATAAACTTGTCTGTCATATGCGGCAAAATAACAAAAGTCATAACAAAAAAATGTTCCTGGAAGACCAGTTGAATAACACGTTTTGTTTGTTTCAATAACAACTTAATAATAGTGAATTTGTAAAATATTTCAATAACAAATTTTGAAATTAACAAGTTTTTGATAACAATTTTAAAGCAAAATGAGTTATAAGATATTATAAGGTCTTAGGGGAAAGGGGGGTTTGTGAAAATGTGAAAATCCCCTATTTTAGCGTGACGTACTCAATGGATGCTCCCTACTGACATAGTTATAATGTAATGTCAGAAAGAAGAGGAAGAGGAACTGACAAGGAAACATGATTTTCTCAACAGTTCCTTGCGAAATGCTGTGAACAACGTCAATCTCGTGTAGTTTTGATTGCAAAACTTGTTATTGATGTATTATTGATGATCAAATATTTGCAAAGTCCCAATAATTTAATAATAACTGGACTTGTTCTACAACAAAACATGTTATTGAAATGTCATTTGAAGAAAATATATTAATAACACGATCATAACAAAATAAGTTTGTCCAACAAAACATGTTATGGAAAGGTATTGCCTCAATAAGTTAATAATAACAAACCAAGATATAAAAACAAATTTTGTGATTCCGTTGTTATCATTTTGATATTCTCCTCTGCTCGGGTGATGTGACCATGCCTAGGTGAGTCCACCCTAGAAATGGGAGGCCACCGGCTTACTGGTGGACCGACGCGATTGCGGTTCTGCGCCGCGCCTGCCTACGGGCTAGGCGGCGGCTGCAGCGAGCACGATCAGAGGAAGAGCGAAACGAACGGCAGGTGGTGTTCGCCGCTGCAAAAGCCGCGCTCAAGACCGAGATAAGAGCCAGCAAAAAGGCCTGCTTTGAGGGTCTCTGTCAGAGTGCCAATACGAACCTGTGGGGTGAAGCCTACAGGATCGTTATGGCCAAGACGAGAGGTGTGATGGCTCCTACAGAGCAATCTCCAGAGATGTTGGAGGGGATCATTGGAGGGCTTTTTCCGCGTCATGATCCTAGTCCTTGGCCTCCTTTCGTAGGACAGCCGGGGACTGGGGCTGGCGATGAGGAGAGAGTCACCGAAGTGGAACTTGCGAGGATAGCTAAGTCCCTTAGCGTAGGTGAGGCCCCAGGTCCGGACGGAGTTCCGAACCTGGCCTTAAAAATAGCTATTGCAGAGGCTCCCGAGATGTTCAGGTCTGCTATGCAGAAATGCCTGGACGAGGGAGTTTTCCCAGCAGCTTGGAAGAGGCAGAGCCTGGTACTATTGCCAAAGGCGGGGAAACCACCCGGAGACCCGTCGGCATATAGACCAATATGCTTGATTGACACGGCGGGGAAGGTGCTCGAAAAGATCATCCTCAATAGAATGTTGCGGTTCACCGACGGCGAAAATGGTCTTTCGAGTAACCAGTACGGCTTCCGGAAGGGGAGGTCCACCGTAGACGCTATCTTGTCGGTTACAAAAACCGCCGAGAAAGCACTCGAGCCTAAGAGGAGGGGAATTCGCTTTTGCGCGGTAGTGACTCTGGATGTAAGGAATGCGTTTAATAGCGCCAGCTGGTCTGCTATTGCTGATGCGCTCTTGCGTCTGGGGATACCGGAGTACTTGTACAAGATTCTCGAAAGCTACTTTCAGAATCGCGTACTACTTTACGACACTGAGGTGGGTCGGAAGTGCTTTCACATAACCTCAGGAGCCCCGCAAGGTTCCATCCTGGGTCCGGAGTACCCAGTGGGAGTGGAGATTGTCGGATTTGCCGACGACATTACGCTCGAAGTCTACGGTGAAACGGTCGAGGAGGTGAAGTTGACTACCGACCACTCGATCAAGGTTGTGGAGACGTGGATGCGGTCCAGGAAACTGGAGCTGGCTCACCACAAGACAGAGGTGACGGTTGTTAACAATTGGAAGTCGGAGCAGCAGACGGAGATCAGTGTAGGAGAGTGTACTATCCTGTCAAAGCGCTCCGTCGAACACTTGGGCGTGATGATCGACGATAAGCTTACCTTCGGTACACACTAAAAAAAATCTCAATTTTAATAGTGACACAATTGATCGAAATGCCAGAAAAAGCTTTGACATAAACATAAATGTACCACATTTTTACACTTTTTGTGACATACGTATTGAGTTGAGATTGTTTGAGTTCCTCCAGCCATAATTGTAAATCAAAGAACTGATAATTTAGTTCTCTATGCTGTAAAATTACGCGATATGTTACAGAAACATAATGTTTACTGATGTTGAACTGTCAAACAACACCTTACAAAATCAGATGAAGACTGCAGTCGATTGGAAATTTGTTTATTACGAAGGTGAAACAGCATGAAAACCGCTCATAAATATAACCCCGGAGTGAGCCAGAAACTTGGAAATTACAATCCGTTGCCATCAGCCGATGCAGTGGTAAACGAACATACCTTCATGTATTCATAGTGCATACACGCAGCAGTGACGACGTGACGGCCGAACTGGCAAGTTCGTTCATGGTAGAAATTGTACATTTTCGACTGCCTTCTCTTCAACGTGGTGAGTCAGCCGAGAGAGCAAGATCGAAAACTGACACTCTGAGGATCGAAGTTTGATTCCCGAATGGAACTTTTTGTATTTTTTTTTAATATTCGGTGCTATGAATAGCACAGTTCTGAATCATGTATACAAGCAGCCGACAAGCAGCTGAGCTTTTGTGATAAAATTACACGAGTCAAACATTTTCCGTTTCCTGTAAAAATAAGATCGCACACAATTTTGCGTCAAATGTGCTACTTTTATATGTCGGACTAATATGACACAAAATTACAAGATTTTTTCGAAGTGTGCTGTTAAGGACATCCTTCCAGTTCTTGTAACTATGGTGTGACTTTGATATTTGTGGTCGATTTGCCAGCAAAGCTTTTTTCTTAAGAGCAATTTCTAAAAATTAATCTTAAGAATTGTGCAGTTTTCGTGTCATCAGCGGTACAAAATTTGCAGTCAATATTTTAAACGCAAAATATGTATAATTTTGTAACTTAATTGAGGCAATATCGTGACACGCATTTACATCATACGTTTACGTTGAGCGAAAATTACCTAAGTTAGATTTATAATGAAATTTTCAAAAACTGTTCAACATTTGGGTGGTGTTCAATAATTAGCGAATTACCCTATTACAGTATAATTATTGCTGCAAAAATTTAGAAAGCATGGAATGTCCTTCATTACCCAGGTCTTGCACATCTCATGGGAACATATATTTATTAGCGCTTTTTGGGTTTCTACGGTGCATTTACTCTTGTTGTGGTCGCGATGAACTTCAACCTCCTCTTCTAAAGATTTACCTATCAACCCCAAGTGCTCATTATTTCCTCCATCCAACCACACAGGTGTTGCTCTATGTGGGAGATCCAACGTCTAAAACACCACTTCAATGACACAATGGCTGTGATTTATCGAGCCATCTTAATTTCTTAATTTTAATAAACTTACCATAAAGCGGTAATAAATCGTAGATAACAATCTCACCTGTTCGCCCCGTCGCCACAACCGAAGCCGCCGCCAGCATCGCGCATCTTCAGACGATCTAAAATCTCGCACCGGTTCGCACGCAACCACTCGAAACATCATAATTTACCCATGGCTCAAGACCCCAGACCACGCACCGATCATTAAAAAGTACTCCTCGCTGTTGCTGCTGCTGGGGCTCCGTCGCCCGTCGACAGAGGATGCGATTCCTCCCAGTTTTCTCCACAATAAATTCAAAATCGAGAACAACAAAGCAAGATCTCTATCGCATCTGTTCCCTCCAAAATGCCAACAGTCAAAAATGTGGTGCCTTCTTCGCTTGCTTCGGAGGATTTCTATTGGTCAATTGGTTCAGCGGCAAACCCATGCATCATTATTCAGCGTGGTCCCTTCGTCCCCATGCACTACTTTAATCTCACCTTCATTATACTTGTTACCGCGCGGTTAAATTACAATATGCTCATTATTTCATGTCCTATGGCAAAGTTGTCTGAAAGCAAAAACGGAACGAAATGCTTGTGCTGGTTGGAGTTTGAAATCTTTATTTAATTTATTTCGGAATGGACGATGTTTTGGCCTTTTGTGCCATTTCTTCAATTGTTCGGCCCACTTGATGTGTGGCTAGAGGGGGTCCTGGTCTGGTAGATCGGTTTGGCCAATCGGAGCAGATCGTTTGAAGACATGTGCTGTGAGGTTTGTTGGGGTTAGTTCATGCATCTGGGACAGGTGCACATTTTTAATCCAATAAACTGCATGAATTGCGGTTGAGGTATGTTTCCGCCATTTGTTTTTCTCAGTAATAAGACTTGAGTGAGAAGAGAATACTTTCGGAAACCAAAAGTTCTGAATAACTATGTTTTAAATACTAATGTCAATTGATTATTGAAATTAAAATGTTACAGGGAAAAATATTAGATTAACTGCAGGCTGAATGATTCCGTACCCATTTTTTAATGAACCAAGGAAAGGTAATACGAATGACCAAAAATGTAATCACAGAATCAAAAACACACTTTTATCAGCACAATAAGCATAACTCCGCAAAGAGACCGTAAACCATCTCGTCAGCGTTGCAACAAAGTTAAGTCCTCCCGTCTTCCAAGAATGACACAATTTGCATCCTCCTCCGGATGGCAGGTAATGTGCTGCTGAAAGAAAAGCTTTACTCCTCCGTGTGACGGCTCCATACCGTGGCTTGAGTCAGTGGAAAATCCTCCAAGAAGTGAGTGCCATTTTCTACACCACCACCATCGGCACCGTGATCCTCCTCGAGTGTGGTGTACCGTACCTTTGGTTCTCTTGTGGCGATAAGTACACACCCTTAAGGGTGTGTAGCTTTAGCGGTGCGTCGTCGTCGTCGTCATCGTCGTCGGATGGATGTGTTCATCTTGGAACTGTGCTCTAAGAACTCTAAAGCCGATAATTAAAATAATTTATTCACTCTCAACATCTGAAGGGGGAAATTATGCAGCATGTAGCAGCGTGGCTGTTTGGCAAGCAATGCCATTTGAGAACGAAGATTAAAAGCAATTACTCATTTCAGCCGCTTATGGCGAGGGAGTAAATTTTGAGATTAAGCTTATTTTTTGGAATTTTCTGAAGCTTTGATGGGATGAGATACTCTTTACTATCATCCAATTAGCAACAAAGATGTGGTTGAGAGCTTTGATCGTTTGCGCGCACGTGGCATTTGCTTAGGAACTCGGCAGGAACTGGGGTATTTATTACAAGATATATTGTTGACATGGTTTGTGAAATGGTGAGTCGATAACCTGGAAGAAGCGTTCCATGTAGCTCTCACAATCACAAGTTCTTACTTCAAGCTTCCACTGATCAGTCGATGGGAAAGACCGCTAGCTAAGAGTTGCGTGCTTAACCTTCATCCAGCCAACGTACATTTTCCACCTTCGAAAAGCACAAAAATGGTCATAACTTTTTTGTTTTTCGATGGATTTTGATGAAATTTTCACAACTTCCCGAAAAACTCTTCTAGTTTATTATGCCGGGGACATGGGTGACTGGTCCACATGGTTCCGGAGTTATTCCGGATTATCTTGGGGTACCAAAATTGGCCACATACTGTGCGCTACATGTATCTCAAGATCCCGATGAGATAGAAGTATAGTGTCTTCGGCGAATTTGTTCAGCAGGTTAAGAACCAACTGACAACGGTGACTTTGGTACGCGATTCGGCCGCTAGGCGGCGCCAGTGGCAAAAATGTTTAAATCCTCATATCTCAGAAACCTGATAGAATAGAATGGTGCTGTCTTCGGCAACATTCTTCAGCAAGCTCCGAACTATCTGATAGTAAAGTATTTGGTTTGGGATTTATCCGCTAGGTGGCACATTGTGTCTGAAAAATTCAATAACAAATATCTCGATACCCTAATGAGGTGCAAGCATGCCGTTTTCAGCAAAGTTGTTCAGCAGGCTAAGAACTATCTGGCAATGGCGTTTTTGGTTCGAGAATCGTCCGCTAGGTGGCGCCAGGGTAAAAAATCTTCAAACTTCTATATCTCAGAACCCTGATAAGACAGAATGATGCCGTCTTCAACAAAGTTCTTCAGCAAGCTAAAAACTCTTAATCTCAAAAATCGGAAAACGTCCAGCAAACTTTTCTGAAAGTTAAAAGAAAGAAAGACGTATCTGGTGTCCTTGGTTCTGATATTATTCGATAGATTCCGTCTAGTATTAAGAAAATATTTGTATGAACACCCTTATTACCAAAAAGTATTCCATTTTCAGCATAGTTGTTCAACAAGCTAAGAGCCATTTGGCAGGATAGTAGACTGTCGAGTACGGTGGTATAAGAGGCAATACTTTAACAACGTCTTTGACACCCTTCAGATAAATTTTGTCGCCCTAAAGGGTGTCCACGAAGAAATACTATTCATGGTCAAAAAATTAGCAATTTTGGCGAACGCAATCAAAAGTTTTATAATATTTTCTGTGTGCCAATTTCATCGTGGACACCCTTTACAATATTGCTTCTTTTACTCCGTTTTTTCTTCCAGGTATGTCTCCGGGAATTTCTACTGGAACTTTTCCGGAAATTTTTCCAGGAATTTCTTCAGGCATTCCACCGGGAATTTATCCAAGAATTCCACTGGGAATTCCTCAAGAACTTCCTTCAGGAATTTCTTCAGGAAATCTGCCGGGAATCCTTCAGAAGTTCCTCCGGGAAATCCTCTAGGAAATCCTCCAGGAATTCCTCCGGGGATTTCTCAGGAAATTTCTACAGGATTTCCTCTAGGACTCCCATCAGGAATTCCTTCGGCAATTTCTGCGGAAATTCTTCTGGGAATTTTTCCAGAAATTCCTCCGGACTTTTTTTTCCAAGATTTTCTTCTGGAATTTCACTGGAAATTTTCCCAGGAATTCGTCCATGAGTGCCTCCGGGAATTCCTCCGGAAATTTCTTCAGGGATTCTTCTAGGATGTTCTATAGGAATTCCTCCAAGAATTCCTCTCCGGGAATTTTTCCAGGAGTTTCTCCAGGAACATATCCGGGAATTTTCTAAGGAAAACTGTCGTTTTTTTCAAGAAAATCCTCTGGTAATTTCTCCAGGAATCTCTTCAGGAAGGTTTCCGTGATTTTTTTTTCTCACAAAACCCTCGAGAATTTCTCCCGGAATGTGGCACGTTCGGTGTAGTACTAGATTTGTAGTATTGAGCTGAATTTTAGTATGGAGAGAAGGTCAGTTCTCTGTTTCTGCAATTAAATGGTACAAAAAGCGTGGGCATTATGATTCCTTGTCTAATTTGATGCTGTTTGAGCAAAACTTTGGATAACTATGTTGTTTATGTTGCAAGAAATGGAGTAAACAACAACACTGTTGCCCAAAGTTTTGCTCAAACAGCATCAAATTAGGCAAGGAATCATAATACCCACACTTTTTGCACCATTTCACTGCAGAAACGGAGAATTGTCCTTCTCACCATACTATAATTCAGCTCATTACTATAAATGTAGTACTTCATCGATCTGTCCTATTCCTCTAGGACTTCCTTTACGAATACCTCCGGGAATTTATCCTGTTATTCCTCCGGGAATTTTTCCAAGAATTCCTCCGAGAATGTCTCCGGAAATTTCTCCAGGAAATCCTCCAGGAGTTGTTTTGGGAATTTCTTCTGGAAATCTCCCAAAAAATCCTCCAAGAATTCTTTTAAGAATTTCTCCGGGAACTCTTCTGAAATTCCTCCGGAAATTTTTCAAGGAAATCTTCAGGATTTGCTCAGGAAATCCTCTGGGAATTTCATCATGTATTCCTCTGCGAATCCTTCGAGGACTTCCTTCAGGAATTCCTCAGGAAATGTCTGTAGGAATTCCTCCGGTGATTGCTCCAGCAATTCCTCTGGTAAATTCTTCAGGGAATCCTTCTTCCTGGGGGATTCCCCGAAGAAAATTCCTGGAAGAATCACTGGAGGCATCCTCTGAGGGAATTCCAGAAGGAATCCCCGGGAGAATTCCTGGAGATAATCCCGGAAAAAGTCCTGGAGAAATTACTGATGGAACACCGGAGGAACTGCTGGTGGGAGTCTTAGAAGAATTCCAGGAGAACTTACTTGGAGGGAATCGTAAAGAAATTCCTAGTGGAATTCCAGGAAAAAATTTGGAAGGATTTCCTGAAGAAATTTTTAGTGAAATTTCTGGAGAAATTCCAGGGAGAATTTTCAGAGACATTCCCGGCGGAATTCGTGAAGAAAGCAAAAAGGGAATACTTAGAGAAATTCCCTGAGGAATTCCTAGAGAATTTCCCAGAGGAATTTCTGGAGAAATTCCCAGAGAGTTTTCTGAAAAAAAAAACGGAAGACTTCCTGGAGAAATTCCCAGTGGACTTTTTTGAAAAAAAAACCGGAAATTTTCCTGAACAAATTTCCGGAGGAATTCCCGGAGGAAATCCTGGAAGAATTTCTGGAGGATTTCCCGGACAATTTCTTGAAGAAATTTCCAAAGCAATTCCCGGAGATATGCCTGCAGGAACTCCTAGAAAAAGTTCTCGGATAAATCCAGCCTGGAGAAATTCTTGAAAGAATTACTGGAGAAATTCCCAGAAGAATTCCTGGAGAAATTCCCAGAAGAATTCCTGGGAAAATTACCGAAGGAATTCCTGAACGAATCTCCGCAGGAGTTCCTGATGTGGGTCCTAGAGGAAGTCCAGGAAAAAAAATCTAAAGGAATTCCCGGAGACATTTCCAGAGGAGTTTCTAGAGAAATTCCAGGAGAAATTCCTGGAAAAACTTCCGGAAGAGTTCCTGTAGAAATTCCCGGAGACATTCCCGGAAGAAAAAACGGAGCAACATTGTGGGGTGACAAAATTTGTCTGCAGGGTGTCAAAGACGCTGTAGCAAATAACCTAGCGAATAAATCAAGAATCAAAGACTCAACTTTCAGACAGTTTTTAGTTTGCTGAAGAACTTTGTTGAAGACGGCATCATTCTATCTTATCAGGACTCTGAGATATAGAAGTTTGAAGATTTTTTACCCTGGCGCCACCTAGCGGACGGTTCTCGAACCAAAGACGCCATTGTCAGATAGTTCTTAGCCTGCTGAACAACTTTGCTGAAAACGGCATGCTTGCACCTCATTAGGGTATCGAGATAAACGTGTTTGAATTTTTCAGCACAATGCGCCACCTAGCGGATAAATCCCAAACCAAATACTTTACTATCAGATAATTCGGAGCTTGCTGAAAAATATTGCCGAAGACAGCATCATTCTATTCTATCAGGTTTCTGAGATATGAGGGTTTGAACATTTTTGCCACTGGCGCCACCTAGTGGCCGAATCGCGAACCAAAGTCGCCGTTGTCAGTTAGTCCTTAACCTGCTGAACAAATTCGCCGAAGACACTATACTTCTATATCATCGGGATCTTGAGATATATGTAGCGCAAAGTATGTGGCCAATTTTGGTACCCGCAATAACTCCGGAACCATGTGGACCAGTCACCCATGTCTCCGGCATAATAAACTAGAAGAGTTTTTCGGGAAGTTGTGAAAATTTCATCAAAATCCATCGGAAAACAAAAAAGTTATGACCATTTTTGTGCTTTTCGAAGGTGGAAAATGTACGTTGGCTGGATGAAGGTTAACCGGTAATGCGGCCCAGGGCACTGTAGTTCGTCAGACTTTAGATATTCAAAATTAGAGAGTCAGTTCACCATATTGTGACGTATGTTCGATTATATGATTAGTTGAACAAAATAAAGAAATGGTATTGATCGACCACTGTTTACACAGCGAGAGCACTTTTGGATTAGAATGAAATGGAGTCTCTTGTGATCAGTGCTGGAAAAGTCATTTCGTCATATCTAAATTCAATCACCTACAGCTTATTTTAGAAGCTGAACCTGAGAATATGGTATATGATAAACTTGTGCAGTTCTGCGGAAAAACTGCTATTTTTCGAATATTTAAGATAAATGTCACGGACTACCTTCGCCAATGATATTCACGGTCAAGTTGTGATACGCCTCGTGACTGCTGGAGTGGCCACCGCTGATGTGCGTGTGCACATGATAGGAATGACACGAAAGTTGGCTCTCCAATACTTTTTCTGCTCAACCTTCATTGCTACTACTTGCAGACAATCCCATCATCTCCGAAAACTTCCTCTGTTTGATCGTACCAAGGAAGTTCATCAAAATATTCACTATTCTGTCTTCCGTAATACTGTAACTTGAGAATTCAGTCATTGTTCAACTCCCGTACGCAAGCTTCGAGCGACGGATGGTTCACTCCGACCTTGCAAACGCCGTTGTATGGTTCACCCATATCGTTGAGCCTTAAGCTAAGTTTCGTGTTGCCAAGTAGAGTGCTCAAGTAAAATTCCACCTTTTTCCGCAAGTAATTTTGACAAATGATCCAGTATGGGGAGAAACGTTACTTTTCCTTACGGAATAAAAGCGCGGACATTTTTTCCGCAAGAAAAAGTGACAGCTCCATTTGATTCGCACGGGAGGCGTTACGAGTGTTACACTTTTTACCTTACTTGCCATCTGCGAACTGCACAAGTAATTTTGAAGCGGAATCATTACTTGACCATTACTTGTTCTATCTTTTTGCACAGTACGTACGAAGTGGAAACTAGCCATTACCAAGTCCTGACTCACTTCACTCAGTGCCACGTCGTCCGACTCCATCGAAAACAGTGTGACACCCGACTACTTTCGGATGCACCAAGAAATTGCTTCACTGCTACCCACCTCGCCTCGGTTGGTACACTTATATTGTCTCCGACTATTGACACACTCATAGCCACATCCGGCCGAGCACACGCCGCCATTGCATTGTTAGGAAGGTACCAACGAGATTATTGCGATACTCATTCAAATCACTACTTTTGTCCACTTCTTTGGCGGAACGATGTCCAAACCTGTTCATAACGCGATGAATTTTCCATTTCAGCGACACACTGCACCTGTTTGCTTCTTTTCCAACGTGCATGCCCAGGGGTTCATTCAAATATTACTTACTTACTTGATACTTGATGGGCTACAACTCGTAGCGGTGAGTCTACGCCGAATGAAGTATCCGCCTCCACTGGCTTCCGTCCTGGGCCAATCGCTTCCAGTCGCCCTGAACGTTTAGAGTCCTTAGGTTCTCCTCAACTGCAAAAAGCCAACGTGTGCGCGGCCTCCCACGAAGCCGACGACCCCTTCCTGGTTCTCTGCTGAATATAATTTTAGCTTGTCGTTCCTCCGGCATACGAGCTACGTGTCCAGCCCACCGCCGTGTTGTATTCGCTTCACTATATCCATCTCTTTATATACCTGGTACAATTCGTAGTTCATGCGACGCCGCCAGATGCCGTCCTCCAGTTTACCACCGAGTATTGTTCGCAGCACTTATATATATATATATATATATATATATATATATATATATATATATATATATATATATATATATATATATATATATATATATATATATATATATATATATATATATATATATATATATATATATATATATATATATATATATATATATATATATATATATATATATATATATATATATATATATATATATATATATATATATATATATATTACGTTCGAAGACTCCGAAGGCTCTCCGATCAACTTCTTTCAACGTCCATGTTTCATGACCGTATAAAGCGACCGGGAGAATCAGAGACTTGTACAACGCGAGTTTTGTCTTGGTTTGCAGCCTGCAGGACTTCAGCTGGTTTCGCAGACCGAAAAAGGCCCGATTTGTAGCCGCAATCCGTTTTTTCACCTCGCGAGTAACATCATTATCGCACGTCACTAGAGTATCAAGATAAACAAATTCATCCACAACTTCAAACTTTTCCCCACCTAGCACCACTTCGTCATCACTACCACGGCCGGACCGACGTTGAACACCAGCAATCATGTACTTAGTCTTTGTGGTGTTGATCGTAAGTCCAATCCTCGCAGTCTCCCTCTTAAAAAAGGTACGAACGCCTCTTCCACGGCCCAACGGTCGATTCCGATGATGTCGATATCGTGCGCGAAGCCCAGGAGCATATGCGACTTGTGACAATGGTTCCGCTCCTGTGCACACCAGCTCTCCTTATCGCTCCTTCCAGTGCTATGTTGAACAGTAAGTTCGAAAGAGCATCGCCCTGCTTCAGTCCGTTAAAGGTTACGAACGATGACGAAATTTCATCCGCAACCCGTACACTTGATTTCGATCCGTCAAGCGTCGCACGAATCAGTCTTCGCCGGATATCCATGTTCGATCATAATCTGCCATAACTCGTTTCTCTTCACTGAATCGTACGCCGCCTTGAAATCAATAAACAGATGATGGGTCTGCAAGTTGTACTCCCGAAATTTATCGAGAATCTGCATCAGGGTGAACATCTGGTCCGTCGTTGGTCGGCCCTCACGAAATCCTGCCTGATATTCGCCGACGAAGGAATCCTCAATCGGTATCAGCATGTGGAACAGAACTCCGGACAAAATTTTGTACGCTGAATTGAGGAGTGTTATTCCTCTGTAGTTCGCGCACTCCAGCCGATGCCCTTTCTTGAAAAGAGGGTAAATGAGACCATCCAACCAACTTGCAGGCAGTTCTTCCTCCTTCCATATCTTCAATATAATACGGTGTAATAGTTGATACAGCTGCTCACTACCGTGCTTGAGAAGCTCGGCCGGCAGTTCGTCCTTCCCAACAGCCTTGGTGTTCTTCAGCCCCCTAATGGCTGTCTTGACCTCGTCTAGCGTTGGAGGTTTCACAGCTTGTCCGTCGTCGGCGATTCGAATTCTGTCCGTCGCTTTTCCACTCCCACCGTTCAACAATACCTCGAAGTGTTCTCTCCACCTGGCAGCCACCATTGTCTTGTCTGTCAGCAAGTTTCCATTACGGTCGTTGCACATGACGGGAGAAGGCGCTGTTTTTCTCCGCACGCCATTGACAGTTTCGTAAAATCTCCGCATATCATTCTGTTGCATACTCTCTTGCGCCTGAGCAATCACATTTTCCTTGTGCTCTTTTTTCTTTTTGCGGTGGAATCGTTTTTTGGCTACTCTTGCTTCTCTATATCGCTCCCTGCTCTGCCGGGTCCCCGACACCAACATCCGGCTCCTGGCAACATTCTTCTCGTCCGTTACCCTCTGACACTCCTCGTCGAACCACCCGTTTCCAGGTTGTCTTTGAGCAGTACCTATCACCTCCCGCGCTGCTGTACTCATCGCTTCGTGGATAGACTCCCACAGAGTGTTGAGATTATCGCTCTCGTTGATCTCACTTATCCGCTCGTCCAGCTTCTGGTGATAGTCAGCTACCGTACCGTCTGCTGAAAACCGCTGGATGTTGAAACACATCGATCGCCGGTAAGAGTCCGATACGGTTGATAACCGAGCTCGAATCTTACTAACTACGAGATAGTGATCTGAGTCGATGTTGGGACCTCGAAAAGTTCTAACATCAATCACTTCAGAGAAATGTCGGCCATCTACCAGCACATGGTCGATTTGGTTGCAAGTCTCGCCGTTTGGGTGTCTGCAGGTGTGCTTGCGGATATCCTTACGTGCAAAATAGGTGCTACTAATGGCCATCCCCCTGGCGGCAGCAAAGTTGACTAATCTCAGGCCGTTGTCATTAGTGACGGAGTGAAGGCTCTCCGTACCGATGATTGGACGGAAAAAGTCCTCTCTTCCGACCTGTGCATTGGCGTCACCGATGACAATCTTAACGTCGTGTTTTGGGCATTCTCCATAGGTCTTGTCAAGGCATTCATAAAACGCATCCTTCACATCATCGGTTTTCTCGTTTGTCGGCGCATAGACATTGATCAGGCTGTAGTTAAAGAACTTGCCCTGGATCCTCAATACGCAGATCCGCTCGTTGATCGGCTTCCACCTCATAACTCGCTTCATCTGTTTCCCGATCACTATGAATCCAACCCCATGTTCTGCCTTATCGCTGCCGCTGTGGTAGATGTTATATTTGAACGATGTGTTGGCGACGGGATCCACCGCCCTGAATTCACGTTCACCAGTTTTGGGCCACCGCACTTCCTGTATAGCAGCCACGCACACACCAACTTTCTGCAATTCACGACCCAAAAGGCTCACTCGTCCAGGTTCATTTAAGGTCCTGACGTTCCAGGTACCGAGTTTCCAATCATAGTCCTTATTTCGTTGCCGGGTCGGTTTCCGAGAGTATCGTTCGCATATTCTATTTCTTACTTCATTTTTCGTAGTGTTGAAAGGCTTCGACAGGCTACCTTACCGGGGTCGCGCTGCGTACATCGCGTTGGTGGGGCTGCCACCTTAGGTATAGCTGACGCGATACAGCGTTTCATATTCAGTCGCTGGATGCCAGAACAGACGCTGTTTGAGCCGCACCTCCTTGGTGTACAGACGCTCGGGATGTACCTCCTCAATCTAGCTGAAGTCAGAAGGACAACAGTGCCCAGGCTGCACTACCAGCTAAGCACACAA
This sequence comes from Aedes albopictus, assembly GCF_035046485.1. Taxonomy (NCBI): domain Eukaryota; kingdom Metazoa; phylum Arthropoda; class Insecta; order Diptera; family Culicidae; genus Aedes; species Aedes albopictus. The sequence continues at coordinate 121,842,768 of NC_085138.1, forward strand.
CTCTTAGCTGGCGGTCTTTGTCATCGTTTGACCCGTGGAAGCATGAGGTAGGAGCTTGTGAGGACCAGAGCTATGTTGGACGCTCTCCTTATCGACTCACCGTTTTGCAGCCCAAATATACCTTCATTGAAATATTACGGTAACGCTAAATTTGACAATAGGGTCCTAAAATTAAAGACGAAATCTCGCTTATATTGAATAATACGATCAAGCAGGGTATTCTAATCGGAATTGTACTTTACTCGAACTTGAAAAACAAAGGAATAATGAGAAAATTTGAAATAAGTAAAATGGTAAATAGTTCTACTTTGACATTTGAGGTCAACCTTGTGTGACTGAGCTCGACATTTTTCGCACTGGGATTTCAAAAATGTTCCTATCTGACATACACGGTGAAAAAAAAATCACCCAAAGTATGTGTTATAAGCTAGGGACGAGACAAAAGGCTAAAAAAATAAAAATTATATATTTTCAACTACGGTTAATAAAAACGTCAAAAATTGAGTAAATATGTACTCTTGAACCATATATTGTGGTTGAAAACAAGAATCCCGATAGGACTTTAGGAGCCTATTTAAGACTCCCTCCCTCCCTCACGTAACAACTTTTGTATGGAAACTTTTTGAAAATTTGTGTGAAGCGTAACACAGGGCTAGACCCCCTCCCCCCTATGGCGTTACGTAATATTTGAATCTGTTGGTTGGCAACACCACAGAAAAACCTCATTCTGCACTACCTGACCTTGCCTCCAAGGTACTCCGCGGTGGCTCTGATATCACGTACAGTCAGGTCTTTTTTTTACGCGGTTTTCATCTACGCGGCCGCGTAAATGGAAACTCCATAAAAAATTCATCGTCTTATTTTTGCACGATTCGTCGAGAAATGGTGAGACTTTTTTTACGCGGTTTTTTGAATTTTGAACTGAGTTTTTTTTACGCGGTACCTACCCCCCGCGTAAAAAAATCTGACTGTATTTTATTTACTTATGGTTTTAACTTACATCGTTATCAGTAACACCGCTAGCCATCATGGTTTTCCATAGTGGAAATCATTATGGTTACAGTTCGCAAGCCCTGGTAAAGTGTGGAACGTTTTGATGGCTGTGATCCCTGACCATCATGTAATCAAAATTCCAGGGATACTCAAGTGACCATACTGTTGGGTTGTGAAGGTTGCGTGTGTGGGGTGCATATATTGACAAGCATTGCTATGGATCGTTAGGGCTGAGTAGGAGCGGGGAATGGATCTACGATTGCTTAATTGCGATTATACCTACTGGTATAGTCGTGGTTCAACAGTGTGGTGGCGCCGCTTTTCGCTTGTGTTCGGCCTGGGTGGTTTGTTTAGGCGGTGCGGGTATGTCTGTATGTACTTCGTACGTGCAGTGCGTACGGCTTCAGCATTGCGGTTACTTGGGAAGTGTAGGATAATTGGGTTTGGGACTGAGGGGGTCGTCATTGATTCTGCCGACACTATTGAGTACTCATTGTTGGCGGTTGTGTTGGTGACGATTTCTTCAGCTTTATAATACCATTTATACCACGCACAAACTTTAGGAAGAGGGACTGCTTTGTAATGCAAGAGAGGGATTTAAACTCTGCGTTATGGGTGGGGTGAGGTCATGCAGATAGATGCAACCCAGGTGACCGTGCGGCTCGGGTCGTGATGGATGCATGAGTGCAGTGTGTGTGAGGTGCGCTACCCTGTGGGTGCAGTTGAGTCCGGAATGGAGTGGAAAGAGACCCTTCTCTACCCTAGATCGGTTTCGGTTGTACGGGCGGGATAGTGTTTGTCTTATTTGTGACGTGTTGTGCGTGATTTGCGGCCCGAGCTGCGTGGTTGCTTGGGAAGTATTGTGCTCTGCAATCTAGATTTTTGGTTTTAAGTTGAAGCTATGGCTGGGCTGTGCCTCGGATTTGTTGGGCGCAGGTCGGGAGAGCTGGTGGCAGTTTGTGCTGGAGGGTTTGCTCGATTGGTTATTCACTGGTGGTGGCCAGTCGATCGACTGTTCGCTCAGCCTGTCATTTGGTTCTTGGGGTTTGTGCTCTCGAGGTTCGGGGCGTTGTTTCGTTGTATCTTCGCTTTAATACTAATATTCCTTGTTTGATTAACTGACTTATGTACAGGCGCTTAACTCATTCTATTTCATAGATTGCCAGATTTAAGGGTAATGGTTCAATAGGGTGTTAGCAATCAGAGTGGATTAGAACGAGTTGGCGCCTACAATACACCAACACTAACACGCACACATGCACCTACAACTAGCTGTAAAAGACCAGTGGGCGGGACAATGGTGCCTACCAAACAGTTGTAGGTGGGGTGTTTGGCTTAGTTACATGACTTGGTCCGGCAAGCCCATAAACATCAATTGGTAGACGTACTGCCTAGTGAAAAGACAACGCAGATGGGTGAAAGCCAGGGGATGCGTTGATAATAGCAGAATAGCAGAATAGCAGAGCTTGCATCGTTATCAGTGTACGCAGAATATGGCACCGCGAGCGAAAAATAGGCATCATAGAAGGCACGGCAACAACACTTTGTTTTTTCGTTAGCAGATAATGACAAAATGGGTAGAACACAACAAAAGCGGTAGAAATATTTGCCTCGTTCTATTCACATCGTGATTTTCGCATTGTTTTACAACTGAAACTTGACTCTGAGAATGGCAAGAGTCTTAATTCGTCCAAATGCTCATGAATTCGATGGTGTGGGTCGAAAATTTCAGCAGAAAAGCCGAAATATCGGCACTCGCACGGCAAGCGATGTTTGTTTTATTGCTATCATCGCTTGACATGCGTTTGTTGCGGAGCGCCTTTGTTACTAACATGCACCGCTTAGGACAAAGCTTTTGTTTTTCGGCGTGATCCGTTTTTCGTACCCTGATCGTTATATTAATCTAATTAAAAGCATTTGGACCGACGACGACGGGATCATAACAGTTATACTTAATTTCATGAATTCTATGCATGGCTCCATCTCCCTTAACCATAATTTTTGGAATTTAATTAAGAAACACATAGGTCCGACGGTGACGGAATCATACAAGTTTTACTTAATTTCATGAATTCTATGCATGGCTCCATCTCACTCAATCATTATTTTATGAATATGATTGAGAAGCATATAGGTCCGACGACGACGGAATCAAAAAAGTATTTTTTGATTCCATGAATTCTATGCATGGTTTTACCTCACCAAACCATAATTTTATGAATCTGGTGGTAAAGCATCAGCCTCTGCAACCAGGCTTATGACAATTATTCTTGTCTTCATGAATGCTTCTCATGATCCCAGCCTATTTAATCAAAGCTTCATGATTATTTTCATGATATTTTCCATTTTTCGTCATCGAAAGCCAAAACAATAACGGGTACATAGCGTTATGGTGAAATCAATCACGAAATCATAAATTATAATCATGGTGTATATTTATAACATAAAATCATAAAAATATCGGGAAACCGTGAGTAATAATATCTTGGGAATGGATTTTTCCGTGTACTCGAAACTTGGATGCTTCATTAGAAGATAGTTTTCTGTGGTTTTGATCCATTCTAGTTTCAATACCACTTGATTTCCAAATGTGAACACAAACAAAAAAAAAACACAAAATGAAACAACCAGCTACGGAACAATAAATCACATCCATCGTAAACAAACAGCTCTTCCACAAGCTATAAATAGAGACTTCAAAGCATTCAAATTTCTCCACCAGATACAGCCAAGAAAAAATCGTATTCCCAATCTTAAGCGTATAATAACTCTCGCCTGAACAACCGGTCGCACATATCATCACCAAAACGATGAAACATCGCCAACAGAATCCATCGCCGGAACGGAACATGTGCTTGTCGTCCTAAACATGTCATAAATAATTAGTCTTTAATTTGTTGACGGCTCATTCTGTACGCTGTCTGGCTTTGCTGACTGCCGACTATGTAGACTGCGGCGAAATCTGCACTGCGCTGTGCATCAGACTTAGCTCGACAGCTTCTCGCGGATCACGGCCAACAAACTGTGCCGTATTTTTCGTAGGGAATCGCGCCACTTGGGCGGTGGCTTCTATATTCGTCTGTTTTCCACTATAACTCAGTCAAATATGAACCAATTGACACAACTTTTGGAATGTGGTTAGATAGGTATAGTATCTACCCGTGTACAACATTTCAAGTCAATTGGTTCGAAATTGACTGAGTTATAGTTGAAAACAGACGAATATAGAAGCCACCGCCCAAGTGGCGCGATACCCTAATAGATAGTTAAACGTGCACGCTCATTATAGTGTGACAACAGCAACCGAAACTCGGCGACATGGTTAGTAGGCACAAATCTGTCAACAAATGGGCGTTCCTGGCCTTGCGCATGTTCCGTGGAGAATAGGCGAAGCTAATTTCTCAAATTGGCCGCACGTCACAGAGTGGTTTCAACATCTTCATCTCCGTCCGTCATTCGCTCGGTATGTGCCAGTGAAAAATGATTCGGAATGGGATTGTCGGAATGCCATTTTGCGCGCGATCATCACATTCAATAGATGCTATTTTACGATACTGAGATCACCTCCTCGGGCATCGATTGTTGTAAACCTGTTCGGAGCATCACACCTTCCATGCCTTAATCCGACCACGCGGTCGCGGTCACTCGGACGGTTCTCGGATCCCCCGTCCGTGCCGTTCCGTGGAATAAATCATCGAACAAAAGCGCTACAAAAGGCACCTCGCCGCCGAAGCGACGGACACCAATGACCTCAATTAAACTTCGGGAAAAACAATTGAAACATTGTTCTTCAACTGGTCGATCCCCCGAGGGCCGCCCACCTTGGCCCGGGATTGTTTCTCACCGGTCGGATGCGACGACGATGGACCGACTGTGGGACGAGCGAAGGGTCATACGCCTGCCTGCACCTTTCTGAAATATGACGGCCGAAATACATATGTACGTGTGCCGGTCCGGTACCTATCTCCTCTCGGGTCCGGTGTCAGTGCGGTGCAGCCTTATTTCATCCTCTTTCTGCCAGGAGGAACGCCATGGAGGAAGGGTGTGCTGAACAAAACTGGGCCCACAAAAAATCCCATATAATGAATATGAAATTTTCCGCCCTGGGTCAAATTGTACAATGGTTATTATAATCGTCTTACATTTGAAGCCGGAATGCTTTAAGTTCAGTACAAGTTGTTCTACTGCTGAGGACCATTTTATTCAATTCGTTACTGTTGCTTGAGTGAGTACAATTGCTTGATATGTAGAAAGTTTTTGGCTGGAGTTGCCTAAGAAGTTTCTTGAGTTGGGCTTATAGTAATTATGTAGTGTAGGAAATAAAAAGTATAGACGTTGAGAGTAACGTTGCCCGTGTAGCTGCCGGCTTAGAATAGCACTACGGACCACCTGTTCCGGGGGTAAAAGTCCACCAGGTAACCCCAATCCAAGGTGTCAGGCGACCCGTGCTGAGGGATGAATGGTTGAGGGGGTTTAAAAGATGCTCGATCTTTAACGGAGCCCGCAGCGTGGGTAGATCGCCTTTTTGGGTTGCGTTGCGGTGATAGATCTACCAAACCGAAATCTAGTGTCGTCCTATTTTTCAATTTTGGAATATGTGTTCTGGTAATTCAAGGAATTATAGTATTTAGTCCTTACTACTGGTGTTTTGGTGACTTCCAGTTTTTGAATAAAACTGAGTTTACCAACTTTATTTTGCATATAGTTAAAAACCTCACCATCTGAGGCTAAACCCAATGCAAAGGAAATCAAATTGGGTTAGGCATCCATGTATGTACTAACTCTTCAAAGACTGGAAAGTGCTAGTACTCAAGGAACATACTAGAATCCTTATTAGGGTAAAAGGGTATAATGCGCCCCACCGGGGCAAAACGCCCCTCTTCATTTTCTAGCGATTCAAGCGCTTTTCGCATGCGTGATCGATTAGAAATCTCAAATATTGAAGAATTATTGCCAACAAGCTGGTCCGTTAGTGGATTGGTACAGAAAAGCAATAAAAATATCAAAAAGTCTGAAATCGACGCTTTTGGCGTAATATTTTGCCTCTTGTGAGCTGACATCATTGTAAACGAAGCTAGTTCTGTTCGCTTGCGTTACTTTGCAACTTTTATGCAGTTAAACACTGGTTGAAAGACCCTCCTAGGATAAGCATGTGGTGGAATTATCCCCTGGGACAGTTTTATCACGAGGCTGGACGTTTTTCTTTTGATGGGGCGTATTGCCCCGTTTGTTTTGAAAAGGCAAATTTTGGAACGTTTTCGAAAAACGTTTCAAAGCTTCGATAGCCACCTCTCCAAAGGCAAAGTTTGCATGCAACACTTCACTAACTTTAGTAACAACGATTTGCAGTGAACTGTAGATGGAATAAGGCGCCAGTTTCAGATATATTGCCATTTCTGCTTAGGGGGGGGGGGCATATTATACCTGTTTACCCTACTGAACACATGTTCCAATATTGGAATTATATTGCTGCTAATGTTAAAGCCCGGGTCCTAAACTTACTACTGGGGAGAATTTAGCAGCAAAACAAGGGTGATGCTAGGTTTCCGATGCATGGCCAATATCAGTACTCTTGTTTTGTTTTCTAAGAAAACAAAACAAAAACTGTATCAAAATCGATACTTTATTGCCCAATGACAATTGAGTAATGCGACATGCACTACACTAAGGGTACGGGTAATGTCACAATAGATCTAAAAACTGGTCGCAGTGACAAACCCGAACAGGAATAAAAAAAAACGTTGCTATGAAAGATAATGTCGCTCAATCGATGTTCTTCTTACTGGAATCATGAAAAACGATTGATTTAACAAATTGCTCACAAGATTTCGATTGAGCGTAATGAGTTTTTGTAACTTTTAAATCTGCCTTCTAATCAGAGCGTTCATGATGCATCCATGGATTAATCATAATTTAATGATTAAAAATAGTGATTGATCGGCTGTTTCATTGATATATCCGATTCCTCCGATTTCATATCTGATTCCTCCATCAGGAATTCCTCCCAAGATTCCTCCAGGATTCCCCCACGGGATTCCTGCAGGAATTCTTAGCACGATTTCTACAGTAGTTCCCTCGGGACTCCATCAGAAATTCCTTCAGCAAATTCTCCAGGAGCTCCTCCCGCGACTCATCTCGGGATTCCTCCAGGAGTTCCTCTTCTAGATTATTCCAGGAATTGCTCTCGGGATTTTCTCCCGGGATTTCTGCAGGATTTCCTCACGGGGTTCCTCCAGAAATTCCTTCAGAAAATTCTCCATGAGCTTCTCCCGAGATTACCCCCGGGATTCCTGCAGGATTTCTTCTCGGGATTCCTCCAGAAATTCCTTCTGCAAATCCTCCAAGAGCTCTTTCCAAGATCCAGGATATCTTTCGGGACTCTTCCAGCAATTTTATTCCAGAACACCTCCAGGAATTCCTCCCGAGATCCCTCCAGGAATTTCCCCCGGAATTCTCCTGGGATTGCAATGGCAGGCAAAGAAAGCCCTTCAATTATTAACTGTGGAAGTGCTCAAAGAACTTTAAGTTGTAGATAAGGCTGGCCATGTTCCGGTGGGAACGTAGAGACACAAAGAAAAACAGCTTGCTCCAGGATTTCCTCCCGGGATTCCTGCCGGAATTCCTCTCAGATTCCGGGACCGTTCCAGGAATTCCTCCCGCGATTAATCTCGGGTTTTTACCCTGAAATTCCTTCAGGAAATCCTCTAGGAGCTATTCCCGAGATTTCTCCTCGCGGGATTTCTCCAGGGATTCCTACCGGTATTCGTGCAGAATATCCTAACGGGATGCAGCATGGGCGAGAATGCTGCAACACCGTACGAGAGCGAATGAGGCACGTTACAAACAGGTGCGGAACAGGCAGAACTCAGTCTTCCGGATGAAGAAGCGCCAGCAGGAAGAACGAGATCGCGAAGCGATGGAAGAGCTGTACCGCGCTAAGGACACACGAAAGTTCTACGAGAAGCTTGTGCGCGCAGAGGCTTTGTGCCACAAGCCGACATGTGCCGAGATAATCACGGGAATATTCTCACGAGCGAGTGTGAGGTGGTCGAGAGGTGGCGGCAGCATTACGATGAGCACCTCAATGGCGACGTTGCAAGTACCGAAGGTGGCGTGGTAGCAGATCTAGGAGTATGTGCACAGGACGAAAGACTTCCGGCCCCTGACCTTCAAGAGATTGAGGAGGAGGTGGCCGGTTGAAAAACAACAAAGCCGCTGGAGCAGATCAACTACCAAGCGAGCTTCTAAAATACGGAGGAGAAGCACTGGTGAGAGCACTACACTGGATCATTACCAAGATTTGGGAGGAGGAATATTACCGGAGGAATGGATGGAAGGTATCGTGTGTCCCATCTACAAAAAGGGCGACAAGTTGGATTGCGGGAACTACCGCGCGATCACACTACTGAGCGCTGCCTACAAGATACTCTCTCAAATTTTATGCCGCCGTCTATCACCGATTGCAAGAGAGTTCGTGGGGCAATATCAGGCTGGATTTATGGGTGAACGCACTACAACGGACCAGATGTTCGCCATCTGCCAGGTGTTGCAGAAATGCCGCGAATACAACGTGCCCACACATCACTTGTTCATCGATTTCAAATCGGCGTATGATACAATCGATCGAGAACAGCTATGGCTGATTATGTACGAATACGGATTCCCGGATAAACTGATACGGTTGATCAAGGCGACGATGGATCGAGTGATGTGCGTAGTTCGAGTATCAGGGACACTCTCGAGTCCCTTCGAATCTCGCAGAGGGTTACGGCAAGGTGATGGTCTTTCGTGCTTGCTGTTCAACATTGCTTTGGAGAGTGTAATAAGAAGAGCGGGGATAAACACGAGTGGGACGATTTCCACGAGGTCCGTTCAGCTGCTTGGTTTCGCCGATGATATTGATATTATTGCTCGTAAACGCCGTAACACGAAGTTAACCATCTACAAAACGTTGATTAGACCGGTCGTCCTCTATGGGCACGAAACATGGACCCTACGTGCAGAGGACCAACGCGCCCTTGGAGTTTTCGAACGGAAGGTGTTGCGTACCATCTACGGCGGAGTGCAGATGGAGGACGGGACTTGGAGAAGGCGAATGAACCACGAGCTGCATCAGCTGCTGAGAGAACCAACCATCGTCCATACCGCGAAAATCGGGAGGCTACGGTGGGCGGGTCACGTCATCAGGATGTCGGATAGCAACCCGACTAAAATGGTTGTCGAGAGTCATCCGACCGGTACAAGAAGACGTGGAGCGCAGCGAGCTAGGTGGGTCGACCAAGTGGAGGACGATCTGCGGACCCTACGCAGAGTGCGGAACTGGAGGCAAACAGCCATGGACCGAGTGGAATGGAGGCGGCTACTATGTACAGCAGAGGCCACCCCGGCCTTAGCCTGACCGGAAAGGTAAGTATCCCAACGGGATTTCTCCAGGATTTCCTCCCGAGATCCCTCCCGGGATTCCACCCAGGATTACTCCAGGAAATCTTCTCGGAATACCTCCAGGAATTCCTTCCGGTATTCCTACGGAAGTTCTTTCGAGATTCCTCCAACAATTCTACCGCGATTCTTTCCCAGCTGAATCGAAGAATTCCTTCCGTGCTTTCCTCCAGAAATTCATCCCGGGAATCCTCCAGCAATTCCTTCCGGTATTCCTCCAGGAATTCCTCCCGGGATTCCTCCAAGAATTCCTCCGGGGTTCCTTTCGGGATACCTCCAGGAGTTCCTGTTGGAATTCAACCCGAAATTGCTTCAGAAGATCCTCCAGAAGCTCCCCCCGAAATTATTCCAGGAATTCCTCCCGGGATTGTTCTAGGGATACTTCTCGGAATCTCTCCAGGAGTTCCTCCAGCAGCTCCTCCCGAGAATCCTCCAGGAATTCCTCCTGAGATATCTTCGGGAATCCCACCCATCGACGCTTTTGGCGTAATATTTTGCCTCTTGTGAGCTGACATCATTGTAAACGAAGCTAGTTCTGTTCGCTTGCGTTACTTTGCAACTTTTATGCAGTTAAACACTGGTTGAAAGACCCTCCTAGGATAAGCATGTGGTGGAATTATCCCCTGGGACAGTTTTATCACGAGGCTGGACGTTTTTCTTTTGATGGGGCGTATTGCCCCGTTTGTTTTGAAAAGGCAAATTTTGGAACGTTTTCGAAAAACGTTTCAAAGCTTCGATAGCCACCTCTCCAAAGGCAAAGTTTGCATGCAACACTTCACTAACTTTAGTAACAACGATTTGCAGTGAACTGTAGATGGAATAAGGCGCCAGTTTCAGATATATTGCCATTTCTGCTTAGGGGGGGGGGCATATTATACCTGTTTACCCTACTGAACACATGTTCCAATATTGGAATTATATTGCTGCTAATGTTAAAGCCCGGGTCCTAAACTTACTACTGGGGAGAATTTAGCAGCAAAACAAGGGTGATGCTAGGTTTCCGATGCATGGCCAATATCAGTACTCTTGTTTTGTTTTCTAAGAAAACAAAACAAAAACTGTATCAAAATCGATACTTTATTGCCCAATGACAATTGAGTAATGCGACATGCACTACACTAAGGGTACGGGTAATGTCACAATAGATCTAAAAACTGGTCGCAGTGACAAACCCGAACAGGAATAAAAAAAAACGTTGCTATGAAAGATAATGTCGCTCAATCGATGTTCTTCTTACTGGAATCATGAAAAACGATTGATTTAACAAATTGCTCACAAGATTTCGATTGAGCGTAATGAGTTTTTGTAACTTTTAAATCTGCCTTCTAATCAGAGCGTTCATGATGCATCCATGGATTAATCATAATTTAATGATTAAAAATAGTGATTGATCGGCTGTTTCATTGATATATCCGATTCCTCCGATTTCATATCTGATTCCTCCATCAGGAATTCCTCCCAAGATTCCTCCAGGATTCCCCCACGGGATTCCTGCAGGAATTCTTAGCACGATTTCTACAGTAGTTCCCTCGGGACTCCATCAGAAATTCCTTCAGCAAATTCTCCAGGAGCTCCTCCCGCGACTCATCTCGGGATTCCTCCAGGAGTTCCTCTTCTAGATTATTCCAGGAATTGCTCTCGGGATTTTCTCCCGGGATTTCTGCAGGATTTCCTCACGGGGTTCCTCCAGAAATTCCTTCAGAAAATTCTCCATGAGCTTCTCCCGAGATTACCCCCGGGATTCCTGCAGGATTTCTTCTCGGGATTCCTCCAGAAATTCCTTCTGCAAATCCTCCAAGAGCTCTTTCCAAGATCCAGGATATCTTTCGGGACTCTTCCAGCAATTTTATTCCAGAACACCTCCAGGAATTCCTCCCGAGATCCCTCCAGGAATTTCCCCCGGAATTCTCCTGGGATTGCAATGGCAGGCAAAGAAAGCCCTTCAATTATTAACTGTGGAAGTGCTCAAAGAACTTTAAGTTGTAGATAAGGCTGGCCATGTTCCGGTGGGAACGTAGAGACACAAAGAAAAACAGCTTGCTCCAGGATTTCCTCCCGGGATTCCTGCCGGAATTCCTCTCAGATTCCGGGACCGTTCCAGGAATTCCTCCCGCGATTAATCTCGGGTTTTTACCCTGAAATTCCTTCAGGAAATCCTCTAGGAGCTATTCCCGAGATTTCTCCTCGCGGGATTTCTCCAGGGATTCCTACCGGTATTCGTGCAGAATATCCTAACGGGATGCAGCATGGGCGAGAATGCTGCAACACCGTACGAGAGCGAATGAGGCACGTTACAAACAGGTGCGGAACAGGCAGAACTCAGTCTTCCGGATGAAGAAGCGCCAGCAGGAAGAACGAGATCGCGAAGCGATGGAAGAGCTGTACCGCGCTAAGGACACACGAAAGTTCTACGAGAAGCTTGTGCGCGCAGAGGCTTTGTGCCACAAGCCGACATGTGCCGAGATAATCACGGGAATATTCTCACGAGCGAGTGTGAGGTGGTCGAGAGGTGGCGGCAGCATTACGATGAGCACCTCAATGGCGACGTTGCAAGTACCGAAGGTGGCGTGGTAGCAGATCTAGGAGTATGTGCACAGGACGAAAGACTTCCGGCCCCTGACCTTCAAGAGATTGAGGAGGAGGTGGCCGGTTGAAAAACAACAAAGCCGCTGGAGCAGATCAACTACCAAGCGAGCTTCTAAAATACGGAGGAGAAGCACTGGTGAGAGCACTACACTGGATCATTACCAAGATTTGGGAGGAGGAATATTACCGGAGGAATGGATGGAAGGTATCGTGTGTCCCATCTACAAAAAGGGCGACAAGTTGGATTGCGGGAACTACCGCGCGATCACACTACTGAGCGCTGCCTACAAGATACTCTCTCAAATTTTATGCCGCCGTCTATCACCGATTGCAAGAGAGTTCGTGGGGCAATATCAGGCTGGATTTATGGGTGAACGCACTACAACGGACCAGATGTTCGCCATCTGCCAGGTGTTGCAGAAATGCCGCGAATACAACGTGCCCACACATCACTTGTTCATCGATTTCAAATCGGCGTATGATACAATCGATCGAGAACAGCTATGGCTGATTATGTACGAATACGGATTCCCGGATAAACTGATACGGTTGATCAAGGCGACGATGGATCGAGTGATGTGCGTAGTTCGAGTATCAGGGACACTCTCGAGTCCCTTCGAATCTCGCAGAGGGTTACGGCAAGGTGATGGTCTTTCGTGCTTGCTGTTCAACATTGCTTTGGAGAGTGTAATAAGAAGAGCGGGGATAAACACGAGTGGGACGATTTCCACGAGGTCCGTTCAGCTGCTTGGTTTCGCCGATGATATTGATATTATTGCTCGTAAACGCCGTAACACGAAGTTAACCATCTACAAAACGTTGATTAGACCGGTCGTCCTCTATGGGCACGAAACATGGACCCTACGTGCAGAGGACCAACGCGCCCTTGGAGTTTTCGAACGGAAGGTGTTGCGTACCATCTACGGCGGAGTGCAGATGGAGGACGGGACTTGGAGAAGGCGAATGAACCACGAGCTGCATCAGCTGCTGAGAGAACCAACCATCGTCCATACCGCGAAAATCGGGAGGCTACGGTGGGCGGGTCACGTCATCAGGATGTCGGATAGCAACCCGACTAAAATGGTTGTCGAGAGTCATCCGACCGGTACAAGAAGACGTGGAGCGCAGCGAGCTAGGTGGGTCGACCAAGTGGAGGACGATCTGCGGACCCTACGCAGAGTGCGGAACTGGAGGCAAACAGCCATGGACCGAGTGGAATGGAGGCGGCTACTATGTACAGCAGAGGCCACCCCGGCCTTAGCCTGACCGGAAAGGTAAGTATCCCAACGGGATTTCTCCAGGATTTCCTCCCGAGATCCCTCCCGGGATTCCACCCAGGATTACTCCAGGAAATCTTCTCGGAATACCTCCAGGAATTCCTTCCGGTATTCCTACGGAAGTTCTTTCGAGATTCCTCCAACAATTCTACCGCGATTCTTTCCCAGCTGAATCGAAGAATTCCTTCCGTGCTTTCCTCCAGAAATTCATCCCGGGAATCCTCCAGCAATTCCTTCCGGTATTCCTCCAGGAATTCCTCCCGGGATTCCTCCAAGAATTCCTCCGGGGTTCCTTTCGGGATACCTCCAGGAGTTCCTGTTGGAATTCAACCCGAAATTGCTTCAGAAGATCCTCCAGAAGCTCCCCCCGAAATTATTCCAGGAATTCCTCCCGGGATTGTTCTAGGGATACTTCTCGGAATCTCTCCAGGAGTTCCTCCAGCAGCTCCTCCCGAGAATCCTCCAGGAATTCCTCCTGAGATATCTTCGGGAATCCCACCCGGGAGTGCTTCTGGAATTTGTCTTGGGATTCCTCCAGGATTTCCTTCCGGGAATGCTGCTAAATTTCTGCCTGGAATCCTATCAGGATTTCACTAGCTGTTTCATGTGTTTTTTTTTGGGAATCCCATAGATAGTAGTTTAACTTTATGCACATCTTCTTCTTCTCCTTTATAGTTCTACGAGGTTCTACGTTCCCACTGGAACATGGTCTGCCTTTTTTCAATTTAGTGTTCATTGAACACTTCCGCAGTAAATAATTGAAAATCTTTCGATGCCTGCCAATGCATGAATTTGTATGTTGTGAGACAAGCACAATGATATACTATGCCCAGGATACTGGGGGATGCAGTTAACCTATATGAGTAGATATCTTTTGGATCGATATCGACTTGATGGTTATTTTATTTATTTATTTATTGATGTTATAAAACAGCTTCCCAGAAAATGTCCATTTCACTTCTTGATATTTCTATGAGTTGATACTTTTTTTAAATATCGACTCATGGAGGTTCGACTGATTATTTGATACTGTTGATTGCAGTGACACTCGTTAACCGTTTTGTGTCCGACAAGTGCTATCATCCACATCGTCTCACAGTGGCGGACCTCCATACAAAGGTCGGACAAAACCTCAAATGTTAACCGAAATGGCTAAAAATCACAGGTTATGATGATTTTAGTGAACCAAATCTATTTGTCATATATTTCGATTTTACTATATTAGGGTGGTTCAAAATTTTAAAATCTACTGATTATGGGAAGCATGTAAAAAATAATCGATAAGCAATCACAATGTGTTTTTTGAACGTAGATTCTGATTAACCTTTTAATTTGGGGGTCTTAAATCATGTATTGGTATTAAAATAAACTATAGTTGTGTGTTTTTTGCTGTTAGGGTGGTCCAAAACCGTTACAACTACATAAATCATTAGACAAATTCGATTACCTACGATTTCTTTCAGTGTATCAATTCAGATACACACTAATGCTGGCTGAAGCAAGACGCGGTCTATTCTCAGGGATCGTCCATAGACCACGTGACGTTTTACGGTGGGTACACGGAGGTGAATTAACGATTTAAAAGACACGGACACGTTCAATGCTTTCAGTGAGCTATTCGCTCTTTGAAGGAAGCACGACACTAGACAACGGACTAGCATGCAACGCCCAGTGGCACAGCTGAAAACTTTTCCCGAATGTTGCGGCGGGAATCGAGCCCGCGCTCCTTAGCACGATGCGACTAAGTGCTTGGTGACACTAGCCGCACGACCACGAAGCCACACATTTAAATGTTAAATGTTCTACGAAAACGCATGAATAATATACAATAAAACTTCAAGTTTTTGAAAAAAAAAATAAAAGTTTTCAAACTACGCTAACGCTAACGCCAAAAAAAATATAAGGGTTTTCATTGAAAACCGTTTTTACGGTTGTTTTTGCTTTTATTTTATTTTTAAGGTTAAAAGAGTTGAATGTATTTGGTGGTCTTTAACAATGCGGGATGTAGGTAGTATCTCAGTGAATAAAGGCTTATTGATTCTTAGTCATCACTCCCCTCCTCACCATGTGACTGTGTTAAACTGAAGCACCCACGTTGTTGTGGTTTTCTGTAAAAAATAAAATAATATAAAAAAATAATAAAATATTGTTTTAAAATTTTTAAAGCTGTGGCCATCATCTTGTTACCCCCACCCCCTCATTCCCCCAAGCAACACACATGTTATATAAAAGTTATGACAGCGCAAGTTTTGGTTGTATTGAAGTTTATTTTACGTAATTTCAACACAATGTTAGAATTACGTCAAATAAACTTCTATATAACCAAAACTTACGCTGTTAAAACTTTATAATAACATGTGTGTTGCTTGGGCCGCTCCCCTCCCCCTATGACCACGTGACTTAGTGAAGGTATCTTACTAGAATGAGTACTACACTAAATTGTTTGTATTCTGAGGTCAATTCATACTTTAAGATAAAATATAAACTTCAAACAATATCACTTCCTCCACAACCAAGCGGTTCCATTGTAGTCTGATAGAAAAAAAATCTCGCTTAGCGCAAAAATGCGCAAACAGTGACCTATATAGCCAAAAACTAGACAAAATTGCACGTCAGATCCGGGACACGGCGTTGTTTTCTGATGTTTCCTAAACAAGGACTGGATCTCTTTAATACGCCGTTTTTCTCCAAAATTTCATAAAAGTCAATATTTTTGCATGCTGTAAAACATAATAATTTTGTAATTGGATTCCAAACAATCCCTGAAATGTAATGGTTATTTATACCCAAAAACACAAACAATATTGTCACATTATTCAAATCTTCCTTATTTTTACAACATGCTCAAGAAGGAAGCTCATAAAATAAAGACAATAAATACTAGTATTGTAGCACATAAAACTTCAACTTTGAAAAAATCAGCAAGCCTCAACTTTTGACCAAATGACTTGAAAATTTGGGGATTTCTTAGTTGAAGTATTTATAATGGAAGAAAAATATTAGAAAAATAAAATATTGAAGTCGATTTTTGAGGTTTTGTCCGGCTTCCGGCCACTGTGCGTCTTGAAGATACAGAGGAGGGGGTGTGTGGACTCGGACAATGGAGAGTAGCCCTGACTCCTGACTTTCACTTTTGTTGTAGAAGATGGTCCTCAACCCCACATCTCCCTGTTTATGTTTTGAGCAGATTATCCCCCCATGGTTTAGAAAAAAAATGTGCCCAATTTTTTAAGGCGTCTTTCTGAACGGGATACTCGCACACATTCATAAAGGGCCCCCTAGTTTGTCGTAAATCAGTGCGAGAATATGTATCTACATGATCGGTTGTATTCGCCTGCTCGCAGAAAGTAAACTTCATTATACTATAATCACACACCCAAGGAAACCCTCCAATCTCTATCAGCGGCTGCCTTCCCGTAAATTTCACCACGTACTTTATTAAAACAAACCTGTCTTAATATTTCACCATCTCATCAGTTGACTGCGGCAATTAAGAACCATTACATTCTGTCATCAACCTCATTACCGAAAACCATTCCAAGCCTCATAAATTCGGTGACACGTTGTCACAACAGATTTCAATTATAATCCACTTTTTTCTCTGTGATTCCTCCGGAAACTCAAACTATCCAATCCATCCGTCCCGGTGGCGGCCCAGGCTGCTGTATCATGTGTGGCATCATCACTAATTTTATCCGTAATTTTTCGGAGCTCTATCCAATGAGCCGGAGCAGTTCACCACACTTGTTTTTTTCCTTCTACGGAGATGAACATTTGCTGAGCCGGTATTGAGGAGTGGATTTCCAGCAAACTTTCTCGATATTTCAAAGATGAAGGTGGAAATTTAGTTAGATCACCAGTGGAAAGTAGGGGAACCAAGAGCTGGGAACGAAAATGATGATTCAATAAATCTAGTTTTTCCTCTCCGCTTTTCCTGCAAACGGACCCCGCTTGAGGAACGTTGATGGAGTTCTTGACGATTGTGCATGTGGAACGCAGCACGAAGGCATGCATGAAAGTGAGGAAAAGCAATATTTTTTATCCGGCGATGATCGAAAACCACACAGAAAGTAGTATGTAGCCAGTAAAAAAACACTTCCAGATGGGGGAAAAGCGAGTGGCGAGGATTCGAAAAAGAAAAACTTCCCACAACTGGCAGTGGATTATAAAATTATTATTTTATTTTTATTATCTTTTATGGTTTGCAATCGTGCTTCCAGAATCACTTTTCTCGTTCCAAGAAATAAACAAATAAATCAAATCCGGTCGTTTGGTCGGTCCGCCGGTCATGGATTGTCGTTCATTTTCCGTTGAGCTCGTTTGTTGGGGCACGTTTTTTCTTCCTTTGCCACGGAACGGGGAAAACCATCACGTGTTGACAGCAGGCGAGGTTTTGGGGAATGTGTCTTTCCCGAGTGCATCAAAGTGCGACTCTGTTGAGTTATTTATGGACCCCTTTCGGCTCCATCACCTCTAGCGGATGGTCGTTGCTGGTGTCTCGGTGTGGGCCACTTTGGTGAAAAGTTTTGTAAGGGGTTACGGGGATTTGCTGGAGTTATTCCCGATGGTGCTGGCACCGCTTGTGAGTGATGTGGAACCACACATCATAATTACGTAGCGGGATGTCATTTTCATAAATTCATTAAAAACAAATTAAAAATCCCATTTCTCATGAAAACTTCTTGCGGCTGTTTCCATCATGTCGACGAGGACCGGATGTAGTGGGCTGATTTCCACTGCAGATGTATGGACGTAGCTGCAATCGATTCAAGAAGTGGTAAGTCGACAACCTGGATGAAACGTGCAACATAGCTTTGGTCCTCACGTTGCTACCTCAGGTTTCTCCAGAACGACTGATGATAAAGATCGCCGTTTGCCGTGGGCGCAGTTGATCTTTTGACCACAACTAGATTGAAGAGGTGCATCCGGAACGTCTGTTCACAAGAAGTTGTGATTTCAACAGCGTCTGTTAACGGTAGATAGGGGACCTTAAGCCAACAATCTACTGTTTCCGAAACCTTTGAACCCTACGATCTGAATCAACGGCACGTATATTGTCCAGAAGGGTAACTGGCACAACTGTCAATGAAACATGTCGTAAGAAGCCTGAAATCATAAGACTGAGTGAAGTCCGCTAGCCGAAGTTTGGAGATTACAACCGTCCTACCTTTGCTGTTTCGTGTTTCAGGCAGATGTATAGCTCTGTCACCGTACCAAAGGTTCTGGCGATAATATCCATGTCGTCTGTAAGTCACACAAATTGAACGGATTTTGTTGAAATCGTATCCCGGCCGTTGAGCCCGGCTCGTCGCATCACACCTTCCAGAGCGATGTTGAAAAGTACGCATGAGAGTCCATCACCTTGTCGCAGTCCTCAGCGAGATTCGAATGAACTGGATAGTTTACCCGAAACTCTTACGCAGTGCAACGTCCATCTTTGCTTTAATCAGTCTATTCAGCTTCCCAGGAAAGCCGCTTTCGTCCATGATTTTCCATAACTCTGTGCGGTCGGTACTGTCGTATGCCGCTTTGAAGTCGATGAACAGGTGATACGTTGGGACCTGGTATTCACGGAATTTCTGGAGGATTTGCCGTACGGTGAAGATGTGGTACATTGTCACCCGGCCGTCCATGAAGCCGACTTGATAACTTCCCGCGAACTCATTCGTTCTAGGTGACAGATGACGGAAGATGATCTGGGATAGCACTTTGCAGGCCGAGCTAGCCGAGCGATCAGGCCAAGGCCGGGGTGGCTTCGGCTGTACATACACACTAAGTTTTTTTTGCCGAATCTCGGCAAACCGATTGCCGAGATTGGCACCGCTGAGTGCTCGGCAATCACCTCGGCAAAAATCAAATTTGCCGGGGCTCTCGGCAACCACCCAAAAAATGTTGTTGCCATTTTTTGCCGAGATTCTCAGTAAAAAATATTACTGAGTGCTCGGCAAAAGCAAAAAATGCCGAATTTCGGCAATCCCTCTTTTTTGCTGCCATGGGTAATATTAAACATGGTAATATAATTTGTTAACTGCATTTTGCCCCACTCTTGCTGAAGTTTGAAAGGTGAATATTAGTGAGTTTTCTTAAGGATGCATTTCATGCATGAAATGTGGAGAACAGCAGACAAGGATGGTATATATCAACTTTAACCAGACTAGAAAATTCCGAAATAACTAGTGGTACTATAGATGGATTGGCTGGCATTCGGGTGCCTTCCCCAATAAAATCTTCTTGAACTAAAAAAACTACGTTTAATTCTATGTGTTTATTGTTTTCATTTTTCATCTTATTACGAATCTTCAAATACGTATTACTTAGAGCAAATCAAGAAATTTGGTGGCTGTCGTGCTCATCTTCTCCACCTTATGACAGACTGCACCGAAAAATGAATAAAAGAGCTTGTCCGAAGGGGAGCAAGCTACGTTGAAAACGGCAAACACCTTACATAAGATAATGAACGCTTCAAGGACATTTGATTCTGTCTTAACGGTCACATTATTCCAAACAATAAAACATTCCCCGTCTTCGAACTCTTCTCCACGAATGATCATTTGAGGGATAGACGGCGTGGGTATGGCCTTTTCGTGCTGAAAGTAAATTTAAAAGGTAAATTTCATCGAAAGATCGCATATATTGTTATCTTATCCACTGGATTACGCCATGGAGCGGATTCATCTTTCGCAGATTCTAATCTTCCTCTCTGGATCGTTTTGATCCACGTGTTGGGTTTTTCTGCCGCACGACAGCCAGAGCCCTCACTACATCGCTTTTGATGAAACGGAACATGTCACGGTAACGATCCAAAATTTTTGGTTGTATGTCTTTCCACGAATCCTTGAACTCGAATGCCTTAGGGTAAATTGTGGTGTAATCGTAAGCAAGCTAAAAGAAATATAGATCGTAATGTAAACTGTGAAATTTTAAAACTAAATACAGCACTCACAAGCATGCCACTGAATGCTGATGCAACCGGAAAATCGTTCATGAACGTCAAAAACGTTTCTTCAATCCTGTGTTCGTTTCGAATTTTAATAGTTTTCTTCCAAAGATCAAGGATATGGGTTTTGGCTTGATCCGTAGGTACAATGAACTTCAACTCCGCAATCTGTAATTGATAAACAAAATATAATACCTAAATGCTTATTCATAACAAACGGTCAGTTGAACTTTACCAAGCTTTCCAGATCTTCAATCACTTCCGCTACATCTAGTTCCCCTGGTAATGCTACTTCGTCTGCAGATTCCGGCTGGTTGCGATGACGGTGGAATACCCTTTTCGTAGACTTTTTAGCGAAGTATTCCATTCGGTAGTGAATTTTTCCGGCATGACGTCCTTCTTCGCGACCATTCCAGTGGAACCACAAGTCCTAAAATAAAATAAAAATCAATATGAAAGCTGCCACCACTGCACGAGTTTACAAATTTTAAATTTGAAGGGAACGGTGTGTACCAAAATTGAACTCGTTTCCATAGTTTATGAGGCTAGTCAAACGATCCTAGGTCAAACGACAGAAGTCCGCGCTCTGATGTTTTGATGGTTGATGATGGTTAATGACTGCGCGCAAACCAAGCGTAGTTTTTCGAACTGGTTAATACAAAAATGAAAAATGTTTTTCTTTTTTAATTCTTTTCAGCTCTAAACGAGTCAATCGCAACGAAAAAAGTACCTGGTAAATTATTGAGTTTTGTATTGCTTCTTCGACTGCTTTTGAGCTTTTTTCTGCAAATTTCTCTCATCTCAAATTTGTCGAACTAGTACCTTTTCGAAAATTACACGAGATTCCAGCAAAACACGTGCGTGGACTTCTGTCAGTTGACTGGCCGTCTCGTAAAATGGTTTAAAAATACATGGTAAAGAGTCTCAACCACTCAAAAATACTACGGATTTCAGGACGTTTACGAGACGTTTCAGAACAGCTGATTGCAGCAGCGGCGTCAACTGACAGAAGGCCGACGCCGTTTTTTTTTTTTGGTGGGAACTTGTGTAATTTTTAAAAAGGAACTAGCTCGACAAATTAGAGATATCTCAAAAGCAACGGATGAATCAATTCTGGCCAAACATGTCTAAAGGTCCTATCTGCAGAAAAGAGGCTCTCTTTGGTTTTCCTATCTTTCGTTAATATCACAGCTGTTTATTTGTATTATGATTGTCTCCTTGCATTGAGCGATGGTCAAAACAATCGTCTTTTGATTTGCACTGCAAAAATAGTTGAAGCATGTACCATGACATTGCAATAATTGAAAGTGAAAGCGAACAAAGAGAGCCTCTCAAATGCAGATAGGACCTATTGAAATGTTTGGCCTGAATTCAAAACTCATCAATGTTATAAGGTATTTTTATTTTTCGTTGCGATTGACCATCGCTAAAAAGAATTTTATCAAAAATCAAGTAAAAATTTCCCATACGTGTTTTAGCCAGTTTGAAAAGCTACGCTAGGATTGCGCGCAGTCATATAGTCATTAACAATCATCAACTGGGTGATGATTGAAAACATAAACATCAGTTCGAGGCCTTCAATCTGTCGTTTTAGTTTTCTCGCGTTCCGAAGAGTTAAATTAAATAAAAAAAAAAAGAATTTATTAACTTACGTGTGGAACTTCAGATGCTGAAGAAGCCAGGATTGGGTACGTCTTCACCAGAGATCGAGCAATAATATCTTTGTGGAACGTCGAAGGTCTTCTAAAAAAAGATAGAAGGTTTCATAAACACAGGTAAGTAAAATATCTTTCGTGATTTGGTTGATCCATGAGGTCGTAATTCACCGCTCATGCTCCATTCACCATTTGTTTCATACGTTTACTATTCAAATCGTATAAAACGAGCGGTGGATGGCTATTAAAGTTTTGTTTTTTTTTGTTTCACGAAACTTACTCTCCATATACAGCCAGCAAGCAATCACACAAGATATGGGTAATCTGCGAGATCATCTTGTCGGTCGGATTGTTGCCTTCCAGAAGAAGTTCAATCAAACCCCTCCCGGTTGAGGTTTTCGATAGGACGGTGTTGATGTTGATTTCCTGTGGTGAAAAAGTGAGTTTGTGATAAATGTGTGTTAATGATTTGATTATTTATGTACGGTTTTGTGTAATACTAAGAGATGGTTTTAAAAACATATACGAACTGTTTTTATGGTTCGCAGTGTAGTTTCTGAGACATTTGAAAAGGGTTTACTAACTATGCTTTTTGAAAACAATCGGTGTTTGATTCTTAAGTATTCGATTCCTGTAGAGACTGAATACAATCACGTACTAAGTAGCAAGTGAGCGCATGACACTTTTATATTCAATATTCATCGTTTGCGTGGGTGGATCCAGACAGATCAAATTGTATACATACCTTCTCAAGCGTGATGGACTTGTAGATATCAGCTGGGTTCGTAGACAGCTCAATCTCAACCGCGTCCTCATCAACTTCGTCGATTGCAGCTTCCGGATTGTTTTCCTCGTCTCGTTTTTCTTCTTCGTGTATTATTTTGTCCGCGCACTTGCTCTGCATTCTTAGGATCGTCTTAATCATTTTTGTTGTAAGATCCAGTCTGGCAAAATCGATGTTGTTGAGGTCCAAAAATGTTTCGAGATCTGTTATCTCTTCGCGAACTGCAAAAATGTTAAAGATAATGAAATAGTTCGTTTTGTATTCTCCTGTGTACATTACACTGTTTTAATAATCTCTATTGTAATTTCTCCTGGAAATATATTTTCGTGCGCTTCCATATGCGCTCCAAAAGGAGAACGTTGAGTGTAGATGTACATTTTCTGTATTGAACAAGCGCTCAGATGAGTCAACTGATACCTCGTAGGCTTGTAGAAAATCGTCGTACGATTCCGTGTTACATATTTTTACGAGAAAGTGCAACTTGCTGTCTATCACAATAATTTCAATTATGATGGCATACGACGGGTAATATTCATCATTTATGTTTTTGAGGCACACAATCAAATTTCGACGAAACTCTACTCCATTTACCGATACCCTTTTAGGCACGAAGACATGAGAAACATTTTCATGTAAAAACTTCTCAGCTCGGCAATTGTTACGAGCCACAATACTTCCTGGACCATAGACAATTTTATCGGTAAATGGGTTGTCAAGTATGTCTGTTACCATCTTGAAGGTCTGTCGTTTAGCCAAACTTTTACATATATTTTTAAAGTTTTTGCACGTTGATGATTGGCTCTTCAGTGGTTTGTTTTTCTGTTCGTAAACGAGACAATTAAACTGCTTCATGTTGCCGCTTTGTTGGATACAATACACATAGTGATCCAAGTGGTGATTTTTATTAATTCGTCGTTTAAAAGTTTTGTAGAACAAACCTTCATACAGCTTTACGTGTCCTTCCAAAGATCCGAGCATATGGTCCGAAACGATTGTGGACATCAAAATTCGAGAAATGTTGATTAAATGCCCAATCATACACATGTATTCACAATCAGCGGGTACCTTATGGCCAAAAAGGAAAGGGAAAGCTCTCAACAGTAAAAGATTTTGCGATGCCGTTTGCTTCAAACGATATGCTGCTGGCTTAGAAAGCATTTCATCAGTAAAATTGGCACTGGGGCGATTCTTTTTGTCGACATAACCATAGGCAAAAAGATGAATACGCTGGTTTATATAATCCGTCGTCATTCCAAGCTCCTTCTGTTTGTAGTAGTGACTGAGTACGAGTTGAACAGTCAATGGCACAATTCCTTCGGCAATATCGTGCATGGTGTCAAGTGCGAAGTTTTCGGTTACATGGAAATGGTCCAGCTCGTTTAGAATTGATCCTCCGTGTTTCAAGCCACATTCCGAAGGAGTAATTTCTCCAGCTTCAAGTTTACCCAAGTTGGTTTCATACCACTCTTTGGTACGAATTGGAAACGCTTGGAAGGGGTTTTGGTGAAAAGCTGGTCTTGGTATGGTACATATTCTGCAAAAGTACCTCGCGCTGGGGCTAAGTAGACCAAATACTTCATGGAGAGCTAATGTATCCCCACAAAAAATCGTTACGACCGCTCTCAGTTCAAACTTCTCGGTACCATAGTATACGGTAACCCCTTTCTCTAATTTCTTTAGGTCGTGTACCAAAGGCTGTAGAATTTTATTATAACCATGCTTTTTCGCATCAACTGCTGTGGCATATAAAATGGGAAATACTGAACGTGGAGAACTATTCCATTTTTGTGGGAAGTTTTGAATTTTGAAATCAAATACCGATACTTTATTTATTCCAGCCCTGGAGCTTAGTGCATTCCCTAATTCGACCTCATCCTGATACAAATCAAGCCGGATAGCGTTAGGGAACTTTTTGAAAAACTCACTTTGCTTATAGGTTTCTCCTGATCTGTATGTGCTATATTCCTTCATACCAGGAGTTTCCGGTTCACTATCATTCAGGAGTTTTCTTGTTTCAGGGTTCCTGAATATCAATTTAAGCGTTTCTATTATGGGGACATACATGAAGGTTTCGTTTACACGAACTCTTGTCGATAGTCCATCAACATGTCGAACGTCCTCGCGAATTTGAAGCATTTTCTCAACTGGATTTGGCATGGACACAGCAAGTTTTTTTAAGAACTGAGTTTGTTTAGCGATGGTTGACACTTGCGAAAATATGTCTGGCAAATGGAAACTTTTCAACAAGGATGTTGTTTCCTGTGACGCCAGATCAAAACCGGTTTGTACCAGAAAAGTTTTGGTTATTTTCTGGAAATATTCACTCATCATCCGAACCAATGTTTCACAGAGCTTAACCATCTCAGTAACTTTAGATTGGGGAAGAGAAACATCCTTCGAGAGACGGCAAATTCCCAACGATATAAATTTCATGATTTCGTCCAGTGAGACACCATCGATATCGGGAATCTCTGGGATGTACTGGAAAGTGCTCGAAGAATCATTTGCATTTTCGGATCTTGGTTTTTTATTTCGTGGTTCCTCCATTGAGTCGTCCTCCAAATCTAGCAACGGGACGTTTTGAAAACCATGGTTGTCATAGTCTGAAGAACCCGTCGCGGCAAAAGTTTGAGGAGGATGCTGATTCATTATATGCCGCTTTAATGACTTGAAGTGATCGTAGCGAGATTTACATTTGGGAAACGTACAATCATAGAACACAGCATTAGGGTTGAAATCCGTCATCCGGATATGCACCTGTATATGCCGCTGAAGTTCATCAACATAACCAAAAATTGGTTGGCGGCAGAAGAAGCAGGTAATACAAGTTGGGGTTTTCTATAAAATAAACACAAAAACTCAATGAAAACTATACTTACTGAAAATATCGTAAATCCTTACGTCCTCCTGCTGCAGGTCTGCCAGAATTTGGTCCATTTTCACCCTTTTTTCACGAGTAATTGCGTTTACTTGCACGAGCGCACACTACCGGGGCACAGCTTTTGTTTGACTCTGTTCGGATAAAAATGGCGGGTGAAAAAGTGACAGATGTATTGCTGAATCTCGGCAATCCATATGATGAATACCGAGATCTCGGCAAACACATTTGCTGGTTTCGGCATTATCTTCATTTGCTGGTGGGTTCAGCAAACTACTTAGGCCATTTTCGGTAAAAAAAGACGGTTTGCTGAAATTTCGGTAAATAATTTTAGTTAATCTCGGAAAAAGTTTTTTGATTGCCGAGATATCAGCAAAAATGCATTTTGCCGTTTTGGATCAGTTTTTTTTCTGCCGAGCTCGAGAATCGTTTTTAAGTGTGTAGTACCCGTCTCCATTCCACTCGGTCCATGGCTGTTTGTCTCCAGTTCCGCACTCTGCGTAGGGTCCGCAGATCGTCCTCCACTTGGTCGGCCCACCTAGCTCGCTGCGAACCACGTCTTCTTGTACCGGTCGGATGACTATCGAGAACCATTTTAGTCGGGTTGCTATCCGACATCCTGATGACGTGACCCACCCACCATAGCCTCCCGATTTTCGTGGTATGGACGATGGTTGGGTTTCTCTGCAGCTGATGCAGCTCGTGGTTCATTCGCCTTCTCCAAGTTCCGTCTTCCATCTGCACTCCGCCGTAAATGGTACGCAACACCTTCCGTTCAAAAACTCCAAGGGCGCGTTGGTTCTCCGCACGTAGGGTCCATGTTTCGTGAAAATAGATGACTACCGGTCTAATCAGCGTTTTGTAGATAGTTAACTTCATGTTACGGCGAATTTATTCGATCGTAGAGTTCTGCGGAGTCCAAAGTAAGCACGATTTCCTGCAACAATGCGCCACTGAATTTCTCTGCTGGTGTCGTTGACGGCGGTCACCAGTGAGCACGAATTCTTCAACTGCCTCGATTTCATCACCGTCGATATAAATTCGGGATGGCGGGCGCGGTGATTCCTCCCTGGAACTCTTTGCCATCATGTACTTTGTCTTCGACACATTAATGACTAATTCGATTCGCCTGGCTTCACTCTTTAGTCGGATGTACGTTTCCGCTATCGTCTCAAATTTACGAGCTATGATATCAATATCATCAGTGAAAATGGTCCCACTCGTGTTTATCCCTGCTCTCCTAATCACACCCTCTAAAGCAATGTTGAACAGCAAGCACGAAAGACCATCACCTTGCCGTTACCCTCTGCGAGATTCGAAGGGACTGCTTACCGTGCCTAGGAATAAATGGCTAGGGGGGGTCTAATAAAAACCTCATCGCAAATGGATCCTGTGGAGTACCAGGGCGCCCACCACAGTATGTTGCCCTTACTGCGCTAACCGGAGCAATGGTGCAGTGAACATTGTGTTTCTCCGAGACAATCGGCTACCCTTGTTTAGTCTCACTTGAAGCTAAATAAGGGCGGGATTATGAAGATGTTGTTAATTAGTTTAAATTTTCACCTATATGGTTTCACATTATGCGATTTACACAGTGTATTCTGTGTATCCTCACCTTTGGCGTTTTCTAAACGCTACCGATCTGGTTTTGTTGCTGCTGTTCTTTGTTGTGCTGTTGTTGGGAAGAGTTTAATCTTGCCTAGTTTGGGAGTGGCTATGGTTAGGATAGCTCAGATCAATCTTCTGCAAAAAAGAACAGCAACAATCAATCTTTGCAAACTTATGCAAAATGGTTCAGCCCAGGTGGCCCAAGTGGCCCAAGTGGTCCAAGAACCTTACTTCCGTAAGAGGGATTTCTATCTAGGAAATCTTGTGAACCCGGTGTTTGCTACTTTCAGTAAACATGAAATGGCAAACTCACGTGTCACGCCTCGAGCCTGTGTACTTGTCAACAACGCAATAGTTGCTACACTCATCTCTGAACTAAAAATGTATGTGCTATCACAATTGATGTATCTGTTGGAAAACTCAACAGGAAATTCGTCTATTGTTCGGTTTATTTACCGCATGATGAACCATCCCCTACGGATGCTTTCAAACAAGTCATCGCATACTGTACTTCAAAAGGCCTTCCGCTAATTGTTGGCAGTGATGCTAATGCTCACCATATCATCTGGGGCAGCTTAGACATTAACTTAAAAGGCTCCAGTTTGATGGAGTACTTAAGTAGTACAGATCTTGCATTACTTAACATAGGCAACCGCCCAACCTTCATAGTATCTGCTAGAGAGGAAGTGTTAAATAGACATAACGCTTTCCTCTAGTAGAATTAGTCACGAGCTGACCAATTGGCATGTGTCAGATGAAGAATCTTTACAGAACCATCGTCTACATCTTTTTTGAACATTTAAATGTTACTTCGCAAACATTGCGTTTCAGGAATCCCCGATCAACAAACTGGGATCTCTTTACTGATTTGGTTGCGTCCAAACTTCATGGATACTCACAATCCATTGACACTCCAAGTGATTTAGATGATGCCGTTAAAACTACAACGACCTTCATCATGGAAGCTTTTGAAGAAGCATGCCCTCTACGGTCTGTGAAGATCACAAGAGGAACCCCTTGGTGGAACTCTGATCTGGCGAAACTCAGGAAACAATGTAGAAAGAGTTGGAACAGACGACGTTCGGCTGGTTCGGCGGCTTTCAGGTCGGCTAGCAAGGCCTACAGGAAAGTTCTCCGGTCTGCTGAACGATCCGGCTGGAAAAACCTTTGTACAAATGTTTCCAGCTTTAGTGAAGTCAGTCGGTTAAACAAAATCCTTGCAAAATCTAAGGATTTCCGAGTGAACGAACTTCGTTTGCCAAATGGCGATCTGACTTCCTCTGGTGAGGAAGTTTTGGAATGCTTATTCAGCACACACTTCCCTGGATGTGTGGATATTACATCTTCGGATGAACCTGCATGCACAGAAAAAAATATGTACAGTCAGGTCTTTTTTTACGCGGTTTTCATTTACGCGGTCGCTGATTTCGAATATGTTGTTTAAATTCTTACAAACAATGTACTTTTTAAGTTATTTTAGGATTAAAATCCTCTAAACCACGAATAACGCCTAAAGATAGGCAATGGATTAAGGAATTGATAGTCGACTTTTAATAAATCATAAATTTTACTGAAAAATAGCATTTTCATAAAAGTTTCATTTATTAAATCCAACTCTAGGATATCATATTGAAGTAATACAGTGATTTCGAACCTCATATTATATCTAGTATTCACGCCAACCATGAATGTTTGACAGTGTATCTCATTGCGTTACGAAACACAATTATGGAAAAATCGATTTATTTCAATGTTTATGAAATTCAATTTTCATAAATTGCATGTCATTTAATAGCTAAATGATAGCAGATTACGATATACCATTCCATAGTAGAAACTGATTCAATGTAAAATGCTTGTTTGAAGGTTTCATGAGGTGGGTCAAGCCGATCAATGTTACCCCGCTGATCAATGATACCCCGGATTACGGTACCGTAAACCGGGGTCAAATTGATCAGCGGGTTGAAATTGATCACTCGGGTACTACATTTTAATTCCATACTAGGAACTCTTAAGCGCCGTAATGATCTTAAACTTTTTACGTCATCTGATTTGTAGATGTCTAGAGATGAGTGTAGACTTTTATTTTTTCAGAAAAAAAGTTTGTTTTGCCTTATTTTTTCAAGGAATTTGCAATGTATTTCTCATTTAGCTGAAATCATTGCTGCTAAACAATCAATTGCTAATAGGACTTCCCGTCAATTCTCGGTTTTAACATTTTTGTGGAGCCTTGGTTGGGATGTTGTGCAGCTAATCAGAACATGAAATTGTTATAAAAAAGTCCATTTTATGAAGAAATAGTCATTTATTGTAATAGAAATCACTAATTTCAAATGAAATTGCCTACCTTTAGGCGTTTAAGGGGAAATTTCGAAATCTGATTGATTGATTGATTGATTTGTCTTTATTAAAGAGACTTTCAGCCCTTGGCTGGTTCGTCTCTATTCGAAATCTAATTTTGCATTTAAAGTATTAGATTCACTAGTTGTAAGATTTTAGACGCGTTATTCGGTTTTAGAAGAGCAAAAAAATAAGCGGTGAAGGAAATTTTCCTTTCCAACCGATGCTTAATTGTATACTGATCAATTTCGCCCCAAGGTGGCATTTCCAATATTTTGATATTTGAAGTTATTTAACTTAACGTTTAAATTTGTTGAACAACGTTTAAATTTGTTGAACAAAGAGTAGTGTGCGGTAGTTCGGCAGCAGCAAAGCATCGCGCGCAGGCTTTGCTAGATTTTTGCGATTTTTTTCTCTTCTCTCGGCGGGGCTCCGACGGCGGGACGAAGCGTACGGTGGACGCGTCGTGGCTCTAGTCGGTTCCGAATTTTTCGCTTCCCGTCGGCGCTAGTTCCCAGTACACTTATAGTTGATAATATACAGGGTGTTAGGTTCGTGAGTGCAAACTTTTTAAAGGGTGATAGAGGACCATAAATGGTGAAAAAAATTGTTCTACGCATATGGTCAAATCTCAACCGTTACGTAGTTTTTGAACTTCCCATGTTTTTGACTCTCATAGTCTTAACTGGCTATAACTTTAAAATGGTCAAACTTATCGCAATTTTTTGACCCTTATTCGAAAGATTATTGAATTTTCTATCAAATGGCATCTTTGAATCGATTGGTTTAGTTAATTAACTAAGTTTTCTAAAGCAAAACAGCTAAAAATAGTGTGTTTTAATTTGTTTTTGTCAATTATCTTTGAAACATGCTTAATAAATTAAAATTCTTTCTTTGGCAAAGTTATGGCCCCTGTTCAACTCTACAATTCGTTCTTTGACACCAAACTTCTAGCTCTTATCGTTTTCTAGCAATTTCGATTTAAATGTGCGGCACAGTGCGCAAAAATGTGCTTACCTTGACAGTTGCAAATTTTTGACCTGAAATGCGATGTTTAAATCGAAATTGCAAGAAAACAATAAGAGATAGACGCTTGATGTCAAAGAACGAATGGTAGAGTGGATCAGGAGCCACAACTTTGCCAAAGAAAGAATTTTAATTTATTACGCATGTTTTAAAGATAATTGACAAAAACAAATTAAAACACGCTATTTTGAGCTAGTTTGCCCTAGAAAACTTAGTTATTTAACTAAACCAATCGATTCAAAGATGCCATTTGATAGAAAATTCAATAATCTTTCGAATAAGGGTAAAAAAATTGCGATAAGTTTGACCATTTTCAAGTTATAGCCAGCTAAGGCAATGAGAGTCACAAACATGGAAAGTTCAGTAACTACGTAACGGTTGAGATTTGACCATATGCGTAGAACAATTTTTTCCCCATTTTTGGTCCTCTATCACCCTTTAAAAAGTTTGCACTCAGGAACCTAACACCCTGTATATATATATATTTTTTTTTACATTAACACAAAAGAGTGAAAAATGTTAGTTCGGGCTCGCCGGTCGTGGAAAAAATCCGGGCACCGACAAGTGAGTCGCGTTCTGTGTATTTCTGTGTGGAATAGACTAAAGGTTTCTACTCCCTAGTGGAGTGGAGACGCGCGATAGAATTTTCTTTTTGGCTAGTTTTTGCGTCGAAAAGTGATCGATTGTTAACGGCGGTTTGTGTATATTGACCCATTGTCAAATCATATCACCAACCATAGGTGACTCCCGGACTGACAATGTACCTTACCCTACTAACAAAAAAATCCTTCCTGAGACAAACGTGGAGATGCAGCGATTCGCGGTCTTTTTAACAACGTTTGTTTTACTAACATTCCCTCCCATCCTCGATGACCGTAAGGACGTGGCCGGCGCCGTTATTGACCTTATTAAAGTTGAGAGCTCTCGAACTGTGTACATTGAGAATAGTAAGCTAGTCCCAAGCCCTATTCATTGCTTCCTTGTGCAATTTCGATTGCTCTGGTCAATCACGGAGTAGCAACTACGAATTGTGCGGTCATCTATGCTCATGCTCATGCTCATTAACGTTTAAATTTGTTGAACAAAATTCTGTCACATGGTTTCATGGAGATCCACTGGGTAGGGTAAAACATGTAATTTGGACATGCACGGCGAAGTATGCCTTGTTCCGGAGAGCTAATAAAAGTGGATACTTCTCAATATCGATTAATGGATCAAATAGACTCTATTCTGATGACTTACGTTGAAAATACGCTTAACAATTAACAATTTACTTCAAAATTATCGAAAATGTAAATTATTTCACAAAAACCCCTCAAATGCACAGGTATGCAAGACGACATACACTTCACAGTCACATACAATATTCACCTCAAAATCGTTGAATTAATAATTGTAAGAAATTTAAAAGCCTTATTGCATTGAAACATGTTCAATAAAGAAGCATTAGGCAGCCAATCTCTTAACATTCATCTAGAACGCTTAAAATAGGTGTTGTCCAAAATACATTACAAGTTTTCTACTATAAATATATTTTGGTCATCTGACGAACTACATGGGGATGCGTGCGATTGCATACTTGGAGGCGTATTCTGTGGGTCTGGCGATATTTCTTCGGTTTTACCAAAAACTTTAATAGTTATCGAAATAGATGCCTGTTAAGCGGAGAAATGTTATTATTTGTAAGAAAATATTTGTTAATTTATGTTACTTCCATGATTTAGCAGTATTCATGGCTAAACATTGAGATAATTGCCCTGTCCAAATTATATATACCTGAGGGTGTCCAAAACATATATTCGGTGTCCAAAATGCAATTCTTACAGGCGATCGGAAATTGCGATTTTCTCAGCTTAAAATGCTTTCGTCAAGGTTTTTGTCACCGGCAACGCAAAGCACAATCATATTATAAGCGTATTGGTAACTTTGCAAAATAATCAATTGCTTTCTAAGGAAGCTAGGGGACGATTTTTTCAACGTTGTCCTCAGCCTGTCCAAAATACATGAATTACCCTACTGGTTTTACAGAAATTCTTTCGGCAATATTTGAACAGGCACTGATGTTATCCGCAAAAGTTGTTTTAAAGTGATCAATTTGACCCCGGATTACGGTACTCGGAAAACACTTATTCAGTGTAACTGAATTCAGAAACCTGAATCTTCAGGGCGCTCTGTTGTTCTTGACCCGCTGTGGTAAAGAGCTTTAGGCTCTCTTTACGCTATATGCGTTATCACAGTGCCCTTTTCAGGGCGCTTTTTTAACCCATTGTGGTACGCTTTTGCGTGTATGATGATCCTATTCCCTTAAATAATGAATAGGCTCGTGTTCATGGCGATGGCACAAGTTTCCCAAGTTGAGGAGAACATGCCTCTGGAGCCGACCTACTGATACCCGATACCTGATTATCAAATGCCGGTTTGACATGTTTTGTAACTACATTGTGTTGTGGATACTTAGGTGGGAAAACTACTTTCCCTCGACCTTACACATATGTACAAAGAACAAACTTTCAGATATTGGTCTGGCCAAATAACGAGATTTATTGCTGTTTATTTCGTTTACCACCAATTCTTCATTTCAATTCAAGTGTCTTCTGAAACTTTCTCGCATCCAACCGATAAACCACGAATCCGTTTTTAACGATCATGTTAAGCTTAAATGACTGACCACGACGACGACAACGACACGGTCCAATGATGTAGCGTGTTCTCTCGTTCTTCCACTTACCACCATTGGAGCATTCAATTCCTTTTCCATGGAAAGGGCAAGGGCTCCCCCGCGCCGTAAATACGATACAAAAAGTCAATTCACTTAACCAATGATGATGATGATGATGACGATGATAAAGCAAACGACAACAGTTGGGTTTCGGTGGTTTGCGGCACTGGGGTCAGTCTTCCAGTCCCGGTCCCAGTCCTGATCCCGGGAACATTATGGGAGTGCTAACGAGACTGAACCGGCCGGCGTTGGTTTGCGGGAGAGGAACGATGGACCCGGCCGCTCCGCACCGGGTTGGACAAACCAGAAGTTTCGTGATTCTGGAAACGCTGACAAATTGTTTGCAGAAATGGATGGTTGCATTTTGTCGTACGTTATTGCTTGACAGTAGCAACGGACAATCCGTGTGGATGCCACTGCTGGGTGAAAGGAAGAAAGATTCGTCGGAGGTCAGACTCACTCTCGTACCTACCGGTTGACAACAGCGACAACGACGACGTCGACGACGACAGCGTAGTCGTGCTCGGTAACCCGACTGATAAATTGATCTACAACCGAACAAGGGGAAATCGTTTGATTAATTATTTTTATTCGAGTATAATGACTAACTGGCACGATGCGATGGTTGAGAATTTGCACTGATTGAGTTTCGTACAGCGAGTCCTGGAAGTGGAAGGTCATAGTCAATCCAACACTGGTGTCCAAGCGAACAGTTCAAGATAAACGTAGCGGAACAACATTCGCAAAACAAACTGTCAGAAGCAATCAAAAATGAAATGCGAGCTTAATGCAACGGTGCCATTTGTAATAAACATGTTAAACCCAAAACTTACGAAATCTCTCTCGCCTTTGCACCACGAACAATCCGTCCCAATTTGGTCATGGATCTCCTGGGGGCTCTCACCGCAGTGCCACACCAACCGACCGACGTCACGTCGTCCGTTGCCGCCACTACGGCGTTGTTCAAGGCAAGGCGAGCAAAATCTTCCCCGGACAAGTGTTGACAGCTGATGAAATGCAATTTCGGTGCGCTTTTCTGCTCGCTTGATGTGTGTTGGCTGCCCGGTGCTTTTAGTCCGCCGGCTAATCCCAAAGTTGGGTGAACTGCTTGTAATCTGTAGACGAAGGTGTAGCCAGACAATTGTGCGGAACACTTTTGAGAACTTCAGCATTTTCTTTATTAAGTTGTTGTTTTGTGTATATTAATAAACTGTTTCGCAAATTTCTATGGAATTCGTCGATAAACGTTAACCTGTAAGCGCTCAAGACTTATTTCAACGGAAATCTTCTGATAAAATTACAGATTTTAAACCATTGCATAAATCGCAATTTTCACCTCATTCTTAGGAAACGTGAAATATTGAAGCAGAGATGTTTGGAAATAAGTATGAGATGAGATTCTTTAATACTTTTCATATTGTCCCATACGACCAAAACTAAAAAAAATCGAGATTTCGTCGTAATTTTTTAAAGCTGTTTTTGATTTTTTGTGTGTAGAAGACTTTATAGGGATAAATGGTACACTTTCCATGCTCAGTAGAAGTTGCACTAACTGCTCAAAAATCACATCAAGGTTATGGGAATTCAAAAGCCGTCAGTAACAAAGTTGTTTGGAATTGACCTCCGTGTCACATATCCGTGTTTCAGCATGCCAACCCAAATCCTGGCGAATTTATTTTTTTGTAGGACCCTCACCATCGGAAAGCTCCCTTCACATTCACGCCGTTAGACCCTATTTAAAAAAATCTTTTGAACCCTCTCAGAAAGGATACAGGGTGATCGCCATACGGTGTACTTCGTACAACATGGTCATTAGCAGCGGAAGCTCTGAGCAAATAACTGTGGAAGTGCTCACAGAACACTAAGCTGAGAAGCATGTTTTATCCCAGTGGGGACGTAACGGCAAAAAATAAGAACCAATTAAAATTCGGCCTAGTGACCATTCGGCCTAATGACCTTGGGACGAATGGTCTGAAACCCTCAGGATGCAGTCATTGGCTAGCACAGCAGCTTATGGTCTAGGTTGGTTCCCTCATGGTCTCATTTCACATGGATTCTCAAGAAACCCTCATCACTATTGAAAAGTTATAAAGTATTCGGTTTTTTTTTTGCACTGGTCATTTTCAACTTAATCGCAAAGAAGGACTCTGATTGATACGTTCCGCTTTTACCACGCTCCTTTTTCAGTCAAAAACGGATCCCTTAACAAAAAAGTCAAGAAATGATACCAATATTGACCATGCTTCGAAACCCTAGTCCTTATTGTCTCAAACCAGTGAACACCGAGTAAGAAATTAGAAATCACTATCCATTTTTTTCTTGTTTAAAGTTGCATTTCGGTCACAACCAAACCGGGACCTATCACTTTTAACATGGTATGAAATGTAATTATGACAAAAATGTGTCTTCTGACTACTAAAATATGCTGTTCTATAGTTGGAAGAAGATAGGACTAGGGTTCGGTTTGGTAGAACTTTCCGGGTAACGCAACCAAAAAAGATGATCCACTCACGCTACGGGCTCCGTTAAAGATCGAGTATCTTTCCACCATTCATCCCTCATCACGGGTCACCTGACACCTTGGATTGGAGTTACTTATTTGTTGGACATATACATACTCCCGACATACCTGACATACCCCTGGGACAGGTGATACGTAGTGTTAGGACATTTACACTCCTTACTCCTCATTACTCTCTTGTCACTCTTAACTGCTCTGCACTCATCGTTCTTCATATGTAATATCTCGTTCCTCACTACTTACTTCTCACTTCTGTGTCTTTTCTGTCCGTTTCTTACTCTTCCCTCCTCAATGAGTCACATTCCGCCCTGTTCACTCATCACTGCCTCCTCATCCCTCATTCTTTAACTAATTAACATTTTTGCTGTATAAGAGTTTAAGCGAGCTTTATTTCAAGAGCGTTTGCTCCATAACCTGTTATGCAGCTACTTTTTACAGCGCTCTTCTCACTCTTTATTACTTATTCTTCATTACTCACATCTTCTTCACTGCTCATTCCTCTCTTCACACAATTAATTTCTCACTCCTCATTATTCACTGGTCACACTCTTCACTTCTTACTTTTCACTCATCACTGTTCACTGCTCACCCCTCACTAATCATAGCTCACTCCTCACTCCAAAATCTTTGCTTACCAAGCCACACTGCGTATATCTCACTCCACACTGCTTTCTACTCATACATTGCTCCTGCTTCTCACTCGTCATTGCCCTCTCCAGATTATAAATTGATCACTCCTTACTTGTCATTACTCACTCCTTACTCATGATTGGTCACTTCTCACTCCTCATCTTTTAGGGAACAGCTTATTATGCATCTAAATTGAACATGAGACAGCTGCAAAATCACTTTTTTTTACAAGTTTCTTTATTTTGTAGGCTCACTTGTTTACTAAAAAAACTCTACCGAGCCGAAATTCATGTTAACAATTTGTTATTCTAAAAAAAACTACCAAAGCACAATCAGTAGCGAGTCCTACGAGGAACCTTCATTCTGGGCCCGGATCCGGAACTGGAGGCAGAACCAGAACCTGTAGCCGCAAATTGAGCTCTTCGTTGGCTAGCTTGTGAGTTTCGCATCGCTTCCGTGATAGCTTTCGCAACTTTCTCCAGTGTCTCCAAGCCCTCCTTACGCCGCCTCTCTTTTTCAGAAACGGCTGCTGAATTACAGATCTGTTCCACTTCCTCCGTAGACTGGTGAATACATTCTTCCTCATCCTCCTCCAGAACTTCAATCACGTCGTCCTCCAAAGCTTCCGCAATTTGTTGTTCTTCTAAAGTTTTTTCGTTCCCAGAAACGATGTCAGCATACGAACATAATCCTGAGTTTCCTAGCTTTTTCTTCTCCTTCTTCTTCCGAATTTCTCGCTGTGGGCAAGAATCTCACCGGTAACCCAATTCTCTACACAGAAAGCAAGTGTCTTTCAGGCCTTCGTAGAATATCCTGGCCTTCCTATCACCGACATCTACCGATGGCGGAATGTTCGTTTGTACACTCATGTATATTCCTCGCACTCCTGTGTACATGTGATCCAAGCCAAAACCCGGTGGGAACTTTTCTCGTACCACATGATCTATTTCGCCGAACTCACCGAGGACCGATGAAAGAGTAACATCTGGCAGCTCCGGTGGTAGATCGAACACACGTACATACTGTGTGTTCACTCCTGCGATGGACATCCTCACTACAATACTTTTACCGTTTGCATAGGTAAAATGCCGCGGTTCCATATTTTTACGCAGCGACTCCTGCATAGCCTCCGGAGATTTAAATTTAATAAACAGCGAGCGGTCTTGAGCTGACTTGTAGGTAGCTTCAATCGACGTCAGTTCCGTGTCCAATTGTTTCAAAAACGTGGCCACTTCCACCAATGACGGTGGTGGACAACCCGTCGGGAAGCGATACTGCACAGTATTTATCATCATTTCGCTCATGTCTATTTGCTGCTATTCTTACGGGACCGATAGCAGCAGCGGCGAATGCAGCAAAAGTGAACGACGGACGAACAAAACACGCGTACAGTGTAAGCGAGCCACAATGCGAAATCGAACAGAAGAGACCACAATTGATTCCGTCCGTGCTAGGCGACGGCAGCGATAGAACTGCAAAATCACTTTATTCCGTGAGAAATCCAGGATGTGATTGCGAAAAAATTTTGAAAGGAGCCCGGGAAGTTTCTCCGAAAAAATCACATTATCCCAGAAAAAATGTCAGGAGAAAATCTAAGAGGAACCCTTGGAGGAATCCCGGGAAGAATACCAGAAGGAAATTTGGAAAAAAAATTCTTGGAGAATCTCTTTGAAAATGTCGGGAGTCCCTGGAGATATTCCTAGAGGAATCTCGAGAAGAATCTCAGTAGGTATCCTATAAATAATATTGGTAGAAATTGTTCTTGGAATCCGTGAAAGAATCCCAAAAGGAATCATCGAAAAAACAACTCACCCTGAGAAATATCTGTAAAAAAAAAAACATTGTAAAAATCCCACAAAGACCTCCTGTAGAAATCCCGGGAGCAATGTCTACGGAAGTTGTTGGAGGGGAATCACGAGTGGAATCTCTAGAGGAATTTGTGGAAGAGATATCTGAAGAAATTCTAGAAAGAAACTCTGAAAGAATGCATGGAGCAATGAAGCAGGAATCCCCGAACGAAACCCAGGAGGAATCTCTGGTGTGCTTGGAGAAATCTTGGAAGAACTCTGAAAAGAATCCCGGGAAAATCTCTGGGAGAATCCTGGAAGAACATCCTGAACAAACCCCGAAAGGTAACCTTAGAAGAATCCATGAAGAAATCTGTGAACGGAACCCGAAGGAAACCCTTGGGGGGAACAAGCCCTAGAGAAATTTTGGAAGGAACTCCGGGAAGAAAGCGGGAAAAATCTACGGTGATCCCGAAAAGAACTCCGGGAGGGATCCTGATAATAGTACCACTAAAAATCGTGGGAATCGATTGTAAAAACAATGGAAGATCCTCTGTGGAAATTATGGAAGAAATTCCTACACGCTAAAACCGCTCAGCACCTAAGGTGTGTAAGGCCTACTCAAAAGTGCATAATTTCTAGCATACACTCCTGATCAAAAGTTTGAGGTCACTATCTCTAAAACATATCATTTTTTTAGGCCCATATCTTCGCCAATTTGCGTTCGATTTCAAAAGCCTAGGTCTCATTCAAAAGATAATAAGTCAAAGAAACTTTGAACATGATTTAAAAGAAACTTTTTCAAAAAAAATGTATGTAAACTTAACTTAAAGTTGCCAAATTTTCGAAAAAAAAATGAATAAAAACTTACGGCAGTGTCGCTGGAAATTGAGTCGACCAAATTTTAAGACAACTGCTTTTTACAGAACTTAGCTAAATAATCTAGAAAAAAAGTTATTAACTAAATTAATTCTTCATGTCATCGATCAAAAGTTTGGGGTCAC
The DNA here is from genome assembly GCF_035046485.1 of Aedes albopictus. Classification (NCBI taxonomy): domain Eukaryota; kingdom Metazoa; phylum Arthropoda; class Insecta; order Diptera; family Culicidae; genus Aedes; species Aedes albopictus. The sequence goes on from NC_085138.1 coordinate 121,881,952, forward strand.
TATCGCTAAACATGTCATCTTTCATTCAATTTTAATTCTTTTTGGCTTATTTGAACTAAATGAATGATACTTACTGCATAGACATCGAACCACACATATATGTTGAAATTAACATACTAAAACTTTACGTAAAGTTGCCTCATTTTTCGAAGTGTGGTGAAATGTGTTAACTTTACATAACATTTTTATATCCAAAAATTGTTAAATACGTTAAGTTAAAGACATCAAACGTAAATTTAGTTAATTATCTTTCAAATGAGCCAAAAAGAATTAAAATTTAACTTTAGATGAAATAGATATCACCAAATCACTTTTCCATATTTTACGAAAGTGACCCCAAACTTTTGGCTGATACATCATATTGAGGGGTGACCCCAAACTTTTGGTCGATGAAATGAAGAGTTAATTTACTTAATAACTTTTTTTTAGATTTTTTAGCTAAGTTCTGTATAAAGCAGTTGAAAGCTAATAGAAAATGGGTTATATTACCGCTCTCATCTTAAAATTTGGTCGACCCATATTCCAGCGACACTGCCGTAAGTTTTTATTCATTTTTTAGAAAATTTGGCAACTTTAAGTTAAGCTTACATGCAAAATTATTTGAAAAAGTTTCTTTTAAATCATGTTCAAAGTTTCTTTGACTTATTATCTTTTGAATGAGACCTAGGGTTTTGAAATCGGACGCAAATTGGCGAAGACATGTGCCTAAAAACGACATGTTTTGAGAGGGTGACCCCAAACTTTTGATCGGGAGTGTATGCATAAAACAGCTCGTACACTCTTCTAGTTGCAAAATGTCGATATTTTTTTGTTAAACAAAGTCACTAGTAAACCTAGCTAGATTGCCGTACAATTTTTTCTGCAAATTTCTCGATTTTGAGGACGCAGGAGCTGATTTTGTGAATGTGCATGGGTTACACATTTTTGTTGTGGTGCTGAGCGGTTTTGGCGTGTAGTGGAATTTGGATGCATTTTCTGAATGTATATCAAAAGTTATTATAGAGAAATATCATTCTTCAGTGCCTGTTCTGTAAGCTTTTCATATTAGTATCTTTTATTATCTATCATCTTTCCTGTTTCTTTTTTTTTCTGTAGATTGAACACTTTTTATCATGGCAATGGCATCGTATGAAGTTCATCAAAGAAATCGTTATTTTTGTGCTTGTTGATCAAAATTATTCTTGTGTCGTCTGCCGAAGTATCAAACAAACAAAAAAAAAACAACCTTCTCAACCCTGCAGCTCTGAAACCGCCTCTGAACTTGACACCGAAACCGACAAAAATGCAATTCAACGTCATGTCTTTCTCCCTGCACGCTGAACGGAGAAGGAATCTGGCTCCGCTCCGGATTCATTTGGCCCCCTTCCCTTTTTCGGTGCGAATCATCTTGAAATTTTTCACGCTCTTCCATGTCAAGCCGTCAAATCTGCCGCTTAGGTTAATCCGTTCCTACCTTCGCTGCGTTCGCACAAGGCAAGGCACTGCATATACACTCCCGTTCAAAAGTTTGGGGTCACCCCCTCAAAAACATGTCATTTTTTTAGGCCCATATCTCCGCCATTTTGCGTCCGATTTCAAACCCCAGGGTTTCATTCAAAAGATAATAAGTCAAAGAAACTTTGAACATGATTTAAAAAAAACTTTTTCAAAAAATTTTGTATGTAAACTTAACCCAAAGTTGCTAAATTTTCTAAAAAATGAATATAAACTTACGGCAGTGTCGCTGGAAGTTGGGTCTACCAAATTTTAAGATGAGAGCGGTAGTATGACCCAATTTCTATTAGCTTTCAACTGATTTTTACAGAACTTTGCTAAAAAATCTAGAAAAAAAGTTATTAAGTAAATTAATCCTTGATATCATCGACCAAAAGTTTGGGGTCACCCATCAATATGATGTATCGGCCAAAAGTTTGGGGTCACTTTCGTAAAACATGGAAAAGTGATTTGGTGATATCTTCGTCATCTGTAGTTCAATTTTAATTCTTTTTGGCTCATTTCAAAGATAATTAACTAAATTTACGTTTGATGTCTTCAACTTAACGTATTTAACGATTTTTGTATATAAAAATGTTATGTAAAGTTAGCACATTTTACCACGCTTCAAAAAATAAGGCAACTTTACGTTAAGTTTTAGTATGTAAATTTCAACAAATATGTGTGGTTCAATGTCTATGCAGTAAGTATCATTCATTTTGTTTCAAATAAGCCAAGAAGAATTAAAATTGAATGAAAGATGACAAAGATATCAACAAATCACTTTTCCATGTTTTACGAAAGTGACCCCAAACTTTTGGCCGATACAGCATTTTGAGGGGTGACCCCAAACTTTTGGTCGATGATATCAAGGATTAATTTACTTCATAACTTTTTTTCTAGATTTTTTAGCTAAGTTCTGTAAAAAGCAGTTGAAAGCTAATAGAAAATGGGTCATATTACCGCTCTCATCTTAAAATTTGGTCGACCCAACTTCCAGTGACACTGCCGTAAGTTTATATTCATTTTTTAGAAAATTTGGCAACTTTGGGTTAAGTTTACATACAAAATTTTTTGAAAAAGTTTCTTTTAAATCATGTTCAAAGTTTCTTTGACTTATTATCTTTTGAATGAAACCTAGGGTTTTGAAATCGGACGCAAATTGGCGGAGATATGGGCCTAAAAAAATGACATGTTTTTGAGGAGGTGACCCCAAACTTTTGAACGGGAGTGTAGGTACCTATCTGTCCAAACATCAAGCCGTGAGCTCGTTCGTTTCCGCTGCAATCGTTTTCAATTTTCATCACGTCAACATCATTCCGGGGAGATTATTCCTGATTCCTGATGTGAAGGATTCGAAGATGATGCACCGCATAAGTTTACAGCACTAAGCATTTTCACCAATGAAATATGGGTCCAAAGCGTCCTGGATTGACCTCAAATCAGTAAAATTTGGTGGTACCAGTTGTGAAGCTTATAGACTTTTCTTTTTTATATCATTTAGACTTTGACCTCAAATCATCGGAATACGTTTACAGGTAAACAATTGTACAACAAATATCCAATTTGTTTTTCTTACTTTCAGTCCTGAGCACCCATGGTGGTGCCTAGGACCGAATCAAAAGATCCCCATCCTGGGCGATTGCCAGCCATCGCCTTAACCTGTGGCCAGGTCAAAATTCTGTCGACTAGCTTGATTTCGTTGTTGTGGCTGCGCCGCCATGAGCCTCTGTTGCGATGTCCTGCTGGGTTCCAATCTAACCCTTGTTTGCAGATTTCGTTCCTGCCCCTGCGTAGAGTGCGGCCGACCCACATCCACTTTTGCTCCCAAATTTCTGTCACTATCGGCTTTTGCTGACATTGACGATAAAGCTCCACGTTGGAAATCCAATTGTGACCCACCATGTACGAATTATGTACCGCAAACATCTATTGATGAAGACTTGCAGCCGCTGAGTATTCTCCGCTCATACGCAATTCACTGGCGTACAGCAGTACAGATTTCATGTTCGACTTAAAAATTTCGTGCGTCGACTAATCTGATTGGTTTTCCATACATTTCCTTAACCCTCTAATACCCAAATTTTTGATTTTGATCTAAATATAATTTTTCGTCATCTAAAATCGATTTAAACATGTTTTGGAAGATGATTCTTCTTAATTCTCGATTTCGTGAATTTCAGTTTTTGATTTTTCTAATTTTTAATTTTGAACATGCCCACAGTTTTATATTTTTCCTGGAAGCCTATTTGGGGTACGAATTTTTTGAGATGAAAACATTTTGAAATTTTATGGTTATTGTTGAAATATTTTTATATTAATTTTTTTCATAGCAAATTTTATTTTCCGTGTAATTTTAAGGAAAATAATTTTAGAGTGTATTTGATTCCCTTAAGGCGAAACTGGAAGCATTTCCTCATTTTTTTGGTTTTTGATTTTTTATTAAATAACGAAGCAATATTTTCAAAATCGGTTTTCGTGCACATGTAGAGTATGGGTCAAGGTATCTTCTGAATTTTTTTGAGGTGGAAAATGTTTTCCATTTTTGCAGAAACCATTTTTTTGTGAGATTTTGTTCAAAAATGGTTTCTGCAAAAACGGAAAACATTTTCCACCTCAAAAAAATTCAGAAGATACCTTGACCCATACTCTACATGTGCACGAAAACCGATTTTGAAAATATTGCTTCGTTAATTAATAAAAAATCAAAAACCAAAATGTGAGGAATTGCTTCCAGTTTCGCCTTAAACAATAAAACTAGGATAGAATGATTTGAGAAAAATCTAAAATATGTCAATTATAGCGATTCAATACAAAATAAATAATGACTTCTAGATGGTGACTAAAATATCAATTTTTCAATGATTTAAAAAAAATGTAAATACGCTTTAAAATACACCAAAAACTATTTTGAAATATACGAAACAGTCCTAAATATCAGCCAAAAATATAAAAATTTTGATTTTCCACGAAACAAAAACTACAAAAATGCTCAAACTGTACCCCGTCTAAAGGCGGGATTGGGTATTAGAGGGTTAACTCACAAAAGCAGCCCTCGCCTTCTTGATCCGTGCACCTATGTCGAACTGGGTGCCGCCATCGGTTGCCATTTGGCTCCCAAGATATTGGAAGCTTTCAACATTCTCCACTGATTGTCCAGCTACCGTAAAGCTGGAAGGGTTGACCGTGTTTACATCCAACGATTTTGTCTTGTTGACGTTGATGGTAAGACCTGCCGCTGAGAAGCGATTTGCAAGATCTTCGAGCGCCGTTGAGCTGAGAGAGCAACGTCATCAGCCAGTTCGAAATGGTTTAGGTGCTCCATGGTAATGGGCTGCCACAGCAACCCACTATTGAGTTCACGATCAATCCAAGGATCAATCGCACCTACCAGGATCTCGTCGATTACGATGAGGAACAGTAGCGGTGATAAGATACATAATCCTTGCCTCACTCTAGCAACGACCCGTATGAGATCGTACAAGACACCGTTGTGCAGCATTCTGGACGAAAATGACCTGTACTGTGCTTCAAAGAGTCCGATGATATTTTCTGGGACACCCTTGCGCCTGAGGGCTCCCCATATGTTTTCATGGTTGAGACGGTCGAAAAGTTTTTCGTTATCAATGAACATCAGGTAGAGAGATTCTTGGAATTCATTGATTCGCTCCAAGATTATATAAAGCGTGACAATATGGTCCACACAAGATCTTTCGGTACGAAATCCCGCTTGCTGCCACCGAAGAGTTGCGTACAACTTCTTCTGCATCCGGTTAGGGATCCCTTTGCAGAGGACTTTGAAAACGATGCACAGTACCATGATCCGCAGTCAATTATCGCATACAGTCAGATCATCCTTTTTGGGCACCTGTACTAACACGCCTTGCATCCAGTCGACCGGACATGTCGCGGTTTCCCATATGTTGCTGAACATTCTCGACATTGAAGGAGCATTCGATAACGCATCCTACAGCTCAATGCGTTCTGCAATGGAAGCAAGGGGCTTGGATAAATGCATTATTGAATGGATAATATCGATGCTTAGAGATCGAGAGATCTCTTCCGTTCTTGGAGGTACGCAACTATCAGTAAGATTTGTGAAGGGCTGCCCTCAAGGAGGAGTACTATCGCCCTTATTGTGGTCTTTGGTAGTGGACGAACTCCTTAAAAAACTCATCAACCAGGGCTTTGAGGTTATTGGATACGCAGATGATGTAGCTATTCTGCCCAGGTAACCAATAAGCATTTGAATATGCCATATTTCTGTTTAATATCTGCATTCGGCCTGCCTACTGCCGTATCATAGCAGTTCGTCTGCTAAACAGCTCTGTATTAACAATTCAAGTGCTACTTAAAGTCTGACAGCAGTTTTGTAGCATTTCAAATGTATGGTATATTTTGGTCAACAGGCATCATAACTGCTACTTTATTGCCATGAAACTGCTAATAGAGATGAGTGATGCTTAAACCATAACACATTTACACTTTCTAATTTACATGCCACGGCTGTAGAAGCCATCATCATTCGCATGTCCAGTCAATCATAGTTAATAACGAATAAAATCCATGGGAAAACATGCATTGGCAAATATTTTCCATGGTTGGTTTTCAATGATCGATTTTATTACCAGCACCTGCCGAGCTCTTAGCATAACGAAGCAACTGCCGGTGTAATACTCATGCCTTAAATAGACCACAAATCCTACGCGCTTTATCTGATCATCTATAGCTTACCCTGTAGCGCGGTTCAGCACCATCGTCAACCCGGGGATCGAGGGATCGAATCCCAATTTTTCCGAAAGCAGCAAAAAAAAAAAAAACAGCAACAGCAGTTCAGGACGTGCCCCAAGCTTCAAAAGTTCCACAGCAGGAGAGTGAGAAAAAAAGAAGAGAAAGGGAAGCCGTAAAATGGGCAGGGGAAATATTTTGTTTTTATTATTGACAATCTGGGGGATAGGAGGGATAAGCATTTATCGGGCCAAAACCTGCATTTAATTAGCACTAATGGCGCATATATGGCAGATTAGCATTTACCCAAGTAACACATGAAAACAAGTTTCAGCTAAAATAATGTTAAAACATGTTACATAAAAGTTTTTTGATAACATCCCTAGTTAAAAAATAGTTTTTATAAGTTTTTCAAGAACATTTGGATCCACAATAATGTTTTCGATATGTTTTCTGAAAACAAACACGAAAATTATGTGTTTCACCACCAAGCAATGGTTTTGTCTTTCAAGTTTGTTAAACATGTTATAGTTTAGTATTATTAACAACACGTATAACATCTTTCCTTTATAATGTGAAATACACGCGGTTCAACTTTCACAAATGTTTGTTTACATTCGCTTATTGTTAACCTGTCAGTTAGTATCAATTTTAAGAATCTAATAACGTGTAGTGGTGCAAAATAAAAAAGGAACGCTTAGAAATAAAAGAAAATGATCGGTTTGCTTGAGCGACAGGTGATTTCGCTTAGCGCAGACAAATTCTTCGATTTTGAGATGTTTTCCTACTGCTTGGGACCGGTATTGATCCCGCACACTTCCCGAACCATTCGTTGCCAGATTCTTGTCTCCCGCACCTGCTCTGGAAGGCTTCACATTACCGCATTCACTTCTTCACATGTATCAAAACGAATTTCTTCGAATCTGACGATGAGTTTTGGAGCAAACCATTAAAAAACGTATCCAAATAATAACCATGTTTGACCTAGCGATAGGAGACTAAGCTTGGCGCAGACGGATTTGTATAGGCCTCGTGGATTTTCATGACTGCTTTTCCTCATTTAATGATCCCGTACACTTTCCCAACCGGGGAAGAACAACCTCAACGAACTTTGCTAGTTTCTCACACAGCTGCAACGTTTATCTTTTCCTTCATGTCTGGCTGTCCCGGGACCGGGACTAGCCCTCTCCTCCGCTCCGCTTTGACATTGAAACTTCCATGTCCTCCTGCTGCTGATCTTACTTCGTGGACGACCCCCCATCCCACTGCAGCGGAACTTCGACGAAGAACTTCTAGGCTTTTATTAAGGATCCATTACTATAGGAACAATAAATAGTTTCTACAATTGCAATTTTGAGTTTTTCCGTCTTTTTTATTGATGTTTTGGGCAGCTCCCAAGCAACACACAAACAATAGTCACGGCATGATAGGAGTTGGTTGCGCATAAAGGGGCCATTAGACTGTTTGCCATTACGACAAATATTTGCCGTTGTAATTCGACATTCATCCGAGGTTGCCATGATTTACGTTGTTTTGGCCCTTTGTCGGACTTGTTTGGCCAAATATTTGTCATGTGTAATGGGACCTTAAGTCACTGTGACTTACTACTAGCAAGTAAATATTTGTTTGTTAGAAGTAAGTCACAGTGACTTCTGGGCAACCAAACCTGCGCTGCCCTGGCTCTTGTGACATGTGTGTTGGTTACTCAGCTGATTGGCTGTACTCTCAATGGAATAAAATGTAAACATGTTTGTCATATGTTGTTTTTCAATACTTTTGGATGACAAAACACATGTAAACGAACATTTTTTGACAGACCGAGTACTCGATGTCACCCGAGATGTTTACAGTTGCAGTGCATGTCAAAAAACGTTTACAATCAAAACAAATGAATTATAATTCTAAACGAAAAAAATAAATGATTTGATATATATGAAAACTGCATGTGAAAACTGGCCTGAAGCATAAATATTGTTGAAATCCGCGTAACATTTAGAACATCCTCAACATTCTATCAATAAATTTGGTGGTTTGAGTTGATCAATTTTACTAAAATGTTCACTGAAGCAGCATGTAGCTTCTGGGAATCAACAATAATACGTTTTTTTTGCATTCTCATTTATTTTCAGCAATAAAAAAACAAGTCGCATGTGCGAAGTTTTTTGGTTGACACTGTGCTTTCTTCGAACCAGCATTTTTATGCTACCGCCATGTTGAATCTTCCTTAATAATAAGGAGCCTTTAGAGAAGCAGTCCAACAAGAGTCGTAGAAACTCAAAATAATTTGGAAATATTCGCTCAATCGAAGGCGCATTAATTTTGTGGAGGTAAAATGTCATAATCCACGATAAAATTTAAAGCGCACACTTTATTCAGCAACGGAATCACTTAAGTCACTTAAGCATAATTATTACTCGACTGTGTTCGAATTTACTTCGCTCCATTGAATTTGTGATTCTTGTAAATCGAAAGATTCAGTTCAGTTCAAAACAAAAATAAAATCAATAACTTTTTTATGTATTTGTGTTTTCTTAACCATCTCCCGTCAAAGGTTTTTAGCTGATGTTAAAGTTTTGTATTTAGAAAGTTATAAACACCTCAAAAATACATCCATCTCAAAGCTATGATATGTACTTTGAAACATTTTGATAACATGTTTGTTTGTTTTCTTTAAGTTACATCATAACTTTTGCAAAACAAGAACTTGTTGCAGAAGACACTTTTCGTGCGCTTTTTCGGTCACACAAAAGTCATGAAACATGTTGCAGTACCTTTATCCCGTGACTATAAAATGTTTTGTAGAAGTGCGAATAACTTTTCTTTAACAATGTGTGTTGCTTGGGTGATGACCTGCTGTAAAGGCACATATAATGTCGAATTAGTGCCATTTTAACTGCTTATTGGTTACCTGGGTAGGTTTGCCAAGATCTGTATTTTTTCGGACAGTCAGGCGGCTCTAAATGCACTAAAAGTTTTCACGTGTCAATCAAAGCTAGTGTGGGAATGCATTATTTCTCTGAAGCAATTGGCCAGTAGGAAAAAGGTAACTTTATACTGGGTGCCCGGTCATTGTGGGATTCTGGAAAATGAAAACGCCGACAATTTAGTTAGACAGGGTGCGGCATCAAGCTTTGTCTATCACAGCTCAATTGTGACTGGATACTTGACTAGCATCAAATTAAATATGGGTCATACCACAATATTCCTAAATAATGGATGCTGAATAATCGATACAGTGGTTGTGCAGCAACTACGGGGTCAGTTTTGGGCATCTCGGGCTGATATGCGAAACCTCTTGGGCACTATTCGATTTCATGCTACGAATGGCTGGTCCATCTCCCGCAATGATAGAACTTTGGTGATGACTCGGGTAATGCGTCGAACTCTTGGTGGCTCATGTTTAGATATTGGTGGAGTGGTCGACACATGAAAAAGGTTTTCAAAGGGCTCAAACCAGTGCTTCAAATGGTCGGCCGGGTCTGTTAATAGCTGTCCATACATGTTATTTATGGGCATTGTAGCATTCATCCAAGTCCCGCTAAGGCGACGTGAAACAGTATCAGATCAGTCGGGATATCCTAGGTCATCCAAACTGTTCTTGAGTTTTATTATACAAAGCTATGATTAGTAATCTATAATATCCTGTAAGTCTTCAAAAGTTCAATAGACAGAGTCAGATCAGTCGCGATATCCTAAGTCATCCAAACTGTGCTTGACTTTATATCCTTAAGTCTACGAATGAAACGATGACTTGAATCATTGCGCAAAGCTACGATTTGTAAACTATCATGTCCAGTAAGGCTTCTGAAAGTTCAATAGACAGTATTAGATCAGTGGGGATATCCTTGGTCATCCGAACTGTTCTTGAGATAAGATCCTGAAGTCCCCATAGTGTCTCAAAATGACATTTGAGATTCCAAGAGCCTCACGGATCCCAGCAGATTAAAACACATTTTTTTTCTTGTAGACTCGAAGAACATCATTATGGAACAGTTTGGACAACCCTGAATGTCCCAAAGGTATATAATAATATCAAGTGGACTTCAGATTAGTCCAGTAACCACACGCAACCTGAGATTGGCAGATTCTAATACAATTGGGTATGAAACATATACAAATATTGTATTAGGGTCTTGCAAATACAAAAATTGGTAGATGGCAGTATACCAAAAATTGTATTGGCTTCCTAGAATCTGGAAAAGGAAAATTTCGCATGTGTGCGTGTGCTCTGTCGCACTGGTTTCTCTTTATTTGTTCTATTTTTAGACTGATCATGGCTGCAGCGGCGGCATCAAATACCAATACATGTTTAAAAAGAAATACGGGTGGCGGCGGGAGTCGAACCGAGACACCATCATGGTGATACACAGTATCCTGCGCTCTAACTAGCACGGCTATAACTGCACATGAATAGACAAGAGGCTGAAAGCCATCATGATCAACACAAACGTGGCTTGGTGATGGAAGTGATACAGCCGCCACACTGCACAATGGGTCCAGAGCCGTATTTGCGAAGACAAAACTGTTTAAGCTTCAGCTTTAAGTTTTTAGACACATATTGTGTTTGAGAAAGTTTATTTTCAATTGTTGACCCTATTCCCTATTATTGTTATGTTAGGGTGGTTCGTATGATTAAACTGATTTAAAAATCTGCTTTCTAATAATTTTATTTGCGATGCCATGATGGATGGTGATGGATCGTTTAATTAGAAATTCCACCAATAAACGGCAAATTCTAAATTTCATATATCTCAGGACTCTCACCACTTAGAAAGTTGGTGTCTTCGACAACGTTGTTAAGTGACTCAAGGGCTTACAGTTAATGGTCCACTAGGCGGCGCTAGTTACACATTTGCAAAATCATTCAAATGATTGATATTTTTTCGTGAAGTAATCAACAAGCTGTAAGTTTGTTTTCTTTGAACGTGTCTAAGTCAAGTCAAAGGTTTTTCAAAGAGCTATGTATTAGTCATAATTGTGCAATGTCGCATTTCATTCGGTTCACTTGATCCAGAGATATAGCAATTAAACGAAGAACACTCAAATATGAACTACTTTATTAAAGTTGCTCCAATTTTATGTAAAGTTATCCAATCGAGCCCAAATTTGTACCGTTTATAGCTTACTAGTTGTGCAACTGGCAGGAAAAATTTTGATTACTTGTTCCTCAACGAGTTTGATTTAATTGGTGCAAATTTGGGCTTGATTGATTATTCAACTTTACACGAAATAAGAGCCCTTCTATCTATATCTAGTTTTTGACTTCCGTTTATCACATTACTGTACCTTAGGACTAAGTGAACCGAATTAAATTAAATTTTGAAAGTTTGTGACTAACGTATTGGTCTTCATGTATCGTTGGACTCGACTAAAGGCAAAAAAGTTGCAATTTATTGAAAACTTTTCGAAAAGTTCTAATGATTCGAATGTTTTATCCAAGGGCTGAAAGTCTCTTGAATAAAGACAAATCAATCAAATCAATCGAATGTTACAATTGTAAATTTGCTATAACTTTGTAAAACATTCTGATATTGTATAGAGAATAATTAATCAGCAGATTTTTGGATAAGCCACACTTGATTGACCGTAATCATTTCACAATAATGAAAAAAAAAAGAAATGACAGAACTTGGCAGAAACATTTTTGTCTTCGTAAATACGACTCTAGACCCATTGTGCACTGAAAAGCCCGCATCCAGCAGGTTGCTGTTTGCAAGTGGAAAATTCCATGTAGACAATAGGACGCGAAGCTCAGCAGCGAAGCGAAAGTTATTTTTAGAAGCAACCCGGTTCAACTTCTCGGGTTTGAATGGAGGTGTTTGTGTGTAGTGGTATGGAAGCTATGGAACCGTGTAGCGCATCTTAATACAACGAATGGATTATGATTTATCACATTTTCTGTACGTTTTTAATACATAAATTGGTAGAAAAGGCATATCTCAATTTTCGGTAGCCTTTCTTGTTTTGCGTGCACGGTTCATTACGCAACGCTACTCAGTATAGCAGATATGGCTACTGTTACGAGTGTAAGCCTGAAGTTCTGAACTCTATGGTAGTTTGGCTGACCTGGAATATCCCTATACTGCCGTGAATCGCAAGTCAGTCCCATCTGCATTTTGGGCAAAAATGAGTTAATGACCGTTTTCGAGCTTTCTTTGGATGATCTTTCAGCTGCGTGCAAAATAATTTATAGTTTGTTCAGTAAAATTGAAAAACAACACCAAGTCAGATTGTCCCATAATGAAATGTAATCGCAAGTCAGTCCCATTACGAACTTGTGCACCCTCTAGTACAAAACCTGATACTATTTTAGTCAGTTTTATATTTTTCACTGTTACGTTTTCACGTTTGAAACAATGTGTCAAAGTTTCATGATGATCGCAGAAGTTTTCAATTCATGACGATTTTTAAGAGTTTGACATAGAAATCGAATTTGAAAGCTTCAGAGGCCATTTTCTCAATGCCTACTTTTTACATATGGGACCGCTAGTCACGGCAGTATAGTGTATATAAATGTCATATTAGATTTCAAGAGCTGTACGGATCCCAGTAGATTATGCAATGCTTTTGTTTATGGCAAAAAGCGTAACATTATTCTTGTAGTTTTGAAGGATTTTTATCCAAATTCAGCTTTGAGAACTACTGGTATGTCAATTATTTCGTTTCTCCAAAATTCATTGTGTTCAGGATGTTCTAGGTTGTCATTTAAATTTGAAATACAAATGTTCTCATTTTTACTTAATAGAAGACTCAATTTGCAACAACTTTGCGCAAGGAAGTATTCTGTTATATTGAATGTGTGAATTTATATAGCCGTTTCTATGTTGGGGTCATATATGACCCCTCCGGCTCCAAAGGGTTAAGGACAGACTTGTAAGAATCCCAAAATGGCCGCCACGATGGCCGACTTTGGCACCTACTCACGATTTCGAGGGCACAAATCTCTTTGTAAACAAAACCAGTGCCCCTGAGCTTTTTATTTTAAGCTAATTACAAGTGAGCAAGAACAGAATAATGAAATACATTGTTGTTTGAAGCTTGCTTCATGAGATTTGTGCGTCTGAAGTTTCTATGCAATGTTGAGGCGGGATTTCAAGACGTTTGTCCTTAAAAGAAACTGTATCTTTTAATAATCGATCCCTTCAAAATAGGTAATAAACTATGTTAAATGCACCAACCATGAAGCTAAGTACACTAATTAGTCGAAGAAAATTATACGAAGGCACGAAACTTCAGTCGACACTTTCACTCGTCCATAAATCAAAAGGACTAACAAGAGGCAAATATAGCGACAGACACCAGCACCATCCCAGGCTGCATCGGAAAACTCCCGCAACCCATGCAAGAGGCGAAGCAAAAGTTGGAAAATTAATTATTTCCTGCATGTCGCCGAAACGGTGGTGCAACGTGCAAAACAGTTGGAGGATAAGTAACCCCGAACAATAGAACAAGAAACCATTACAAGGCACGTTGTTTATGTTTTTTTTTTTGTTGACTTTTTGTCGTCCCGAAAGATGATCACATTTCTTGCAGACATACACATGGCCCACCAAACCGAACCAATCCGCATTGACATTGCAACCGGAGGACAGGCCCAGCTTCTCTTCCGAAGAAGATAATGGATCTCGGTAATGAAGTATATCCACTCACCCGTCCGAAGAAACCCATACGGAACGCTGCTGCTGAAAGGAGGAACGTCCTTCTCGGTAAAAGCAATTCGAATCAGCACAGGAGAGTACGATAGAGGCACAAAAACAAATCACTCATTGCTTCTTGCCTGGCAATTGGTCAACCGAAAGGCAAACATGTGATGAAAAACGCAGATCGATCCAACTAACTGAATAGGTGACTTTCTTGATACTCCTGCATGCAGGAATAATTGTTTCCTTTTTATAATTTTAGATTAAAAATTTAAAATAAGGAAAAAGGGAACATGTTTTGTGTAAGCATAGTGATATACTATTTGAAATGAAGAAAAAAAAACAATCATTTGCTTACTGGTTGCAAATGGTTGTATTTTTTTTTTCTTTTTTTTCAAATATTATATTGTTATGCTTACTATAAACTATGTTCCTTTTGCCTTCTCTTAAATTTTTATTCTAGATAAAAGCTGTCTCCTTTTTCCAAACGATCCAGAAACATACATAAATATACAAAAAAAGTTCTAAACTCATACATACATATGAAAAAAAAAATGCAATAAAATTTAAAAAATATCAAAATTGAAAAAATCAGAAAAAAAATAAAAAAAATGAATTGAAGAAAAAAACAGAAATTTAAACATTTACGGAGCTTTTTTAAATTACTATGTTAGTAAATTCTAATTATGGAAGACTGTATTTCATTATCGAACCTTTCACTTCGGTTTATGAAAAAACAATAAAAGAACAGAACATTTTAACAAGACTTCTTCAGAAACAGACCCGCGTGGACCACGACGACGATGACGATGACGACGACATCGACCATTCGCGCTGTCTCGTGTGCCATCTGAGCCTGGCCTGCCCTATACCCTGCCCACACTCACCCAGCCGTCCACGAGGAAAGCCACACGGTCAATTTCTCAAGTAACACGTCCTGTTGTTATTCATTTGAACTGGATGCAATTTCAGGTAGGTATGCGATGCTCCTGCTGCAGCTTCTGCTGACGACTGTTTCGTTTTGTTGCCTCGTCCGTCGTCCCTTCCCTGCCACCCACCATCCAACAAGTCATCCGGCAATCACGAACGAAAAGGCAGACAGAAGCCGATAGAAGCAGTGGTCAACAAAACGAAAGACATCGTTTCGTCGTCGTGGGGAGCTACCCTCCCTTAAGATCGCGGTAGGGTCATACATACAGCAGGATTCATCAGTGGATGACCAATAGCCCGATAATCTGTCACCACCGGAGCTCTGGAGGATGGTTCAGTTCAAATATTCTGTCATGATTAATCATCGAGTTGACAATGTTTTCATTCAAATTTAAATTCTGGTTTGTATGAGACATTATAAAATTTTATGGAGTCATAAAGGCAATAGAAATGCATCTTACATGGATTTTATAATACTTTATTTGTTCATATTATTCGGAAATTTTCTTAGAGGTTCATCTAGGGAGATTCTCTAGGAGTTTCACCAGAAATGTTTTCATGAGTTCGTACAGGAATCTCTCAAAGGTTTCCGCCAGGAACTCCTTAAGATAATCCTCCATGAATTACTTTCACAGTAGTTCCTCCTGGAAATCCTAGCATAATTCCCGGTGGAGCTCATGTAGAAATTCGCGCTCGTTCTGCAATTGGAACTTCACTGAAATTCCTAGAAAATACTCGATTGAATTTCCGCACAGGTATTTCACCTGGAACTCCTGGAGGAACTACTGGAGTAATTTTCTCTTTACTAGTGGTTTTCTATTTCTACATATTTGTATTTATGTTTTGCCTTTCTCGTACATCAAAGTGTACTGAAAGGCTATACGTTCACTCAAAAAACGTATTTTCGATAGAAAGCTCGAAGGATCAATTCACATATACCAATCAACTCAGTTCGACGAATTGAGATGATGTCTGTATGTTTTTTTTCCCTCTCTACCTCTTTCAGCAGAGAAACACGATTGGTCGATTGGGAAAAACTCTGCTACCTGCCTTGCTCCACCTGGAACCACTGATGCACCTGCTTCAAGGGGGGGGGGGTGCATTGAGCTCATGCGCTCCTCTGTTGCTGTGCTCATGCACATTTTGTCGCATGCAAATTTGTTATTCTAAACGTCCTACTGTTCGTACCTAACGTTTCGCCATTCAGCGAAATATCAGTAAGCACAACATACTCTAAATTTGTTATTCTAATACCGTCCGTGTGCTATTTAGCACTTCAGCTTTTCGCGCACGACTCGGATAGTCCCCGACGGGGGATCTACCCTGCCCTACGAAGAATTCCCCGACACTGAAACTTCTTCCGTTACCGATACTTCCCAGGCTGGTGCCAAGGTCGGTCCTGCGATTCCGGTTGGAGACTGGCTTCCGGTTCACAGGCGCCCCAACGACCAAGTTCCGGTGCTTTTTCGCGGTTTACTCGGTCTAGTCCCCGGCGGCGGACCTAGCCTACTCCGACAGAGAAAGACCCCGACGGTGGAAGTTCTCTCGACACCGATGTTTTCAACCCGACCAGTAAGGCGCCGAAGTCGGCCCGGCGATTCCGGTTGGTGGTAGACTTCCGGTTCACCGGCGCTCCGACGACCAAAACCGGTGGCACGTTACGGATGACTCAGTCATGTCCCCGGCGGTGGATCATGCCTACCCGGATCGCGGTCCGGTGCTCTCTGAACTTCGCGCCACTTCCTCTGCTGCGCGCACAGCATCCCCGTTACTGCTTTGTCGACAGCGTTCCACGTGTCTTCATTGCGATACATCTCCTCGACAATGTTATCGACCGTCAGGCCGCGCATGTCACTGCGCATCTCCGAGAACCTAGGGCATTCGAAGACGATGTGCGCCGGTGTTTCCTCCACGTTCACACACTCCGGACACAGAGGGGAAGATGCGTGACCGAATCGAAACAGATACTTCCGGAAACAGCCATGCCCGGACAGAAACTGCGTCAGATGGAAGTTCACCCCCCTTGCTTCCTGTTCACCCACGCCGACACATTTGGGATCAGTCGGTGGGTCCACCTTCCGTTCGCCGCATTGTCCCACTCTTGTTGCCACATCACCAGCGAGTCCATTCTTGCAGCTGCTCTCGCATTCCTAGCGTTCCTCCGCCGATAGCACTCGACGTCTTCCTCTAGGGTCTTTCATCAACTGCAGAATGTAATGTCGATGATGGTTCACGACCGTCTTTGTGGAATGTGCTGACTGTTCCTACATTGCACAGCTTTAAGTCCAGCTTCGCCAGAGCTTCTTCTTCTTCTTCTTTATGACTCGACGTCCCCACTGGGACTTGGCCTGCCTCGCTTAGTGTTCTTTGAGCACTTCCACAGTTTTTAATTGGAGGGTTTTCTTTGCCTGCCATTGCATGAATTTGTCGTCTACCATTGCTGAGCAACGCCCGACGTCGGCATCCGACCGGCGACCCTATGCTGGTGTTGAAGGTAACCACGAACCAATAGATGAAACTGTAAGTACCCACCACTGTTTTACCACACCAACACCAACATGCACTACCACCACCAGAAGAAGAAAGAAGAATGTACGTGAACAAACAATATTAGCATGCAAATTACTCACAAAAAGTACATATAACACAGATAAACAGAGTGACGTCACACTTAGGGAAGATCTTTACTAGAAAGTTAGTTTGCAGTCAGACTGCCATGATGAGGGAGATTTTGGCCAAGAATTACAAAATTCCATGAAAATAGCTTTTTAAGCGAAAATACAAATAGCTTTTTTTTATCAAATTTTGATCAATAATTATTGTTACTTTTAACAGATTTCTAAACACTGCTAAAATTATCATTTACTTTTGGAATAAATTTTAAGAATAAAATCTGAACTTTTTTTGAATTTGGTCATTTTGGGAGACGAATACCTGCTTGGGAAGTAAATTTGGGAAAGTTGTTAGGGATGTTATTTGAAGGTGGATTTTCGTGAAGGGTTGGGAACACGAGCTAGCAGGGCAAACCGATCTGGAATTCTGGCAGACGACAACGGTCGTCTGGCGCAAAAGCCAGAATTATTGAGGCCCTTCCAGGATCCTCCTTACAAATTTGTATATTGTGAGGCAAGTACAATAATACTCTAATATCCAGGGAGTCGAGCAAATTTTCCCGACCGGAACGGGAATCGAACCCACCGTCTCCGAATTGGCGATCCAAAGCCTTAACCACTAGGCTAACTGGAGACCGCCAGAGCTTCAAGTAGGCTATATTCTCTTGCATTGGTTTGCCGGCTGCCCAGGCCCTGGCGTTGAAATCGCTGCCGATTACTACTGGCCTGCGTCCTACCAGCGTGTCAGTGAGTGCATCCAGCATCCGGTTGTATTGCTCCTCCGTCCATCTTGGAGGCGCATAGCAGCTACATACGAAGACACCGTTTACTTTGGCGATCACGAATCCTTCGTAAGAGTTTTCCACCACTTCCTGTATAGGGAATCTACCCATAACTTGTATAGCTGCCATTCCTGCTATATCCGCTACCCAATTGCCGTTCTCAGAAGGAACCCAATACGGCTCTGCGATGATCGCAACATCACACTTTGTCTCTGTTGTCGACTGCCACAACAATTGCTGTGCGATGTCGCAATGATTCAGATTGACCTGCCTTCGCCTTTTTGTAGGCCGGGCATTTATAGCCTCCCGTCCGGTGGCCATTTCCTTCCTCCGGCTTGCACAGCATGCACTTGGGTTGCTTCGTGCAGTCTCGAGCAACGTGTTCGATTTCGCCGCATTTCCAGCACCGTTTGGACCTATCTAGACCCTTGCAGTGTCTGGACTGGTGACCAAATTCCATGCACCTGAAACACCTCTCCATTTTCTTGGTGACTCGGGGAACCAGTCGCAGCGGGCACACCGCCCATCCGACCTTGATCTTGCCGATTACCGCAAGCTTGTTGGCTGCATCTACTGGCAGTCGGATTGCCGCCGTCTGGGTACCTGCAAACGATCTCCTGATTCGGATTGTCACCGGTACTTCCAATTTGCACTGTTCGGTCAATGCGACTCTCAGCTCTTCCTCACTCGTGACCTCGTCCAAATCCTTGACCTCGAGCACTAGCTCCTGTGAAAGTGCTCTCACGGTGGCCTCGCTATCCAAGGTACTCTGAACTCTTAATCGAAGGATTCTTCTTGAGCTCGAACAACATCTCTCCTTTCTGGGTGCGCCTGGTCTTTACCACGTTTTCACCCAACTCTTTTAGTTCCGGGTCCTCCCTCACTTTCCTGAGGAGCGCAGCGTACGTCGTCTTGTCGTTCGCCTCGACGATCAGTGCATCACCCTTTTTCCTCTGCCTAGGGGGCCGGAGATTTTCTTTTTCTTCTGTTCCTTCCTCTTTGCTTCCTTCCATTCTTCCTTTTTCTGTTCTTCCTTCTCCTTTCGCTCCTACTTCTGCACCTGCTGGCTCTCAACAGTACACCATTCATCATCTCTCTGCATCACACTGTGCCATTCACGGCAGCTCCGCCGAGAGCCCTCCTAATCTTCAACGCCAAGTCCTTGATGACCTTGTGCACGTTGTGCTTTTCGTCGACGAACTCGTGTAGCTCATCCGTCAAATTGTTCACCGCAACTACTTTCGGCTGTTGTAGACGCACGCTCCATCCACCATTCGTCGGCAGCTGCTGCTGCACTTCTTCACGCTGCTGCTCCGCGTGTACCGTACTTCGTTGTGAAGCCGCTTCTTGCCACTGTTCTGCACCTTCTGTTTGCTGAGGCGGAGGCCTTAGCAATCCTCCTCTGACGAACGGATTCTCCACCTTTCCGCTGTTACTTCCATTTTCTCCTTCCATGTTATTGACCACAACCCCCCTCCCCACCATCCGGGCCACTATCTCCACCCGCTGTATGTAGTCAATTTGATTTCTTGGTTGTATATGAAACAGGGACGCCAAGCGAGGGTTGGCGTAAAATTAACAGACAGGTGAAGAACGTTTCCGAAGGCCTGCCAAGGTTTTACCGGGACGGAGTCAGACGCACCATCAGCCCACTCGCCGTTTCAAGTAGATGTCACCCTTCTTTACTCAGGAAGCAGAATGGCACGAATGTCAGCCCATCGTCGTCATCCGATCCGTAATCCGTAGTCCGGTGTCGTTCGCGTTGACCAGTATGCCATAATAAGGATGTTACTGGCATGAATCCTGATGTGCCGGTTGGCACTCCGGGTGTTTGGGCTAAGGCACTTTGAAAGCGGTACCAGGTCGCTTGTACGGAGTTGCTTGCAGATGTGTGGCTTTTAATGAGGATTCAACAGAGCCCACTGTTGAGACCGTTGAAACCCCGCCACATCCTAGGCATCCTCCGTATGAGCTGTCTGGAAACCAGAAGCTCGGTCACTCCCCGAAGGAAGAGCCGAAAGTGGTAATCCACACGAGTGTGTGAACGGCAGGATGGTGCAGTTTCAGGATGGTTAATGTCGAACGACACTCGCTTTGACCATCACTTCATACGACAAACGCAGTCCATCAAAACATAATCGATTCACGCAAAAGCCACTCAAGCCACCCCTCGTTCAATGCAGAGTCAACCACATCCAGCAGCAGCGATCATCTCTTGTTTTCGAACCACACGAAACACCGAAACACCGAAGCGAGTTTTTGTTCTACGCCTTGCATTCTACTCATAGGGCGTGCTATGTTTGTGTTTGCTACGCCATGCAATACTACTTAACAAATTGACCTTCATCCTGGCCCTTCAGATGAGAGTCACCCAGCAGTGAGCGACATAGTTCTGCGTCGAAACGACGGTTAACAAGCGTTCGGCTGCTCAGGAGATGTGCAGAGAAAGAGCGTGCCCGAGCAGGAATGAATAACTGCCACATAACTAGAGCATACCAAAGTCAGGTATCATACCAAGACAAGGTATTGGTCGGTTGTCCAGGTATTGAAAATAACTTATTTTGGTATTTTGTTGGTATTGTTACAATACCTCAACGAGTTATTGGTTTGGTGTTGAGGACTGCTTGAGGTATTATTGAGTTATGGAAAATCGCTATTGTGTATGGAAATACGCCTATTATTATTTAGGTATTGCCATACCTGATATCATTATTCACGTGTAATGCACAGAATACACACCAGTTATTATTTTAGGTATTTTACCTCTTATGCAGGGCTACTTCATACCTCATTGAGGTTGTAGGTATTCGGTTTTCCATACCTGAGTTAGTTATTCTTCAGCTATTTTCTTCTGCTCGGGTGGCGGCGGCAGCCACCGTATCAATGCGTTCGTCTAGAATGTATTGCTTATCCAGAGAAATCTTCCAACCTGGCGGAGTGAAGAAGACAAAGAAGGCCTGTTCCGCAAACGTCAAACTGCTGCACACTTCAAAAATTATGCACACAACCTTGAAACAAAAATAAATAGTTGAGAATCTAAATTATGTTTAATGGCGTAAAGCTGCATACTAAAGTGCTAAAACTACAGCTAATATAGTTTAGAAATAAGTTACATGTTGTGGCAGCAATTGCGATTACATAAACCATAAATGAAACAATTTTCATTATTTTTGAATTTTATGGCAACCAAGTAAGTGAGAGCTTTTTAGCGTGAACCGAGCACTTTTGACGTTTGCGGAATGACTGCGGCGGTCGAAACCACCGCAACCCCGTTGGATTTTTTCTATTTTACCGCAATATTCGTTAGCAACATAGAGACGGTCGGCTGTAGCGTTGATGGAGAGATGAGGGCAATGTTGATGTTGCGGCTTTTTTGTGTTATGATGGTGATAGTGCACAAGACTGGTGAACGGTTTTCGCTTAGGAAAAACTCCCAATTTTCCACCCGACTCACAGAAGGAGGGGTTCGTCAAACCCCTGGACTTTTGCCCCTGCTGCCGCCATGATGTCTGTATGTGTGTATGTATGTATGTCTGTGCGCAAAAATAGTTCACTCACTTTTAAAGCCCTTCCCGTTGGCCGATTTTTCGGATTATAGCTCGAATCGGTCCGGAATTTTGCATTATTTGCTAATGAAAATGGTCCGGATCAGTCAAAGCGTTCCGGAGTTATGGCCATTTCTGGTATCCGGACCAGCACCGGTAGAACTGTCCGTGTATAAAAGTGAACCAAGCCCATCATGCGACACATCAAACTGCGGCGATTTTTGTAGCCTTTAAGCATAGTTGACGAATATTATGCAGAAATCAACACTGGAGACCACAAATTCCACGGTGTCAACCCAAAATTCAAGATGGTAACCTAATATTCAAGATGGTGGCTCCAAATTCAAGATGACGGTTGTTTAATGGAGTTTTAGGATCTAAAACCATGCAATATGGGTCTAATTGGTATGAGTGAGAAGCCTGGACTCCAAGATGGCGGTCCAAAAACCCAAGATTGCGGTTCCAAATCCAAGATGGTGGCTGTTTAATGATGTTTATGCTCTAAAACCATGCAATATAGGTATGTTTGGTATGAGGAAGATGTCTGAAGTCCAAACATGACGACCAAAAATTTTGTATCCTATATGGAGGTCTGAAATCTATGATGGCGGTTCCAAATCCAAGATGGTGCCTGTTTATTGGTGTTCATTCTCTAAAACCATGCGATATGGGTATATTTGGTATGAGGAAGATGTCTGGAGTCCAAAAATGACGACTAAAGTATGCAAGATGGTGGTCTAAAATTCAAGATGGTGGCTTTTTAATGGAGATTTAGGCTCTAGAATCATGAAATATGGGTATATCGGAGTCCAAAAATGGCGACCAGAATATCCATGATCGTGATCTAAAATTTAAGATAGCATCCCAAAATTCAAGATGGCGGCTGTTCAATGGTATTTTAGGCTAATACATCATTCAATATGGGTATATTTGATATAGGGATGATTTCCCATAGCTCTGTGCGGTCGATACTGTCGTATGCCGCTTTGAAGTCGATGAACAGGTGATACGTTGGGACCTGGTATTCACGGAATTTCTGGAGGATTTGCCATGCGGTCAGGATCTGGTCTGTTGTCGACCGGCCGTCGATGACGCCAGCTTGTTAACTTCCCTTGAACTCATTCGTTTTAGGTGACAGACGACGGAAGATGATCTGGGATAGCACTTTGTGGGCAACATTAAAAATAGTGATCGCTCTGAAGTTCTCAAATTCCTTCTAGTCCTTCTTCTTTCTTTTTTATGGCTCGATGTCCTCACTGGGATTTGGCCTGCATCACTTCAACTTAGTGTTCTTTGAGCACTTCCACAGTTATTAATTTCTTTGCCTGCCATTGCATGAATTTGTATATTGTGAGGCAAGTACAATGATTCACTATACTCAGAGAACCACGAAAATTTTCCCGACCAGAACGGGAATCGAACCCGCCGTCTCCGGATTGGTGATCATTGACCCTAACCACTAGGGCTGCAAAACGGTGAGTCGATGAGGAGAGCGTCCAACATAGTTCTGGTCCTCACAAGTTTCTACCTCATGCTTCCACGGGTCAAGCGATGACAAAGACCGCCAGCTATGAGTTGTGTGCTTAGCTGGTAGTGCAGCCTGGGCACTGTCGTCCTTCTGATTTCAGCTAGATTGAGGAGGTACGACCCGAGCGTCTGTTCACCAAGGAGGTGCGGCTCAAACAGCGTCTGTTCTGGCATCCAGCGGCTGCCGGTACGGTACATTATTGATTCCCGAAAGTTTTAGGTTTTCGATGTTAGCGCCATGATAGGTCCTAACGTCGTTATAATGTTTTTTTTTTACGGCTGGCTTGTACGGCGTGACACCAACCTCTAACTTTCCGGAGGACCAAAGTGCACAGTTGAGCTTAGATTCCTTCCCTGACACTCGGACGTTGATCAGCCGCCCCTTACATGGGATTCAGACGCTGACTAATTGTGAGTCGCTCCTCCTGGAGAACAGATGCTCAGGTTTGCAGAAGCAAACCCCCTTTCTTGTCAGGCTCTGATCAAAGTTTGCACTGGGGTTGGTTACCTTCCCAATGGTTGCTCCCAGCTCGGCCGGTGCCACACGGAGGTAGAGATAGCAGTCGCTGGGCAGAGGTTAGTGATCTCAATGAGATCTGTATTGCTCGAAATACCCAGCTTTCACCGTGACCTAAGATATTCAAGGTAAAATTTTATGGAAAATTTCCCAACGTACTGATGTATTTGAGTATGCTGATTATTGCAAAATAAGTCTTTCTGAGATCAGTGCAATATTAATATTTTTACGTAAGGCCTGAAAAGATGTTCAGAGTCTTTATAAAATAGAAAAAATGTAAATATGGCCTTCAAATTTGCTCACTCTGATTCGAAATCAACTCCGCTATCATCCTGATTGCTGCATGAAAACCGATTGCGATAAAGGCGATCATACCTTGCATGTGAGTGAACAAGTGCCGTGTCGGCAGCAGCCCAGTTCCAATTGAAACTACCTTCCATTCCGCAGTGCACAGAAGCAGAAGCCAATCTTATAAATATGTAGATGTCATGTCCTATCTCGGAGGGAGTATGATTTATTGAGCTATTTTCTCCACATTTTATCGGTCAGTTGCAATCTTATCGCAACTGCTGCTTCTGCTGCTCACCTCCTAGGTAGGCACCTCATCCGTCGGTCGGAGATAAACGAACAACGATGTCTTCTGCTGTGTGAGCCGCACTCCAAGAGCACGAAAGACGACAGTCAGACAATCGGAACGGAGTGTTCCACTGCTGCATTACTGCAACTGATGGACGACCACGAGGACAAACAACAACAACGTGCTAGGTAGGTACCAATAGGTAGGAGAGTGTGTAACGGCGGAGGTGAGCTGAGCTGAGCAGTCAGTGAGCTTTTTGATGGTTCCATGCATGCGATGTGGAGCGATGGACCTGCTGCTGTGCCATTGAGCATGCACTCACTTGAAAGTTGATCCCAGGCAAGGATGAGATTGTTATCAATGATTGCATCTGTGAACGAATGCATTCGGATGGGACCGAGTTAAGTTACAGCATCTCGAAAAAGGATTGTATTCGCAATTGGGCTGGCATGTTGATGTTTCTGTATTGAATATTTTATACAGTTTGTTCAGAAATGATTAAATTCAGGTAGCATAATTGTAGTTATTGGAATCAGATAATGACATTTGGGTTTGAAATGTTATATTGTTTATAATCATCATCTTCTTCTGATTATTGACGGCATAATGGCTTAATAGATAGATACTTTGCATATCACACGGTGTACAAAAGTTCAATTCATCTCCAAAAGTTAACTCTCGTCTATTTGCAATCAGGGTCAGTGACATATCAAGTAATGAAGGCAACTCAGTGGCGTAGCAAGGGAATGTGGAGGCTGGAGGGTGTGGCCCACACCGTGCCCCTGAATTTATGAAGTCTCCATATCAGGGAAGATTTCTTACACTAGTTCTTTAAATAGCGAAAGTTTCCAATAAGTATAAATTCAATACTTTGCAGGTCTGCTGATAGCAATGTAGAGGGCCCTTCGTAATTATCAAGAATTTTTGGAATGGGACACACAGATGGCTTATTTGCAGTCCAATTATTGACAATTGTAGATGTAGACACTTTATTCAAGTAGTTTAGTTAGTTTAGTTTTTATTAGTTTGATGATTACTCTTTGTACCTAAAGGGGCCCAAAAATTACAAGAAAAAAATGTGTGAGAAATCAAAATGGAATTCTACGTATTTAATTACCCATATGGAAGTAAAATTCATGAGCATTGTGAAAACGTCCCTGATATCTTAACCAAAGGACCAAACATAGCATAGAGATGAGCCAGCCTCGGGCTGAAAATCTTTCCAATAAAGACATCTATCTATCTATCCACCAAACATAGCAGTTGACTTAGCTTAAAGTAGCAGCCGAAATTTAGGAGCCCCATTTATGAAATTTAAGATCTGAACACATGACACGTAAAAACCCTAATAACAATAGCTTGTAGATTTTTTTTGCTCTCGTATGAAAAAAAAAATGCAATCAACGTATTCCAACGATTTCATCAAGAATTTCTTGAAGTGTTTCTGAGAGAATTCCTTCGGGCAAGGATCTTGCATTCGGGAATATATATTATGATTTATCTTACAATTACTTCAAAGACATCTACAACAATTTCTTCAAGAATTTCATCAGAACTATTTTCAGAGATTGCATAAGAAATTCTTATAAGCATTAATTCAGGAATACTTACAATAATCACATCAGGAACTCCTCCAAGGGATTTCTTCAGAAATTTATCATGGAATCCTTCAGGAATTTCTTTAAGATTTTTTTTTTATTTCTTCAAGTATTCTTTCAGGACTAGCTTTGTGGATTCCTTCATAATGTCATAAGGATTATGTCATGAAGTCCTTTAACGAATCCTTCACATCTTACGGAATTTCTCCAACGGTTGTTTCAGAGATTTCTCCTAGTAGGAATCTTGCTCGAGTACCGCTTGGAAAATATCTTTGATGAGTTTCTAAGATCATGCTTGGAGCCATACTTGCATGGATGGAATCTAGGAGCAATTTCTAAAGAAGTCGTTGAAGAATGTTCTAGATTAATTCTAAGATGTATTCAGAAAGAATCATTGGATTGATTTTGGAGGTATCTTTTATGCAATTTTTAAAGGATTACTACAGAATTTTGAAGTTGTAATAGAAGTACTATGAGGAATTGCGTAAAGGATTCCTGAAGAAATTTTGGAAGCAAAATGATTTTTGGAAGAATTAACTAAGAAATTCCTAGTTCTCAAAGAAATCACATTAATTCCTTTCAAATTCTTTGGTTCAAATAAAAAAATCAATCTTCAATAGAAATATTTTAGACTTCCTTGGATAACTTTCTCTAGGAGACATTGGTTAAATTTCTGTAACATCCCCTGAGAAAATTTGTGCATGAAACCTCTGGGGAAAAATGTGATCATCCTTGTAGAAGTATCTGAAGGATAGCTTAATAAATCTGAGAAATCTTTGGAGAGGAAGTTCGAATCACTACTACAATTTTTTAATGGATTATTTAACGAATTGTGAAAGAGGACTTAAAAATTCGCCCAAATAATCTTTGGACGATTTCCTCCATCAATTATTGGAGAGATTTCTGAAGATATTCCTGCAGGTATAACTAAAGAAATACTTGAAAAAAATCGTAAGAAATCCTTGAAAGGAGTTCAAGATAAACCTTTCTAGGCATGTATGAACCTATGAAGGAAATCTGGACGAAATTGGTGTTATTGCTGAAGAAATCTTGAAATGTATCAATAAAAAAATCCTGATGGAAACTTTGGAAGAATACCTGAATCCTTTTTTTTTCCTTGACGGAATTCTAGTAGAATTTCTGTAAAATTTCTTGAAAGAATTCTTACTTTTTTTTATTTGAATTTCTGAAATATTCCTTCGGAAATTTTTTTTGGATCTTTTTCAGTAAATACTTTGAAAATTCGTTCAGAAATTCGTTAGGGATTTTTTTAAACTTTATTTGAAAATCCATTCGGCAATAACTCTGAAAATTTCCTTCGGAATTTCCTTTGTGAATTTCTTAAGTTTTTTTTTATGAATTTATAATTTATAAAAAAATCTTTGGCAATTATTTTGAAAATTGTCTCAGCTATTGTGTCGAAAATTGAGTTCGCAATTCCTTTGGTAATCATTTTTAAGATTTTTTAGAAACTGCGTTAGAAATTTCATTGAAAATTTCTGCGGACACTATTTTGAGAAATTGTTAGGCAATTCCTTTAGAAACTTCTTCAATAAATTCTTGACTATGTTTCAGCTATGGCTTTGCGAACTACATCAGATTTTTTCTACGGAAATTTCTTCATAAATTCCGTCTGCAACTTTTTTTACTGTTTTTTTAACAATTCGTTTAAAAAATGCTCTGGTAATTACTTTGGGAATAACTTCAACACTTTTCCGAAAACTTTTCCCAGGAAATTCATACGGAACTTGATTGAGTAATTCATTTTACATTTACTTTGGAAATTCAATCGGTGAATTTTGGAATAACCTTTGGCAGAGTTTTCCCTACAAATCATTCGGAAATTCATTTAATATTTTTTTATTAGATTTGATCCTAAAATTCCTTTAAGTTTATTTTTGGGGTTTACTTGGACAATTTTTTGGAAAACTGTTTCGGCGATTCCTTCGGAATTCGGTTTGGTAATTTCGGTAATAATATTTGAAATTGATTTAGGGTTTTATTTTTGAAAATATCTACTGTATTACTTTTTGAAATTCTTTGGGCAACTGCTTTGGAAATTCATCAGGTTACTCCTACGGGATTTCCTTCAGCATTTTTTTAAAAAGTTTCACCGGCAGTCCCTTTGCTGTTGTTCCTGACAATTACTTTTATAATTCTTTCAATAGATCTTTTCAAAATTTATTCGGCCGGTACTTTAAACATTTCTTAGTCAATTCGTTTGTAAATAAATTTACAGAGGCAATTTTTGAAAATTTCTCCTGTAATTCCTCAGAAAACTTATTTGAAAATTTCTTACGGAATTCAGTCCATTGTTACTTTTGAAGTTCCATGAGATCATGCGAATTTGAAAAAAAATCCAAGAATTTACAACGGAACGATCGAAGAAAATCTCAAAAAATGACCAACCTATGGAACTTTATAAAATTATTATGATTAGCAGAGAAGTTCACAATAAATTTCCTGAAAAAAATCACAAAGCAATTCATGGAAATGTATGAAGGAATTACAGTAGCATTTCTTTAAGGAATTTTTGTGAAAATTTTCGAAAGATTTGAAAGTAATCTTATTTCATTTTTTTTTTTTTGAATTTCTAAATTATTCATTGGAGAAATTCCTGAATCTCTGCAAAGTTTATTGAAGGAATTTCTTAGGCATTTCTAGCAAAATTACTTCAAGAATTCTCTGGAAGAATTTGTGTAAGATTCTTCGAAAAAATCTTGCAGGAGTAAACATTGAAATACTTGAAGAAATCCTTGCATGAAAAACTTCTCAAGGGATCTCGTAAAAAATATTTGTAAAATACCTTGGAAAATCAGTTTAAGAATAAATTCATGCAATCAATTTCAGAAATTCTAAGGAAATACTTGAATAAATTCTGAACAAATCCATGGAAAAACCGCAAGAGAACTTATTGACTTACTTAAATTCCTTAGTTTGGGAGAATTTATAAAAACCTCTTTGGAGGAATTCCTTTGGAATTTTGAATTAAACCTTGGAAGATTTCCTAAAACGATCCCTGGAAAAATCTCAAAAGTAATCCTCGATAGAATGCTAGGAGAAATTATTGAACAAATTGTACATTGATGAAAGCTTTGCAGGAGTTCCTAACAATATCCTCGAAGAAGTTCTGAATGAATCTTTGGATAATTTGCAAGTGAATTTTTTGAAGAAATATTCAAGAAATCCATGGAATAATTCGCGTAGGAATTCTCGAAGCGATTCCTGTAGAATTCCCGATAGATATCTTCTATGAAATCATAGCCTTGTATTTATCACTTAAAGGATGCTACTATGCATTCTTAAGGAATTACTGAAGAAAGTGGCAAAACAGTCTTAGAAGGAATCTTTGGAAAAACTGGAAGATTTTTTTTTAATTTGGAAGATTTTTTTTAAATTTTATAAGATAGGCTATCTATTCCTTTACAACTTAAGCATATAGCTTCCATTTTCATCCTTCTCAAAACAAAGGAATGAAAAGAAATAAGCACGAACGGTAATTACGTCCGTAATCACTTTGTTTCTAACCGAATGAATTTGGGATCGTAAGATTACTAAGGGCACGTTCACCCTACCAGGAATCCTCAGATGTATTTTAAACGATTTTTTGGAGGAATTTCTGGAGGAATCATTCATAAATCCTTGAGAAATTCTTGACTGGTAGCTTGGAAAAGGATTCTCGTAAAAAACTTGAAGGAGTTTTATCAAAAATCTCAAAATAAACTTTTAGAAGAACTTCCAGAGGAATGCTGGCAAAAATCCTCAAGGCATCCTTGGGGAAACTCATAGAGTAGGTGGCTATTAAAAAAATCGTTGTGGAATTCCTGAAGGATTTTTTGAAAGAATTCCTACAGAAGCTCCTTAGAGGAACTTCTGTAGCCTACAGATTATAGGAATCCTTGAAGGCTTTTCCTAAATTATTATTCAATGGATTCTTTGGAAATTTCATCGAGGAATTCTAGGATGAATCTCAGTAAAACCTCAAAGACTCACTTGAAGAATTCTTGTGGAGATTTTATTTCGAGAAAAAAAAACGTTGCAGTAATTCCTGAAAGAATCTTTGCAGGAATTTCTGATGGAATTCTTGGAAGAAATTCTTAAGAATTCTTCAAAAGGACGCCAAGATAAATTCTTGGAGAAATCTCTGAAAGTTTTATGTAAGGGAATAATTGAGAAATCCTTGAAGAATCTATGGAGAAATACTTGACTTCCATGGAAAAATCATTAAAGGAATATTTGGAGGATCTCTAGAAAGAACCCATGGAGGAATGTTTGAAGAAATTCTAGAAGGACTTCTAGAAGGTATTCCGATGTAATTTCTTGGAAGAATATCTGATTCCGAAAGAATCATTGAAGAATTTTTATGGTGATTTTTTCTGGAATTTCTTGATTCTTGAGAGTTATTGTTGATAGATTCTAGGCGGACTTTCTGAACACTGCTAGCCATCATGGTTTCCCATAGCGGAAATCATCATGGTTACGGGTCGCAAGCCCCGGTAAAGTGTGGAACGTTTTGATGGCTGTGATCCCTGACCATCATGTAATCAAAATCCCAGGGATACTCAAGTGACCATACTGTTGGGCTGTGGGGGTTGCATGTGTGGGAAGCATATATTGACAAGCATTGCTATGGATCGTTTGGGCTGAGTAGGGGCGGGGAATGGATCTACGATTGCTTGCGATTATACCTACTGGTATAGTCGTGGTTCAACAGTGGTGGCGCCGATTTTCGCTTATGTTCGGCCTAGGTGGTTTGTTTTAGTGGTGCGGGCATGTCTGTATGTATTTCGTACGTGCAGTGCGTACGGCTTCAGCATTGTGGTTACTTGAGTAGTGTAGGATAATTGGGTTTGGGACTGAGGGGGTCGTCATTGATTCTGCCGACACCATTGAGTGCTCATTGTTGGCGGTTGTGTTGGTGACGATTTCTTCAGCTTTATAATCTCATTTATACCACGCACAAACTTTGGGAAGAGGGACTGCTTTGTAATGCAAGAGAGGGACTTAAACTCTGCGTTACGGGTTGGGTGAGGTCATGCAGATAGAAGCAACCCAGGTGACCGTGCGGCTCGGGTCGTGATGGATGCAGGAGTGCAGTGTGTGTGGGGTGCGCTACCCTGTGGGTGCAGTTGAGTACGGGTTGGAGTGGAAAGAGATCCTTCTCTACCCTAGATCGGTTTCGGTTGTACGGGCGGGGTAGTGTTTGTTTTATTTGTGACGTGTTGTGCGTGATTTGCGGCCCGAGCTGCGTGGTTACTTGGGAAGTATTGTACTCTGCAATCTAGATTTTTGGTTTTAATGTGAAGCTATGGCTGGGCTGTGCCTCGGATTTGTTGGGCGCAGGTCGGGAGAGCTGGTGGCGATTTGTGTTGGAGGGTTTGCTCGATTGGTTATCCACTGGTGGTGGTCAGTCGATCGACTGTTCGCGCAGCCTGTCATTTGGTTCTTGGGGTTTGTGCTCTCGAGGTTCGGGGCGTTGCTTCATTGTATCTTCGCTTTAATACTAATATTCCTTGTTTGATTAACTGACCTATGTACAGGCGCTTAACTCATTCTATTTCATAGATTGCCAGATTTAAGGGTAATGGTTCAATAGGGTGTTAGCAATCCGATTGGATTAGAACGAGTTGGCGCCTACAATACACCAACACTAACACACTTACACCAACACTTACACGCACACATGCACCTACAACTAGCTGTAAAAGACCAGTGGGCGGGACAATGGTGCCTACCCAACAGTTGTAGGTGGGGTGTTTGGCTTAGCTACATGACTTGGTCCGGCAAGCCCATAAACATCAATTGGTAGACGTATTGCCTAGTGAAAAGACAACGCAGATGGGCGAAAGCCAGGGGATGCGTTGATAATAGCAGAATAGCAGAATAGCAGAATAGATTCTAGGCGGACTTTCTGAACAAATATTTGATGTTATTATTGTTTTAATCACCGTGATTTTATATGCTGGTAGGTATTTCATGGATTGGCGAAAATGTTGTGAACAAACAGGTAGACACTGTAAACTTTAGAACAGCGTTCTCTATTATAACGAAATTTAAAACGACTACCAATGACACAATATGTAATGATAGGATGTATGTAATTTGTATGTATTTTTTATCTGTATTAGCGAGATTTTTAGCCCTAGGCTAGTTCATCTCGGGACTCACGCATTACTTCATTTCCGAAGGAAGAACTCACATTTTGCGAGTTTTTCGGGAGTGGGACTCGATCCCAGGTCCTCGGCGTGATAGTAAAGTGTTCTAACCATCACACCAGGTCCGCTCCTCAATATGTATATATTACAATGTTAGTAAAGTTATGGCCGCCTAATAGTGGAGCTGGAAGGTTGTAAGAAATTTGATTAGTTGGTGTTGTGTGTGTGTTTTTTTTTAATGTTTATTATATATACGAGTCCGCAGAAGATGATTGAAGGCCAGTAAAATCGACCCAAACGTCCGGACAGTCTGGCAAATAAGTTTTTAATTATTTCTCGCAGAAATCCAATCGATGAAATACCAGCACATGAACAAATATTTGGAGAATCACTCGATGAAGCCGTTGCAAGAATCTTTTGAAGTAATTTTAAAAACATCCTCGGAGACGACACTGTATGAATTCCTGAACGAGTGCTTAGAGAAATACTGAATGACATCCTTGCATTAACCTTCCATAACTGGTGCGGTTGGCCACCATCGCCAGCACCACGCTTATGCTGAATACAAAAAGGGAAATTTTGTCAACGTTTTGTACAAATCACAACAGCGTGATCATTCGAGAGTTACATGTATAGATTTACCATTGTAAAATATGTACTTCCGTAATTTTCGTGGGGGCCACAAATTTGCTCCGCACCGGGCCTCCAAATTCCTAACTACGGCACTGTAGCAACTGCAGAAATGCATCCAGAAAGCTAAGCTGAATTGCTGACCCTAGACCTGTTGGAAGGCAGCTCTTAGTCATGGGCTTGAAGTTCTGATGTGTTAAACAAACGATTTCCAAATAAAATGGCACAGCACTGCCTTCCCATGTGTGCAAAGTAACGTGAACTGTTTGCTACACATTGAACCGGAATATTTTGTATCTTATCACAGTCTGCTGCACTTCTTCCACAACATTCCACATCCCATAGAAGTGCACAAATTAGCCTCATAGACAGGAAACTCTCTTCCTGTTCGGAAAAAGAAAAAAAAAACTTCCAACAACCAAAATTATTGATCCTTTCTAGACTTGTGAATTTAATTTAAATTCCGTTTTACATACTGCCAACCTCTACAGCACTTCTACAGTATAGTCGCCCCCATTGACGGTGAAGGCAAATTATGTGTACACAAAGCTGCAGCTATTTTTTTTTCTTCTCCCAATGACTGCCGTGGAACGCGCCGGAGAAATGCCAGAGCTTCCTGCTGCACTGAACGAAAATCCCCGCCAGAAATTGAATGAAAATTGCCTCATCCGAGCCCCATGCCTAAAATCAGATGATTTTTGGAAGTTTGTCATTCAAATGCTTATCTGACAGAATCAAAACACACGGTATAAAAATCCTTCAAAGTAACCATTATAATCATACAATTCAGAATCAAAACAAATCCAGGTGCGGATGATTATCATTCAAAACCCATACAGTCCACCGGTCGTTTTATGAATGAAATTGTTTGCAAAATTTGATGTTGCTCATATAGACGTTGTTGTATGTATTTCATTTTTTCTAATACTTTGCAAAACAGCTAATATTACAACCATCACAACTAGTTTGAACGAAACTGATTTCAATTGAAGTCAATTCCAAGCAAACTAGTAGAATGGTTGTAATATTAGATGTTTTGAAAAAAAAGTATAACACATTTTCATTGTATGAATTAAACTTTATTTAGAATTTTCGTATACAGAAATCACATTTCACTTTAATCTTACGTTCACTTTTTTCACACTTCACCGAAGTCAAACACTTTTACGCGACACCTTTCCTGCGGCACTTCAACTTTGGAATTTTGAACTGGCATGGCGCTCCAACAGCTAAATGAAAATCAAACTAAAACTAAATGATTTTCGGAACGCGGCTTTGATAAAGTATGTTCAGCTTGATTTAGCATAATGCTCATATGTTAATTCCATCTTTTCATATTTGACTGAAAGGCAGACAACATACAAAATAATAGAATATAAAGAGTAAATAAAAATCTGCCATTGTTGTTTAGAAAATTATTCGGTCGAGATTATCATTCAGTTTTGGGAATAAGCGCTTGAGCATACGCTCGAATGAGGATTCATTCGTTGGGCGGTGGGGATTTTCGTTCAATGGTCGAATGATTTTCGGTATGGAACACAGTGGAAAATGGTTTCTGATGATTTGGTGATGATAATCATTCACAACAAACGTCAAGCGAAAAATCATTTATGTTTGCGTCTATTTTTGTTTTATAAAAGGATGATTTTTATTCAGTAGAAGGCAGTAAAATCATTCTGCTGTGAAATCATTCGAAATTGAGATTCTGCGGATCTGTATCGCATTGAATAAAGAATCATTTTCCGTTCGGCGGGGGTTTTCGTTCAGTGTGGCAATCCAAGCTGACGGTAATCGAACTATCGAACATCGCGCTGCTGTCGTCTTCGCCGCGCAACGCGGCGTTATAGAGGGGGACGCATCTTGACGCGCTTGGTAGCTACGCCACCGTCGTGTAGCCTCGCACACACAAGATGTAAAGTGTGAGAAAAAGGATATCGAGTTTTTCGCCGGCTTTTCCCTCAGTTCGAACATTCCAAACGAATGCGACGACGACGACGTTGATGATGACGACAAAGACGGAGGCGCTGACGTCGAAAAGACGGTCCATTATCATTCCTTTGCTGTGTTTTCTGGGATCGCTGGCTGGTCTTTGTTCCTGAAGGGGCAAACCAACCAACCAACCAACGGCTTAAGGCGGGGGAGCAATGGAGGATGGTTATTTAAGAGGATCGAATCTACTCTACGATTTTGTGTTTCTACGCTTCGGATGTGAGTCTCCTTACTCGTCTTATCAGAAGCGCAGTGGTCTCGTTAAGACCTACGAAGCAACAGAGACGAACAAGGGCGATAATTTTGGTTTGCGTTGGAACCCTTTCAATCTCGATGTTTTTAAAGTCAAGACGTATGGAAAATTTAATCAAAAATACTCAAAATACGTCGATGAAGCCTGACTGCATTGCGATTTCTTCCTCTGTGGTGATCTCCAGATCTAACGATAATACCAGATAATACCAGATCTAACGATAATACGATAATAATACTAATACCTTCTCCGAGGTAACGAAATCGAAGGACCGAGAAGAATTTCTTGCTATGCTCGATGCGTGATAATAACAAGGGCTTCAAGCAGGGCTTGCTGAAACCTCAGCAGTCAATGTTAGAGTCCTAACAAGACCATGGTAAGCTCAAGGCAACAGAGATTGCGGTAGAGCCCGTGAAGCTTAAACTTAAGTGTTTGCATTTGCGAGTACACAGATTCAAGCAAAGCAAAGCAAAGCAAAGATAACCGTACACATCGTAGTTGCTACTCCGTGATTGACCAGAACAATCGAAGTTGCACAGAGAGCCAATGAATGTGAAAGCTTGGGACTAGCTAACCATTCTCAATGTGCACAATTCGAGAGTTCAGCTATTTAAAGTCAATAACGACGCTGGCCACGTCCTTACGGTCATCAGGAAAGGGAAGGAATGTTAGTTCGACAACCGTTGCTACTAGAAACCGTGGAATCCACAGCATCCCCACAGTTGTCACGGGAAGGAATGGTGGTTATTGTGCGTTTAGCACTAAATTGATTTCCGAAAAAAACTTCATTGACTTCCGCTGCCTTTCCTATGCGTTAAACATTACGTCGGAAGTAGTGCGCTGTATAGCAAACCAGATTTACTGTACAGCGCACTACTTCCGACGTTATGTTTAACGCATAGGAAAGGCAGCGGAAGTCAATGAAGTTTCTTCGGAAATCAATTTAGTGCTAAACGCACAATAGTAGGGTAGGGTAAGGTGTGGATCTAGGAGCCACCTCTGTTAGGTGATATGATCCACTAGTTATATGGAAATACACGTCGCGGTCTTCATCACGATTATGATTTATTTGATCACGATGACCACTGATCCCGGATTTCGTGCTCGCGTTTCCATCGCCCTACCGTGGAAACCGACTGATCTACGATTATTGTAGCGCGATTCTGAACCCGGATTTTTCACTCGCACTTCCATCGCCCTACCGAGAAAACCGACTGACCAACGAATATTGTAGCGCGATTCTGAACCCGGATTTTTCACTCGCACTTCCATCACTCTTACCTGAAAATTGTCAGCCATTCGAAAATTCTCAAGCTAATCTGATTCCGCATTCCACACTATCGCTTGCATGGCTCTACCGAGAAAACCGACTGACCAACGAATATTGTAGCGCGATTCTGATCCCGGATTTTTCACTCGCACTTCCATCGCCCTACCATGGAAACCGACTGACCAACGAATATTGTAGCGCGATTCTGATCCCGGATTTTTCACTCGCACTTCCATCGCCCTACCGAGAAAACCGACTGACCAACGAATATTGTAGCGCGATTCTGATCCCGGATTTTTCACTCGCACTTCCATCGCCCTACCATGGAAACCGACTGACCAACGAATATTGTAGCGCGATTCTGATCCCGGATTTTTCACTCGCACTTCCATCGCCCTACCATGGAAACCGACTGACCAACGAATATTGTAGTGCGATTCTGATCCCGGATTTTTCACTCGCACTTCCATCGCCCTACCGAGAAAACCGACTGACCCTGCATTTGCGAGTAGACAGATTCAGACGTCAAACGCAACTGCTTTCTCAAAGCAGTCACATAAGCACCTGAATCTTTTTTTTTCTTCTAAACCATAGGGGGAAAAATCTGCTCAACAGACACCCTAACAGGAAGGTTAGGGTAGTGTGGGGTTAAGGACGTCTTCTACAACAATAGTAGAAGCCAGGACTACTCTCTCCTCGACCCACTAAAACACATTCCTATCGTCGCCAAACCCTACGTCTCTCCGGGACCACCAAGAAGGTATTGCTTCAAAGAGCGGCTAGTGCACATCGCACCCTCAAGGTTAGCTGTGTAGCCTAGCAGCAACGAACATGGATGACTCGCCCTGGAGAGTCCATCACGGTAACATGCTGGTACTTAGCCAGTTTCCCGAGTGGTCCTCGCCACTCCCTTTGTCCTCGGAAAACGGGCAGGATCAATCCCGCCCGCGCTCAACTGCTTAGCAGACATCAACAACTGATGCCCACGTGCAACCCGATCTGACCTGCCCGCAAAGGAAGGGTATAACTTGTAACCAGTGGTGTGTTGAAGTGTCCAAGATTTGTGAGATTTTCGTGATTTTGTGTTTCGTTGTTTTGTTATGTAAATCCAAGGAAGTCCTTAAATGTCTAAACTGGACACTACCCAACACCCACTGTGAGGTAACGCAGCCAATAGTTTCGCTACTCACCACCAGGCGTCGCAGAAGGACATGTTGGGCGGCCATTGTGGGTGGTGTAAAGGGGGGCCATGATGGGGCGAAATATGATGGGCGGATTACAGCACGGTCGAAGGCTTGGAGCATGAACCGCCATCGCTAATCCAGCAATTACGTTACAATTCTCGAGAAGTGAAGACGTGAGTTAGCAAAGCTAAACCAAAAGTGATTGAACCAAATTTAAGAAAGTGACTTTGTTACAAGTCGTGCGAAAGTGGA
Organism: Aedes albopictus; assembly: GCF_035046485.1. Taxonomy (NCBI): domain Eukaryota; kingdom Metazoa; phylum Arthropoda; class Insecta; order Diptera; family Culicidae; genus Aedes; species Aedes albopictus. The sequence continues at coordinate 121,919,614 of NC_085138.1, forward strand.
AGAAGCGATTAGGAAAAAGCATCCAGGTAACCCAAGGCCTACATTAATTCCGACCAAGCCCATCATTAACCGCCAAAATCCCCCCCCCCCCCATACAGGACCCCTGTGCTAAAGTTTAAAAGCCAGTGCTTACCTGCGAATAGCGCTGTGCCTACTTACCCGCGTATTCTTCCAAGTTTACCCGGAGGATTGCCGGAAGTACGCCTGAACCCTGTGAGAACCAATCGTGGTCCGGAAGTTGGCCCAAACGTTCAAAGCGCCGCTCCGTCGACCGAATAGACCATCGTTGGCCATTCAGACGCCACACAATAGAGGCGTGGCCATTTTGGAAGCGTGTCCTGGAGTTCACGCGCACAACCAACCGTCGCGACTCGGACTGCACCGAACGGCCGCCCAACTCAACGCAACGGAAGACGAGAAGCAGCGAAGGACACCACAGGAGAGACGGAAGAGAAGGTGTAGTAGCGGAACCAGAAGAAGGGGCCCCGCCAAAAGTGAAAAAGAAGAGAGAGTAAGGTACCGTAATCCGGGGTCAAATTGATCACTTTAAAACAACTTTTGCGGATTACATCAGTGCCTGTTCAAATATTGCCAAAAGAATTTCTGTAAAACCAGTACCCAGCGGATCTCCATGGAACCATGTGACAGAATTTTGTTCAACAAACTTCAACTTTAAGTTAAATAAGTTCAAATATCAAAATTTTGGAAATGCCACTTTGGGGCGAAATTGATCAGTACACAATTAAGCATCGGTTGGAAAGGAAAATTTCCTTCATGCTTAATTTTGCTCTTCTAAAACCGAATAACGCATCTAAAATCTTACAACTAGTAAATTTAATACTTTAAATTCAAAATTAAATTTTGAAACTTACCCTTAAACGCCTAAACGTAGGCAATTTCATTTGAAAAAAGTGATTTTCATCACAATAAATGACTATTTCTTCATAAAATGAACTTTTTATAACTATTTCATGTTCTGATTAGCTGCATAACATCCCAACCAAGGCCTCACAAAAATGTTAAAACAGAGAATTTACGGAAAGTCCTATTAGCAATTGATTGTTTAGTAGCAATGATTTCAGCTAAATGAGAAATACATTGCACATTCCATGAAAAAATAAGGCAAAACTAACTTTTTTCTAAAAAATTAAAAGTCTACACTCATCTCTAGACATCTACGAATCAGATGACGTAAAAAGTTTAAGATCATTACGACGCTTAAGAGTTCCTAGTATGGAATTACAATGTAGTACCCTAGTGATCAATGTCACCCCGCTGATCAATTTGACCCCGGTTTACGGTAGGAGGTAGACAGTAAGAAAGTGGGTGGAAAAGTAGTTAAATAAAGGTACCTGTAGTGCGAAAGTTGAATAAAGTGGGTTTGTGTTAAACGTAAAGTGTTTAAGTGTTTCCTTGGCCGCGATAGTCAAGCGCGTACGCCGACCCTGAGGCAGTTGAAGGAGGGGGGTCTCACCAGTGCTGGGCAGGGATCGCCCACTAGTTACAAACTACCCTTAAGGCCCTATCAGATGCACCCGAAGGTTGCTGACAGCAGGGTCTCACCTACCCCGACCCTTCCCGGGGACCCCTTTCCAACCGCGGGCTCGGATCCAACCCAGTAGACCGACGCCACGACAGCACCGCTACCGGGACTTCCTCTCCGCGGCCACTTAATCGCTGTAAGGGTCGATCTCGACCGCAGGGCACCGGTGTAGCATACTAATTATTCCAAATTAACAATCATAAAATTACACTGATTAGGGTTTCCCAAATGGTCAACGACAGGAAATACCGACTTACTTTCTTACCTCTTCGAGTTGTAAAAACCCAAACAACCTTTTTACCAACAAACAAAAAACCCATCGCTTTTAACCTTTCTTTCAACCGTCAACAAAAAAACCCATACGTAACGGCACTGCAATGCCAAGGCAATGAACAATAAACTTACCTTTTAGATAAACATCACTTACCTGTAAAAACATCACCAGACTGTTGTACAAACAGCTACCTAGGCTAAGAGAAATGTGTAAACATAGTATATAAGATATAGTGAACATTAAAGACACACGATTCGTGAAGTTCAAGTTTAACTGAGCGGATACGCTGTCCGTTGTTTTATTCCTCAAGTTGTGACGTTCACCGCCAATCCTCTCTGAGTTTCTTCCGACCAGAACACCAGCGAACACGATGTTCGAAATGATTGTTGTTTAACTGCTAAAGTGTTATTATAGGCCGATACCGTCGCAGTTGCCGAATCCGCCGAGCGAGACGAAGAATTATTTCGTTCAATTATACATTATATTGTTTCCGACTAGAACATGGCGACCGGTGATTTAAATCTGCAATCATCGAATTAGAAGTGTGCGATACAAAAGTGAAACAAGTGCTTTGGTAGTGACAAACATTAAAGATGGGCTGGTTTTCTACAGAAAATTTTATTACAAACAACAACATGGCGGTCGAGGAAACGAGGATAATCGCAATCGTACTCGTGGTACTCACAGTGATATTAGTTGCTTTCGGAATGTTTAAGGCTTACAATAGCCATATGAAGGCCCATGTGAAGCACGCGGCAACAAGAGAGGCTGTGTTAAATAACGTTCGCGCGTTATAACAGACTAATGTTTAGAGTCCCATGTGGAACACCCGGCTGTCGGCCGATTTGGGCACGCCTTCCAGAAGAACGAAGCACGACGGAACCTACAACAACGACGATAACCAACACCGTGAGTGAAAAAGACAATGAAACAGAACATATGGTGTGCCTAGTATCCATCACAATATTAGTGTTTGTGTTGACAGTGCTAATTATCACTGTTTCGTACGTTTACATGCAGCGCAAGAAGACGAACGCGCAAACGAAATTAATACAAGTGATCATCGCGGCAGCGCAGTCCGCCGCAGTGGAAAAAGGTGAAATGCAGTAGCACAATTCCGTGGTCAGCATCATCAAAATATAACAAGTCCAGGGGCGAACGGTCGAGGCCAGATCACCCTGTGGGACAATGCAACGAACGGAGCGCAGAGATCCATAATTTCAGGGGCGAACGGTCAGAACCAGACCACCCTGAGCAACGAAAGGGGCGAACGGTCAGAACCAGACCACCCTTAGGGCACGAGAACGAGCATTAAAACAAATTCTTCGGACTGGTTGGTATGATCTTAAATTAAATTAATCCTTTTTCCTATACGATGCAATAAATCAGATGACCAGATTGAAGGAAATCAACCAATACATAAGCAGAGAACATCTAAATTTATTAAAAAGCATAAATCGTCCACGCTCATTACAAGGGGTAACAGAAAAAACCGAAATCTTGAAAGATTTATTTATCGAATACAAACTCATTTTAAATAAATACGCCAATAGAATACCACCATTAGAATGGAATAGAGAGATAGAAGCGTACCAGGCACTTAAAACAAAATATAATGAATGTATGAATATTCTGGAAAATACGCAGATAGCTACTACCTCTCGAAAGTATTCATTAAAATCTGTGGCAAAAACAATTATCATATGCAAACGCTTAAGTGGCGACAAATATTCGTGGGATTATTCACCCACTGTTTCCATCACGTCAAATCCAAATCCTTCTAATACACGTTTGTTCAAGTCCGTTGTCAACGCCATAATATTTTGCCAAAAATTAAGTGGAAGCGTTAAACCGTGGCAAAATACACCCACCGTTTCCATCACGTCTACACAAAACACACAAATTATTACAATGCCAGACCCGGCACCTTTTGACGTCAAGTCAGCGACGGCGATCGTACAGCCATACGACGGCTCACACGATGCCCTGAACACTTTTGTCGACTCAGCTAATTTGCTGAAAGAACTGACCACCGCGGAACACGTACCGATTGCAATACGGTTTTTAAAAACCAGGCTGACCGGAAAGGCTCGGTTGGGCCTACCAGATGCTTTAGCCACTATCGATGAGTTGGTCAACGATGTTAAAAACAGATGCAAAGGCACTGTAACATCCGAGACCATCGTGGCCAAATTAAAGACCACCAAACAAAGGGGAGACACGGAGAAGTTTTGCAACACCGTCGAGTCCCTATGCCATCAGCTACAAGCAACATACGTGGAGGCCGGAGTGCCAACTGCCGTAGCGAAACAAATGGCAACCAAAGCAGGAGTTGACGCCCTCACCTCCGGCGTTACCAATAATGAAGCCAGGTTAATACTGAAAGCATCTACTTTCACGGACATTAATCAGGCAATTCAAAAGGTAACGGAAAACGCGACAACCAACAATATCGACACCCAAGTCCTAGCGTTCAATTCAAACCCTAGGCACAACGAGAGGAACTCGTTTAGTCCCTCGTTTAGTCAAAATCGTGGGTATCAAAACCACTACGGACATCGCGACAATTACAGAAGTCAAGATCAACGGCAATCACAACCACAACACAGAAATATTTTCAACCGAAATTATACTAGAAAGGGATCCCAACAACCCCGACCTCAGTCCAATCAACCGCAATATAACAACCCACCGCAAAGATTCTATAACGGTTATAATAGTAATCGCTTCCAGCGTGGAAGGTCCAACTTCCCATCAAGAACCATTTATACCACGAGCGCCGAACAGGCTCAACCATTGCAGGCGTCAATGTCATTCGACACCCCAACTTCAATGGCAGTAGTACAAAACCATCATCAAAGGCTGATGATGCCACCGGGTGGCCCAGTTATGCAACCAGGTAGCTCGACGCAAAACAATACTTTTTTAGGGCACCAGGGCCAGTACACGGGCCCACCAAATCACTATATACAATAAATACTAGTGCAGCCAATTTTGTGACGTTATACGTACAAATGGCCAATCGCAAATGCACGTTTATCGTCGACACAGGAGCCGAAATTTCGCTTAGTAAGATAGGATTATTAAATCCTATGCAAATGATTAACACTAATGTAGTCTTTAGGGTAACCGGTATTACAGAAGGCGTCACCACCACAATTGGTGAAACCAATACGAACATCACTTTTTCAAACAATTTAACGGTAAATCATTCGTTCCAACTAGTTGGAGATGATTTCCCCATCTTGACCGACGGTATTTTAGGTCGAGATTTCTTCATTAAATACAAATGCACATTAGATTACGAGAGTTGGTTGCTCAACTTTAACTTTAATAATAGTTTGGTATCAGTACCCATAGAAGATAAGATTAATGACAGTATCTTGATTCCAGCAAGATGCGAAGTTATTAGGAAAATACCGAACTTTGAAGTAACCACCGATTCAGTGGTTTTGTCACAAGAAATCATTCCAGGCGTATTCTGCGCGAATACTATAGTTTCGCCAAATGCTCCGTATGTAAAACTAATAAATACGACCTCCAAACAGGTTGCTATTGCACGTTTTGAACCGAAAATTGACCCATTAAATGATTACACTAAGCCTGAGCCCAAAGGCAGTGATGCTCAAATAAATCGAAACGTTCGGTTAAACAAAATATTTTCAGAAATTAAACTGGATCAAGTTTCATCCCATGTACGACCGAAACTGAAAAAGTTAGTCAAAGATTTTCCGGACATATTCTGTTTACCTGGAGAAAACCTGACCACTAACAATTTTTATTCACAGCATATCCCATTACAGGATACTGCACCGGTGTATATACCCAATTATAAAAGTATTCACTCCCAACAAAAAGAAATTCAGGATCAGGTACAAAAGTTAATTGATGAAGACATTATTGAACCATCGGTGTCTTCGTACAATTCACCTATCCTATTAGTACCAAAGAAATCAGACGATGCTTCAAAGAAATGGAGGCTCGTCGTGGATTTCAGACAATTAAACAAAAAGGTGCTGGCAGATAAATTTCCATTGCCTCGCATAGACACTATTTTGGACCAATTAGGTCGAGCTAAATATTTCAGTACGCTTGATCTTATGTCGGGATTCCACCAAATCCCCCTAGATCAAGAGTCCAGGAAGTATACTGCTTTCTCCACTCCTTCTGGACACTTTCACTTCAAAAGATTACCATTTGGGTTGAATATCAGCCCAAACAGCTTTCAAAGAATGATGAATATAGCAATGGCTGGACTTACTCCAGAATGTGCTTTCATCTACATCGATGATATTGTAGTTACAGGATGTTCTTCTGACCATCATCTTGATAACTTACGAAAAATATTTGAACGACTAAGGCATTACAATTTGAAACTTAATGCCAGTAAATGTAAATTTTTCAGAGCCGAGGTTACTTATCTTGGTCATAAAATTACAGATCAAGGAATTCTGCCGGATGACTCAAAATTCGATTTATTGAAAAACTTCCCTACACCCACAAACGCAGAAGAAGCTCGTAGATTTGTAGCTTTCTGCAATTACTATAGGAAATTTGTCCCAAACTTTGCGCATATTGCCAAACCATTAAATGATTTACAGAAAAAAGGTTCAACGTTTCAATGGACCAAAGCTCATGAAAAAAGTTTTCAGACACTCAAACAATATTTGATGTCACCTCAGATTTTGCGCTATCCAGATTTCTCTAAAAAATTTATACTGACCACAGATGCATCGGATATAGCATGTGGTGCTGTACTTTCCCAAATGTACGAAAATGGAGACTTCCCAGTTGCGTTTGCAAGCAAAAGTTTCACACCAGGAGAGCGTAATAAACCAATAATTGAAAAGGAGTTAACAGCAATTCATTGGGCCGTTAACTATTTCACACCATACTTGTACGGAAATAGGTTTTTGGTCAGGACAGACCATAGACCTCTAGTATACTTATTCAATATGAAGAACCCTACATCGAAACTCACTAGAATGAGAGTCGATTTAGAAGAATTTAATTTTGACATTGAATTCGTAGCGGGAAAAGCAAACGTTTGTGCGGACGCGCTCTCACGTATTGCAATTCCTACTACCTCAGAACAACTCAAAACGCTAAGTGTTCTCATGGTTAACACAAGAGCCATGGCAAGAAAAAAAGCAACATTAACTACGTCCACGGATTCAAAGAAAAACTGCAGTAAGACTGATCATCTTACAGCTTGGCAAACCGAGAACCCGTCATACACCACAAAACTACTTAAACTTGGTTCTGAAGTGCACCACAACCAGTTAAGAATGTTCATTTTTAACCATAATTATAAGAACATTTTAGGAGCAGTCAACGTTCCGCTAACGCGCGCTAATGGAAGCCGAACACTAGAGTTCGCGTTTCTAGAAATTGGAAAAATACTCGAGAAATACGGAAGAAATATTATCGCATTATCAACAGAGGACATTTTGTTGAGAAACGCATCCCTGCATACTATAAAGGAAATCGTTAACACAACCATTTCCAGTTATCAGCTAATCATATACAAACCTCCAACAATATTGACGAAGCAGGAAGATATAAACCATATATTACATCAACACCACGCTACTCCGGTAGGTGGACATGTTGGACAACATCGTTTATATCTAAAAATTAGAGAGTTTTACAAATGGAAAAATATGAAAAATGACATCACAACCTATGTCAGGAATTGCGAAACATGTAAATTAAATAAAATCACTAGACATACTAAGGAAGCAGAAGTCGTAACCACTACTCCTTCCAAGGCATTTGAAGTCCTTTCAGCGGATACAGCTGGACCCTTTACAAGAACTCACAGCGATAATAGATATATTTTAACCATTCAATGCAATTTGAGCAAGTACATAGTTCTCATACCACTAGCTAATAAAGAAGCCAATACGATTGCCAAGGCACTCGTAGAAAATTTTATCCTCAAATATGGACACTTCCTTGAATTAAGAACGGATCAAGGAACAGAATATGATAATCAGGTATTAGAACAAATTTGTAAGATTCTTGAAATTAAACAAACCTTTAGTACAGCCTATCACCCACAGACCATTGGTGCGCTTGAGCGAAATCACAGATGTCTCAATGAGTATCTGCGATGTTTTGTTAATGCTCACCAATCGGACTGGGATGATTGGGTAAAATATTATGAATTTTGTTTCAACACCACTCAGCATACAGAACATGGCCTAACTCCGTTTGAGCTCGTTTTTGGACATAAAGCTACTCTTCCACAAAATATATATAATAGCTCTGTAATCGAACCTATCTATGATATCGACCAATATTTTAACGAATTAAAGTTTAAAATTCAAAATTCCAATGCAATAGCGAAACAAAACCTAATCGATAATAAACAAAAACGTCAAAGCATAGCCAACAAAAATATACATCCAATTTCATTAAACGTAGGAGATAGAGTATACATTAAAAACGAAAACAGAAAGAAGTTAGACTCATTTTATATAGGTCCTTACATAGTAGATAAAGTAGAAGATACAAATTGCACCATATCACATCCAAACACAAACAAAGTGTCAACAGTTCATAAGAATAGAATAATTAAAGCATAATCAATAAAATTGTCCCTTTTTTTTTGTCAAAAATTTACAATTTTTTTCTTAAGGAGGGAGGTGTAGCATACTAATTATTCCAAATTAACAATCATAAAATTACACTGATTAGGGTTTCCCAAATGGTCAACGACAGGAAATACCGACTTACTTTCTTACCTCTTCGAGTTGTAAAAACCCAAACAACCTTTTTACCAACAAACAAAAAACCCATCGCTTTTAACCTTTCTTTCAACCGTCAACAAAAAAACCCATACGTAACGGCACTGCAATGCCAAGGCAATGAACAATAAACTTACCTTTTAGATAAACATCACTTACCTGTAAAAACATCACCAGACTGTTGTACAAACAGCTACCTAGGCTAAGAGAAATGTGTAAACATAGTATATAAGATATAGTGAACATTAAAGACACACGATTCGTGAAGTTCAAGTTTAACTGAGCGGATACGCTGTCCGTTGTTTTATTCCTCAAGTTGTGACGTTCACCGCCAATCCTCTCTGAGTTTCTTCCGACCAGAACACCAGCGAACACGATGTTCGAAATGATTGTTGTTTAACTGCTAAAGTGTTATTATAGGCCGATACCGTCGCAGTTGCCGAATCCGCCGAGCGAGACGAAGAATTATTTCGTTCAATTATACATTATATTGTTTCCGACTAGAACACCGGTATGACCTACGAAGCCGACTTCGAACCCCTGGAACACCTCTTGTTCTGCATCTGGACTAGCCATTATCCGAGTCCACGCGCCACCTCCTCTGTAGCTCCCAGACGATATGGGCAATAGACGTTGAAACGGCGTTCCAGCTAACCTCATCCCTACACATCCTCTGGACCAAATTGTCCGTAGTTGTGACCTCCCCGCATGTGGCAAGCATGCGGTCACGCATTGTGCGAAAACGCGGGCACACGAACAAAACGTGTTCCACCGTTTCCTCTAAACCATTGCACACTGGGCATTCGGGAGAATCCGCATACCCGAAACGGTGTAGATACTGTCAGAAGCAACCATGACCTGTAAGGACCTGTGTCATGTGGAATGTAACTTCCCCATGGCGCCTATTAATCCAACTATCTACCCTCGTTATCAACCTATGGGTCCACCTTCCTTTGGTGGAACTGTCCCACGCGCGCTGCCATTTGACCATAGAGGCCATCCTGACAGTCCTGCGTATGCCTCTTGTGCCGCGCATTTCGAAGCACTCCATATCCTCACTGATAAGGATGCCGATAGGCACCATACCAGTAATGACGCAGAGAGCGTCGTGTGACACGGTACGGTACGCGCTCGCAACCCTCAGGCACATAAGCCTGTAAGTACTTTCCAGCTTCCGTCGGTAGCATTCAGTACTTAGCGCGGTACCCCACGCCGGGCCGCCATACCTAAGTATGGACGTAGCAACACTAGCCAGAAGCTTGCGCTTACTGGCGTACACCGCAGAGCTATTGGACATCATCCGGGACAGTGCCGCAATAGCTGTGGAGGCTCTTTTACAGGCATAATCGACGTGGCTACCGAAGGTAAGCTTATCGTCGATCATCACGCCCAAGTGTTTGACGGAGCGATTTGACAGGATAGTACCATCTCCTACACTGATCTCCGTCTGCTGCTCCGACTTCAGGTTGTTAACAACCATCACCTCTGTCTTGTGGTGAGCCAGCTCCAGTTTCCTGGGCCGCATCCACGCCTCCACAACCTTGATCGAGTGGTTGGTAGTCAACTTTACCTCCTCGATCGTTTCACCGTAGGCTTCGAGCGTAATGTCGTCGGCAAATCCGACAATTACCACTCCCACTGGGTACTCTACCCTCAACACCTCGTCATACATGACATTCCATAACACCGGACCCAGGATGGAACCTTGCGGGACTCCTGAGGTTATGTGAAAGCACTTCCGACCCACCTCCGTGTCGTAGACTAGTACACGATTCTGAAAATAACTTCCGAGAATCTTGTACAGGTACTGCGGTATCTCCAGACGCAAGAGCGCATCGGCAATAGCAGACCAGCTGGCGCTATTAAACGCATTCCTAACATCCAGAGTCACTACTGCGCAAAAGCGAATTCCCCTCCTCTTAGGCTCGCTCGAGTGCTTTCTCGGCGGTTTTTGTAATCGACAAGAAAGCGTCTACGGTGGACTTCCCCTTCCGGAAGCCGTACTGGTTACTCGAAAGACCATTTTCGCCCTCGGTGAACCACAACATTCTATTGAGGATGATCTTCCCCGCCGTGTCAATCAAGCATATTGGTCTATATGCCGACGGGTCTCCGGGTGGTTTCCCCGCCTTTGGCAATAGTACCAGGCTCTGCCTCTTCCAAGCTTCTGGGAAAACTCCCTCGTCCAGGCAATTCTGCATAGCAGACCTGAACATCTCGGGAGCTTCTGCAATAGCTACTTTTAAGGCCAGGTTCGGAACTCCGTCCGGACCTGGGGCCTTACCTACGCTAAGGGACTTAGCTATCCCCGCAAGTTCCACATCGGTGACCCTCTCCTCATCGCCAGCCCCAGTCCCCGGCTGTCCTACGAAAGGAGGCCAAGGACTAGGATCATGACGGATCCAACATCTCTGGAGATTGCTCTGTAGGAGCCATCACACTTCTCGTCTTGGCCATAACGATCCTGTAGGCGTCGCCTCACGGGTTCGTATTGGCACTCTGACAGAGACCCTCAAAGCAGGCCTTTTTGCTTACTCTTATCTTGGTCTTGACGGTGGCTTTTGCAGCGGCGAACACCACCCGCCGTTCGTTTTGCTCTTCCTCTGATCGTGCTCGCTGCATCCGCCGCCTAGCCCGTAGGCAGGCGCGGCGCAGGTCCGCATTCGCGTCGGTCCACCAGTAAGCCGGTGGCCTCCAATTTCTAGGGTGGACTCGCCTAGGCATGGTCGCATCACACGCACGTGAGAGCACCGCTACCAGCTCGTCGCCGTCTAAACCGATTAAGTTTCGCTCACGGCGGAGCGCCTCCCTAAATACCTCTTCGTCGAAGTATGATCTCTTCCACCTGCGAGGGTTTGGCCTTGGCCTAGCCGCCTCTTCTTCTATCCGCTGTCTGCTGTTGTTATTGTCGATACTGTAGCGAACCTCCAGGTGGTCGCTGTGAGTGTAGCCATCATCTACTCTCCAGTTCGAACTACAGGGGATAGACAAAATGATCGGGACAAGCAAAATTTTCCCTTCTCAAAAAAATTTCAAATAGCTGTAACTTTTCGATAAGTGCATCAAATATTCTCAAATTTTCACTGTAAGTTGATCAACTATGTGTGTATCAGTGAACAAAATTAGGAAAAGGTCGAACGATTCTGCACGAAGTTATAAAGATTCTAAAAAAAGGTAAAATTATCCGATAGCCAACTTTGAGCTGTTATATCTCCGGATTTAATGAACCGAATGCAATGAAATTTTGACCATTTATGACTTATATAATGAGCTTCGAAAAACTTTTGACATAACTAAAAATTATTAACACGGAAGAAAATTATAACGATTAGATTTTTTTTCTAATAAAAGACCAAATTTTCTTAAATTTCAACATCGTTTAAAAATTCAAGATGCTAATTATAGCTCATTTAAATTCCCTCTGATTCTCTTGAATAGAGATATGTTTTGAAAGAAAGCAACAACGTATGCGGCAATTCATTGAAAAAGTAATGGGATGCATATTTAAAATAAACCAATTTACTAAAAAATCATAAAATTAATGAAATCGCTATAACTTTTTCTCTCGTTAATAACTTCAAGTTGTGTCAAACGTTTTTCAGAGCTCATTATATGAGTCATAAATGGACAAAATTGCATTGCATTCGGTTCATTGAATCCGGAGATATAACAACTCAAAGTTGGCTATCGGATAATTCTACATTTTTCTAAAATGCTCATAACTTCGTGCAGAATAGCTCGATCTTTTCCAAATTTTGTACACCAATACACACATAGTTACATAGTTGATCAACTTACAGAAAAAATTTTAGAATATTTGATGCACTTATCGAAAAGTTACAGCTAATTGGACATTTTTTGAAAAGTGGAAATTTTGCCTGTCCCGATCATTTTGTCTATCCCCTGTACTTGGTAGGCCAGGACTACAAAAGGTCACGTCAATAATTGACTCCGCTCCTTTTCGACTAAAGGTACTCTTGGTACCGACATTAGCCGTTCGTGAAACGGCTTCCCCATTCCACAGCCCAGGCATTAAAGTCACCCGCTATTACCACCGGCCTTCGCCCTGTTAGCACGGTCGTTAAGCGGTCCAGCATTTGCGTGAACCTCTCGATCGGCCACCGCGGCGGCGCATAACAGCTACAGAAGAAGACCCCGTTAACTTTGGCGAGCACGAAGCCCTCATAGGTAGTAGACACCAACTCATGCACGGGGTATTTACCCGTCGTCCATATCGCCGCCATTTTCCTGGTTCCATCCGAGACCCAGTTGCCGTTCCAGCGGGTACTCGGTATGGGTGCGATATGATGGCGATATCCGTCTCCCACTCAGAAACCGCCTGACAAAGCAGTTGCTGAGCCGCATCACAGTGGTTCAGGTTCAGATGCGTTACCTGCACTGTGATTTGTTGTTCACTGCGGCTTTCTTGAAGGCCGGGCACCCTGGACCACCCATCGGATGTCTGTTTTTCGAGGATTTCCCGGTACAGATCATGCAGATGGGCGGACTCGTGCAGCTCTGGGCCTTATGACCTTCAGCGCCGCATCGCCTACACAGTTTGCGCCTGTCGGGGCCTTTGAAGTCCCACGACTTGTGTCCTGGTTCCAGACACCTGAAGCAAACCTCTACTGGCTCGTGGAATGTCAGGTGACATACACACCAACCCACCTGTATACTCCCTATTTTAACGGACTTTTTAACATCCGCCACAGGTAGCTGAACCAATGCTATCTGTGTCCCTGCAGGCCCTCTCCGTAGCTTAACGGCTGCGGCGGCCACCTGCACATCGCACTGTTGCCGCAGTGCCGTGACGAGCTCTTCCACTTCGGTAATCTTGTCAATGTCCTTGACCTTCAGAGTCGCCTCATGTGTCAGAGCCCACACCTGCACACCCTCACCAAGAACCTCTTCTGCCAGCCTCTTATAGGCGGCGCCCTTGTGCTCCTTCTGGCGCTTCTACTCCAGGATCATCTCGCCCGTACGAGTACGTCTAATACTGTGTACGTCGCAAGCCCGTGCACAAGGGAGGGGTTTTGGGGGTTAAACCCTCCCCATTATCGACGCTTCATACACTAGGCGCCCCTCCGCCTTTTGCCAAAATTGGGAAAAACCCCTCCCTTGGCGCCACTTCTGTGCACGGGCCTGGTACGTCGGCTCCAAGACCCTCAAGCTTGGCGTCGCTTCGCATAGTCTTCAAGACGTCTGAGTACTTGGACTGTTCTGTCTTGATGGCGATAGCGTCGCCTTTCTCGCGCCTGGCACCTGCCCTCCTACGCCTTGGCATGGCGTCCTGCACTACTACCTGCGGATTCGCCTTCTTCTTCCTCTTCCGCTCTACCTTCGTCCAAGGGGGGTCCTCCCCTTGGATCACCCTGCTCTGTGGCTGTTGGTGGCCTTGCGGGCACCACCAGACAGCTCATCGCCTGACGGTTGCCTCGCCCGCTTCTACGATTGCTTGCCCCGTTTGTCGCGAGCAGTCGCTTCCGCCTTATTCGGACTTCCTGCGAAGGAGAAGGCCTCCGTTTGGGTGAACTTCGGCACTTTCTCAGTTGCAGGCTCCGCTGCTGCAGCAACGCGAATGCCGCGTGCTCCTGCTTGGCATCGCCGATCGACGCCCTAAGTCGAAGCAACGCCGTTTTGACGTAGGACTACGTCTCTCTTTTCTATACCGGGTGTCATTCTAAATTTTCAGAAATCGGCCGCGTTACGTTTGAAGTGGAGATTTTGAGCGTTAATAACTCAGCCATTTCTTGTTGAATTTTCAAAATTTTGGCTCCAATCGATTGGAAATCTTTACACCAATTATGTCCAATATTAACATTTGCTGATTTTCAATAGCAAACTATTGAAAAATTGGGAAAAGTAAACCCATGTTTATTCCAGCCAATCACGATCGAGCACATTTTGGATGCTCCCGTTGAATATAAAAGCTACTGCTTCTTCGCATCTTCCCTCATTTGTCTTTGTCGTCTCGAGGTGAACGCATCGAACGAGAGCTGCCCACTTTCTTCATTTGCGTTTTCGTCATTCTTCTTTGACGGCCGTGTCGGCTCGGTGGCCGTGGTTGTCGGCAAGGGTGCTGTTGCACATTCACCTTCTAACCGTCTAACGCGGCAGACCAAGGAAGTGTTTGAACATCGAATTGATCGACGGTGGTGGCAGAGGCAGCAGCAAAATCCGGAATCGCACCCACGGCAGCAAGCGGTGGGCCAATTTTCGACGGCTTCCAGCAAACAGCACGGAGAAATCCAACACGCATTGCGTGGCATGATGAATTGATTTCAATTTGTTCCTAAAACCGTCCATAATTCAAACGGTTCTCTTCAGGACCATCGAAAATGCTTCCTAGAGAGTAAATTGGATAAATTTCCTCCATCGACCGAGAAAGTGTAGTGAAAACAAATAGTGAAAGATTGAATTCTTGGTGGTGGTTCAGCAACAGTGAAGGCGATCACTAATCGCATCCACGGCAGCAAGCGGTGGGCCAATTTTCGACGGCGTTCAGCATTCAGCACGGGGAAATCTAACACGCATTGCGTGGCATGATAAATTCATGTCAATTTTCTGTCTGAAATCGTCCAATATTCAAACGGTTCTTTTCAGGACCATAGAAAATTATTCCTCAAGAGTTGTGAATCAGATAATTATTTCATTCCATCGCTCGGTGAAAGTGTGGTGCAACCGAAAAGTAAAAATTGTATGCTTGGTGGCCCCGCAACAATAATGGTGCCGGCCACTAATGATTCCACCAGGAATTTAGCAACGCTTTATCCTGTCCAGACAATTTTTCGTGAAACATTGCTTAATTTAACCATTTTTCAAATTAAAATAATCTAAACCTTTCAATATTTTGATTACTTTATTCGTTAAATGAAAATTTTCTCATTTCTCGGTTGATTAACCGTTTCAAGCGTCTGGTGCATGCGGGGCGGGACATGCAAACGAAATAAACTGGAAAGCCAGCCGAATGGGAGGAGCTTCATCTGCTAATCTAGGGGCATAAAAGCTGTTCCCTCTGATTTCTTTCGTCATTTTCGTTGGATCAGTCAGGCAGGGTGGATGTCACCTCCACAGCTGAGCAGTGGCACTTCAACCCAGCCGCAACTCTCGGCTATCGTGCGGATAGCACCAGGAATCTCATCCATGGCAGAAAGCGGCGTACCAGTTTTCGGTGGCATCCTGTATTTAGCAAAGAGAAAACCAACACGCATTGCGTGACATGATGTTTTCATGATTGATTGATTGATTTATCTTTATTTGAGAGACTTTCAGCCCTTGGCTGGTTCGTCTCTATGATGTTTTCATGCCATTTCGTTCCTAAAATCGTCAAATAATCAAACGGTCCTTTACAGGACCACCGAAAATAATTCCTCAAGAGTTGTAAATCAGATAATTTCATTCCATCAATCGAGAAAAGTGTGGTTCAATCGAAAAATGAAAGATTGAATTCCGGCCACTAATCGTTCCACCCAGAATTTAGCAACGCATTGTCCTATCAGAAACATGTTTCGTGAAATATTAGGGAGCGTCCAGAAATTACGTCACATTTAAAGGGAAGAGGTCAGCAAAGTGTGACGACCCATACAAAAATTTCAGAGGTCCCATACAAAAAGTGTGACATGGGAGGAGTTGAAAATGACTAATTTTTGTATGCCGTAATTTAAGGACGAACTCTTGTTTAATTCTAGCATTTTTCGAATTAAAATGATCTAAATCTTTTTATATTTTGGTTACATTATTTGTTAAATGAAACTTTCTCTCATTTCTTGGTTGAAAATCGTTTGAAGCGTTCGAAGCATGCGGGGCGGGTCATACAATCGAAATAAACTCGAAAGCCAGCCGAATGGGAGGAGCTTCATCTGCTAATCAAGGGGCATAAAAGCTGTTCCCTCTGATTTCTTTCGTCATTTTCATTGGATCAGTCAGGGAGGGTGGAGGTGGATATCACGTCCACGGCTGCGCAGCAGCACGTCAGCTGCGACGAGTGATAGCACCAGGAATCTCATTCTCTGATCACGGCTGCGGTGGGCCCGGCAATGGAAGTTACCTCCGCAGCTGGGTAGCTGCGCACCAACCCAGCGACGACTCTCGACTATCTATCTGGTAGAACCAGGAATCTCATTCTCGGCAGCAGGCGGCGGCAGTTTTCGACGGCTTCCCGCATTCAGTGCGGATAATTTTCAATTGTCTTTCTTAAATCACCTGTTATTTGAACAAACCTTTCAGGACCAGAGAAAGTTATTCCTTAAGAGTCATAAATCGGATAATTTTCGGATATATTCCATCGATCGTTAAAAGTTTAGTGCATTCCAAAAGTGAATGGTTGAATGCTTGGTGGCTCAGCAACAGCAAAATCGATCACTAATCTTTCTACACGAAATTTAGCAACGCATTATCTTATTCGGACAATTGTTCCTGGAACATTGTTTCATTCTAATATTTATCGAATTAAAATAATCTTAACTATTCAAAACTTCAATTAGTTTATCCGTTCGATTAGAAATTGTCTCAAAGAACGGTTGATTAGTCGTTTGAAGCGTCTGACACAATGTGGGCGGGTCATGCAAACGGAATAAACTGGAAAGCACGCCGAATGGGAGGAGCTTCATCTGCTAATCTAGGAACATAAAAGCTGTTTCCTCTGTTATCTTTCATCATTTTGAAAGTGCTAGGGTGCGAGCACCGGTTTTGGCCAGTCTAAGGGAGATCATTTTTATAAAAATAACCAATAATCCAATGAAAACTACCAATGTGTTAAATGAAAGGTTTCGATCTATACTCTATTAGAAAAATGCAGAAATCAAGCTAATACTTGATTTTTGTATTAAAAGTGGCACTGGCCAAAATAGAAGCCTTGCCGCAGTTTTGGCCATATTCTCAGCTTTGGTTTCTATTTTGGCCAATCACGTGTATTTCTTATGGGAGTGGCCAAATTAGAAGCACCCTGGCCAAAATAGATATATGGGAGCTGATTTTTTAAGGAAATATATTTTTTTGTTCCAGTTTTCAATCAAAATGTATGGTTTTAACAGCTGCATTCGTGTTATTATATTGGAATCTACTAGTAAAAAATAAGTTTATGCCAATTTAGATCGTTACAGGCTGAATACCGCACTATGGCCAAAACTCCGGGCTGGCCAAAACTGAAGCTTCTACCCTATACAGTTTCTTACCGATTTTGGCAGCACTTGTTTTTGTCTACACCCGATTTTGGCAACTTTTTTTCCCGATTTTGGCAACACCCGTTTTAGCAACAATTTCTTATCGATTTTAGCTACACACATTTTTGACATTTTTTTTTATCGCAAAATCATCTAAAATACATGTTTTTAGCTTTACCTCTATTAAAAAAAATCACTAAGTTTTCAAAAACGACAATTTTTCGAATCATGGCGTAATTTATAAACGTCACCTAAGGGTAGCGTTTTGTAACTTGTGAATAGTCCATATTGATAATATAAGTCAAAATAACGCATAATTAGATTAGAAATTGTCTCAAAGAACGGTTGATTAGTCGTTTGAAGCGTCTGACACAATGTGGGCGGGTCATGCAAACGGAATAAACTGGAAAGCACGCCGAATGGGAGGAGCTTCATCTGCTAATCTAGGAACATAAAAGCTGTTTCCTCTGTTATCTTTCATCATTTTCCATGGAGCAGTCAAGGAGAGTGGAGATGTCACCTCCCAGCTAGGCAGCTGCAAGTAAACTCAGCGATGACTCGCGGCTATCGTGGTGGCAGCACCAGGAATCTCATCCACGACAGCAAACGACCGCATTCAGTATGGGTAAAATCGCATTGCGTGATGAATTCATGCAATTGGCTTGCCAAAATCTTCCGTTTTATATACGGTCTTTTCCAGGATCAGCGAAAATGATTCCTCAAGAGTTATGATTCGGATAATCAAAAGCGAAAGACTGAAAGCTTGGTAGTTCAGCAATAGTGAAGTCGGCCACTAATATGTTCTTTCTGGATGAAAACAACATTATTGTCGAGAAAGAGTTTCACATTAAACTTTAGTTGAAAAGATCTATCTAACGCCGTTCAATTATCTATTAATTTTATCCGCTCGATGAAAATTCTCTCGTAGAACAGTAATTTCAACATGTCTCTTCAAAACGAAATAACTCTTGAACTAGTCAACATCTTTCCAAGTAACCGAACCAGCTGAATAACAGCTTCTTGAGCTAAAGTTAGCTTAAGAGTGATTTGTTTTACTCACAGCAAAAATGTTTGTTGGGTTATGAATGCGTTCAGCGAAAGCGATCACACAACAACTTTACTCAACATATCAGTCCACCATTTGTATTATCATAACAACAAACATTGTATTATGGAAATATAAAAGTCGGAATTTCGTTCCAGCCTTTGTCCTACGTCAACATTGCGGTTATGTCTCAGACATTACCCACTCCTAGTTTTCAGGTCCTTGCTTATGTTCGACTTAGTGGACGCAAAGTCGATGATTTTGCCAAGCAGCTGCTCAGCCACCTCTATTGCGGACCGTCCTTTGGATTCTCGGTTGACGGCCCTCAACAACCACGCTCCGTCCATAACCTCTACCGACTGGCTTTCCGGGAAGTGGACTGGAGCTCCCACGCTTGAGCTGCGTACGCACCTCCCAGCGCCTATCTCCTCACTTCTCCTTGACGGAGACCTCATCAACCCGCTTCTTGCTGTGGGGTTGATCCCACCACTACTTCCAACTTGATTCTGATTGTTTGTTTTAGTTGATTTCATTGTTAAATCCCACGAGTTGCACGGGAAAGAATGTTTACCACGCCAGAACCCTGCATTAACGCGGTAAGGGACAGCTTACTGTGGGGGGGGGGGGTTGCCCTGGTACCCCACAGGCTCCGTTAAAGAGCACCTGAATCTGAACCTAAAGCACCTGAATCTGTCATCGGGAGAGAAGCTACCCAGTGGCATTCGCACGGCCAGAAAAATGGTAACCCAGAAACAAAAGGGCATCTAAACTTGTGAGTTGGGCCCCAACCAGGCGTCCCAGGAGGCAGGAAGTGTTACCATATCTGGTTCGGCTCTTTATACCCTCGAGGAGGGACACCGGAACCCAGAAGGGGCTCTGGCCAAAACCCCAAGCTGCTGGTTAGACCAATGGCCAGGCGGGGCGGGCTGGAAAGACTCCTTTTGGTTCTCGAGTCCCAGGGTCAAATAGGGCGTGGGGAAGTTCAAATTATCTCATGTATTTGGAGTAAGTTTCAGAAAATGTAATGACTGACGTTAGTTTTGCCTGACACCATACCAGCGTT
Organism: Aedes albopictus; assembly: GCF_035046485.1. NCBI lineage: Eukaryota > Metazoa > Arthropoda > Insecta > Diptera > Culicidae > Aedes > Aedes albopictus. The sequence continues at coordinate 121,939,452 of NC_085138.1, forward strand.
CACTTGGTTATACTGGCTTGCTGACAGGTGTGAGGTTGCCCTGAAACGGCGATAGCCATGAATAGGAGGCGAACGGACGATGACGACACTTTGACCAGGGATGGACATAGAAAAAGGCCAGCCACAAGAAACGACTATATAAACCGTCGATGCTCTGTATGTCAGGGATGTAAGCCGATCATGCAGATCAGAATTGTGTGTGAACTGGCGCAGACGAGGGATATGGGAGATGGGTTCATGTCGCTGTCATTATCGGTACCGGTACCCGGTAACCAGTACCGTCTACCCCCCTTGGTTTGACTGCATCTAATCTGGATACTTTTTTAATTTGGCCCCACTAATCTGCACAGCATTCAAACTAAAAATAGTTCAGGCGTCATTCTGCTCATGGAACGGGGTGAAACGGAACACAGAATCACAGTGCCCCTAGGGTTTCAAGAAACTCGCGTAGGTCTGATACTGCGTACTTTGGCTCCCTGAAAGGTTAGCTTAGTATCGCTCTTCATCGCCTTCAGGATCTCCGAGTAGTTGGACTTGTCGGTCTTGATAATGGACACTACTCATCCTGTCTTCTTTTCGACATCTTATTCTTCCGCCTATCCGCTAGGGTCCAGGGAGGGTCCTCCCCTAGGACGCCCTTACCTGTGGCCGCTGAGGATTTTCACAAGAACACAGCTCCTTGCTCCTTTGAATTTGCAACAGGCTGGCTTTTGCTAGACCACCCTTCTATACATCGGAACCCTCATTTAGGTAATGATTTCAAGGATTTCAAGGCTGCAAAGAACTTAAAGAAAGGCGAGTGGCTAGGAGGATTAAAAGCAGGGCTTTCAGAGGGCTTTCAAGGGAGTTTCAGAAAGGGGATGGGGAGATCAGAGCCGTTACAGGGGATTCAGGGGCAACTTAGGGAGGTTTCTGAGGGACTGCGCTACAGGGGTCCGAGAGGGTATCAGGAGTTTTTTGGATTCATTTCAGGAAGCTTCAGAAGATTTTCAACGGGTTTCGGAGGCGTTACACAAGCGTATTCGGGGATTTTGGAAGGTTTCTTGTGAATTGCAGAGTATCTGTCGTTGTTTCAGGGGGTTTACGGTGGCATTTCAAGATGTTTCAGAAGCTTTTCAGGAGGATCCCAGAGGTGTTACAGAGGTATTTTCAGGGGTTTCGGAGGTTTCGGTCCAAGGGAGCTTCTGACTGTTTTAGGTGGCTGTAGTCAGGCTTGATAATCCTCCTCGAAAGAGTTTTGCAACACGCTCTAGAGCGGTGTTTTGCTTTTGCCTCGTCGCGAGGGTGCGAACGAACCCCAAACAGAGAGGCAATTAAAACTGAGCGAGGAAGAGGGGAACGAAAAAAGAGCCGATGATTATTTCGGGTTTTTGAGTGCGATTTTCGCCTCGAGAGTCTTGCTTTGTATGGGAGAGGAACTCGCGAGAGCTTTTTGAGTGTGAGTGGACGTGAGAAACACAACAAGCAATTATGAGTGTTGGACGAACTCCTAGCTGCGCGGCAAGCTCGCGCTCGGTGCTGTTGAGAATTTGCGTTGTGATTTCTGAGTTTTATTTTCACTCCTCAGAAAATCACCGAAATCACTTCCTCATTTTCTCGCGAGGGAGTTTCTGTCAAGCCTGGCTGTAGTATCTAGAGTTGGTAAATTTATAAGAATAGTCTATTTTACGAGCCGATTTTATGAATGAATTTTGACAGGAGGTAGTGTCCAATAACCCGTGAAAACCAATATCATCATCAACATTGTTGTCACTTCGTAAAATGGCTCATTGACATAATCGTTATGAGATCCTACACGGAGAAACTGAAAAACTCAAAATTAGGTACTTTTAAACTCAATTTTGAGTTCTTTTTCATCTCCCTTTTCATGCGCTCTTTCTATTGTTGTCAGAGAGTGAAGAGAGAAACAGCCCAACTTTTGCAGTTCCGTGCGTCAAGCCAACACTGAGTTTCTAGCACAGTACTCAAATTTGAGTGAATACAACCTAGTCAAAATTTCAGTTGAGTGAATAAAACTTAAAATTAGCTTTTTTTTTTCACATGGAAGCAAGCGGGAACAACCCAACAAAAACATCGATTCCATAAACTCAAAATTGGCTTGACGCACGCAACCCCGAAGTTGAGTGGAAAGAACTCACTTTTGGGTAGTTTCATCTCTCCGTGTAGGTTATGAGTGTGTAAGCTGCCTACTTTGTGCTTAACGTGCATGACACTTCGAGTAAATGTTCGAGCTGTTTTCAGTTTGGTGACAGTTCTAGTGACACGTCCAAAAAGCTTTGGCTGTAAAGTAAATCAGCCGATTGAAAAAGTTTCGGCCGACAGCGGATCGGCCGGAAAATAAAATCGGAAGCGGCTCGGACACTACAGTGGCATTTCAAGATGTTTCAATGTATTTTCAGAGGGTTCCGGTAGCGTTACAGGGACGTTTTTGGAACGTTCAAAGGGTCTTAGGTGCGTTACATGGGATCCGAAGGGGTTTCAGTGACATTTCAGAATGATGGGATTTTCAGGGGGTTCCAGAGGCATAACGAGGTGTTTTCGGGGGTATCGGAGGGTATCAGGTGCGTCACAGGGTTCCCAAGGAGGCTTCTGGGGGTTCTTGGAGTGATGAGACTGTGCAAGCGACAATTTCATTCAAACATACGAATAGAGATACCTAAATAGATTTTACCTAAATGGATTCCACATAAGCAGAGGTTCCAGGGTGATGTTTTAGAAGCCTATTACTCCAACGCGCTAGCAAAGTGAGTACACGAAAATTCCCAATAGTTGGCAGATGTCCTGGGCAAGGAACAGGTCAGGAAATTGATTGTCTCCGAGCCGCCCGAGCCGCTCCGAGTCGACGAAAACCATGAACAGAAGGTCTCTTGTGTTTGAGCCATGAAACTAGCTACAATAAGTAAAGGTAAGGCAAAAGTTGATTTTTATGTGCCTTAAAAGTGTCAACCACGTGGTCTAAAGAGTGTGTCGGACACCGCCAGAGCCAATCTACCAGACTTATCGCGGGTCCGGCAACTACCCAAAACCGTTAGTGTCCCATAGCTGAGAGTTTGAAGGACCTACGCTGCGCCTGCCTACGGGTTAAGCGGCGGATGTAGCGAGCACGATCTGAGGAAAAGCAAACCGAACGGCGCGGGTGGTGTTCGCCGCTGCAATAGCCGCGCTGAAGACCGAGATAAGGGCAAGCAAAACGGTCTGCTTCGAGGGTCTCTCTCAGAGTGCCAATGCGAATCCGTGCGGTGATGCCTACAAGATCGTGATGGCCAAGATGAGAGGTGTAATGTCTCCTACAGAGTAATCTCCAGAGATGTTGGAGTGGATCATCCAGGGGGTTCTTCAGCGTCATGATCATAGTCCTTGGCTTCCTTTCGTAGGAGAACTGGGACTGAGTCTGGCGATGAGGAGAGGGTCACCGATGTGGAGCTTGCTGGTATAGCAAAGTCCCATAGCGTAGGTAAGGCTCCAAGTCCGGACGGAGTTCTGAACCTGGTCTTGAAAGTAGCTATTGCAGAGGCTCCCGAGATGTTCAGGTCTCTGCTAAGCAGAAATGCAAGGAAGAAACAGAGCACGGTTCTACTGACAAAGGCGGGAAAACCACCATGAAATCCGTCGGTATATAGACCAATATGCTTGATCGACACGGCGGAGAAGGTGCTCGAAAAGATCATCCTCAATAGAATGTTGCGGCATACCGAGGGTGCAAATGGTCTGTCGAGTAGCCGGTACAGCTTCCGGATGAGGAAGTCGACTGTGGACGCTATCCTGTCGGTTACAAAAACCGCCGGGATAGCGCTGCAGCGTAAGAGAAGGGGGATTTGCTGCAATAGCGACTCTGGATGTAAGGAACACGTTCATTAGCGCCTGTTGACCGACTATTGCCGATGCGCTGCTGCGTCTGGGGATACCCGGGTATCTGTACTAGATTCTTGAAAGTTACTTCCAGGTTGGCTAAAACATAAACGACTCATGAGAAAATGGTCATTCTCTATAAAAAAATTCAAAAAGTCCCAGTGAAAAAACAGGGGTGTAGGCAGTAATAAATAACAAAAGTTCCATAAACAAATAAAAAAATGCATAAATAAATCAAAAGTTTCCATAAATAATTGATTCTTGAGCAATTAAAAACGTCAAAAATGCAATGAATAATTCATCATAATTTATCATCAGTATTTCCGAAATACAGCATGCACGTTGATTTCACTGAATCGTTGAAGAGTCGGGTCTTGATTCTGAATTAGCACATTCTTTCGTCCATTTTACCGCGCTTCTTCAGCACATCAGAGAGTATGAGGTTGCTATGGAGTTGTGAGATCGAAAGTTCCTCGTACCAAGCAATCCCATTTAATTTTTCATTGGCGAGGTCGTTTGCCATGCACCGTGGTATTCAAAGGGTTTTATGTCGTATTCAATTGACTCCTCTGGAAAATCAGTGCTCAATTTATTTCGCTCGTTGTCATTCCATGGAAGCCAACACAACACGAACAAAGACAATTCGCCATCTTCAGTCGCACTCCCAATCCAATTCAGCGAGTCACATTTTGTCCTCCCAGGTCTGGTAGTAATGTTCTTTTAATTCCGTTCATCCCTCCCGCCGATCCCTAGGAATCGGAACCCACTTCATTATGCGCTTTGTTCTAGCCAGACTAGATGCTCATCAAAGAGAGGTGGAGCGAGCCAGACGTGGGGAATGTCTGTGAAGAGATGCGATTTTGATTCGATATGTCAGTCTCTGCTTGCAGCAGTTCCATTCGTTATGGATGGGTCTGCTCCTCCGGCTTGCAATGGTACTTTGGTAATGGATCACCGCCGGTTGTATCGACTGGGGCCACACCATCGTAGCCCCGCCGGCAGTATTATTGCCAATTGTGCCCTCAGGAACTCATTCGCTTGTAGTGTAATGATCAAAGACCGTAAAACAGTAAATTTGCAGCGTGTGTAGCAAATGAACTTAAACAATTCTGCCTCCCTCGTGGCTTCACTCCTCGTGGGCTTGGGTCTCTTAATAGAAGAGATGGGAAAACCACCTACCGTGAAGTGGGGTAACTTCTTCTTTGCATGAAATTTTCACGAACTGCTTGCCTTTGCGTTGCCAATTTAAAGCAGATTACAAAACAGCATTAGTTAGCAGATAATGAATCAGATTTTTTTTCATCCAAGACATAATGAATAGGGTCAAGCCGTTCAAAGCCACCTCGTTTTACAATCAATGGAATTGAATTAAGCTCCCGGAGTGCGCAGGGTGGCATTGAAGAGTTTCCCCATTCTCCAAGTACCCCCGCATCACGAGCCAATCAACGTCGAAACGGTATATATATCTGACCCCACCGATTCCCCGAGTTTCCATTCATTAAACCTCTTCGACCGTACCCACTGCTGCTGCCAAGTTCAATGCCGCCGTGCATTGGAAAGCGCTTTATGCTCGTTCAATCTGTCAGCTGAAATAAATATCATTATTAGTTTCCCGCTCGGATTCTGTGCAGGCTCTTAGCGGAGCATTCGGTGCAATCCCATAGAGGTACCTAACCCAGCCCGACCACTTCACCATCGGACCGACCCGAAGTAAATCAATGTGGAACGAATGCGAGAGAAATAAAAGGAGCAAATCCCTATGCTAATTAAGAAACAAGCCACCACCGCCACGCCGCTGGTCTACCACTCCCACGCCATTCTGCGACATGGGCGAGAAAAACGACGACGGCGATGACTATAAGGGCCCCCACGGGCCGATGAGGATCTCTAAAGATCTTAAGCTCTTGTTTTGCTATTAACATTTTAAGCTCCGGAGACGTAATCGTCTTGTGAACGGTCCTCCTGTATTCGGTGCACCTTGTCGAATGATGGGAATTAATAGAGGAAAGAAAGGGGTTTTAAAATAAGTATTTTGTTTCAACTGCTCTGTTGTTTGAAGAAGAATTATTTTAGCGATTAGGTTGTAATATTAGAAACCATCTGAGCAGGCCGACAGAAAAATCGTTTTTTAATGAAATACTCTTCTTTTTGGTATTCCATGCTCGATGGACTATGGGCTAGAGCTAACTTCTCAACTACATACTCTTAACATGCTTCTATACTTACTTACGTAATATTTATCAATTATCCCTTTTGAAATCAATGTCAGGAGCAAAAATAGCCTATAGTTATAATGAGAATATAGAAGATTCAGGTTTCAATTGGTGATTTCATAGTGCTAAACTTTTTGATAATCAGATCTTCTCTTCTCTTGGCGTAACGTTCATACGTCCAAAGCATGCTTCTCAGTTTAGTGTTCTATATAAGCATTTCCACAGTTATTAAGTGAGAGCTTTCTTTGTCAATGACCATTTTGCATGTGTATATTGTGTGGCAGGCACGAAGATACTCTTTGCCCAACGCAGTCAAGGAAATTTCCTAAACCCATTTATTTTAAACCCATTCCATTGTCGCAGCTTTGTATACTAGGTGCCCCTCTGCCTTATATCAAAACTACCCATAACCCCTCCCTTACCCTGGCTTTCTGCGCACGACCCTGTTTTCAACGTTTTTTTTATCTAATTCCAGTCTAGCTAAGCACCGATCAATATTCATCGAGTATATTCTTGCACGCTAACGCCTTATGGCAAATTTTCTTATTTATAAATTGGCTTCCATATCTTGTAAAAACTTATTGTAAAAGAACTACAATTTCCTTGAAATAATAAGATTGAATAATTGTCCCTCGAATTATGTTTCTGTCTAGTCCACGTCTATTTTTGGCACAACCTGAATTCAATTCTCGGCAAGCCTTACGTGGCACTATGGTACATAGGATGGTCAAAACTAGGTGGACAAACCGTAGGTGTTCGAAAAGTCGGTCAAATTCTTCGCAATTTCAAATCAATTGATGTGTCCAACGTGCGATTGCACAGAACGCTTTCGAATGGATCAAAGAAGCAAACTTTTCTTTCGTTCACCGCATGTAAACAAAGGCGCCACCATATATGGTATATATATATATATATACATTAACATTGTGACAGCAGTCGAGTTATGTCAAACACACAAGGCTACAGTGACACTATCTGTTCATTTCATAGCGGCCGTTTTAGTTAATTTAGTGATCCATTGACATGGGGAGCAGGCCGTTAGGGGGCTGTCCATAAACCACGTGGTCATGAGGGGGGGGGGGGGGGGGGTTCGGCCAATGACCATTTTGTATGGACGAAAAAAAAAATTGTATGGACTAATGACCACGCGGGGGGGGGGGTGAAGTCCTAAAAAAATGACCACGTGGTTTATGGACAGCCCCTAGGCCGAATGCCGTTAGGCCGAATGCCGTTAGGCCGAAGGCCATTAGGCCGAATGCCGTTAGGCCGAAAGGGTCGTTAGGCCGAAAGAGTCGTTAGGCCGAATGGGTCATTAGGCTGAAAGGGTCGTTAGGCCGAATAGGTTGTCATAATATGTGCCTATTGATTTTATCGTTTTAAATTGCACAAAACGAAATAAACATGAGAAAAGTCGACATCATTGGGGAACTGTGGGGGAAATCAATTTGGGAGGCGAAGTAGAAAAGATTTATAATACAGCATCTCGAAAAAGCTTATTTTTAGTCAGAAACAAAAAGTTATGGTGAAATGGCACAACTAAAGCTATCGACAGGATAAAGATATTCAATACAGTAACATTGTCAACATAATTATACTACTTGCATATGAATGTAATATAAATCAAAATGGCTATTATACCTAACCTGAAAGCATCAACATCATTGTGCTTATCATTCTACCATGAGAAGGATACAAAAAAGAAAACAGCGCAAAGGCAATGAGTACAATATAGTAAAACAGAATGCATTTAGACGCTGTACAAAGTGTAAGTTCAGCTGCCAATTGGAATCGCTTACATAGTGCTCTAGTGGACAAAAAAGCTGTAAGCATAAGTGGTGAAGAACAAATATAGCATTTCAGCTATTAAATTTATCATCGAGGATTTGTCCTTCTTTTAAACATAGGCTGTTCTTTGTAGTTTTAATGTTCTACTCATAATGGGCATTATAGCAATTAAATCTTTCATCGGAGATTTTTCCTTCTTTTGAAAATAGGCTGTTCTTTCTAGTTTAACTATTCTACTCATTATAAATATTTCAGCCATAAACTTTTTCATAAGAGTATTTCCTTCTTCTGTACATAGGCTTTTCTTCTAGTCTAACAGTTATACTCACTATAAGCATTACAGCTTTTAAATCTTTAATCGGAAATTCTTCCTTCTTCTAAACATAGGCTGTTCTCTATAGTTTTAGTGTTCTACTCACAATGAGCATCACATCAATTAATATTTTTATCAGAGATTTTTCCTTTTTTGGTAAATGGGCTATTCTATTTTCATTACAAAGATTACAGCTATTAACTTTTTCATCAGAGTTCCTTCTTCTTCGGAACATAGGTTGTTTTACTCATATTCGTATATAGCTATCAGCTTTTTCATCTGAACTTCTTCTAAATTCTTTCTAGTTTAATTGTTCTGTTTCACGGCGATAGTCTACTGCTGCTCTTTCTAGTTTAATGTTTTATGAGGATTACTGCCCTCAACAGAGTTTTTCCTTCTTCTGAACATAGGGTGTTTTTTCGTAATATTACTTTTATACTCACTATAGGCATAACGGCTAACAACTTTTTCATCGAAGATTTTTCCTTCTTTCAAACATAGGCTGGTCTTTCTAAGTTTTAGAGAACTCGATTCAGTTGCACTTAATCTTGTTAATCATGTTTGTACTGGTACTCTGAATTTGATCCCGGTGTAACTATAATCTAGACTTTAAAACGCGAAAAACTATTAGTGTGTTTATTCAATTAACCATTCAAAGCCAACCAAAATTTCAAGGTCGAAGACCGTTTTCCTCAAACATTAAACAGTTTTTTACCATCCAGTTGCCTAAGCAAACCGTTTAACCTTACAACCCATTTGGCCTAGTGACCAGTTCGGCCTAACGACCCGACCCATCCGGCTTAATGGTATATTCGGCCTTTCGGCATTCGGCCTAACGGCTTTCGGCCTAACGGGGTAGAACCAACCTGGATACATCTCCAAAAATCATGAAAAATCTCTTAAGAGATTGAGGATTTCTGAATGAATTCGTAGAGAAATTCCCTTGGTACCATTGGAAAATATCCTGGAGGTATTTCTGAGAAAATACAAAGAGAAGTTCCTGAGATAGTCTCTGAATAAATTTCTGCAGGAATTGCTGCTGCAATCAAAAAAATTCCTGGATTTCCACATGGAAGGATTCTGGAAGGAATTCCTGGGAAAGCTCCGAGAGGATTCTTTCGAAGAACTCTGTTTCTGAGATCGATCTCAGAAATAATTTGGAATATTTCCCGGAGAAAAGCCTGGAAAATTGATAATCATGAATAATCAGGAATAGTTTTTGGAAGATTTTTGGAAGAAATTCTTGGAAGATTTCGTGAGAATCCTCTAGAATAATTCCTGTTAAAATCAGGAAAAATCTCTGGAAGAATTGGAAAAAAATTGTGGTTAGTATTCCGGAAAAAGGCCATAAGACAATTCTGGAAGGAAAACCGCAAATAGCTCCTGCAAGAAACAGTGGAAGAATGTATTTTTGTATGAACAAAAGACCACGCAGGAAGAGGAGAGTTCGGAATCTCCCAAGAAATAACCACGTGATTTATGGACAGCCATGAGAATTCCTCTCGCATGTTTGTCAGATTACTTCGGAATTATTTTCAGAAATGAATTGGAAAAGATCCTAAGAGAAAAAAAAATCAAAAGGAATCATAGAAGAAATCTTAGGAAAATTCTGAAAAAAAATCTGTAAACAATGCCAGTAAGATTCTTTGAAAAAAAAAATAAAATAAAATAAAGTCAGAAAAGAATATTTGCAATAAAAATCGGAATGGAACTCTTGAATAATTTAGGAAGACATATTTGAATGGTTTCTGGGAAAAACATGTGGAAGAGATACAAAACAATCTGAAATAATCCTTTCAAGTATTCGAGGAGAAAACCTTGGAAGGGTTCCAAGAGGAATCTTCAAAAACATTTCGGGAAAAATTGTTGGAAATATTTTGGAACGATCCAATGATTTCCAGGAGTAACACCTGAAACAGTTCCGGGATGGAAGCGTTTATAAATTACGAGCAGAAAATCTTGAAAATTTCGGAGAATTGGAAGGATTCCGGGAGAAATTTTGGGAATTGCATGAACAATCTCGCTACAGCACTAGGTTTCGCGGCTCCGAATCACAGAAACGACTGGTACGACGGCGAATGTGAACAGTTGAAAAACGAGAAGAATGCAGCATGGGCGAGAATGCTGCAACACCGTACGAGAGCGAATGAGGCACGTTACAAACAGGCGCGGAACAGGCAGAACTCAGTCTTCCGGATGAAGAAGCGCCAGCAGGAAGAACGAGATCGCGAAGCGATGGAAGAGCTGTACCGCGCTAAGGACACACGAAAGTTCTACGAGAAGCTGAACCGCTCGCGCAGAGGCTTTGTGCCACAAGCCGACATGTGCCGAGATAATCACGGGAATATTCTCACGAGCGAGCGTGAGGTGGTCGAGAGGTGGCGGCAGCATTACGATGAGCACCTCAATGGCGACGTTGCAAGTACCGAAGGTGGCGTGGTAACAGATCTAGGAGTATGTGCACAGGACGAAAGACTTCCGGCCCCTGACCTTCAAGAGATTGAGGAGGAGGTTGGCCGGTTGAAAAACAACAAAGCCGCTGGAGTAGATCAACTACCAAGCGAGCTTCTAAAATACGGTGGAGAAGCACTGGTGAGAGCACTACACTGGGTCATTACCAAGATTTGGGAGGAGGAAGTATTACCGGAGGAATGGATGGAAGGTATCGTTTGTCCCATCTACAAAAAGGGCGACAAGTTGGATTGCGGAAACTACCGCGCGATCACACTACTGAGCGCTGCCTACAAGATACTCTCTCAAATTTTATGCCGCCGTCTATCACCGATTGCAAGAGAGTTCGTGGGGCAATATCAGGCTGGATTCATGGGTGAACGCGCTACAACGGACCAGATGTTCGCCATCCGCCAGGTGTTGCAGAAATGCCGCGAATACAACGTGCCCACACATCACTTGTTCATCGATTTCAAATCGGCGTATGATACAATCGATCGAGAACAGCTATGGCAGATTATGCACGAATACGGATTCCCGGATAAACTAATACGGTTGATCAAGGCGACGATGGATCGAGTGATGTGCGTAGTTCGAGTATCAGGGACACTCTCGAGTCCCTTCGAATCTCGCAGAGGGTTACGGCAAGGTGATGGTCTTTCGTGCTTGCTATTCAACATTGCTTTGGAGGGTGTAATACGAAGAGCGGGGATAAACACGAGTGGGACGATTTTCACGAAGTCCGTTCAGCTGCTTGGTTTCGCCGATGATATTGATATTATTGCTCGTAAATTTGAGACGATGGCGGAAACGTACATCCGACTAAAGAGTGAAGCCAGGCGAATCGGATTAGTCATTAATGTGTCGAAGACAAAGTACATGATGGCAAAGGGCTCCAGGGAGGAATCACCGCGCCCGCCACCCCGAATTCATATCGACGGTGATGAAATCGAGGCGGTTGAAGAATTCGTGTACTTGGGCTCACTGGTGACCGACGACAACGACACCAGCAGAGAAATTCAGAGGCGCATTGTGGCAGGAAATCGTGCCTACTTTGGACTCCGCAGAACTCTACGATCGAATAAAGTTTGCCGTAATACGAAGTTAACCATCTACAAAACGTTGATTAGACCGGTCGTCCTCTATGGGCACGAAACATGGACCCTACGTGCAGAGGACCAACGCGCCCTTGGAGTTTTCGAACGGAAGGTGTTGCGTACCATCTACGGCGGAGTGCAGATGGAAGACGGGACGTGGAGAAGGCGAATGAACCACGAGCTGCATAAGCTGCTGGGAGAACCAACCATCGTCCATACCGCGAAAATCGGGAGGCTACGGTGGGCGGGTCACGTCATCAGGATGTCGGATAGCAACCCGACTAAAATGGTTCTCGAGAGTCATCCGACCGGTACAAGAAGACGTGGAGCGCAGCGAGCTAGGTGGGTCGACCAAGTAGAGGACGATCTGCGGACCCTACGCAGAGTGCGGAACTGGAGACAAACAGCCATGGACCGAGTGGAATGGAGGCGGCTACTATGTACAGCAGAGGCCACCCCGGCCTTAGCCTGACCGGTAAGGTAAGGTAATGAACAATCTCGGAGGAGTTACGGGAGGAATATCTGAAATTACTCGGGAAAGATTGTGTGGAAGAGGAAAGCAAATCGTGGAAAATATTCCAGGGGAAATCTTTGGAGAAGCCACAAAAAGAATTTTAAATAGAATCCTGGAGATTTATTTTTAAGACTTTCAGGGATACGAATGGCGCACTCGATGAAATGAATTAGGAAAATTCGTTCTGAATTGATTTGTGTAGCCATGCTGTAGTTTTATGCATTTTATTTTGAGATATTCATAAAATTATATACATGTATTATAATATATATTTGGGGCAGGGATCATCACTTTTTCTTGTTTCACAGAGTGAGTAATGGCGCTTAAGCCTAAACTTTTTAACCTGGACTTAGAGAGTAAATTCCTGTGTTCCATCCCAGTAAGAAGATCATCGACGGAGTGACATTAACTCTCTTAGCAAAGTCACTCCCAACGTTTTTACTCCACATTTGTACTAGGACTAGGAGCGCAGAGAGCACGATGGACGGACCAGGTGGAGCGTGATCTGGCGAGTGTTGGGCGTGACCGACGTTGGAGAGCTGCAGCTGCAAATCGAGTATTATGGCGGCAAATTGTTGATTCAGTATTATCATGAATTTGATGTTAACTAAATAAATGAAATGTACTAGGTCTATACTGCCCCTATTCGCATAACAGTCCCATGTTTGCTGGGTTTCCTATTCACATGGGACTGTTATGCAAATGGGGGCAGTATACTGAGCGGTTTGTACGCGACATTGCCCCGTACTATGACTTTAATGTAGCATCAATGTACACTGCAAGACGCTATACAGTAAGCCTGGCCGCTTCAATTCTTGTATTGCATCTCCGATGTGCTGTATGCATTGATAATTACAAGTAAAAAAATAGAAGTAGTCTATTCCATCATTTTCCAGGATTCTTCCAATGAATAACAGTGTATGTGTAGATTAGACTAGACTAGAAGTTCTAGGAAAATTTTCGAGAAGAATCAAAAGGATTTTTTCAATGGAACTCTTGGTTAAAATTCTGAGAAAAGTCAAGTAGAAATAGAAATTTCTGTAAAAAAATCGGCAGAAATATGTAAAAGATTGTGGGGAGACGTCCCTGAAAAATTTCCGAGATGAAGGCATATCCAGAAGCGTTCTAGGATGTAACTCTTTAAAAGCCCCGTTGTAATCTTCTGGATGAATTCCGAGAGGATTCTCCGGAAAAAATTGAGAAGGAATCTATGGTAGAATTCCGAAAGGAATTTCTGGAAGAATCCTATGGTGGGTATTTGTAAGAATTCTGAAAGAAAACACTAGAAATATTCCGGAAGATGCTCCTGTAATAATTCCCGAGGGATGTCAGGAATAATTTCGGTAGAAATCCTTGTAAAAATCCAGGATAAACCTCTGGAAAAATTCATCCATCGAAATCTTTCATTTGTAAACCCCGGAGAAATATGGGAGGAATCTTTGGAAAAATATGGGGACCCCAGAGAAGAGACATTCCTGAATGAATCCCAGTGTATTTTCTTCAATAATTCCTTGCAATGGAAGAATTTCTAAGAAAATTCATAGCATTTTTTAAAGAAGAAATCCAACGAATTCTTGGAGCAATTCGCAAAGGTGTACTGGAAAGACACCTTTTAGGATTTGCTCAAGAAACTCTGAAAAAAAAACTGTCGGAAACTTTGCAAGATTTTTCGAGAAATTTTTGAAAGATTTTTCAAATGCATCCTTGGATACATTTCTGAAAAAAAATTTAATTTCAGATTCGATGAAGGAATCGCTGAATGATTTTCTGATGGAATGCTTGGAACATGTTTGAAATAATTTCTGAATGAACGAATCCATGAAGGCATTTCTTATGAAAGTCATAGGAGGAATCTTTGGACAAATTTCTGATAGAAGCGCTGAAGAAATTTTAGAAAGAATCTCTGTAAGATTTTCTAAAAGAGTTCTTGGATTAAATTGTGAAGGATATTTTCGGGAAATTCCTGAAACAAATAGAAGAATTTGTAAATAAATCCCTGTAGGAATTTCTCGCGAAATTCATAAGGATTTTCGTGACGAATTCCTGAAATAATTTCTAAAATAAAAACTTTGGAGAAACTTCTAGTGATATCTATGAACAATTTTGCAAAGCAAACAATGAGAAAAAAATCTTGTGAAGTTCTTACAGAAATTTGAATACCTAGAAGATTATCTGGAGGAATCGGTAAGATTTTTCAATAGAATCCCTCGGAAATTTTCTGTAGGTTACTGAAGCTGGAATGATGCAGTTGACGGAATACAACCCTGTCAAGATTAAGTTAGTAAAATGTGATGATCTTTGTGGCGAAAAATTGTTGATTCAGTCCTATCTTTCTTGTGGTGATGAAGTACATAAATGAATCAAAAGATACATATGAAAAGGATTGGATTTGGATCTCAAATATACAGGTCAAATCTCTCGAGAAGATGCAATCATTTGAATGGAGTTTGTTGTTCATTTTGTAGTTCACCGATAACTTTATCTCTTGCACTCAGTCTGGATAAATATGAATCACATGTAGCCAAAATTTGGCGATGATGCATGTGCAATCATTCACCGCATTTCAGATGGAACCGATCCGGACAGCAAACCAACGAAACGTGCATCCTTCTCATGTGGAACGTAGACAGACAACCAGCTCAGTTCAGTGTGTACTGGTGTGGCATCTCTTTGGCACACTTTTCTCATTAGACTGTCTGGCAAAGGAACACAAGTTCTGCCTGTTTCCGTCCCAGGGAGCATCGCATCATCATCATGTATTATGATATTCTTCGATGACGATATGATGCCGGCGCCGAGCTGCCAGTCATCATCGCACAAAATGCAGCAACAGCAGCAGATCTACTCTTTTAGTTCGGATTGGAAGTTGTTGGGATAATTCCGTCATCGCTTCTTCGGCGTTCTAGCATCAGGTGCATGCATGGGAAAACGGGTTAATCAGAGCCACATGTGCAGAAATGATGATCTGATGAAAGAAACATGCTCCCAGGGTTATTAACGAGGTGATCAAATGCCAGTAGGTACGACGACGACGACGGTTACCGGGTTGGATGCTTTTGATGTGGCGACGATGAGTTTACGGTTTCGCAAAATTTTGCGTTCCTATTTACCCGGGGATCGTAGCCAAGTGACAAGGAAAAATAGCATCTCTTTCCAAATAGTTTCACATTAACCCAACCGTTGCAAAGGGGTCCGTTCCAATCCATTTGTCTCATCCGGACAAGTAGCTGATCAATATTGCATTCCGGTAAATTGAAGTGAAAATTGTACAAACATTCGGAGTAACATGCAATTACTGCTGATGGCAGAAAACAATCTCGTCCAAGTGGCTCCTTCGCCCCGGCCCGGCTGAGCTGGCTGACTGTGTTGTGGTGGCTCCGTTCGCTTCGCTACCATAGAGCTACATCGAAGCGCAATAAATAGAATATCGGATAAGCGAAACAAGTAAACATTCAGCGGTGATCAGCTCCTTATCCCGTCAACGCTTCGCAACCGGGACAGGGACTGGGAAGAAACCGTCGTCGTGAGCAGTGGCGTAGCTAGTACTGTTTTCTAAGGGGTGCCAGCAATCCACATTTTATTCCGGTTGACGACTACCTTATTTTGAGCTAGGATATTTTGAGTAGTCTTCTTCTTCTTCTTGGCATCCTAACTGGGACAGGACCTGCTTTTCAGCTTAGTGATCTATAAGCGCTTTCACTGTTATCAACTTAGGGCTTTCTCTGCCAATGAGCATTTTGCATGTGCATATCGTATGGCAGGCAAAAAGATAATGTACGTACAAGAAATATGTAAAATATGCATCTGCAGGAGTCCAGGGTGAAAACAAAAATGGTATTAAGACTGTTACTCAGTCACAGGGGTCAATATGACACCCTCAGTTCGACTACGCCAATGATCGTAAGATGCCCATGAGCACCCGTTTATCGTGTAGGTGCACATACCTTCGTAGCTCTCCTCGCTGAGACTCCGGCCGAACCAGGCCCAAAGTCCACATCGGGCTCGGAATCGGTAGGAAATAGACGGAAATATAAAACAAACTATGCAATTTAAATTCATCGTTAGCATCGGGCTGGTGGGGTCTGAAAATGGGAATCGATAAAACTCCCACACTTTCGGGGTGGGGGTTGGTGACCGGGTAGGAAGGTTCCTCCAGGCTCTCGGTTCGGTGTGAGTGCGCTTTCATCATTATCAACTGGGAGCAAGATTGGAGCTAGATTGGATGCCACTGGCTGGCTTGTCGTCGTCGGTGATGGCGGTCGGTGGCAGTGGGGACGGGGATAGCGCAAAATGCAACGACGGCAACGCCACCATGACTGGAGTGGAGATAAACATTCAGTGTTTGAACATAGGATCAGAAGCGAGGAGAAAATGTTGCTATCGGAAATGTTGCGCCGTTGCACATTTTTTTCTGTGCCTGTTGATGACTTTGAATACGACGAGAAGTGGTGCACAAGCACAAGTGCTGTTAAGGTAAAACAACTGAATATCCAATTTTACTGAAACACGTGGGCTGCTGTGGAACACCTACAGGGGATACTCAATATAACTGGGACAGTTAAAATTTTAACTTTTCAAAAAATATTCAACTAGCTGTAACTTTTTGAAAAGGGCACCAAATTTTCTCATATTTTTACTGTAAGTTCTTCAATTAGGTGTGTATCAGTGGTTCAATTTTGGAAAAGATCGGGCTATTCTTCACGATGTTAGGAAGATTCCAGAAAAAGGTATAGTTATCCGATAGCCAACTTTGAGCTGCTATATCTCCGGATTCAATGATCCGAATGCAATGAAATTTTGATCATTAATTACTCATATAATGAGCTATTGAAAACTTTTGACAAAATAAAAATTCTTAACACGAAAGAAAGTTATAACGATTAGAATATTTTTCCAATATAACACCAATTTACCCAAAACTTTATCGTGGTTTTATAGTTGATTTAAATTTCCTCTAATTGACTTGAATATATGTATGTTTCGAAGAAAAGCAACTAAATGGCCGGCATCAAATTGAAAAAGTAATGGGATGCATATGAAAAGTAGATAAATTTACTAAAAACACATAGAATAGATGAAATAGCTATAACTTTTTTTCTTATAATAATTTCAAATTAAGTCGAATGTTTTTCAAAGTTCATTATATGAGTCATAAATGATCGAAATTTCATTGCATTCGGTTCATTGAATCCGGAGATATAACAGCTCAAAGTTGGCTATCGGATAATTATACCTTTTTCTATAATCTTCCTAACTTCGTGAAGAATAGCCCAATCTTTTCCAAAATTGGACCACTGATACACATCTTATTGATGAACGTACAGTAAAAATTTGAAAAAATTTGATGCCCTTTTCGAAAAGTTACAGCTAGTTGAACATTTTTTGAAAAGTGAAAATTTTACTTGTCCCAGTTATTTTGAGTATCCCCTGTAAATGACATCGAACTGGTTGATGGCGTTGCCCTCGTAGCTCAACGGTTCTCTGATATGCAGAGTAAGCTCGATGATCTTGCCAATCGCTCCACGGAGGCAGGTCTCACCATCAACGTCAACAGGACCAAATCGTTAGATGTAAATTGACAAAAATAACAAAACTCGCTACGTTTCACTTAATATCCTACATGTAGGTCTAATTCATGCCACTTTTAGAATAATATGTGTAACTAAACATTGTTTATGCCTGTTTACAGCCAATGTTCAATAGTTTAGACACCGACAGTTCAATGTCAACCTAAACGAAAAACGAATAATCAGAATGTAAGTCAGTGGTGCTCATCCTGCGGCTTGCGGGCCGCATGCGGCCCTCCAAGCCTTAAGATGCGGCCCGCGGAGTACTTTAAGACGAATCGAAATTTTTGAACGATTATTTGAAAAAAAAAAATGTTGATCAATTTTCAAAGTGTTGAACACAAATTAAATGATGAATAAACAAAAAGAACAATCCGTTCTAGTTAGATTCGAAATCGCAACTCCTATTTCGGCATTTCAGCTAAATCACGAAGCCAGCTTATAGTTATTTATAAGTGATACGAATCAAATGAAAGTTTGTTAAAAAAGTAATCTTGAATCATTCAAAAATTAGTTGCAGTTTTTAGGCGCAGTCATTGCAACGCTGAGCAAATATTTTACATTTCGCCTTTCCGAAAAACATAAAAACACAAAGCACGAAGTTTTTGACAAAATTCTCAACAAATCTCAACTTGGTTGCCAGTATTGTTTAATTTTCCATTAAAAGACTCACACATTTTTCGAAACAAAACTTACGAATCCAATTTGAATTGTCCAAGCGAAACTCCTGAATGAACTTAAAGAAAAAAATCTCAGGCGAGATTCATAAAGCGTTTCTGTGCCCTTTTGGAGAAACTTTTGGAAACATTTTTGGAGAAACTCCAGGAAACATTATTGGAAAAATTTTTTAAGCAACTCTAAATGAAAAACATGGAGAAACTCAAATCATCCTGGAGAAAACAAATTTACAATAAATTCCTCGAGCAAAAACGAGAGAATTTTCAGGAGTAACTACAAACAAGATTCTAGAACCAACTGCATCAAGACACAAAAGATGCCTAGAACGCCTGAGGAAAATTTGAACAATAAGTTTGAAGCAACTTATGCAGCAACTTTAGAAAATAATGTTGAAGAAACTTCCGGGAACAATTGTTGAAAATCTAATCGTTGAAGGATTTTAATGATGAAGTATTTCATCAACTTAAGAAATGACTTGTGGAAAGAATTTACTAAAATCTTCAAGAAACTCGTGGACATTTTTTAGAAAAATCCGTAAGCTATTCTAGGAGAAATTCTTGGAAACTATTTATGACGAATTCCTGAAGTAACTTCAGGGCAGTTCCGAAGGCAAATCTAAGAGGAGTTTTTGAAGGTGCTCCAAGAGAATTCTTGAAAAACTAAAAGAAATTTCAAGAAATTTCTCGAAAACCTTCTGGAGTAACTCCACAAGAAATTTCAGGAGAAAATCCAGCAAACCTTTTTAGAGCGATTCAAAAGAAATTCTGCTGCTTAACAAGTTCTTGAAGTGGCTTCAAGGCAATTCTAGGGACAACTTCTAAATTATTTGTTTGAATTTCAATTTGAAGCTTAAACGTTTTTCTCAACCAAACTTTTGAATCTTAATTGAACAGTTCAGATTTTTAATAAATATGCTTTAGACTTGTTATTTTTGCTGTTTTTGTGCATCGATGTTTTATGCGACCCGCAGGTCGATCCCGAATTGCAAATTTGGCCCGCGATGTCCTCCAGCCCGAGCACCACTGATGTAAGTGAACTATCGGAACATGTAATCCACACAATAATGCTTCCCATAATTACAGTATCCCTGAAGAAGTCTAAAATACGAGTCGAAACGTTGGGAAAAATCTAAAATTATCGTTTTAATTCCCCAAGACTGCAGTGCCGAACTTAGTAGCTCGTTAGATACGGTCAACCCATTCCAGCAGTGCTTCCAATATATTGGTAGTTAAATGGCGGCACCAAGATCGACATTTCGACATAGGTGCACGGCAGAGATGCCGGATTATTTTTTAAAATATTCTGTTTCAATACAGATTTTTCTGTATCGCTGTATTTGAGGGTATAGCAGACACCGAGAGTCCTATACAGGTATGTTCCGTTTTTGTCACTATCCGTTTTTATCACTATCCATTTTTGTCACTATCCGATTTCGTCAACATTTCATTCCGTTTTTGTCAACACTAAAATTTTTGTCAAATTTGCTACCTCGAACACGAGTTATGTATAGCTTAACATTAATCTTGAGGCAATGCATCCATGAATGAATTTGATACTTCTACCAATGATGACATAGAAGACGTATACGCCACAGTAGCTTTCAACACATTTCAAGTTCAGCTATAAATAATGTTTATTCATGCTTTCTTTCAAGCATAATATTACTTCTTATTTGAAAATGATAAAATTAAACCAATAATCCAATAGAAAAATTAAACCAAGCCAAGTTAATTAATGAAAATCTAACAGGAGGTGGCAGGACTTAACACGTGAATATCAATATCATCATCAACAATTTTGTCGTTTTGTAAAATGGCTCAATCATTTTTCAAGTGTAACAAAAGTTGCTAATCATGACAGATCAATAATAGATGGGATGTGCATATAAAACCATCAAAGGACGGATTTGATTATCCGGCAATAGGAAAAACAACCATGGACAGTGAATCAAAATTCAACCATCGCGCAACAATAATGACAATGTCGCAAGCTGTATTTGTTGCGACAAACGAACCCATGCGACATAAGTTTGTCCCAACTTGAAAATAATGGGATTAACATCCTACACCACGAGTTTAGAGATTTTTAAGCCTTGTATTGCGATTTTCGAACGGTAACTTCGAGTCGGTAAACACTGCAACTCTGGTTAAGCTCTATCATCAAACAGTTTCGACTTTGGGTTAGCAATAATTGATTATTCACGAGTTGGAAAGTACGCAACAAATTCAGCTTCCGTTTTGTCTGCAACAAAAAATTTCGAGATCATGTCATTATCTGTTACCAGTAGGGATAAAGAGTAATCGTCGCACCGTCTTTGTTGCTTGTTCTGTGCCTCTTTTGTCTGACAATTCTCTTCACTGACCATGGATAATCAAACTTTTTTTTTATTTCATTAGCTGCACAATTGATGTCTTTTCCATGGATTGCTCCAGGATGTCCATCTGGGTATTCCTCCAAGAACTTCCTTCTTAATATCCTTCTTCTCCTTCCTTCTTCTTCTTTTTATTTTTATTATTCTTCTTTACTGCTCTACGTACCAACTGGAACTTGGCCTGCCACTTCTAGTGTTCTTCGAGAACTTAAACTGTTTAGGGCTTTCTTTGCCTGTACTTGCATGAATTTTTACACTACAATCTTTTTTACAATCCTTTTTAAGTGAAATACATTTCACGTGATTTTATACACGTTTTCTTGAAATTATGCGATGTGCTGAATTCTTCTCTCCTGGTCGCTATTTCTTTCCGACGGGGCTCAAACTTCTACCAGAGATCTCTCTTGTCATCCTTGATACCCTGTCCAAATTTTCCAGACCGAAACAGCTACATTCA
Organism: Aedes albopictus; assembly: GCF_035046485.1. NCBI lineage: Eukaryota > Metazoa > Arthropoda > Insecta > Diptera > Culicidae > Aedes > Aedes albopictus. The sequence continues at coordinate 121,960,747 of NC_085138.1, forward strand.
CTAGCCTAACAGGAGTTTCCTATAGAATTTTATCCGAGATTTCATCTTTCGTTTGCTCCAAAAATGCAATCTTGATTTTCTTCGGTAATTCCTACTAGCGATTCTTGTATTCCTCCAGATTTCTTAATGGATTTCTTCTGAGAAATCATCAGGAAATAATTCAGAAGTTCCTTTAGGTGAATTAAGAGTTAAATATATCAGAAATTAGTTTCTCAAAGAAGGAGGAGTCTAGGATCTTTTTTATTGTTCTTATTAACATGTATTTTAACATTGAGCTAATTCTTCACTTCATCTAGGATCTTGGAAAACGATCTGGGGATTTCTCCAGAAACTCCTCAAGGGTTCCAAGAAGAAATAAAAGATTCCCAAAAATCCTACAGAAATCCCATTAACTCTGAAAGTATCCCTCGAGGAACAATTGAATGATTTCTTGAAAGAACTTATGCAGGATTCCTAGAAGGAATTTCTCAAGGATTCCCACAAGGAACTTCTGGACGATCCTCAAGAATAACTCCCCAGAAATTTCTATACAGAACATCATCCCTGAAGAATCTTCTGGAGAATTGTAGGAAAGAATTCTTGGAAGATTACTAGACTAAACTTCTGGGGGATTCCCAGGAAGCGCAATAAGAAATCGGGGATAATTATAATTGTAATATTATCTTTATTTACGAGATGTTCAGCCCATGACTGATTGATCTAGTAATCATGAGGATATAACAAAGATGAAAGATGGAACCGTGTTGGAAAATCTCTAAAAGTTCCAGTAGGTGTAGATGTTTCTACTGCGCATAAATACCAAGTAAAAAAATATCATAAGAAAATCTTTAAAGAATCCATGAAAGAACTTCCGATGAAATTATAGAAAAACTGTTGAAGGAATCCCAGAAAGAACATCTGGAGAAATATCAGAAAAACTTCCTGGGGGGATTTCAGAAAGCAGTCTTGGGAGAATTCCCGTGGGAAATTTTTAAGATACGGATAAACTCCTATATTTCATAAGTAAAATCTTGTGAATCTCCAAAGCAACTTTTGGATGAATTGATGAACCAGGACCCAGGTTAAATCCCAGAATGATTTTCTTGGCCCACCTTGTGCATTAGCGCCATTCCAGACCCAACCCGTACACAACGTCATCTGAGCTGTTCCCAACATAATGCATAAGTATGGTTAATAAATTCCAATTGGCTTCTTTAGCGGTGTTGAGATAATTCCATATTCTGAATCTGCATGCCAAACTGAGCCGAAATCCAAATTTTCATCAATTTTGGTGCCCGGGAACCTATTTAAAAATTTATTTTAAATGAATTTGAATTTTGTATGGGAGCGATTTAATGAATCACCCCTCGTCGGATTTTGTACTGGGCGGAGCTGTCAAACAGTTACCCAGCAGGTGATTTGAAAAAATCTCTTTGAAATTGATTTTAGGTATCAAAATAAAATTCTAAAAATCTGAAAAAAAATCATAGTGGCTCAGAAAAATATGCTCTTTCATTTAAAAATATAAAATCATTGATTTTTCTTAATTTAAAAACCCAATTCCTGATTTGTAGGTATTAGTACTTGAAGGGATCCCCAAAGAAACTCCAGGAGAAATTTAAAAAAAAACATCTAGGTTGATCCGAGAAGAAATTTCTGAACAAATTATAAGCGGCAGAAACTCTTTTCTCTAAAAATTCTTAGAAGCCGTCCATAAATAACGTTGCATTTCAAGAGAGGGAGGGGGAGTCTCTGATTATGGTACGAGCCATGTATGGGAAAATAGGCTACAAGGAAGGAGGTGGTGTAAAAAATCGTATAAAAATGCTACGTTATTTCTCAGGGATTTCGGCTTTCAGTCAAAGAAAAGCGTTGATTTTCTTATCTCATCGCCAACGTTTCGATCCAGATGTTGGGATCTTCTTACTCGAAATTAATAAATTTTGTCTAATCCCGTGTACATCTCACTGTGGATTTAAAGCCGTTGGAGAAGTAGTTTTGGGAACACGGGGTATAAGGGTACATACTTTACGGCATTGTATAAGGTAACCTACAAGAATTCTGGAGGAACTTCTTGGAGAATCCAATATTCTGGAGAGAACACAAGTGATTGCTTAGAAAAATTCCTGAAGATTTTTTAAAAGTGTGTATCCTAGTGAATCCTAAAAGTATTTTAGTGAAGCGAATTACACACGGCAGGCTGCGGTGGGCTGGGCACGTAGCTCGTATGCCGGAGGAGCGACAAGCCAAAACCATATTCAGCAGAGAACCAGGTAGGGGCCGTCGGCATAGTGGTAGGCCGCGCACACGGTGGCTTTTTGCAGTTGAGGAGGACCTAAGGGCTCTAAACGTTGAGGGTGACTGGAAGCGATTGGTCCAGGACCGAGACAAGTGGAGGCGAATGCTTCATTCGGCGTAGACTCACCGCTACGAGTTGTAGCCCATCAAGTATCAAGTGGTATCCTAGTTGAAACTTTCATAGGAATCTGTTAAGATGATAATCGTGGAGAATTGCATTCCGGAAGAAAGTAAACATATCCTTTTTTGTTAGGATACCGGAATTACGTTCCTGGAGATTAATCATTCCTGGAAGTATGTCATATTTTAAAACGTCGATCCGGTTACTGGAACTGTAATATGTGCCATTCTTGCGTTCAATAAAAATACATTTTCAAAACTGGGGTCACAAATGTGGTGAAAACCTTTCGTCGACGTCACAGTCAGAAAAACTGTAATTTGAACTGTGCAACCAAGATGTGCTAAAAGACATCAAAAACAATTAAATTTTATAATAAACTTCATATTTTTACTTTTGGAATGTGTTCTACAGTAAATCTTCCAGTTTATACAAAAATGTTGCAAAATATTCTGTCAAAGAAAATTATTCCGTTTTTATCACTATTCCGTTTTTGTCAACTGAAAACCGCTGACCGTGTTGATAAAAACGGAACATACCTGTATTTGTATAGAAGCTAATAAAATTGTACTACTTTTGGACGATTTTTAATTTTTACTGGTATTTGTTTTTCTAAAACATGTTTAAGAATGTACAAATTTTCCTAAATTCTTCAAAGTTTAAGCAGCAATTTATAAAGTATTCATTAAATTTATTTAGAAAAAACTTCAAATTTAATGCTTTCTGGAGAAATCTGTATCACATTTTGAAAATCTGTATTTTTCTGTACTCTGTATCCTGTCTGTGTCTGTGAAGCTCTTAAATCTTTATAATACAGATAACATCTGTATAATACATATACATACATGAACGTGAAATCTGTGCTGCTGTACATCAGTGAAACCTGGTCTGTATCAATGGAGAACACGCAACGGCTACAGGTCCTCATCAATAGATGTTACGTTATATACCGTGAATTCGTGGATGGTGGTCTCACTCTTGGATCTCCAACGTGGAGCTGCATCGTAGATGTCATAAAAAGCCGATAGCGACAGAAATTCGGGAGCCAAAGTGGAGGTGGGTCGGCCACACTCTACGCAGGGGCGGGAACGAATTCTTCAAATAAGCGTTAGATTGGAATTCAGCAGAACATCGCAGCAGAGAAAGACCCAGAGGCACATGGCATCGCAGCCTCAACAAAAGAACCAAGCTAGTTTACAGAAATTTGACCTGGTTACAGGTCAAGGCGATGACGGGCAATCACTCAGGATGGGGATCTTTCAATTCATCCCACTGCACCACCGTAGGTGCTCAGGAAGGAAAAACTCACATTTTGCGAGTATTTCGGGAGTGGGATTTGACTCCAGGTTCTAGACGTGATTGTCACGTGCTTCAACCATTACACCAGATTCACTCCACAACTATGCTTGATTTTGTCGCGACGGGAGCCAACACCAAAGGTTTTGGTTCGTCCCAGAGAGTAAAAATACTTAATAAACATCATAGGCTACGATTCATCAACCAGAACCCATTAACTTACTGATTTATGGATTTATCTTCAGTTGAAACATGCACATACAGCTTCATCGAATCAGAATCGGCTGCTCTCCGGTAGACAAATTCAATACAAAAGCTCTTCACCAACGTAGAAGAACCAATCAACCTGTTTGCAGCACACGGCGAATACACAAAAGCACCTTCCTACGAGTACCGCGCACAAATAACGGTCGCTCTGAATTATTGGCACAAGATCCCACCATCATCATAATAAAGGATGCTATTTTCCATCCACCATGTTTAATCAACATTCGCAGAGCCCGATGATGCGATGTGAATTAGTGCTCATTAAACCATCCTTTGGTGCACTCGACTCTGACTGGTTGGTTAACGCATTCAGTAAAGTGCACACGTGCACATGAAAAGCTTCGTCGGCACAAAGTACCCATTGAAAACGCACATTCAACCGCGCGCTCACGCCAGAATAGGCCATCGGGCGACGAACAACGCCCCAACGGCGCGGAGCGGCGCGAGCACTTCGCTTTACTTGGTTTACTTGCTGGGTGCACGCACAGTGCTCACCCAATCATCATGATGATCAAGCTCGTTGGGTGAAAATTAGATATAGATTCCACCGTTCTTCTGTGGCGCGCTGCTTGTCCTCCAATCCCATTCAATTCAATTCAATTATCAGGAATTTATAATATAAAATATTTATCTTCCAATAAAGTGGGGCCAGGCGACCTTCGTTCATGGTAGGTGGCTGGGTAGGTAGCGCACATCAGCGGGCATCGACTCGTGGTGGAGCTCTAAGCCAATGCAGTTCTGGTGAGTACCTAGCGTGGCTAAAATGCGATCGGTTAAGTGGGAAACGAGCTAATGGTGGGGTGAAGTGGGGGTGTTCAAAGGCAAGATTCGATTCCGTTGAATCTACGATTAGACACGCTTCTGCCAGTGTCTAAAAGCGGGGAAGCAACCTAAACGAACCAAACTTGCAGAAGAGTTCACATCATCGAAGATGCTCCGCAATTTTGTTGTTTTTTTGCAAGATGCAACTTGAATAACTCTTAATTCGTAAATGTTTTTGAATTGCTGAAGGATATATGATATAAAACATTTGTCGCCGCAAATTTAATGATACTTAGTGCGTTTTGTTTTCATATAATTGAGGGTTTTCTCAATTTTCCAATGCTTTCGGTATATTTGCTTATTTTTAGGTTCTGACTATCACGCCGAGGACCTGGGATCGAATCCCACTCCCGAAAAACTCACAAAATGTGAGTTCTTCCTTCGGAAGGGAAGTAAAGGGTGCGACCCGAGATGTACTAGCCTAGGGCTGAACATCTCGTTAATACAGATAAAAAAAAAAACACAAAAAAGTGTTAAGATCGTTTCCTGATGAGAAATTCATATAGACATTCATCGGAAATTTCTGCAGGAGTTCCTTGGGAATTATATAGGAGTTTTCTCTTAAAATTGATGCTGGGCTTCCACAGAAGTTCTTTGGAGATACCTTAAGGAAATCTTGGGAATACCAGCACGAGGTCCTGAGAATTCCTCCAGAAGTTTATTTAAGTTTTTTTTTCAGAATTACTTGAGGAAATCTCAGGTAACTTTTGGTGGAATCCCCAAAGTACTTCTGGAGGAATTTCCGAGGAACTCATGCAGATATTCTGGAGACAGTCCAACATTAATTTTAAGGGAACTCCTGAAGAAATTTTCATGGAAATTCTGGAGAAATTTCCAAAGAACATCCATTTGAGCTTCTGAGGATGATTGCTGATTGCTTCTTGATGATTTCTTGAGGAACTCCTGGAGAGTTTCCCGAGGAACTTCTGCAACAATTCCCGAGAAAACCCTGACGAGAAAGTCCTGAGGACCTGCTGGAGGAGTTCTTGGCGAATTCCTATTCTTTGGGAACCCCTAGAGTGATTACTAGCGTGGTTCAAAAAATCGTTTTTGCTCTACACCGCTTATTCAATTCGTAATCAGATTCTAAGCCTTCTCCAAAAAATTGAGCTGATTTGGTTGAAAACTGAGAGTGCACAAGCCCTTCAAAGTTTGTATGGGAATAACTATGGGAAAACGAAATTTTTCATTCAATTGACCGTAGCATTTTCCCAAGTACCCTAAAGTGTTAGGTGACCCTTGATACTCCTAGGCTTCTCTATCAGCTACAACTTCTTCGAAGACCACATTCAAATCGGACGCTTCATAATTTAGTTATTGATTTTTATCCAGAATGAAAATCTTTGATCATGAAGGTTGCACTATTCGATGGGCATCACTGCAATTTGCCTTGAAACATAGTAGCCATGATTTCAGTGTGCTATCTTTGGCGCCATGTGCAGCAATGTTGCCTGCTGGGAAGCTGAACGATCACTGTTAAAGTTTCACCAGTTGGATAAAAAATGATATCTAATAAATGAGACGTCCGATTTGAATGTGGTCTTCGGCAAAGTTGAAGCTGATAGAGTAATCTAGGAGTATCAAGGATCAACTAACACTCTTGGCCACTTTGGGAAATGTTACGGTCAATTGAATGAAAAACGTCGTTTTCCCATAGTAATTCCCATACAAACTTTGAAGGGCTTGTGCACTCTCAATTTTCAACCAATTTAGCTCAAATTTTGGGAGAAGACATAGAATCTGGTTATGAATCGAAAAAGCGGTGTGGAGCAAAAACGATTTTTTGAACCACGCTAGTGATTACCTGATGAATTTTGAAAAAAAATAGAAAAATGTGGGAACTTTTGGATAATTGTCCGGGAAACTTCCGGAAGGATTTCGCAGAAAACTCATGAAGGAATTGCAAAGGAAATCCTTAAATAATTCCCTGGGATACTCGGGAGAAGTGCCAAGTGATATCTCGGTCTAATAAAAATGTTATATAAATTTCACAACAAATGTGGATAAATCTTTGGGGAATCTTCGATGAATTCCCAGGAAAATAATACAGAAATTCTTGGGGGATTCTTGGAAAAAATCCTGCAAAACTCATGAGAGAATTCCCAGGAGAATTTTCGAGGAATTCCGTGCATATAAATACAGTATGCGGCAGGAAAAAATGTGAAAGTGTTTTTCAAATTCAAACCTCATTTTCGTCCATTTGACATTAATCAATCTACACTCCCGTTCAAAAGTTTGGGGTCACCCCCTCAAAAACATGTCATTTTTTTAGGCCCATATCTCCGCCAATTTGCGTTTGATTTCAAAACCCTAGGTTCCATTCAAAAGATAATAAGTCAAAGAAACTATGAACATGATTAAAAAGAAACTTTTTCAAAAAATTTTGTATGTAAACTTAACCCAAAGTTGCCAAATTTTCTAAAAAATTAATATAAACTTACGGCAGTGTCGCTGGAAGTTGGGTCGACCAAATTTTAAGATGAGAGCGGTAATATGACCCATTTTCTATTAGCTTTCAACTGCTTTTTACAGAACTTAGCTAAAAAATCTAGAAAAAAAGTTATTAAGTAAATTAAGCCTTGATGTCATCGACCAAAAGTTTGGGGTCACCCCTCAATATGATGTATCGGTCAAAAGTTTGGGGTCACTTTCGTAAAACATGGAAAAGTGATTTGGTGATATCTTCGTCATCTATAGTTCAATTTTAATTATTTTTAGCACATTTCAAAGATAATTAACTAAATTTACGTTTGATGTCTTTAACTTAACGTATTTAACGATTTTTGTATATAAAAATGTTATGTAAAGTTAGCACATTTTACCACGCTTCAAAAAATGAGGCAACTTTGCGTTAAGTTTTAGTATGTAAATTTCAACAAATATGTGTGGTTCAATGTCTATTCAGTAAGTATCATTCATTTTGTTTCAAATAAGCCAAGAAGAATTAAAATTGAATGAAAGATGACAAAGATATCAACAAATCACTTTTCCATGTTTTACGATAGTGACCCCAAACTTTTGACCGATACATCATATTGAGGGGTGACCCCAAACTTTTGGTCGATGACATCAAGGATTAATTTACTTAATTACTTTTTTCTAGATTTTTTGGCTAAGTTCTGTAAAAAGCAGTTGAAAGCTAATAGAAAATGGGTCATATTACCGCTCTCATCTTAAAATTTGGTCGACCCAACTTCCAGCGACACTGCCGTAAGTTTATATCCATTTTTTAGAAAATTTGGCAACTTTGGGTTAAGTTTACATACAAAATTTTTTGGAAAAGTTTCTTTTAAATCATGTTCAAAGTTTCTTTGACTTATTATCTTTTGAATGAAACCTAGGGTTTTGAAATCGGACGCAAATTGGCGGAGATATGGGCCTAAATAAATGACATGTTTTTGAGGGGGTGACCCCAAACTTTTGAACGGGAGTGTATGTTTCAACGTTCCATGATCTATAATAGGCTAGTTTTCTGAAAAGTTAATTAAAACATTTCCCATTTTGGTCACTAACCTTTACAGGGCGGCGCCTGAAGATGAAGACAACCAGAATTTTCAAACCGCAGAAAATCGCACAGGTCGCTAAATTTCGCATCTGATAAAACAAAAATTTGGATTTTCTCTACAATATCATCAAATATATGTTCCATGGATTCCTGCATGGGTTCCATTAGAAAAACCTCAAGGAATTCATTTTTGAAAGTCTACCATTCATTTCTTCTGCAGGTTCTTTGTAACATCTTCCATGTATTGCTTCAGAATTTCCTCTAAAATTTCCTTCGAAATTTTTGAAAGAAGATCTTCCACGAAATTTTCCAAAAATTCCTTTAGAAAAGTTTTTCCGGTTCTCCATTGATTGATTCATTAATGCGTACGAGAGTTTTTTATGTTCAGGAAATCATCCACGGATTCCTTCTTAGAGAAAATCCTCCAAGATTTTTAAGAAAATAAAAGGTTGCCACAGATATCTCTCCACGGAGTTCTTTTAAAAATCTTCCACAAACCACATCAGAAATTCTTACAAATATTTCTTCGGGAATTCTTTCAGGGATTATTTTAGAAATTTCCCTGGAGATTCCTTCAAATATTCCTTTATGGGATTCCACCATAAATTCGTCCAAGGAAATCTTCTATGGATTTCTTCCAAAACTAATCGATGGATTCCTTCAGAAATGACACCACCAATTTGGTATTAAAATCTACCATTGTTCCATGTATTTCAGAAACTTATGCGGCTATTATTGTTTTCAGAAATTTTTCCAAGCATTCTTCAAGAAATTTCTTCAGGGTTTCCTTCAGATATTCCTTCTTCAAAAATATTCTAAGTAGGTTTTCTATGGGTTCCTTCTGAAACTCCGTCACCCTATGCACCAGGAATTACTTTAGAAATGTTTCTAGGGATTTGTTTAAAAAAATATCGGAAATTTCAGAGATTACCTTCAGATTCTTGCATTACTATTTCCGGTGATTCAGACAGGAAGAGAGTTCCTGCAGGAGTTCATACAGAAATACCTCCTGTATTTCCTCCAGATATTTCTCGATGTATTACCCTATAGAATTTTAAGGCAATTCAAATAATTTTTCCACCAATTCTTTAAGAAATACATATATTTGGAAGTATTCCCAAGATTTAAGGATATTAAAAAAAAAATAAGACACGGACACCGTCTTCAGCCAGAGGCTGCACAGACTGAACGAAGCTTAACACTAGACAACGGACACAACACATATTACGAACACCAGTGGATACGAGGAAGAAAAATTTCTTGCGAAAAGTTTCATCACACGGAGCGGGAATCGAACGCTCACCCCATAGCATGGTACGTTTATACGCTTGGTGACGCTAACCGCACGGCCACGAGGCTCCACAGAAATATTTCAAGCTTGTTTATTTTAATTTCGAATACTTTACTCTTCAAGAATTTTTATGTAAAATTCTCAAAAAAATTATCTGGGAATTTCATTAAGGATTTCAGAAGAAGTACTTCAGGGAACTCCTGGCATTCCTACAAGAATTTTCTTGCGATCTCTTCGGACATTCCTTCAGAAACTCATTGAAAAGTATTTTCTTAGATATCAGCTGGGATTCCAAAAAAGAATGAGTTTCCTTAAGAATTCTTTGAGAAATTTCTTTCGTGATTTCAGCAAACATTCCTACGAGGTTGTTTTTTTTAGAAATTAAATCCCTTAACAACCTCCTGGGGATATCTTTAGAAATTTCAAGAAGAAATTCTTGAAAAATTTTCAGAAGAAATTGCAGAACAGAAAATTACTTAAGCAATTTCTGAATTTACCTTGTGAGAAATTCCTGGATGAATTCCTAGGAGAATACCCGAAGGAACATTTTAAGATACCCTTTAATTTCTCAGAAGAAAATTAAGAGAGACTTATGGTGCAACTTTGCAAGCAATTACAAGAAAAAAAAACCCTAATTAATCCACCTAGCGGTGATGGTGCCTTTCTCGTGCTTTAAAATATCCTTTCAACAAAACTCGAGCGACATGTTGATGACATTGACATAAATACAAAATGAAAACTGCTTGCTAAATCTACTCAATATGGATACATTTTATATTAGCATAACATCCAATATTCAGAAAATATAAGACAACGATCCAAAACTCAAACCAAACAAGTGTCATGAAGCAGCAAAATTTTGAAACGTCATTTTAGATTTTCCGGTCATCATTTCATGACTTCGGATATCTATCCCAACTAAACTAACCGCCATCTTGAACATTGAGACACCATCTTGGATGTTCTGGTATTCATTTTTGGACTCTGCACTTAAAATTACATAAAATAGTCGCCGTATCGAATTTTGGCATGTCGTTTATGATTTTCTGGTTACCAGTTTTGGACGAAGACCGGTATTCTTCCCCATTCAAACTATAGTCATATTGCAGACCTTGTGAAACAGCGGACAGCTTGGGTTTTCTGATTTCAAAATTTGAATTCTGAACATATTTCCATACAAAATATGCCCATAATGCAAGAATTAATAATCCTATAAAATAGGAACTAACTTGAATACTGGGCCATTATATTAGACTTTGGACCGCTATCTTGGATACTCTGGTGGACTCCGAACATATTTCCCATACCAAATACACTTATTTTACATAGTTTTAGAGCTCAAAATTCCTTTAAACAGCCACCATCTTCTGTTGACGCGATCAAATTCTTATATTTCCATTCAACGTTGACCCATCCTGCTATAAATTTACACCTTAGGAATCTGAAATAGTACGATTTGATGGGATCGCTTTAGTTTTGTCTATATTTTGTTCTCATATATGAGAACTTAGACCTATTCGTCACTGTTGTTCAGACCTAATGTTTATCAGGCCATTAAACAAATCCACGATTTAATTTTTCACATGAACGTTGGTTCTGCTACACAACAGCTAGTCTCTAATGTTATCTAAGGCTATTTTCTTGCTAATCGTTCATTAGATTATCAAAAAATCTGCGATCTGATGTGTCGTATGTATGGGTTTGGTTCATTTTTATATTTGGTAATTTCCGATGGGATAGCCGGATCTGATTCCATGAGTCATGGACCATGACACTCCCGGTTGTCCCAATTATGGTCTGAGAATATTTTATTGCTATTTATTCACCTTTACCTAATCACCGCGATTTGATATATCGCATGAATGGGTTTGCTTCACTTTTACTTCTAACCACTTTCGAAGCCACACCGCAACACTACCGGGAATCTAATGTGGTTTGACCCTATTTTTCCATCAGGTTGTCAATAAGTCGTGATCAGTCTTGTTAGAGATCACAGTCATTTGGACCTTTTCGTCGATATTCGGCCTCCTTTGTCTCCGACATTCGCAACACAAGCAATCAAACTACTGTTCGAAACAAAAAATGCCAAACGAATGCACTTCACCACGATAGCGGCTTCGGGAGACGGTTCGGCTTTTGTTATTCCTGTCTTCTTCCATATTAAGAGCTATGTTGCCCATCTGCATAGTTAGAAAAAATCACCGACTTCGGTAATGTTTTACCGAAATCTCAACCGTTAAGTTTGTTTTACAGGAAAAATTCGGTAAAGGTAGCAACTTCTACCGAAGTTCGCTAGAGTTTGACACATAAACGATAACATTTTACCGAAATTTGTTATTTTTTACAGAATTTCGTTAAAAATCCATTACCGAACGCTCAGCGGTTGAGATTTCGGTAAAAATTACCGAACGCGATTAGCTGTGTGTGTGTGTGTCGTATTCAATGCAACATGCAATAATAAACTATTATAATTATAATTATAATAATTATTTACATTCATAAGCGGAATTGGCTGAAAATCTATGCGTAAAGCTAGAATTAGACACGTGTCATCGTGTCAAATAACATTGATTTGACCTTTTCTTATGTTTATTGATCTTCGTTCTACTGCTCGTGTTGTGTGTAGGTAAGAGGTAACGATAGCGCACGAATGTAACAAAGCCGACTGACACCCGACTGCGGCAACAAAATGAAGGTAGTAAAAAGTGTCGAATGTTTACAAGACTGGTCGTGATTTGATGTACCGCATCCATGGGTTTGGTTAAATTTTACATTTTACTACCCGGATCTGATTCCGGGTAACTACCGGCTGAACCAAATATGGTCTAACATTATTGTCTTGTTAACTGCTCATCGGTTAACCAAAAACGCTGCAAATTAAAGGTGTCACATGCAGAGTTTGACAATTTCGACGGGACTCTCGGAACCAATTTCGGAACACTACCAGTTGTCTTTAATGTGACGTAAGGCTATTTTATAGCTAACTGTTCATCAGGCTATCGCAAAAGACACGATTTGATGTGTCACATGTCTGTATTTGGTTTACTTTTTCATTTGGCCCCTTCCGGCCACTCAAAACCGTAATCTAAAAAGCCGCTATTTGATGTGACGCATGTACGGGTTTGTTTCTCTTTCAGATTTAACCACTTCGGCGGGAACCCCGGAAGGGGTTCCGGAACACTACTGGTTCAGATATGGTCTGAGATGGTTTTCCTGCTCATTGTCCATCAGGTCATCGAAAATGCCGTGGTTTGATGTGTCGCATGCATGGGTTTGGTTCAATTGTATATTTTGCCACTTCCAGCAGGACGCCTAGAACCGGTTCCGGAACACTACCGGTTCAGATATGGTCTGAGATGATTTTCCTACTCATTATCCATCAGGTCATCGAAAATGCCGTGGTTTGATGTGCCGCATGCATGGGTTTGGTTCAATTGTATATTTGCCCACTTCCAGCTGGACGACTAGAACCGGTTTCGGAACACTAGCGGTTCAGATATGGTCTGAGGTGGTTTTCCTGTTCATTGTCCATCAGGTCATCGAAAATGCCGTGGCTTGATGTGCCGCATGCATGGGTTTGCTTCAATTGTATATTTGGCATCTTCCAGCGGGACGCCTAGAACCGGTTCCGGAACACTACCGGTTCAGATATGGTCTGAGGTGATTTTCCTGCTCATTATCCATCAGGTCATCGAAAATGCCGTGGTTAGATGTGCCGCATGCATTGGTTTGGTTCAATTGTATATTTGCCCACTTCCAGCGGGACGACTAGAACCGGTTCCGGAACACTACCGGTTCAGATATGGTCTGAGATGATTTCCCTGCTCATTATCCATCATGTCATCGAAAATGCCGTGGTTTGATGTGCCGCATGCATGGGTTTGGTTCAATTGTATATTTGGCCACTTCCAGCAGGACGCCTAGAACCGGTTCCGGAACACTACCGGTTCAGATATGGTCTGAGATGATTTTCCTGCTCATTGTCCATCAGGTCATCTAAAATGCCGTGGTTTGATGTGTCGCTTGCATGGATTTGGTACAATTGTTTATTTGGCCACTTCCAGCGGGACGCCCAGAACCGGTTCGGGAACACTACCGGTTCAGATATGTTCTTAGACTATTTTTCTTATTACCGCTCATCAGGTTATCGAAAATGCCGTGGTTTGATGTGTCTCATGCATGGGTTTGGTTCACTTTGATATTTGCCACTTCCGGCGGGACACCCGGAACCGGTTCCGGAACAATACCGGTTCAGATATGGTCTTAGACTATTTTTCTTCTTACCACTCATCAGGTTATCGAAAATGCCGTGGTTTGATGGGTCGCATGCATGGGTTTGTTGCATTTTCATATCTGGCCCCTTCCTGGGGTACCGATCCGGAACACCTAAATGGCCATAACTCCGGAACGGCTGGACCGATCCGAACCATTTTCAATAGGAAACAATGGGACCAGATTCCGCGTCGAATGAACCGTCGGTCGTTAAAATCGGTTGATGTTTACTATCTAAAAAATAGGTGACCTTTTTTGTACACATACACACACACACACATACATACACACATACACACACACATACATACACACAGACATCATCTCAACTCGTCGAGCTGAGTCGATTGGTATATAACACTTGACCCCTCCGGGGGCTCTATCAAATTTTCGTTTTTGGAGTGAACATATAGCCTTTCGGTACACCTTGGTGTACGAGAAAGGCAAAAAGAAGTTTGAGAAACCTCTGCGGGGATTCCTGGAAAAATCTGAAGAGGAAATTCTGAAGAAATCTATTGAATGAATTCGAAATTTTTAGACAAGGGTACAAGTGTAATTCAAAATCATTAAACAATGTCTGAGGGATCCCGGAAGGATTATCTGAAAGAACCCGTGAAAGAACTCCTGTTATTTATGAATAGATTCGCACACAAAAATCCCTAAACTATCTGGAGAAATTTATGATGGAAATCCTTCAGAAACAATAAAAAAAATCCTGGAGGAATTCGTTAGAGAACTACTGAACAAATAAATATATATTTTTACAGAATCTTTGAAATAACACCGGTAGAAGCTGGAGAACTCTGTGCAGGTATTCATTTAAAAATTTCTCTTAAAATTCCTCAAAAATGCTAAGGAATAGATTCTGGAGTATTTGCAGAAGGGTTTGTTGAGAGATTATTTAGAAAAAATCTGAATAATCCCCGAAAGAAGTTCTGAATAAATCCAAAGCAATAATGCAGAAACTATTGGAGTAACTTCCAGAATAATCTGGTAAATTTTCTTGAATTTTTTCTAGAGTTATTTCCAAATAAATGCTCAAGAAAACCACTGAGCTTAAGCTTGAGCTTGAATGACCGCCTGTGGATGCTACACTCACACAAGGAACTAATGAGACCGGGACTAGCAGGTATCTCCAGTTTGTGTGGGAGTTTGGTGATCTTCTACACGCTTAGTTTTATTCACCGAGCTCTGCTGTGCGGATCTCGGTTTCTGAATTTTAACCGAAGCTCAGCTAACAAACTGATAGGTTGCTTGGAAATGAGACATGTTATACTGATTCTCGGCATTTATTAACTGAGATCTCATTAAAACATTTAGCTGACTCAGCTGTGCAAATCTCGGCATACGTAAACCGAGATTCAGCATAATAAATTAAGTGTGTATTTTTTTGCAATATTTGCGTCTGTCACGTCAGGTTGCAGGTCACTGTGGGGAATGGAAAGGAAGGGATGACTGTAATCGTTTGTATCCACAGCAGACCAAATATACCTCTGCGTCTGCACAAGTTCATGCGGATGTTGGAGTGTTGGTATGATATACTTGGCAGAGGGTTCAGACATTGGTGCATGGATGCCAGGCATAAGGTGATAGTCCGCTAGCATAACTTATAGGCGTTATCTGTTAGACTGACACTGCGATGTGAAAGTTGGAAGGAAAAGAAACTGCTATTTCTATCCGTTTCTGTTCTAGCGATGACTATGAACATGTGAATATATAGGAGATAGACAAAATAATCGAGACAAAAATGTTCATTGTTCAAAAAAATGGCAAAATGTTCATTATTCAAAAAATGATCAACTACCTATAACTTTTCGAACAAGTATCAAAAAAGCTCAAACTTTTATTGTAAGTTGGTCGAGTAGCTGTTCATCAATCAATGGCTCAAATGTCTTTATAACTTTATATAGGAACCTTTAGAAATTCAAGCAATAATTTCTGAAAAAGTTACTGGAAAAAAACTGAGTTGCTTTTGGCAGTTAACTTTCTCCGGATTTTTTTTTAGTTTTCTCCGTAAAAAATGAAAACTTTAAGGGAATTTCAAAAAAAATCTCCGAATCTTTGTGAAAATTCCATGTCTCCTGGATTTGCATCTTTTGAAGAATCTTTTGCAGGAATTCCTGGAGAAACCCCGTGAGAAATTGCTTGACACAAATTCGTGGAAAAATTCTAACAATATTTCTGGAGTCCTTCCAAAGTGTTTGATGAAATACATTAAATAATGCGACCCCTTGTGCAAGCATGATCTTATGTAGAAATCCTTGAAGGATTTTTCTTTAAAATCCCCCGAAAAATCCCAGGAGAAATTTCGGAAGACATTTCTGAGGAAAGCTGTGATCCACTGTTTCAAGTTTCAGATGAATCTTTTGTGAAGAAGTGCTAAGAAAAATTTCAGGGGGAATTCCTGAAAAAATCTCTGGAGCAACCTTTAGGGACATTTGGAGAGAAATCCATGGATTATGACAGGGATGCATTTTGAAGGGATACTGAGAGGAATCTTCAGAGGAATTCTTAGTAAAATCGTTGCGAGAATTTTATTTTTTGATAAATCCTCGAAAAATTCGCAAAGGAGTTTCCGGTGGTGTCCTGGAGGTAGTTCTGGGAAATTTTCTAGAAATTTTAAGAATGATACTTGCAAAACTTACAAGAGGAATTCAAGCAAGAATCACTTAAAATGAAATACCGTATTCAGCTAGCTGTTCTTGTTTCGGGAAAAGCTCCGGTTACCGAATCTTCAATAAAAATGCTCGGAGTTTTGCAAGAATAATTCATTATTGGAGACATTTCCTGGAGGGGCGTTTCAGTATAGGGACGCCGAAAATTAGAAACCTTGAGTATCCAGCTCTGATTTTACCATGTCAGTTCTGCTATTTATTTTATCGTTTAGATCCATTAGAATACAAAATAGCATTTCAACATCCTCAACCTTACGGCTTTGAGTGGCAAGCATATTTAAAAAAGCACCCTATCTTTTTTTGCATTACTATGTTCATAATCACCGCGGTTCACCGACGTTATGTTGTGAACTATTAGCGAAAAAGTTATGCAAACCTTGAAAGCCTCTCATTGACAGTGACTGATGGACAGTCCGTGATCTAGGCTTGTATCGTTTCGTTCGTTTCGTGCATAGCAGTGCAACTCAACCACAAACAGCTATACCTTATTTAAGTTGAAATAAGCAAGAAATCGCCAATGCATCCCAACGGATTTAAGATTTATATCGATGCGAATAACGCATGAATCTCGTTTTGGAAGATTAGGCGAACAACCAGCTACTTAGAGTTTGCCTGTATGTTCAATTGCAAATCCAATTTTATTCAAGGCCGAAGTCCATTCAGCTGCATTAAACGGCTTGGGAGATCATCTGTCGTGTTTTGCAACGCAACGTTGTGATCAAACGTTGTTGCATGGGAAAACGAATGGATCGCAAAACTAAATGTGAATGATTTCTTCACCAGCGATTGAATGGATTGATTGATTGATTTACATACACATTTGGCTCATCGTTAGGTAAACAGCAACGGGCGAACATATTTAACTACAAATCTTCATCTCTTGTAGGGTTCGAACTAAACGCCTGAAAAATGTTTCGCAACCGATGATGGAATTTAATTGCATTAGTATGGTGTGCCATCGCACCGTGCGCCAACAACGCTTTTGGACATCTCCCATCAACGCCCTCACCCTCGCCTCGCCTCGGCCTGGTCGATCGTAATCCAAAAATAAACCATTTGTGGGAGAGTAGTAAATCGAAATAAAAATAAAACAAAACTGAGGCAATGCAAATGACAAACAGTCGTCAGTGTTTCATGAACAGCGCATTTAATAGCGCAAATAAACGGTCAAACAAACCAACTCTGTAATACTAATCAGGAGGCCATATAAACAAGGCGAACGCCCGTTTAATGTACAATAAATTTCGCAATGGATGGTCGTATTTTTTGTTTATGTTTGGGTGTTTCTTTTTTGTATTGTAAGACTCCCAGATCTTGGAAACTTTCGCCAATTTAACTCGACTGGAAGAATGTGTCTTAATCGTATCAAATTACACTAACAGAAAACATCTCAGGTATAAAATATATGTTTTTCCTCCACATCTGATGCAGATTTAGTTTTTAAGCTCAAAATATCACATTGTTCAAACGAAAAGATGCGTTAGAAATACTTTACTAAAACTTAAACTAAAAAAAACTGACAATTCATTTTCTCTTGCATTTAATATAGAATCATATAATCATACTTTCAGCTTAACATATTCGAGTAAGTGATATAAAAAGTCGAATCGTGTTTGGGAATGCGTTTTCATCACTCCTCTTTTCAAGAGCACCTGCAACTGAAACGGTATACGCGCAAGTATTGAGGTAGATTGTGGCTTGGGTTCAATTCTCGCTCACTTCAAGTTTGTTGTATTATTGGAAATTTCGTTGACTTTTTGCACTTCTTTCCAACTCGGGATCACAAACCGCCGAGACATGCTGGCTGCCTTTTGTAGATCGCAAAAGTCCACCCGCTGCTGTTTCACAGATTGACGCGGCGCGGACGCGCTCGATACGGACACCATCGCCGCCGCCAGCAGCGTGGGCAGTCTCACGACTTGCGGTGATAGTCCACCAAATGTCGCCGTTTAATGGCGCTCTGTGGGTGATACGCAGTAATAATAACGCTAAAATAAATCTAGATGTGATTTCTATCTGTCACACCGCGCCGTAGCGTGTGCGCGCTTGACTGCCGGCTCTGGCTGGGGACCGCAAATTCACGCGATCTATGTATAGTAAGCATAAATTGTGTGTTTATTGGGTCCATAAAATGGGAGTTGTTTTACAAGCGGCAACAATTTCCAGATTAGCTAGCGATTGAAGATGTGGTTTTTAAATATAGGAACATGTTTGTTACATCGAACAAATTGTTGTAACTTTATTGCCATGGATTAGACGGAAGCTGTTTTGGGAAGATGATCCACATCCAGTCATGAAGTACTACTGCTATGCTTACCGCGAGACTTCGATGAGAGCTCTTATGAGCGTCGAGCAAATTTTTGGAATGTCGGAGCTCATGTGATGTGTATTGAAACCGTCATCTTTTTGCAAGTATATTGGAAGACATACAGGAAAATTCTCTTATATGTATAGGCTAAGCGATGTGACGCTCAAACGGGCAAAGATGCTTAACCCATACCCGCCAAGTATCTTATTTATAGGACCGTCAGTCTGGTGGATTTTTTTTCCCGAAATTTTCGTGTTTTGTGCCCAGCGAGTCTTTTGAATGACAATTTATTCAAATTACATGGAATCGCTTATCATTGGAAGAGAAGACCCCCTGGACCGCCCATGAAACCCTCTGAGATTCCCTGGACAACGTCTAGAAGGCTTCTAAAATCCCCTGGATTGCGTCTGAAACACCCTGAAGCTCCAAAGTGCTTCATTTACAAAAATGTACAAAAATTTACATTTGTATGGACCATGGTCGATGCCCGAACCCCCCCCCCCACCTAACATGACCACGTGATTTATGGATGCCCCCCTGGAATGCTCTTGGGCACCATGAAACACCCATGAGAGCCCCTGCAGCTCCTTGAAAACCCCTACAACGTTCCTGATACGGTCTGAAACACCCTGAAATGCCTTGGGAAGATTCTGGAACACTATTGGAAACCTCTGAAACACCCAATGGACTATATTACCCTCTGGAACATCTAAAAGCTTTTGAAAACCTCTGGACCGCTCCTGAAACCCCCTGGAATGCCCCGAAATACGTCTGGGAACCGCTTAACTCTTAAATCCTTCAGGATTTTCTCCCAGAATTTCTTCAACAGTAGCTTTATGGATTTTTTTATAATCAACAATAGTACGCCACAATACTCGGTTTGTGGCTGCCGCTCTCCATCCTCGGTCGCGCCCAATGCTCGCAAGGTCACGCTCCACCTGGTCCACCCATCGTGCTCTCTGCGCTCCACGCCTTCTTGTGCCAACCGGATCAGTTGCAAACACCAGCTTTGCAGGGTTGTTGACCGGCATTCTTGCAACATGCCCTGCCCTGTCCTGGATGCTGGGTTCACCGTAAAGTGCAGCGAGCTCGTGGTTCATCTTTCTCCGCCACACACCGTTCTCCAGCACACCGCCGAAGATTGTCCATGGTCCATGTCTCGTGTCCGTAGAGGACCACCGGTCTTATTAGCGTTTTGTACATGGTGCATTTGGTGCGTGGGTGAATCTTTCTCGACCGCAGTTTCTTCTGGAGCCCGTAGTAGGCCCGACCGTCACCTTGTCGCAGTCCCCGGCGAGATTCGAATGAACTGGATAGTTCACCCGAAACCCTTACGCAGTTTTGCACACCGTCCATCGTTGCTTTAATCAGTCTAGTCAGCTTCCCAGGAAAGCCGTTTTCGTCCATGATTCTCCATAGCTCTGCGAGGTCGATACTGTCGTATGCCGCTTTGACGGCGATGAACAGGTGATGCGTTGGGACCTGGTATTCGCGGCATTTCTGAAGGATTTGCCGTACGGTAAAGATCTGGTCCATTGTCGACCGGCCGTCGATGAAGCCGGCTTGATAACTTCCCACGAACTCACGATTCTGTTCCACGTACCCGATGGTGCTCTCGGCTGCGTCGTTGATGGCTGCTTTCACTGTTCTCCAGCAGTCCTCTAGAGAGGCCTTATCGAACTCGCCCTCGTCTGGCAACGCAGCCTCGAAATTCTGCGCGTATGCTAAGGCGACATCCGATTGTTTCAGTCACTCAAGGTTGTACCGTGGCAGCCGCCGGTACCGTACATTGTTGATGGCGGAGAGTTTTGGGCGCAGTTTGACCATCACCAGATAGTGGTCGGAGTCGATGTTGGCGCCACGGTAGGTCCTGACGTCGATAATGTCGGAGAAGTGCCGTCCGTCAATCAGAACGTCGATTTGAGATTCCGTCTGCTCTCTAGGTGTAACGATAAGGGAGGCTGTGTTGGAAAAAGGTGCTACGTAAGGCCATATTTTTGGAGGCGGCGATATCAATGAGTCATAGGCCGTTTTCGTTCGTCTGCTGATGGCCGCTGAATCGTCGGTCTGAATTCCTCCTCCTGGCCTACCTGAGCGTTCAAATCTCCTATGAAGAATATGTCCTTGATCCTCAACCTGTACATTCTTTCGTCAATCGGCCATCAACCGATCACGCGCCTCTGCATATCACTCATCACGATGAAATCTGTTCCCAGCTCGCGTTTGTTACCGCAGCTCTGGTAGATGATATGATTACCTCTTAACGTTCGCACCATGGATCCAGTGCAACACACCTCCTGCAGCGCTACGATGGGATGCCGGACCCGCGGTCTTTCAGTAGATCGGCGAGTATGCGGGTGCTCCCAATGAAGTTGAGAGATCGGCAGTTCCACGTACCAAGTTTCCAATCGCAAGTTCTTTTTGTTCGCTGGGGTCGTTGCCGTTGGTCTCGGTTCTTATTAATCTGTTGCTGATTTTCCGTTACAATGGTTTTTTTTACGGCTGGCTCGTAGGGCCTGACACCAACACCCTACTTTCCGGAGGACCGTAGTGCACAGTTGAGCTTAGAGTCCTTCCCTGGCACTCGGACGTAGATCAGCCGCCCCTAACATGAGAATCAGACGCTGTTGTGAGCCGCTCCTCCTGGAGAACAGACGCTCAGGTTTGCTGAAGCAAACGCCCCCTTCCCTGTCAGCATACGACCAAAGTTCACACCGGGGTTGGTTACCCGATCTTCCCTAAGGTTGCTCATAGTTTCCGGCCGGTACCGCGAGGAGGTAGGGATAGGAGTTTCTGGGCCGAGGCTAGTGGATCATAATGGGATCTGAATTGCGCAGCATACCCAGCCTTTACCGTGTTTCCAAGTATTTCTTCTAAAAATCATTCAGTAGGATTGCAGCAGGAGTTTCTGCAACAATTCCTTCCGAAATTTCTCCAAGGATTATTTCAGGAATTTCTCCAATGATTCCTTCAAAAATTCCTTCAACCCGTGTTCTATCGAGAATTACCCCAAATATTCATTCCGCAATCCCATCTATCATTTTTTCGGAAACTTATGAGAATTTCTTCAAGAATTTCTTCAAAGAATACTTAATGAATTTCTCCAAAGATTTATCCTAAAATTTATCCAATTCGTTCAGAAAGTGCTTCAATAATTAACTCAGAAACTTCATGAATGATTCGTTCAGTAAATATTGTAATAACTCATGGGGCTTCATTAAAAGAGAATCTTTAAAAGGTTGTTTCTAAAATTTTCCAAATTCTTGCTTCAGAAATACTTCCATGAATCTCTCTCTCATTCATTTATTTAGTTAACATCAAATTCATGATAATACTGAATCAACAATTTGCCGCCATAATACTCGATTTGCAGCTGCAGCTCTCCAACGTCGGTCACGCCCAACGCTCGCCAGATCACGCTCCACCTGGTCCGCCCATCGTGCTCTCTGCGCTCCACGCCTTCTTGTACCAACCGGATGGTTAGCAAACACCAACTTTGCAGGGTTGTTGTCCGGCATTCTTGCAACATGCCCTGCCCACCGTATCCGTCCAGCTTTAGCCACTTTCTGGATGCTGGGTTCGCCGTAGAGTGCAGCGAGCTCGTGGTTCATCCTTCTCCGCCACACACCGTTCTTCTGCACGCCGCCAAAGATCGTCCTTAGCACCCGTCGCTCGAAAACTCCGAGTGCTTGCAGGTCCTCCTCGAGCATCGTCCATGTCTCGTGTCCGTAGAGAACCACCGGTCTTATTAACGTCTTGTACATGGTACATTTGGTGCGGGGGTGAATCTTTTTTGACCGCAGTCAGTCTTGTTAGCGATCATAGTCTTTGACACCTTTTCGTCGATATTCGGCTGCCTTTGTCTCCAACATTCACAACACAAGCGATCAAACTACTGTACGGAACAAAAATGTCGAATGAATGCGCTTAACCACGATTGCGTCTTCGGGAGATAGTTCGGTTTTTCTTATTCCTGTCTTTCCCATAAAGAGAGCTGTTTTGGATGAATGTATGTGTCGTAATCGATTTATCACACACGAATAAACTAATATTATACCAATCTTAATCAAAATTGGCTGAAATCTTGCGAAAAGCTGGCACTAGACAAATGTCATCGTGTCAGACGACGTTGATTTGATCCACTTTTTTGTTTATTGATCTTCGTTCTGCCGCTCGTGTTGTGTGTAAGAGGTAGCGGTCGCGCTCGAATGAAACAAAGCAAGCTGACACCCGACCGCAGCAACGAAACGAAGGTAGTGAAAAGTGTCGAATGTTTACAAGCCTGACCGCAGTTTCTTCTGGAGCCCATAATAGGCACGACTTCCACTGATGATGCGCCTTCGTATTTCACGGCTCACGTTATTGTCAGCCGTTAGCAAGGAACCGAGGTAGACGAATTCTTCTACCACCTCGAAAGTATCCCCGTCTATCGTAACATTGCTGCCAAGGCTTGTCCTGTCTCGCTCAGTCCCACCTACCAGCATGTACTTTGTCTTAGCCGCATTCACCACCAGTCCGACCTTTGCTGCTTCACGTTTCAGGCGGGTGTACTGTTCTGCCACCGTTCCAAATGTCCTAGCAATAATATCCATGTCATCCGCAAAACATACAAATTGGCTGGATTTCGTGAAGATCGTACCCCGGCTGTTGAGCCCGGCTCGTCGCATAACACCTTCCAGGGCGATGTTGAATAGTAGGCAGGAAAGTCCATCACCTTGTCGTAGTCCCCGTCGAGATTCAAATGAACTGGATAGTTCACCCGAAATCCTTACGCTGTTCTGCACACCGTCCATCGTTGCTCTTATCAGTCTAGTCAGCTTCCCGGGAAAGCTGTTCTCGTCCATAATTTTCCATAGCTCTGTGCGGTCGATACTGTCGTATGCCGCTTTGAAGTCGATGAACAGGTGATGCGTTGGGACCTGGTATTCACGGCATTTCTGGAGGATTTGCCGTACGGTGAAGATCTGGTCCGTTGTCGACCGGCCGTCGATGAAACCGGCTTGGTAACTTCCCACGAACTCATTTACTTTAGGTGAAAGACGACGGAAGATGATCTGGGATAGCACTTTGTAGGCGGCATTCAAAATGGTGATCGCTCGAAAGTTCTCACACATTAACTTGTCGCCTTTCTTGTGGATGGGACAGATTATCCCTTCCTTCCACTCCTCCGGTAGCTGTTCGGTTTCCCAGATCTTGACTACTAACTGGTGCAGACAGGTGGCCAACTTTTCCGGGCCCATCTTGATGAGTTCCGCTGCGATACCGTCCTTACCAGCCGCTTTGTTGTTTTTGAGCTGGTGGATGGCATCCTTAACTTCCTTCAGCGTGGGAGTTGGTTCGTTCCCGTCCTCTGCTGCACCAACATAGTCATTTCCTCCGCTGCCTTGGTCCTCAGTGCCTACATTCTCTTCGCCATTCAGGTGCTCGTCGAAGTGCTGCTTCCACCTTTCGATCACCTCACGTTTGTCCGTCAGGAGGCTCCCGTCCTTATCCCTGCAGATTTCGGCTTGCGGCACGTAGCCTTTGCGGGATGCGTTGAGCTTCTGGTAGAACTTGCGTGTTTCCTGTGAACGGCACAGCAGTTCCATTTCCTCGCACTCCGCTTCTTCCAGGCGGCGCTTTTTCTCCCGGAAGAGACGGGTCTGCTGCTTCCGCTTCTGTCTGTATCGCTCCACATTCTGTCGGGTTCCATGCTGCAGCATTACCGCCCGCGCTGCATCCTTCTCCTCCAGAACCGCTCTGCACTCCTCGTCGAACCAATCGTTTCGTCGACTCCGTTCTACGTACCCGATAGTGCTCTCAGCTGCGTTGTTGATGGCTGCTTTGATTGTACTCCAGCAGTCCTCTAGAGGGGCCACATCGAGCACACCCTCGTCCGGCAACGCTGCCTCGAGATTCTGCGCGTATGCGGTGGCGACATTCGGTTGCTTCAGTCGCTCTAGATCGTACCGGGGCGGCCGCCGGTAATGTACGTTGTTAATAACGGAGAGTTTTGGGCGCAGTTTAACCATCACCAGGTAGTGATCGGAGTCGATATTAGCGCCACGATAGGTCCTGACGTCGATAATGTCGGAGAAGTGCCGTCCATCAATCAGAACGTGGTCGATTTGCGATTCCGTTTGTTGTGGTGATCTCCAGGTGTAACGATACGGGAGGCTGTGCTGGAAGAAGGTGCTACGAATGGCCATGTTCTTGGAGGCGGCGAAATCGATGAGGCGTAGGCCATTTTCGAATCTCTCTCTATACTAGTTTATTCAAAGTTTTTTTTCAGAAACTTTGCCAATAATTTCTTAGGAAACTCTTCCCTTTAAGGTCCCTTTAAGCATTTTCCCAGGGATTGTTGTTTTTCTGGAATTGCTCCGTTAATGTTGCAGAATACTTATAATTCTGGAATTTCTCCAAAAATTGATTACGAAATTACTTTCAAGGATTATTAAAGTTTTTTATCAAATATATTTCCAATTATTTTTTGTCTTTATTATAGAGACTTTCAGCCTGCTGGTTCGTCTCTTATTTCCAAAAATCTTTTTTAAGAAATATTTGAAAAAAAAATCAGGAATTTCTCCAATCAGGATTCCTTGAAGGTTCCTCCGAGAATGTCTCCAAAGATTGAACCGGAGTTAGTTCAATGGCTGCTTCAGGAATTCATGCAAAGGTTTCTTTTGGAATTCCTTTTAAGGGTCCACATTGTTATGTTACTCAATGAACGTGTTTCTGTTGTGTACAAGGACGTAAAAATGTTACAATATGTAGTTCCCCCTACAGCCTAAGAATGGTAAAAAGGCATTTGAAATATGAAAAAAAAAAAAATCTAAAAGCCTGTAGTTCGAAAAAATGATACGTCCAAAATTGACGAATGTGTTCAAGTATACACTAGCAAAAAATAGTACTGCAGTCCAACATCAACATTGTGCAGCACGGCATCAAGAATTCCCCACTAAAATACCAAAAATCTAACCAACTGGAAGCTCTGCAGCAACCACACACAGCACTGTCGCTGGTTAACCATCGGCATCGGTGCGATACCGAAAACCCGAATACTGCAAAGCTGGCTGCTCTTTCGGTTTCCCCCTGGGTTGGGTCGGGTGGTGGGTCGTCCGTCGTCCGTCCGTAGATTTGTCTCCGAAAGCCTACATTTGGTGCGGCTTGGATAACCACATTTGTCGCTTTTGCTCACCTCTGCTGCTGGCTGCTGCTGGTCTGGAGCACACAGGTAAACGCATTCGCTTCGGCTGCCCCAGTCAGTGTACCTAGACGTACCTTTACACTGAACATACGTGCGATGCGATGCGAGCTTTTGTACGCAGACGTTTGCCATATTTCATTTTCTATATTATGTCATTAGTTGAAATAAATAGCAATAAATTATAACCGATGGAGCACGGTGTGGTGGTGCTTGGCCGTCTATCAAACGGAACTGCAGCAGCCAACAACCGCCAGCCAACCAACCAGAGTGATGGCAACAGTTTTCCACTCAGTCGCAGTGGTTTAGATAGGAGGGAAATTAGTCGATAATAAACCAACGATGAGTTAGACAAGGTGTTCCATAGCTGTAATAGCATGACTACTCTAAAACTGAAGTTTTGAGGTTCACCTTATATTGTTTTCCCAACTTTCAACCACTGTGTCTTCCATCCAGTCACCAGTTTGATGAGGCTGTGGCGAGGTTAACCTCCGAATGTGGCAAAAGCTCTCGGATCAACTGTGCTAGAGGTATCTGTTTCTAATGATCTGAACATGTATTTTATCTAGCTAGGCTCTTCACCGTATCGTCGTCGTCGTCGTCGTCGTCGGTTAGCCGGCTGGCAACCACGCCGCATCAACCAGGGTATGTACGCAATGTAAATTGACTGTAAAATTGCTGACTGAATTCCTTTTGTCTTACCGAGGAAATCTCGTCCCAGTCGCCGATCGAGTTGGTTTCAGCAGCGGTCCATGCATTTTGTTGCGAAATGTGTCGTGCAATGGAACGAATCAACCGCGTGGACATGGACGGACGACCAGACAGAGGCAGCGCAGCGGTTGACGTCTTGAACGTGGGTCTCAACTCGGGGCATTTCGTCGGATCAGCACGTGTTGCGAGATTCCAGGAAAGGGCTGAAGTTGATGACATTGTGATTTAAGGGGTGTCCAACTAAATGAACGATGGTGATCGGCGTCGACTTTGATAAATAGTTGACTTTTTCGTCCGGAATGATTCAAAGGAAGGTAAAACAAGGATTCTTTTGATCACATTTTCCTAGATGATTTATCGTTGCAAGTCAAAATCGATTGCAAGATTATCCTAACTTGTTTAGTACTATGAGAAGCGAAATGATAATTATTGCAAAGAAATTCTCGGTCTATAAGAATCATCATAGAAAACTCAGTTAGAAAGCAGGCAGAAAAAAAATGAAAAATATGTCTGGAGTTCACGGTACAATACCACCAAAAGCGCCTTGTGAATGGCTCGCAATGTCCCCAACCTTTAGATGAGGCTACTGGTGCGTTACATGTTCGTTTTACCTCACATGCCATATATCATACTATCACGGTTCGTCCTAGGAGACCAATATGACGCGCATCCACACCATGGATGGCGATACACAGGTGGGCCCAAGCGAGTTAAGCTTACAACGCTCACGTCCTTTAAGTGTTGCACACTGCTGCGTGGAGCGCATGGCATGTTGCCATGATCGTTATGCCGGTCGCGCCCGGCTCGGAAGACATACAGTAAATACCTGCACTCATAAAAGTAATGACGCGTGTAAAAGAGCTATCTTCCTACAGGCAAGGCCACTCGGAGTCGGAACTGCTCGGTGATACCTACGTTCGGTGGAAAAAGTCGGAGAAAATGCAATAATGACCTGTTTACATCTGGACCCATGCGGGGTGTACCACCAGCCAAGAACAACATGCATTCGAGCCTATCATCGACGACACCCACGCGCGCTCACATGTAGGGAATGGCTTGGTTGGCCGCGTGTGGCTTCGATGATTTATTACCACTTGTGCCGCTTTTCGATGATAAGAATGGAGGCTTTGGCAGGTTGATTCTTGTGTGAGAATGTTTTCTGGATGTGAAGGAACATTTTTGCAATTTTCAAAAAAAAGCTTGAATGAAAAAGTAAATTTCGACAATGGTTTTTCATAAGGGCCTAACTGACTTGATCAATTTCTCTTCGTCGACTCTTTCTTTCGCTAATAATTTGATCAAAACAAACAAAATCATTATTCTTTTTGTTTCTATAGCAAGATGTAGTGAAGCGCCCTGTACCGTCCAGGGGCTGCATTTAACACTACACGGAATGTGATATCTTTCATTTCATTACAGTCCGACAAAATCTTTTAATTAACTATATTGAAGTATCACAAAACATCACTTATCTTATATTACAACGATTCACTTTTTTCTTATATCACCTTAACATTTTCTGTATTTCTTCACCGAACTACTTAAGCTTAACAATCTAGACACTTCTAGCTTCTTCTTGACCACTACTAAGTCCTACCTACAGCCTTAGGACAGTATCTAGAGGTGTCCCACATGGGAGCTCAAGACTTATCCGATGTGCTGCCTGCGTTAACGTTGTCACCGAACTCCCCGACTACTGGCCCCGACTGAAGCCAAAGCCTCCGTATTTATAGCCTAAATTTCCTAGCAATACCCGAACCAGCTTGGGCGTGTCTAAAATTCCTACGATCATTCTCGTCTTGCCGAAGATGTCATGATAATTCCTAACAATGCCCGAACCAACTTGGGCGTATCCAAAACCCTACCAAATGAAAATACTAATAAGTCCAAAACCTAGACCTCTACCTATCCTACTTGTCCTCATCGTGATTAAAATCCTTCTCTTCTTGAAAACATCACGACTCTTCTATCTTGGGCGTATCCCAAGCCCTACCAAGAATATTAATGCCAACGAAAAACTTAAATCTCCTAACCACGCCTGACTTGGGCGTGTTCGCACAAAACCTACTGAGAATCTTTACACCAAGGCCTACATCTTCTAGCCCCGCCTCACTTGAGCGTATACAAGGCTTGGGTGTGTGAAAGAATTGAACCCCACCATCGACGTCATTATCATTCTCCCCATCATCATCATCGTCACCATCATCATCCTCATCGTCTTTGGAATTTGGCACCAAATTCTCCAAAACAAAGCACCCACTTTGTTATTGAAGTGTACCTTACTTGGGCACAGTGAACCCTAGCCGAGTCCCGGCCGCGGATGTTGGTTGAAATTATACCCCCACATTCTTTTCTTTCAGTTTACTCGAAGTCAAAACAAATCGAGTGCAAAACAAGTCCGGCGCCGTATGCCGCCAATCATTCTTTCGGGTTCATTACCCATCGTTGTCCCAAGCGTAATTGAAATTGCATCACACCGACCGGACCCAACGTGTACGATCATGAACAACGTATCGTTGCGCGATCGTTGCCCCGGCCGACCATCCGTCCGTCGTCACATGAGCGATGATTCATAAAACCAGGTCAGTAATGTATGGTGCGATTTTTCTAGCTGCCGAAATTTTGCGCGTTAGTTGCGATGGGCATTGATATTGGCGTAAATTAAAATTCAACCACCCGGGCAGCCGTTCTTATGGGAGTGTGGGGTGAAATGCACTTTTATCATTTGAATTAAATTTTAATATCGGAGTGTGTGGGATATTTAGGTCTATGCAGTAGTCGTCTTCTTTGCATTTCAACCAAAAAATCTTTGGAAAATTCTATACTCATTCTGTGATAACATAAAGAGAGGATCGATGAAGAGAACTCGAAAATGTCAGTTAGGCCCAAATGAATAATCAGTGTCGATTTGTACTCTCAATATTTGAGGCATATGAAATCAGAAGAACAAAAGCAGAACATTGGAAGAAAAACAGACAAAGTAGAAAAGTGGAGGCAGAAATGTTTGAAAAGAATAACAGAAGCGGAGTAGTAAAGATGAAGAACAGCAACATAAAAGCAGAAACAGAGTACATACGAAAAACAGTGTAGGCACGGCGAGGTTTGAATAAACTAGATAGTTCACATGAAACCCTTACGAAATTTGGCACACCGTCCGTCGTTGCCTTGATCAATCCTGTCGGCTTCTCAGGAACACAAATTTCATCCTTGATCTTCCTGTGCGGTCATATGCCACTCTGAAGTCGGTTAATAAGTGATTCGCTGGGGCCTGATATTTGCTGCATTTCTCGAGAATTCGCCGTACAGTGAAGATCTGGTCCGCTGACGACTGACTGTCGATGAAACCGGCTTGATAACTTCCCACGTACACTCATTGCACAATTATGGGTCACACACAATTATTAGTCACTTTCCACTTTAATAGATAAATACTAATTAATTGCAAGTTTTTGTAAGCTATTATTATTTTTCGCACATAAGTTGATTTGTTTTGTGTTACTATACGTATCGCACACGGGTTTATTCATCAAAACATGCATATTTTCAATATTTTTTGTTCGGCGCAAAACTAGCTGTCAAAGTAACGCTTCGATTGTGAATATCGGACAGTGCGTGCGATTCTTTCGTAAGCTCTGTAAAAGCGAGATTTAGTGATTTTCAAGTGCGAAATGGTATTGTCACCAGAACAAAGGTATAATTTACGTTCTAAATGTAGAAATTCATGTGACTGCAGCTAATTAAAGCTTATTTCAGGCAAAATTTAAGTGACTCATTATTGTGCCAAGGAACACCGAAAATCACACAATTATGGGTCACTTTTTGTGCAGCATAATTTTGACAGTTCTGCGTACATGGGCATTGCATACTTTTAGGCGTTTATCGGTAGTTGTTTTGAAGATTTTGTCCCAATTTTGAAAAATTGATTCCAAATCGTGAAAACACGCTTCGTTAAGAGGTTTGAGACCAGTTTTGGATTCTACTATAGTTGATCTATCGAGAATAAGTGATCATTCATTGAAAAAAAATAGACAAAACATTATTTTTGAGCCGATTTCTCTTAGGTGACCCGCAACAAATTGACCCATAATTGTTACACAGCCAATTTTGACCCATTATTGTGGTTTTCATTATTCACCAACATTTTAGTAATTTTCACCGCTTAAAGTGAATTTTACAAGCAGATTTTTATTTAAAACAATAAAAAGGGGTTTCAATGAAGAGAATATAAAATAAAAATAATGAAAGTGTTATTTTTGCATGAAAAACGATTCTTATTATGAAATGGTTGTTCCTTGAGTGACCCATAATTGTGCAATGAGTGTACTCTTCCATTTTGAGAGCAAGATGACGGAAGATAATCTGGGATAGCATTAGATAGACCGCACAGATCTGAAGCTTGCCACTTTGTTATCTTGCAGGAGTAAACGTTCTACTGGACATTATGGTCCAATGGTACAGCAATTTCGATTAGGGCTACCCGCTTCATCCTTTTGTCGTAAACCTCAATATCGGGCCTGTTGGCGCGAATGAGGACATCCGTAATGATCTCTCGATCCCAGTACAGCTTTATGCAACTATTTTGCAGAACCTGGATGGTTCTTGTGGTGGGTTACAAATCTGTCGACCAATTGGTGCTTTGAAACAATCTGTTGGTTATGTGTGTTGCAGTGCTTGAAAAATGAAGCGTTTTCCCCAAAACGAAGCAACATTTGTTCCTCTTTGACCGGCGCTTTTCAACTCAGAGCGGTAACTATAAGCCTTCATCGGCTAACATGCTTCAGAAGCAAGTAGTAGCATGAGCAATCAAATTTATTACTGAGAGCGAGGTTGCTGGCGGTGATAACACTAGTTTACAGCATTTTTGAACTCGGTAAGCTGATGATCATTTTTGATGTAGAATCATGCCCTGAGTTCAAAAACGCGAAGGAAAAAAAATACAGTAGAGCGAAAATTTTTTCGACTTTCCATACAAGGTTGATGATTTGAAATCGATTTTTGTTCTATTTTTAAGCAAAGTCGCTCACTTCACATATCTCATTCTCCGTTATCAATGATCCGATTGAGCTGAATTTTTTACTGTAACTTGCCTACATATGACATGCCAAATAAACGTTGAGAAAGAATTTTTAAATTGTTTTTTTTTACTTATTGAAAAAAAAACCCTAATTAATCCACCTAGCGGTGATGGTGCCTTTCTCGTGCTTTAAAATATCCTTTCAACAAAACTCGAGCGACATGTTGATGACATTGACATAAATACAAAATGAAAAGTGCTTGCTAAATCTACTCAATATGGATACATTTTATATTAGCATAACATCAAATATTCAGAAAATATAAGACAACGATCAAAAACTCAAACCAAACAAGTGTCATGAAGCCGCAAAATTTTGAAACGTCATTTTAGATTTTCCGGTCATCATTTTATGACTCCGGATATCTACCCCAACTAAACTAAGCGCCATCTTGAACATTGAGACACCATCTTGGATGTTCTGGTATTCATTTTTGGACTCTGCACCTAAAATTACATAAAATGGTCGCCGTATTGAATTTTGGCATGTCGTTTATGATTTTCTGGTTACCAGCTTTGGACGAAGACCGGCATTCTTCCCCATTCAAACTATAGTCATATTTCAGACCTTGTGAAACAGCACACAGCTTGGGTTTTCTGATTACAAATTTTGAATTCTGGACATATTTTCATACAAAATATGCCCATAATGCAAGAATTAAAAATCTTATAAAATAGGCACTAACTTGAATACTGGGCCATTATCTTGGACTTTGGACCGCTATTTTGGATACTCTGGTGGACTCCAAACAAATTTCCCATACCAAATACTCTTATTTTACATAGTTTAAGAGCTCAAAATTCCTTAAAACAGCCACCATCTTCTGTTTACGCGATCAAATTCTTATTTTTCCATTCAACGTTGACCAATCCTGCTATAACTTTACACCTTAGGAATCTGAATTGGTACGATTTGAGGAGATCGCTTTAGTTTTGTCTATATTTTGTTCTCATATATGAGAACTTAGACCTATTCGTCACTGTTGTTCATACCTAATGTTTATCAGGCCATTAAACACAGCCACGATTTAATTTTTCACATGAACGTTGGTTCTGCTACACAACAACTAGTCTCTAATGTGATCTAAGGCTATTTTCTTGCTAACCGTTCATTAGATTATCAAAAAATCTGCGATCTGATGTGTCGTATGTATGGGTTTGGTTCATTTTTATACTTGGTAATTTCCGGTGGGATAGCCGGATCTGATTCCATGAGTCATGGACCATGACACTACCGGTTGTCCCAATTATGGTCTGAGAATATTTTATTGCTATTTATTCACCTTTACCTAATCACCGCGATTTGATATATCGCATGAATGGGTTTGCTTCACTTTTACTTCTAACCACTTTCGAAGCCACAGCTGAACCCGCAACACTACCGGGAATCTAATGTGGTCTGACCCTATTTTTCCATCAGGTTGTCGATAAGTCGTGATCAGTCTTCGTTCTACTGCTCGTGTTGTGTGTAGGTAAGAGGTAACGATAGCGCACGAATGTAACAAAGCCGACTGATACCCGACTGCGGCAACGAAATGAAGGTAGTAAAAGGTATCGAATGTTTACAAGACTGGTCGTGATTTGATGTACCGCATCCATGGGTTTGATTAAATTTTACATTTTACTACCCGGATTTGATTCCGGGTAACTACCGGCTGAACCATATATGGTCTAACATTATTGTCTTGTTAACTGCTCATCGGTTAACCAAAAACGCTGCAAATTGAAGGTGTCACATGCAGGGTTTGACAATTTCGACGGGACTCTCGGAACTAATTCCGGACCACTACCAGTGACGTAAGGCTATTTTCTAGCTAACTGTTCATCAGGTTATCGCAAAAGCCACGATTTGATGTGTCACTTGCCTGGATTTGGTTCACTTTTACATTTGGCCTCTTCCGGCCACTCAAAATCGATTCCGAAACACTTGCTGACCGTTCATTAGGTAATCTAAAAAGCCGCTATTTGATGTGACGCATGTAAGGGTTTGTTTCTCTTTCAGATTTAACCACTTCGGCGGGAACCCCGGAACGGGTTCCGGAACACTACTGGTTCAGATATGGTCTGAGATGGTTTTCCTGCTCATTGTACATCAGGTCATCGAAAATGCCGTGGTTTGATGTGTCGCATGTATGGGTTTGGTTCGATTGTATATTTGGCCACTTCCAGCGGGACGCCCAGCACCGGTTCCGGAACACTACCGGTTCAGGTATGGTCTGAGATGATTTTCCTGCTCATTATCCATCAGGTCATCGAAAATGCCGTGTTTTGATGTGCCGCATGCATGGGTTTGGTTCACTTGTATATTTGGCCACTTCCAGCGGGACGCCCAGAACCGGTTCGGGAACACTACCGGTTCAGATATGGTCTGAGACTATTTTCCTGCTTACCGCTCATCAGGTTATCGAAAATGCCGTGGTTTGATGTGTCTCATGCATGGGTTTGGATCACTTTGATATTTGCCACTTCCGGCGGGACACCCAGAACCGGTTCCGGAACACTACCGGTTCAGATATGGTCTTAGACTATTTTTCTGCTTACCGCTCATCAGGTTATCGAAAATGCCGTGGTTTGATGTGTCGCATGCATAGGTTTGATGCATTATCATATCTGGTCCCTTCCTGGGGTACCGTTCCGGAACACCTAAATGGCCATATCTCCGGAACGGCTGAACCGATCCGAACCATTTTCAATAGGAAACAATGGGACCAGATTCCGCGTCGAATGAAACGTCGGTCATTGAAATCGGATGAGGTTTACTGCCAAAAAGTGATGTGAGTTTTTTTGTACACACACATACACACACACACATACACACACACACACATACATTAAGCGACTGCTCGCGACAAACGGGGCAAGCAATCGCAGAAGCGGGCGAGGCAACCGTCAGGCGAGGAGCTGTCTGGCGGTGCCCGCAAGGCCAGGCGAATCATTACCCCGAAAGTCGGTAATAATGCCGGAAGGTCGGACCCCAGCCAGGGTTCCCGGAAAGCTGGGAAGGGTGGGCCTGAAAAGGCTGGCCCGTCCCGGAACGATGGGAACAAGGGGTTGCGACCGCTAGTGGGCCCTCAACAGCCACAGAGTAGGGCGATCCAAGGGGAGGACCCCCCTTGGACGAAGGTAGAGCGGAAGAAGAAGAAGGCGAATCCGCAGGTAGTAGCGCAGGACGCCAAGCCAAGGCGTAGGAGGGCAGGTGCCAAGCGCGAGAAAGGCGACGCTATCGTCATCAAGACGGAACAGTCCAAGTACTCGGACGTCTTAAAGATGATGCGAAGCGACGCCAAGCTTGAGGGTCTTGGAGCCGACGTACGCAGTATTAGACGTACTCGTACGGGCGAGATGATCCTGGAGCTGAAGCGCCAGAAGGAGCACAAGGGCGCCGCCTATAAGAGGCTGGCAGAAGAGGTCCTTGGTGAGGGTGTGCAGGTGAGGGCTTTGACACATGAGGCGACTCTGAAGGTCAAGGACATCGATGAGATCACCGAAGTGGAAGAGCTCGTCACGGCACTGCGGCAACAGTGCGATGTGCAGGTGGCCGCCGCAGCCGTTAAGCTACGGAAAGGGCCAGCAGGGACACAGGTAGCTTTGGTTCATCTACCTGTGGCGGACGTCAAAAAGTCCGTTAAAGTAGGGAGCATAAAGGTGGGTTGGTGTGTATGTCACCTGACATTCCACGAGCCACCAGAGGTTTGCTTCAGGTGTCTGGAACCAGGACACAAGTCGTGGGACTGCAAAGGCCCCGACAGGCGCAAACTGTGCAGGCGATGCGGCGCTGAAGGTCATAAGGCCCAAAGCTGCACGAGTCCGCCCATCTGCATGATCTGTACCGGGAAATCCTCGAACAACAGACATCCGATGGGTGGTCCAAGGTGCCCGGCCTTCAAGAAAGCCGCAGTGAACAACAAATCACAGTGCAGGTAACGCAGCTGAACCTGAACCACTGTGATGCGGCTCAGCAACTGCTTTGTCAGGCAGTTTCTGAGTGGGAGACGGATATCGCCATCATATCGGACCCATACCGAGTACCCGCCGGCAACGGCAACTGGGTCGCGGATGGGACCAGAAAAATGGCGGCGATATGGACGACGGGTAAATACCCCGTTCAGGAGTTGGTGTCTACTACCTATGAGGGCTTCGTGGTCGCCAAAGTAAACGGGGTCTTTTTTCTGTAGCTGTTATGCGCCTCCGCGGTGGCCGATCGAGCAGTTCACGCAAATGCTGGACCGCTTAACGACCGTGCTAACAGGGCGAAGGCCGGTGGTAATAGCGGGCGACTTTAATGCCTGGGCCGTGGAATGGGGAAGCCGTTTCACGAACCAGCGGGGTCAGATCCTGCTAGAAACACTGGCCATCTTAGATGTCGACTTGGCTAATGTCGGTACCAAGAGTACCTTTAGTCGGAATGGAGCGGAGTCAATTATTGACGTGACCTTTTGCAGTTTTGGCCTAACAAGTAGTTCGAACTGGAGAGTAGATGATGGCTACACTCACAGCGACCACCTGGCGGTTCGCTACAGTATCGACTACAATAACAGCCGACAGCGGATAGAAGAAGAGGCGGCTAGGTCAAGGCCAAGCCCTCGCAGGTGGAAGACATCATACTTCGACGAAGGGGTATTTAGGGAGGCGCTCCGCCGTGAGCGAAACTTAATCGGTTTAGACGGCGACGAGCTGGTAGCGGTGCTCTCACGTGCGTGTGATGCGACCATGCCTAGGCGAGTCCACCCTAGAAATGGGAGGCCACCGGCTTACTGGTGGACCGACGCGATTGCGGACCTGCGCCGCGCCTGCCTAAGGGCTAGGCGGCGGATGCAGCGAGCACGATCAGAGGAAGAGCGAAACGAACGGCGGGTGGTGTTCGCCGCTGCAAAAGCCGCGCTTAAGACCGAGATAAGAGCAAGCAAAAAGGCCTGCTTTGAGGGTCTCTGTCAGAGTGCCAATACGAACCCGTGGGGTGACGCCTACAGGATCGTTATGGCCAAGACGAGAGGTGTGATGGCTCCTACAGAGCAATCTCCAGAGATGTTGGAGGGGATCATTGGAGGACTTTTTCCGCGTCATGATCCTAGTCCTTGGCCTCCTTTCGTAGGACAGCCGGGGACTGGGCTGGCGATGAGGAGAGGGTCACCGATGTGGAACTTGCGGGGATAGCTAAGTCCCTTAGCGTAGGTAAGGCCCCAGGTCCGGACGGAGTTCCGAACCTGGCCTTAAAAGTAGCTATTGCAGAGGCTCCCGAGATGTTCAGGTCTGCTATGCAGAAATGCCTGGACGAGGGAGTTTTCCCAGAAGCTTGGAAGAGGCAGAGCCTGGTACTATTGCCAAAGGCGGGGAAACCACCCGGAGACCCGTCGGCATATAGACCAATATGCTTGATTGACACGGCGGGGAAGGTGCTCGAAAAGATCATCCTCAATAGAATGTTGCGGTTCACCGAGGGCGAAAATGGTCTTTCGAGTAACCAGTACGGCTTCCGGAAGGGGAGGTCCACCGTAGACGCTATCTTGTCGGTTACAAAAACCGCCGAGAAAGCACTCGAGCCTAAGAGGAGGGGAATTCGCTTTTGCGCGGTAGTGACTCTGGATGTAAGGAATGCGTTTAATAGCGCCAGCTGGTCTGCTATTGCCGATGCGCTCTTGCGTCTGGGGATACCGGAGTACCTGTACAAGATTCTCGGAAGTTACTTTCAGAATCGTGTACTAGTCTACGACACGGAGGTGGGTCGGAAGTGCTTTCACATAACCTCAGGAGTCCCGCAAGGTTCCATCCTGGGTCCGGTGTTATGGAATGTCATGTACGACGAGATGTTGAGGTTAGAGTATCCAGTGGGAGTGGTGATTGTCGGATTTGCCGACGACATTACGCTCGAAGTCTACGGTGAAACGATCGAGGAGGTAAAGTTGACTACCAATCACTCGATCAAGGTTGTGGAGGCGTGGATGCGGTCCAGGAAACTGGAGCTGGCTCACCACAAGACAGAGGTGACGGTTGTTAACAACCTGAAGTCGGAGCAGCAGACGGAGATCAGTGTAGGAGACTGTACTATCCTGTCAAAGCGCTCCGTCAAACACTTGGGCGTGATAATCGACGATAAGCTTACTTTCGGTAGCCACGTCGATTATGCCTGTAAAAGAGCCTCCACAGCTATTGCGGCACTGTCCCGGATGATGTCCAATAGCTCTGCGGTGTACGCCAGTAAGCGCAAGCTTCTGGCTAGTGTTGCTACATCCATACTTAGGTATGGCGGCCCGGCGTGGGGCACCGCGCTAAGTACTAAATGCTACCGACGGAAGCTGGAAAGTACTTACAGGCTTATGTGCCTGAGGGTTGCGAGCGCGTACCGTACCGTGTCACACGACGCTCTCTGCGTCATTACTGGTATGGTGCCTATCAGCATTCTTATCAGTGAGGACATGGAGTGCTTCGAAATGCGCGGCACAAGAGGCATACGCAGGACTGTCAGGATGGCCTCTATGGTCAAATGGCAGCGCGCGTGGGACAGCTCCACCAAAGGAAGGTGGACCTATAGGTTGATACCGAGGGTAGATAGTTGGATTAATAGGCGCCATGGGGAAGTCACATTCCACCTGACACAGGTCCTTACAGGTCATGGTTGCTTCCGACAGTATCTACACCGTTTCGGGCATGCGGATTCTCCCGAATGCCCAGTGTGCAATGGTTTAGAGGAAACGGCGGAACACGTTTTGTTCGTGTGCCCGCGTTTTCGCACAATGCGTGACCGCATGCTTGCCACATGCGGGGAAGACACAACTCCGGACAACTTGGTCCAGAGGATGTGTAGGGATGAGTTTGGCTGGAACGCCGTTTCAACGGCTATTACCCACATCGTCTGGGAGCTACAGAGGAGGTGGCGCGTGGACTCGGAGAATGGCTAGTCCAGATGCAGTACAAGAGGTGGTCCAGGGGTTCGGAGTCGGCTTCGTAGGTCATACCGGTGCCCTGCGGTCGAGATCGACCCTTACAACGATTAAGTGGCCGCGGAGAGGAAGTCCCGGTAGCGGTGCTGTCGTGGCGTCGGTCTACTGGGTTGGATCCGAGCCCGCGGTTGGAAAGGGGTCCCCGGCAAGGGTCGGGGTAGGTGAGATCCTGCTGTCTGCAACCTACGGGTGCATCTGATAGGGCCTGAAGGGTAGTGATACCCTTCCTTGCGGGCAGGTCAGATCGGGTTGCACGTGGGCATCAGTTCTTGATGTCCGCTCAGCAGTAGGGCGCGGGCGGGGTTGACCCTGCCCGCCTTCCGAGGACAAAGGGAGTGGCGAGGACCACTCGGGAAACTGGCTAAGCGCCAGCATGCTACCGTGATGGACTCTCCAAAGCGAGTCATCGATGTTCGTTGCTGCAGGCTACGCAGCTAACCTTGTGGGTGCGATGTGCACTAGCCCCTCTCTGAAGCAATACCTTCTTGGTGGTTCCGGAGAGACGTAGGGTTTGGCGACCATAGGAATGGTTTAGTGGGTACGAGGAGAGAGTAGTCCTGGATTTTACTTTTGTTGTAGAAGACAGCCTGTCAGACCTACACTACCCTAACCTTCTGTTAGGGTGTCTGTTGAGCAGATTATCCCCCTATGGTTTAGAAGGAAAAAAAAAAAAAAAACACACACACATACACACACAGACATCACCTCATTTCGTCGAGCTGAGTCGATTGGTATATAAGACTTGACCCCTCCGGAGGCTCTATCAAATTTTCGTTTTTGGAGTGAACATATAGCCTTTCGGTACACCTTGGTGTACGAGAAAGGCAAAAAACATTTCTTCAAATATTTTTGGAAATTTTGCTAAAATTTAAGGAGATCGTCCCCAAAACTCGCCAATATATTGAATTTCATCAATCTGACGCTGAACCTGCATTCAGATGTTCGATTGGTATTATATTCAGTTTTTTATTTATTAAATTCTAGTTGACAGAAGTTCACGACTTTCATTTTATTTTGTAAACTAGTGTAACTAGTCGTATTTTTCATATTCACTCAGATTCAAGCACTGGTGTGTTGATGTACAATCTTGGCAACTTTGTTTTTACGCTCGAGGTAAGCTGGTCCAGCTAACACTGAACAGTCTGCAACGACATGCTCGATCGTTTCTCCGACTGAATTGCACTTCCTACAACGGGACGTAGAGGCTCCGTGCAATACGTCCCGCCGGTAATTATTCGTCTCAATTACCCAGTCCTGGATGGTTATCATCCGAGAGAGGTCACCCCGTACTAGCCTTATCGATGTGCTCGAACTCCATTTGTCGGAGGTTCGTCCCATGCAACTCCCTCTGCTTCCACTTTACGATCATCTCGTCTACGATCTGTTGTAGTTTAGCAGTTTACCAGCTGCGCCAGATGCAGAGCCCTGGAGCTACACATACAGTGCGGTATGTTTCGTCGTGACGGTTCTGGCTATCTTCGAAATATACTCGAAGCTGCTGCACACGAAGTACCAGGACATAGGTGACGCCTCTTCCTCCTACTGTGCGTGGCAGGGTAACTTTCTCGATGGACGATTTTGAGTGGCGCGTTTGCTGCTAGGTGAACGTCACTCGTACCTACTGCTCACCCGTACGCTTTGCTTTCAATCATATTCCGAATTTCCTCCTGTTCATTGACGCGGAAACAGCTGGCGTTCGATACCTGACCCCGGCGAAGATAGATTGACCAACACTTGTCAATTCCAAACTCCATCCGGATGTCGTTTCTGAACACCGTCACAAGCTGCAACAGTTGATGCATCATCTGTGCTGATTCCGCAAACAGCTTCAGGTCGTCCATAAAGAAGGTGTGGGTTGGGTTATTATCCCAATTTTCAGTTGATAGCCATAGCTGAATTGGGTGAGTGCTATGCTGAAGGGGTTTATTGCATGGCAGATACATAGCGGACTAAAACTGTCGCCTTGGAATATCTCCCTCCTGATGCTGAGAGTTCTGGACCGCAACATATATAGCAGTTTCGTCGGTAATTTGTAGGGGGTCGTTCATAAACCACGTGGACTTTTTGGGCGGAGGTGGAGTCTGATCAAAGTCTACGCTCCTTACAAATTTTAAAATTTTTGTATGGATGATTGTCTACAAGGGGGGAGAGGGGTTGGTTGGTATATAAAATGGCCAAAATTTGGTCTCCGTGGTTTATGAACAGCCCCAGGGACGTACTCCACATTCCCATCGTGTGCTGCATTAGCCTGAAGACGTTCACGTTTGCCTTGTACAACTGCAGTACCTTTTTGCCTTTCTCGTACACCAAGGTGTACCGAAAGGCTATATGTTCACTCCAAAAACCAAAATTTGATGGAGCCCCCGGAAGG
Source organism: Aedes albopictus (assembly GCF_035046485.1). Classification (NCBI taxonomy): domain Eukaryota; kingdom Metazoa; phylum Arthropoda; class Insecta; order Diptera; family Culicidae; genus Aedes; species Aedes albopictus. The sequence goes on from NC_085138.1 coordinate 122,001,855, forward strand.
GTCAAGTGTTATATACCAATCGACTCAGCTCGACGAATTGAGGTGATGTCTGTGTGTGTGTATGTATGTATGTGTGTGTATGTGTGTGTACAAATAAACTCACATCACTTTTTGGCAGTAAACCTCAACCGATTTCAATAACCAACGGTTCATTCGACGCGGAATCTGGTCCCATTGTTTCCTATTGAAAATGTTTCGGATCGGTCCAGCGGTTCCCGAGTTATGGCCATTTAGGTGTTCCGGACCGGTACCCCAGGAAGGGGTCAGATATGAAAACGCTACAAACCCATCCATGCGACACATCAAACTACGGCATTTTCGATAATTTGATGAATGGTAACCATGAAAATGGTCTCAGACAATATCTGAACCGGTAATGTCCCGGAACCGGTTCCGGGTGTTCCGCCGGAAGTGGTTAAACATAAAAATGAACTAAACCCATGCTTGCAACATATCAAACCGCGGCTTTTTTGATAACCTGATCAACAGTAAGCAGGAAAACAGATCTCAGATCATATCGGAACCGTTAGTGTTCCGGAACCGGTTCCAGATGTCCCGCTGGAGGTGACCAAGTATAAAAGTTAACCAAACCCATGCATGTGATATATCAAATGGTGGCTTTTTTGATATCCTGATAAACGGTAAGCAGGAAAATATTCTCATAACATATTTGAACCGGTAGTGATCTGGAACCGGTTCCAGGTATTCCGCCAGAAGTAGCCAAATATAAAAGTGAACTAAACCCATGCATGCGACATATCAAAGCGCGGCTTTTTCGATAACCTTATGAACAGTAAGCAGGAAAATATTCTCAGAACATATCTGAATCTGAAGTAATCCGGAACCGGTTCCGGGTGTCCTGCCAAAAATGGCTATATATGAAAGTAATCCCAACCCGTGAAAGCGACACATCAAATCTGTTTTTTTTTTCGATAACCTGATGATCGGTTAGCAAGAAAATAAGATCAGACAACATCAGAAACTACCGATACTGTTCCGGAATCTATTCCGGGTGCCCCGCCGAAAGTAAGCAAATATAAAAGTGAACCAAACCCATGCATGCGATACATCAAATCGCGGCTTTTTAGGTATCTTGATTTAGCAAAAGATAGTTTCCGATCATATTTAGGACTACCGGTAGTGTTCATAGCAACTACCGCAACCGATTACGGATGTTCCATTGAAAATGGTCAAACGTAAAGGAGAACCAACCCATGAATGCGACACATTAAATTACTTTTTAGGTAACCTGATGAACGGTTAACAAGAAAAAATCATAGACCATACTTTGGAAAACCAATAGTGTGCCGAAACCGGTTCCAGGTGACTCACCGGAAGTGGTCAAATGTAGAATAGATCCAAACGTATGCACGCAGCATATTAACGCTAAGAACGGTCAGCGCAAAACGGTGAGTCGATAAGGAGAGCGTCCAATATAGCTCTGGTCCTCACAAGTTCCTACCTCATGCTTCCACGGGTCAAACGATGACAAAGACCGCCAGCTAAGAGTTGTGTGCTTAGCTGGTAGCGCAGCCTGGGCACTGTTGTCCTTCTGACTTCAGCTAGATTGAGGAGGTACGATCCGAGTGTCTGTTCACCAAGGAGGTGCGGCTCAAACAGCGTCTGTTCTGGCATCCAGCGGCTGAGTAAGAAACGCTGCACCACGCCCAGCTAGATCCAAGGTGGTAGCCCCATCAGCGTGGTCGTCCCAGTGTTGGTTGGGACGTTAAACAGAACTGGCACGATGGCCCTCCGGCGAGACAGGAGTGTTGGCGTAGGCCCAATAAGCCACCCGTAAAAATCCCCATTGCGAATAACATAGGAGAAAATACGACTCGATACAATCGGCAAAGACCCACGCGACGAAATAAGGACTACGATTGGAAACTTGGAACATGGAATTGCAAGTCACTAGGTTTCGCAGGATGTGGCAGGATAATCTACGACGAACTACATCCCCGCAACTTCGACATCGTGGCGTTGCAGGAACTTTGTTGGACTGGACAGAAAGTGTGGAAAAGCGGGCATCGAGCGGCTACCTTCTACCAAAGCTGTGGCACCACCAATGAACTGGGAACAGGATTTATAGTGTTGGGCAAGATGCGACAACGCGTGATCGGGTGGCAGCCGATCAACGCAAGGATGTGCTTGTTGAGAGTTAAGGGCCGTTTCTTCAACTACAGCATCATCAACGTCCACTGCCCACACGAAGGGAGACCCGATGACGAGAAAGAAGCGTTCTACGCGCAGTTAGAGCAAACATACGATGGTTGCTCGCCGCGTGACGTGAAAATCGTTGTCGGCGACATGAACGCGCAGGTAGGAAGGGAGGAAATGTACAGACCGGTAATCGGGCGAAACAGCCTGCACGCCGTATCGAATGATAACGGCCAGCGATGCGTAAACTTTGCAGCCTCCCGTGGTATGGTAGTCCGAAGCACCTTCTTTCCCCGCAAAGATATCCACAAAGCCACCTGGAGATCACCCGACCACCAAACAGAAAACCAAATCGACCACGTTCTAATCGACGGTAAATTCTTCTCGGATATAACCAACGTCCGCACATACCGCAGTGCGAATATAGATTCGGATCACTACTTAGTCGCTGTATGCATGCGCTCAAAACTTTCGACAGTTATCACCACGCGTCGAAGTCGAACGCCGCGGCTCAACATCGAGCAACTTCGTAACGTAGAAGTGGCTCAAGACTACGCGCAGCAGTTAGCAGTGGCCCTACCAACGGAAGAGCAGCTTGGCGCAGCTACACTTGAAGATGGCTGGAGGGACATACGATCCGCCATAGGTAGTACCTCGGCTACAGCACTAGGCTTCGTGACTCTGAATCACAGAAACGACTGGTACGACGGCGAATGTGAACAGTTGAAAAACGAGAAGAATGCAGCATGGGCGAGAATGCTGCAACACCGTACGAGAGCGAATGAGGCACGTTACAAACAGGCGCGGAACAGGCAGAACTCAGTCTTCCGGATGAAGAAGCGCCAGCAGGAAGAACGAGATCGCGAAGCGATGGAAGAGCTGTACCGCGCTAAGGACACACGAAAGTTCTACGAGAAGCTGAACCGCTCGCGCAGAGGCTTTGTGCCACAAGCCGACATGTGCCGAGATAATCACGGGAATATTCTCACGAGCGAGCGTGAGGTGGTCGAGAGGTGGCGGCAGCATTACGATGAGCACCTCAATGGCGACGTTGCAAGTACCGAAGGTGGCGTGGTAACAGATCTAGGAGTATGTGCACAGGACGAAAGACTTCCGGCCCCTGACCTTCAAGAGATTGAGGAGGAGGTTGGCCGGTTGAAAAACAACAAAGCCGCTGGAGCAGATCAGCTACCAAGCGAGCTTCTAAAATACGGTGGAGAAGCACTGGTAAGAGCACTACACTGGGTCATTACCAAGATTTGGGAGGAGGAAGTATTACCGGAGAAATGGATGGAAGGTATCGTGTGTCCCATCTACAAAAAGGGCGACAAGTTGGATTGCGGGAACTACCGCGCGATCACACTACTGAGCGCTGCCTACAAGATACTCTCTCAAATTTTATGCCGCCGTCTATCACCGATTGCAAGAGAGTTCGTGGGGCAATATCAGGCTGGATTTATGGGCGAACGCGCTACAACGGACCAGATGTTCGCCATCCGCCAGGTGTTGCAGAAATGCCGCGAATACAACGTGCCCACACACCACTTGTTCATCGATTTCAAATCGGCGTATGATACAATCGATCGAGAACAGCTATGGCAGATTATGCACGAATACGGATTCCCGGATAAACTGATACGGTTGATCAAGGCGACGATGGATCGAGTGATGTGCGTAGTTCGAGTATCAGGGACACTCTCGAGTCCCTTCGAATCTCGCAGAGGGTTACGGCAAGGTGATGGTCTTTCGTGCTTGCTGTTCAACATTGCGTTAGAAGGTGTAATAAGGAGAGCGGGGATTAACACGAGTGGTACGATTTTCAAGAAGTCCGTTCAGCTGTTGGGTTTCGCTGATGATATTGATATTATTGCTCGTAAATTTGAGACGATGGCGGAAACGTACATCCGACTAAAGAGGGAAGCCAGGCGAATCGGATTAGTCATTAATGTGTCGAAGACAAAGTACATGATGGCAAAGGGCTCCAGGGAGGAATCACCGCGCCCGCCACCCCGAATTTATATCGACGGTGATGAAATCGAGGCGGTTGAAGAATTCGTGTACTTGGGCTCACTGGTGACCGACGACAACGACACCAGCAGAGAAATTCAGAGGCGCATTGTGGCAGGAAATCGTGCCTACTTTGGACTCCGCAGAACTCTACGATCGAATAAAGTTCGCCGTAACACGAAGTTAACCATCTACAAAACGTTGATTAGACCGGTCGTCCTCTATGGGCACGAAACATGGACCCTACGTGCAGAGGACCAACGCGCCCTTGGAGTTTTCGAACGGAAGGTGTTGCGTACCATCTACGGCGGAGTGCAGATGGAAGACGGGACCTGGAGAAGGCGAATGAACCACGAGCTGCATCAGCTGCTGGGAGAACCAACCATCGTCCATACCGCGAAAATCGGGAGGCTACGGTGGGCGGGTCACGTCATCAGGATGTCGGATAGCAACACGACTAAAATGGTTCTCGAGAGTCATCCGACCGGTACAAGACGACGTGGAGCGCAGCGAGCTAGGTGGGTCGACCAAGTGGAGGACGATCTGCGGACCCTACGCAGAGTGCGGAACTGGAGACAAACAGCCATGGACCGAGTGGAATGGAGGCGGCTACTATGTACAGCAGAGGCCACCCCGGCCTTAGCCTGACCGGTAAGGTAAGTAAGTAACGGTCAGCGCAAGAAAATAGTCTCAGGCCATATTTAAGACTACCGATAGTGCTCAGGAGCAAGTTTCGAGTATCTCGCCGGAACTGGCGAATTGCAAAAATGAACCACACTTATGCATGCGGTACATCAATTCGCGATTTTTTAGGAAAACTTATTAACACTTTGCATGGACCACATCAGGAACAATCGGTACAATCCCGGAACTGGTTCTGGGTGTCCATGCATACCCATGCAGGCGATACATAAAATCATGGTGTTTAGGTAACCTTATGAACATTAGTAATGAAATATAGTCTCACACTATATTTGGGAGACCCGGTAGTGTTCCGGAACCAGTTCGGGGTACCCCACCGAAAGTGATCAAATGTACCATGTGACACATCAAACCACGGCTTTTTTAATAACCTGAGGAACGGTTAGCTAAAAAATAGGCTAGTATGGTACGTAAAATGAACGCTCACGGCGCACGCCGCGTTTTTGCTCCTGTTTAACGTTTAGTCACTACCACCGTCTAGCTAGCCGTGAAGAGATCTCACTAAATCACACAATTTCAGATTCCTGAGGTGTCAATATACAATAGGATGAGTCAACGTTGCAGGTTTGGTAAAATTTAAAATTAATCGCATCAACCCCTAACAAAGATTTTCCAATTCCCTTTTGTGTCCAAAATTACTTGATAAAATTTTATTGCAATTGGTTGCGCCCTCGCGCACTGTAATGTGGTTGAAGTTTGTATAGGAAATTCCACATGCTTGCATTTTTTGTCAAATATTACATGAATGTTGTAACCTATGATATGATAATAAAATATAGCCTTAAGTGTGCCTGCAAATATGTTGCAACAAGTGAACGGCCGCTTTTATAGATGGTTGCGGGTCATTTGGCTGAACGCCATTTGGTCGAATGCCATTTGGCCAAACGCAGTGATGCTGATGAATCTAAGTGATCTTGCCACTGTTTCCTATATCAGTATAACTCGAAAGAACAGCCATTGATTCAAAGAAAGAAAAATCTCTGTCAAAAAAATCCCAGTTTCAACGTCAACTAATCCCTTGATGGTAAAACTTGAAAGAATTACTTATGATTAAATAAGAAGGAAATATTTCTGATGATCATATTGGCAGCTAGAATGTTATCCAGAGTTTGCCCACGCCTCCAAATCCTTTTTATAATAATTCAGCCAAACGACTTTCGGCCAAACGGCTTTCGGCTAAATGGCCGGACACCGCTATAAAAATATAGCGACTGGCCGTTGGTTTTTCGGCAATAGACACATTCCACGCACCTCTACGCCAAGGGTGTGAAATATCAAAGTGATTGTTTCGCCCCAAGCTTTCCAGCATATGAAAAAGGGTAGATTCAATCTTAGGAAAACCATTTGTTTTACTTAAAATTTGACTGGTTACGTATTTAAATAGCTAGGTGAAGTAATAGCATTTTATGTATAAAAAATGAAATTTTTCATTGATAATTTTCAAATATGCCTGCTGGCACGGTAAAGTTCGAAAACATTATTACTATTTTTTTATTAATGTAGTATAATAACGTATATTTTATACACCCAAAGGACACTTTTCATAAAAATGGGTTTTGATATGTTTTAAGCACTTTTTGCGATAGCCGCGATTTAATGGTGTCCCGTTACGAAAATAGTATATTTGTTGTAATAGCGAATTTATTATTAGCTTTAGAAAAATGATTTTCAGGATTCTCTTAGTACTCGTGGAGACCTTTCTTCCAACATATGGGTTACCTTGATCGACGCGTTATCTTAGGCGTTACAATGGGTGCGTAGATTTGGTGTCCCGTTACGAAAATTTTAAAGGCATTCATAAGTGGATAAATATGTGTGGTTTGATCAAATATTTAACCAAAAATCTGTAACCGCGATGAAATGATATTATAGGGTGTATATATTTTCATTATCCTTCTTGGTGTAACGCCCCTACTGAAACAAAGCCCACTTCTCAGCTCTCCACGGAAACTACGTAAACAAAGGGCAGGTATTCTGGTGGATCAGTATAAAAAGTGACGTTTTATTAAGTTTTGTGATGACAGCATACTCTTCAAAAGCTATAACCTTTTTAACGTGTCCTATGAATTACCACCATGATGTATAAAATGGTTTATAGAATCACAAAGCGTTCAAAACATGAAGATCCCGAAGTGATGGTTGGCATTCCATCTTTACCCCAATCATCACCGTATAATTCACTTTTATGACGACAAACATATTTTGAAGCTTATGTTCTTATTAAAAAAAAGTGTAAAATGCATCACGAAAATAGCGTAGCATTACTTTTTGTGATAACATAAATTAGTAACCGTTGATTGAAAGTCTAGCGACCTCCCTCTTGTCGATTTGGTTGACAACTTTTTTTTCTTCTCGAAATCCGTTTGTTTGTATCGTTACTGGTTGTCCTTAGCTTAATATCATCGGAAAGCCCCCATAATCCCATCCCCTCAAAAAAAAAAAAAAAAAACTTTGTTCTCTCTAACCTCGACCAAACGACAAGTTCAACAGTTCCCTAAAACTAACATAGAATAAAAGAAAAATCCCCTTTAAAATGTAAAATTTATTTCAACGAAAATTGGCTCCTTCATTCCCAAGGCGCATGAGCCTTCCAATAAAGGATTAAAGCAACATGCGACATATGTTTGAAAAGACTGTTTTGGAAGAATATACTATAGATATCATTGAATCTCCTTCGAATCATTATAATGTTGAATGTGTAAAAACCGAGAAGATAGATACGTCGCACAACCATAGTTTTGGAGATACAATTAAACTTCACGTACTCGACCCCCGATAACTCATTTTCAAAATGCTGGCATTTCGTCAATTTTCATTCGATTTTTTTTAAGTCACCCACAATCGATCATAAATTGGTGCTTATTTATTACACTCAAATGGCCATGTAGTATCCAAAACCATTTCGGAGATATTCCGGATTGTACTGTGGTCAGGGGGTGGGGAAAGGGATCTGTTTTGCCAAATGGCTAAAAGTGATTATTTCGTGTGTGTTGTGTTTGAGAGGCCCCCACGAAACCTGCTCCAGATGTTACGAAGCGGCCATATCAGTTGATACATACTTAAGTCAATTTTTTCTATCCCTTTCTTTCGAAATTTTAAATGTTAAATGTTAAACGTCAAAAGCAAATAAAAACGATGTGCCCGCCTTTGGTTGTTAAAGCGACAACTATGAAGATATAAAATTATCGTTAAAAGCATAGTCGATAGAAATTTCACTAGTGTTACGTCTGTTTGTCTGTGGTCTATCGTTTCTGACTCAGTTATTCGAAAACATGAAGATTGATATGTCGCACGGCATGTTTAGGCTGAAAGCCAGAAGTGTCCCCAATGAGGCCCCGCGGAACCTGTCACGGTATTCCGGATGGGCCAACTGATTCAAATCTTGTTATAGCAGTTGAGTTTCACTATTCGCAACAAAAATTTCGTTGAAAATCGATGGTTCAAGCACAAAGACATACGAAATAATCACTTTTAGCCATTTTGACAACCCCCTGACCCTAGCACAATCCGGAATATCTCCGGAATGGTTCCGGATATTGCATGGCCACTTGTGTATAATAAACTAGCTCCAATTTATGATCAATTGAGGGCGACTTCAAAAAAATCGGATGAAAATTGACGAAATGCCAGCATTTTGAAAATGAGTTGTAGAGGGTCGGATGCGTGAAGGTTAAATAAAACTCGAAACAGGTTCCCCAGGGCCCATTCCGATGGCCACCATAGGGCCAGAGTGGGTTTGAAGGACTATTGGTGTCCTGCCGGACAGCTACTATCTATCAAAAAAATATTGCCGAAAACACCAACATTCTATCTAGCAAAGCATTCAATCTACAACTAGATGACTTTAGTCGTAACGGGACACCATTTGCAAAACACTGTTTTCACGCGAGCGTAACGCTGCGCTCCCAAAACTAAATCAAGAATATTTCCAAAACTATACATTTCTCAGTAAAACTCACTTCGGCAATCTTGTTCACATCAATCCAAAGAAGAAATGTCTAGAAGACTCTATTATTCAAAACTACATAACAGAGCTAATATACGCATTTCAGATTGAAAATTTTAAAAAGAAGATTTCTGCGATGGTGTCCCGTTACGAAATGTAATATGTTATATAAAGTAAATTGGAACCAAAACCCCATAGAACAAGTATTGCATCAGCAAGTACATCTAATAAGCTTGTTATAAAACCTGTTAAACCATATGATCATGAACATTATAATTGATTGCAGACGTCATTTGTTCACGAAAGTTAGTTCATCGCGGTGTCCCGTTACGCTGGAATGTGTCAATATCTCTTAAACGGTAAGAGATTCCGTTTTGGCGTCAAAAAACAAAAGGAAAAACATTAGTTTTTGCGCTTTGAAAATTTTTGTTAAAAATAATCTATGATACAGACGGTGCTTTTATCAGTATTTTTAGACGTTTTTTCTCTATGGTTAACAATTTTTTTCTGAGTGTATTTTATTGGATTGCTGAGATAATTAGGCGCCGATTTCATTAAAAAAAGTTTGATGCATAGATTTTGAGATATCATTATTGGAAGTTTGGGGCGTATTTCAAAATTTTGAAAAATCGTGAAATTTTATCTAGTGTTTCCCGGAAAATAGTCCACTATGATTTTTTTTAATTCTATATATGATCATATATCCGCGATCTCTAGCACTGGTGAAATTTTCATTGAAATCGGAGACCCTTCGGCCCAAACCTGTTCGGTAAAAAAATCCCCTGCTGAAAAAACCGCAAAGTGATCTGTGATTGTGTAAAAAGTTATATCTTAGCTTGTAAGTATCGTCTTGATATTGTTTGGCCTCCAGTGTTAGTGAAGGTGCTCAAGAAGTCAACCGAAAATGCTGATATATTTCAGCTCTGCTCATACGTTGAACATAACGTCGGACTATGTCCCATCAATAATTTTTGAGTCAATTCAATGATGGCTTTGATAAAATGTTTGCTTTTCTTATAAAGTATCAGAATTCAGAACACTTTGGCTTACGTCGGCGGAATGATCGTGAAAACATATTCAACGAGAAAGGCACTATCACCACTAGGTGGATTAATTTGGGTTTTTTTTTCTTTTTTTTTCTTAGAACCATAGAGGGAAAATCTGCTCAACAGACATTCTAACAGGATGGTTAGGGTAGTGTGGGGTTAAGGCCATCTTGTACAACAATAGTAGAAGCCAGGACTATTCTCTCCTCGTCCGACTAAACACATTCCTATGGTCGCCAAACTCGTCGTCTCTCCGGAACCAGAGAGGGGCTAGTGCACATCGCTCAAGTTTAGCTGCGTTACCTTCAGCAACGAACATCGATGACTCGCTTTGGAGAGTCCATCAAGGTAGCATGCTGGCGCTTAGCCAGTTTCCCGAGTGGTCCTCATCACTCCCTTTGTCCTCGGAAGGCGGGCAGGGTCAACTCCGCCCGCGCCGAACTGGTTTGTAGACATCAAGAACTGATGCCCACGTGCAACCCGATCTGACCTGCCCGCAAAGGAAGGGTATCTACCTTCAGGCCCTATCAGATGCACCCGAAGGTTGCAAACATCAGGGTCTCACCTACCCCGACCCTAGCCGGGGACCCCTTCCCAACCGCGGGTTCGGATCCAACTCAGTAGACCGACGCCACGACAGCAGCACTACCGGGACTTCTTCTCCGCCGCCACTTAATCGCTGTAAGGGTTGATCTCGACCGCAGGGCACCGGTATAACCTACGAAGCCGACTCCGAACCTCTAGACCATCTCTTGAACTGCATCTGAACTAGCCATTCTCCGAGTCAACGCGCCACCTCCTCTGTAGCTCCCAGACGATATGGGTGATAGCCGTTAAAACGGCATTCCAGCTAACCTCATCCCTACACATCCTCTGGACCAAATTGTCCGGAGTTGTGTCCTCCCCGCATGTGGCAAGCATGCGGTCACGCATTGTGCGGAAACGCGGGCACACGAACAAAACGTGTTCCGCCGTTTTCTCTAAACCATTGCACACTGGGCATTCGGGAGAATCCGCATGCCCGAAACGGTGTAGATACTGTCGGTAGCAACCATGGCCTGTAAGGACCTGTGTCAGGTGGAATGTAACTTCTCCATGACGCCTATTAATCCAACTATCTACCCTCGGTATCAACCTATGGGTCCAACTTCCCTTGGTGGAACTGTCCCACGCGCGCTGCCATTTGACCATAGAGGCCATCCTGGCAGTCCTGCGTATGCCTCTTGTGCCGCGCATTTCGAAGCACTCCATGTTCTCACTGATAAGTTAATGTTTTGTGGCTACTCAGTCTTGACAAAATCAAAACACTTGTCGAGAGCACAGCGAGCAGTAACGGTCAAGATGTATGCCGAAGAATATTCCCAGATCGAATTGATTGAGTTTCTATTAACACTTCAAAAAGTCCAATGGTTTGCACTAACACAGTCAGAAATGCACTAATTTAGTTCGTCTTTCCTTAGCTTAATTTATTACACTTATCTTTAATTCCATCACTTATAACTAAATTCAACTCAGTTCAACTTTAACAATTTCAGAGGTTTCACAAAACTTTAGATACTAGGGTGGCGCAACAATCCACTTAGAGTAATGGCGCCAAGATGGTGCTTTGGTGCAGAAAAGAGAACGATGCTCGTTACTTGATCTCCTTTTATACCATGGTGCCCCGGAAGGCGGTGGTACGCCATGATAACCTTTTCGTTGCTTTTGAGCTTTTATCGTTCTCCACGAACGAGAGTAACGAAGAGAAGTAACGTCTAATGTACTTAAACGGCTGACAGACAGGTGGCGCATAATTTCCCTTTTCGTGATGTGCAGGGCATATACGAACAACACTGTTATGTTATTTTGTCCGACGTTTCGGTCCGTTTGGGACCAAAGACTGAGTAGCCACAAAACATTAGTTTCCAAATACAGTCGAACACACCAACGATACTCACTGATAAGAACGCTGATAGGCACCATACCAGTAATGACACAGAGAGCGTCGTGTGACACGGTACGGTATGCGCTCGCAACCCTCAGGCACATAAGCCCGTAAGCACCTGTAAGTACTTTCTAGCTTTCGTCGGTAGCATTCAGTACTTAGCGCGGTGCCCCACGCCGGACCGCCATACCTAAGTATGGACGTAGCAACACTAGTAAGAAGCTTACGCTTACTGGCGTACACCGCAGAGCTATTGGACATCATCCGGGACAGCGCCGCAATAGCTGTGGAGTCTCTTTTACAGGCATAATCGACGTGGCTACCGAAAGTAAGCTTATCGTCGATCATCACGCCCAGTTTGACGGAGCGCTTTGACAGGATAGTGCACTCTCCTACACTGATCTCCGTCTGCTGCTCCGACTTCCGGTTGTTAACAACCGTCACCTCTGTCTTATGGTGAGCCAGCTCCAGTTTCCTGGATCGCATCCACGCCTCCACAACCTTGATCGAGTGGTCGGTAGTCAACTTCACCTCCTCGATCGTTTCACTGTAGACTTCGAGCGTAATGTCGTCGGCAAATCGGACAATCTCCACTCCCACTGGGTACTCTAACCTCATCAACTCGTCGTACATGACATTCCATAACACCGGGCCCAGGATGGAACCTTGCGGGACTCCTGAGGTTATGTGAAAGCACTTCTGACCCACCTCCGTGTCGTAAACTAGTACTCGATTCTGAAAGTAGCTTTCGAGAATCTTGTAAAAGTACTCCGGTATCCCCAGACGCAAGAGCGCATCGGCAATAGCAGCCCAACTGGCGCTATTAAACGCATCCTTTACATCCAGAGCCACTACCGCGCAGAAGCGGATTCCCCTCCTCTTAGGCTCGAGTGCTTTCTCGGCGGTTTTTGTAACCGACAAGATAGCGTCTAAGGTGGACCTCCCCGGAAGCCGTACTGGTTGCTCGAAAGACCATTTTCGCCCTCAGTGAACCTCAACATTCTATTGAGGATGATCTTTTCGAGCACCTTCCCCGCCGTGAAAATCAAGCATATTGGTCTATATGCCGACGGGTCTCCGGGTGGTTTCCCTGCCTTTGGTAATAGTACCAGGCTCTGCCTCTTCCAAGCTTCTGCGAAAACTCCCTCGTCCAGGCATTTCTGCATAGCAGACCTGAACATCTCGGGAGCCTCTGCAATAGCTACTTTTAAGGCCAGGTTGGGAACTCCGTCCGGACCTTGGGCCTTACCTACGCTAAGGGGCTTAGCTATACCCGCAAGTTCCACATCGGTGACACTCTCCTCATCGCCAGCCCCAGTCCCCGGCTGTCCTACGAAAGGAGGCCAAGGACTAAGATCATGACGCGGAAAAAGTCCTCCAATGATCCCCTCCTCTGGAGATTGCTCTGTAGGAGCCATCACACCTCTCGTCTTGGTCATAACGATCCTGTAGGCGTCACTCCACGGGTTCGCATTGGCACTCTGACAGAGACCCTCAAAGCAGGCCTTTTTGCTTGCTCTTATCTCGGTCTTTAGCGCGGCTTTTGCAGCGGCGTTCACCACCCGCTGTTCGTTTCGCTCTTCCTTTGATCGTGCTCAACTGCAGTACCTTGAGAAGTTACGAGTGCGGTATTGAGTCAGACGCTTTCTTGTAGTCGATGTACGTCGCGCCATGTAGGTTCCTCTGCTTTTCGGTGGCTTGATCCAAAATGACTGCAGCTGTGATGACCTGATCTTTGCAGCCTTGTGTGTTATTGCGACACCATTTCGTTTTCAGTCATCATGTTGTTGGCATCAATGCGGTCTTGTATCCTCTTCGAGGCAAGTCTGTACTTTTCTGGATCAGCTTATATATCAGCAGTATATAAGTGATACCCCTGGTAATGAACTCTGATAGCTGCGTGGGATTCTCTAGCACCATTTTAAAGCATTTCGCCATCTGTGCTGGACAAGGTTCTACCACAGATTGGCGCAGATCTTTGTCACGTCGCCAATCTCCGGAAGGCTCAGGATTGTCGTTTTGGACGCGGTTGTTGAATTCATTTTCGTTTCTAACATTCTGCATAACGCTACCATCGTTTCGCAAGAGTACTCAACCGCTGTGTGTGCACACCAAAAATCAACTGAGGGTTGCAGCAAAATTTTGCTGATTTTTTTCTGAAATTCAGCAAAATTTTGCTGATTTGTTCAGTAAACTCTGCTGATCACCAGTAACGTTTTGCTGAAATTCAGCAAACTTTGCTGAAAGTTCAGTAAACTTTGCTGAAAGTTTAGCAAAAAAAATTGCTAGATCCTTGCTCGGCAAGTCAGCAAAATATTGCTGAAACTCTCAATCGATTTGTTGTGTGTGGGTGTCGAGGATCATAGTAAGTAATGTTGACTCCATTGGGATCACTGAGTTTTGCGAGCTTCCCAACATGACTAACTAGCCTTGTTCAGCGATTCCCCTGCTTATACTGTGTTAATCGACCAATCTTGATTCGCAATGTGGTGATCAGGTTCTCCAAACGTCGTCGCACACTTGTCTTTCGGAGGCCGCGGCCGCAATCCCAGCGTCTTGACAACAGCCACAGCAGCTGCATACACAATAAACTGTAGATCCAAGAGGTTCTGAACGGCTTTCATGTAGGATCTGGCACAATTTGGCAGGAGCACCTATTTTGGGCACTTGCTGCTGTACCTCAGTCAATTTTGAACCGATTGCCTTGATTTTCGAGACACGATCAAATACGCACAGCATGTAGCCATTTGCAAAAAAAAAAAACAGGTCAATTTGAGGAATGCTCACAAAACAGGAAGAATCTTTGATGAATGTCCAGGAGAAATCCCTGATAAAATCCTAGCAGTAGCCCCCAAAGAGATTCTTTACGAAATCTCCGAAGGGATCTTTAAAGGAATTCCAGCAGTAATTCCCGACTAGAATACCTAAAATAATCCTTTAAAGATCTTCTAAAGCCATCCCGGAAGAATTCCCTAGAGGAATTCTGGGAGGAATATATGAAAGAATCCTGAGAGTAATCCAGACCGAAAGCTCGAATGAAATCCCTGAAGGAATCACAGAAGTAATCCTGGGAATGATAACTGGAGAAATCCCTGAGAAATCTCGAGAAGTCTCGATCCCTGAGAAATCTTCTAAGGACCAAGGAAGCACGTAAACCTAAGAGTATCCTTCTAGCAGTATATATTTCAAAATGGCGTTACAGTTTTTTGATACGAAACCTTCTTTCTTAGCTGTAGAGCGCATGCCATGGCTCCAAAGCAATCCAACACCACTATCAGGAATAGGAGTAATATCTCGGTCTGCGAATTACGTGGAAAATACACAATACGACCTGTGTGAAGAATTAGCAATAAGTTAAAATTCACAAATACAAAGAAATTTAAAAAAAAAAAAAAACAATACGACCTGCAACTTTGGAAGAAGCTGATTTAACAAAAAGCAATTACGCCCTTCTAGGGCTTATTGTGGATTTAGCACCAAATTGGTGTCGGTAGTAACTTCATTGACTTCCGCTGCCTTTCCTATGCGCTAAACATAACGTCGGAAGTAGTGCGCTGTATAGTAAATCTGATGCTCTATACAGCGCACTACTTCCGACGTTATGTTTAACGCATAGGAAAGGCAGCGGAAGTCCATAAAGTTATTTCCGACACCAATTTGGTGCTAAATCCACAATACCATTTTAATCAGGTATGGGCTGAATTTTTAATAATACCGCTAACGTTGGTTTACACACTGCGTGGTCTTTGGGTTCACACGAAAATTTTTAAATTTGTATGGATCTCTGAAAGTCTCTATAATAGAGATAAATCAATCAATCAATCAAATTTGTATGTACCATGGTCTTTTCCCTTACAAGCATTCTTTCTGTTACAAGCAGCCAAACGATTCCTTCACCAAGTCAACCACCATGGAGGTGAAAGTTATGAAAAATGATTGTTCGTGAAACAATTTGGGCATCTGGGAGCTAAGACAGATATCGAATAGTTTCTTTCAAACGTGGAAAACGAATCATGTGAAGGATCTCCCAAAAATGCAAATAAAAAAAATGGTAGAAGTCAAAAGACGTGTAAAATCTAGATATGTACTACCAACGATTCTTCTCTACGAGTATGTAATTCCAAAGTATTCTGGACCCGATTCAATGACGCACTTGAAGCACAGAGAACAGACATCCAGGCTAGAACAAATTCCATTCAGGAAATTGTGTAAGGATTTGAATCCTTACTTGAGTAAGATGCAAACCAATACAAGATGAAAACATGAGCGCCGCCAACACCATATTGCCACAGTCAGTGGTGAATTGAAACATTTCAAGTGGTGAATAATATTAGTATAAGAAACTGACCGATTGCAGCGCCACGGTATTGCCACTTGTGTTGCCGATGAAATATTCCTTACACAAAATTCAGATTGGACTTGGATGTCTGTTCTCTGTGCTTGAGTGCAACAAAACCGGTGAACAAATGCAACACAAACTTAGCGTAGAAGGCACCCCTGTTGCCCGATGAAGTAAGTGATGGATTAAACAGCTTCTTTGTATGAGCTAGAGAAAACTTTACTAGTTGTCTGCAAACCGAAGGCAATATCAACAGATTCAATACCTCGGAGTCATAAGATAGATCCATGTTCTTTAGACCAGTTACACAATCAGAAGTGATCAAGAACTCAGTTGCGATTCACCAGTCTAACCAATTATTCTCGCATTTGAAAAACTTCTGTCGATACTTCTGTGGATATGCTGTTTTCTGGAAAGCTCAGACAAGGATCTTCAACGGATGTTGCTATTTTAAATCTGGTGAACTGCATCGCTCGAGTAGTTGATCAAATAAAGCTAGTTGAAGCAGTGTATTTTTTTTTGATCTGTCAAAGGCCTTTCATACCAATAATGATTCGATATTCCTGAAGAAACTCGACGCCTATGGAGTCCGTGGTATTGCGAATGACCTCAATAATAGCTAACTCATCGGTGTCCAACTTTTTGGCCGAATGCCGTTTGTTCGAATTTCGTTTGACGCAGAAACTTTAAATATTGCATCACAGATTTATCCTTTGAATAAACGGCTGTTCTTTCGAGTTATACTGATGTGGAGAACTGCATCATGATCAATTAAGTTCTTCATTCATTTTACGACCAAACAGCATTTGGACAAGCGGAATTCGGTCAAATGACCCAGAACCACTTACCAATGGGTTCAGGGGGTTCCGGGGGCTTTCGAGGGGGTTTTATGAGGTTTCAAAGGGGTTCAGGGGCCTCAGAGGAATTTTTGGAGATTCCGTGAATTTCAGAAGAATTTCTGGAGGTCTCAAGGCTTTTCAGGAAGGTTCCAGGATGTCTCAGGGGTGTTTCAGGGAACCCATACCTACGTGTGGGATAAAAATTTGCAAAAGTGATCAAGTGTCGGGCCAATGCGATACTTACTTCTTCGGAAGGCCCGTTCAAACCGCCTTGAATCCATTTGCTGGTCCGTCTCTAGTTCCGTTATACTCCGGGAAAGCCCGGAAGGTCAATTCCGTCGCCTCCCAAGACGGTCGCCACAATGACCGACTTCTACACCTACTATCGATTTTAAGCGCACAAATCTCATGAAAACTTAATCCAACTCTTCTGATTTTCTCATTTTGAACTTGTGTCAAATGAGCATAACCAAGACTTACGAATTTGAGGTTCTGGTGCGTTATTGAGCCGAAATTCAAAGACGTTTGTCCTTGACTTGTGTTCAGTTTAAATCTATGCACCTCCCGCCTATGGCATCAAAAAGGTTACCAGTGTATTATCTATTGATATTTTTTTTCCGTTAGCAATGTGATATGATTTGCTGCACAATAACTACCCGGTCTTCAAGCAGTGCACCAGGAGTGCACCAATTTTTTTTCAGCACCACACCCGGACTCGCTCCTTAATTAGTGGCATGATAAATTAATTACGAGACAGTGCGGAAAAGCTGCTGACGTGACCGGGGCACGAGCGACAAAAAGACCATGAGCTCGTCAGATGCCAAGCTGGCGCTGCGGACTTTTCGCCCCTAATGACCGACTGCAATCCGAAAATCTCTGGCTTGCACCATCAGCAGCGGTGGACGTGTTCCGCCGCTGCGCTGATGGCCGGAGTGGGTTTTGTTTTATGCATTTCGAGACGTACTAAATCACAGCTCACAGCGCACTGACTGTCCGAATCGGGGAAGAGAGCGAAATTGCCGAAAAAATGAACTTCGAAATTGAAATGATAAAACCAAATGAACGTAAGATTCAATAAAAGTCGTAAATAATATTTCCCACTTCTTTCGTTGGCCTCCGAATGATGCCGAAAACGACCGCGCCAGTCTCTATGGAGGCCATATTTTAGGGTTTGGCCGAACCGCAAGTGGAAGGAAAGCGCACAACATATTTCATCTGCAGCGCAGTGCTTCTTTCACAGGTTTTTACTGCCAGGATCACACGGACTCGCGAGGAACCTTTCGGCATGAAGCAAGGTGGAAAAAAGAACGCCAGCGAACAGACTCCGGCACAAGGGGAGCCTTTAATTGAAGTCAAAAGATACGAACCTAGTGACGAAGTTCCATTGATCGGGGCTCATAGGCTGACCGCCCAGCGCACATTGAGTGCGGTTCCATACATTTCCCGCCACACTCCTTCTGGGGACTGATCGCTCGCTGGGGCTGGCTGGGCGGAAGAAACGATTTATGCTGGCGAGGAACCACCCAGCCGTCAATGGAATTTACGATTTGGAGATAGACGTTCCTACCTGTTTGGGCCGAAATGGTAAGGGCGCACGCAAAACTGTTCGTTCATGGTCGATGTCGGGCACTGGGATGATTGCGACCCAGTTGAATGGTTTTTCCTTGACTTTGGATATATTTTCTGTAGAAGTGATGTTGGGATGGTCAATTTGTTTTTTGATGGCTTGATAGTACTGTGTACACGATAAAGGTTGAGTAACGCGCAACACAGACCTCATTGCAGTCATTAGCATCTACCTAGCAACTCCTATCTTTACTTCTTCATGGCTTCACCAGCCGGGCTGTGAGCAACCATTGAGAAAATCGGGTTACCAACCCCGTTTGGAACTTGGTTGGGAACTTTGGTTGTAGTTTCACAGGGAAGACGATTGGCTTCTGCAAATCTGAGCGTCTGTACTCGAGTTAGGAGTGGCTGATCAATGTTTGAAGACTACTGAAGGAGTCTAAGCTCAACTGTGCTGTGAGAAAGAATAGCGATGCCTCCGTTATTAATATGGAGGAGTCCAAGCATTCAGAGGTCTTAACTGTGAGGAGAAGCGATGCCAAGCTCACAGATCTTTGAGTCGAGGTATAAAATGAAAACATAACCTGTAAAATATTTGCGCTAAAAGTATACAGTTTGTCATTCTATGGTTTGACCTGTCTTAATGATTGACTGATTGATTTATCTGTATTATAGAGACTGAAAATTTGACTGATTAAAACCTAATTCTAAAAATTATGAAACCATCGTAGTCTTCCACTTCACAGAAAGTGGTGATAGTATAAAGTTCTGAACCCTCAAAGAGACGAACCAGCCAAGGGCTGAAAGTCTCTTTAATAAAGACAAATCAATCAATGAACCCTCAAAAGTGCACATGGAGGATGAAAGCTACGGACATCTCATGCTCATCAGAATAATGAATCAACGGTAACCATATTTGGATTTTTGATTTGATTCCGCATTTCGTTTCACCTTATTCTACGGTCAGAACGATGTTTGGATCTTCATTAGCTCGAACGTTGTGCACAATAGGCGATTAAGCGCTGTTCAATGTCCATACACTACCCGAGCAGAGTCTGACAGCAAATCGAAAACTAATTTTGATGTTGTGATATTGCAAATTATGATTACTCAGGTTGATGTCGTTTTGGTCGTTTTAACGGTTAAAACATCAACAATGAGAGCAGAAAAATGTTTCTGTGAGAGCAAGTTGAAAACAATTCCTGCTATCAGTGATGGCAAATTGATTACTGTTTTTGCTATCAGTGCGAAAAAATGGAAAAATCGTTAAATTTGAAGTTTTTCCGAATAATATGGAAACCTAAATGCAATACGTTAATTGCACTGATGGTATATCATTAGAGGCTTTATACAAGGTCGCCTAGAAGTTTTGAAATGACTATAAAACTTAAACATTTGTAATTATTTTAAATGACAGCAAAACGATATCAAAATTTGAAATCGAAATTAATCAAGTCAATCTGATATCAAAATATGATATCAATTTGCTGCTGATTACAAATCGTGTTTTCGATTTGTTATCGTTATGTTGTTAGACTTTGCTCGGGTACGTAGACTGGCCTATAATGGCGATCTCAGATCTCCCCCTTTCTCCTCGAAGGCATATGTTCGAGTATGGACTGTAGACTTTGGCCAAACTCCCCCATTTCTCCATTAAGCAATTTCTGTACTCGGTAAGCATTCGCCTTGTAGCTACCGAGTTAGACTAGAACTACCAATAACCTGTTCCGGCGGTGGTAAGGACTGTATCGTTAATTATGAGTACACCTTTGAGACTCTGTTTTAAAAAGACTATGCCTTATTTCAACAACTGCTAGGTTTCTATGTGTTGCTAACGTTGTAAACAAACGATAACCTCCATTAAAAGTTAAAGTTTTTCCTCAAGTGCAACAATGCATGCAAGTGATTACGGAAGAGAAGCGATAATCGATTGTGACCAGGTACCGCAATGAAAAATATTTATCGCTAAGAAAATAAGCAAAAGTTGAATGTGTTAGGGTTTTTGCTGTCCAAAATGCTATCAAACGATTCGGTATGCATAACACACTGAAAGACTCATCCGAACGCGGCAAAAAAACAGGTGCATCCAAATTTGGACAGCAAAATATGCAAAATCGTTAAAAGAAAATAGGAGATATCCATCGGAGATTGCGCAAAAAAGTGTGGAACGACTATAGTCTAGACTATAGCTATTGGTATGGTTCAGCGCGCCAAGGAGCGTAATTCCCTGAAGACCTATCCAAAACAGAAATGTCCAAAACGCAGTCAAATTCTGGCAGATTATGTGAAAACTAAGGCTTGGAAACTGTGCGTATGGTCAAATTATACCGGAAGGAATATCTCCAGAAACTAATTCTGCCACTCATCTGAAAGCACAAAGGACCTAAATTATTTTGGCCGGATTTGGAATCCTGCCACCATGCGCGTGACACCTTTGACAGGTATGAAGAAACAAAGTTCAATTTGTGGAAAAGGCAATGAATCCTCTAAATTGCCCGCAAATAAGACCCGTTGAGGAATAGTTAACTTTGATGAAACGGAAACTACGGAAAAAGGATAAGGGAGCAGAGGACGTCACCAAATTCAAGAAAAACTGGGTCAACTCAAGCAAAACCATCATCGGTATGGTTGACCAAAACCTTATGAAGAACACCAAGAAGAAAGTGCGAGAGGTGGCAAGATTCACGAAAAATTAAATATAAAATTATGTCATGGGCTTTTCTAATGGTCAATAAATAATGTAATTGAATTAAATTTACAAAATAAATAAAACATTTTCAAATACAGCAATTTTGCTCCTTAAACATCGGAGGACAGACAGAAGAAGAAGAGGAAAAAGAAAGATAAACAGGAGCGACAGGAGGAGTGACAAAATCCGTCATCAAGATGGGCAAGCCTAAGTATCGAGAGGTCTTGAAGGGGATGATGAGCGATGACAATCAGATGGATCTTGAAGATAACGTACGCAATATTTGACGTACACGTACAGGCGGAATGATTTTCTAATTCAAGCACGATAAAATCCACGACGCTGCCTATAAATGTTTGGCCTTGCGTGAGGACCTAGGTGAGGTAACGAAGTGAGGACTCTGACCAGAGAAGCGACTGGTGGACCTCTTTTCCCGTGCTACACGTGAGATTGAATCATGAGACCAATTAATCAAAAAATCAAAAAGTAGGAGGGAGCGGTAGTGGCAACAATCAATACGATGCTGGTGAATTTTTTGTGACGCCAGTCGTTTCCCCAGTAAATTCGCCCAATGGATTACTGCACGAATTGATACTGGCCTGCTTACTTTCACACGAAATTTGACGTTTGAGAGGTGTCGGCACCGCTTAAACGTCAAAATTTCTGTGAGAGTAAGCAGGCCAGTATAAATTCGTGCAGTGAACCATACTGGTTTTCTCAACGCGACGCTTCTAATGTCAGTTTGCTCCGCCCATCTTTATCAAAACAAATCTGAGTCCTCCAATTTAGTGACCATGACAACGGGCGAGTCGTTTGTTTTTTTTTTACGTTTCGAAAAAAAAGACTAAAATCTAATGGTTACCCACTTAAAATCCGTACAACACGTACCCAAATCAATAAAAAGGTAATCATCGAATGGCCATTTTGCCTGTTCGCAGCTATAACAGATGTCTCTTTTAGTACTTGTCGGCATTTCATTCATTTATGCTAGAATGTGTTGTGTTCAACTTTGGCTGTCCCCTCTTGGTAAGCTATGATAGCCGAGAGTGCTTGGGCGTGCTTTTTTCACCTCAAAGATATGAGTTTGATTCTCTTGAAGGAATCACTTTTTTATCTTTTTTGACCCCCGAGTGATCCCGCTGGTGTATTTAGTACAACACTTAAAAATACCTCGCTATTTGTACTCGGCATTAGCGTGGTGTTTGTGGTGATGGCTAACCGCGCGAGTTACGGAAGGTTAACGGTCAGTATGGAGTTCTTTTGATACGTTCGATTCGTAACAAAAAGAATCCGAATGTTCATATGCTACAGAAATCATCCATGTTGTTACCGGCGGGTAACATTTGCTCTAACGTTCTTGTGGCTGGGCTGGCGAATCGTCGCGTGAGTTCGAAGATAGCCGAGAAAGAAATGAAAGCTATCGGAGTCAGATGCTCCCTCGTAATTCCCTAAAGATTAGCTGAGATGAGGTTTTGGTTGGCCAAGTTAATTGACCGTTTATACAACCTGTTATTCAGCCAATCGGCTGAACCCCTGTGGGTGTTGTGTCACTTGGCCCACGATTGACGACGGGTTCAATATTCGTCGTATTTCGCAATTGTGATTATGACGCGTCGTTTCGAATCCTGACCAACTGTCTTACTTCTAGTGCCCTGCTTCCCAGGTCATTTTCCGGCTGGTCCTCATCATCACCGCGATCAAGTTGTTCAATGAAGTACGGGCAATTTCACGTCTCCAGAGTCCCACCATGTAGGCCTATCCTCCCGCTCCCAGCCATTCCGGGTACATCTCTTTGGGTTGAAGCCATCGCCGGTTCGGGAATCCGGGACTAGGAACCCTGAGCGCTTCTCGTTGCTGCCACCGTCACTCATCCACGTCAGTATTCCGAAAGCTTCCATTTCATCCGTTTGCTCTTGGATCCGGATTCAGAAGAGGAGGTGAGCCCACCATGGAGGCTGCCGTTGGCCTTAGTACAGCAGCCTGGGGAATTTGGGTGGATTTCTCTCTAAAATCGAGTTGAAAGTTTCCGGGTGCCATGTATTAGATTTTATTCATCCCCTGTACGTAATAAACAAACAAGCGATTCAATCGTTGTCATGGTCACTCAAATGGACCAAACCGACATTGAAAGCGTCGCGTTAAAAAAACAGTATTGGGCGATTTGTCTGGGGGAAACGTGGGGGAAAAACTAGCGTCACAAATTGAACTGAATTTGTTCCTGACATTTATATCTTACTATTAAGTCTATGCTAATGGTGATGCAAACCCGTTCGCAAGGAATGGGTCTGGTGAGGTTATAGGTGCGGGAAGCTGCGCACGCAGCTCCAGCGTGGGAGCTCCGATCCACACCCCAGCAAACCAGGCGGTGGAGATAATGGACGGAGAGTGGTTGTTGAGGGTAATTAACCAAAAAAGACCACTGCCCGCAATCGAGGTGGCTGAGCAGCAACTTGGCAAGACCATCGACTTTGCGTCCACGAAGTCCAACATTAGTAAGGACCTGAAAAAGGCAATGTTGTGACTTAGTAAGTCGATGGAAGAGGCCAAGCAGGAACAAGTGATAATCGCGGGGGGGTTGAAGGTCGGATTGATTGTTAACCCCCCCTCCATTACCGACGCTCCATACACTAGGCGTCCCTCTGCTTTTTGTCGAAATTGAGAAAATCCCTCCTTTAACGCCACTTCTGTGCACGGTCCTGAGCGGCGGAACCTGTGAAGGAAAAGGTCCAGACGTAGGGCTTCGTTTTCACAGATAATTCAAGAAGTGTGGCGGATGCGACTGTTCGTGACTTACCCCGCAAGTCGACAGTAATGCCGGTAAGTCTGACCCCAGCCAGGTGTCCCGCAAAGCTGGAATGGTTGGCGACTCTAGAGGCGACTCTGAAGATCGAAGAACTAGACGAGGTCACCGAAGTGGAAGAGCTCGTCATGGCACTGCGGCAACAGTACGAGGTGCAGGTGGCCACCGCAGCCAGTAGGCTACGGAACGGGCCGGCAGGGACACAGACAGCCTTGGCTCAGCTACCTGTGGCGGACGTCAAAAAGTCCGTTAAAATAGGGAGGATAAAGGCGCATGTCATCTAACGCTCCATGAGAAACCGGAGGTTTGCTCTAGGTGTCACAAGTCATGGGACTGCAAAGGCCCTGACAGGCGCAAACTGTGCTGGAGATGCGGTATCAGTAGGTCGGCTCCAGAGGCACGTTCTCCATTTGGGAAATTTGTGCCATTGGGCCTGGAGATGCGGTGCTGGAGGCCATAAGGCACGAGGCTGCACGAGCCCACTTTTTTGTCTGGTTTGTACTGGGAAATCCGTGAACAACAGGTATTCAATGGGTGGTCCAAGGTGCCCGGCAAATCACAGTGCAGGTAACGCAGCTGAACCTGAAACATTGTGACGCGGCTCAGCAACTGCTTTGTTTGGTGGTTTCTTAGTGGAGGAAGGATATTGCCATCATAGCGGACCCATACCGAGTACCCAGTGGCAGCGTCAATTGGGGCGTGGATGGGTCCGGAAAAATGGCGGCTATATGGACGATGCAGCGAGGGCGGTAATGCTGCAGGATGGGACCGGACAGAACGTGGAACGTTACAAACAGAAGCGGAAACAGCAGACCCTTTTCTTTGTGGAGAAAAAGCGCCACCTGGAAGAAGCAGAGTGCGAAGAAATGGAATTGCTGTGCCGTTCCCAAGCAACACAGAAGTTCTATTAGAAGCTCAACGCATTCCGCAACGGCTTCGTGCCGCGAGCCGAAATATGCAGAGATAAGGACGGAGGCCTCTTGACGTACGGACGTGAGGTGATTGAAAGGTGGAAGCAGAACTTCGGTCAGCATCTGAATGGCGTGGAGAACGTAGGCACGGGAGACCACGGCAACCGAGGAAACGACAACGCCAGTACAGCGGAGGACGGAAATGAACCAACCCCCACGCTGAGGGAAGTTAAGGATGCCATTCACCAGCTCAAGACCAACAAAGCTGGTAAGGATGGTATCGCAGCAGAACTCATCATAATGGGCCCGGAAAAGTTGGCCACCTGTCTGCACCGGCTGATAGTCAGGATCTGGGAAACCGAACAGCTATCGGAGGAGTGGAAGGAAGGGGTAATCTGCCCCATTCACAAGAAAGGCGACCATTTGAAATGTGAGAACTTCATGGCGATAACTATTTTAATTGCTGCCTACAATGTGCTATCCCAGATCATGTTCCATCATCTGTCACCTAATACGAATGAGTTCGTGGGAAGTTATCAAGCCGGATTCATTGACGACCGGTCGACAACGGACCAGATCTTCACCGTACGGCAAATCCTCCAGAAATGCCGTGAATACCAGGTCCCAACGCATCACCTGTTCATCGACTTCAAAGCGACATACGACAGTATCGATCGCGCAGAGCTATGGAGAATCATGGACGAAAACGGCTCTCCTGGGAAGCTGATTAGACTGATTAAAGCAACGATGGCCGGTGAGCTGAACTGCGTAAGGGTTTCAGGTGAACTATCCAGTTCATTCGAATCTCGCCGGGGACTGCGACAAGGTGACTTACTCTCATGCCTACTCTTCAACATCGCTCTGGAAGGTGTGATGCGACGAGCCGGGCTCAACAACGGGGAACGATTTTCACAAAATCCGGTCAATTTTGTGCTTTGCGGATGACATGAACAATATCGCCAGAACATTTGGAACGGTGGCAAAGCTGTACACCCGCCTGAAACGCGAAGCAGCAAGCAGATTCCACAGGACATGCGATTGGAAGCTCGTTATGTGAAACTGCCGATGTCTTAACAAAATCTGGAGCACACGCATACTTGCCGTTCTACTGAAGGACCACGCGCAGGTTCGACATAGTTGCGCTGCAGGAGGTGTATTGGAGGTGAATCATGATGCGAACATTTAGAAGAAATCATATTATCTACCAAAGCTGGTATTACACACGAGTTCAGAGGAAGCAGTAGTGTTACGATTGTGCAAAACTAAAACAAAATACAACATCAGGGACGGCGACCGCAGTGAACACCCCTACACCGGACTGATGGTTGATTAAACTCATTTCACACAAACGAGGCAAAGGATTCCCCTTACCGCCGCGCCAAGGCAAGGGTCCGAAGATGAATGGAGCAAAAAGTTAAGGTTTGTAATGTTTGTTTAATCGCTCTATATTGAGCTGTTATTTCGCTGTTCGCCGCTGTTATGAGGCCCCGATGGACAGAATAACGAGCTGCTCTTATGACGACTGCGACTGTGGACGTTTTCGCTCAATTCCATTTCTTTGGTTCACGTTCCTCCGTTGAGAAGAGGGTGTGCGCTAAGGGAAGTCATTTTTCAAGATTCTTGCATCGCGATAATCCGCGTTTGTTTGGAGTTTTGGTCATCGCGTTGGGTGTAAGTTTCGTATGTGCACTTTTGTGCAACCATTAGACCACAAAAGGCTGAGATTTTTTTGGCAGGGTCTGTGTGCATATTCCGTTCGTTATTCTCAACGAGTGAAGCAGCCACGCCGGATGGGATATGCAATTAATTTGACCCTTGCAGCAGTCAGTCGAGTCGGCTAAGCAGCGTTCCGGATTACCACGGACCCAGTATGCTGGGTGCGTTGATTTCGCGTGGTCCTAAATTAGCAAACGGAACGGAAAATGATACGCGTGCACGCCAATCTGTTCACCATTGCCGCCGCCGTCATCATCATTTGTATATGACAGTGGTTCCACAAGGATCTTAGTCTCAATAAAACAATTAGCCTCAATAAATAATAATTTGCAGCAATTTTAATCAGTTCCTCTAAAATAAGGGAAATAGTTCGTCAGAAAAGCTTTTGCTCCTGTGAGTTTGAGCTAAGCCTATGAACTTCCCAGATGAGTTTCAGGTCAGGCTAAGGGGGCAACAGGAGGCCACAGAGGTTCTCAGGAATGCTGGAAGTCTAAGGGAGTCTTAAGGTCTCAAAGAGTTTTGGGGGGAGTAACAGGGAGTCAAAAGCAGGTTCAGGAGAAGCTTTAGTAGACAAAAGGGCATCTCAAAAGCTGACCAGAGGTTTAAGGGGCCCATATAGCCGAGGCGGTAAACGCACGGGTATTCAGCATGACCATGCTGAGGGTGACGGGTTCGATTCCCGGTCGGTCCAGGATCTTTTCGTAAAGGAAATTTCCTTGACTTCCTTGGGCATAGAGTATCTTCGTGCCTGCCACACGATATACACATGCAAAAATGGTCATTGGCAGAGGAAGCTCTCAGTTAATAACTGTGGAAGTGCTCATAGAACACTAAGCTGAGAAGCAGGCTTTGTCCCAGTGAGGACGTTACGCCAAGAAGAGGAGAGGAGGTTTAAAGGGATGTTGGTTTTGAAAGAAACGGTCTTTGGGAGGTATAATGCAGGGGGAAAAATGCCTTAGCAACATTAAAAAGGGAGATAAAGAAAGTGGGAGTCTCAAAAGGTTCTCAGAGGTTTTGAAACTTATAAAAAGATAGAGTAAATGGGAAACTCAATACGGTATTATGAGCAGTAATGTGAAATGGTGACTCAATGGGCTTAAAGGCAAACTGATATTTCAGTGCGGTATAATGGAGAATCATGACGGAGTCCTAGAACGATCAAAAGGGGGTCTCAAGACAGCAGGGAGATGACGAGTATTAGAGAGAAAGAAATTAAAAGCTATAATAGAGCAAAAGGAGATCTCAAAGAGTTTTGAAGGGAAGGTAAATTAGGATTCCAGGAAACTTGGAACATCAAGTAACTAGTAAGTAAACAAGATTTAATCACGCCCAGTTGGGAACCACCATTATAGGTGATTTCGGTAGGGCGCAGCAGCCAACCAACCATACTTCCTGAGAGCGAAAAAAAACTGATTACGAAACGTGCAAGAGGCAATAAATTTTGGCAACCTGAAGGCACAAATTGATAACTTTTAGCCTGGCAGCGAAATCGTTTTTGTGGGCTTTGTTTGTTTTGCGTTCACACCAAACAGCGAAGGGGTTTTGCTCGCGCGGGATATCAAATTTTAATTTATGCGATTTTTTAACTCTTTTGAGTGTGCACTGAGTAGCCAGCAACCAGAACCCATCTACCAATCGGGGTCTCGGGCAAAATAATGGCCAGCCAGCACAAGGGCAGAACACTGACTATTCAATTCTCCCGTCCTGGCGACGCGACGGGATTGTGTGCACGCTTGCTCACCGAGATGCTGATTAATGTTTCGTTTAAGCTTTAAAGAAAAAGGTCTCCGGTGATAAGACTTGAAGAGTGTACAATTGCTTGCCTTTTTGTTATCAGCCAGTATTGAGATGGTGGAGAGAGAGTGTGCCCTTTAAATTAATTGCTTGACAGGGTAACTGGATCCTGAAAAAGAAATATTTACAGAAGAAAAACGCAGTGAAATGAAAACGTGGAGGAGGAAAAAATATCTGGGAATATATGTACAATTTGTTGTTTAGCCAGCAATTTCTAACAGTTTCTTGCAGGATTCCATCTAGAAATTCTGACAAGAAGAGATTTTTGCAATTATGCCTTCGTATTTTCTCAGGTATTCTATCAGAAATTCTTGTTGGAATTTCTCCAGAGGCCTTTAAGGCTAATTATCCATATATTCTCCTGGGATAGCATCAAGAATTACTCCAAAGATTCCTTCATGCTTTCTAAAATTTTTACACAAATTATTCCATGGCATTTTAAAAGAAAGGTGAGTAAGGAAAGCGTCCAACATAGATCTGCTTGTCCTTACAAGTCCCTACATCATGCTTACACGGGTCAATCGATGACAAAGACCACCAGCTAAGAATTGTGTGTGTGTGTGTATTTTTTTTTGTTCGAGGCATAACCACTGCGACCAATATTTGATCTACTGTGGTATTTTTTTTTTTTTCCTTCTAAACCATAGGGGGATAAATCTGCTCATCAGACACCCTAACAGGAAGGTTAGGGTAGTGTGGGGATGAGGCCGTCTTCTACAATGCCGGTAGAAGCCAGGACTACTCTTTCCTCGACCCACTAAAACACATTCCTATGGTCGCCAAACCCTACGTCTCTCCGGAACCACCAAGAAGGTATTGCTTCAGAGAGGGGCTAGTGCATATCGCACCCTCAAGGTTAGCTGCCGTAGCCTAGCAGCAACGAACATCGATGACTCGCACTGGAGAGTCCATCACGATAGCATGCTGGCGCTTAGCCAGTTTCCCGAGTGGTCCTCGCCACTCCCTTTGTCCTCGGAAGGCGGGCAGGGTCAACCCCGCCCGCGCCCTACTGCTGAGCGGACATCAAGAACTGATGCCCACATGCAACCCGATCTGACCTGCTGAAGGCAAGGGTATCACTACCCTTCAGGCCTTATCAGCTGCATCCGTAGGTTGCAGACAGCAGGGTCTCACCTACCCCGACCCTTGCCGGGGACCCCTTTCCAACCGCGGGCTCAGATCCAACCCAGTAGACTGACGCCACGACAGCACCGCTACCGGGACTTCCTCTCCGCGGCCACTTAATCGCTGTAAGGGTCGATCTCGACCGCAGGGCACCGGTATGACCTACGAAGCCGACTCCGAACCCCTGGACCACCTCTTGTACTGCATCTGGACTAGCCATTCTCCGAGTCCACGCGCCACCTCCTTTGTAGCTCCCAGACGATATGGGTGATAGCCGTTGAAACGGCATTCCAGCTAATCTCATCCCTACACATTCTCTGGACCAAGTTGTCCGGAGTTGTGTCCTCCCCGCATGTGGCAAGCATGCGGTCACGCATTGTGCGAAAACGCGGGCACACGAACAAAACGTGTTCCGCCGTTTCCTCTAAACCATTGCACACTGGGCATTCGGGAGAATCCGCATGCCCGAAACGGTGTAGATACTGTCGGAAGCAACCATGACCTGTAAGGACCTGTGTCAGGTGGAATGAAACTTCCCCATGGCGCCTATTAATCCAACTATCTACCCTCGGTATCAACCTATGGGTCCACCTTCCTTTGGTGGAACTGTCCCACGCGCGCTGCCATTTGACCATAGAGGCCATCCTGACAGTCTTGCGTATGCCTCTTGTGCCGCGCATTTCGAAGCACTCCATATCCTCACTGATAAGAATGCTGATGGGCACCATACCAGTAATGACACAGAGAGCGTCGTGTGACACGGTACGGTACGCGCCTGCAACCCTCAGACACATAAGCCTGTAAGTACTTTCCAGCTTCCGTCGGTAGCATTCAGTACTTAGCGCTGTACCCCACGCCGGGCCGCCATACCTAAGTATGGACGTAGCAACACTAGCCAGAAGCTTGCGCTTACTGGCGTACACCGCTGAGCTATTGGACATCATCCGGGACAGTGCCGCAATAGCTGTGGAGGCTCTTTTACAGGCATAATCGACGTGGCTACCGAAGGTAAGCTTATCGTCGATCATCACGCCCAAGTGCTTGACAGAGCGCTTCGACAGGATAGTGCACTCTCCTACACTGATCTCCGTCTGCTGCGCCGACTGCATGTTGTTAACAACAGTCACCTCTGTCTTGTGGTGAGCCAGCTCCAGTTTTCTGGACCGCATCCACGCCTCCATAACCTTGATCGAGTGGTCGGTAGTCAACTTCACCTCCTCGATCGTTTCACCGTAGACTTCGAGCGTAATATCGTCGGCAAATCCGACAATCACCACTCCCACTGGGTACTCTAACCTCAACACCTCGTCGTACATGACATTCCATAACACCGGACCCAGGATGGAACCTTGCGGGACTCCTGAGGTTATGTGAAAGCACTTCCGACCCACCTCCGTGTCGTATACTAGTACGCGATTCTGGAAGTAGCTTTCGAGAATCTTGTACAAGTACTCCGGTATCCCCAGACGCAAGAGCGCATCAGCAATAGCAGCCCAACTGGCGCTATTAAATGCATTCCTTACATCCAGAGTCACTACCCCGCAAAAGCGAATTCCCCTCCTCTTAGGCTCGAGTGCTTTCTCGGCGGTTTTTGTAACCGACAAGATAGCGTCTACGGTGGACCTCCCCTTCCGGAAGCCATACTGGTTGCTCGAGAGACCATTTACGCCCTCAGTGAACTTCAACATTCTATTGAGGATGATCTTTTCGAGCACCTTCCCCGCCGTGTCAATCAAGCATATTGGTCTATATGCCGACGGGTCTCCGGGTGGTTTCCCCGCCTTTGGCAATAGTACCAGGCTCTGCCTCTTCCAAGCTTCTGGGAAAACTCCCTCGTCCAGGCATTTCTGCATAGCAGACCTGAACATCTCGGGAGCTTCTGCAATAGCTACTTTTAAGGCCAGGTTCGGAACTCCGTCCGGACCTGGGGCCTTACCTACGCTAAGGGACTTAGCTATCCCCGCAAGTTCCACATCGGTGACCCTTTCCTCATCGCCAGCCCCAGTCCCCGGCTGTCCTACGAAAGGAGGCCAAGGACTAGGATCATGACGCGGAAAAAGTCCTCCAATGATCCCCTTCAACATCTCTGGAGATTGCTCTGTAGGAGCCATCACACCTCTCGTCTTGGCCATAACGATCCTGTAGGCATCACCCCACGGGGTCGTATTGGCACTCTGACAGAGACCCTCAAAGCAGGCCTTCTTGCTTGCTCTTATCTCGGTCTTGAGCGCGGCTTTTGCAGCGGCGAACACCACCCGCCGTTCGTTTCGCTCTTCCTCTGATCGTGCTCGCTGCATCCGCCGCCTAGCCCTTAGGCAGGCGCGGCGCAGGTCCGCAATCGCGTCGGTCCACCAGTAAGCCGGTGGCCTCCCATTTCTAGGGTGGACTCGCCTAGGCATGGTCGCATCACACGCACGTGAGAGCACCGCTACCAGCTCGTCGCCGTCTAAACCGATTAAGTTTCGCTCACGGCGGAGCGCTTCCCTAAATACCTCTTCGTCGAAGTATGATGTCTTCCACCTACGATGGCTTGGCCTTGGCCTAGCCGCCTCTTCTTCTATCCGCTGTCTGCTGTTGTAGTAGTCGATACTGTAGCGAACCGCCAGGTGGTCGCTGTGAGTGTAGCCATCATCTACTCTCCAGTTCGAACTACTTGTTAGGCCAGGACTACAAAAGGTCACGTCAATAATTGACTCCGCTCCGTTTCGACTATAGGTACTCTTGGTACCGACGTTAGCCAAGTCGACATCTAAGATGGCCAGTGTTTCTAGCAGGATCTGACCCCGCTGGTTCGTGAAACGGCTTCCCCATTCCACAGCCCAGGCATTCAAGTCACCCGCTATTACCACCGGCCTTCGCGCTGTTAGCACGGTCGTTATGAAGTCCAGCATCTGCGTGAACTGCTCGATCGGCCACCACGGAGACGCATAACAGCTACAGAAGAAGACCCCGTTTACTTTGGCGACCACGAAGCCCTCATAGGTAGTAGACACCAACTCCTGCACGGGGTATTTACCCGTCGTCCATATCGCCGCCATTTTCCTGGTCCCATCCGAGGCCCAGTTGCCGTTGCCGGCGGGTACTCGGTATGGGTCCGAAATGATGGCGATATCCGTCTCCCACTCAGAAACCGCCTGACAAAGCAGTTGCTGAGCCGCATCACAGTGGTTCAGGTTCAGCTGCGTTACCTGCACTGTGATTTGTTGCTCACTGCGGCTTTCTTAAAGGCCGGGCACCCTGGACCACCCATCGCATGTCTGTTTTTCGAGGTTTTCCCGGTACAGATCATGCAGATGGGCGGACTCGTGCAGCTTTGGGCCTTATGACCTTCAGCGCCGCATCGCCTACACAGTTTGCGCCTGTCGGGGCCTTTGCAGTCCCACGACTTGTGTCCTGGTTCCAGACACCTGAAGCAAACCTCCGGTGGCTCGTGGAATGTCAGGTGACAAACACACCAGCCCACCTTAATACTCCCTACTTTAACGGACTTTTTAACATCCGCCACAGGTAGCTGAACCAGAGCTATCTGTGTCCCTGCTGGCCCTCTCCGTAGCTTAACGGCTGCGGCGGCCACCTGCACATCGCACTGTTGCCGCAGTGCCGTGACGAGCTCTTCCACTTCGGTGATCTCGTCAATGTCTTTGACCTTCAGAGTCGCCTCATGTGTCAGAGCCCTCACCTGCACACCTTCGCCAAGGACCTCTTCTGCCAGCCTTTTGTAGGCGGCGCCCTTGTGCTCCTTCTGGCGCTTCAGCTCCAGGATCATTTCGCCCGTACGAGTACGTCTAATACTGCGTACGTCGGCTCCAAGACCCTCAAGCTTGGCGTCGCTTCGCATCGTCTTCAAGACGTCCGAGTACTTGGACTGTTCCGTCTTGATGACGATAGCGTCGCCTTTCTCACGCCTGGCACCTGCCTTCCTACGCCTTGGTTTGGCGTCCTGTGCTTCTACCTGCGGATTCACCTTCTTCTTCTTCTTCCGCTCTACCTTTGTCCAAGGAGGGTCTTCTCCTTGGACCGCCCTGCTCTGTGGCTGCTGAGGGCCCACCATTGGTCGCAACCCCTTATTCCCATCATTCCGGGACGGGCCAGCCTTTTCAGGCCCACCCTTCCCAGCTTTCCGGGAACCCTGGCTGGGGTCCGACTTTCCAGCGTTACCACCGGCTTTCGGGGTTATTATACGCCTGGCCTTGCGGGCGCCGCCAGACAGCTCCTCACCTGACGGCTGCCTCGCCCGCTTCTGCGAATGCTTGTCGCTTTTATCGCGAGCATTCGCTTCCACTCTCTTCGGACTACCCGCGAAGGAGAAGGCCTCCGTTTGTGTAAACTTAGAAGCTTTCTCCTTTGCGGGTTCCGCCGCTGCTGCAGCCAGCAACGCAACCGCGTGCTCCTGCTTGGCATTATCGACAGACGCCCTAAGCCGAAGCAAGGCCGTTTTCAGGTCCTTGCTTATATTCGACTTAGTTGTCGCAAAGTCGATAATTTTGCCGAGCTGCTGCTCAGCTACCTCAAATGCGGGCCGTCCTTTTTCTGCAACTTGGCTGATGGCCCTCAGCAACCATGCTCCGTCCATGACCTCCGCCGGCTGGCTTGCCGTGGAGTGGACAGGAGCTCCCACGCTTGAGCTGCGTAAGCAGCTACCAGCACCTGACTCCTCGCTTCTCCTTGTCGGAGACCTCATCAACCCGCTTCTTGCGAAGGGGTTGATCGCACCGCTACTTCCACCTAAATTATTTGATTTTGAATTCTTGCTCATTGTTCCCACGAGTTGCACGAGAAATAATGTCCACCACGCCAGAGCTCTGCATTAACGCGGTAAGGGACAGCATACTGTGGGGGGTGCCCAGGTACCCCACAGGCTCCGTTAAAGATCGAGCATCTTTTTCACCCCCTCGATCACTCATTCCTCGGCACGGGTCGCTTGACACCTGTGCTGTCGCGTGGTTCTCAGCGCTACCAACACACGTGGCTCTCAGCGATACCAACGCAACGCGGCAAGCCGTGGACCTATCGGGTGGCAACCTTCTGCTTAGTTACTAAACTTGTTGATTAGAAATAAAGAATTATTCTGTATTTTACCGTCATAGAAAAAGGACGTTTTCTTAATTGTTCCAATACAGAACAATTGGCGACGAAAGGAGTTCAAACCTACGTATTATGAAGATGGAAGGTTACGGTTCGCCAAGATTTGCCCTGGGAGATCAATGGGAGATGTACCAGGAACGTTTGGAGCAGTACTTCGTTGCGGTTGATTTGGAAGAGGAGCGTAAATCCGCTGTACTCCTAACATCGATTTCGCTTGAGGTATACCAGACGGTGAAGAATATTTGTTACCCTGCCAAACCAAACACCAAGACGTACGACGAGCTGTGTGGATTGCTGAAAGGAAGATTTTGTGCGACGGTTGTTACTTATCGGGAGAGAGCTTTGTTCTACCGGGCGCGGCAAGAACCAGACGAGAGCGTTTTGGAATGGCATGTGCGGTTGAAGAGGCTGTCGCTGAACTGTGAATTCGGCGAACATTTGGATCACGCTTTGAAGGACATTTTTGTCACGGGACTTCGACCTGGACCGATTTTTGAAAGATTGTGCGAAGAGGATGACGCGGTTTCGTTGGAGGATTTGCTCAAAATAGCGTCGAAACGTGAAGCTACATTGAAGAATCGAGCGGTCCTGGAGGTGAACAAGATCGTTGAGAAGAAACCCAATTACGTTCCGAAATCATTCAAGAAAACTGGATCTGCTACGTGTTACGCCTGCGGTAAAGCCAATCATGATTTCCGCAGCTGCCAGTATCGAAGTTATGTCTGCAAGATCTGCAAAGAAAAGGGACATATTGCCGTGGTCTGTCCAAGGAAGACGAAGGAAAACCTCGGACGGAAGGATAAAACCGTGAACCATTTGGAGATCAACAACATGGCGTACAGTGACCCTTATTGTGTGAGTATTAGCGTGAATGGAAGGAACACGAAGTTTGAGGTGGACACTGGATCACCAATTACCGTTATCTCGGAGGAATTTTATGAGTCGCAGTTCGGAGAATTTCCCCTACGCCCGTTCCAAGGAAAGCTGGTATTCTATACTGGCGGCGAAGCTACACCAAGAGGAGCATTCGATGCAGTATTGAAGTATCAAGGCGTACAAGCGGTTGGTCAAGTTGTGGTGGTTGAAGGTGGAAGGAACCCTCTGATCGGAAGAGATTTCATTGGCGACTTGCTGAAAATCAAATTTAACAAAATCGATGCTGAACAAACGGAGAATTTGGAAGAGCGGCTGAAACCAGTGCTGAACCGTTACGAAGACTTGTTTGACGATTCTTTGGGCTGCTACAAGTATTCGAAAGTTAGTCTGCAGCTAAAGCCAGATGCCGTTCCGAAGTTTGTGAAGCCAAGGAAAATTCCGATTTCGTTCCAACCAAAAGTTGAAGAAGAACTGGAAAAGCTCGAGAAAACCGGTATCATTTCGAAAGCTGAGAATGCTGATTGGGGAACGCCATTGGTTCCGGTATTGAAGAAGGACAATTCGATCCGGTTGTGTGCTGATTACCGTGTAACAGTGAATCCGTTTCTGGAAGACAAACGTTACCCTATGCCTGTGGCCGAAGACATTTTTGCCAAACTCAACGGAGGAAAGTTCTTTTCGAAACTCGACCTGAAATCAGCATACAATCAACTTTTGCTTGACGAAGAATCGAAGAAGATGTTGGCTTGGAGCACGCATAAAGGAATCTACTATGTGAACAGATTGCCGTTTGGAACAAAACCTGCTTGTGCTATTTTTCAAGAGATCCTGGAGAGGCTATTGCAAGATTGCCCTGGATGTGTCAACTTTCTGGATGATGTGCTGGTGACCGGAGCAACTATCGAGGAACACCTGAACAATCTGTCGAGAGTATTAGAGAAGCTTTGGGATGCTGGATTCCGGCTCAACAAAGGTAAATGTGAATTTTTCAAGCAACGACTCCAATTTTTGGGACACATCGTGGATGGAGACGGTCTTCACAAAGATCCGGAGAAAGTTCGAGCGATTATGGATGTGGCGAGACCAGCAAACGTGAAACTACTACGAGAATTTCTTGGAATGGTTACGTACTACTCGAAGTTCATTCCGAACGTATCAGCTACACTTAGTCCATTGTACCGGCTGTTGAAGAAGGATGTGAACTATGAATGGACTTCCGACTGCGAGGCTGCGTTCCAGGATATCAAGCTGAAGATTTGCTCGGACAACGTGTTGATTCCATACAATCCTGATTGGCCGGTAGTATTAGTTACGGATGCTTCTGGCAAAGGCATTGGTGCTGCGCTATTTCAAGTGTGTCCAGATGGAAATCAAAGACCAGTGACTTTTATTTCAAGAGTACTGAAAAACCACGAGAAGGAATACTCTCCGCTGGATATGGAAGCTTTGGCTGTGTATTACGCTGTTCGAAGGTTGAGCGGTTATCTACTTGGACGAAATTTTACGATTTGGACCGATCATCAACCGTTAGTATCACTTTTTGGACGAAAAGGCATTCCGGATATGGTGTTCGGCAAGCTGCAGCGCTGGGCAGTGTTCCTGGCCAATTATGATTACGAGATCAAATACATTAAAGGAGTCAGCAACAAGGTGGCCGATTTTCTATCAAGATCTCCGGTATTGTGCTGTGAGGACGACGATATTAACGATGAAGAAGCGATGTACCTGCAGTTCATAGAATTTGAAACAAGATCTTTGGTAGAACGGAAGCAGTTAATTGTTGAAACTCGACGAGATCCTGACCTGAGTCGTGTTGTGAACTACGTCAAGACTGGATGGCCAACCAATGTTCAAGACCCAGAGTTGAAGAAGTTCTTCGTCCGCAGAACAGAGCTAATCGTGGAAGAGGAAGTACTGATGTGGGGTTACCGTATCGTGGCACCTGCGAAACTTCGGACGTTCCTGCTTCAAGAATTGCACTCAACGCATATGGGGATCGTCAAAATGAAGTCGTTGGCGAGGAATTATTTCTGGTGGCCTAGCATCGACAAGGATATTGAAGACTTGGGTAAGCGATGTGAACAATGTATCCAGTTCCGGCCTGAATCGGGGAATGTGCCGATTTCTCCATGGAAGCTATGTTCCCGGCCATTCGAGCGAGTTCACATAGATCATCTGTTTTTGAAGAATAAGAACTTCCTGATCATAACGGATAGCTACTCCAAATGGGTGGAAGTTTATTTGGTGAGTTCGTTGACGACTAAAGAGACCATTGAGAAGCTGGAAGATTGTTTTGGACGATTCGGAAATTGCGATGTTCTGGTGTCGGATAATGGAAGATCGTTTACTGCGGCCGAATTTCAAGAATTTTGCAAGGAGAAAGGAATACGACATCTGACTTCAGCACCTTACAGTCCCTGTTCAAATGGTGCGGCTGAAAATGCGGTGAAGACTTTCAAGTATGCTTTGAAAAAGATGCTAACTGATAGTAATAGTCGTGGTAAGTCACTTTCTTCAATGATGAACCATTATCTTCAAATGTATCGAGCGACGCCGCATTGTACAACGAACGAGACCCCATTCAAACTAATGTTTGGACGTGAAATGAGGACTAGATTTGATACCTTGCGAAAGGACAACGTTGTGAAACATGCTGTGAAGACATGGAAGCATAACGAAAACAAGAAAGATACCTGTTTTGCTGTTGGCGAATCGGTTTATGCGAGGGACTATCGAGATCCTGACAGACAGCGATGGATTAAAGCGACGATTTCAAGAAGGAAAAGCCAAAATATTTACGAGTGTGCTGCTGCTGAGCTGGGTACGATTACACGAAGAACCCATCAACTGCTGAAATACGATTATGACGATTATGAGGACGATAACAGCGGGGGAAGAGATCCGGTTGCAGATGATGATCATGAGCCTATTCCGGACGATGAATATCAATCGGCAGAAGATGATGCATTCGATGATTCCGTTCCAGTTCAACAACAACGCGGCTACTATCGTGATGATGGAATATACGTTTCAAGAAGCAACCGAATGGTTCGCGCTCCAGACCGGTTCTAGCTTACGGGGGAGATGTGCTGTCGCGTGGTTCTCAGCGCTACCAACACACGTGGCTCTCAGCGATACCAACGCAACGCGGCAAGCCGTGGACCTATCGGGTGGCAACCTTCTGCTTAGTTACTAAACTTGTTGATTAGAAATAAAGAATTATTCTGTATTTTACCGTCATAGAAAAAGGACGTTTTCTTAATTGTTCCAATACAGAACAATACCTTTAATTGGGGTTAGTAGTCCTATTCTTAGCCGGCAACTACGCGGCTGACTCGCAAGCGGGGGGGTGCGTCAGGCCCCAGGACATCCGTCCCTGCTGCCCCATGATCTACTGTGGTATATCCCGGGTCCTTTGTATAGTGCATGTCATATAACTTCATTATTATTGAGAAGCTATGAAGTATGCGGTTCTGTAACAGTTATTCTTTTCAACTTAATCGCAAGGAAGTATTCTAATTGATAGGTACCGTAAACCGGGGTCAAATTGATCTCCGGATCGAAATTAATCAGACGTTTTTCAGTTAGGTAGAGCATATTTTAAATAGTTTCCTTTGAAGTGTTTATTAGTATATGATTCCAACAGCACTATACTTGAAAGGAAACTATTCAAAGTATGCATTATATGACTGAAAAACGTCTGATCAATTTCGACCCGGAGATCAATTTGACCCCGGTTTACGGTACCACTTTTAAAACGTTCCTTTTTCAGTCAACATCGGATCCCCGAAAAAGTCAAGAAATGATACCGATATTTATGATGATTCGAAACTCTCAGTCCTTACTGCCTCAAACCAGTGAACACCGATTAAAAGATTAGGAATACTAACCCAATTGTCCTTGTTTCAAGATCCATCACAGCCACAAGCAAACCGAGACCTATCACTTTTACCAAGGTATAAATGTATTAAGAACTAAAGTTTTTCCTTTGATTCCTATGAACCTACCCAAGTAACAATTTGATGTTGGTTAAGCGCTTAATTTGAACAAAAGCTGTGCAAATGAACTGTAAACAGTTATTCAGCTCTTATACACCCAATTTTGGTGATTTTATCCAGCCATAAGTTTATTTGAGCACGCCATGAAGCTGGATTAAGGTTGAAGCAGCGCTTATATCCGAGCGAAGAACGCTTTTCAGCCTCTATTCAGCAATTATTCAGCAAATGGGAATGATTTATGATTATGTTTATAGAACAGACAAGGATCAGGTAAAGCTTAAGAGTCACTTAATCATA
The DNA here is from genome assembly GCF_035046485.1 of Aedes albopictus. NCBI lineage: Eukaryota > Metazoa > Arthropoda > Insecta > Diptera > Culicidae > Aedes > Aedes albopictus. The sequence goes on from NC_085138.1 coordinate 122,041,672, forward strand.
TTTAGTTCAGCAATTCATTATCACTTATGCAGCACTACCAAATAAAAAAAAACCCTAGTTAATCCACCTAGCGGTGATGGTGCCTTTCTCGTGCTTTAAAATATCCTTTCAACAAAGCTCAAGCGACGTGTTGATTACATTGACATAAATACAAAATGAAAACTGCTTGCTAAATGTACTCAATATGGAGACATTTTATATTAGCATAACATCCAATATTCAGAAAATATAAGACAACGATCCAAAATTCAAATCAAACAAGTGTTATAAAGCCGCAAAATTTCGAAACGTCATTTTAGATTTTCCGGTCATCATTTTTTTGACTCCGGATATCTACCCCAACTAAACTAAGCGCCATCTTGAATATTAAGACACCATCTTGGATGTTCTGGTATTCATTTTTGGACTCTGCACCTAAAATTACATAAAATAGTCACCGTATTGAATTTTGGCATGTCGTTTATGATTTTCTGGTTACCTGTTTTGGACGAAGACCGGCATTCTTCCCCATTCAAACTATAGTCATATTGCAGACCTTGTGAAACAGCGCACAGCTTGGGTTTTCTGATTACAAATTCGCAACACAAGCAATCAAACTACTGTCCGAAACAAAAATGTCAAACGAATGCATTTCACGACGATAGCGGCTTCGGGAGACGGTTCGGCTTTTGTTATTCCTGTCTTCTTCCATAATAAGAGCTGTGTTGCCCATCTGTGTGTCGTATTCAATGCAACAAGCAAGAATAAACTAATATTAATATTCATAAACGGAATTGGCTGAAAATCTATGCGTAAAGCTAGAATTAGACAAATGTCATCGTGTCAGATGACATTAATTTGACCCTTTCTTATGTTTATTGATCTTCGTTCTACTGCTCGTATTGTGTGTGAGAGGTAACGGTTGCGCACGAATGTAACAAAGCAAGCTGACACCCGACTGCGGCAGCGAAATAAAGGTAGTAAAAAGTGTCGAATGTTTACAAGACTGGTCGTGATTTGATGTACCGCATCCATGGGTTTGGTTAAATTTTACATTTTACTACCCGCATCTGATTCCGGGTAACTACCGGCTGAACCAAATATGGTCTGACACTATTGTCTTGTTAACTGTTCATCGGTTAACCAAAAACGCTGCAAATTGAAGGTGTCACATGCAGGGTTTGGCAATTTAAACGGGACTCTCGGAACCAATTCCGGAACAATACCAGTTGTCTCTAGTGTGATCTAAGGCTATTTTCTTGCTAACTGTTCATCAGGTTATCGCAAAAGCCACGCCACATGCCAAGATTTGGATTACTTTTACATTTGGCCTCTTCCGGCCACTCAAACCGATTCCGAAACACTTGCTTGTCGTTCATTAGGTAATCTATAAAGGCGCTATTTGTTGTGACGCATGCACGGGTTTGTTTCTCTTTCAGATTTGACCACTTCGGCGGGTGACCCGGAACAGGTTCCGGAACACTACTGTTTCAGATATAGTCTGAGACTGTTTTCCTGCTTACCGCTCATCAGGTTATCGAAAATGCCGTGGTTGGATGTGTCGCATGCATGGGTTTGGTTCAATTGTATTTTTGGCCACTTCCAGTGGAACGCCTAGAACCGGTTCCGGAACGCTACCGGTTCAGATATGGTCTGAGATGATTTTTCTGCTCATTGTCCATCAAATCATCGAAAATGCCGTGGTTTGATGTGTCGAGTGTATGGGTTTGGTTCAATTATATATTTGGCCACTTGCAGCGGGACACCCAGAACCGATTCGGGAAAACTACCGGTTCAGATATGGTCTGAGACTGTTTTCCTGCTTACCGCTCATCAGGTTATCGAAAATGCCGTGATTTGATGTGTCGCATGCATGGGTTTGGTTCAATTGTATGTTTTGCCACTTTCAGCGGGACGCCTAGAACCGGTTCCGGAACACTACCGGTTCAGATATACTCTGAGATGGTTTTCCTGCTCATTGTCCATCAGGTCATCGAAAATGCCGTGGTTTGACGTGTCGCATGTATGGGTTTGGTTCAATTGTATTTTTGGCCACTTCCAGTGGAACGCCTAGAACCGGTTCCGGAACACTACCGGTTCAGATATGGTCTGAGATGATTTTCCTGCTCATTGCCCATCAGGTCATCGAAAATGCCGTGGTTTGATGTGTCGCATGCATGGGTTTGGTTCAATTGTATATATGGCCACTTCCAGCGGGACACCCAGAACCGGTTCGGGGACACTACCGGTTCAGATATGGTCTGAGACTATTTCCCTGCTTATCGCTCATCATGTTATCGAAAATGACGTGGTTTGATGTGTCTCATGCATGGGTTTGGTTCACTTTGATATTTGGCCACTTCCGGCGGGACACCCGGAACCGGTTCCGGAACACTACCGGTTCAGATATGGTCTTAGACTATTTTTCTGCTTACCGCTCATCAGGTTATCGAAAATGCCATGGTTTGATGTGTCGCATGCATAGGTTTGATGCATTTTCATATTTGGTCCCTTCCTGGGGTACCGTTCCGGAACACCTAAATGGCCATATCTCCGGAACGGCTGGACCGATCCGAACCATTTTCAATAGGAAACAATGGGACCAGATTCCGCGTCGAATGAACCGTCGGTCATTGAAATCGGATGAGGTTTACTGCCAAAAAGTGATGTGAGTTTTTTTGTACACACTCACACATACACACACACACACGCACACACATACACACACACACACACATACACACACACAGACATCACCTCAATTCGTCGAGCTGAGTTGATTGGTATATATGACTCGACCCTCCGGGGCTTCTATCAATAAGTCATTTCTAGAGTGAACATATAGCCTTTCCAGTACACTTAGTGTACGAGAAAGGCAAAAAATCAGAATTAGTCCCACAGAATTTAAGATAGAATTGCCAGGACTATTGGCCTGAATTTAGAATAGTAGTTCATAGTTGCTGAAATTGAAATATATAAATGATGATTATAATGGAGAATCGAACTTCGGTGCATTGACTCATAGTCACTTACGTTAGCATCTGCTCTACCTGAAATGGTACGAGCTTAGTGATTTGTGAAAGAACAAGCTATACCGTCGTGTCGGAATAAAGGTTGAACAATTTTGAACAAAGGCTGTGTTGAGGTTGAATAAGCGGTGGAAGTGCTTTATAACGAATGCACGGATTAGCTGTCAAATCATCATTGTTTTGTTTACAGTTCAGTGTCCCTCGGTTCACTTATAGTAAAACACCGCTGCAGTCAGAGAAAATGAACAGAAGTACAGGTAAATATTCATACTTAATTAATATTCCACGGTGTGAACAACAATTATCTGCTCTCTATTTTTGGTTGTTCCCGAGCAGAGGAGAATACCAAGTAAATAACTACGAAATCACATATACTATTTTTATGTCTTGTTTTGTTATTATTAAATTATCAAGGCATAGCTTTCCCATAACAAATTTTATTGGGCAATCTCATTGTGTTATAATCAAGCTATTGATATGCATTACCTAAATTACATTTAAATAACATGTTTTGTTGTACTATTGATCAACTTATCAGCAATAAAACAACAGTAACAAATTTTGAAATCACATCAACAATTCGACGATTATGAGCTGTCCCTTTGTGTTGTTCCATTTTTGTATTCAGGGTAGAAGGAAATTTCTCGACGACTCCTTTTAAGAATTCCTTAAATAATTTCCGGATAAGCACTTGGAAGTTTTGGAGGAACCTTTCGATAAATCCCACCAGAACGCGATTTTTTTTCACAAATTTCTCAATTTGCCAATTAGCAACATTTCGTGCCTTCTAATTACAAGTTTTTCCAGTATGTTTCAGACATACCAGCTAATCTGGTAAAATGCCAGTAAAATGTGCAATATGTATCATTGTAATCCCTGGAGAAGTCTTCATTTTCTTAGAAATTCCGAAGATAATTCTTCTGAGCAATGTTTAGAATTCTTGGCAAATTTTTTTGAAAAACACCTGGAGAAACATTCGGAAAAACTCCTGATGAAATCCTCAAAGAAATTTTCTGAGAAATTTTAAGACGAACTTCTGGACTAATGATCACAGGAAATTCAGAAGAAATCCTTGAAGGGATTTTATGCAGGATTCTGGAGGAATTTCTAGAGGAGTCTTTGAAAATCCATTAAAGATTCCGTCGAAGAACTCTCGGAGAAATTTCTGGAATATTTTTGAAGTAGTTTATGGAAAAGTTTATGATCAAATCTGTCGACGAATTTCTGGAAGAATTTTATGACAAAGTCACTTGACAAACACAAAAGGAGTTTTTGACGGAATCCTTAGAGAAATAAGTAGAGGAATTTTAGAAAAAAAAATATTGCAAACATTTCTAGTGAAAGTCCTGTAGGAATCATCAAAGGAAGTTCAGGAGAAATAATAGCAAAATTTTTGGTGGAATGCTTGTAGAATCCAGGAGGAATATTCGACATAATTCTAGAATCCAGGGAAAACCGGAGGAATTAAAACAAAATTTCAAGAAAAGTTGTATTAATCTGTACAATATTTCCATTATCCCAAAAAATTTCTGCAAAACTGTTGAGCATTCTAAAAATTCTTCAGTTTCTACGCTAAAAAAAAAAACAAAACAAAAGTCACAAATTGCTATCGACGATCAAACTTTTTCAAATACATGTGTTGATTTCAAGCCGTACCTGGTATTCATTGATTACGAAAAAGCTTTCGACTGTCTCAATCACGGAAACATGTGGGAAGCCCTAGGCGCAACGGTCTCTCTGAGAAAATCATCGGCCTCATTGAAGCACACTACAGGGCATTTTCGTGCAGAGTACTGCACAACGGTGTTTTGTCCCATCCCATCCGGGACGTTGCTGAAATGAGGCAAGGATGCATCCTATCACCGCTACTGCCCGAGCAGAGGGGAATATCAAATTAATAACTACGAAATCACAAAACCTGTTTTTATATCTTGTTTTGTTATTATTGAATTATCAAGCCATTACGTTTCCATAACATGTTTTGTTGGACAATCTTATTTTGTTATGACCAAGCAATTGGTATGCAGCCCTTAAATAACATTTCAATATTACATTCTGTTGTGGAACAAGTTTGGTTATTATTGTATTATTGAGAGTGCACAAATACTTTATGGTATTGCTATCTAAACTAAAACAAATTTTGAAACAAAACCTACGTCATTCTACAACGTTATTTACAGCATTTGAGGGAAAGCAACTGCATATTCACTCATCAATTTGTCTTCCTCTTCCATTTATCATTACATCCAAACTGAGACAAAGTGCTTCTCCCATATCACTAGCTAGTATTCCGCGAGAAAAAGTTTGCATAATGCACCAGAAAAACTGTTTAACGACTTTTTGAAAAGTGCGCAAAGTTAGGCCCTAGGTGCGCAAAGTATGGTACGCTTACGGTATCACATTTGATAAGAGGTGTGGTATATTACGTGACATGGAGGTGCTGTAATGTGTACAAAACAAAGTCCCTGCTGGGCGGCGCGAGGTTTTGCTAAATTTCTGAAATTGATTGAGTTGTAGCTGAAAAGTACCCAAAATACCAGCCACTGCCCAAGTGGCGTAGTACCCTGCATACATCTAAACGAAAACATAGCAGACGATATTGAAGGTTTTTAAGGTTTTCAAAGAGACGTTCCAGATTCTGCCTTTGACATGTGAATTTCAATGATAAAAATGTCAAACTTATGGAGTAAACTTGTTTGAACGAAGCTAATACAGACAGCTGAATCCAAAATTGTAGATGGTTTTGAATGGGATTTTTCAGAAATATTTTGTATTTCACATGTTTTCCCTGTCGTTCCAGAGGATGAAGTCGGATCTACCTATTTGAAAGATAGGTACCTGAATAGTTGAAAATACACCTATTAGGGAAGAGAGAAACTGAAGTTCGCATTCTCACATGTTGGTCTAAATATATAGAATTCTCAGCCATCACGAAGTCATATATGATGTAGAATAGGATGCTAAAGTGGAGGCCATACCCGATTAGATGAACATAACAAGAATATATCATAATTATATCTTAATGTGATATAACTAGCAAATTATGTTATAATTTTGTTATGACATGGACTGTTTCAAACTTTTTCAAACTAAATTATAACAAAATATATTATAATCTTTTGTAACTAGTTTTGTTACAAATAAATCAGAACAAACTCTGTTATAACTTTGTTATTTTTGCAACTGAACAAAATAATCAGTTGCAAAAATAACATAATTATATCAGAATATGATATAATTTAAATTTTTAGCTATATTACAAAAAAAATGAGAAATTTGATTAAGTATTCGTTATTTTTATTGCTTGTAGAGCAAAAGGTCGATGGATAGCAGGTAAAAGATCAGAAAATGCTTAAGGAAACAGCTTTATTCTATGTAATAGAAAAAAAAAAAAAATCAATTGCTGTTGAGGGACTGCAGTTTCGCTCGTTTTTCATTGCGTAGAATGCCGGAAGCGTATCCGGCTACCCTCAAAACTGAAAAGTACTCATATTTTTTCAACTTTGAACCGATTTAAGTGAACTTCGACTCGTTTGAATAAGAAATCTTTTTTTTATTGATTGGTTATGCGAATAGAACGATTGGGTTACGCGGTATTCCCAAAAGTCCAAATTTTCTGGAACATATCCTTATGCTATTGAGGGGCCCAGATGCAAAGAGGTGTAAGTGACCGTTTTGTCGAGTTTGAGCTGAACATTACAAAAAATCTTCAGATTTCAAGCTCACAGGAACTTTTTAAAGATTATTTTTATGATGATTAGAAAAATTACAGTAAATCAGAGAAAATTGGGTTGATATTGAAACTCCATACATTTTGAATGGGATGAAAAACTGGTGAAAAACTTCAAAGCTCATTTACTCGAAAGTGGGTTTTTGTAACTTACACCCCTTTGCTTCTAAGCTCCTCTATTCTAATATCGGCGTTGTTGGAGTTAGCGTATTGAAAAGATATGGTCTCTCGTGAAACATGCTTCGTAATTACACTGTTAAAAACGCTTTGACATCCACGTGCAGCACAACAGAACATGTGCTCGATGAACAAATTGAGATTTGAATTATGAAAATGCTACGGTCAGCCTTGGCTTGGTCAGCCAAAGCAAAATCAAGAAATTGACATTTATGCTTCGTAATGATTACTTTGAAGTCAATACTTTGGGCCTAGGCTGGGCAGATATGCTATTGGTGATTTGATGGTGCATGAAGAAGAAGAAGAAGAACGATGGTGTTTTGAAAAATCCTATCCCTACCACACAGGAGAAGATTTTAAAATGCCTCTATAAAATCTAAAACAAAATCTAATTAAAAACGGTTTGATGTACGGTGTAAGACTTTGGACGGACTACATATTGAACGTATAAATTTAAATTTAACATTTTTTTCTTGGTAAGGTTGTAACCGTTCGTTCGAACGTGCTTTCCGGTAAAGTTAGCAGATGGCTTATGCGCCACTCCGGAAGGAGACCATCTACCTGTTTTCAGGGTTGCCCGGCCTGAGACCTCTCGAGGGAAAGGATTTTTGGGTCCAATTGCTGGACAGAAAGCACGAAGCACGTCTGGCTACGCCGTTGCAAAACAAAGACCCTCCCTTGGATTATACTCCAGACTGCTAAACTGAATAAAGAGAACCTAGCCGATAGTCTAGACCACATTTACGCCTGTTCTCATCACTGGCTGGCTGCACACGTAAACCCCTCACTGTTTTATGGAAGATTAGGGAGAAGTCCTTGGTTGGATTCGGAGCCAACCTCCCCAGTAAAATAAAATAAAGGAACAAACTAGAAAACGACACCGAGTAACATGAAACCTCCCCTACATTACCTCTTCTCGCTCAAAAACTCAAACACAGGTCGGTTTGTCTGTGGTACCCTTGCTGTTTTATTCAAAAGACACTCATCTCCACTTCAGCAAATTCATTCCTATATTTAACTCGTAGGCCTACTTTACCGACATTAAACTTTCTCTCACCTTCTCTTACTCTATATGTACATACTCTCCAATTCGTTATTCTATACCTTCCTAATGCTTTCCTATCACGTGCTCTTGTGCGGTGTGGGCATTCACTTTAACTCCGGCTATGGTCAAACCAAAAATAGCCGCCGCCACGCGTCTCGAACTAACAATCGGGAGCGGGCAAAAAAACTACACCATGCGCATGGGACTTTCACTGATTTGCATGCATTTACTCACGGTACCATATCAGCACGACGGGGACGGATGCTCGCCAGACGATGACTATGCTCGGCTCACCGACGCTGTGGACGCTATCGTCGGGGCGCGCGTCGGGGGACGCTGCGGCTCTACAGCGCTTCTGATCGACGCTGCGAAACGGTGGGTGGGTCGTACGGTGCTGAGGTGCGGCGCGTCGGGGGGACGCTGCTGACTTACGACACTGGCGGGTTGATTCGGTCGACGCTTACCTGCAGCACATTTCTGGCACGCGTGCGCGCTTTCCTGTCGGACAACGGACGTCTACGCTTCACGCTACATTCAGGCGCCGTCGGCGCCTCACACACGATTTGTGGGCTTCTACTAACACTCGCGGTCGTCACCGTAAGCGGGAAAAACTGTTGCTGTTCGCTGCTGCCTTCTGCCCTGTCTGGGGCGCGGAATTGACGGGCGCGGCCCCCTTCGGCCACGTGTTGCACTGACCGGGATCTTCGAAGCTGCAGAGTGGGGTCAGGAATAGTCTCAACGGAAATTGTGAGGTGGCGGGCTTGGCACGCTTGCCACAAATCTGTTAAAGAAACCACCCACGCACAATCCATTACCACTTAGCATATTCGCACAACTTGAGCACGTGATTTACCTGGTTGGTTTTCCACACTCGCACACTTCCTAGCACTAGCACGCTTTTCTTGCAACAGCTTAGCACGATTTACTAGCCTCAATGGTTTGAACTTTGGCTATCTAAGAGAGATTTGAACTAAAATTAGTAATTTCAGAAAGGCTTCCATGTCACTATAATTCACCTGGACTAACACCTCACGACGCGAAACACAAGCTAAACTACTCCTGCCTCTTCCACAATGCAGATCGAAGTGAACGAGTCACAGCCAGAAACCCTCAGATAAAGCGCGAATATTTTCCACGATCTTCGCTACCGGATTTGACTTGACGAAGTCTCTAAATTCCCTTTACTCAGTCAAACAGTCTATTGTGTCCAAGAGAAATTAGATACTTCGTATTGCAACGATTTCACCAGCCGAGCGCATCAGAATATCGGAGAGAATTCTCATTAACGAATTCCCGGGGTCAACAAATCCTGAAAAGGTTTCCCACAGGTCGATGGCCACCAACCAACGCTGTGATGTGATCACATGCGCTTGCATTTGCGGTCACATGTTACAACTTTCTTTAGCACTCATCTAATCCATGTGAGACACTGCTTGAGTGCTTGAGCGCAGAGAGAAAAAGCTTGAATTCGCGGTACAAGTGATGGTGGAACTTTAGGATATTTCAAATTATTTTTAAAGAATTCATTTTACTTAAGCTAACTTTATATTTAAATATTTACAAAAATGCAACGAACTGAAAGTTCGTTACAAGGTACTTAATTTGTACCAATCACCAATTGGGTTTTTAAATTAAGAATAATATATTGATTTTTTGATTTGAATCACCCCTCGTCGCAATTTGTACTGGGCGGAGCTGTCAAACAGTTGCCCAGCTGTCAAAAGGTGATTTCAAAAAATCTCTTTGAAATTGATTTTAGGTATCAAAACAAAGTTCTAAAAATCTGAAAAAAATCATAGTGACTCAGAAAATGGTGCTCTTTCGTATAAAATAAAAAAATCAATGCATTTTTCAAAATTTAATAACCCAATTATCTCAACACCACTAAAGAAGCCAATTGCAGCTGGTCGATGGAAAATTCCACGTGTATGGCAATTCGACGACGACGAAAGCGATGGAATTTGTAACACAACCGAAAACGACAATTTCTCTGTGCTTCTAACGAATATCGATAGTAGTGTCAGCGAGTGCGACATTCAACGGATGGTTTCACGTGCTATGGGTATCCCAAACCCCGAACGAATCGACGTAACAAAACTGGTGTCGAAACGGAAAGCGCATCTCAATTTAGATTTTATTTCTTTTAAAGTAGTTTTGCCTACCGTAATGAAAAGTCGAGCTTTTAACCCTACAACATGGCCTAGAAATGTGCGGTTTAGGGAATTTATACGTAAAACCAATACATGGAGACCAAACGTTTAATTTACACGTAGTTACCTTTGCTTGAATCTATATTTTTGTTTGTCTTAGTCGTTTGTACATTAGTTTGTTGTGTTGTGGGAAATAATGCTTTTGTTTGATATAAATGTGTTTTATATCGATATTAGATGTAATTAGAATAAGATATTCAATAAGACTTTAATGTAGTCAGTTGAATTAATAATAAATAAATTCGGGTTTTTTCTTAACTCACGATGACCAGATCGGTTCAGTCGGATTTGTTTTTGATGGAAAAAATAAATCTGGATCAAATGAGATCAATATTGTCAAAATCGGAGAAAATTTATCGCAGATATAACCATTACATAGTTTACCTTCTTTATTTTATTGTCTGCTGTTTCATATTATGAAGTAAAAAATAAAGGCATTGCAACTTCTAGAAATTTCATCAGACTCTTCCGTATTTTTTTATTTTATTCATTGCTATAATTTGAGTTTTGGGTAAATATAGCATAATAGCTATTGATATGTTTATCTTTGTATTAATTTCCTTCTTTCAATATCCCAGTCCCGTTACGGTGCCAAATTCCTATCACTTTTCTACGATTCCCAATTCTTATAGGTTAAGTAAAATTTTAGCTTCAAAAAGTGATACATCTGCAAATGAGTTTTTTTTTTATCTCAAAATTGAGTAAACTTAGTTGAATTTATATGTCATTTTAACAGTACTGCTATTCTAACCTCTAATTATAACGTCAAAAAGTACCGAACAGACTATGTATTACGAAGTAATGAATGTTAGCTTCAAAAAGTGATACATCTGCAAATGAGTTTTTTTTTTATCTCAAAATTGAGTAAACTTAGTTGAATTTATATGTCATTTTAACAGTACTGCTATTCTAACCTCTAATTATAACGTCAAAAAGTACCGAACAGACTATGTATTACGAAGTAATGAATGTTAGTGAGAGTGGAGATAGCAAATATGGTACCTACTAAATAATTCTAATCAATAAAAATGTCAACTATACAGACAATTCTGCTCAATTGATGATTGCATTTGTCTATTATAACTTTTTTCTTTCGATCTATTATTATTCGATCATATATTGTTTGACATTATGTCATAAATATCTTTTTTCATTACTAAAAATAATCTAAAACAGAATAAAACTAAACAGCATCTGCAGAAGTAATCATATCGGCATATGATATAATTACCTTTTACCTTCGCTCACGTAGGTACGTGTATAATCGCCGTTCTCACAACGCGAACAAAACAAAACATTAAAAAAAATCATCTCTGTCTGGAAAGAATCTTTGTCGCCGCCAAAATGCACCCATGACGAAGCTCAATCATAAATAGTCGACTAGCAACTTTTTTGTCGTTCTCTTTGTTCCGAAACAGCCGACGACGGGCCATGCGAACGCCACCACTGTTATTAGTGTTACAGTGCACATGTCTGCGCACCGCGATAGCGCTGTTGGTAAGAGAGAGAGGTTCATTGTTTGATCTTGCATTCAAATCTCTGTCTATTTTTGTCCTGCGACTGGCAAACATGAAATGGGGGAATAGGGAAACTGGCAATACGTAGAACCAGTAAAGCTTCTATCGTCACTCACTGCAAGTGCTGTGATAGCCTCATTGGTAAAGGCGATTGAAAATTTACGATAGCAGGATTGGAGGTTCAAATCCCGTCCATGTTTGTAAGTTTTATAATGAATTCGATTTTTTTTTAAATGACCTATTATTTTCTAAAAATAGAATAACACACTTAAAATAATTACCCAAAAATGAGTAAAAAAAGTTTGTTTTTACCCTAATTTTGCTTTCGGAATGTTATCAATAACTCTTTAATATAAAAATTTGTTATTGAAATTTTTCCCAAATTCACTGTTATTAAGTTGTTGTTGCCACTAACTAAACATGTTATTAAATTGATTTTTCAGGAACAAATTTTTGTTATGTGACTTGTTATTTTGCCGCTTATGACAGACAAATTTATAACTCAATATGTTATGTTAATAACATGAAAATTACTAATTCCATTATGCAGTTATTTTGCCAAAATAACGCATTTTGTTATGCTGTTGTTATTCTCTTCTGCTCGGGTGTTGCTCATCGTAATCGACGAGATCCTGGTAGGCGCGATTGACCGTGAACCAAATCGTGGATTGCTTTGGCAGCCCATTATCATGAAGCACCTAAATGGCTTCGGACTGGCTGAAGACGTTGCTCTCCTAGCTCAACAGCGCTCTGATAATAGAAATACACTAGAACTCCAATGGCGCTGTAATCACTTTTCCTATTTAATTAAATTTATAACTTTTATTGTAATTATTGATTGTTTTTAAGTGTCCAGCTTGAAGAGAATCTTTTGTTTTGGTAAACTAAATTTATTTGACACTTCTAGTACCGCTACTGACGCTGTAAGGACGTGGCGAACTAGATGATAGTCACACGAACAGTCGCGACATTGCACTTCTGTGGCTAGTTATTCTACTGCTCTGATATGCAGAGCAAGCTCGATGATCTTGCCAATCGCTCCTCAGCGACAGGTCTTACCATCAACGTCAATAAGACCAAATCGTTGGATGTAAATACGGTCAACCCTTCCAGCTTTACGGTAGCTGGACAATCAGTGGAGAATGTTGTAAGCTTCCAATATCTTGGTAGCCAAATGGCGGCCGATGGCGGCACCAAGATCGACATAGGTGCACGGATCAAGAAGGCGAGGGCTGCTTTTGCGAGTTTAAGAAAGGTATGAAAAAATAACAAGATCAGCCGACGCACCAAAATCCGAATGTTCAACTCTAACGTGAAATCTGTGCTGCTATACGCCAGTGAAACCTGGTGTTTATCAGTGGAGAACACTCAACGGCTGCAGGTTTTTATCAATAGATGGTATATAATTTGTGCATGGAGGCCTCACAATTGGTTCTCCAACGTGGAGCTCCATCGTCGATGTCACCTAGAGTATCCTTCCCGGGACGTCCCGGGACAAGAATTCCCGGGATTTGAATGATTTCGGGATTTCCTGAATCCCGGGATAAAATTTTAGAAATCCCGACAATCCCGGGAATCCCGGAATAAAGATCATTCGTAGCTAAAACTACCAAATATCCAAGCAAAACCTTGTTTTCACTTTTGGAATTTTATCGGTTTTCTCACACCCATTGGACTTTGGACACTAGGTTATACTTAAGAAACATTCACGACAAATTTAGTTTTATCTCTCTCTCTTCTTGGCGTAACGTCCCCACTGGGACAAAGCCTGCTTCTCAGCTATGAGCACTTCTACAGTTATTAACTGAGAGCTTCCTCTGCCAATGACCATTTTGCATGTGTATATCGTGTGGCAGGCACGAAGATACTCTATGTCCAAGGAAGTCAAGTAAATTTCCTTTACGAAAAGATCCTGGACCGGCTGGGAATCGAACCCGTCACCCCCAGCATGGTCATGCTGGATACCCACGCCTTTACAGCTGTGGCTATATGGGCTCTTGGTTTTATATAATGCCTTAAAATTAAATTTTCAATTATACTGGTTTATTCAGTGGCGGTAAGAACTAACTGGACGTGACCCAAATATCATATTACATTGTAATGTTTGGAAACCTGAGTCCACACTCGTACTATATTATGTGAATTATCCGATTTTTTTAGAAGAGAATTCATGAATCTCAAAAACGAGTACAACGTATTTAAAATTATTCAAAAACCGCAATTGCAAAAAAAGCCAAACTTCTGTATTGAAATATTCATAAAACTATGAGTTAAAAAGATTACCTAAAATTGCAATGAGGTTGAACAGATGCGTTTTTTTACAATGCACCAAAAGTACAAACATCTCTCTCTCTCTCTCTTCTTGGCGTAACGTCCTCATTGGGACGAAGCCTGCTTCTCAGCTTAGTGTTCTATGAGCACTTCCACAGTTATTAACTGAGAGCTTCCTCTGCCAATGACCATTTTGCATGCGTATATCGTGTGGCAGGCACGAAGATACTCTATGCCCAAGGAAGTCAAGGAAATTTCCTTTACGAAAAGATCCTGGACCGACCGGGAATCGAACCCGTCACCCTCAGCATGGTCATGCTGAATACCCGTGCGTTTACCGCCTCGGCTATATGGGCCCTTCAAACATCATCCGTAGCGATATTGGACGGATTATGATGCTTTTTCCACTCAAAATATAAGATATTTGTTGAAAATTAACTTGCAATATATTAGCTACTAAAGAGTTGAAAACAGACATTTCTTGATGAACTTAACATTGATCCTTTATTTCTCTTTAAAGATGATTTTTTACATAGAATAATGGTTCATTACATTGTACAATAATTGGATAAAATGGCTTATAATGAAAACAAAATGTAAATGTGTTAATTAAATAATATTTTTTGAACTGCAGAAGAGCAAAACAAAACAAATTTCTAGGTTTTTATTGAAATTAAAAAAAAAAATCCTGGGATCCCGGGATTTCCCGGTATTAGCTGAGTATTTTGTCCCGAATCCCGGGACAAGAAAATTGGCCGGAAAATGGACACTCTTGTCACCAAAAGCCGATTGCGACAGAAACTCGGGAGCGAAAGTGAAGGTGGGTCGGCCACACTCTTCGCAGAGGCGGGAACGAAATTTGCAAGCAAGCGTTAGATTGAAACCCAGCAGGACCCAGAGGCTCATGGCGGCGCAGCCTCAACAACGAAATCAAGCAAGTCGACAGAAATTTGACCTGGCCACAGGTCAAGGAGATGGCTGGCAATCACCCGGGATGGAAATCTTTCAATTAGGCCCTCTTCACCACCGTGGGAGCCCAGGACTGAAAGTAAGTAAGTAGCTGGATGTCAGAACACACGCTATTTGAGCCACACTTCCTTGGTAAACAGATCCTCGGGAAGTACCTCCTCAATCTCAATTCAGAATGACAACTGATGGTTAATTGTAAGTAAACTAGTACATATCATGCTTAATGCACGGTCACATGTGCTTATAGGTCACTGCATGAAATTCTATCCATCTCTTTCACTCTTACAGAAATTTTGTAAACAACAAGGCCAAGAAACTTCAAAATCCCATACAAATTTAAAACAGTGCAGTGTCCTATGTTTACTACCTATTACTCACTAACTCCGACATTGAACAATTATATTGCTGACTTCACCCCAAATTGGACTGACACAATAGTGTGCACATACCTTCAAAGTGTGATTCCGGCGCAGGACCACGTCGGATCGAGTTGAAGTCTTTGGTGCACTTATTCCTTGTAAATCAATGAATAAGTGCACTGAAGACATCGAGACGATCCGATGTAACTATGCACTTTTATCACACTTTTTAGGGGTACCAAAAATAGTGTGATAGTCCAATTTGGGGCGAAATCTGCAATATCAAGCAATACATTCTGCGTACACCATGCAGAGCAATCCTTCAGGAATGCACCCAAAACTAGTAGACCCCGTTCTAGATTGAGAATCGATACGTTCCCATAACCTACCGTACGTAGGCCATCGACATCGACGACGTTCTTTCATATCGTTGCAGTGACCCAGGTCAATCGCCCCATCCGTTTGATTTACGGTTCGAGCCTTGTCAAATTTTACGACTTGCTCTAAATCAAACATTTTACTGCACTTTCTAGGCAGTTCCATTTCACACTTATATATGAGGGCCGAATGTGCGAACGCAGAAAACTTTTGCCACATCCTGCCTGGGGCCGCACCTCACGGAATTGCAAACAGGCAAGCAGGCAGGCGGTCGGCAATTGGAAAAATTTCCATTTTGCCGCAGCAACAGCTCCTATGACCCAGGGAAAAAGTGTTGGTACGAGCGATAAAAAATCTGAAACAGTAATAAAATCAATTTTTACTGGCACACGAGCGGTGAGTGCAGGCCGCCGCCGCCGTGTATTGCTGGCCCATATTCGCGCCACCACGCCGAGCTGGACGTCGTCCAGCAGTGTGTAGCGGTCCGCTTAATTCGATCAGGACGATGCTGGTCAGAAGGATGGTTGGTTAATGTGTGCGGTTCGTTCTGTTCTGTCTGGAGAGGGCTTCTAGCTTTTATGGGCTATCTTTATGGTCACTTAGTTTAAGCGATTTGTAAGTTGCTTTTTTTTTTGGCTGGTCGTTGATGGTGTGACCTTCTTGCTGGATTATTTTCCGAGAAGCTTCGGTGCCTGTGTACATATGTTTTAGCAACTTTTAACAACCGTGCGGTGCGAAGGCAATCATTTCACCATCAGAGATTTGTTCAGGACTTGCTCTAGGTATTCCATTAAAAAATCCCACAGGAATGTGTGCAGAATTTTTTTCAGTGATTTATCCAGAAAATCCAGCAGGGATTCTTCAGATTTTTGCAGGAGTTCACAAAAAAAATCTCCAGCATTTCCTCTAATGATAATTAAGGATTTCTCTACGGATTCTGAAAGGATTTTTCAGATATATCAGAAACACGTTTACTGAGAGCTCCAGGAAAACTTTAAGAAAATCATCAGAGAATTTAATTCGAGTATTTCTTTAGGAATTTTCCCAAAAACATCCTCAAAAACCTTTTCTAAAAAGAACAAATCAGTAAGTGTCTCACTAAGAGTTTCTCCAGGTATTTTCCAGGAAGTTCTTCGGAAATCCCTCCTGGGATTTGCCCAAGAACATCACTGGGATTTCTTTAGATATTCGTCTAGAGATTCATTTAGTATTCTTAAATTCCTAAGATTTCTACAAGAAATCTTCAGAAGTTTATTCAGGAATTCTTTCAGAAATTCTTGGTCGAATTGCTTCTGAAATTAATTCAAGTATTCCTTAAAAAAATATCTTCAGCCCTTCAGAATTTTCTAGATTTCTCTAGGAATATCAGCAAGATATTTCTTCAAAGTTTGTTGATGGGCTTTTACAGAAATATTCTTTAAAAATGCTTCGGTGATTCCTTTGGAAATTCTTCCAAGTGTTCCTCCAAGAATTCCAAGAGATCCCTGTATCCCTGTGTGCTTCAGATATTTTTCTAAGGGATTTCTGTCCATCCTCTGTAAAAAGCATGCTGTTTTATTAGGCTGCTCGTTCTACAAAAATCGACGGAAAACGAACGATATCTTTTTCAAGCCATGTTAAGCTTTTCCATCGATTCTGAATTTCTCACAGTCCTCCAGTGGGAAGCTCCCAGTTGGACACCATCTTTCCATTCCCGAGAGAGTATCAGGCCGCCAACGCAACGGGGTGACAAGGATGAACTCGCTCGCTGGCCAGTTTTTATGTGCCCCCGCAGACCAGATTGAATCTGTGGTCAGGAAACGAAATGGCCCCGGAGAAAGGTTCATGATTGTTCGGAACTTTTTATGACCCTTTCCGACGTCGATTCTGGCGTTTTGTTGCCCTCATCTTTGTGTAGGCGGGAGGCCAGTGAATATGAGATCGTTTCTGCCGGTGCCCAATATAACTAAATTAAATATATGTTAAACATGCTGCTTCCAACAGTGGGCAATAACACTTCTGCTTTCACAACACAGCACACAACACAAATGGCCAACCATAAGGGGTTTGTGGTCTCACAGGGGTTACCAGTCCCGCATGTACTTTCCAGAACTTTATCCTGACTGTGGAACGACAGCCTGATTCCAAGGTAAGGAAACAAGTATCTTGGTCACCGACGTCGCCGTTGTCGTCGTCGTCATCGTTGTTGTCACATGGTGACTCAATTGGGTGGAAGATTAGTGCAGTACAAGGGATTAACTTGATGGACGAGGGACACTTTCTTGGCTGAACTTGCTCCGTCTGTAACACCCGGCTCGGTGTATGTGTGTGTTCTCGTTCGTATGTGGCATCCACTCAATGTCCACTTTTGTCCGCCATTGACCGAACAAAATTGATCCGTAGGTACAACACACGGCGCTTTGCGGGCACCATCACCGCGCACCGCACTTGGGAAGCTCACCGCGCGAGACAGGGCAACGAATTGGCAATAACCAAACAACCGAACGATATAAAAGTTGCCCTGTTCGAAGTTGTGTCTTGGCGTGATGATGGTCATTGCGGTGTGGTTTGTGTTCCTGTGTGTGAAAATGGTGTCCTGCCCGATACGATGGTGGCCGTCCAGCAGAGCAGCAGCAGCAGCACCAGCGTTTGTCGTTTGGTTGCAGAATTTATTTGCTCAACAGCAATAAAGACTTTGGCGGGGATTATTGAGGGTACTGCGGTACACCCGTGCGATTATGGGATTACGATCATCCGGGGGAATCGAGTCAAACGCAATGACGAGGAAATGAATGGCCAATTCACCTACCTGGTCTTGATTCTTGTTCGTGGCAAAGGTGTGTCTTAAACATGGACTTTTAAAAACAGAAATAATTTGTGATTTTGAATTAACAAACTCAAAAGGACTTCACAGCTGTTTGAGCCCGTATGAAGTTGATCATCAATATTAACTTCTTTTCTCGACTAGCCTAGATAGCTGTGTAGTGTCGGTAGCGGTTGTCTCTAATGGCTAAGAATAACACTACGGACCGCCTGTTCCGATGGAAAGAGTCCACTGAACAGGTGACCCTTAAATTATGGTTACGGCTCCAGCATAAAAGAACAGCAACAATCAATCTTTGCAGACTTATGCAAAATGGCACAGCCCAAGTGGCTTTGGAAACCTTGTGAACCCGGTGTTTGCTACTTTCGGTAAACATGAAATGGCAAACTCGCGTGTCATGCCTCGAGCCTGTGTGCTTGTCAACAACGCAATAGTTGCTACACTTATTTCTGAACTAACCACCAGAGATGTATGTGCTATCACAATTGATGTATCTGTTGGAAAGATCAACAGGAAATACATCTATTGTTCGGTTTATTTACCGCATGATGAACCATCCCCTACGAATGCTTTCAAACAAGTCATCGCATACTGTACTTCAAAAGGCCTTCCGCTAATTGTTGGCATTGATGCTAATGCTCACCACACCATCTGGGGCAGCTCAGACATTAACTTGAGAGGCTCCAGTTTGATGGAGTACTTAAGTAGTACAGATCTTGCATTACTTAACATAGGCAACCGCCCAACCTTCATAATATCTGCTCGAGAGGAAGTGTTAGACATAACGCTCTGCTCTAGCACAATTAGTCACGAGCTAACCAATTGGCATGTGTCAGATGAAGAATCTTTATCTGCCCACCGCTACATCCTTTTTGAACATTTAAATGTTACTTAGCATACTTTGCGTTTCAGGAGCCCTCGGTCAACAAACTGAGATCTCTTTACTGATTTGATTGCGTCCAAATTTCATGGATACTCACCATCCTCCATTGACACTCCAAGTAATTTACATAATGCCGTTGACACTACAACGACCTTCATCATGGAAGCTTTTGAAGAAGCATGCCCTCAACAGTCTGTGAAGATCACAAAAGGAACCCCTTGGTGGAACTCTGATCTGGCGAAACTTCTGAATTCTGAGTTCTGAGGTTCTGAGGCTTGCAGTTCGGCTCGCAAGGTCTGCTAAACGATCCGGCTGGAAAAACCTTTGTACAAATGTTTCCAGTTTGAGTGAAATCAGTCCATTAAACTAAGTCCTTGCGAAATCTGAGAATTTTCGAGTGAACGAACTTCGTTTGCCAAATGGCGATCTGACTTCCTCTGATGAGGAAGTTCTGGAATGCTAATTCAGCACACACTTCCCAGGATGTGTGAATATTACATCTTCAGATGAACCTGATGTCTCTTCTTGAAGTTATGATTCTCTGGCTTCGGCTCGGTGTATTGTAACTATAGAATCGATTGAGTGGGCACTTAATAGCTTTACTCCTTTCAAATCTCCTGGGGCAGATGGGATTTATCCTATTTTTCTTCAGAAGGGATTTGATTATTTCAAACATGTTTTGAAAAAATGCTTGTTTGCAGTTTTGCTACAGGGTATATTCCCAAATCTTGGCGGGATATTACTGTGAAGTTTATTCCGAAAGTGGGTCGTGCGTCGTATGAAGAAGCAAAGAGTTTCAGACCTATCCGTTTGACCTCTTTTCTTCTGAAATGCTTAGAACGCATTGTGGATCATCACATCCGTGGTGTTCATTTGGCCAACGTGTCTCTTCATGTGAACCAACATGCCTACCAATCTGGTAAGTCCACTGTGACTCTTTTACACAAGGTTGTTTACGTTATCGAGAAAGCATTCGCTCAAAACCAATCTTATTTGGATGTTTTCTTTGATATCGAGGGTGCCTTTGACAACGTGCCTTTCGATGCCATATTGGAAGCCGCACGGAGTCATGGTATATCTCCAATGATTTCCAATTGGATTCACCAAATGCACAATAACCGATATCTCTTCTCAACATTGCGTTCAGCAGGGATTACGAAATTGAGTGTTTGTGGATGCCCCCAAGGGGGAGTCTTGTCGCCACTTTTGTGGAATTTCGTAGCAGATACGCTATTGAGGCAACTCAATAATAGCGGTTTTCCTACTTATGGTTTTGCCGACGACTACCTAACATTGTTGGTTGGTATGTGTATCACCATCCTTTTCGACCTGATGCAAAGCGCCCTTCAAGTAGTTGAAGGTTGGTGTCGCCAATATGGCCTTTCGGTTAATCCGAGTAAAACATCTATAGTTCTTTTTACGGAAGGGCGAAACCGTAATGGCGTTCGACCTTTGCGTCTCTTTGATTCTGAAATCGATGTGACTGAACAGGTTAAGTACGTTGGAGTCATTCCTGATTTCAAGCTTTCCTGGAAACCTCACATTGTGCTCAGAAGAGACGAACCAGCCAAGGGCTGAAAGTCTCTTTCAAGTTTATCAAATGGATCAATTGTATTTCGACCAATATTGACCTATAGATGTCTCGTGTCGTGGCAAAAGGGCGGAATGAGAACGGTCCAATCAAAGTTAGGCCATCTCCAAAGGATGTGCTTAATGGCGATGCAAGGAGCGTTCTCTTCAACTCCAACGGCAGCGCTCGAAGTTCTCTTTGACGTTGCTCCACTTCACATTAATCTCAAACAAGAAGCACTTTCTTGCACTTACCGTCTGCGGGTACTCGGTCTACTACAGGAAACTCCTGTGAACCGCAGTTTAACACACACCTCGTTGTTTCCACTTTTGATGAATTGGAACAACATAGTTCTTTCTCCAAGTGATCTTAAAATTGGTTGTAATTTTCCATACAGGACATTTTCCACGAAATTCCCTTCCCGGGAAGAGTGGACATCTGGTTATCTGGAAAAAAGTATTTCAGACGGCATCGTATGTTACACTGATGGCTCCCTTCTCGAAGGTCGAGCAGGTGCTGGTGTTTATTCTCGTGAGCTAAGGTTGTATCAGTTTTATTCACTTGGTAGACACTGCACCGTTTTTCAGGCCGAAATCGTTGCTCTTATGTGCGGAGTGCAATCGACACTTCAGCAGCACGTAATGGGCAAAGTAATATACTTCTGTTCAGATAGCCAGGCTGCTATCAAAGCACTTGCTCCGACCAACTCTAGGTCGAAGATAGTTATCGCGTGTCGAACTCAAATCGAGGAACTGAATGCAGCAAACGCTGTTCACCTTGTATGGGTACCTGGCCATTCTTCCATCGCTGGAAATGAATTGGCTGATGAGTTAGCTCGCTCTGGAGCATCACATGACTTCATTGGCCCTGAGCCAGCTATTCCGCTATCGAAGAGTTGGGTAAAGCTTCAGATTCACACCTGGGCTGCTACTCAACACAGACAATACTGGAATAGTTGGAAGTCATGTCGTCAAACCAAATTGTATTGTACTGAGCCATCTGCAAGGGTGGCGAAGTATCTTACAAATCTGTCGAAGCAGAATTGCAGCATTCTGGTCAATACATAGACTGGCCACTGCCGACTCCGCTATCACACGGCGAATATTCAGCAAGCTGATTCATTTACATGTGATATTTGTGAATCCGATTATGGAACTTCGTATCATTTGATATGTAACTGTCCAGTTTTTGCGCAACTGCGTTTCCGAGTATTCGGTAAACACTTATTAAGTGAAACTAACTTCAGAGACCTGAATATTCAGGATATTCTGTTGTTCTTAACCCGCTGTGGTTAAGAACTATAGGCGCTCTTTCGCTTTATGCGTTATTACAGTGCCCTTTTCAGGGCGCTGTTTGAACCCATTGCGGTACGCTTATGCGTTAGTACCCTCTTCCAGGGTATTTTTCCTATTTCCCTACCTGTCGTTATCCCCATCCTTATTCTTATTTCCTTCCTTTTCCCTCAGGAAGATGATGAAATAGGCTCTTATTTTGGCGATGGCACAAATGTCCCAAATGGAGGATAACGTGCCTCTTTTTTTCCTTCTAAACCAAAGGGGGAAAATCTGCTCAACAGACACCCTAACAGGAAGGTAAGGGTAGTGTGGGGTTAAGGCCGTCTTCTACAACACTAGTAAAAGCCAGGACTACTCTTTCCTCGACCCACTAAAACACATTCCTATGGTCGTCAAACCCTACGTCTCTCCGGAACCACCAAGAAGGTATTGCTTCAGAGAGGGGCTAGTGCACATCGCACCCTCAAGGTTAGCTGCGTAGCCTAGTAGCAACGAACATCGATGACTCGCTCTGGAGAGTCCATCACGGTAACATTCTGGCGCTTAGCCAGTTTCCCGAGTGGTCCTCGCCACTCCCTTTGTCCTCGGAAGGCGGGCAGGGTCAACCCCACACGCGCACAACTGCTTGGCAGACATCAAGAACTGATGCCCACGTGCAATCCGAACCGACCAGCTCGTAAGGAAGGTGTTCGCGCCTAGCGCTTCCCAAAGAATTCATCGCAGTTACCAATGGAACAACGACAACCCGGATCAACAACGGCGTTAGCAACCGCTACGCGACAGATGGGTTCCTTGGCATATAAAAGGGGACAACCAAGCCAGAGATCGTCATTACCAACTTGGACATGAAGCGATCAAGACAGAAGCCACTAAACAGTACACCATTAGAATAAATAGTCAATAGTAGCAGTAGAAGTGTTTTGTTCCTTCCCTTTCCTGGAACTGGTCCCAGTACCAGTTCTCCCAGTCCATCGTTCCGCTTATAAATCGTTGGGTTCACGGCCGAGCCCAAACATTGGTCCTTCGAGCCGGATCTGGACTGGAGTGCTGCTGCTAAGGAAGAAAGCGTTTTGCGTGGCTTCGACAGCGCAAAAAACCGTAATTGGATTCCGTCAAGTTGGTATTCCTGGTCGCGACATCCGTGAAGTTCTTCTTTCCAATCGCGTGTCGCCTTCATCGGACGGATATTTCGTATCAAGATGTCATTATGCCGTACCCCACCCCGGAGAACGGAAAATCCGGAAGATGTCAAGCAATTGACCATGAAACGAGGCCAGATAAAGGCGAAGGTGACGCGGATCTTCAATACCCTGTACACCGCTGAAGACGAACATAGGAGACTGCCGCTTCCCCTTCTCCGAGTTTATTCGAAAAATTTGCAAGTCATCTATACCGAATACAATGACGTCCATAACACCATCACCGCCTCCGTAGAAGAAGAAAACGTACAAGTCCAAGAGGAGAAATATATCGAATTTGAAGATCTCTACAACGAAACCTTAGTCAAGGTAGAATCGATGATAGGAGATTTGGAGAAAGAGAACAGAGTCGTATTATCAAATCCTGTGCCATCAACGTCATCTGCAGCAAATCAACCATCAAGTCAACCAGTTATTGTCAACACCCATTCCTACCGTACACCCCTACCGACGTTTGATGGACGTTGTGAAGCATGGCCACGCTTCAAGGCAATGTTCCAGGACATGATGCAGCGATCCAACGATTCCGATGCGATAAAGTTGTATCATTTGGAGAACTCGTTGAAGGGTGATGCTGGAGGTGTCATCGACATCGAAACGCTACAAAGCAACGACTACGCAAGAGCATGGGAGATCCTGGAAGAACGGTTTGGCAACCAGCGGTTGATCATCGAGTCTCACATCCTTGCCCTCTTGAATATGCAGAAGATTTCCAAAAAATCGTCGAAGGATTTGCGCAGTTTGGTGGATGAATGTTCCCGTCACGTCGACAATTTAATCAAGCTGGATCAACGGCTCTCCGGAATGTCCCAGATGTTCGTTGTGACCCTATTGACGCGTGTGTTGGACGACCAGACCCGTGAACTTTGGGAAGCTTCCATCAACCAGTCCGAGCTTCCAGAGTATGAACAAATGATTCACTTCCTGAAGCAACGGTGCGTGATTTTGGAACGGTGCGAAAATTCAACTCCTGCAACCCGCAAGTTTCCAGATTCGAAGATTCCTTCATCCAAGCCTGACTTCTACAAGTCATCGTATGCCGCAACAGTATCATCAGAATATACGTGCGATGTTTGTTCCGGTCAACACCAGAACTTCAGATGTCCGGGGTTCAAGAAACTGACTGTTAAGCAGCGGTATAACAAGCTGAAAACGTCCAATTTGTGTTTTAATTGCCTACGGAAGGGTCACCATAGTGCAGCATGTCGTAACGATAAGTCCTGCAGAAAATGTTCCAAACGACATCACACTCTCATCCATTTTGAGTGGCGGAAGAAATCTGACGATAGATCAAGTAAATTTTCCAAAGTAACTGAAATGTATCCAGCACCAGCAAATACGAAGCCGCCAGTGAATTTGTCTTTTTCCCGCACACCTCGGTTGCCGAACAAGCAAGTTTTCCTAATGACAGCAATGGTCACTCTTCACTCCAAAGACGGTCAAGCTCACCAGGTTCGAGCGTTATTGGATTCCGGATCGCAGGTCAATCTTTTGTCGAAGTCTGTGGTGAAGAAACTAAACCTGCAAAAATGTTCCACCAATGTTCCTGTAGTCGGCGTGGGAAGTGTTAGATCCCAGATACGTCATCAAGTGGCAGTGACAATAGCATCGAACTATAGCGATTTCACTGCTACCATTGATTGTCTCGTCACACCTAAGATAGCTGGTACTATTCCGTCCTTGAATGTCAACGTGGATTCCTGGGGTATTCCCACCGGCCTCGAATTAGCCGATGAAACATTCAACCGTTCAAGAGAATTGGAAATGTTGATTGGAGTCGAACATTTTTTCAACATTTTAAAGCAAGGTCAAATCAAGCTGGCTGACCACTTGCCTACCTTTTACGAAACGCAGTTTGGATGGGCCGTTGCTGGACCCTATGAAACAATCGCAGAAGGCTCTTCAACTTATTCCGATCAAGCAGTATCAAAGGCCGATTCACCTACAACCCGGATGTCCAGCCATGTCCAAACGGTCCCGGAGCATCAACGGTTTCCTTCCGATTTTGGCTGCCCTTGAATCATGGTCGAGGAACTCTTTACCAAAGTTGAAATTGGATTCCAATGGGGGCAGAATGTTCGCGCCTAGCGCTTCCCAAAGAATTCATCGCAGTTACCAATGGAACAACGACAACCCGGATCAACAACGGCGTTAGCAACCGCTACGCGACAGATGGGCTCCTTGGCATATAAAAGGGGACAACCAAGCCAGAGATCGTCATTACCAACTTGGACATGAAGCGATCAAGACAGAAGCCACTAAACAGTACACCATTAGAATAAATAGTCAATAGTAGCAGTAGAAGTGTTTTGTTCCTTCCCTTTCCTGGAACTGGTCCCAGTACCAGTTCTCCCAGTCCATCGTTCCGCTTATAAATCGTTGGGTTCACGGCCGAGCCCAAACAGAAGGGTATCCTACCCTTCAGGCCCTATCAGATGCACCAGAAGGTTGCAGACAGCAGGATCTCACCTACCCCGACCCTTGAGGGGGCCCTTTCCGGGGGGCCACCCCGGCCTTAGCCTGATCGGTAAGGTAAGTACACTTGTCATAGAAGAGTCACGGCGGCGCAGGTTTTTGTTGCTCAGATGTCATGGGGACTTACTTCCAGCAAGTTTGTATTTATTTGTTGGAAGTAAGTCACTATGACTTCTGCGCAACAAAACATGCGCCACCGTGACTCTTCTGTGACAAGTGTGTTACTTGGGTACTGGAATAGTCTGGAGTCATGTCGTCAAACCAAATTGTATTGTACTGAGCCATCTCTAGGGGTGGCAAAGTATCTAACAAATCTGTCAAAGCAGAATTGAAGCATGCAGATCAAAGCATTGACTGGCCACTGCCAACTCAGCTAACGCACGAAATGTTGCTAATTGGCAAATTGAGAGATGAAATTTGTGAAAAAAATCGCGTTCTGGTGGGATTCGAACCCACGACTCCGTATTCGCTAGACCGGCGCTTTAACCAACTAAGCCACAGAACAGGTAATGGTTCTGCGGAATAGAAAGCCAAACTGACTCCGAAGCCGCACCGTGAACACTCCTATTTCACAAACTCATCTCTCTTTTCGGCTTAGATGCCAATCCACAACAGATTCCTATTTGTGCCCACTAACTACAAGTGCGAGCGAATTATTTATATGAAGCCGAGACTTACTCTCGCACTCTGCATACCTAGCCACCAGGCAGTTTGTTTTGCTGGTGTCTAATTAATATGCGTCGAGAGCTCGGTACGGTCGGACGCTCGGACGACCAAACTGCGCCAAGTGACGCAAGCAAGAGTACAATGATACATATTGCCCATTTTACTGGCATTTTACCAGATTAGCTGGTATGTCTGAAACATACTGGAAAAACTTGTAATAAGAAAGCACGAAATGTTGCTAATTGGCAAATTGAGAGATGAAATTTGTGAAAAAAATCGCGTTCTGGTGGGATTCGAACCCACGAACCCGGTCTAGCGAATACGGAGTCGTGGGTTTGAATCCCACCAGAACGCGATTTTTTTCACAAATTTCATCTCTCAATTTGCCAATTAGCAACATTTCGTGCTTTCTAATTACAAGTTTTTCCAGTATGTTTCAGACATACCAGCTAATCTGGTAAAATGCCAGTAAAATGGGCAATATGTATCATTGTACTCAGCTATCACATGACGAATATTCAGCCAGCTGATTCATTTGCATGTGATAGCTGCGAATCCGATTATGGAACTTCGTATCATTTGATATATAACTGTCCAGTTTTTGCGCAACTGCGTTTCCGAGTATTCGGTAAACACTTATTAAGTGAAACTGACTTCAGAGACCTGAATATTCAGGATATTCTGTTGTTCCCGCTGTGGTAAAGAGCTATAGGCTCTCTTTTACTTTATGCGTTATTACAGTGCCCTTTTCAGTGCGCTGTTTGAATCCATTGTGGTACGCTTATGCGTTAGTACCCTCTTCCAGGGTATTTTTTCTTATTTCCCTACCTGTCCTTATACCCATCCTTATCCTTATTTCCTTCCTTTTCCCTCAGGTAGATGATGAAATAGGTTATTATTTTGGCGATGGCACAAATGTCCCAAATGGAAGATAACGTGCCTCTGGAGCCGGCCTTCTGATACCTGCTACCTGATCAATGGCGCTCTGATATGCTCTGATATGATCTTGCCAATCGCTCCTCAGCGACAGGTCTTGAGATCAACGTCAACAAGACCAAATCGATAGATGTAAACACGCTCAACCCTTCCAGCTTTACGATAGCTGGGCAATCAGTGGTGAATGTTGAAAGCTTCCAATATCTTAATAGCCAAATGGCGGCCGATGGCGGCACCAAGGTTGACATAGGTGCACGGATCAAGAAGGCGAGGGCTGCTTTTGCGAGTTTAAGAAGTGTATGGAAAAACAACCAGATTAGTCAAAGCACCAAAATCCGAAATTTCAACTCGAACATGAAATCTGTGCTGCTATACGTCAGCGAAACCTGGTGTGTATCAGTAGAGAACACTCAACAGCTGCAGGTATATAATTCATGCATGGGGGCCTCACAATTGGATCTCTGACGTGGAGCTTCATCGTCGATGTCATCAAAACCGATAGCGACAGAAATTCAGGAGCGAAAGTGGAGGTGGGTCGGCTAGACTCTACGCAGGGGCGAAAACGAAATCTGCAAGCATGCGTTCGATTGGATCCCAGCAGGACATCGCAGCAGAGGCAGACCCAGCGGATTATGGCGGCGCAGCCTAAACAAGGAAATCAAGCAAGTCAACAGAAATTTAACCTGACCACAGGTCAGGGCGATGGCTAGTAATTGCCCAGGATGGAGATCTTTCAATTCAGCCCTCTACACCACCGTGGGTGCCCAGGACTGAAAGTAAGTAAGTGTTAAACAGAATTTGAATTAACTAAGGATTAGTATAAATCGAAATATATATAGCGTGTCTCCAATTAAAACTCATTTCTTTCCATCCGACCTTTAACGCTCATATTTATCTTCATATTCTGACGCCAAGTGACATCAATAACTCCTGCTGTTAAAAGGACCTCAGTGGAATCTTAGTTATTTCCAATCCGTGATGCACAGCCCTACTTGCTCATTGTACAATCGACCTCATCGACAATTGGACGGCCAATCCACAACACATGCAAGTCACAGCAGGTGTCCTCCACCGACGTCGTCGTCGTCGTCGTAGACAAAGGTGCACTACAGCCATGGCATGATGCCTTGGAAAACAAAACCCCACGTTCCACGGATAAGGCAAAAGAACAGTCAGTGATCTGACCGGGATCCGTTTATGTTTGTACGAACCGCGTTGCATATTAATTGGAAGCCATGTGAGTTCCTCACTCTTCCTATGCACATAGGTACGAGAGCGCGTCTAATGAGCGCCAATCAATCAATGCGGCCTTCCGACACGGGGGTTCGGGAATGGTCCGTCCACCTAGCCGGGAACACCGCACGCCGCGTGGAATGGAACGTTGTCATATTAATGCCTAAGCCCGGGACAATTAACCTGACCACTCTGTCCATTCGCTCAACGCGGTCATAAATAATACTTCGAATGGCAAGTTAGCTCCGTGGCCTGGGACCGTAACCATAGTCATCCACAGCAGCCAGCGGGATCTCCCCAGCAGTCACAGTGGGCCCAATGTGTGAGTCTGTGGAACTCCTGGAAGAATTACTGAGGAAGTTCCGGAAGAATGCCCAGGGAAATCCTTGAGGAGTGCCTATGGAAATCTGGGATAAATTCCCATAAAGCTGCTGGGTGAATTTGCGATCAATTCGTGGAGGAGTTTTTGAAAGAATTATTGAAGGAATTCCTTGAGAATCTTGGAGGGACTTCTGGAGTAAGCTTAGCAGAAATTCATGGGAATGAGTTTAGGAATCAATTAGGGCAATCTAAGATGAATCTTTGAAGAGCAGTAATTCTTTGCAGGAATTTCTGGAGTTACTGAACGAGCTTGTGAAAGAAGATTACGAGACATTTTTAGATGGGGTTTTTTCGGCAGGACCTTTGACAATAACGCTGGCTGAATCTATGGAGGAGTTTTTAGAGGTATCCTAAGATTTATCTGTAGTAAAAGAGACGGGTGAAAGTAATAAAATAAAGATATATGTTGGTGTTGTATTTAGTACGCTGCGGAATTCATATGGTCAAAAACAATTTCGATAACTATATTTGGGTATTGAATAAGCCAGAGCAGATCTGGCAACAGGGAATCATGAAACGCAGCTTGTTGCGTTCAGAAGATGAAGAGAGAGAGAGAGAAACGCAACGTCGAAGACGGAGTCGAGCAGGAAATGCGTTGACGTGAATTCGTCCTTGAGATCATTCTGTGTACCATTTTCGTGGATGAAAGACGTGTTCGTCGGCTGCTCCCAAGTTTGGATCCGACATTATCCAGAAGGAATTTTTGGTAGAATTCTTGGAGAAACTACTGCAGGAAGAAGAAAGCTTCAGTAATTGTTGCAGCAATTTCTGCATCAGCTCGTGTAGAAATACTTGGAAGAATTATTTAAGCTATGCTTGGAAGAATCCCAGAAAGAATGCTTGGCAGAATGATTAGATCTTTAAAAAATAATCCGTAAAGGACCCAACCGGGTTGTTTAGTACACTTCCCATAATAATACTACTTATACTAGCTCACTGAACTAAATATAACATGTTCACAAAATATTTGTTTAGCTACAGCTTCCAGCCCACTGTGCCCACCACTCCTGATGAGCATCAGGCACCTAGAATGCCGTGAGGAGCAAAGATTGGAAAAGTAATCATCCGCCGAACAGTGCGGCAGCTTCTGTGAAATGTTTATATCGGAAGATTTATGTTCTATCACTTGTAAGTACATCCCCAAGCTGACAACCGACGCGAAGTTGCATCTCCCGCAGCCCGGAGCTGACAGATCGAAATGAACTATAGCTACGAAAGTTCCTACTTACGATTTTTCCTTGCTTCTCAGGCGGCTTATGGCACTGCCATGCCGTGAAGCCGGTGCCGTGGTGGGATTTTTTACTGCCTATTCATGAACTGGTTATGACCGCGACCGGTGAGCTATTTCCACTTATTCGCACCTCCACCAGCAGTAGACTAGACGGACGACCGAGGATGCAAGTGCGCGGCCCTGTGAAACCATTCGCAGAAAGATAATGAAGCGACAATGTGCCCCCGGGGGGTCGGTCACCAGGTTCACCCGGGTTCCATCCAGTTGGTCGTCCGTTTTGTCCTTCTTGCGAACACAGAGAGAGTACTTAATTAGCGTGGTGGTTGTACTTTTGCTCGGGAGCTAGTTGGCTAAATTGTTGCAGACGAATAGGCGTTGAACAGACATGGAACAAGAAGCATGATTGCTGAGAGCTGGCAAGGTTCGCTTGAATTTATGGGATTTTTTGTCATTGCTAGTAGTCTGAAGATTTTGAGGTTGTAATATTTAAACTGTTATATTATAAAATAATTAGGCCCTTACAGCCCATGGGATAAGCGCACGGCTATTCAAACATACTATGCTGAGGGCTACGGGTTCCAGAAACATTGTCAGTTTTTTTTCCAGGATTTTTTCTTCGGAATTTATTTACAAATTATTTTAGGAATTTCTCCATAAATTTCTCCAAACGTCTTTGCCTTTCTCGTACACTAAGTGTACTGGAAAGGCTATATGATCACTCCAAAAATGACTTTTTGATAGGAGGCCCGGAGGGTCGATGCACATATACCAAGCAACTCAGCTCGATGGGTTGAGGTGATGTCTGTGTGTGTACAAAATAAACTCACATCACTTTTAGGCAGTAAACCTCAACCGATTTTGATGATTCATTCGACGCGGAAGCTGGTCCCATTGTTTCCTATTGAAAATGGTTCGGATCGGTCCAGCGGTTCCGGAGTTATGGCCATTTAATTGTTCCGGACCGGAACCCCAGGAAGGGACCAGATATGAAAACGCTACAAACCCATCCTGAGTGTCGCGGACTGACTCAATATGCTCTCTTATCGGGAGTCAAACATTGAAGATGGAGGTTATGTTAAACCTTGTTGAATCTGTGTGTTTGATTGAAGAGTATTGTTATCTAGGTGCTGCGGATATAATTAAAACTGTTGTCACGATATCTCCATTTGCCGCTGTCAAGCCGTTGAAAAGCGAGGAAAAGGATAAACATAGTTTTGAGCCTATTTTAGCTAATTTTGTAACAACTATCCATCAAAATTTTCATCGCAAATGGAAAATAATAGACTTTGAACACGAGAACAAAATCGGAATAATGGTGGATTGATCATGTTTACCATTTCCGAACAGCGTCTCGACGGCGTGTTTAACAACCGCGCTGAGAGATGTGGTTGCAAGAAAATTGAACGCTCGTGCGTGTTTACAAGCTGTGTGCCGGGAGTGTGTAGGTGTGTGTTAGCTAGCTTGAAAAATAAAACCGTTTCTATTCGCACCACCTATTAGATCCATATGATACATCAAACAAACTACGGCATTTTCGTTAACTTGATGAACGGTAAGCATAAAAATGGTCTCAGACCGTATCCGAACCGGTAGTGTCCCGGAACTGGTTCCGGGTGTCCCGCCGGAAATGGCCAAACATAAAAGTGAACTAAACCCATGCATGCGACATATCAAACCGCGGCATTTTCGATAACCTGACGAATAGTAAGCAGAAAAACATTCTCAGACCATATCGGAACCGGTTGTGATCCGGAATCGGCTCCAGGTGTCCCGCCGGATGTGGCCAATTATAAAAATTACCCAAATCTATGCATGCGACATATCAAATAGTGGCTTTCTGATATCTTGATGAACAGTAAGTAGGAAATTTTTCTCAGTACATATCTGAACCGGTAGTGATTCGGAACCGGCTCTGAGTGTCCCATCGGAAATGGCTAAATATAAAAGTGAACCAAACCCATGCATGCGACTCATGAAATCGCGATTTTTTAGGTATCTTGATTTGGCAAAAAAAAGTTTCCAGCCATATTTGGGACTACCGGTAGTGTTCCGCACCCGATTACAGGTGCTCCACCGGAAGTGTTCAAATATAAAGGAGATCCAAACCCTTAAATGTGACACATTAAATGACTTTTTATGTAACCTGATGAACGGTTAACAAGAAAAATAAATCATAGACCATACTTTGGGAAGTCAATAATGTGCCGAAATCGGTTCCAGGTGTCCCGCCAGAATTGATCAAATGTAGAACGGAACTAAACGCATGCACGCAGCACATTAAATAACGGCTTCTTCAACAACGGTCAGCAAGACGGCATTTAAGGCTACCGATAGTGTTCCGGAACCAGTTTCGAGTATCTCGCCGGCACTGGCGAAATGCACAAATGAACCACACCCATGCATTACATCAATTGGCGACTTTTCAGGAAAACTAATTAACAGTTTGCATGAAGCTAGTCCAAGACCACATCAGGAACAATCGGTAAGTGGTAAAATGTGAACCGAAAATGGTAAAATGTGAAATTGAACCTAACCCACGCGTGTGGTACCACAAAACCACGCTAATTCGACAATGATTGCAGTCAAATTACCTGAGTAAGCTATTAATTCGATAACTCTATTTTAGTTTTTGTTAAGATTGTAGGATTTGTTTATGAATACAAATCCTACAGATACTATGGCGGTACGAATTAATAGCTTGTTCATTTTACGATTGTTGGCTTCCAAAGTTCACTGCGGTTGATCACCAAACGGATCAAGTGTCGGAAAGCATAAAATTTGAACTTCCGGAAATAACAGCTGCACGATGAGCCGCTGCGTGTGTAAGTAACAACACAATATCGGATCATTCGTATTTACAGAGTATTACACTGTGACATTTGATCATTTGTTAATTCGACAAATGTCGATTGAGCGGGGTACGAATTAAAAAGTGTCGTATTAAAGAGTGATGAATACGTGGTGTTTGACAGTAGTTCAAATAGCAGCTTGTTTTTTAACGCGACCCGAGCAGAAGATAATATTAACACCATAATAAAATATGGGTCATTCCATATGAAGTGACCGAGAAAATGTGAAAACTTGCAACCGACCATCACGGATTTGAACCAAATTTTGTTGAAACATGTGTTTAGATGGAAAAAGAAAAAATCCAAATTTTGGTGCCGATCGGATCACCCCTCGGTCCGTGGCAGCACCTCTCGTTTTGGCCGATATGAAAATTATCCTCTCTTTCTTTTATTTTTTTCATTGAAACGATTGCACCTACACATTTCCGACCTTCGGCTTTTTTAAAGGAAATCGTTCAGGGAATCCAGAAAAAAATATTATTTTTTAATACAGTGTTGCCAGATATCATATTTTTCAATTTTAAAACTAAAAATAGATTTTTCTCAAAATACGTATATTTTTATTTTAAAAATTTTGATTCCATCGTGTTTATCAGACGTTTTTCTATCGAAAAAGCTTAACTCTCCAAAGTAATTTGCGTCGTTCCTGAGATATAGCGTTTTTAAGAAAAAATATTCATCTTTTTCATATAAAATCAGGTGCAGTTTATGAATTTCGCAAAAAAAAAATGTTCGATGCCATACAAAGACGTTTTGTGTTGATTTGAAAAATATCAAGTATAAAAAGGATTAAAAAATGTTACAGTGTTGCCAGTTCATCAATTATGAGTCTATCGTAATGGACTAGCATAACCTGTTGAACTAAAAAAATGTATCTGAGATTAAGATCATCAATTCTAAACAAATTTCATATATTTTAAGATTATCTGAACAGAAGTGCTGCCAAATATGTAATATTTGTTGTAGAAATCTTAATTTTACTAGAACATTAGTGTGAAATCTAATTAACAAGCCAAAAGTATTTTTTTTATTTAGGTTTAGTACATTTGGAAACATCGACGTAAAATATATTAAGGAAAATATTTGATGAGTGTATTTATAAGCAACAGTGCTGAAAATGTCATTTCGATATAACTACATTCAATGACCCACAGCTAATTTCAGAAATTTGATAAAATATAAAGTATGATATCCTTTGGAATTAGATAATATTAGATACTACGCATCGTCGCGCAACTGGTAGCTCAGACTTCAGTATTTTTATTTTATATTCGAAGGTCCAACTCCTTATAAAAATCCCTGTAAAAATATCTTTTGATTGATTTTTACGGCAGTGTTGCCAAGTAAGCTAGTATTTAGCGGAAACGCAAACAATAGGTGCGGGGACGCTTAGTATTGCGTTTACTCTTACTGGATTGCAGAATAATAGATCATGTCCTTTATTGTCCCAGTCAGGCAGAGAAGTGAAGCACAGTGTTGAGTATTGTGTTGTCTATTGATGTGATTGCATATGGTATGAGTTTTTGTTTGTTCTTCGTGGCGAAGAATGAACAGAAATTTCTGAGTGAAATGGATTAGTGGCGAAATCCAATAAATACGAAAAAGCAAAACTGTATTGAATACTTCACTACGTTTTAAAACTTCTACTTTTATTTCAAAGAATGGGATAGAATTGGCATTAACAGAACTGCGGATATTTCTAATGATGGCATTATGTACATACTCCAATTTCTCTTCGGTTTGAGTGCCACTGCTAGTTTGAGATTCTTGGGCTTAGCTAATTGATTATTTGCCATCTCGATCTGCAGGTGCACTCTCGCTTCTCTATCAGTTATGATCTGTGAGCTTTCCATGATCGTAGATAGAAATTTTCGGGACGTAGGTGTTAATTCGCGGTACCACAACTCCTTGATCGGGTTCGCCAGCGATACGTCTGAAATCATTGCTCTAGGAGTGAGAAGTACAAAAATGAGCTTTATTTTGCCGATATAGTACCACCTAAAAGCGAAACTTTCATTGAAAGCATTTTGACACTTCAAATACAGTTCAATAAGCATGGATTACATCGTTCAAAATGGATTTCCTCTGGGATTAATATTCCTTAATACTGGCTAATACCTCTTAATACATACCGCTAATAAGTATTAGAGCTGTCCCGCCCCTAGGGATCGGTATATTCGCCTCATTCCATTCATATTCACTCCTTTTTGCTGAATCGAATCGAGAAAGATGCAGCAAACGGATTGTCGTGATCAAGCACGCAACCCCATCACCAGTGGAAAGCCATGCGCAAGTTGCTTGACATGGATACTCGTTGCCGTTCGTCGCAGTTTTGATCGCAAGCGAATGAATGAATGGCGAATGGTGAAGAATGCTGGTGAGTGATCGATGTGGCTGCTGTCGTCGCTGATAAGC
This sequence comes from Aedes albopictus, assembly GCF_035046485.1. Lineage (NCBI taxonomy): Eukaryota > Metazoa > Arthropoda > Insecta > Diptera > Culicidae > Aedes > Aedes albopictus. Next base: position 122,077,272 of record NC_085138.1, read on the forward strand.
AAACACACAAACTATAGCGACAATCGTTCGCTGCGATTAAACATGGAGTAGCAATTATGAATTGTGTTGCCATCTATGCACTCATGCAGCTTTCACAACCAGAGGTGCGCACATCATTTTTCTAAGCGTTAGACGTTTCACCTAGTGTGAACTAGGCGATGGATTTTCGCGAAAATTTTTCTAGGTGTTACGTCTGTGAAGAAAAGGTCAACAACAGGGTCGTTATAGAAGATGTGTATTGTTTTTATCCTGCTCACACATCTTGCAACACACATGGTGCGCATTTTCAGAATAACCTGTACATAGTCAAACACTTGAAGGTTAGGTTTCATGGTATAATAAAAAAGGTAAACTGGCAACACTGTCACAATTTTTTTAATCCTTTTTATACTCGATATTGTTCAAATCAGCACAAAACGTGATTATATGGCATCGAACAATGTTTTTTTTACGAAATTTATAAACTGCACCTGACTTTATATGATACTTTATATGAAAAAAAAGAATATTTTTTCTTAAAAACGCTATATCTCAGGAACGACGCAAATTACTTTGGGGAGTTAAGCTTTTTCGATAGAAAAACGTCTGATAAACACGATGGAATCAAATTTTTAAAATCAAAATATACGTATTTTGAGAAAAATCGATTTTTAGTTTTAAAATTGAAAAATATGATATCTGGCCACACTGTATTAAAAAAATAATATTTTTTCTGGATTTCCTGAACGATTTTCTTTAAAAAAGCCGAAGGTCGGAAATGTGTAGGTGCAATCGTTTCAATGATAAAAATAAAAGAAAGAGAGGATAATTTTCATATCGGTCAAAACGAGGGGTGCTGCCACGGGCCGAGGGGTGATCCGATCGGCACCAAAATTTGGATTTTTTCTTTTTCCATCTAAACAAATGTTTCAGCCAAATTTGGTTCAAATCCGTGAAGGTCGATTGCAAGCGGTCGGTCACTTAGCGTGGAATGACCCATATGTTATTTTGGTATATAACTGTTTAATGGAATCAGTTAATTTTATGTTTTCAACATATCTAATTATGTTATAAACTTGTCTGTCATAAGCGGCAAAATAATAAAAAAATGTTCATGGAAGATCAATTTTATAACATGTTTTGTTAGATTCAATAACATTTCAATAACAATGAATTTTGCAGTGAATTTGAGAACTTGTTATTGTTGTGTTATGTTTCATCACATATTTGTATATTTTCAAATAGTAGAAATATAACAAAACTTGGGGTCAGTTCCAATTGGAGAATTGAAATTAATTTTCACTTAAACTTGCCAGTTCGATAATTATTTCCTTAGAAGAACTGTCGTGTTTAAGTATCGAACTGTCAAATTTAAGTAAAAATTAAATTAATTTCTAAAAACATCTTGTTGGAATTTCGGCAGGAATCCCTGAAGGAATTTCTCAAATAATTATTAGAGAAACCCTGGGAAGAATTTCCGAAGCCATTTTATAGGATCTGTATTTTTTTATTTCTTGAAAACCCCATAAAAGAACTGTTGAAAATAGTTTGAAATTTCAAAAGTAATCCCTATGTTTTAAAAGATACAGTGTATCAAACAATTGTCCGTACAGCAATTTTTTGGTCAAAATAATTTATCATTTAAATGATTATAACTTTTTTATACGTCAATCAAAAACGCTGAAATTTTGACGAATTATAACCCATATATTAAAGCTCCATTGGTAAAATTTTGAGCGAGATCGAATAAATGTTCTGAAAGTTATAGAACTTTTAATAAAAATTATAAAATTTTTGAATACATTTTTAAAACATTATATCTCAATATGTACTTGGTGGAATTTTTTCAATATTTTTCGTGTTACAGCTTATACCTAAGGCTTTCATATGCAGGTTCGTTTAAGGTTTTATATTCACTACAAAAAATATGAAAAATCTGTATATGTTCAGAGTGTCACGTGGAAATTTATCATATTTTGATCAATAAAAGTGCCAAGTGCTCTCAACGTTTTTAAACTTTCTTAATGATATATTTTTATACAGGACCTTCTAAACTACATATGAAGAGTAGGTCCTATGGATTTTTCGTTCAGTTAATGCACTTTCATTGGTGGAAAACGTTTGGCAGATTATATGTGCAAAATATGGTAAATATTAAAACATCGTCATCTTCATACGCACATTTTTCATATTTTTTGTAGTGAATATAAAACCCCAAACATGGCTGCATATGAAAGCCTTAGGTATAAGATGTAACACAAAAAAAAATGAAAAAAATTCATCGCATACATATTGAGATATAATGTTTTAAAAATGTGTTAAAAAATCTTATAAGTTTTACTAAAAGTTCTATAACTTTCAGAAAACTTACTCGATCTCGCTCAAAATTTTACTAATGGAGCTTCAATATATGATTCATGATTGGTCAAAATTTCAGCGTTTTTGATTGACGCATAAAAAAGTTATTAACATTTGAATGAAAAATTATTTTGACAAAAAAATTGCTGTACGGACAATTGTTTGACACACTGTATGTCTAGAGATAAAAAAATATCTTCTACAACACTTGGTGGAATATGGAGAATTTTTTTTTTTCCTAAAAGTATTCCTGGAGAAATCTGTGCATTTCTGAAAAAAATCCTGTCAGAATACTCAGCGAAACGCACAGATAAGCGTTTACAAAGATCCCTAGAGAAAACACTTTTTTTGTAGAAATTCCTAGGGGATTGGAAATAAATTTCTTAAAGAATCCGTAGAATTATTGGAATTACCCCTAGATGAATTGTCGGATAAATTTATGGAGTGATACATGGAGGATTATTTGGAGAAAATGCCAAAGAAATATCTGAAATTACTCCTGCAGGAATCTCTATAAGAATCCTTGCCTAAACCGCTAAAACTAGTAATGCAAGAATATCTGGAGGAATTCTTACAATATTTTCTGAAGAAATTTTAGATCACATTCATGTTGGAATTTTCAATGGAAACCCTAGAGCAATTCCTGGACAAATGTATGGTGTAATGACGAAATACCCACATGAATTTATGAAGAAATATGTGGGAAATTTTCTGAAGAGTATTTTCAGGAAGAACCTTTGATTTTCTTGAATCACCGCTGAAAGCATTGCTGGAGAAATTCGTGGATTGTTTTCGTGAAAGAATTACCGTACGGATTCCTGAAAAAAAAACCTATGGAGGTATTTTGAGGGAACCCTTCGGAAGCTTTATAGAGGATTTTTTGGGATAATTCCTGAAGGATCATCTAATGAAAATCATGCAGGAAATTTAAGATGCAATTTCAAAGCGATCCATGAAAGTTGCTCTAAAGAAATTTCAAGAAAAACCCGTGTGAGAATTACCAAAAGAAATTCCTGGAGAATGGAGCAGGAGAAAATAGCTGAAGAATACCAAACTCAGGTTTGGAAAACTAAATGCCTACAATCTGAATGAGGTATTAATAAGCACTGCATAATAGGTAAAACACCTTAACCCTTCAGGGAGCGCGCCGTTGTTGTAAAAAGTACAATATTACCAGAAAACCTCGCTCGTCGTATACAGTGCGTGCGCGGTGCAGTTTCAGTTGCTTGATGGCGAGCGTTCTGAAAGGTTAAATAATAACTGGTGTATAGTCTGTGCATAACGCGTGAATAATGACATCAGGTATGGCAATACCTAAATAATAATCGGCGGTTTTTTTTTCATAATAGCGATAGCGATTTCTGCTTAATTGAATAATACCTTAACAGTCCTCAACACCAAACCAATAATTCGTTAAGGTATTTCATCAATACCTTCAAAATACCAAAATAAGTTATTGTACCTTGTCTTGATACGATAGCTGACTTTGGTATGCTGCAGTTATGTGTAAGTTATTCGTCCCTGCTCGGGTAAACAGCGCATGTTGCAAAATTGCCGGACAATAACCCTGCAAAGTTGATGGTCGCCACTTATTCAGCTAACACAAGAACCAAAGCAACACGACTTGTTTAAAAGCCAGTACCAGCAACATCAGTGCAATTTATTCACTGTTCAAATTAAGGACAACAGAACACAATTGCTTCTTCTTTGAAACGCAAAAAGCGCAAATTTTACATCGCTATGCAACTTGGGCTAGAGGGAATGATAAAAAAATGAAAAAAATATATTCAGACTCGAACCATGGACACCAGGAGTATTAACCACTCACCTTACATACTACACCAGAAGCTCTGTGAAAGATTTGCTGCTCAATGCACCATAAAAGCTACTGAAGTTACGCGTTACTTCATTGTACCGTCTTTGCCACAAGTTAGAAAGCTGTCAAAATGAAAAGACGCACAAGCTTTCCGCAACACATTTGGAACCTAATCTGAACAAACAAACCAGAGTAAGATGTTTCATGTGTGTTACATAGCACATTTAAGGACAGACTTGTTAGAAGCCCAATATGGCCGCCACAATGGCCGACTTTGGGACCTACTCACGATTTCGAGGGCACAAATCTCTTCGTAAACAAAACCAGCGCACCTGATCTTCTTATTTCAAGCTTTTTACAAGTGAGCAAGAACAGAATAATAAAATGCACTGTTCTTTGAAGCTTGCTTCTTGAGATTTGTGCGTCTGAAGTTCTGATGCACTGTTGATGCGGGATTTCAAGGCGTTTGTCCTTAATGCAAGCTGACTGTATTGCCACTTGTGAGGAATATGTAAGCTTCGCCTCCATAAATCGATGTTAAATACGATGTTATTTGTAATTCCTATGAAACAAAGCTGCAACTTGACGATATTCGGAGTTTAAATGCAACTCAACTGACAAAATGGAAGTTGCGTGCGCTTTTATTGCAACTCTTTTAGACCAAAGCATAGAAAACCACATTTTGGATGATGTTGCAGGTGCTGCTTGGGAAGGCGTGGAGCGCATAGAGCTCGATGGGAAAACCAGGTAGAGCATGCTTTGGCTGACATTGGATTTGATCGAGGATGGAAAGCGGCGGCTCGCAAACTGATTATTATTGTCGAGTACTATTGTTGACTGTGTCTTATCCTAGGTCTTATCCTGAATGTGATGTAGAACTAATAAATGTATGTTTGTATGTATGGTAGAACTGCTCCATGCAGTGCTGTCATGGTAAAATCAGAGCTGGTTACTCAAGATTTCCAAATATCAGCGCTCCCTATTCTAGTAAGCCCCCATAGGAATTACTTCAATATTGCAACTTGTTATTGGAATAATTCCGGGGGAATCACTCCATGAACAACCTTTTTCTCGATTTTTGTCTGGAATTATTGCAGGTATTGTATGAGTTCAACGAGAGTTGTTCCAAAAAAATCTTTTAGAATTTTTTGCTTCTTCTGTAGTGGTCAAGAATTTTCTCTATGATTACCTTAACGGATACCGTCAGATATTTCTTTAGGGATTCTAGAATGATTCCAATAAGAATTCCCCCAAAGATTGCTCGAGTATCCCTATAAAATGCATTCTTGCCCATGCAGCTTTTGGAAAATTTCTCCAGGAATTCCTTAAGGATTGTTTCTAATACTCCAGGAATTATCCTTCAGTCTGCTGCAGAAGTTTCCCAAGAAATTTATCAAAAAATTCATCTTGAAAATAGTCCACAAGTTTCTTTCAGAAATTCCTAGCCATTTAGAAGTTCTCTCAAACATTTTACCAGAATGTTTTTTGTTTCCGCAAAATTTCTTCCAGAAATTTCAACTTCAGACATTTTCTTTAGAGTTTTTCATGTAATTGAAGGAACTGTTTGAGAAATTCTGCTATGAATTCCCCCAGGGATATCTTCAGTACTTCTTCTGAGGATTCCTTCGTTGCTCAGAAATTTATTGACGGATTTATACAAGAACTCCACCAATACCTTTGCCTGCAATTTCTGTAAGTATTTTGGCAGACTTTTTAAGACATTGCTTCGAAAATTTCTCTACGGATTTCTGCAGAACGGCTTCCATAGATACTACATGAAATTTTTCCTTGAAATCACTTTAAAAGTTTCCCAAGATTTTTTTCGTGGTTTTTCTATGAATTAAGGAGCTATTTTAAGCAGTTTTTTTTTCGGTACTTCTCCATAAATGTTTGTCCGGGAATCAATCCAGAAAATATCTTATTTTTTTTTCTGGGAAACTTTAAGGTTATAATAAAGAGTTTTTTTAAGAATGGATTACTTAAGAAAATCATCTAGATATTTGTTAAAAATTTCCTTCAGAGATTCCTTCAAGAATTCTTCCAGGCATTTTCCGTGAAATTTCTGAAAAAAAAACTTTTGACTAAAATCCCTGTTAGAAAATTTGAAACAATTCCTGCATTAGTCTTTAAGGACATACTAGTTAGAACCCTAAAATGGCCGCCACAATGGCCGACCTTGACACCTACTCACAATTTTGATCGAACAAATCTGTTCGTTAACAAATCCAGCGCACCTAAGTTCCTTATGTTAAGCTTATTACAAGTGTGCAAGAACAGAATTAAGAAATGCACTATTGTTTGGAGCTTGCTTCTTGAGATTTGTACGTCTGAAGCATTGATGCACTGTTGAAGCGGGATCTTAAGACATTTGTCCTTAAAGCAACTCCAGGTGATGTTTTTGACGGTGCTTTAGGAGAAAATTCTAAACAAAAATTGTGTAGGAAATTGTGTAGCAATCTTAAAAGGAATTTCTCATGGAATTCTTGAATGAAACTACAGAAAAGATCCAAAAAAATCTCTGTAGGATTTGTTAAATATTTTTTTCGAATAATTACTGTAAAACTCCATGAAAGAACTGCTGAAAAAACCCGCAGTGGAATTCCTGAAGAAATCCCTTAAACTCTGAAAGTTTTAGAAGATATTTTTGGAAGAAACCCTGACAGAATATGGGAAGAAATCGTAGCGGGAATTTCTGAAGGAATCTCTGAAGCAATCTCTAGAGGAATATAGAAAAACCCGGAAAAACTTCCTAGCGAAATACTTGAAGGAATTCCTCGGAAAAACTTTGAGCGGAATTCATAGAAAAGTTTATTAGCCAATTTCTGAAGGAATTCTGAACTTTTGATTTCCTGAATGAATCGCTTGAAACATTTCGGAAAGTTTCAGGACATATTTCTAAAGGAATATCTGTAGGGTACTCAAAAAGAAAAACTCTTGGGAAATTCCTAAAGAAATTCATGTTGAAATTTCTAGGAAACATTTCTGGATGAATACCTCGAAAAATCCGCGGAGAAATTCTTAGAGTTATCCTTAAAGTAAATTCCGGAGAATTTTTTGGGAAAATACGTGGAGAAATATCTGTGGGAAATCTGAAAAGAATCTCAGGAGAAATTCCTACATTATTTTGTGAATGAATCCCTGTGGAAGTTCCTGAACAAACTCTGGCGGAAATCATCAGTCGAATTCTTAGAGCAATTTTTGGTGGTCTTGATGAAGAAATACCTTACGGATTCAGAATGAATCTGTGGAAGATTTTTCGAAAAAAAAAACCAAAGGTAAAATTTATGAAAGAATCTTTGAAAGAATTTCTAAAGTAATCTTTGCAGAAATTTATGAAAGAATCTCCGGAGAAATGTCCAAAGGCTTTCCTAATCGGAAGAATGTCTGAACGAATTCCTGGCGGAGTTTCGGGAGAAACTCATAAAAGTCTACATAAAAAATTCCTGGATAAATTACTGGAGAAATTCTCAAGGGGATTTTTGAATAAAACTTTTGAAAATGTACAGGTACATTTCTTAAGGAACTCCTGGAAGAATTTTTGAAGAAAACTTCGGAAGAATTCTTTTGAAAGGAGCCTGTGGAAAATTTTCTAGAAACATCCGTTAAGAAATTTCTGGAGGAATTATGAACTTTTGATTTTCTGAAGAAATTGCTGAAAGCATTAGATATCTAAAAATGATTTCCTGAAAGAATTCTCTTTCGAATTTTTGAAAGTTTTATGGAGGAATTTCTGAGAAAACCACTGAAAGTTCTAGTTCCATTCTAGTTCAATTTGGAAGTATTTCTAAAGGAAAATCTTGAGAAATTTCTTAAGAAATCCATGGTAGATGTTCTAAAAAACCTTTTGGAACTAAGGAAGAAACTCGTGGAAGACTTTCTGTAAGATTGTATTCAAATAGTATCTAAAGGAATCCATGGAGCAATTCCGGACGAATTCCAAGAAAAGTTTTATAAAGGAGTTTTTCAATTAATTTCTGGTATAATCCTTTGAAAACTTTAAAGAAATTCTATGAGTGTTTTGAGCGATTAGAGAAATTTCCGAGGGCTCCCTGCAGTTTTTATTTGTTTTGTGATTTTTTTTAAGGAATTACATTGGGAATTTTTGAAAGATTTTTTTGCGGGAGACCATGGAGTAATGTATAAAGATATCCATGGATTATTTGATGCTTTTCTGGAGGAATCTCTCAAAGAATTTCTGCAGGAGTCATTAAAGAATTTTTGAAGCAATTTTTGCAACATTTAAAAAAAATTAAGGAAATTTCGGAGAATTAGCTTATGAAATATCTGAATTAAACCCTGTAAGAAACTTTAGAAATCTTTGAAGAAAGTTTAGGTATGAATCTTTTGATAGTTTTTTTAAGAGCTTGTAAAGTCATTTCCGGGGAATTTTGTAGTGTAATCCTTCAGCGCTCATATTGGTAGGAAGTTTTTTTTTATTTTAAAAGCTGGTTACTCAGTTAGCAACTTGGAGTAACCTCGATGACACCACTGGCTCCATGACAATGATGACATTCTACCTCGTTAATTGGAAATTCGACACGATGTGTTACCAAATTTCAAAGATGCCTGCAACAGCGTACCTAAAACAACTTCAAAAACTATTTCGTTGCTCGGTACTTGAAGCATTACTCAGAACAATCTCCAGTAATTATAATCTTTTCCTGAAAGCTCAGCAAACTGCACTCTACTCTAGTTATTAGTTTTCCGCACTGCTTCCGATCGTTCTCGGAGAGAACAAGTGGTTTTGTTAACATGTCAGCCCAGAAGCGTAAACGAGGAGCATTGTGCCTGCGGCAGCATCACCGCATCATCCTCGATGGTTTCTGGTTGCCACTGCTGCTGCTGCTGCTGCCACAGAAGCAATATGAATAGTGGCTTCTCCATCCGCGTGCTCTGAACCTCTACGCCCACGACCGTCCCCAGGGGGCAGAGGGGGTGCTCAGCTGTCGGAAATGAAGACGTTGCGTAACATGCAAATCTACAACATGACGAAAAACAAAAGTGAAGGCACTTGTTCGCTTTCACTTGCTGCTGCTAGCTGCTACGACGATGATGATGATGATGGAAAGTAGCTTCCTTCCGTTGCGTTGGTTGGTCGGACCATCTATCTACTGGCTGTGTGCCTTGGTTGGAATATTCTGGATGCTGAGCTTCCTAAAACCACGCAAAGATAAACAGTCAACCCTTTTTCCTCCCAGCCAGCGCAGCGCCTCACCGATGAGAACCGAGCGAGCGCGCTTGTAGAAAGCTCTCGCACCAGTTTTTCCCAACATGTGTGAAATGATGTGAGCAATTTCAGGATAACATGGTGTTCGGGACTGGCGTTTTCCATCGGAGCATATTTCATTATTACTTAACATGTTATAATCCACTGACAGAGTTGTAGCTTCCGAGCAATACTGAAACTGAAATCTGTCGTTTTTTTTTCACTTGAATAAGGCCTTCAGATTTGTGTGATAATAACGCCTCATGCAATTTTTTTCATGCAAAGAATAGAAGCAATGTACTACAAAACATTGCATTGCTCTTTCCTTTAAACTTTGTTAATTTTTTATACTTTAAAAACACTACGCAGCTACGGCCCTGACCACATACAATTTCACCTGCAATAAAAGCTGTTCTAATAACATAGGACCCGTCTTAAACTACGTTGACTCTTAGGGGGGAGAAGAGGGTTACTACTGAGCAAAGCGTGCGCTCCATACAAATTTTCAAAATTATGGGGGATGGCCTGAAATAAGTCCAGGTAATTTACGCCATAGGTGCGTAGAAATTACCGTGACAACATAGGATGTGCCCCGACTCGAATAGCTCCAGGGCAATATTCAGCGGATTCCAGTTACTACTTTCCAAGTAACACACTTGTCACGGAAAAGTTACGGTGGCGCAGGTTTTTTCTGAGCAAAAGTCACTGTGACTTACTTCTAGCAAGTAAGTATTTATTTGTTAGAAGTACGTCGTAGTGACTTCTGCGCAACAAAAACCTGCGCCGCCGTGACTTTTCCCTGACAAATGTGTTACTTGGGTTGTTTTACCCTTAACAAAAGTGTACACATATAAAAATTGCCAGCGGAAATGACCATTTTGTCTTTTTGGCAGTTCATGAACTAAGTGACTGATAAATCCAGAATGATCAGTTATATGATTTTACGAGTTACGCCGAGGACCTGGGATCGACACCCCTTTCCCAGCAAACTAAGAAAATGTGAAGAAAGGGAGTACAGCGTGAGTCCCGAGGGATTTTGTCTTAAATCTCATTAAGACAAAAAAATCCACGAGGGATCCCTGGAAGAATTCTTGGGAATATTTCGGGAAGAGATAAATTCCTGAAAGAAAAGCAGGAAAATTGAGTACTATATTTTTGAAAAGAATCTCAGAAATAATTTATGTCGGAATCCCTTTTTAAAATTCCGGGTATAATCTATGCAAGAGAGAATTCCCTGATAAGAATCCGTCATGGATCCATGGAAAAAATCCTGAAGAATTGGGGGATCTCGCTTATACTCTGCATTATCCTTGTGCTGGTAGTGATAGTCAACCGCCCAAGTGCCGGAAGGTCAAAGAATTCCAAGCAAAATCCCTGAAAATGGCGGAAGGTATCTCAGATTTTTCTGTAATTTAATTTTCCCGATAAATTCTTGCGTAAATTCTAGGAAAGTTTCTGGAAAAGATCCAAGAAATAACTGTGGAATCCTGAATGATATTGTAGAAGAACTATGCCAAAGATTCCCAAAAGAGTTTTAAGAAGCAACGCAGAAATAATTTAATTAAAAATCTTTGGAAAAACTTTGGAAAGATTCCTTTGAAAAATCACTAGGAGGAATCTCTGAAAACATAATAATTCCCGTTCCTCGAAGTTTTCCGATAAGAATGTCAGAAAGAATTTGACAAAATACCCTGTAAGAATTCTGGGAGAAGCTTTTGGAAAATTTCAGAAATCTATGGAAGATTCTCTTTACGAATTTCAAAAATTAAAAAGCCCTGAAAATACCTGAAAGAATTCCAAGCGAAGTCCCTGAAAAAATGTGGGAAGCATCCGAGAGGAATCCAGTAAAGAATTTCGAAAGAAATCCAAATGTGTTCTCTGGATAACCTCCTGTGAGAATCTCTGGAAATTTTCGGAGAGTTCCTACAAAAGATGAGTAACAATAACGAATACCATTGGAAGAGTTCCGCGAGAGAATCACAGAAGAGTCCTCAGAAGCAACGCATTCTCCATTATCAGAGAGGAATTCATTGGAGAATTCTGGGAGAAATCTCTGGAAAAACTTCGAAAAAAATCTTTAAATAAAACTCTAGTAGAGTCCCTGGAAAGAGTTCCAGAATCTCTGAAATAATTTTGGAAGATATACCCACAATAAAAACGGGAGGATTTCCTGGGAGTTTTCCGGTCAGTCTGCCTAAAGGAATCCTGAAAGAAAACTGAGAAATTATTAAAAGAATACTTCATTTATGAATTCCGTCTAGAATCCCTGTGAAATTTTCAAAAATAATCACTTTGTGAAAAAAAAATAAAAAAATAAACGAGAAAACCCCCCGGAAAGATCCTAGTTGAAGTTATTGAAAGATTTCCGCATCAGAAACCTAGAAGAGTTTGCAAGAGCAATGCACAGAGAATGCAGAGAGGAATGCATGGAAGAATTCCGGAAAAAATCTCTGGAAAAAACTTTGGATAGAATTATCTTCTACCGACTTTTCGAACCCTCTAAGCAGAATACCCTCTATGAATGAGTGTAATCAGTTTTGTATCTTCAAATTTCGCTCTTTTATGCTAATTCTACAGATACGCGTATTTGGCGTATTTCAATGGATTGACTGACACTGAGGAAGATTACAAATGGTAGTTGAAATACGCGTATCAACTAAAGGATATGCATAAAAGGCAGAATTAAAAGGTACAAGACTGATTACCCTCATTCGAAAAAAAAAAATCCTAGAAAAATTCCTGATCAAAGTTCCAGCTCAAATCTATGGAAAATTTTTGAAAGACACAAACAGAATTGCGGCTGAAATCCCTGGAAGTTTTCCGGGATGAATACCTGGAATGATTCTTAAAATAAACTCAGGAAGAATTACAGTGATACATATTGCCTTTTTACTGGCATTTGACCAGATTTGCTAGTATGTCTGAAACATACTGAAAAAAATAGAAGACACGAAATGTTTCTTAAATATTGACAAATTAAGAGATGTCTGGCTTCATAAGACGAAATCCAGCTGATTTTTTTTTCAGAGCAGTTAGTGCTCACTTTAGATTTATCACATACAAAAAAAAAAAGAACTGAATTGATTCGAAGACAGCTTTGAAAACGCGGTGGGTGTAAAGTAGGTGGCAGCGTCTATACGAGACCCGACTGTACCTAGTTTTATGTACACCCCCCAACTGTCCTGAACACAATTAAAACACAACCAAAAGATTTACAGGAGAAATCTTTAGATCTGAACAAAACATCCCCAGAGAATTCCAGGAAGACTATCTGAAAGAATTCCTGTAAGAATCCGTGGTAGAATTTGATGAGAAGGACTCCTCGAAGGGATCCAAACAAAAAGAAATCCAATAAGCTTCCTTGGAAGTATTCCGAATAGAATCCCTGAAACATTGCCTCGTAGAAAAAACACGAATGAAACTCTTTGAAAGAGGTGGTTTTTGCGGCCATAATAATTATAAAATGCACCATAGGAAAATAAAAATACACCATAAATAACACTAGTTTACAGCATTTTTGAACTCGGTAAGCTGATGATCATTTTTGGTGTAGAATCATGCCCTGAGTTCGAAAACGCGAAGGAAAAAAGTTACAGTAGAACGGAAAATTTTTCGACTTTCCATACAAGGTTGATGATTTGAAATCGATTTTTGTTTTATTTTTAAGCAACGTCGCTCACTTCACACACCTCATTCTCCGTAATCAATGCTCCGATTGAGCTGAATTTTTTATTGTAACTCGCCTACATATGATATGTCAAATAAACGTCGAGAAAGAATTTTTAAGTTGGTTTTTTCTTATTGAAAAAAATACATTTCTTCAAAAAAATTAGGGAATTTTGCTAAAATTTAAAAAGATCGTCCCTAAAACTCGCCAATATCTTGAATTTCATCAATCTGACGCAAAACCTGTATTCAGATGACCGAATGGTATTGTATTCAGCTTTTAATTTATAGAAAAAGATTTAAAATTGGTTGAACTAAACGCAATATATTTGAATTTTGATAAATTACATATTTTGAAAAGTTGCAAAACTCGATATTGAGCTAAATCTCAAAAACAGTTCTACTTTAAATTTTTTGAAGGTCGGTTTCGAAATCGGCACTAAATTGTGCTTCAAAAATTTTGGTCGTTGACAGAAGTTCACGACTTTCGTTTTATTCTGTAAACTTGTGTAATTAAGCAATGTACCAATAAAATGCATAGCTTTCTCCATTAATAAATCGAAATGTTCCATAATAAATAAAAAATGTGGCGGTAAACCAAAAACATTTCTAGTTAACCCTCTAATACACATTTTTTTTATTTTGCTGAATATCATTTTTCATCATCTAAAATCGATTTAAACATGTTTTAGTAGGTGATTCTTTAAAATTCTCGATTTTGTGATTTTTTTTTTTGATTTTTCCAATTTTTATTTTTGAACATTCGAACACTTTTATATTTTTTCTGGAAGCCAATTTGGCACACCTCGTGGAGCGGACCTGGTGTGGTGGTTAAAGCACGTGACTATCACGCCGAGGACCTGGGATCGAATACCACTCCCGACCAACTCGCAATATGTGAGTTCTTTCTTCGGAAGGAAAGTAATGCGTGGGTCCCGAGATGAACTAGCCTAGGGCTAAAAATCTCGTTAATACAGATAAAAAAAAATTGGCACACCGATTCTTTAAGACGAAAACATTCTGAGATTTTATGAATACTTACTTGATACTTGATGGGCTACAACCCGTAGCGGTGAGACTAGGCCGAATGGAGTATCCGCCTCCACTGGCCTCGGTCCTGGGCCCAATCGCTTCCAGTCGCCCTGAACGTTTAGAGTACTTAGGTCCTCCTCAACTGCAAAAGCCAACGTGTGCGCGGCCTCCCACGAAGCCGACGACCCCTTCCTGGTTCTCTGCTGATTATAATTTAAGCTTGTCGTTCCTCCGGCATACGAGCTACGTGTCCACCCCACCGCAGCCTGCCGTGTTGTATTCGCTTCACTATATCCATCTTTTTATATACCTGGTACAATTCGTAGTTCATGCGACGCCGCCAGATGTCGTCCTCCAGCTTACCGCCCAGCAAGGTTGCGACCATTCATTTGCAAAAATTTACATTCATTTGCTATTATCTCAGTTCAGAAGCATGCTATCGAAAAACAATGTATGGATGAATTTAACCTTGTAGTTTTATCTGAAAGTTTTCCAAATAACATTGGGGTCGCACACGCATACCAAAGTCGTGAGCGAGCTGTGAAGGCAACTTTCCACAGCGTGAATGAAATTTACATTCACCGCGTGGAGAGTTGCCTTCACAGCTCGCTCACGACTTTGGTATACGTTTGCGACCCCAATGTTATTCGGCAAACTTTCAGATAAAACTACAAGGTTAAATTCATCCATACATTGTTTCTCGATAGCATGCTTCTGAACTGAGATAATAGCAAATGAATGTAAATCTTTGCAAATGAATGGTCGCAACCTTGCCGCCCAGTAGGGGAGACTGGGGAGACTTGATCCCTTTTTCTGAATTTACCTGAATCTTTAAGAAAAAACACAAAACTAGATCCGATTTCCGTACAAAATGGCAGGTAAACATCTATTGCAAGTTAATACACAACAGAAGGCCTTTACATTATTGTTAAAGTTTTCAAAACTGTGTTTTTATGGAGGCATGTCTTATGACGTATTTTTCAAAAATGGGTGACACTTGATCCCCCTTTCAGCACATGGTTTATTTAAAGGGAAAATCATTCCAGAGTCTTCCTATTCATTTTCTTTTCGAGTTTTCTTGTTTTTTCGATGAATATGGAGTGTTTGAAATTGTAAGATTTCCTTAAATTTTTAAGGATATGCCGTATTTTCAAAATGGGGAGACTTGATCCCCTTTTTCTTGGTTTGTACCAAAGTTATAATAATCTGACACATTTTATCGTTGAATAGACTAGAATTACAAGTAAATAGAGGCTTCCGAATAGAATTTTATTTTTCACATGTATAATGTGTGTGTAATCCTCGAGGGATCAAGTCTCCCCATGTCACTGTTGTGTATACTAAGCTGAATTAATTAAAATATGTCAATAACAGCCTTTTTTGGATAAACAAGTTTGAAAGTATTCTATTTAAACTATGTGCTGTGAAATTTTGACACGATTTGGTTAAATTTTCACAAAGTTATTGAGATTTTTCGGAATCGCCTAAAAGTTTTCTGAAGGACTGAAAACAAACCATCAAAACGGTGAGTCGATAAGGAGAGCTTTCACGGGTCAAGCGATGACAAAGACCGCCAGCTAAGAGTTGTGTGCTTAGCTGGTAGTGCAGCCTGGGCACTGTTGTCCTTCTGACTTCGGCTAGATTGAGGAGGTACGTCCGGAGCGTCTGTTCACCAAGTAGGTTCGGCTCAAACAGCGTCTGTTCTGGCATCCAGCGGCTGAATATGAAACGCCGTATCACGTCAGCTATACCTAAGGTAGCAGCCCCACCAACGCGATGTAGGCAGCGCGACCCCGGTAAGGTAGTCTGTCGAAGCCTTTCAACACTACGAAAAATGAAAATTTTATGATTATTGTCAAAATATTTTTATTTTTTATTTTTTCATGTAAAATTTAATTTTCCGTGTAAATTTTGGGAAAATCATTCAAGTGTGTAATCAACTCCTGGAACTCTTCGTCTATAATAGAATACTTTACTTTCAGTCCTGGGCACCCACGGTGGTGCAGAGGGCCAAATTGAAAGATTTCCATCCTGAGCGATTGCCAGCCATCGCCTTGACCTGTGGCCAGGTCAAATTTCTGTCGACTTGCTTGATTTCCTTGTTTAGGCTGCGTCGCCATGAGCCTCTGGGTCTGCCTCTGCTACGATGTCCTGCTGGGATCCAATCTAATGCTTGCTTGCAGATTACGTTTCCGCCCCTGCGTAAAGTGCGGTCGACCCACCTTTACCTTTGGTTACGAATTTATGTCGTTGTCGGCTTTTGATGACATCGACGATGGAGCTCCACGTTGGAGATACAATTGTGAGGCCACCATGCACGAATTATATACCGCAGGCATCTATTGATGAAGACCTGCAGCCGTTGAGTGTTCTCCACTGATACAAACCAGGTTTCATTGACGTATTGCAGCACAGATTTCACGTTCGAGTTAAAAATCGGATTTTGGTGCGTCGACTGATCTCGTTGTTTTTCCATACATTTCTTAAACTCGCAAAAGCAGCCCTCGCCTTCTTGATCCGTGCACCTATGTCGATCTTGGTGCCACCATTCGGCTACCAAGACATTGGAAGCTTTCAACATTCTCCACTGATTGCCCAGCTACCGTAAAGCTGGAAGGGTGGACCGTGTTTACATCCAACGATTTGATCTTGTTGATGTTAATGGTAAGTCCTGCCGTTGAGGAGCGATTGGCAAGATCAACGAGCTTGCCCTGCATATCAGAGCGCCATTGATCTAGGAGAGCAACGTCATCAGCCAATTTGAAGTCATTTATGTGCTCCATGGTAATGGGCTGCCACAGCAATCCACGATTTGGTTCACGGTTAACGCACCTACCAGGATCTCGTCGATTACGATGAGGAATAGTAGCGGTGATAGTATACATCCTTTCCTTACCCCAGCACCGACCCGGATGGGGTCGTACAGAACACCGTTGTGCAGTACTCTGCACGAAAATGCCCTGTACTGTGCTTCAATGATGCCGATCATTTGCTCAGGAATACTCTTGCGCCTGAGGGGCTCCCCACATGTTTCCGTGATTGAGACGACCGAAAGCTTTTTCGTAATCAATGAACACCAGGTAGAGAGACTCTTGGAATTCATTGATTTGCTCCAAGATGATACGGAGCGTGACAATATGGTCGACACAGGATCATCCGGCACTGAATCTTGCTTGCAGCTTTCGGAGAGTTGCGTCAATCTTATCCTGTATTCGGTTTAGGATCACTTTGCAGAGGACCTTGAGTGCGATACACAGTAGCATGATGCCCCGGCAATTTACGCATACAGTCAGGTCACCATTCTTGGGTGCCTTCATTTAGACGCCTTAGATCGAGTCAGCCGGAAATGTCGCGGTTTCCCATATGTTACAGAATACCTAATTGATGCAGTAGATGTGCGGGGTCAGCTTTGAGCATCTCAGCTGATATACGATCGACCCCTGGGGCCCTGTTCGATTTCATGCTACGGATGGCTGTTTCTATCTCCTGCACTGATGGAGGTTCGGTGTTGATACGGGTAATGCGTCGAACCCTTGGCGGATCATGCTGAGGTGTTGATGGCGTGGCCGACACTTGAAAAAGGTTTCCAAAGTGCTCGACCAGCGTTTCGGTTGATTTTCCTGATTTCTTTATTTTTTCTATTGTTGATCTCCAATATTTTGCTAACGATCTTTTGTTTCGTGTCTCATTTTCGACTCTCACACTCACCAAAATTGATCCAAGTAGTGTGATGGAAGATTGTCTGCCAACAACATGAAAATCGATGGGTTTTGTGCCGAAGTAAATGCGTTCGTGTAGTAAGGCAAAAGTCTGACGCATGGTTCTCCCTGTAGAGCAGCACATTGTACCAGCCACACAACTAGGATCAAAATTCTGCGCCACCACAGAGGATAAGAAAATTGGTTGTAAACTTCTGGGGTGCTTGCGGTGTAGCATAGCATCCAGGGCAAGATGAATGGGGAAATGTGGGAACATCGTGTGGTTTCCAAGAGGATGAGCCGAGTGAGCTACACACAGCTACTTCTTCTCTACGATGATGACGACATCCTTGGGGGGATATTGCGAATGCCGTTGAGCTGCCATGCAAATATTAACAGCTGACGTGTGAAGCCAAGAAAAACAGATGCTGGTTGGGTGTGGGTGGGGCTGGTGTGGGGGGCTGATACTGTGAGGCTACCAGTTTTACCATATTGGAAATAGTGGATTGTCTGGTTTAGCATATTATCTAAATCACACTGTGTGTAATATATGTATGTAGAATAAACTGAATTGCATATGAAAGCATGATTCATGTACAGAAATAAAAGTTTCATCTTTATCTTCATATTCTTAGTGTAACGGCTCAACTGAGGCAAAGCCTCGCTTCCAGTTTAGTGTTCAATTAGCATTTACACACTCAAAACAGATTTGCTCGCTCGGCAAAAACGCGCACAGTCGTGTGCTCAGCAAAACTTTTAACTGATATTCCGGCAAAAAGTGACGTTTGTTAGCTGACTCCCAGCAAAACCTTTGCTGAATCTCAGCAATGAACTGTCAAAATTGCTGAGATCCCGGCAAACTAGTTGTTTGCTGATTACTCGGCTGTGCAAATCTCGACAAAAAAAATGAGAAAATGCTGATATCTCGGCAATCTGAATTAAGTGTGTAGTGTTCAAAACACAGTTATTGACTGGGAGCTACCTCTGCCAATGGCCATTTTTGTGTATATCGTGTGGTACCCCAAGGAAGTCAAGAAAATGTCCTATACGAAATGATTCTGGAACGACCGGGAAATGAATCAGTCACTCTTTGAGTGGTCTTGCTGAATATCCACACTCCTATCGCTTCGACTATAAGTTAAGTATTCCGTTGGGTTTTGCAATTCATCAAAATATTGAAATTTTTGTTTAGAAGCGTTAACTAATCGATAGGAGATACAATATGTGGTAATCCAAAAGTCCCGGTTTGTACAAAACTCATCTTCCTAGATGAAGATACCCTCAACATAATTGAGCGTAGCATCTAATCAATTGAGGCTGTACTGTGTTCCTTCAACAAATTTACGTTGCCTACCATCGATCCATCCCAGCGGGAGTCGTTTCCTAATTACATTCCGCACGTAAGCAATCGAATTCCAAACATGGTCACGATAAATCGTTGTTGGCCACAAAAGGCAGCTTCTCGGTACTCCGCTTCCTCCTCGTTACAAGCAGCTCCAGCCCGATCCGATCCTCCGCCGGGGAGCTCACAATAGATATAATGTTGTACTCTGCTCAAGATAACAAACCTAGGCCGAGGAGAAATGTGGTGCTACATGAAAAGGCCGGTTTAAAGTCTTATTAAGTCTTCGGCGGACAAGATGTTGTATACCGGATTGCCGACATTAGACGATTCCCAAGCAGCAACAGCAGATACATCGAACCAACCAACAACAACGGTAGGTTGATAGGTTAGTAATTTTATGCAACATTTTGTAACATTGATGCGATGGGTAGCGTTCGCTCCTGTGTCGGCTCGGTGGGCAAACAATGGACCACCGATGCAAAAAATGTACATCTAAACAAGCGGTCACGGTTGAAACGTATACCAACATATCTTAATTAATTCAATCCGATTGTGTTCCTTTGATTGTGATGGAATTCTTGCTAATGAGGCAGGGGACTTCAATTAGGAGATCTTAAGTGAAATGTTTGGGCGAAGATTGGGAATCTGTTTGATGAAAGCCTTTGAATCGTTCTCATTACTCCATTGTTGAGCAGAAGCACTAATGAATGATGTTTTGTGGTTACCCTCATTATAGTGTCAATCAATAAAATAAAATAAAAATAAGGATGAGGAAAAATCATCAATAGCAACACAGGATCGCTATGCCCGAATGTGTAATGAACCAAGCAGTCTAGAGAGGTTTCTTCAACAAACCGGATGGTTGAATATCCGTATGATTCTGTTATGTTTAATCCATTTCAGGAATCGCTAACCAACTGTGAAATAGAAAATTTCCAAACAAATGGATTCTCGTGCGTGAGTGATTCCAAAAACATGCCGTTCTACAGAGCCCTTCAGAGCAGTTGCACGCACCAGCAAATTCCTGCATTGCTGGTGGGTTTTCATTATTCTAATCAAATTTTGCGAAAAAAATGCCCGACGTACCCTTCGATTTCGCGGAACGCACTTCCATCTCTGAATGGGCGCGAATGCGTCGTGTGCAATGCATTTACGTCCGGCATCGAACGAATCAAAACACGCTTATAAACCAAAATTACCATTTAAATTGCTTCAGCCCTCCCTAAAAAGTGGCCAACCTTCCGGAATCGATGCATTCATTTCGGATTCTGGATTCTGGCGCGCGACGACGTGCAGAACACCTAGGATCGACGTTGTTGGGCAGCTCCCGCGAAATCCGATTGCAACTGCTAGATAACATCCAAACCACAGCCCTTGGGTTGAGTGTTCGGTTGGGCCAGTGGGCTTCAAACGGGGGTGAATTCGCTTTCGAAGAAGAATGTGCGTCAGGACGTTACGACGGATCAACTGAGATACTTCTCTATGGGCAGCAGGAACGGTAGTCCAGGGACTTGACGAGCCCCCCCTTCGGCGAGTCACGAGTCAGCCGTGTAGTTGCCGGCTAAGAATAGGATAACTAACCCCAACTCAAGGTGTTAAGCGACCGACCCGTGCCGAGGAATGAGTAATCGAGGGGGTGAAAAAGATGCTCAATCGTTGACGGAGCCTGCGGGGTAGGGCACCCCCCCCCCGTATTCCATCCCTTACTGCTTTAATGCAGCGCCAGCGTGGTGGACCTTCTGTCTCGTGCTACTCTTGGGTTCAAACATGAATTCTAAAAATCAAACAAGTTGTAGTGGCGATGCTAACCCACAAGAAGTGGGTTGGCTAGGTCTCCGTTAAGGAGAAGTGAAGAGGACTAGAAAGCTGCGCACACAGCTCTAGCGTGGGAGCTCCTATTCATTCCCCGGCTAGCCTGCCGGTGGAGATAGTGGACGGAGCGTGGTTGGTGAGGGTTGTCTGCAATAGAGGTGGTTGAGCAGCAGTTTGGCAAGATCATTCGATTTGCATAAGCGAGGATCTTAACACGGCCCTGTTGCGACTTCGTAAGCCGATGGACGATGCCAAATAAGATCACGAGAGACTCGCGAAGACTGCAGTAGCGGCAGAACCGGCGAAAGCAAAGATTACGAAGCCTACCCAGAAGGAGGCCTTTGCTTTCACAGGAAGCCCAAAAGGTGTGGCAGAAGCGACTGTTTTTGATAAGCACTCACTGAAGCGGGTGAGGCAGCCATCAGGTGACGGTGCCCGCAAGGCCAAACCCGAAGGTCGGCAGTAATGCCGGCAAGTCGGACCCCAGCCAGGCGTCCGGGAAAGCTCGTGCATCTAGCATCCGACGTGCGCAGTATTAGACGTACTCGTACGGGTGAAATGATCCTTGAGCTCAAATGCAACATGGACCGCAAGGGCGCCACCTACAAAAATCTGGCGGAAGAGGTCCTTAGCAAAGAGATCGAGGAGAGGGTTCTAACAGCAGAGGCGACTCTGAAGGTGAAGAACATATACGAGGTCACTGAAGCGGAAGAGCTCGTCACGGCACTGCGACAACAATGCGAGGTGCAGGTGGCCACCGCAGCCGTTCGGCTACGAAAAGGGTCGACAGGGACACGGGCCTTGGTACAGCCACCTGTGGCGGACGTTAATAAGCTCTTAAAATTAGAGAAGATCAAGATGGGCTGGACAGTATGTCATTTGACCTTTTATGAGCTACTGGATGTTTGTTTTAGGTATCTGGAACCAGGGCATAAGTCATGATACTGCAAAGGCCCTGACAGGAGCAAACTGTGTAGGAGATGCGGCGCCGAAGGCCATAAGACACAAGGCTGCACGAGTCCACCCATTTGTCTGATATGCACCGGGAAATCTGCGAGCAACAGGCATCCAACGGGTGATCCAAGATTCCCAAGACTCCAGAAGAGCCACAGCTGACACATCACAGTGCAGGTAACGCAGCTGAACCTGAACCACTGTGATGCGGCTCAGCAACTGATGACCAAAACGAGAGGTGTTATGGCTTCTACAGAGCAATCTCCACAGATGTTGAAGGGGATCATCGATGGGCTTTTTCTGCGTCTTGATACTAGTATTTGACCTCCTTTCGTGAAGTAGCCGGGAATAGGACAGATCGATGAAGTATTTTGTAGTAATGAGCTGAATTTGAGTATGGTGAGAAGGTCAATTCTTCGTTTCTACTATGAAACGGTGGAAAAAGCTCGGGTATTATGATTTCTTGCCTAAGTTGATGCTGTTTGGAAAAATAACTTTGGGCAACAGTGTTGTTGTTTTCTCCATTTCTTGCAACATAAACAACAGAGTTATCTAAAGTTTTGCTCAAACAGCATCAAATTAGGCAAGGAATCATAATACCCACGCAGTTTGCACCATTTTATTGCAGAAACGGAGATTTGACCTTCTCACCATACTAAAATTCAGCTCATTACTACAAATCTAGTACTACATTGACCCATTGTTCCCTTGGAGCTGGCGATGTAAAGAGGCTCACCGATGTGAAATGTGTGGGGATAGCAAAGTTCCTTAGCGTTGGAAAGGCCCCAGGTCCGGACGGAGTTCTGAACATGGCCTTTAAATTAATTATTGCTGAGGCTCCCAAGATGTTCTGGTCTGCTATACAAACATGCCTGCACGAGGTAGTTTTTTTCCAGAAGTTTGAAAGAGGCAGAGCCTAGTTCTATTGCCAAAGGCGGGGAAACCACCCGGAGACCCGTCGGCATATAGACCAATATGCTAAAACGCTCCAGCGTAAGAGAACGGGGATTCGCTAATATGCAGTAGTGACTCTGGATATAAGAAACGCGTTCAATAGCGCTAGTTGACCGACTATTTCCGATGCGCTACTGCGTCTACAAACTGTCGATATCACCTATGGTCTGATCAAAGCCAGGCGAGTACCGTTTTAGAATCGCTCCACATCACCCTTCGCTTGATCGGAATGGTGTGATTTCCGGTGACAGTCTTCATCAGTCGCGTTCCAATTGTTGCTGCCTGAAGTTCCAGACGAGGTATCCCGATCGATTGCAAAGGAGCTACTTTGGTCTTTGCACTAACCAAACAACACCGGATTGCCCCGTTGTGTACAACTCTAAAGTAAGCAGCGGCCGCGAAAGCGCTTTCGCTTGCGTCTATAAACACGTGCAACTCCAGCGATTCATAGGCTTCTTGACTGCATCCTGTCAAAATAGCACCGCGGGATCTTCACTTTATCCAGCGACCAAAGCATCTCCAACCATTGCTGCCAACGTGGAAGTATTTCGCTGGGAACTTGCTCATCCCAGCCAACCTTCGATCTCCAAACCTCCTGGATGATGACTTTCCCTTCGATTACAAAGGATGCGACGAGACCTAACGGATCAAACAGGCTCATCACCAGTCTTAACACCTCTCGTTTGGTAGGAGTAACCGCTGCGGCGAACAGGCGCTCCAAATCTCTTCGGAAGCTGGTCGAACACGTCTTCGCTGGGTAACCAGACCATTCCCAGGATGTGTTATAGCTGACTGTCCTTGTCCATCACAAAGCTTTTAACTTCTTGCGAATGCGCCTCAACACTTCGGTGAGTTTGACATTCAGTGTCGTATCTAGAGGCCTCCTCGAGCGTGCACTGTTCGTACATTCGATGCTAGCTGAACCACTTCGTCAACGTGGCCGACGCTATCCAGATAGTCGTCGACATAGTGGTTCTCTATTGCCGCCGCTGCTTCTGGGAGTTCCATCGAATGTTCCATTGCGTTTATATTTTTGGCAAATTGTGTAGAGTATGGTGAGCAAGTTGAACCAAATATAACCACGTCCATCACAAACACATGTATTGGGTCCTCCGGTTTGTCACGCCACAGAAACCTCTGAGGTTGTTGATCGTCGGACCTTAATTTCACCTGATGGAATATCTCCATAATATCGGCAGTAATCGCAATTTCCTTCTGACGGTAGCGGCGGTAGCGGCAGAGCATCGCTTGAAGAGGCATCGACAAATCTGGATCTTTCAGTAGAGCCGAGTTAAACTATATACTCCTTGTACAACAGCTGCCGCATCCCAGATGATTTGCACACTTAAAACAGAATGCCGAGATCGGCTGTGCGGATCTCGGTTAAAGTTCATTGGCTGAGATCTCGGCTAAACGTTTGACATTTGATGTTTGATGATAGCGGCACCCACGAGTGCTGCTATGACTAAACTTGATTTTTTGCTGATATCTCAGTTAAGTTGCGATTGCTGAGAGCTCGGCTGTGCGGATCTCGGCAAAAGAATGAAAATTAGCCGAGCTCAACTGAGTGTGTGCAATTTCTCTGGCTTCCGGGGATTCACAACGATACCCAAGGGTAAATACCAGATGCGATTAAGGTCCGACTCTTCCAGTTCTTGTTTTTTTTTTTGTTTTTATTTGTGTGTACACTAAAACCTCCATTTAGGTAATGAGTCGGGACTGCCTAAATAGAATTTTTACCTAAATGGATTCATTACCTAAATGGATTCAGTTTATTACCTAAATGGATTACAAGGTTGCAAAGAAGTTCAACAAGGGAGAGTTACTAGGAGATTTAAAGGAGATCATGCGGAGTTTCAGATGGCTTTCAATGAATTTCAGGAGGGGGTGGGTTTCAGGAGGGGAGGGGCTTCAGGGGCGTTTTCGGGGGTTTTGGAGGGTCTTAGATCACAATTGTCATTCAACTGACTAGCTGGGCACGAAACACGAAAAACTTTGCGAAAAACCCTGCAGAATTCCGCCAGACTGAAAAATTATTGAATGTCGGGTCAAAGTCGGGTCAATTTTTATCGTATGTTGGGCCATTGTTGGACCAACATCGAACAACTGTTGAGTCTATATTGGGTTTGGTGGCCAAAATAAAAACAGGTGAATGATAGGTTGATGTCGGGTTTGACGTCATCAATGCTGGAGCTGATATCAATCTAATGATGGAAGGATGGTTGATTATCTCAATTTCAGCTGGAAATGACGCTGGATACTGGCACTTTTCAACACTGCATGGGGGGGGTTTAGGGGGCAACATTGCACCCCCCTCCCCCCATAGCCACCCCCTAACACCACTCACTACTTCTTTCCTATAAACCAGTCTTATACCTAATCTTAAGCACTCCAACTGATTTGAACACAATCAAATTCCATTTAGGTAACGTTACCTAAATGGAGGGACCTAAATAGATTTTACCTAAATGGATCCTACCTAAATGGAGGTTTGAGTGTATTTTAACTAAAGCTAATTCTACACTTATTCCAGTTCTTGCTGCGAAGCTCGATGTGCGTAGCCTTTCGTCTGGTAATCATCTATCTACTGCCTCTTCTTGGTGAACAGCTCCGATGACTTGGACAGGCGACGTTCAAGACATTTCAGGCGCCGGTCAGCCATCGGACAGCTGTTGGGAAATTCAAAGTCGTCGTACTTCCAAAGCAGGCCGGTCTGGTATCGACCGGAAGGAGTTCGTACCGTTGTCGCTTCAAGAATTTTTCGTGCCCGTTGATCGTCTGCCGATGCTACCGGTTTCGCAACAGGAACGCCTGCGCTCTCCGTTGAAAAGAACGTCGTCGTGGGTACGACTGCAAAAATGGAGTACCCAGTGTGAAGTGACGTGATCCGTTGATCCAGTGCAGCCATACACCACCCATCCCAACCTGGTTTTGGAGGCTACGGATTTGCCTTCCTTCCCTTCGCGTTGTTTGAGCGAGTTCTTCACACTGGTGTTATCCAGACCGATCAAAATACTTGGAACGACATTGTCGTAGTTCAGAACAGGAAGTCCCCGTAGATAAGCGAAGCGATCCTCTAATTCCTTGAAACTGACTGCCGAGGGAGATCCAAACTATCAACGGATTGCATACCTCTCAGTTGGAACTGTTTGCGTTGTCCCACACCAGAGATCTGGATCTGCACCTTCATCGAATCTTCCTCCATTCTCTTCACTCCATTAGTCCACTGCTTGAACGCACAGTGGTGACACAGGTCCCTGTTCGGAGAGTTTTTCAAAAAGTGACTTTTCCACAAGTGATTTCTCTGTGTCGGACCCACCATCCAGGAAGGCAAAGGTATGGACAGATCTCTTGTTGGCGTGTAACTCTACTGGGACGATTCGGAACAGAACCTTGTTGTGGCTGTGTTGGTGTACGTTGACTACTCCTGATACTGAATTAGAAGGTGCAGCAGGCTGTCGTTCTTCCATTGGAATGCCGGGATGAAGAAGTCTGTAATGCCGTTGTCCACAGCCGTCTGTCCCACACATTGGTGCCTTGCAGGGCCACTTTCCGTGTGGATAGAGACATCTTCTACAAAGGTGTAACTCCTGTGCTATCTTCCAACGATTTTCCAGCGATTTGGATTTGAACGATGAACAGTCCTTCGGTTTGTGTCCACTTGTCTTGCAGACCATGCAAGGCCGTTTGCCACAACTGGGTTGATGCTTACTGTAATCCGGTCTTGTTGCTGCTGGTTTGTAGTCACCTTGACACCTACCGCCATGATCAGTCGATGCATGAACATTTATGACTGCTTTTCCCCTCGGTTTGTCCATCAACGGCGTCACTCGACTCGTTGCGTCGACGATAACATTCATGAAATCCGAGAACGTTCTCAGATCAGCTCAGATCTAGGGATACCCGGGTGGGTACCTTTCACATAACCTCAGGTGTCTCACAAGGTTCCATCCTGGAGACCCGGTGGGAGTAGAGATTGTCGGCTTTGCTGACGACATTACGCTCGAAGTCTACGGTGAGTCGATTGAACAAGTGGAGTTGACCACCATCCACTTGATCAAGGTTGTGGAGGCGTGGATGAGGTCTAGGAAATCGGGTTCGGGTCACCACAAAACTGAGGTGATGGTTGTGAATAATCAGAAGTCGGAGCAGCTAGCGGTGATCAGTGTAGGCGATTGCATAATCACGTCACGTTGCTTGCGGCTGTAAAAGAGCCCACACAGCTATTGCGGCACTGTCCCGGATGATGGCCAATAGCTTTGCGGTGTACGCCAGAAACGCAAGCTTCTGGCTAGTGTCGCTACGTCCATACTAAGGTATGGCGGCCCGCGTGGGTCACTCCGCTAAGTACTGAAAGCTACCGTGGTAGGTTGGAAAGTACTTACAGGCTGATGTGCCTGAGGGATGTGAGTGTGTACCGTACCGTGTCAAGCGACGCGCTTTGCATCATCGCTGGTATGGCGCTTATCGGTATCCTTATCAGGGATGAAATAGAGAGTGCTTCGAAATGCGCAGCACAAGAGGCAAACGCAGAACTGTCAGGATGGCCTCCATGGTCAAATGGGGGACAGTTCCACCAAAGGAAGGTGGACCCACAGGTTGATCCCGAGGGTAGATATTTGAATTAACAGGCGCCATGGGGAAGTAAAATTCTGCCTGACTTGGGTTTTTTCAGGCATGGTTGCTTCCGACAGTATCTACATCGTTTCGGTCATGCGGGTTCTCCCGAATGTCCGGTTTGTGCTGGTTTAGGGGAAACAATGGAACACGTTTTTGGATGCGTGACCGCATGCTTTCCACATGCGGGGAGGACACAACTCCGGATGAGTTTGGTTGGAATGCCGTTTCAACGGCTATCGCCCTGTCGCGTGGACTCGGAAAATAGCTAGTTTAGACGCTAAATAAAAGGTGCTACAAAGGGTACGGAGTTGGCTATGTAGGTCATACCGGTACCCTGCGACCGACCCTTACAGAGATTAAGTGGCTGTGGAGATCATCCTGGTAGCGCTGTAATCATGGTGCTGGCTACTGGGTTTGATCCGAGTCCGCGGTTGGAAAGGGGTCCCCGGTAAGAGCCGGGGCATGTGGAGACACTCCTGTCAGCAACCCTCTGGTGCAGCAGATAGGGACTGAAGGGTAGTAATACCCTTGCCTTCAGTAGGTCAAATCGCGTTGCACGTAAGCATCAGTTCTTGGTGCTTGTAAAGCAGTTGGGTGCGGGGGTGGTGTTTAACCATGCCCGCCTTTTAACCTTCGAGGACGCGCGCCATCAAGCTACCGAAACTGCACCGCGCTCGCGCTGTATATGACGAGCGAGGTTTTTTTGGTAGTGTTGTACTTTTTACAACAGCGCGCGCGCTGAAGGGTTAAGGACAAGGTAGTAGTGACGATTAGAGAAACTGGCTAAGTGCCAGTATGCTGCCTTGGTGGAATCCCTAAAGCGAGTCATCGATGTTCGTTGCTGCAGGCTACGCAGCTAATCTTGAGAATGCGATGTGCACTAGCCCCACTCGGAACCAATGCCTTCTTGGTGGTTCTGGAGAGATGTAGGGTTTGGAATGTATTTTGTATGTCGAGGAGAGAGTAGTCCTGGCTCTTACTTTTGTTGTAGAAGACGGCCAGGCCATAACCCAACACTACCTGTACCTTCCTGTTCAGGTGTCTGTTGAGCAGATTTCCTTCCTCTCCCCATGGTTTAGAAGAGACAGAAAAAAAAACCTTTGAGCACTTCGACTAACATGCAATCGACCCTCGGGGCTCTGTTCGATTTCATACTAAAGATTAAAAAGTATGCTAGAGTACTTACCGCAACACTAATGAATCAACTGTGTACACTGTAAAATCCGCCAGCTGGAAAAGTTTGAGAACCACAGCATAAGACTGAAACTAGACAACCGCCAGCGGCGGTGCTCCTCCACATTGGTTCTCTTTGGTCAAGGTGAAAACGAGCATCAGCAGCAGCTCCTGCTTCGACGAGTTGGCAAAACCAACATCCCACCCAGACACAGCAGCCACCAAAGGCAGCCAGCCGGTGCGCGACCCATTTGCCAGCGCTCTATCAAATAATCACCAGCAGTTATTCCAGTAGGTACCAGCCGAGTCAACCAGAGCATACACAGCCGTTTCGTTTGCCGTGCGTTGCAGCATCATTCATGATCCATTTGATGTCGAAAGCCGTCTATCGGGAACAAACACGAAATGCATGCTCCTGTGGTGGCTGGTAGAGCCGGCCAGAAATGAAATAATTCGGAAGGGCATCGCTGTCGTCGATCCGGGGAAAAACGAGCGCGCAGGTGGCCACAACTCGAAAACATCCGTTAGTCCACACTGAAAGCATAATGGATCTGGGATTTCAATCGACTAGAACGTGTATCAAATAATCGAATCAAGTACTGTTGGTGTACTTCTTGTTGTACTATAAGGGGTATCTGCCTTTGGATAGCTCCTACAGAGAGACAAAAACGATACCAGTTTTAGGTGACCTGCATTATTTTCAGAAGTTGCAGCTTAGTTAAAATATGAAAGAAAGCATGGATCAGAAAGATATGCAAAGATTTTATTAGCATTCCCAAAGAAAATTTAATGGAAGCAATTTCAAGATATCTGCAGGATTCTTTCACCAAGAATTCCTTTAAATAATATTACTTTCTCCACGAGTTTCTTTAATAATCATCTTTGTTAGAAGATAATTCATATTTAATCACATCACATCAACTAACTCGATTTCGACGTTCAATTTTTCACAATAAAATATTCTCCGTGCACGCTTCCTATCACACCGATAGATAAAAGACGAACGAAACGATATCAATCGGTCGGCAATATAATGGAGTAAGCTGACGCACTTTTCATCCAGCACCATACACTACGGCGCGCAGTCAGTGGTGTCCAGATGGACACCAGCAATGTATCATAAAATTGGTCCCTGTCGGATTTGCAACAAACCCCGCGGCCATCGCCGAACGGAGGACTCCAGGCCCAAAACTTTGGCAAATGCATCTGTGACTGGACGATGCCAGATGCTACCCGAAAAGTTTTGCAGTTGATACACCCGGTTAAAGTGCTGAGCGGTGAGTGGTGGGGTGATGAAAAATCCACATCGTAAACCAACGAACAACGCTCCAAGTAATGGCAAAATTGCGAATGCATCAATCGCATTGATGAATGGCAGGTACGATCGAGGCTTTGACACACACACACACCGCCCTTCACGATTGGTTCGATTCGGGGGGATAGTTGAGGCTTAAACAGATTATCCTTGTCCGTCGAGCCATATGTGCACTAAGCTGGTCTCATTTAAGCTAAATTAATTTTGTATTATTTCAGCAGAATGAAGTTTGGTGATTCCAAACAGATGTGTTCAATTTATTCTGTATCATCGTAAGCTGATTTGACTGGAGTAAAATACCTATTCGCTTACAATTTTTATTTCAGGTTTTGAGGTTTTTATGCATTTTGATTCAAATTTGTGTTGATCCATTGTTCAAATGTAAACTTTTTATATATGACTTGTATCGCTAATTCAGAGAACAGTTTTCGCAAATAAACATCATTTGCCAGGATCTCGTCGATTACGATGAAAAGCAGTGGCGGTGATAGTATACATCCTTGCCTCACTCCATCAACGACTCGGATGGGGTCGGACAGAACACCGTTGTGCAGTACTTTTTTTTATCTGTATTAACGAGATTTTTAGCCCTAGGCTAGTTCATCTCGGGACCCACGCTTTACTTCCCTTCCAAAGGAAGAACTCACATTTTGCGAGTTTGTCGGGAGTGGTATTCGATCCCAGGTCCTCGGCGTGATAGTCAAGTGTTCTAACCATCACACCATCACATGGCACAAATTTCCCGAATGGAGGAGAACGTGCCTCTAGAGCCGACCTACTGATACCTGAACCATCACACCAGGCCCGCTCCAAATACGTGCAGTACTCTGCACGAAAATGCCCTGTACTGTGCTTCAATGAGGCCGATGATTTTCTCAGGAATACTCTTGCGAATGAGGGGCTTCCCACATGTTTCCGTGATTGAGACGATCGAAAGCTTTTTCGTAATCAATGAACACCAGGTAGAGAGACTCTTGGAATTCCAAGATGATACGGAATCTGACAATATGGCCCACACATGATCGTTCGGAACGTAATCCTGCTTGCTGCCGTCGGAGAGTTGCGTCAATCTTCTTCTGAATCCGGTTAAGGATCACTTTGCAGAGGACTTTGAGAACGATTCACAGTAACATGATGCCCCGCCAATTATCGCATACAGGCAGGTCACCCTTTTTTAATAAGTACCTTTACTAAGACGCCTTGCATCCAGTCGGCCGGAAAGGTCGCGGTTTACCCTCTGTGACCGACACTTGAAAAATGTTTCCAAACTGCTCGAACCAGCGTTTCAACTGTTCAGCCGGGTCGGTCAGTAACTGTCTAGACGTATCTTTCACTGGTATCGTAGCATTCATCTTAGTCCCACTAAGGTGACGTGAGACATTGTAGAGGAGACGGATGTCGCCGGTGTTTGCGGCTTTCTCACCTTCGTCGGCTAGGGATTCCGCCCATGCTCTTTTGTCCAGTCTACATGAGCGTTTCACTTCTATCTCGAGAGCCGAATAGTGCTGACGGGCTACGGCTTTGGTTCCTCGTGTTTTCGCTCGCTCTATTGCGGCTTTGGCGTTCTTTCGCTCCTCTATCTTCCTCCAGGTATCATCTGTAATCCACTGCTTTCTCCGGATGCGTATGCGGATGCGTCAAATTGTTCTCGCCGTTGGCGATGAAGGCCTTCTTGATGGCGCTCCATTGATCGTCTACGCTTCCACCTGCTGGAATATCCGCAGCACGGTTCTCTAACTACTCAACGTAGGACCTTTTCACCGCAGCGTCTTCCAGTCGGCGTGTGTTGAACCGGCGCCCGATTTTCTCTTCCTGTCGCTGGATCCTGGCAATGCGCAGTCGGATCTCGCCGATTAGGAGATGATGGTCGGACGCAATGTCAGCGCTACGTTTGTTCCGCACATCAAGAAGGCTCCGTCTCCATTTTCTGCTGATGCAGATGTGGTCGATTTGATTTTCCGTGACGCCATCAAGAGAAACCCATGTTACTTTGTGCACTGGTCGATGAGAAAAGAACGATCACCCAATCACCATGTCATTGTTGCCACAAAACTCTTCAAACTGCTCTCCGTTTTCGCTCATTTCTCCGAGGCAATGGCGTCCCATGACGTGCTCATAGTCCGAATTGTCGGAACCAACCTTCGCGTTGAAGTCGTTTACTATGTTTATTATAAAAGCTAGAAAAAACCTTTCTTGATATTAGCGCATTTGCCCAAAAGTACACGCGGCGAATCTTTGAGGAAAGGAACAACTGCGTTTTTTTGCTCCCCTTTTACTCCATTCTTATGGGAGATAATATTGCGGCGTTTCCTCAAGTGCGACTGTTCCTTTCTTCAGGGATTTTCCGCGTGGAATTTCTTGCAAATGCGCGGTTGGAAACTTACAAAGGCCGCGCGGTGTATCACATTCAGCAAACCAGTCAATATTGTGCTCAAATTGAAATAGCAGTCAATCGTTAGTGTATTTATTACATATTTCTGAAACAGTCTATATACAGGGACCCCATGGAGTCCCGAAAATCCAAAGCCGGATATTGAAGGGCTACTTCCGGAATAGAATGCTAATCTATAACACGTAGGAATAAGAGAGGAGCTACAACATCACCGAGGTGGTTCCTCATAGTTCCATTCTGGGCCCAGTACTAAGGAACGTGGCATATGAAGTTCTGTCAAAGTAGAATCAGATCTAGTCACTCAAGGTTTTCAAAATTGAACCCCCCATTATTGGTACGCCACCATGAAAAGGTTTTCAATATTCTGCCTAAATAATATTTTTTTCAGGAAACCCTCCATGATTTTTTTTTATCAGTCTTTTCTAAAATTCTCGCGGAAGGGAGATTCTTGCAGGAGTTCCTTTCCTGAATTCAGCAAGAATTCATCTAAGCATTCCTGCGACTAATATTTAAGAACGTATTTTTTCCCACATACTTCTTTAGAATTTTCTCCACGGTTACCTCGAAGATGCCTCGCCAGAAATTCCATTTAGGACTTCTTTCAGGATTTACCTGATACCAATCATAAGGAGGTACCAAATTAAGGAGGTTACTTAAGGAGTTTCTTCAGGTATTCTCCCAGACATTCTTGCAGGATTTGCTCCAGAGAAAGCAATTTTTAATGTCTCAGGATTTTTTTTCCAGAAATAACTCCAGAAAAAAAAATCATGAATTTTTCAGGGAATCTCCATAAATGTCAACAGGTGTTTTTTATGGTATTCCTTCGGACAATCTTCCAGGGGTTTCTATAGCTATTTCTTCGGGGTTTTCTTCAAGAATCATCCAGTATTGCTTGTGCAATTTCTGGAAGAACTTCTAAAAAAAAAAATTCATGGAAGAATATTTGCAACAAGTCCTGCAAAAATCTGTAAAGGAATCTCAAGATATGTTTTTGACGGATTAAAGATTTTTAGAGGAATTTCTAAAAAACATCATGGAGGAACTTTAAAGAAATCTTTCTCTGAAATCCCAGAAATCCCTTGCATTCTGAAAAAGTCTCCGGTTAAAGATTTGTTATGGAAATTTCTGAAAAAAATCATGGAGAAACTTTTTGGAGAAATGTCTCACTGGAACTCCTGCAGAAATCCCATAAATTCTGAAGAAGTCTCCGAAGCTTTTTTTGATGAATTACTGAAGGAATCCGAATAGGAATGTCTGAAAGAATCCCCGAAGACATTTTTGAAAAAATCTCCAATAGAATCCTTGTAGAAATCTTAGGAAAAACTCTTGAATTAATCTCGAGAGGAATATATGCATAAATACGAGAATTGAAGGAAAGGGAGGGGAAATGTTATAAAAATACCCTTTGTTATTTCCTCATTTTGGATTACCTAGTAAGAAATGTTTATCGACGACACCATTAATTTTCCTTAATTATTCACAATTATAGATTGGTGATGTGAACGGATAAAATTTTATGGTCTCTGGAGGTGTTCCTGTATGATTTTCTGATGGCTTCCTTGAATAAATTCCTGGATACATTCCTGCGGGAATTTTCAAAGGAACCCCTAGGGCAACTTCTGAAGAAATCTGTGGAAGAATTTCTGAAGAATCTACTCGAATATTTTATGAAAGGATATTTAGATTTTCTAAAGGAAACATTGATGAACATTAAACAGAAACCCCCGGAGAAATTGCCGAAGTATTTTAAGACGAATCCCCAGAATTCTTTCTAAAGTCGTCTCAGGCGGAGTTTCAGAAGCATTCCGTGAAAATCTATCTTAAAGAATTGCTATTGAAAAGGGAGGGACTCTTGGGGGAATATCTGAAAGAAGTCCTGAAGAAAATTCTTATAGAATCCCTTGATGGGTTTCTTAAAAAAAACCGTTGGAGACGTTTCTAAAAAAAAAAACTTTTTCTAGATTGTAAAACAGAATTATTCGAGTAATTTCTGAAAAAAGAAATCGATAGAGCTATTTTGGGAGAAATCTTTAGAAGTTTTCTTCGAGGAATCCTTGAACAAAGTCATGAAACCTAATACATAATGAAGGAATCTCCAAGAAAGTTTGTAAAGGAATCCCTTAAGAATTCCTTAAGGAACTTCTAGAGCAGTCTGTTGGAGTTTTTTAAAGAAACTCTTGGGGAAATTTTTGATGGATATCTGAACTTTTGATATTATTTAGGAATCGCAGGACGCCTATCCATGGGATTTCCTGAAAGAATTCACGTATGGATTTCAAAAAACATCTATGGGAATGTTTCTGAGGAAATCCATGGTTGCTTTTTAAATGAATTCTTCGATAAGTTTCTTTAGGAATCTCTGAATGAATTCTGAAGAAATTTGATTGATTGATTTGTCTTTATTTAAGAGACTTTCAGCCATTGGCTGGTTCGTCTCTATCCTAAAATTCTGAGGAAATTACTAGAGAATTTCTAAAGAAATTCTTGAAGAATTTCAGAAACAATCCATGCAAGATTTTCTGAAAACATCTTTGAAAATTTTCTGAGGAATAGCTAGTGAAGTATCAAAATTAATCCCTGGAAGGAACTTGATAAATCTCTACAAAAACATTTCAAGTTAATCTTTAATAGATTTTCTTTCGAGAGCCCGTAGAGGATTATTTCTGGGAGCATTTGTGGGATAGTTCATTTCTTAAGATATCCTAGGACGGATATCTGAAACTTAGCCTGCAATATTTCCTTTATTTGAAGGGGATTCTAAGCCAACTTCAAGGCGACACCTGAAGCAGTTCCGAAAGTTTCATAATCACCCCACTTATACTTCAGCCCTGGAGCAATTACCGCCAAGCCGAGGTGCTGCAGAAGCACCAATCGAAATAATAACAAATTTATGCCGAATTATTTGGACGTGCGCAGTACACTTCAGACTGAACGTGCATTTGAAAATGATACCGCATTTGGATTCCGCGGGGGTTCCCCAAGTTTCGTTTGCACTGTGACTGCGTGGTCGGTCAGTTGCTATCTTTGCTCGTTCTCGCGGTCTTCACGCGGCTGGCTAGCGCTGAAACTGAACCTTTTTGCTTGGATGATTCTATCCGAATGCGAGAAGGGTGATGAATAAACATTTTACCTCACTGCAGAAGCAAGTTCTTGTTAGTTTGCCTTACAACCCGCGGCTTTAATTTCCAATTTTTAAACTAACTAAGACTTCACAGTCTAGTGGCGGAAAGTTTGCTGCCGTTTGAATTGCTAATAGGTTAACGAGAAACGATAAAAATTATCTCTTGTCCCGGTGCGCCGCCATAAAAATAGTTCAAAGTCGGGGAAGCCGGAACACTCTGTCATAGTAACATAGATATTTTCCGGTTATTAAATTCTTATTACACGACGTGGAACATATTCGTGGAACACTAGAAAGGGTGTAATTTTCAACTGGGGTGGTTGGGAATCCATCTTTGTCAACAGGATGATTAAAACACAGCGAATCAATCTCATTTATGTGCAGGAAAAGCTTCTCACAATAAGAGAAATACACGTACATTGCATAAGTCGGGAAGGCTACTCGTATTGCCTCTAATTGCAAACCATATTTTATTATGTTAAGTATTTGTTCTGAATAAATATCTAGTTCAAGTAGAATTCAAACGTGTTAAGTTCGTTAAGATAGTTATCATACTACTATCCGGGCCTTCAGAGTGGTGTTCTAAGACCACCTGCACAGTTTTTAACAGAGAGTTTTCTATGCCATTTAAGATCATTTATCGTGCTGTAGGCACGAAGAAACTCCATAGTGGAGCCTCGTAGCCGTGCGGTTAGGGTCACCAAATTATAATCGCACCATGCTATGGGGTGAGGGTTCGATTCCCGCTTCGGGCGTTGAAACTTTTCGTGAGAATAGTTTCTTCCCCGTTTCCACTGGTGCATGCTCCGTTGTCCGTTGTCTAATGTTAAGTTTAAAACAGTCTGTACAGCCGAAAGCTGAAGACGTTGTCCGTGCCTTTTTTTGAGTCCAAGAAAATTATAATTAATAAAAGATCAGGGACCATAGCGGTAATCGAACTACTTCAGCAATTTCCAGCTGACAGAATTGGCCTAAATCACGTTCTTCTTACTAGCTCTACTTTTCCAGTAGATCTCGTCTGCCTATCTTCAACAAAGTATTCTTTGAGTAATTCTACAGTTATTGAATCACTGTATCCCGACCATTTTCCGCAATTCACCTGACCGTATGATTAATCCTCGTTAAAAATGTATCGATATCAAGCGGCTGCTGGCCACAGGTTGCTGATCTCTTTATCCCATTTCCCGACTTTGCTTGTTCGCAAAAAAAAAAAATGCGCATTTATTCTCAACCAGTTGTCCGTTCTCGACGAGTGCCAAGTCCTCCGACAAAGGTGAGAGATCATCTCTTTTATGACTTCTTTTTTTTTCGCCAACACCCGGCCTCCGACCGGACCCGATGCTGACCGGTGCGATGGTGATTTCGTGCGGCTTATCTCAATTTATTCCTGTTTGGATCACCCCCGTTATGGGTTGTTTTCAGTCATTTGGGATTAGGTTCTGATTGCGAGCACAATGGCACATTCCAGTGCCGTGCCGCCGCCGCCGCCGACACCGTGCGCTGGTTTTGGGTTAGGCGTTGTCAGACGAAATTAGGCAAAATTAATTTGAGACCATGCTGATTGAGGTTGCATGTTAGTCAAGGTGTGTTGGCTGCACGAGAATAAATAATTCATTTTTCATACAGGTCATTTTGCTCCTGTTTGGCTGAAACTCCTTCTGTATTTGTCTTTCTTTGTTTGGGAATAAGAGTGACTATGTGGAAGATCTATTGATGAATTTCGGGTGGAATTTTTTTACGCTCTTCTTTAGTCTCCATTTAGAGGCTTAATCAAGGGCTTAAAATAGCGGGATTATGAAGATATCATTGGATACGGTTTCACATTATGCGATTAACACAGTGTAATCTGTGCATCCTCGCCTTTGGCGTTTTCCAATCGTTACCGATTTGGTTCTGCTGCTGTTCCTTTTAGCTCAGATCAATCTTTGCAGACTTATGTAAAATGGTACAGCCCAAGTGGCCTTGGTTCAAGAACCTTACTATCGTAAGTGAAATTTCTGTCAAGGAAACCTTGTGAACCCGGTGTTTGCTATTGTTAGCAAAAAATAAATGGCAAACTCGCGTGTCATGCCTCGATCATGTGTGCTTGTCAACAACGCAATTGTTACTACACTCATCTCTGAACTAAGGGGTCGTCCATAAATGACGTAGCTTTTTGGGGGGGAGGGGGGTGTTTGTGATTTTGTGACGAAGTGTGACGATAGGGGGGTAGGGGTTTATGATATGCTACGTAGCTTTCTACTAGGCCTATTGAAAAAAAATATTTCATAATTAATAAACATTTTACTTGCATTAATTATCATTATCCAGTAACTAAAAAAAAATATTGCATGATTTTTTTTTCCATTCACAGTAATGTAAATAACAAATAATGGATTAACAAAAAATAAATGCCGGCTTCATTTCATAAGGCATGCAGCTATCGGACGCAACAACTGTATCTGAGAAAGTGGTTTTGAAATCCTGCGTGAAGAATAATGTATTGTGTTTGCAGACAAAAATCAATTTCGCTTAAATGCTTCTCAAGACCAATAGTTTGCTGCTTGCTATAGGGCACTGCACGCCGCTAAGGTTGCAAAGGATTTTTTTTTTCTAAGTTTTTGGCATTACTGCATTATTCCAGAATTTCCTTATATAGTTTCTACAGGACTTTCTCGAAGAATTCATCCAATAATTTCTTAAGGAGCTCCTCTAGCAACTTTGTAAGGAATTTCTCATTGTGTTCTTTATAGGTTTCCCCAACAGGGGAAGGATAACATTTCCACAGGAATTCCTACTGGGAATTCTAGAAAAAAAAACTTCTGAAAACATTCCAAAAGGATCTGGAGGAATTTCAGAAGGAATCCCTGAAGAAACTTCCAGAAGAATTTTAGAAGGAACTCCTAAAACAATCTTGAAAGGAAATAGATAAATTTCAAAAGATATTCCGTGAGGAGTACCTGGTGCAAATCTAGATGAAGCTTTCAGAGAAATCTTGAATAAACTTCTGGAAGAATCTTAGAAGGAGATATTTGTTGATTGTCAAAAGGAACTCCTGGTTTAATTTCTGAAGAAAGCACAAAAGAAAAAATTGAAAGAATCCCGTAAAGAATTCCTGAAGGAATCCCGGAAATAATTTTTGGGGAATCACGGAAGATTATCTTAACTCCTGATGAAGAATGAATGAAGAAAGAATGAATGAAGAAAGAAAATCCTGGAGGAATTCCAGAAGCAACTATGGGAGGAATTCGTAAAGGGATTCCTCGCAGAATTCTAAGATATCCTGGAGGAATCCTGGATGAAGTGATAGGAGGGATGCCGGAAAACGTTACTGGAGGAGTCCCGAAAAAAAACATCCTGGATAAATCCTAGAAGGAAGTCCTCGAGGAATCCCAGAAGAGTCCAGGAAAGAATTCCTGACGATATCCAAAAAAGAACACCTGGAGAAATCCCAGAAGCAACTCCTGGGAGGGTTTTGAAAGAATGCTGGAGGGGCTACCTGCCAAGGTCTTGGAATGAATATCTGAGTGAATTCCTGAAAGAAACCAAGAAGGAACTCCTGGAGGAATCCCGAAAGGAACTTCTTTAGGAAACACAGAAAAAAGTTCTGATGGCATCTCAAAAGAAATTCCGGTTAAAATCCCTGTAAAGATGTCCAAAAACACTGCTGGTGGAAGAGAGGAGAGAAAACCTTGAAAAAACTCCTGAAGGAAACCTTGGATAAACTTTTAGAAAAACCTTAGAAAAAAAAAAACTCATGGAGAAATCTCAGAAGGAGATTTTGAGGGAATCTAAAAAGGAACTCCGGAATGAACTATATAAGAAAATTAATGGAGAAATCCTAGAAGGAAGTGCTGGAGGAACTGAAAAGGGAGACATTCTCAAAAATGGAAATTTCAAAAGAAACTTCTCGAGGAATTCCAAAATGAACTGCTGTAAAAATTTCAGGAGACACTCCTGCAGGGTCGTGGTGAATTTTATTCAAATTAAACCAATTTGATATTCTTAATAGATTTATTAGTGAGCAAACTAATATCTCCGGAAGAGCTTCTATGGTATATTGAGAGCATCAATTTCTGGTTCTTCGGCATCAAGCAGAACGATGGGCGGTTTATTGAGTCATTAGCTCTGGTGATAATCTCCACTGGTTGCACCTATGGTCTTGATGTCGGTGATCTGAACCTGGTAGTCGGCAATGTTTTCTTGCTATTGTTTTTTTTTTTTTTATAATATTCTATTAACATTCAAGTTAAAATTTCAATCAGAACTAAGTTCGAATTTTTTTTTACATGAAAATTTTGTTGAGGGGAGGGGGGGGGGGTGTTTAACATGCTACGTCATTTATAGAGGGGGGTATTTGAATTTGTGACGAAATGCTACGAGGGGGGAGGGGGGTATTAAAAATCGCTTAAAAAAGGCTACGTCATTTATGGACGCCCCCTAACCACCAGAGATGTATACGATATTTCAATAAATGTTTCTGTTGAAAATCTCAACAGGAAATACGCGTATTGTTCGGTTTATTCACTGCATGGTAAACCATCCCCTATAGATGCTTGAACAAGTCAGCATATAGTTCGCTTAACCCTTAT
The DNA here is from genome assembly GCF_035046485.1 of Aedes albopictus. NCBI lineage: Eukaryota > Metazoa > Arthropoda > Insecta > Diptera > Culicidae > Aedes > Aedes albopictus. Next base: position 122,117,284 of record NC_085138.1, read on the forward strand.
GTGGCTGGCAGGGTACCCGGGTACCCAGCACCCATTTAAAATACACGGTGTAGAAAAAAACAAAAAGTTTGCCGGCCACATAACGGTTAATAATGCCGATCCGACTGGAAAAACCTTTGTTAAAGGTTTCCATTTTTAGTATATATACAATCGGTTGAACAAAATCCTTGCGAAATCTAAAAATTTCCGAGTGAACGAACTTCGTTTGCGATTCTACTACTTCTGATGAGCAAGTTCTGGAAGTTTATACAGTAAACAGTTCAATTTTGTGGGCACTACTAAATAGTTTCGCTCCTTTCAAATCTCGTTTATCGTTAGTCTGATATTGTTCATGTTGTATTAGAAGAATTTATCCCGTATCCTCTCAACACACAGATGTGTTCACTAACCGGTTCCCACTTTATAGTTGTTTCAAGTGATTCCTAATCACCATGAAACCGACTCCATTTTTAGCCCTATCGCTGCCGCTATGGTAGATGGCTGTGTTTGAAGGAAGAGTTGGCAATGGGATCCACTGTCCGGAATTGTTGCTCTCAAAATCTACGTTACCGCATCTCTTGAATAGCAGCTACGCTCAATTTAACCTTCTGAAGTCCACGAGCCAAAAGACACACATGCCTATGTTGCAATTTACAGGCATGTACGAATTTACTGGTACGTCGAAACGTACTTGGAAAAACTTGATAATTAGAAGATACAGAATATTGATTAATCGACAATTTGAGAGATGAAACCTAGGATGAAACTGTGAAAAAATCGCGTTCTGGCAGGATTGGAGAACCCACGACTCCGTATTCGCTAGACCGGCGCTTTAATCAACTAAGCCCCAGAACAGGTAACGATTCTGTGGAATAGAAAGCCTAACTGACTTCCAACCCACACTATGAACAACACTCCGATAACCACAATTCCATCTCTCTTTCGACTTAGATAGCATCCTCTCATCACGCTCACGGTTGTGCCTTCTTATTGTACAAGCGAGAGCGAGTTGTTCTTATAGTACCGAGACTTACTCTCGCACTCCGCATACCTAGGCATTGAACAATGTTGATTAATTGGCACAATAGCGAGCGTGTGGAGAGGTTAGCATCTGAGCCGACAGTGTAGTACTTCATTATTCTGAGATACCGTAAATGGGGGGGGGGGTTTAGTTGTTTATATTTCCTCTATTCTTTTGAATAAAACCAGGTACAATGCATGTATTCCATACAAATATTTATAAAACACTAGCAGTCCCGACAAACGGCGTCCTGCCTGCCTACTCTGTTTTTTGACATCCGGTTCCATGAAGAAATGCCCCTCAAAATGGATTTTCAGATTTTCCTGTTTTTCTTGCCTTCCCGGTCACTTTTTCTAATTATTTTTTCGTACGAACACGTCGGAGCCCTGGTGGAATGCAACAGTGAAAGAATCATGTCGATCTGTTGACCGTTCCCGAGCCTATTCGTGACATACAAACACCATTCCATTTTTATTTATTAGATATACTGAGTGGATTTGTTTCAAGTTCCGCAAACGAACTTGCGAGAAACTTCTACATTTTATGAAAAATGCTCAAATGGTCTAATTTAAAAACCTTATATCCGCGGTGAAGTTTATCATATTCACCTGACCGATCAGGCTAAAGCCGGGGTGGCCTCTGCTATACATACAGGGGGTGGCCAAAATGTTTGGGATAGGCAACTTTTTTTCTCTCACAAAAAAGTTCAACATGCTGTAACTTTTCATAGAATGCATCAACAATTCTCAAATTTTGACTATTTATCAACCTATTCTTATAACCAAACAAATTTAGGCTCGATTGGTTAATCTTTCGCGAAGCTAGAACCGTTCTTGTAAAACACTATTTTTTTAGAGAACTAATTTTTGTACTATCGTATCTCGGAAACCAGTGAACTGAATTAAATGTAATTTTGAACGATTATCAACAATACATCAACGCTTGAAAAGTCCTTAAAACATAGGAACTTTTTGAACGTTCAAAAAAAAATATGATGCATTGACACTTTTTGGATTTTTCTCGAAAAAATGTATTTTTTACATTATTGTCATTAAATTTTAGTTTTGATATCCACAGAATTTCTTCTTCTGGAAGGAAGAACACATTTAGTATTTTTTGTGGTATTGTAAATTGGACTTATTTTCCTCTATATGGGTGAAAATATCAAACCGGTATAACTTTTTTCGTCGTGAGAAAATATTACATTTTATAACGTCGTATCAAGTATCAATATATTGTTGAAAAACGTAAAAAAATTCATTCAATTCGATTTACTGGTTTCCGAGATGTGACAGTACAAAAATTAGTATTTCAAGAGAACGGTTCTAGCTTCGCGAAAGATTAACCAACTGAGATTTGTGTCAATGATGCACATATAATAGGTTGATAAACAGTTAAAATTTGAGAATTGTTGATGCACTCTATGAAAAGTTACAGCATGATGAACTTTTTTGTGAGAGAAAAAAAGTTGCCTATCCCAAACATTTTGGCCACCCCCTGTAGTAGCCGTATCCATTCCACTCGGTCCATGGCTGTCTCCAGTTCCGCACTCTGTGTAGGGTCCGCAATTTTTTCCGTGTTTTTCCAGTTTCCAAAGTATTTTTTTCGGAAAGATTGTAAAATTTTGAGTTAAAATGACACTGACAGCTTAAAGATTTGAGTGAAATTTTCTGCCTTAAAGTATTTTGAAAAACAAGTTACAAAATCCCACTATCAGGAACAGTGATTTCTTCCAGTGATTTTTGTTGTATTGTGTTGAAAATGTGCTAACTAGTATTAGATACAGATAATTAGATACCATTTAACTGTACTACGTACAAATACAAAAAATAAAAACTGGAAAAAATTCCCACTTGGAATCGCTCATCTGCTCTCCGCCGTAGATGGTACGCAACACCTTCAGTTCGAAAACTTCAACGGCGCATTGGTTCTCTGCACGTAGGGTCCATGCTTCGTGCCCATAGAGGAGTACCGGTCTAATCAGCGTTTTGTAGATAGTTAACTAAGTGTGATGGCAAACTTTTTTCGATCGTAGAGTTCTGCGGAGTCCAAAGTAAGCACGATTTCCTGCCACAATGCGCCTCTGAATTTCTCTGCTGGTGTCATTGTCGGCGGTCACTAGTGAGCCCAAGTACACGAATTCTTCAACCGCCTCGATTTCATCACCGTCTATATAAACTCGTGGTGGTGGGTGCGGTTATTCCTAACTGGAGCCCTTTGCCTTGTACTTTATCTTCGACACATTAATGACTAATCCGATTCGCCTGGCTTCACTCTTTAGTCGGATGTACGTTTCCGCCGTCATCTCAAATTTACGAGCAATAATATCAATATCATCAGCGAAACCAAGCAGCTGAACGGAATTCGTGAAAATTGTTCCACTCGTGTTTATCCCCGCTCTCCTAATTACACCCTCTAAAGCAATGTTGAACAGCAAGCACGAAAGATCATTATTTTGCCATAGCCCTCTGCGAGATTCGAAGGGACTCGAGAGTGTCCCTGATACTCGAACTACGCACATCACTCGATACATCGTCGCCTTGATCAATCGTATCCGTTTATCCAGGAATGCGTATTCGTGCATAATCTGCCATAGCTGTTTTGAACGATTGTATCATACGCCGATTTTAAATCGATGAACAAGTGCTGTGTGGGCACGTTGTATTCGCGGCATTTCTGCAACACCTGGGGGATGGCGAACATCTGGTCCGTTGTACCTCGTTCACCCATGAATCCAGCTTGATATTGCCCCACGAATTCTCTTGCAATCGGTGATAGACAGCGGCATAAAATTTGAGATGGTATCTTGTAGATGGGACACACGATACCTTCCATCTACTTCTCCGGTAATACTTCCTCCTTCCAAATCTTGGTAATGACCCAGTGTAGTGCTCTCACCAGTGCTTCTCCACCGTATTTAAGAAGCTCGCTTCGTAGTTCATCTGCTCCAGTGGCTTTGTTGTTTTTCAACCGGTCAACCTCCTCCTCAATCTCTTGGAGGCCAGGGGCCGGAAATCTTTCGTCCTGTGCACTGTGCACTCCTAGATCTGTTACCACGCCACCTTCGGTACTTGCAACGTCCCACTAGTGCGCTTGATAGCAAATCTAGCATGAAACTGGTCTATCGGCCACCTCGGGGTACATAACAACTACAGTTGTACACCCCGTTGATCTTCGCTATTGCGAAGTCTTCGTGAAAATTATCGCCTGGATCGCCTGGTTGTACAGCTTGGCTTTATCCGCTACCCAGTTCCCATTATCGGGAAGGATACGGTATGAGTCCGATAGTAGGGCAATGTCTGCACTTGACTCCGAGACTGACTGCCACAGCAACTGTTGTGCGGCTTCACAGTGGTTCAGGTTTAGCTGTGTTACCTGCCGAACCCCTTCGCAGGCGGAACGATGCACTTGGTGCATCTACCTCACACTGCTGCTTAAGTGCGGCTCCGATTTCCTCTGCGTCGGTGATCTCGTCCAGGTTTCAGCTTGTCGAGCCGCTTGGCGACTATCATTCTTTTCTGTAGCCCGTTCCCGTAGCGGTTCAGCGCCCGCATGAGGTCTGCTCAAGTCATCTGCATATCCTCAGCCGGCACTATACCACCTCGTGTTGCTCCAACTTTCTCGTTGGGTGCACTCCAGCTAGCTTCTTCTGCCAATGACCATTTTGCATGTGTGTATATCGTGTGGCAGGCACAAAGATACTCTAAGCCCAAAGAATTCAAGGATATTTCAATTACGAAAGGTATTTGGACCGACCGGGAATCGAACACATTGGTTCAACCCTGAGCAGTCGTATCGATTCCGGTATCAAACGAATCAGAACCCAGTTATTTGTGTGTCTGCTATAGCCAAAAGAGCACCAACAGCAGCTCGACAAAAGTCTTAACCAACGATAACAACGATGGGTGTTCATAATATTCCCATCATATATCGGTCTAATCTGGCTGGTGGCATTACCCTTCCGCCACCGTCCCTCCAGCAATCGCATTCTTTCGACAGACCCGCCGAAGATCAAGCACCTGAACACCTCACGCGCGTACAAGGCGTGGATAATTGTAATTCTTACCCGAAAAGCAAACCCCGCGATGACCGCAACAAAGGAAACCAAACCCCAGCCCAACCAAGATCGACGACGATGACCGCGCGGCGAACAAAAACGTCTCTGTTATCCATCGCATCGGCGCGCGGTGGCGGCAGCGGCGGCTACCTCACTGAACCGAATCAACCAACCGTAGAATGGACGGAAAAAGTGTGTTCCGTAATGACTTTATTTATCTCCGGTAGTTTTTCTCTTCTCACCCCATTCCCGGCGCGATGTTTATGAACTCGACATTGCTCTGGTGCTCTCCGGATGTCTCCACCATCATTGACTCCGGGCCGGCAGATATATCATTGAGCCTCGCGCAGAAGCGAGTCTATCATCCATCATCGGGCCTAAGTATAGGTACGTGTTGCGCGGTGCGGTGAACGGACAGTATGTAGCTAGAGAGACATCAAACCAACAATTACCGAAGAGTACCCGTTGCAAATGGATCAAAAGGAGTTGGAGAGACCCTCGCGTCAAAACAGCACAACAAAGTAGAATCGGATGAAAATGTGTGGCAATTGAGTAGGGTGCGATGGTTATCTTCGGGGAATGTTGCAGACCAGCAAGGTGAAGAATTTGTACAAATTTGGGAATGTTCGTATCGCGTGAGATCGAATGATAAGAAGTACTTTTAGGTAAGCTTATCACAGTAGATCTTTTTGAAAATAGTGGTTAGGTTGTATCTGCATTTGCTAAGCTTTCATATATTGACGATACTCGAAAAACAAAAACTTCGATAGTCGTGAAACCCTAAGAGATTGAAGACGCCAGTTTATATGTACCATCAGCAGAAGATCCCAAATTAAATGAATCCTCGGAGAGGGAATCCAGTTCATGGGAATCATCGAAGCCTTAAAAGGAAACGGAAAGCTGGGTAGATCAACCCTCCAGCAGCATAAGATAGACATTATGGTAGGAGAAAAGCCCAAGCGGCCGCCGAGGTATCGGTGGTCCCCAGTAATTGAACGGAAAATTGAAAAGGAGATCCAACGAGTGAGGGAACTCGACGCAATATCCACCTCGGATTGGGGTCTTATTTGATAGATAATTTCATCAAGAATGTGTTGATGATTAACCTGGGCTTGTTAGGGGAATATCTGTAAATAAAAAGAAAATCGGGTTAAGTACGGTTCCTTTGAATTCCACTAAGAATTTGCATCCTTTGACAGATACGTATTTCGACCTCAACTGTCGTCTTCAGTGTCTTGTACTTGACTCGAGTCGAGTCAAGTACAAGACACTGAAGACGACCTTACAGTTGAGCTCGAAATACGTATCTGTCAAAGGATGCAAATTCTTAGTGGAAGAATGTGTTGATATATTAAAACAGTGGTTCCGGGAACATTGGCCACCATGTCGGACATGTGTAATAGCTAGTGGAATAGTGCTAACGCAGACAGACGTTCAAGTTTGACTCAGCAGCTTGTGCAAAAAACATGGCCGCCACAAATTACAAGTGGCAATCAGCGAATAGATGGCGTTAGCGACGTTCATATGCAATCGCTGCCTCACATGTGCGTTGCGACCAACAACTGTCACCACGGTCGTCTAGGACTCGTCTTCCAGCCGAATGGCGGGAAAAGACCGCACGTGCTGCACGCTAATAATGTTTCCACGTAATTTGTGTAGAGTAAATGCCTTTAATTTAATGTCTGAAATCTTTTGCACAAATTAGCGCAGGACTCTTGGAAAATATTTTACACATTATTACTTTTATTTTACATAGATTTGCTTGAATAAAACTGCGTTTGGATGAACTTCACTTGCATTAGGAAATCTTTGTAAATGTGACGCAAAAGTAGGAATGATTTTGACAGTGTTTGTTTTGATTTTATTTTTCGGTGGGTGGTGAATTGGGTGGTAAATAAGCGGCTGGAAGCACGTGGTTTCTCAAACTGTCAACTGCACGCGACTGCAATGTGGCAATCGGTTGTCTAGATGTCGCTAGTGAAAATTTACATAGAAAATTTGAATAATTTTGTTCGAGCTAGAATGTCTGTCTGCGGTGCTAACTACATTTTGCCAGTACTTGTGGAATATCTCGTGTTCTGGACCACTTAGAAGGATACTGTCTTCGGCAAAGTTGCTCAGAAGACTAAGAGATTTCACATAGGAAACAATTTAGTTTGAGACGTTTAGACTTAACTGGAAGCTCCTGAGAACATTAGCGCCATGCAGTGAGTGATTCTCGAACTAAATTGTTTCTTACGTGAAAGCTAATAATCTTCTGAGTAACTTTGCCGAAGACAGTATCCATCTAAGTGGTCCAGAACACGAGATATACGACGTTAAGACTGAACTGCAAGCTCATAGGAACACTAGCGCCACGCAGTGAGTGATTCTCGAATTAAATTGTTTTCTATGTGTAAGCTCTTAGTCTTCTGAGCAACTTTGCCGAAGACAGTATCTTTTTAAGTGGTCCAGAACACGAGATATTCCACAGCTACTGTCAAAATGTAGTGCTATTCCACATGTCCGACATGGTGCCCTGTGTAGCAGACTCCCGGTGGCCAATGTTCCCGGAACCACTATTTCAACATACCAACTCATTCTTGATGAAATTATGTATCAAATAAGACTTTGGTAATTTTAATTGGTGAAAAAATCATCATTCTATAGGAGTTTGATTTTCTGGGTCATAATGACCCCAATGCATTATTCGTAACTTTTTTTTTAATGCCCGAAGAAGGTTAAGGAAGTTTCAGAAGATTCTCGTCGGGTTTCATTTAACTTTACATTCTATCATTTATTGGCATCTATTTTGAATTGTAATGCGGTAAATTTTTGCTAGTTTAAGTAGACTCTTTCATATTTTTCAATAATGTTTTTTTTATGAAGTTTTTGAATAATTTTGGATTGATTGGTTCAATTTTTTATAGGAATTTTATCTATTTAACCTTTAGTCTATTTAACCTTTTGTTTCATTCGTCCTATTGTCCATTCGACCTTTTATCTATTCGACCTTTTGTCCCATTCGACCTTTTGTCCCATTCGACCTTTTGTCCCCATTCGACCTTTTGTCACATTCGACTTTTTGTCCCAATCAACCTCTTGTCCCTTCGACCTTTTGTCCATTTGACCTTTTGCCCTTCGACCTTTTGTCCATTCGACCTTTTGTCCTTCGACCTTTAGTCCTTCGACCTTATGTCTTTCAACCTTTTGTCATAGATTCACGCCCAAGTAACATTTTAAGTTTAGTTCGGCTCTATAAGAAATCTTCATGTTCAACTTGCAATAAAACTGATGTATACATCAAAACGTCTTGATAACCTCTTTAAGAGCATCTTTCAACTAAGTGGACGAGAGAGGTTTTGTAAACCACATTAAGAGTAACAATAAAAGGTTTTAAAACCTAGTTGAAAAAAAAAATCATTCTCGAAAATAGGTTATGATGATTGTTGTTGTTTTTTTAACAAAAACTATGACAGCTCAAGATGCAGAGAAGCTTCTTCGATGGCACGTAAAGTTCAGTAGTATACATCATTCGTAAGTAGGAAGCGATCATTTCCTAGTAATATTTGAGTATTTATTGTGCTGGAAGGCTTATGCTCATTCAATTTTACCGTGAATATAGGGGTTGCAGAAACATAAATGTAATGCGCTTCGAAAATTATGAATAATATCATCTTGGAATGAAATAAATCAATTTGTTAATTTAGTAAAACCATCTCGAATCACAAGAACACTCAGCTTAGAGAGTTTATTTATGTGGGTATGTTATGAAAATGGCGGCAAACTATCAATTTATTGCTTATTTGAGCAAAATTAACTATTTTCCTTCACGTCATCTAATTCTTCAATATGGCGCCAACCATGATTGGCGAAAATACAACGAAAGCAAGTTTACTTTTATGATGACCGCAATAAACCTAGCAGTGTCGTAGTTTCTGCTTTTTCACCAACAGATGTCGTTACTAATCGAACGGATCGTCATCTGTTGAGAGTTTGAACAGTTTTATTATGGTGATAATGAATGCCAGAAGGTTTACATATTGGAAAGTTTTGTTTACTCTTAAAATCAGGCTTTATGGATATCTTCAAGTATACTATAAAACATTTCATCAATGGTTTTCATAAAAGTGGCCATAAAACTGTGAGTTTTATTTATTGCTGAAATAAAACCCTCATAAAAATCAAACAAATCCAATCAGCAATGGAATTGTTAATTGGGCGGTGAATCGATCGAAGAAATGGGTTAACTACTGCCCACTCGATCAAGGTTGTGTGACTATAAGCTTACCTTGGGTAGCCACGTTGATTACGCCTGCAAAAGAGCCTCCACGGCTATAGTGGCACTGTCCAGGATGACGTTCAATAGCTCTGTGGCGTATGCCAGTAAGCGCAAGCTTTTGACTAGTGTCGCTACGTCCATACCAGTGAAGATAATTGTCAGACAAAAGAGGCACAAAACAAGCAACAAAGAAGGCGCGACGATTACTCTTTATCCCTACTGGTAACAGATAATGACATGATCTCGAACATTTTTGTTGCAGACAAAACGGAAGCTGAATTTGTTGCGTACTTTTCAACTCGTGAATAATCAATTATTACTAACCCAAAAACGAAACTTTTTGATGATAGATCTTCAGCAGAGTTGCAGTGTTTACCGACTCGAAGTTACCATTCGAAAATCGTAATGGAAGGCTTAAAAATCTCTAAACTCGTGGTGCACGATGTTGATCCTATTATTTTCAAGTTGGGACAAACTTATGTCGCATTGGGTGGATTGTCGCAACAAATACAGGTTGCGACATTGTCATTATTGTCGCGCGATGGTTGAATTTTGATTCACTGGTCCATACTAAGGGATGGCGGCCCGGCGTAGAGTACGGCGCTAAGCACAGAAAGTTATTGACGGTTTCCCCCCTTATCGAACGCGACGATTTAAATCCGACGCGGATAAAACCGTCGCCAGAGTCGTCGCGGCCAAACAGCAGGCGGGAGTCTGACGTTTCTTCGATCTCACTAACACAAACGGCAGCAGAGGTTTTCGTTGCGATGATTCAGAAATGCCGACTGAAAGTTGGCAGCGTGTTTTGTTATGAAAGCAACATACAATACCGTGGTAAGCTGGAAAGTACATATAGGCTAATGTGCCTGAACGTTGTGAGCGCGTAGAATGTGTCACACGATGCGCTCTGCATCATCACTGTTATGGTGCCCATCGGCACCCTTATCGGAAAAGACATGGAGAGCCTCGAAATGCGCGGCACTAGAAGCATATGCAGGACTGCCAGATTGGCCCCATGGTCAAATAGCATCGCGTGTGGGACAGTTTCACCAAAGGAAGGTGGACCCACAGGTTGATTCCGAGGGTAGATATCAGGGTTATAGGCACCATGGAGAAGTTATAATCCACGTGACTCAGGTCCTTTCGGACCTTGGTCGCTCCTACCGTATCAACACCGTTTCGGTCATGCAAGTTCTCCCGAATGTCTTGGTGGTTCCGGATAGACGAACGTTATGGCGGGCATGGAAATGCTGTTTAGTTAGTCGCGGAAATGGTAGACCTGGCTTCTATTTTTGTTAAAGTAGACGGTCCTTAACCCCACACTGCTTGGAATTCCCATTCAGATTGTCTGTTGAACAGATTATTCCCCCAAAAAAAAAGAAAAAAAAAGTTCTTTTTCAATAAAATACTGGACTAAATAATGTATGATTGTCATTGATTAAAATCATTATACTCTTCGTAAAAAACCTTTCATTTTTCGGCATTCGGCAAATTTGCCGTACATAATTTACAAGCTACAATTTTCTTCACTTTTGGCAAGAGACACGGACACGTTCAATGCTTCCAGTGAGCTATTCGCTCTTTGAAGGAAGCACGACACTAGACAACGGACTAGCATGCAACGCCCAGTGGCACAGCCGAAAACTTTTCCTGACAGCTGCGGCGGGAATCGAACCCGCGCTCCTTAGCACGATGCGAATAAGTGCTTGGTCACACTAGCCGCACGACCACGAAGCCACAATTAAGCCAAAATTAAGAAGCCAAATTACTACTATTCTCAACCAGTGCGAACCATTTTAAAACTGGGTCAAATCGAAACACCAATCTCTTCTAATGAAAAAAAAAAAAAAACTCACCTGCAGCTACGGTTTCATACTCCACCACCCTGACGCATAGAGATTAACCTGTCAGAATTGACACATTTGAGCGAATGCTCGCGCGCCACCAAACCTTCCGACAAAGAAAATCCGAAACCCGGCTTATATTCCTTTGCCGACGAATATTCGGGACTTTAGCTCCAACAACGTAGCAATTATCTGCCTCTTGCTCGAAGACTGAACGCGAGGCGAGCTCGATAGAGGGAGAGATTTTAATTGGACGCTTGATTTTGGCACGCCACCACAGCTGGCTGGCTGATACAGGCAGGCTTCACTGTCGCGACCGATAATCGCCTGCGTCGTCGACGATGTCTTCGGGAGATGGTCCCGCGCGATTTTTTTTTCGTCGGGTTTCATTCGTCAAGTTGATGTGTAAATTGTGGAACGAATCATCAACTGCGGCGGCGAAGAAGCGGTGAAGGTATAGCGAGATGCGCGATGCGCGCGCGTTAGAAGAACAGACAGCTAGAAATTATATTTGAGACAAGTGCTGCGCGGGACTCAGTTGCACGCTGTTGGCCATCAGCGTTGATTCCGGTGATGAGTGTGGAAACAACTTAATTTTGACAAAGTTCCCCGAATTAATCATTCGAGCGTTTGAAGTTGGTTTCGTTTGTTGCGCTTTGTTTTTGCGATGGGAAGAAATGTTCGGCTGGTTAAGTCGGCATTAGTTGGACAATATCTCCTGAGAATGGGCCATTCCTTCTAATGGAGAGATTGCAAATTTAAGCCCATCAAGTGAGATTAACGCTTTTGAGGTCACAAATTACTCCAAAATTTGAGGGGGGAGCATCTAGAGCTACATTTTTTTCTTTTGGATACATTAAGTGTAAGTGACAAAATATGATAGCACTTTGGGTAGTACTTTGTTGGCGGCATTAATAATTGCTTGGAAATTCTTACAAATTGCACTCCTCCAGTAGCTCCAGATACTGACTATCAATAAGTTCAGGCAAATGCCATTCCGAACCCATCTTGACAAGCTCAACTGTTACATCATCCTTGTTAGCTGCCTTATTTCTTACGTCCTCCGATGCACTGACTTTAAAGCGATGCCTCCCGATGTACCTAATGGAAATCCTCCAGAATTGTATTTAATGAAATTTGTATAGATGTTAGAGAAGAAATTCATCCTACAATTTCTTAAGGAGTTCAGGATATACTCTGAGCTTCCTGCAATAATTCCTTCTGGGATAACATTTCTCCATAAAGTCTAGGGATTCCACTTGCGCTGAAAATAATCTAATGAAAATTCCTGACGGAACTTCTAAAGGAATCTCAGAAAGAACCCGAAAAGATTTTTTTTAATCTTGTAAAGAATTGCAGGAGAACTTCGAGAACTCTTCGAGGAAGCCCGGAAGCAATTTCTAGGGACATCCCTAAAAAAAATCTCTGAAGAGATCTCGGAAAAAGTTCCTGGGGCATTCCCATATGGAATCTCTTCGCGAATCTCGGGAGAAACTCCTGGAGGGAACTTCTGAATGAACCATTGGAAGAATCTGAAGGAGGTCCTGGGGAAATCCTTCGATATCTTCCACGATTCGCTTGTATTGGAATGCCTGGAGGATTTCTCTATTGGATTATATCAAGCATTTCTTCTGAAATATCTCCAATATCTATACGGGAATTCTATCAGAGATTCCTCCAGGAACTTCTTCGAGTATAAGAATCAGTGCCTTGGATTATCGCAAAATATTCACGAGCAACGAATATGAGTTTTTTACAGTGTAAGCTGATGTTTATTTTTTAGGCGTTCATGATTTCCACTCTACTGGTTACCGTAGTGGCAAAGTTTATCATGCTCACATGACTGACAGATGAACTTTATTTGCTGTAAAATGAACACGACTTCAAGTGGGAGTCAAAAACACAGCTGTCACAGCTGCTTAGATTTTCAAAGCTGGCCGGATTGAAATTCATTGGAGGTTGATTTTCATGGGCTGTCGTGATTATTTTCACCGACGGAAAACTTCCGAAGTGCCTGGGGCCTCCAGATTCAAGGATTCTAGCTGTTCGAGCTGCCTATCCGGAGTTGATATCTTTGTACACTGATGAAGTGATGCAGCGAATAATTCTAATAACACTAATTATTAGTGGCAGAGAAAAAGTGAAAATTGTTCAGTGCGGTAGTGCATTTGTATACTGTCTTTCGGTCTTCGGGTCAGCCAAGAAATACGGATATAAGAATGTTCGTTTTAAGGTGGTGAATTTATGAATCCTGCAATCCTCAAAAAATGGAAATAAGCGATGATGCTAAGTTTTCTATGTGACCTCTCCGTGCACGCTGAGCATGCGCTATGCCAGCGACAACGCATAGTGATCAGCCAACGCACTAATCAGGTTGAACAATTTTTATACCTTTCTGGAATTACGACACAAATGAAACAGAGCTTGCTTCTGGACGGCAAAGTATATGCGATTAAATGCCCCCTATCTTCATCACTTTTAAGATAACATTATAAATAGTCATAATATTAATTATACAGGGTGTTAGGCGTGGTCCCATGGCGCCCTTGGCAAGCATCCAGGTTGGCGCCTCACGACAATAATTGGACATTGTTAATTCGCTAAAGCTTGTTGAACTATTCATTTTATTTTTCAAAGTTTCTTTAACCCTAGTAGGATGTTGGGGTCATTATGATCCAGACAGGCACGCTGAACGTACACTACACCATCGTGGTGCAAAAAACTAACATCTTAGGAGGGTTGAAGAAAGTTGTATTCTGGCGATTCAAATAAACGAATCCTCCGATTTTTTACAGCTATTTGACCATTGTTTTAATATTGAAAATTTTCCCTGTCCCGATCATTTTGTCTATCCCCTGTATGCATTGAAGTGCATAGCAATATGAAGGTTAAGACGTTTAGAGATATTAGATATATTTTTCAAGTCTGGGGTTGCCCATTTATTATGTTGAGGGTTTACGGAAGGATTTATATACATATTTCGGATATCATGAAAAAAATAACCCTTCAAAGGGGGAGGGTGTTCGAAAACTAAGAAAAATTCTCTTACGTGATAAATGGACAGCCCCTAGGACGATTTTTCAACATTCCCCAGAAAAGCTTAATATACCCTGCTAAAAGTATAATTCAATACACAAACATATATGTATATGTTATACCGTTATACGCAAGGTTTTTAACATTATATTGTCGGGCCGCCACCAAACCGGACTTCGCACAATCAAGTCGCGACGCGACCCAACTCGCGACGTTTTTGAATCATGTCAAAAGTAGTGCGCATCCTTCCCGTTGTTGTTAGCAACACAGCGCACTAGATGCGGAACAGTTGCGACACTAGTGGACCAAGAAAATGGCAATTTTTGATTGAATGTCTGTCTTTATTCCAACAGGATAGACAATAGTGTTTTTACGCACAAATTATCTATTTCTAATACGATACGGTATTGGGATGCTTCGTTGTCATAGTAATAAATGGCATCATTATGGGATATAAAGCCTGTATCCGCAATAATCGGGACACAGAAATACAGCAATAACTCTGCAATGGACACTTTTATATTGCTCAAATTTCACCTGGGAACATCTTAAGATGTGTAGATTTCACCTGCAAAATTTCATCTGGATCAGGGCAGTACTTTTTGTTGTAGCAATGAAATAGTAGAACGTGGGTATTTGAATTTTGTACAGCACCTATAGATTTGCTTGTCAGTGCTTTAACTTTTGAAATTGGAAAAGGATATGGCTGAAATTTTGAACACAAACCTCTCAATATACGTTTCTTGCATGGGCAAAATTTCAAAAAAATCGATGCATTATCAAAAATTTTATAATCAAAACATGTATTTGGACTAACTCTAATTTTACCCCTTTTGACAGCAATTAGTGAGCACCCCTTATTGTTCTGATTGTACTGTTGAAAGTACGATTCCAAAAATCATGAAATTTTGCAGGCATTGTATGCACTTAATTAACTATCTTCTGTGAAAATTTCATGGAAATTGACCGAGGAATTTAAAAGCTATGAATAGGCTAACATCGCATATGAAAAACACGAAACTTTTTCACTAACACTCACCCCTATCAAAGCTGGTAGCTCTCACACCAGTTGATCAAAGTTGATGAAATTTTGTATGAAAGTGCCTTTGTATGTATCACAACTGCCTACGATATTTCGTTACTACTCTTGCTGTACTTTGGTCGGTAGCGCAAAATAACCATCTGTCATGCAGATGAAAATTGGTCGTGACTGTACAAAATAATTAAACGCACATCGTTTTGTTTTTGAGCTACAGTAAAAAGTAATGCACCGAATTTTATGAAATTTGACACAAATAATAAACCAACATCAATGAGCATTTAGTAAATTTTTTTGTCAGTTTTTTTGATTCATGGCAGAGTTACAGCCTTATTTCAGTGTCCCGATTATTGCGGATACAGGCTTTATATCTAATTGACTTTTCGATAACTGAACATTTGATGCGACGGTCAAAGACGCTATTTTGAACGTGTATATTAACGTGAATATATGAATTTGAATCAACCATTAAAAAGGTGATCGATGGAAAGCGATCAGAGTGTGACGTCTGTTTCTCTGTGGTTTACACGTTTGATTACCATAGAGAGCTGTTCACATATTACACGCAGAAAAATGGCGCTTGTTTAAAACAATAAAACGCATGGTTGATTTTCAAACTGAGAATTTACTTATTCCAAAGTTATATTTAATTGTTTTCATTTAGGGTTTATCGATAAAAACAACCGATTACCATCATTTCATATAATGTCAAAAATTTCATTTGTTTCAACAAAATAAAAACCATAAACATGGTCTGAAACTTGGTCCGAAAGCACTCACACACCTATAAAATGCTTACCCCAACATCGCCACAACGAAGAAGGTGCAGCAAATCCATCACGCCAACTTCCAAGTGCAGCTTTGGTCGTGATGGATAACGCGCAGGTACTCTCGACAGCATCCACAAAAAGTTGATCGGCTTCGCCTTTTTTGTCTTTTTTTAGTCGTTCTCCTCCCCATCCGCTCACCGACGGTCTAAAAATAGATTTCCGAGCACAATCACATTCCGGCTTTGTTAGTCACAAAAGTGCAGTAGTTTAAAACAATATGTTGTTTTATGTTGAAACTACCAAATCTCTGTTTGTTCTGACAAACTGTCAAAAATTTCGTCAAATGAAAACATTTGTATTATCAAACAGTTGCAACAGTTCAGTTTAAACTAGAAATCAGTTTGTCGCTATAGTAAACTGAAAAATCGGTTGATTTGAACTAGAATTTAATTATGTTTACAATTTATTTTTCTACGTATACGTAACACAGTAGGAGAAGGGAGGGGATCTACCACAGTGTTACGGTTCATACAAAATTTCAAAATTTTCCTTACAAAAGCTGTTACCTGGGGTCTATGATTTACAAGATACGTAATATTGAAATGATCCCAGGTTACAATTGCATGTTGATCTTTCAACCTATCTTGCAAGCTCACAAACTGTCATTATTCCAATTGCTATAAAATGTTTTGTTCTTGACTGATTTGACCAGCAGTTTAAACGTGATACATTCTAGAACGAAAATTGTACAGCACGTGTTTCGCGATGAATACCCGCATAGAAATTTACAATTCGGATGTTCCAGGCGTTTACATTTTTTAACATAGATTTTCCCTTCTTTTTTGCATGTTATTATCGGCACCACAAGCACAGGTGTTTAGAAATTTAAAAAAATATTTCATAAATATTTTAGCAATTTTAACACCGGTGGTTGTAATAATGCCAATAATTTCCTGAAAAGTGCAATTCGAAAGAACAACCTATGTAGAAAAGAAGGGAAAATCTATACTGAAAAAGTAAGCAGTTGCAATGCCGATAATTTCCCTAAAAGTGGAATTTGAAAGAAAAACATGCAAAAAAAAACAAAAGAAAATCTTAAGTAGTCATAATTTCAACAATTCCGGACCAACAATTGAAAAGGCCGCATCAACATTTTGTAAACAAACATGTTTCTGTCGACTTGAGGCCTTTTGAACTCCACCCACACACCTCACCACCATTAACAGAAAGCGCAAACATCATGCTTTCTGTTAATGGTGGTGAGATGCGTGGGTGGATCCCAGAAGGCCCTAAGTCGACATAAACGTGTTTGTTTACGCAATGTTGTTGCGGCCTTTTCAATTGTTGGTCCGGAATTGTACAAATTGCCTAAATTATCCAAAAATCTTGTTTAAAAAGAAGGGACATTGTTGGGTTTTTGAATGCCGAAAGTCACCACGGACAAACATACTTAACACTTCATTTTTCGATGCAAATTCGAGTCCCAGAAACAGATTGGTCCAATTCAGGCCAAACATGTCTAAAGGTCCTATCTGCAGAAGAGAGACTCTCTTTGTGTTTCCTCTCTTTCGTTAATATCTCAGCTGTTTATTTGTATTATGATTGTCTCCTTGCATTGAACGATGGTCAAAACAATCGTCTTTTGATTTGTACTGCAAAAATAGTTGACAAGTGTACCATTATATTGCAATAATTGAAAGAGAAAATGAACAAAGAGTGCCTCTCAAATGCAGATAGGACCTATTGAAATGTTTGGCCTGAATTCCAAAAGAACTGAATTTGGCCAACTATTAACTAGGTGGCAGTGGTGAGCAAACGTCAAACTCGAACAAAAACTATGCAAGCACCGCGGATGGCCAGTTGGTCAACCATCAAATTTTAAAATAAATGGTTAAATCGATGTACGATGGCAATTATCAGAGTGCTACGTCTGTTTGTCTGTAATGTCACTGTTTTCCTTTTTTCTTCAGCATTCTTCGTGCATTAGCTGACGCTCTCCTCGCTGAACTAGTGCACGTTTTGGGGTCATAATGACCCTAATGCACGACGATGGTTAAAAATATTTTTAAGTCGTTATAGCTTTGCATTGTTTATACTAGTAATCCAACATTATAGAGATCTGCGGAAGCGGTCATTGTGAGCCAATCGTGCAGAGAGAAATGTCAAAGTGTGAGCCAAACGAACATGTTTATTGTTTGTAGGAATGCGTCGTTCGAACGTTTTATATCCATCAAAAGAACAATATTAAAGAAGTTGACAAGTCCAAGGATTGTGCAGTCTCTGCTGTGTGGTCCAATGACCACCCGTATTTGTACTACCTTTGGTAGACATAATGAATTATACCTAGACATTTAGGTACTGGTTTCATATAGGTAGATATCCTATGCACACAACCATTAGGTAGGTAGATACTACAGAACGGTATTGGAATCAGAACTAAACAAATTATAATTATTTACTTTTGATATCGATGAATTGATGGCATATTAAATTGTAGTAAAAAAGATAATGAATTAATTATGCTTTCAAGAACTCATGTTCATGTAGAAACTTTTGTATCTTCTCTACTCGTAAAACCTTCCATTGCTGCTGCTTGATTCACTTCTACTGATATGATTTGCGCTGCTTTTTGCAATGCATTTCATATTTTTTCGATTGCGCTGCTATTTTTTCCAAAATTTTGTAAAATAAAGCTCGACCATTAATTAGCAATCGTAAACAAAACAACTTGCACCACACAAAGTCACGCACAAAGTTTGAACATCTAGCTTTGTGGCAAGTGTTGGAAGCAGTTGTAAACAAAACAAACAGCGTTGCCGATTCGTCATATAAAACTTCCGCTCATTTATATATAGAGGATTTCTAGTTTATACTATGCTATCATTAATACTGAAATGATTAAAAATAACAAAAAAATAAAAATACGCGGCGAAACTCATACGATTCCTTTGCTCTTGGATCGATGAAAGGACCACATATGTATACAGCGCCAGCGTAACAAAAATTAGCTTTTGGTCTGTCTCAAAAGCTAACTTATGTGTCTCTGACAGATTTTGGGCCGCTGAATCCGAATCCGGGCTCAGATTTGCTCCAGCACGCCACAATTTTGAGCTATACCTCAATTTATAGGGCAAAATATGCAAAATTCCAGAGGATTCATACAAAAGGTATTACGTAGGGGGGAGGTGAGTTGAAAATGAATAACTTTCGTGACTTAATATATGAACGTTCCCTATCATGCTGAAAACTAAGGTTGACATGTCTTGTACCGCCTGCTTGATAAACGATACTGAATACAGTGAGCAACTGAGGAAAAATAATGAAAATGATAAAAAAATTCAGATATGGGGGTTCTTTTGCAGTGTAATTTGCCAACTGCAAAAGCCAAGTGAATCCCCATATCCGTTCACGCCTACAATCAATAATCACTCAGAGTAAAAATTTCAGACAAAAGATTTTTTTGTTTTGATCATATGGAAAAGTTCTGTTAATTTTATTTTTAGCGGACCTGGTGGGACAGTTATGAGGTGAGAACATGATGAAGCCATATTTTCAAGAGCACAAATCTGAAGACCCCAATCTGGGTTTGCGCTGAAAAGTTTATCGATTAATCACCACCAGCGGGTAATCAATCGATCAACTTTTCAGCGCAAACCATCATTTGGTTCGTCAAATTTGTGCTCTTGAAAATTTGGGATATGGCTTCATCATATCGTCACCATAAACTCATGACTATAACGACGAGGACCTGAGATCGAAAAACTCACAAAATGTGTCAAAAAGTTTAATTTTTGTATCTACTCGTACCTGTATACTATTGTCGTTCAGTAACTCTTTAACGTTAGAATCCCTGGTAGAATCTTTGAAACCCCACTGTTCGCGACAAATAAGACCCTGTACAGTAGACGTTCGGTCGGTGCAAACGGTTTAACTGCAATGCTTTTTAACTGCAAGTCCGGTAAGTGCAACAAATTTGCAGTTATCGCACCGTCAATAGTCAATTGTTCAAGATTTTTATTACGACTACCTCTATGTTACATTATTTTTTGCATTATTCAATACAGGTATTCTTCGATATAACGTACCCTCGATATAGCGTACCCTCGATATAGCGAATTCGATATAACGTACATTTTGCTTCGATATAACGTACAACATTGAAAATTTTTATTTTTCCCACGAATAATCCTTACATAAACTACGAAATCACTCAAATCAATGTTTTGTTGCAGTATTGGCCTTGTTACCCAGAATAAGCGCAATTTGGGGAAAAATTTAGTGTACGTTATATCGAAGCACAAAAAACGAAATGATTTTTTCGTCAAAACTCAAATTTTTCATTATTGGTTTTGTGAATTTCACCGAAATCATTATTTTGGATTAATTTCACGTCGAATACATCAATACTAGCATAAAAATTATCAAATTTTTCTCTGCTTCGATATAACGTACCCTTCGATATAACGTACAAAGAGAAAACTTTTTTGTACGTTATATCGAAGAGTACCTGTAGTAATAGACGTAAACTACCACGCCATAGTGTCTAATTTCATTATGCAACAGAAAAGTGTTGCATGTAGCACATTCACATTATACAACACTTTTCGGTTGTGCAATATGCCTACTCAGTAAGGAGGCGTAAACACGTATGACCTTAGCAAGACCCCTCTCCCTGTAACATCTTCGTAGTTAAAGGTCACTAACTACGGTAGTTTATCAAATTCCGTAGTTTAACCACCCTACCCTAGCATGTTTTGATCTTTTATAAAAAGCAAGGTGTCGACAGACTAGGGGTCGCAAGAGAGTTCGAGAAATGACACACTGGCCCATTTGTAAAACTCGAATTTTTCAGCTCTCGGATAAATGTACTACACTCGTGCTCAAAAACCAACACTTTGCAACTTGTTGCATAAATAACTGTTTCGAGCCCCAGAACAGGTCGTTTTAACGATAAAACATAATTTTAAATTTCTTTACGTTAGTGTACATACATATTAGAAGGAAATAATCAAAAGCAGTGCACTTGAAAACGTGAATAGGGGCTCAAGTAAGCGCTTATCGCACCCTTTATATTGTATTCTCTGATGTTTCGCCTTTCAACTATCCTTTGGTCTTATACCTACCGTGAGGTCGTCATTCACTGCTCGTTTCATACGATTTGAATATAAATCGTATGGAACGAGTGGTGAATGGAGCATGAGCGGTGAACGGCGACATCCCGGCAGTCGATGTGGAAAATGCGAGGCTATTGATTAAGGTAGATCATGCTCGGGGTGCTTATCCCAAAAACGCTTCCCGTGGCTACGCCACTGTCTCCCGCAAATTTGAACGACAATTTCTATGTTGAAAGTGTTGAATTAGGGTAAATTGCACAAGATCAATAAAGTACATTCCATGGTACATTCTTCTGTAAACTAATAATAGTTATCAAAATGGGGTTACAGGGGTTACAGCCAATGTTCATAACCTTGTCGATTGTGCTCTAGGAGCAACCATGGGAACATGTGAGCCTAATTGAAAAACAGGCTTTGTTTAGTGGGGACGAATCCCTAAAGACGACCTAATTGATAATGTATTCTTTCGCTAATTTGTTCCTCATTTACTAATGTAAATACTATAAACATCAATACCTAGAAGAATAAGCGTATAGTAAAAGTAGAAGATAAAGTAAAAGCATTGTCCATACAATGTGCCGAAACCTTATGAACAAAGGTGATCTAATTTATGGTGTCACTAGCCTAATTAGCCTAAAATAAAAAGCATGTTTCTCTGATTATTTCTGCTTCAATTCTCCTTATGAGTGTCATATTGATCATGTTCTCGAATGATCACTGATATCATTCGCGGGGAATGAAAATTTTAAATGTGTGATTCCACATCAAAGATTCCAGTGCTGGCATGTATGCAAAAGCCTACATTTTATTATGTATCAAAATGTATGTATAGGTAGGTATACACTCCATTCGACATTTCTCCGAACAATTTTATTCAAAAAACGGCCTTCAGATGAATCAACGCTAAGTATCACTTGTCATAGTATTCCACAACTAATTGCATCGAACCTTTACCCCAATTACCCCAATATAATTAAAAAAAACGCCCTAAACACTTGAAAATTTGTTGCGGCTTTCACGAAATTTATCCGAATTGTCTCACTTAATTAAGGAATACATATATTGAACCGTTATTCTTACCTAGCGATTTTATTCGATCCCTGTGTCCTAAACTTCCACAGCGGTTGTGCATCAAAAGGCCGATTTACGAATTGATTCGTTGGTGGTAAATGCTGGACGCTGTGCATTTACCTCTCCTCTGACCATAGATTTTGCATCCTAGTAAGCAGCTGACACATACCTTTTCTATTTCACGGTGGATCCTAAAAACCAGCACTGGAACCTATGATTTACACTCACAAATCACCCTGAACATGCAGATTCCTACGGTCTCCGTGCAATCCGTAAAATAAGTTTGTCCAGGGTAAAAAATCACTACCGCCGCTCATCTTCAGGATGCACTTGATTGCCGGCTCGGTTGAACTTCATAGCTGGACAGCGAATCTCATTGTTTACGTTTGCGATCTTCATAATGAACATGACCATGAACTGAATGATGAACATTGAAATTGGTTGAAGAGCAAAAGTTTATCTCTTCATATTCATCGGTTGTCGCGTTCTGTCTTGATGAAGTTCGTTTGTTGCTCATGGTTTATCACTGTTGGGTAGGCTGAAAATCTCAACATTTGAGCTTTATGAAAATGAATATTTGCAAGACTGATAAGAATATGAATTCCTTTTGGCATTTCTCAAACAAATCCTTCAGAGATTCCACCAGGAGTTCCTTCGTAGATTCCTCCAGGAATTCCTGCGGAAACCAATCTGGATTCTTCCAGATATTGAATCTCATTTTGAGATTTCCTGCAGAAAATCTGCCTGGAGTTATATCTGGTATTCGTCCTGGAATTCTTGTTGGAGTTCCTTTGAGTATTCCTTCAGGAATCACTTTCAAGATACTTCTTGAAAACCTTCCTGGAAATCTCTTCGGGGGTTTCTCCAGAAAAATCGATCTGGGGATTCTCCAAAATTTCCATCTGGAATTGCCCTAAACATTCCTCCAGGAATTCCACCCGAAATTCCGTCAAGTATTTCTTCTGAAAGTTTTGCAGAATTTCCACCAAAATTTCTTCAAGAAATTCTTTTTGAGATTTCTACAGAAATTCTATCTGTGATCACTCCAAACATCTTTCGTAAAACTCCTTCTTGATTTCTTGGGAAATTCTGCCAGGAATTCTTTTAAAGAATCCTCCAAGAATTATTTCTAGCATATTTCCAGGGATTTTTTTAAGAATTCCTTCGTATATTACTCCGAGCATTTTTTATGAAGTTCTCCTTGAATTTCTTCGGGAATTCCTTTAAAAATGCCTTCACGAAATCCTTCGGGAATTTCTCCAAGACATCTCTCTAGGAATTCCTTCTGGGATTACTGTAAAAATTCTTCGCAAGAAACTCCTCCTGGGACCAGAAATGTCTCCAGAGATTCTTTCAGAAATGTCATTTTATTTTTTTCTATTTTTTTTTTTTTTTTTTTGATACCCTCCAGTAATTTTGCCCGCGATTCTTCCAGGAATACCTTAGTATATTTGAGTAGTTCAGGAGAAACTCTTGGAAGAATCCCAGAAGCTAGTTCTGGAGGGAACCTCCTCGTAGCAATTCCTAAAAGAATCCTCAATGAATGCCCGGAACAATTCCTGAAGGATTATAGTAAAATCTTGGAAGCAATTGCTGAAGGAATTTCAAGAAAAATCTTTGGGGAATCTCCGAATAAATTCCTGAACAATGTCAGAAGGAATCCCCGTAGGAATTGCCAGAGGAATTTTCAAAGAAATTTCAAAAAATCCCAGGAGAAATACTTGGAAAAATCTAACCCCAATTCTCAACAAAAATTCCAAGAAGAACTCCCGAAAGAATTCATGAAGGAATTTAAGAATAAAAACAGTTGAAGGAGTTCCCAAAAAAAAGAATACGTACTTGTGGGTCGCCAAATTCTATTATAATCAGATGTGGGTCGCAAGCTGAAAAAGTTTGAGAACCCCTAATTTAAGGAATTCAAAGAAAAACCCCAATAGAACTCCTGGGGAATCTCTGAAGGATTTTGGAAAATTTCAGAATCATAGCATTCATCTTAGTCCCACTAAGGCGATGTGAAACATCGTAGAGGAGACGGATATCGCCTGTGTTTGCAGCTTTCTCGCCTTCGTCGGCTAGGGAGTCCGCCCACGCTCTTTTGTCCAGTCTACATGAACGTTTCACTTCCTTCTCGAGAGCCGGATAGTGCTGACGAGCTACGGCTTTGGCTCCTCGTGTTTTCGCTTGCTCTATCGCGGCTTTGGCGTTCCTTCGCTTCTCTATCTTCCTCCAGATATCATCTGTGATACACTGCTTTCTTCGGGTGCGTAGCTCACCCAAATTATTCTTGATCTTCTACACCTCCATTTTCTGGGATAATCGCAGCACGGTTCTCTAGCTCCTCGACGAAGGACCTTTACACCACAGTGTCTTCCAGTCGGCGTGTGTTGAACCGGCGTCCGATTTTAGCCTCCTGTCGAAGGATCCTAGCAATGCGCAGCCGGATCTCGCTGATTAGGAGATGATGATCGGACGCAATGTCGGCGCTACGTTTGTTCCGCACATCAAGAAGGCTCCGTCTCCATTTTTGGCTGATGCAGATGTTGTCGATTTGATTTTCGGTAACGCCATCACTGGAAAACCATGTTACTTTGTGCACTGGTCGATGAGAAAAGAGCGATTCCCCAATCACCATGTCATTGTTGCCACAAAACTCAGCAAACAGCTCTCCGTTTTCACTCATTTCTCCGAGACCATGGCGTCCCATGGCGTGCTCATAGTCCGAGTTGTTGGAACGAACCTTCGCGTTGAAGTCGCCCATGAGAATTTTGATATCACCTTTCGGAATCTTGTACACGACAGCATACAGTTGACTGTAAAAGTTCTCTTTATCACAGTTCGCATCGTACTCTTGTGCTGTGCGGACGTAAGCTCTCTCTGCTGCAGGAAGTTTTACTACCTAAAGCAATTCAATAGTACTTCTCAGTACTACCCACAATAGCACTTTTCAGCGCTAAATTTATACCTACTGATTCCTTTTCGATCCTTGCCTGGACCCGTGCCTTCGATTATTCGTTGGACCCGTTTACGGAAGTCAAATTCCGTGAAACGGTGGTAATCCTACTTGGACACCGATTAGGGAAAAAACCTCCTGGAAGGTCGCTTCTAATTAAATCATGGTTGCATCATCGAACAAAAGGAAGGGTGAATCCTTGAATTCACCGCTACCTTCCAAAAAAGTCGGTTTCAAAACTGTCGCTAAACGCGGCAAAGTTAGAAGGAAAGGAGAACTTTCAGCTTCTCCGCTTCCTTCTACTAAAACAATTGTTTCGGATGAAAATTTCGTTGAAATGAGTAATCCTTATGAAACGCTGAACAATTTTTCGGAACAGCAAATTGAGGATGCCTCTAGCCCAGGTACTTCAATTTCTGCTAAAAAACAACGGGTGCCGCCAATCGTGGTCAGCGTCTGTGAATTTGCTGGTTTTAGGCAGGAGATCTTGAACTCCATAAGGGGAATCAAGGTTTCCTTCCAAATTGCCAGGAAAGGAGACTGCCGCGTATTGCCGGAAACCCTGAAAGATCGGGATCTTCTTCTCAAGTACCTTACTGAGAAGAAGCATAAATTTTTCACATACGACGACAGGTCTGCACGCTTGTTCAAAGTCGTATTAAAAGGTCTCTCTAGTGATGACAAATCACCTGATGAGATCAAAACTGAACTCAACTTATTACTTGGATTCACTCCAGTCCAAGTAATAAAAATGAAAAAGAGAACCCGCTCTGAGAATCCTCGGCAGGGTATCTCTCAAGAATTTTATTTAGTTCACTTCAACAAAAGTGATCTAAATAACTTGAAATATTTGGAAAAGGCGAAGAAAATGTTTCTTGTCCAAGTGACATGGGAACATTTTCGTAAGCCTGGGGGAAATTTCCAGAACCCAACTCAGTGCCGTCAGTGCCAAGGTTGGGGGCACGGAACGAAACATTGCCACATGGATGCTAAATGCATGATTTGTGGAGGTTCTTCTCACGCCAAGGACAACTGTCCGGTAAGGGAAGATACCAAAAAGTTTAAATGTACGAATTGCGGTGGCAACCATAAGTCAAACTTTTGGGATTGCCCTATCCGCAAAAAAGTTGTCGAATCACGTGCCCGGCAGATGAATGGGAACGCTAGTCGTACCCGAAACTCTGCAGGTAGAATTTCTAACAACACAAATTCTTCCATCAACGATCGGTTGAATAATTTTCATACCGCTCGTACCTATTCGCCGGAGGTAGTTAACCACCAAACAAACCTTCGAGCGAATAATCTACCCTCCAGCAGTGGAGTGAGTAATATTTCTAATTTTGTTCAAACGAATCGAGCTACCTATGCCCATGTGGCTGCGGGTAAACAAAATTCAAATAATTCCTATCACCAAACATCAAATACGGAAAATGCACGTGATTCAGGCATGTCTGCTTCCGATTTTGACTTTTTATCTGAACAATTGCAACAAATGATTGATGCAATGTTCAAAACTCAAACTATGGCTGAAGCAGTCCAAGTTGGAGTTAAATTTACAAATAAAATAGTAATTGGATTACGTTTTGGTAATGGATCCAAATAAATTTTTGAACATTTTAAATTGGAATGCTCGTTCTCTAAATGGTAAAGAGGATGAGCTATTCCATTTTTTAACAGTTAATAATGTGCATATTGCAGTTATTACTGAAACTTATCTAAAACCTGGGTCTTCAATCAAACGAAACCCAAACTATTCTATTTATAGAAATGATCGCCTAGATGGAGCATGTGGTGGAGTTGCTATCATCGTCGACAGGCGCATCAAGCACCAAATTTTTTCATCATTCGAAACCAAAGTTTTTGAAACTTTGGGTGTTTCTGTTGAAACAAATTTTGGTAAACATACTTTCATTGCGGCCTACTTGCCTTTTCAATGCACTGGCCAGCAAATAGATTTTCTCAAATCTGATTTGCGAAAATTAACTCGCAACAGGTCCAAATTTTTCATAATTGGTGATTTTAATGCGAAACACCGCTCGTGGAATAATCTTCAGTCCAATTCAAACGGCAGGATTTTATTTGATCAGTGCTCTTCAGGATATTTTTCTATTCTATATCCCGATAGCCCCACTTGTTTTTCTTCTGCTAGAAATCCCTCAACAATTGATTTGGTCTTAACTGACTCAAGTCAGCATTGTAGCCAATTGATTACTCATGCTGACTTTGATTCTGATCATCTTCCTGTAACATTTCAAATTTCCCATGAAGCGATTTTTAATCCCATCAGCTCTACTTTCAATTATCACAGAGCTGACTGGGATACATATAAAACATACATCGATAGCCATTTAGATGTTAATGTTTCATTGGAAACACATTTTGATATTGACAATGCCCTCGAAACTTTGACTAGTACTATAGTCGAAGCTAGAAGCGCATCAATATCAAAGTGTGAAGTCAAATTCGACTCAGTTATTATTGACGACGATCTGAAACTTCTGATCCGTCTTAAAAACGTGAGAAGAAGACAATTCCAACGAACTCGAGATCCTGCTTTGAAAGTAATCTGGCAGGATCTTCAGAAGGAAATTAAAAAACGTTTCACCGAATTGAGAAACAAAAATTTTGCAAATAAAGTTTCTCAATTAAACCCCGGCTCTAAGCCGTTTTGGAAATTGACAAAAATTTTGAAAAAACCTCAGAAGCCTATTCCTGCGCTGAAAGAGGATAACAAAATATTATTAACTAATTCTGAAAAAGCACAAAAACTTGCCAAACAGTTTGAAAGTGCGCATAATTTCAGTATAGGTCTCACTAGTCCAATAGAACATCAGGTTTCCCGCGAATTCGAAAACATTCTCAATCATGAGAACATTTTCGACAATTCATTGGGCACTGATTTGGACGAAGTGAGATCTATTATAAAGAAGTTTAAGAATATGAAAGCTCCGGGTGATGACGGAATTTTCTATATTCTCATCAAAAAACTTCCAGAAAGTTGCTTATCATTTTTGGTTAATATATTTAACAAATGTTTTCAGTTAGCATATTTTCCTGAAAAATGGAAAAATGCTAAAGTTGTTCCAATTTTGAAGCCTGACAAAAATCCTGCCGAAGCTTCTAGTTATCGTCCAATTAGCTTACTGTCATCTATCAGTAAACTTTTTGAAAAACTTATTTTAAATAGAATGATGATTCATATCGATGAAAATTCTATTTTTGCCAATGAGCAGTTCGGATTCCGCCATGGTCATTCGACTACTCATCAACTTTTACGGGTAACGAATTTCATTCGTTCCAATAAATCTGAAGGTTACTCCACTGGTGTAGCACTTCTTGACATAGAAAAAGCATTCGATAGTGTTTGGCACGAAGGCTTGATCGTAAAATTGAAACATTTTAATTTTCCACTATACATTATTAAAATTATTCAAAACTATTTATCGGATCGAACACTTCAGGTAAATTATCAAAATTCCAAGTCAGATACATTACCTGTAAGAGCTGGTGTTCCACAAGGCAGCATACTGGGACCAATCTTATACAATATTTTTACCTCCGACTTACCTGATTTGCCACAGGGATGTCAAAAATCATTATTTGCAGATGACACAGGAATCTCAGCCAAGGGGCGAAGTTTGCGTGTCATTTGTAGTAGATTGCAAAAAAGTTTAGATATTTTTTCTTCTTATTTGCAAAAATGGAAGATTTCTCCAAATGCTTCCAAAACTCAACTTATCATATTCCCACATAAGCCAAGAGCTCTTTATTTGAAACCCTCAAGTAGACATGTTGTCACTATGAGGGGAACTCCAATAAATTGGTCGGAAGAAGTTAAGTATCTAGGGCTCTTACTAGATAAAAACTTAACTTTTAAAAACCACATAGAAAGCATTCAAACTAAGTGCAATAAATACATTAAGTGTTTATACCCACTTATTAATAGAAAATCAAAACTTTGTCGCAAAAACAAATTTTTGATTTATAAACAAATTTTCAGACCGGCCATGTTGTACGCTGTCCCAATATGGTCGAGCTGTTGCAATACCAGAAAGAAGCAACTTCAGAGGATTCAAAATAAAATTTTGAAAATGATTCTGAAGTTGCCTCCCTGGTATAGCACTAATGAGTTGCATCAAATTTCTAATATTGAAACATTGGAACAGATGTCAACTAAAATCATTGCCAACTTTCGTCAAAAATCGTTGCAGTCTTCTATTGCTACGATTAGCTCTTTGTATAATTAGTTTAAGGTGGGTTAGGGTTAGGATAAGTTGAAAAAAATGTATTTCTGACACGCAGGTGAAAAATAAAGCCTGCAAAAAATCTTAACTGCTACAGCAAATGAAATGTAATATGTTATTAATTAGTATTGATAATAGCTTAAATTTATTTCACCAAATTAGGATGATAGTGTGTTATAATACACAGAACACCTAGATTAAGTTGAAGAATGTAAAAATTGATTGAGATACTAATAAAGATTATTAAAAAAAAAAAAAAAAAAAAAAAAAAAAAGTTCTCTTTATCTTGCAATTCGGCAGCATCTGTTGGCGCGTAACATTGGATCATGGTAAGGTTTCACCCGTGTTCTGAATTTGGCTACAATTATCCTCTCATTAAAGGGTTACCACTTCATGAGCGCAGCGTGGGCGCGAGCGCTGAGCAGGAAATCAACTCTCCAGTGGCGAGGAGCGTATTCACCTCGTAGGCCAGAGTATAGCAGAATTTGATCCGACGCCAATCTGTGTTCTCCAAAGTTCGGCCAACGGACTTCGCTCAGTCCTAGGATCTCAAGCTTCATACGGCATTCCTCATTGGCTAGTAGTGCCAGTTTACCCAGACAACCAGAAATCGCATGAGGATGTACGCCGTACATCGTATAAAGTTCTATTTTAACTCACTATATATATACACATATATATACGACTGAATGACAATTTTCATCGCATATGATGTTATTTCTTGAACATATTGCGATGTATCTGGTAAAATCATATAAGAGTGCAAATTAACTTTTATAATGCATAACTGCATCGTAGTAGACGATATTCTGATGTTTAATTGCGACGAACGTTACTTATTCGCAAAAGAGATTGAGCGGAATCGCAAAGTGTCAATTGAATTCGCATAATTGCGCACTGCGATGATTATACGATTTCGCTTGGTCTTGTTCGATTTTAATTGATGTTTCTCGGTGTTTCACCGAGAAACACCAATTAAAATCGAACAAGATCAAGTAAGCGGTGATCAAAGCCATATCAAGAAGACTTCGCTTGGTACTTTTCTTATTATGTCAGTGAAACTCGCATTGGTGTACAAACAAAATCGCATAAAAGTAAAAATAAACTCGTAAATATGTGCATGCAAACTCACAAAAGCTACAATCGTTAACATTGGTATATTGCGATGTGATATGTGATAACAATGAAAGAGGTGCTGTTGGAGTGCCAAAAATCTACAAGAAAGTTAACAGTCATAATTATGGTTACAAAAAAAGTTATAATGTCATCATCTCTCTCTCTCTTCTTGGCGTAACGTCCTCATTGGGACAAAGCCTGCTTCTCAGCTTAGTGTTCTATGAGCACTTCCACAGTTATTAACTGAGAGCTTCCTCTGCCAATGACCATTTTGCATGCGTATATCGTGTGGCAGGCACGAAGATACTCTATGCCCAAGGAAGTCAAGGAAATTTCCTTTACGAAAAGATCCTGGACCGACCGGGAATCGAACCCGTCACCCTCAGCATGGTCATGCTGAATACCCGTGCGTTTACCGCCTCGGCTATATGGGCTATATGTCATCATATTTGTTCTAATTCTATGTTCTATATGTCATCATATTTGTTCTAATTACCTGATAATGTATAATGGGTGGTACTAGCAAGAGAGAGGTAGCGATAACTGTGCGGGAAATCACGTTTCGTCACTTTGAGCTCTAGATAGAGCACGGAAACCAAGTGCATTCCAACACTGAGGTGAGTTAAAAGGACATGACATTTAATCAGTGTGATTCATAAGTAGTGTTTGGTGTTCAGTGTGAAGTGTGGCTCGAAAATCCAAAGGTTCTTAGTTCGATACTGAGGTGACAAGAATTGTTTTTTTTTCGAATATTATTAAGTCGCATAAGATGATATATTACGTCGCAATAGTGCACACCGTGCATCGCATAAGATATCGCCTGAAGTCATATAGTGTTATTATTTTTCCGTCAGTGTACGTATAGCGCCTCCACTTTTGTACGCATAAGGCATTTTTACTGCATCTTATGCGATGTAACTTTACCGCATAAAAGTACGTATAACATGAACATAAACTTCATTATACGTGTAAATTGGTTGTCTGGGTACCCTGATGGGCTAGGGTTAATCATTCCCAGTTCCGAATCTTGTACGTTGTTTCGCGCTAAAAGTTGTTGTCGTTGAATCAGTTCGTTATCTTTCATTTCGGTTTCAGTAACGTTTTTTTTTTGGGTTTCGGAGACACTAGGTTGTTGGCCTGAGGTCCCCTATCCACCGAGGTGGGGCTGCCACCTTAGGTATAGCTTCCGATGGAGGAGCATTTCATACTCAGCCGCTGGATGCCAGAACAAACGCTGTTTGATCTGCACCTCCTTGGTGGACAGACGCTTCAATCTAGCTGAAGTCAGAAGGACAATAGTGCCCAGGCTGCACTACCAGCTAAGCACACAAGTCTTAGCTGACGGTCTTTGTCATCGCTTATCCGTGGAAGCATGAGGTAGGAACTTCTGAGGACCAGAGCTATGTTGGACGCTCTCCTTTTCGACTCACCGTTTTGCAGCCCTTCACACTTCTTCACCTTATCAAATATACCCATTGTTGGGAAGGATTTGAGTGAAACTGGCAACACGGTTCAGTGCCGAAGCAGAAAGTAAATTGTTGTGGTAAGAGGTGGAAGTAGTGTGAGTAATAATGGCAACATGTTCGATAGCTTTGAGTATTAATTCAATAGTTTTTAACATAATAAATAATGCAATTACAGCATTGAAGTTGCGCCAATGAAAGCTGCTTTCTATTTTTGTGTATTCGTGCCGAAAACAATTCCATCCCCCAACACCTGACCCATATTGCATGGTTTCAGGTCCTTAAACTCCATTTAACAGTCTCCATCTTGAATTATGAGACGTCATCTTGGACATTTTGGTCGCCATCTTGGATATTTTAATCGTCATTTTTGGACTCCTGACAACTTTCCAATACCAAATATACACATATTGCATGGTTTTAGAGCCTAAAATTCCATTAAACAACCGCCATCTTGAATGTTGAACTGCCATCTTGGATATTCTGGTCGTCATTTTTGGACTCTGGACATCTTCACCATACAAAATATACCCATATTGCTTGGTTTTAGATCCTAATACTCCATTAAACAGCAGCCATTTTGAATGTTGAACCATCATCTTGGATTTTAGACTGCCATCTTGGATATTCTGGTCGCCATTTTTGGACTCCGGTCATCTTCTTCATACCAATCATACCCATATTGCATGGTTTAAGAGCCTAAAACTCTAATGAACAGCCGCCATCTTGAATTTGGGGCCGCCATCTTGAATATTAGGCTGTCATCTTGAATTTTGGGCCGACATAGTGGAATTTCTGGTCTCCAGTATTCATTTACGCATAAAATTTGTCAACAATGCTAAAGGTTACAAAAATCACCGCAGATTGATGTGTCACATGGGGCTTGGTTCAGTTTTGTATATCAATTGACAGAACTCTGGAACGCCTCGACCGATCTGAACCATTTGTAATAGCAAACAATGCGGTAAAATTTCGGTTCGATTCGAGCTATAACCCGAAAAATCGGCCAATGGGAAGTGCCTTAAAAATGAGTAAACTTATTTTGCGCACAGACATACATACATACACACATACAGACATAATCTTAATTCGTCGAACTGAGTTGATTTGTATATGTGACCTGACCCTCCGAGCCTTCTATCGAAAACTCTTTTTTTGAGTGAACATATAGCCTTTCCTTCTAGTACACTTCGGTGTAAGAAAAAGGCAAAAAAAACGTTTATTTTGTATTCGACATTTTTATGTGTACCGATTGTGTCTCAAATTTATGCTCGGTGATGTCAGTTAGGCCGTATTGTAAAATCATTGTCGAATTGCACATATCAATAAACAGCGCCTAATGATGCATAATTAAACATGACCAAAAATGATACCAGAACATCAAAAGCTACAGCTGTATGGAACAATATAACCTCCTGCTTTCTGTCTAACCAATTCGCATCATGTTTGTATAGTTGGGATTGAGCAGACATAGTTGGAACTAGCATCATATCAATATAAATTGACCAATGTCAGTTTTCTGTGCAAATAAAAATATACCAACCTTCCTCTTTGAAGTTTACGTGAAGATTCGAGGGAAATGTTTGGGTCTGAAGTGTTTTAGGAAGGATAAAAACCTGTTCTATGCGCTGGAATAAAGGTTCAATTTGCGAGGTGGCTGGATGTGTAACTCAGTTTAACTCGAAATGATTAATTTCTTTTCATATAACATAAATTCCTGTAAAATCCAACGCTTCAATCATGACTCGTGTCTCATAACCATAATGGATCCAACCACATGCTTAAAAAGCCATTTTAATTTCAATTTGATGAAAATATATATTTTTTATGTTTTGTTATATAATGCTATGCTAAGTCTAACTGTAAGCAAACCTAATAATATTTGGCTGCCTTTATAATTAAAAAAGTTCAACAATCTCATTGAAGAAACAGGTATCCGTTTTTCGTCTTGCGTCTCGCGATGAAGTCGTCGCCCAACAGATAACACGTAACTCACTTTCTGAGAATAAGACATTTCCGCACCCGATCCCAAGCCATAAATTAACGTTGTCACAAAACAAAACTAGCTCAAATTAGCATGTCCCTCACCAGCAGCGGCGGCGCTGCAAATTATGTCGGTTGGAATGTGGTTGGTTAGTTCGAGAATTCCCGAAACCTATCTTTAACTCGCAAGCGCGCTAGTTTCCAGCTTTGCCCGTTGACGTCCAAGTCCATGGTCGGTCAGCCAAGTGAGAGGGACGACGCGACGTTCTCTCACCGCATCTTTTATTCTAATTTATTTTCCTAAACATTTTGTCTATCTGGGTCCGGTTTCAACACCAGGCCAGGGCTAGAGACGACTCTCTGGGAGGAAACACGTTCGCCATACATTTCGCATCCGTTTGTGCCCGTGTGAACCGTCGTCACTGCAAGCAGACTGGTGAGCGCAGGAAGTAGCAGATGTGAAGTTCGTTTTGCCCTGTCCAACATGTTGGAGATAAATATTCCCACTAATTAAGACATCATCACTTTGCGTGCCGGCGACTGTCGAAATTATATTGTCAAGGCAGAGGGATCGATTGTATTTTTGCTTTTGTCTTCCTATATTGTTTGGAGTTTTTATGAGTGTGTTATGTTTTGTGTCAGATGATTCCCATCAAAGTTCATATTATTTATTAAAATTTCTACTCCCTCCAGAAATTTCTGTACGGACGCTTTTACAACCTTTGCCTTAAATTCGGCACACTTTTTCCAGCGATTTTGACATCACTTGACGAATTCTGCTGCATACTGTACTCTGTTCTGTTTCATTTAATAAAATATATCGCCGAAAAGCACATTGTAGTGCTGTTCTACACAAAGCAATACATTTGGTAGTATAGTGGAGAATATATTACTTTTGGGCAAAGTGAAACAAAACCTAATTTCCTTAACGGATCCTAACTACCAGCTTCAAACGAAACCCCCGAAAAAAAAAACTGTTACACAAATCGGTTGTTTTCCCAACGTATGGCACATTTCCGCCACAAACAGGCACCACCATGTCACCGGTAATGACCCATAACTCTCCCTTTCGGTCGCGGCTTATCGTGAGCGCCACACGGCGGCGGGCATTGTGTCGTTGAGCCTTTGTTTGCTTTGAAGGTGCTTTTTTTTCTCTGCTTCCTTTATATGCCATCGGACACGGTTCACTTCCTGACTTTCCGTGGAATAAAAAAAAATGAAAACCACAGCCCCATCCAGGCAAGCCTTCCGAGTTCCGAGGTAGAGAGCGCAATAGGTTCACGTGAAGCCTCTAGACCGCCTTTGTCGCGCGTTGTCGATATCGTCGATGCTTATCTGCGGGCAACAAATTACATCCCATTAAGCCAAACACGTACCACCACACCCGGCAAGCCAACCGTTGTGGTCGAAGAATTTTCATTGCTTCAGGCCAGCAAGCAGGGACTGTAAAAAAGCGAACGACTTTTTAGTCAAAATGTCACATGTAGGCGGGTAGGTAGGTACCGAATTCGCTTAGAATATTTCGTTCTACGTTCAAAACACTTGTACCATTTTGGACCACGATTTACTATTCATCATTTATATTTAAGTAAAATCTATTTAGATAAAGTAACACAAACTGAACGAAGTTGGATTGGGATTTCCTGAATGAAAATTCTTGAAGCCCCTGAATCTCCCTTAAATTCATCTGTAACCATGAGCCCCTTCTGATGCTCACCTGAAAATCTGGATGTTAGTCTGAAACTCACCTTAAGTCTGTAAAATCCCCTAAAATATTCTAAACCCCCAGAACCTGTACAATGCTCTTGAAACGGTATGAATCTGCTCTAAAATTCATCTAAAACCCCCTGAAACTCACGTGAAAAGCATGTGAAGCTCCCAAAAACTGCTCTGAAACTTCCGGGACCCCATATGAAACGCCTCCCCATGTTCCCTGAGATTTCCTTACAACCCTCTGAAACCCCACATACTTACATTGACACCTTGTTGGCTACAATAAAACTTTTGCTCCAACGCCAAGCGTATAGTAGAGCACCATCTTCGTCGGTTTTGAGCGATGTTCCTCCGGTGTCCCCGAACGTCTAGGTATCGCAGATCTTCTTAAACCGCGTGTAGCCAGCGCATTTGCGGCCGCCACGAAATTGCCGAGCTATAGCTGGTTCCCTGCTGAATATTGTTCTCGCTATTATTTCTTCCAACGTACGCACTACGTGTCCAGCTCATTAAAGTCTGCCAGATTTTGTTTTACAATATTTGCATCATTATACACTTGGTACGATAACACATGGACACATGGCCGATAAGACTAACATCGTCCGGAAAGCCAAGGAGCACGTGCGACCGTGTCATTTCTCTGCACGCCAGACCGCCCAATCGCTGCTTCGAGTGCAATGTAGAAACGTAAATTGGAAAGAGCATCACCCTGCTTGGTCACAAACGAGGTAGATACTTCGTCTGCGATCAGATAACTTTATTTTGAACCATCCAGTGTTGCGCGTATCAGCCTAATTAGTTTCACCGTGAAACTCTGTTCTGATATTATCTG
The DNA here is from genome assembly GCF_035046485.1 of Aedes albopictus. Lineage (NCBI taxonomy): Eukaryota > Metazoa > Arthropoda > Insecta > Diptera > Culicidae > Aedes > Aedes albopictus. Next base: position 122,153,777 of record NC_085138.1, read on the forward strand.
CCAAAGCTCATTTCTTTTCGCTGAACCGTACGCTGCCTTAAAATCAATAAACAAATGGTGAGTCTGCAAGTTATATTCCCGAAATTTATCATTCCTAAACAAAATATTCGATCCGTCGTTGATCAGCCCTCACGAAAACCAGCCTAGTATTCACCAACGAAGGATTCCTTAGTCTTTTGAACAAAACACGCGACAGCATCGTATACGCCGAGTTTAAAAGGGTTATTTCTCAATTATTGACACACTCTGGTATGTTCCCGTTTTTTTGTTTATTGGACATATGAGGCCATCCAACCAGCCGGAGGGGAAATCCTGCATCCTCCCACTAGTCCTCCGAAATCTTTACTATAGTCTGGCAAATTGGTTGATGTAGCTGCTCGTTTCGGAGCTTAAGAAGTTCGACCGGGATCTCGTCCTTCCCAGTAGCCGTGCTGTACTTCAGCTCCTTAAGGGGCCTTCTTCACCTCATCGCACGGGTTGACCATCATCCATTATGATAATACTGTTCCTGAGTGCTTCTTCGCTGCTACATTGCTTCTTCCACCTGGCTACCACTATTTTTTTGTCTGTCAAAAAATTTCCTTCATTTCACCCTGACAATCTAGTGCCGCGCGCCATTGACAGATGTATAAAACCTTCGCATATCGTTCCTATCCATACTTTCCTGTGCAACTCACAAATCACATTCTCATCGTGCTGCCGGTTTTGTTTTATTACTGCGGTGGATTCATTTCTTATTTGCTCTTGCCACTCTGTACCGCTTCCTGTTGAGTCGAGTACCGGTCACTAGCATTGAACTGCTGGCGGCATTATTTTCATTCATCACTCGTTGGTACTCCTCGTCGAACAAATCATTCCGTTGGCGTCACTGAGCGGTACCTATTACATCTTGCTCTGTGGTTGTCACTGCTTCATGAATAAACCCCCATAAACTTTTGGCATCTTCTCAAACCCCACACAACGTCACCATAAAATCCGGAAAAGCCTGCTTGTAGACACAAAGGCTTGTATTCCATGCAGTTCTTGGAAAATCTGTACTATCTAAACAGTTAAATACAATACTCCATTTACTTGTTATGGGTAGTACGCAGATCGCAAGAAATTTCTCGGCCTATATTGATGCGTGGAAAATTCAGGCAAGGAATCGCTCAAGAAATAATAAAGTGTCACTTTATTCCGGATCCTAGTACGGAGATGAAACGAAACGTCAAATCAAATGGGGCTTGCTGTGTTAAATTTCTTAACCATTCCGGTCACGGAAAAATAATGCACTGAACGATAATTACTTGAGCGATTCCGTTTGTAGTGCATACCTCGCATTAGAAGGGCCATTGGCCTGTGGTGTATAAAGTAATTATTCGTAGAATTCTTGTTTCGCTTGTAGATTCTGTACCTAAATTCCATGAAGTTTTGGGACAACCTCTAGAACATCAATGGAACTCAATATAGTAAAACTGTTGTGGGAATCTTCAAAACATATGCTTTAACCAAAAACAACATCATTAGAACACAATGATTTACACGTACAATCGATACAACTTTTATAGATACAGTAGGACTGACTTCCAAGGAGTTTGGAGACCTTAGAAGTATTCATGACGTGTTTTTTTTTTATATTTTAAGCTAAGGTTATTGTCTATATAGGAATAGGGATAATACATTATAAAAATAACGCAAAAATATTTTTGGTCACCTGTTTATATGGAGCCGCCCCATAGTGGACTGGTGAACATTTGGTCACTTATCACCCAACGCTTAGTTCCAGCAGGTGTGTTGTCCGCTTTCGGGACTCAATCGATATGCCCGATGGTGAACTTCTGGAAGAACTCAACAAACAAGGGAGGAGTCAAGGATATCAAAAGGATTGTGAAGAGAAACGGACAAGCACGCGAGATCACCCTGGGGATAGTGTTGACCTATCGTGGCACAAGTCGAACTTTGGCTACATTCGATGTAAAACACGTTTTTATTACCCCACACCTAGCAATGTTTCAAGCGGAATAGCTGGCTTTTTCCACATAGAAAGATACATTATCAAAACTACTATACCTGTGGTACCTGTTCCGGAAATCATTCGATCTCCAAAAACAAAAAAAAAAATGCAACCATCAGCAATTTTGCAGGGCCTACAATACGAATGATCACAGTTTCTTCCGCAGATCTTACCCGCGTTGACAACTGAAACACCATACAAAGGGTCACAGCGGATCAAGAGGTTTCCTATCCAAAATCGAGGTGAGAGTCCATTTACCAATATTGTACCTTCCGCCGACAATGACGCGTTCCGGAATCATAACGAGAGAGTAGATCACTTCAGTGCTGCTCCGGCATCCAAGGACCAAGGACCACCCAATCAACCGCAGTAAACAAAGAGACGGCCTTTCTCACGGCCCTTCTCAAGGCCGGTATTACAACATGCCTGTTGTCTTCTCATCGATTAATTTCGTACAATACGTTGTATCTACCGCCAAACCAGTAGTTTCAACCTCCGCCACCACTCCGATTGTTCCTACTGAAGCCATTGCCACTGACAGTAGGGGAGACTGAGGAGACTTGATCCCTGGGGAGACTTGTTCCGCCCATATTTTCTTGGAATCAAAAACAGTTTTCTTCTTGCATATTTTTTTTTTTTTAAATAACATCTCGACAGACGACAATGTTTTGGCTACAATTGATTTCAATTGTGTATTGCATTATTTTTTAATTTGTTTCAGTCTTTCAAAAATCTTTTAAGCTATTCCAAAAATCTCAATAACTTTGGGAAAATTGAATCAAATCGTGTCAAAATTTCACAGCAAATTGTTCGAATAATAGCTTCTGGAATTATTTTTAATTTAAATTAACCATGTGCTCAAAAAGGGATCAATTGTGACCCATTTTTTGAAAAATACATCATAAAACATGCCTCCATCAAAACACAGTTTTGAAAACTTTAACAATAATTGAACGTCCTTCTGTTGTGTATAAACTTGCAATAGATGTTTACCTGCCATTCTGTACGGAAACGGGTCTAGTTTTGTGTTTTTTCTTAAAGTTACAGGCAAATTAAGAAAAAGGGATCAAGTCTACACAGTCTCCCCTACGCACTATGGGCCAGAAATCAAAATTTTGCGACAAAATTAAAAAAAAAAGTAGTTTTCCTAAGATAAATCAATTGTCCTATATGTGTAATTGTTTGGGCTATGCTTGATTGTATACCGACTGATTTTTTCGATTTGTTACGAAATTTTATCGTTTTTTGTATGGAGAAAGTTCTTGTAAGCGAAAATTCTCGATTTTAATCAATATTAAGAAAAATATGATTTGTGGTAAAAATTGTGCCCAACACGTATAACGCACACATTTCCTAACAGTAAACTTAGTACATTTTACATATTTGATGCACAAATCACGATGGTTATAAGTTTATACATATTAAAATTTTACTATACAGTGGTTTTTCGATTTTGTCACGGTTCTATTTAACCACGCTCCATTATATCACGCTCGATTCTAGCACGGTATTTTTTTCGATTTTATCACGCTATGATATTTGATAGAGATATTTTCGAGTACATATTTCAAACTAAGTAGGACATATAAATTGCCATAAGTATGCAACTTTTGCACATTATTGGTAGCGTTCGTTCACCAGTTTTGGTCAGTCTGAGGGAAACCATTCCTAAAAAATACAAATTAACCAATTAAAACTACCAAAATGCCAATATGGTTTCAATCTGTATTATGGCCAAAACTAATGTTTCTACCCTAAATGGTTTCAGTGACAACGGTGATAAGGGGTTTCAGACCGGATACTGAACTTGATTATCTAGAATCGCATTCTTAAACATCTCAAATATTTACCTAACAAACGAAAAGCTATATAAAACTGCAATTTTAACTCATTCTAATCAAAGCTGGTTTGATAAAATGTCAAAATTCAAGCTTTAAATAGAATTCCGTTCGCAACTTCATATAAGTTTAAGAAGATTCCTAGCATAAGAGAATCCAAAGATGTTCGTCAGAATAGACCATTAAAATCACTTAAACGGCTGTTATGAAATGATCAATGATCAATTACTACCATGCAAATACCGACAGCATGGATGTCATAACTTCAATAATACTCAAGACTGAAAATGCTACTCATTGCTTGCTCACTGGAGGAAACTATTGAGTATCATTTCAGACTTAATGCGTTCCATTTCATGTGACTCCATTTCGTCTTCACTAGTCAGCTGAGGCGTTGAAGAGATATCTTCACATTGCTCTACAATGCAGCATAAATACAGTCTAGGATGACTTCTTTATCTTTATTGACGGTTGGCTAATTTTGTTTTTTCAAAATACTGCCTGAAATTTTCAATTTCCATTGCGTAATTTCATGTTTCGTTCGTTTTTTATTTGTTTTTTTTTGTATTTAGGTGTATTTTGAGTAATAAAAACATTCGCAAAAAATATGCTTCAATTTTATCACGCTCCAGTATATCACGCGGTTATTTTTTTTATTCGTGATATAATCGAAAAAGTACTGTATTTACTCAAATTTTACCGTTTAATTGGCAAATTGAGAGATAAATTTGTGAAAAAATTACCACTTGTTTTGGTGGGATTCGAACCCACGACTCCGTTATCGCTAGTTCGGCGTTTTAACCGACTAGGCTACAGAACAAGTTACAACTCTGCAGAATAGAAAGTAAAACTGTATTCGAAGCACCACCCTAACCGGGTCCGTCTTTTTGCCTTTCTCGTACACCAAGGTGTACCGAAAGGCTATATGTTCACTCCAAAAATGAAATTTTGATAGAGCCCCCGGAGGGGTCAAGTGTTATATACCAATCGACTCAGCTCGACGAGTTGAGATGATGTCTGTGTGTGTGTATGTGTGTGTGTGTGTATGTATGTGTGTGTGTATGTGTACAAAAAAAGGTCACCTCACTTTTAGATAGTAAATATCAACCGATTTTAACGATCAATGGCTCATTCGACGCAGAATCTGGTCCCATTGTTTCCTATTGAAAATTGTTCGGATCGGTCCAGCCGTTCCGGAGTTATGGCCATTTAGGTGTTCCGGATCGGTACCCCTGGAAGGGGACATACATTAACATGCACCAAACCCATGCATGCGACCCATCAAACCACGGCATTAACGATTATCTGATGAACGGCGAGCAGAAAAATAGTCTCAGACCATATCTGAACCGGTAATGTTCCGGAACCGGTTCTGGGTGTCCCGCCGGAAGTGGCCAAATATCAAATTGAACATAACTCATACATGCGACACATCAAACAGCGGCTTTTTCGATAATCTGATTAACAGTTTGCAGGAAAACACTATCAGACCACATCTGAACCGGTATTGTTCCGGAACCGGCTCCGGGGGTCCCGGCGGATGTGGCCAAATAAGAAAGAGTACCTAACCCATGCATGCGATACAACAAATAACGGCTTTTCTGATAACCTGATGACTGGTTATCAAAGAAATAGGTTAGGACCACATTAGAGACAGCCGGTTGTATTCCGGAACCAGTTCCGGGTGTCGCGCCGGAAATGGCCAAATATAAAAGTGAACCAAACCCATGCATGCGACACATCAAACAGCGGCATTTTCGATAACCTGATGAACGGTTAGCAGGAAAACAGTATCAGACCATGTATGAACCGGTAATTGTCCGGAACCGGTTCCGGGGGTCTCGACGGATGTGGCCAAATATAAAAGAGTACCAAACCCATGCATGCGATACAACGAATAACGGCTTTTTTGATAACCTGATGACTGGTTATCAAAGAAATAGGTTAGGACCACATTAGGGACAGCCGATAGTGCCGTAACCAGTTCCGGGTGTCCCTCCGAAAGCGGCTAAATATATGTGACAGAGCAAAAATCCTAGTTTGATAACCGCATGAACGTTAGCAAGCAAACAGGCTAAGACCGGTGAAAAAAATGTTTTACGCATATGGTCAAATGTAAACCGTTACGTAGTAATTGAACTTTACATGTTTTTGACTTTGCTTGTCTCAAACTGGCTATAACTTGAAAATGGTCAAACTTATCGCATTTGAAAGATTATTAAATTTGCTACCAAAAAAATCTTGGAATCTATTTGTTTAGTTAGATAAATTAAGCTATAAAACTATATGTTCATTCAAAAAACGATTTTTCGAAAAAAGGCTCGGAGGATTAAGTCGCATATACCAATCAACTCAGTTCAACGAATTAGGATTATGTCTGTATGTGCGCAAAATAAGTTCACTCACTTTTAAGGCACTTCATATTGGCCGATTTTTCTGATTATAGCTTGAATCTGACTGGAATTGTTTGCTATTAAAAATGGTCCAGATCGGCCAAGGCGTTCCGATGTTATGGCCATTTCAGTGATCCGGACCAGAACCGGTAGAACTGGCCGTATATAAAACTGAACTAGCCCCATCATGCGATACATCATGGTTGGCGAGTTTTGTGCGGAAATCAGCACTGGAGACCAGAAGCTCCACTAAAACTTAAGATGGCGGCTCCGAATTCAAAATCGCGGCTCTTTAATGGAGTTTTAGGGCCTGAAACAATGCATTTTTGGTATATTTGGTATGGAGATGATTTCTGGTTTCCAAAAATGGCGACTTGAATATCTAAGATGTTGGTCCAAAATCAAGGTGGCGGCTGTTTAATGAAGTATATTTTTCGTAGGGAAGATGCCTGGACGCCAAAAATGGCGACCAGAACATCCAAGATGGCAATCTCAAATCCTAAATGGCAGCTTCAAATTCAAGATAGCGTCTTTTTCTTAAAATTTTGAGGCTCAAACATTAAAAGCCAGATAAACGATATGATTTCTGGTATCATGAAATGGATTTTCGTTAATTGTATGAAAGTGCGATATACATCAACATTCCGCTTGATTTTTATTGAAATGGGGTTTCGAAGGCACGAGAAAGGCGCCATCACCGCTAGGTGGATTAATTAGGGTTTTTTAGTTCAGACTCTACAGTTCTGCACTCTGCCCAGGGTCAGCAGATCGTCCTCCACTTGGTCGACCCACCTAGCGCGCTGCGTACCACGTCTTCTTGTACTGGTCAGATGACTCTCGAGAACCATTTTAGTCGGGTTGCTATCCGACATCCTGATGACGTGACCCATCCACCGTAGCCTCCCGATTTTCGCGGTATGGACGATAGTTGGTTCTCTCAGCAGCTGATGCAGCTAGTGGTTCATTCGCCTTCTCCAAGTCCCGTCTTCCATCTGCACTCCGCCGTATGCAGCACCTTTCGTTCGAAAACTCCAAGGGCACGTTGATCCTCTGCACGTAGGGCTCATGTTTCGTGCCCATAGAGGACTACCGATCGAATCAGCGTTTTGTAGATAGTTACCTTCGTGTTACGGCAAACTTTGTTCGATCGTAGAGTTCTGTGGAGGCCAAAGTAAGCACGATTTCCTGCCACAATGCGCCTCTAAATTTCTCTGCTGGTGTCATTGTCGGCGGTCACTAGTGAGCCCAAGTACACGAATTCTTCAACCGCCTCGATTACATCACCGTCGATACAAATTCGGGGTGGCGGGCGCGGTGATTCCTCCCTGGAGCCCTTTGCCATCATGTACTTTGTCTTCGACACATTAATGACTAATCCGATTCGCCTGGCTTCACTCTTTAGTCGGATGTACATTTCCGCCATCGTCTCAAATTCACGAGCAATAATATCAATATCATCAGCGAAACCAAGCAACTGAACGGACTTCGTGAAAATCGTCCCACTCGTGTTTATCCCCGCGCTCCTAATTACACCCTTTAAAGTAATGTTGAACAGCAAGCACGAAAGACCATCACCTTGCCGTAACTCTCTGCGAGATTCGAAGGGACTCGATAGTGTCCCTGAAACTCGAACTACGCACATCACTTGATCCATCGTCGTCTTGATCAATCGTATCAGTTTATCCGGGAATCCCTGCCGTAGCTGTTCTCGATCGATTGTATCATACGCCGATTTGAAATCGATGAACAAGTGATGTGTGGGCACGTTGTATTCGCGGCATTTCTGCAACACCTGACGGATGGCGAACATCTGGTCCGTTGTAGCGCGTTCATCCATGAATCCAGCCTAATATAGCCCCACGAACTCTATTGCAATCGGTGTTAGACAGCAGCGGCATAACATTAGAGAGGGTATCTTGTAGGCTGCGCTCAGTAGTGTGATCGCGCGGTAGTTCCCGCAATCCAACTTGTCGCCCTTTTTGTAGATGGGACACACGATACCTTCCATTCATTCCTTCGATAGTACTATCTCCTCTCAAATCTTGGGAGTGCTCTTACCAATGTTTCTCCACAGTATTTTGGAAGCTCGTTCGGTAGTTGATCTGCTTCAGCGGCTTTGTTGTTTTTCTACCGGCCCAACGTCGCCTTCAATCTCTCGGCGGTCAGGGGACGGAAGTCTTTCATCTTCTGCTACTCCTAGATTTGCTATCACGTCACTTGCGGTCGCTATTAAGATGCTCATCGTAATGCTGCCATCACTTCTCGATCACCTCTTGCTCGCTCGTGAGAAGATTCCTGTGATTGCCCCGGCACATGTCGGCTTGTTGCACAAAGCCCCTGCGCGAGCGGTTCAGCTTCTCGTAGCATTTCCTTGTGTCCTTAACGCGGTACAGCTCTTCCATCGCTTCGCGATCTCGTTCTTCCTGCTGGCGCATCTTCCTCCGGAAGACTGAGTTCTGCCTGTTCCGCGCCTGTCTATAACGTGCCTGATTCGCCCCCGCACGGTGTTGCAGCAATCTCGCCCATGCTGCATTCTTCTCGTTTTTCAACTGTTCACATTCGCCGTCGTACCAGTCGTTTCTGTGATTCGGTGTCGCGAAGCCTAGTGCTGCTACCGAGGTACTACCTATGGCAGAGCGGATGTTCCTCCAGCCATTATAAAGTGTACCTGAGCCAAGCTGTTCTTCCGTTGGTAGGGCCACTGCTGGCTGCTGCGCGTAGTCTTGAGCCACTTCTACGTTACGCAGCTGCTCGATGTTGAGCCGCGGCATTCGACTTCGACGTGTGGTAATAACTGTCGAAAGTTTTAAGCGCATGCATGCAGCGACTAGGTGAACCGAATCTATATTCGCACTACGGACATTGGTTATACTTGAGAAGAATTCATCGTCGGTAAGAACGTGGTCGATTTGGTATTCTGTTTGATGGTAGAGTGATCTCCAGTTGGCTTTATGGATATCTGTGCAGGGGAAGAAAGTGCTTCGGACTACCACTAATCGGTGCCGTTATTGCCTTTTTTCCAATAGGATGTGTTTGGAAGCTAAAGACTATAGTGACACTATTTTATTTATTTTATATATTTCACGTTTTCATTTACTTATTCATACAGAATTTCAATTCATTCCGACGAGAATGACAATGAGTCGTAATTCCTCGAATTCCACCCAAAAACATGAAAAAAAATTCACGAGAGCCAAGTGCAATGTCGCATGTCAGCTGTGCACTCAATTAACCACAATGCGTGGCAGCGAGGCATTATATTTTAATCGCTGCCCGCTCCACACACCAGAACGCACGAACAACGTACCTACAGACGCAGAAATGACTCCAATGACAAGAACGTCGAATCATGGGCAATCCTTTATTATTGTAACGCACGACGGCCGCCGCTGGCGGGCGGCTTTCAGTTTGTAGGTCGATTGGTGTTGGTCGGTTGGTTTGGGTTCAGCACGGGCAGGGGTATTCGCCATTCGCCAACGGTGGTGTTTTTCAGGTTTCCTCCTGTTGAACTTCGAGTTCTCTGTTCCAGAAAATTAATTTCGGATAATGACTTTATTAGTGAGTTGGATTTCCAGGGCGCTGCCGAAAGGCATCGACTGTCTGGTGGATTGATGGGCCGGAACATCGTGATTACTTGTTGAATATATTCGTGAGGTGTGACTGAAGAGCATGCAAATTAAAGGTATGCATGAAAATTGCATGAGAATATTCGGTTATAGGTAATATGCAAATGTGGTCAGTCTTGAAGTAACTTTCGTAGTTTGAAAACAGTTAAGCTGAAGGCTGCTTGTTTTGAGTCCTGGTCAAATCGAGGATCACAACAGACCGATACAACTTTTACTGAAGAAGATCAAGATCTTGATTGTTTTGGTTTCCTTCCAGAACACGAGAGAAATATTGGAGTTTATTATGTTAAAGTACGAGAAATCATGATAGGTTCAATAAAATTTGATGTTTCAAAAGGCTCAGTATCTGATGAAATTCCACCTGTATTTTTGAAACCTTGACAGTTGAATTAACAGAACTATTATTCTGGCTTTTTAATATTATATTCTATTCTAGTGCTTGCACAGCCAGTATAGAAAAGCATCATGGAAACATCAAAATCTATTTTTGCAATTCCATGCTATAAGATTTGTTTTATATGTACCTGCCATTGTAGTGACACAACAGCCTGCTTTACTTCACTAAATCAATCAACCCCATTGTCGTGTCCGAACGGAAACGGTGGCATTCCAGCATTCCAGTCAAACCAATTCCGCCGGCCGAAACTGCGGAAACGAGGAAGATTGCACATGACGCAACCTACTCTTCTTCTTCTTTTTCTGGCCAACTAGTGTTTTACGTCGGCTGGGTCTAGGAGCTAAGCCTTAAAATTCCGACGCCCCAGGGAGACAGCCACCACACCTGAGGACCCTACATATCGAACCCATCAACACATGGGCCGGGACCTACGGCTTTACTTCCTATCCGAGGGAAGGCGTGTCTCAGAAAATCCCATCGGCGTCGACGGGAATTGAACCCCGACCGACTGGGGTGAGAGGCAACCACGCTTACCACTACACCACCGACGCCGACCGCAACCTACTCGTGCGAAATACTTTACAAGACTGAAGTTTCATTTCAACTTGATTGTTTGTTTTGTTTGCTTTGTTCATCCGGTACCCGAGCAGGAATGCATAACTGACAGCATACCAAAGTCAGATATCATACCAAGACAAGGTATTGGTCAGTTATCCAGGTATTGAAAATACCTTATTTTGGTATTTTGTAGGTATTGAAAAAATACCTCAACGTGTTATGGGTGTGGTGTTGAGGACTGCTTGAGGTATTATTCAGTTATGGAAAACCTCTTATGCAGGGCTTCTTAATAGTTCATTCAGGTTGTAGGTATTCGGTTTTCCATAACTGAGTTAGGTATTCATCAGCTATTTTCTCCTGCTCGGGTAGCGCATCACCTCTGCCAATGCTATATGCTCTGTTAATCCTTTTCTTGGTATCCTTCTCATTCCCTACAATGACATTTGTGCTTTTGTTATTCTTGCATAAGATTGGAGCAAAGTTAACTCCCCGGCCTTGTTCTGAAAAGTAATCCGAGCAAGATTAGCAAAAGGTACATGAATGTTGTTAGTATCCAATCTACGAAGTATACCGTAACTACGCGCCATTGAATTTTGTACAGCCCCTAGTTTAGCTTGTCAGTGCTGTAACTTTTGAATTCGACAAAGGAAATGGCTGAAATTTTGAACACAAACCTCTTAATCTAAATTCGTTGCATAGGCAAAATTTCAAAAAAAAATCGATGCACTATCAACAATTTTTCAGTCGAAACATGTATTGGGACTAAACGTCATTTTAGCCCCTCAGACAGCAATTAGTCAGCACCCTTTATTGTTTCGAATGTACTATTAAAAGTACAACACCAATAATCATCAAATTTTGCAGACATAATATACACATAATCAACTACCTTCTGTGAAAATTTCATGAAAATTAGCAGAGAAATTCAAAAATTATGAAAAAGCAAAAATCGCACATGAAAAACACGAAAAATTTTCACTAACGCTCACCCCTATCAACACCACTAGCTTTCAAACTAATTAAACAAAGTTGATGAAATTTTGTAAGTGTCTCTATAACGAAATTTCATAATTATCATCACAAAAGTTTGAACTGTAGTGTAAAAGAAACATCTAGTATGCGAATGAAAGTTGGTGATGATTGTACAAAAAACTTTAAACCACGTCTGTTTGTTTTTTATCTACAATTAAAAGTAATGCATTGATTTTTATGAAATTTGGCACAGATAATGAACATATACCAAAGAGTTCTCAGTCAATTATTTGGCTAATTTTACAGATTCATTGCAGAACTGCAGCCGTACTTCTGTGTCCCGATTATTGCGGATACAGGCTTTATATGGACAATTATGAAAAAAATACATAAGAAAGGTTGAAACACCCTGTTGAGTAAATAGCATAGGCTTTATGATGATTTTCTATGATAATCGCGAAAATATATTGTTTGCTTCGACAAACGTTAATCAAGGTATGTAACATGTATGTAACTTTAAAGCATTTTTTGAATTTGATTGCAGAAGACCGGGGCAACCGTACCAACCATTTCATTCTAGGGGGATTGAGTAAATGCGTTGAACCGTTGGGAGTAATGAAGCTAAGAAAGTTAATGCGCTCTCCACAGACGTATGATTTCTTGGGATAGGATACTGATATTAACTGCAGCTGTCCTGACCCTCAAGCCTAGGTTTAAGCGGCTTAACTCGCTCTCTGAAACGAGGTAAAACGACCTACCACCATATTTCTCTGATAAAAAAGTTTTGGAGTAATATTTTTACACTAATCGACAGGGATGGCACTCCACACTGAAAATGTGCACAGTGCAGCTCATTTTCATATTAAAACCGCGCACACTTGCACTCACACTGAAGAGCATGCCATCCCTGAATCGATAGTATTTTTAATTCAATCTCTTTTAGTCAACAAAACTTTGAGTAGGGTAAAAGCACTAGGCTTCGCCACTGTTCTAGTCTTCGCCCATCCATACAAATCCAATTTTTTATGTATGAAGTTGCGTAGAATATAGCATAATTTTAGGGAGGTGAAGTCTAGTGTTTTTATCCTACCATACCCGAGCAGAGGAGAATATCAAATTCATAACAACAGAATCACATAGCCTGTTTTCATATCATAATGTGTTATTATGAACTTATCAAAGTATTACTTTTTTATAAGATGTTTTGTTGGGCAAACTTATTTTGTTATGATAAAGTTATTGAGATTCATCCACTAAATAACATTTCATTAACATACTTTATTGTAGACCAAGTTTTGTTATTTTTCTAATATTGAAAATGTACAAATATATGATGAACTATAACACAACAATAACAAATTTTCAAATTCACTGCAAATTTTATTGTTATTTAGTTGCTATTGAACCTAACAAAACATATTATTAAATAAGTCTACCAGGTACATTTTTTTTGTTATGATTTTTGTTATTTTGCCGCTTATGACAGACAAGTTTATAACACAATAAGATATGTTAATAACATAAATATTACTGATTCCATTATACAGTTATTATGATAAAATAACATATTTTTTATGCTGTTGATATTCTCTTCTGCTCGGGTAAACCCAAAAAATAATAGATAGTAAAAACGATTTTTATAGGGAGGGGGTTGTCTCAAGAGCCTTGAATAGCGTTACAACAGGTTTCAGGGGAGTGTGGAGTGGACCTGGTGTGATGGTTAGAACACTTGACTATCACGCAGAGGACCTGGGATCGAATCCCACTCCCGACAAACTCACAAAATGTGAGTTCTTCCTTCGGAAGGGAAGTAAAGCGTGGGTCCCGAGATGAACTAGTCTAGGGCTAAAAATCTCGTTAATACAGACAAAAAAAAAAGGTTTCAGGGGCATTAGAAGGCATTTCAGCAGCATTCGAGAGAGTTGTTTCAGGGGAGTTTGATATCATTTTAGGGGCAATCCGGGGATTTCTGGAGCCTTTTAAAGGCGATTTATACCGGGAATTTCAAGAACGTTACTACTGGATTGTGGTGATTTAGACACTTCAAGGCATTTCAGTGACATTTCAAGGGATATCAAGTGTTTATTTGAAGTAGTCTCACAAGAAGCGGTTTGAAGTCGATTCAAGGAATTTTGGGGGCATTAAAAGTCGATTCCTCGGGGCCTCAGATGCCATTTAAGGGCATTCAGTAATATTTCAAATGGATTACGGGAATTTTAAGGGTCCTGAGACCCCCAGATGTTTCTCTGAAACTCATGAGATAGGTCTGAAACGGTCCATGAGACTCCCTTAAACACCCCTGGAATCTTTTGGAACGATCCCTGAAGCACCCCTAACACCTATTGAATCCATCTGAAACTTCCTGGGCCTCATAAAACTCACTAGGTCCCACTAATGCAAGGTATGCAGGTTCAGATAATTTTCGTTCAGTGCATTATTTTTCCGTTGCCAGAATGGTCAAGCCCCATTTGATTTGGCATTTTGTTTCAGCTCCGTACTAGGATCAAGAATAAAGCGATTCCTTGGCTGAAATTTACACGCATTGAGATAGCCCAAGTAAATTCTTGCGATTCACGTAAAGGGCGAACACGATAAAATTGCCACACAGAAAATATTGTATAACTTTTGATTGCGTTCGTCAAAATAGCAAATTTTTTGACCATGAATAGTATATTATGTGTAGCTAATACCATAATATTTTCATTAAAATCGGTTGAGTATTGGCGCATATATTGTCGATATCATAAAATGAGATTTAAGAAAATGTGTGCACCCATTTCGAAAAATTACTTAGACTATAACTTTTTTGTTATCTCATCAAAACGTTTGAAAATTTCACTCGATATTCTTAACATAGTATCAATTAGGTGGTAAAAATTTAATCGAAATCGGTTCAGTACTTTTTCTAGTAAATATCCAAAGCTCAAATCGCTTCAAGTTAAATTTTAGGTACTTTTTGACCATTTTTAGTTCCACGTGCACTATTTTGACTGTAGAACTGGTAACACTGTCCCGATTTTTATAAAACTTTGACAGTGTAAAATTGGTGTGTTGAACTGTACACAGTGAAAATTTCAGCCATTTTCCTTGTTTCAACGATATCTCCGCCAATACTCAACCGATTTTAATGAAAATTTTATGGTATTAGCAACACATAATATACTATTCATAGTAAAAAAATAGCTATTTTGGCGAACGCAATCAAAAGTTATACAATATTTTGTGTGTGGCAATTTCATCGTGTTCGCCCTTTACTACCCATAAAACGCAGAAAAGCTCCTGAGACCCTCTGACAATTGCTGGTACCCAGCGAAACCCTCTGGGACGCCCTTTCAGATTTAAAACCAGAGATGCCAGATAATTTAATCAAAAATCTGTATCAATACTGATTATTCTGTTTCCCGTATTTGATGGTATAGGAGACACCACGAGTCCAAGAGTTCAATAGAAACTAATAATAATGTACTACTTTGTGACGGTGTTTCTGAAATTCTTCAATGTTCAAGCAGCAATTTATAAAATATGCATTATATCTGTATAATAGGGCCCATATAGCCGAGGTGGTAAACGCACGGGTATTCAGCATGACCATACTGAGGGTGACGGGTTCGATTCCCGGTCGGTCCAGGATCTTTTCGTAAAGGAAATTTCCTTGACTTCCTTGGGCATAGAGTATCTTCGTGCCTGCCACACGATATACACATGCAAAATGGTCATTGGCAGAGGAAGCTCTCAGTTAATAACTGTGGAAGTGCTCATAGAACACTAAGCTGAGAAGCAGGCTTTGTCCCAGTGAGGACGTTACGCCAAGAAGAAGAAGAAGATCTGTATAATACAGAAAAATCTGTATATCTGGTACCTCTGCCTACAAGTACCCCATCTTGGATTCCTTAAAATGTCCCTCAGAGGCCCGGAACACGCCTGAGAACCAAGGAACGTCCCTGGGACCCATTGAAGTGCCCCAGACACACCACGGAATCCCCTGAAATCCCCTGAGACCCTCTGGATTCCTCTGACTATTCCCTGAAACCCCGGGCAAAGTTCAAGTACTGACGATCAAAATGTGATATTGGCCTGTTTGAGATAAGAGGTAAGAGTACTGAAAATAATAGCAAAATTTTGTTCTTGAACCATCTAACCAATAGCCAAATATGATATTAGAAGATCAATCAAATAGCTCACTGCTATTGGTTAGAACTTACCAAAAGCTATATGTGCTATGATGATGGTGTTCCAGGAGAAAAATTGAGATATTATTTTCAGTACTTTTACCTCTTATCTCAAACAAACAAATATCACTTTTTGTTCTCCATATCAAAATATGCTATTATTGAGCTGTTTTCCTCAGCTCGGAACGTCCCTGAGACCTCCAGGTATCTCCTGAGATCCCGGGAAATGCTCCGGAAACCTGTAGGTACCCCCCGAATGCACCTAAAAGCCCCTGGAACGCCCTTGAAACACCATGAAGTGCCTCTGAAACAGGAAAACCTTCTGGTACCTAGTGAAACCCTCTGAGATGCCCCTGAGACCTAAAAGTACTCCCCCCTTGAAACCAGCTTGGATCACCTGAAATGTCGCCGAAAACCCCGGAACACCCCTAAGAACCCAAGAACGCCTCTGGGACTCCCTGAAGTGCCCCAGAGAAACCCTGGAACCCCCTTGAAATCCCCTGAGATCTCTAGAACCCCCTGAGAATTCAGGTTTCCCCTGAGTCCCCTTTAACGCTCCTAACATCTTCAGGTAAACCCACCACATAGAAAACATGTGTAAATAAAAAGTGCATAGAAAGAGGTTTTAGTGAACCCAATTCTGTCAGCCCAAAATGCTGACCGATGTTGACAAAATCGGTCCTCACAGTAACTGTTTTACAATTATAATTAGAAAACATCATTGAGTTTCCTCATTTGTTCGAAAATTGGTTTTGTTACGAAAAAAATCTAAATCTAAAACAACATCTAACCATTCAATGACAGAGACTAATCGCACCTGGTGGGACGTCGAGACCCATCAATTCCAAACCGCGCACCGGCAAACAGGACGCAACAACCTTGAACAAGACTTTAGGCACTCCGAAATCCAGACAGCAATTTCCTTCTGTGGCACTGGGAAACTAATGACCCGCTACTCAAACAGAAGGTATGGAGCCCGCCCGTTCATCGGCGGTGGTTAGTGTTCTGTGACCGATTATTTTATGTCACGCATCCACAACTGCCACCGGCGGTGTTTAGTTTGTGGCTTCGTTTGCGAACTCGAATAACTACTAATGGCCTGGGTGTAGACGGCGTCGACGTCGGTTTGATGAAGGAGGAAGTGGTTCTAAAACAACAAACATCATGTAGAGCAGAAGGTGCAGCGCGTTCAAATGACAAACGACACTCACCTTTGTGGGGAACAGGGTTGCCAGGTGGGAAGTCTTATCGTTTGACATGAAGTCCAAGTACACTCCCGATCAAAAGTTTCGGGTCACCCCCTCAAAAACATGTCATTTTTTTAGGCCCATATCTCCGCCAATTTGCGTCCGATTTCAAAAGCCTAGGTCTTATTCAAAAGATAATAAGTCAAAGAAACTTTGAACATGATTTAAAAGAAGCTTAAAAAAAATGCGTGTAAATTTAACCTAAAGTTGCCAAATTTTCTAAAAAATGAATAAAAACTTACGGCAGTGGCGCTGGAAATTGGGTCGACAAAATTTTAAGATGAGAGCGGTAATATAACCCATTTTCTATTAGCTTTCAACTGCTTTTTACAGAACTTAGCTATAAAATCTAGAAAAAAAAGTTATTAGGTAAATTAACTCTTCATGTCATCGACCAAAAGTTTGGGGTCACTATCGTAAAACATGGAAAAGTGATTTGGTGATATCTTCGTCATCTATACATTAATTTTAGTTCTTTTTGGCTCAATTCAAAGATAATTAACTAAATTTACGTTTGATGTCTTTTACTTAACGTATTTAACGATTTTTGTATATAAAAATGTTATGTAAAGTTAACACATTTGACCACATTTCAAAAAATGAGGCAACTTTACGTTAAGTTTTAGCATGTAAATTTCAACAAATATGTGTGGTTCAATGTCTATGCAGTAAGTATCATTCATTGTGTTTCAAATAAGCCAAGAAGAATTAAGTTCAATGAAAGATGACAAGATATCAACAATTCACTTTTTCATGTTTAACGATAGTGACCCCAAACTTTTGGCCAAAACATAATTTTGAGGGGTGACCCCAAAATTTTGGTCGATGACATCAAGAGTAAATTTACTTATTAACTTTTTTCTAGATTTTTTAGTTAAGTTCTGTAAAAAGCAGTTGAAAGCTAATAGAAAATGGGTCATATTACCGCTCTCATCTTAAAATTTGGTCGACCCAATTTCCAGCGATACTGCCGTAAGTTTTTATTCATTTTTTAGAAAATTTGGCAACTTTAGGTTAAGTTTACATACATTTTTTTAAAGTTTATTTTAAATCATGTTAAAAGTTTCTTTGACTTATTATCTTTTAAATGAGACCTAGGGTTTTGAAATCGGACCCAAATTGACGAAGATATGGGCCTAAAAAATGACATGTTTTTGAGGGGGTGACACCAAACTTTTGATTGGGAGTGTATATTAAGAATATGTATATGTATTATAAAAAGATCAACTGGAAGTCGAACCCATCAACCTGAGCACGAAATTGGTGAATCCCCGCACGGAAACCGCCTTGACTGAAATTTTCGCCGACGTAAAATAGAATACGTGAATGATAGTTGTATGCATCTAAACAAATCACCCGGGTACCCTGGTCGGGAATTCATCGTGATGTGCAAAGTTCGCTGATTGCCGTTTGGCTTCCTACGGTACACGGATCGTGAACCATGGCCGGCCATCCTCTAAAACCAAACGTAACTTCGTGAGCAAGGAAACCTGATGTCCGTTTGCTTAAGCAAATCAAAGGCTAAATGTGACCACCCGAAAATAAAAAAGAAGGTGGAAGAATGCAACGAATAGAAAGTAATCAAGCCGCTTGACAATATGCTTTCAACTGGTGACAACGAATTGACGGCTGACATTAATCAGTGTCAGCGTGGTTTGTCCAAATTATTTGGAAATCCGAGAAACGGACTCGAGTACGGCACACGCACCATGCCGAAGCCGAATGCCTTTTCTCCCATCATCATCGTCGTCATACCGAAGAGCTTTACCTAAGCGTTGCGCATTCCTACTATGGAGTGGAGCACCAGATGGGAGCTATTTACCGGGCTGTCATTCATCACGAGAGGCGCGTGAGCCAAAGGGAAAGGTGCGTTACTCAAATGAAACAAATTGAAACTGCCGCTGTTGGTTTGCCGGTACCTACCGGTCAAGCGCGCTCTGTGTGGGTGCAAGTCGAACTAGACTAGACTGATAGATAGATGAGAGCCCCGAAATGGACGAACAGCTCCAAATGACTTGTTTCCATTTTTTTTTGGTGATCGGTATCGCATTGCAGTGGTTGAAATGCTGCTCTTGCAGTAGATAGTAGCATACTTGATGTCCATTAGACCTTTTATGGAATCAACAGAAGGGGAAGAAAAAAACATAATGAACACTAAACGTTTTATATTATTTGGTAAAATTTGCTCTTATTTTAAGGACAAGGTATTTGGAGTACATAGCTCAAAATTTCTAGAGCACCGTTTTTTAGAACCGTTGAACGGATTTAGATTAAAATGCATCACGCTAATTGTTCAGTGGTTGTCAATAGCGTGATGCATTTTAATCCAAATCCGTTCAACAGTTCTAAAAAACGGTGCTCTAGAAATCTTGAGCAATGTACTCAAAATACCTTGTCCTTAATTATGTCGAGTACAAGACACGCTTCATGGCAGAATACATTCAGCAATAGGTGCCACGCCATTAATTACACTCCGCCACGTCCAACGCTCGCAAGATCACGTCCCCGCTCATATTAACGTCTTTTCTTGATCAGCCTATATAGCTGTGTAGTGTCGGTAGCGATTGTCGTCTCAATTGGCTAAGTATAACACTACGGATCGCCTGTTCCGTTGGTAAGAGTCCACTAAACAGATGACACCTAATTCATGGTGTGTTGCGGCTATATGCTTACCGTACCTAGGAATGAATGGTAAGGGGGGTCTAATAAAAACTTAACCGCTAACGCAGCATGTGGAGGACCAGGGCGCCCTCCACCGTATTTCAACCCCCTCTACGCTAACCGGAGCAATAGCGCAGTGGATCTTATGGTTCTCTGAGACCATCAGCTGCCTTTGTTTAGCTTTAAATTTGAGGCTAAATAAGGGCGGGATTATGAAGATGTTATTAATTAATTTAATTTTCACCTACATGCACACTTATTTCTGAATTGCATGTTCGGTACTTTTTTGACGAGATTATAACAGCAGTACGATCTCGGTAGTTTCGGTAATCGATTTTACTGAGGTTCAGTAAAACAATTGTCAAAATCGTATGGAAAAGGTAAACAATGCATTTTTGCTGAACGAGCTCGGTGCTCAGCAGTTTTAATCTCGTCAAAAAATTACCGAACTCGGTAATCAAAATTAAGTGTGTGGTTTCGCATTATGCGTTTTACTTAGTGTATTCTGTGCATCCTCGCCTTTGGCGCATTCACATCGATACCGATCTGGCTTTATTTTTGCTTTTCTTTTTGTGCTGTGACTGTTAAGAAATTTAACCTTGTCTAGTTTTGGTAGTGGCTGCGGTTAGGATAGCTCAGATCAATCTTCAACACAAAATAACGGCAACGATCAATCTTTGCAGACTTATGCAAAATGGTACAGCCCAAGTGGCATTAGTACAAGAACCTTACTTCCTTAAGGGGAATGTCTATCTAGGAAACCTTGTGAATCCAGTGTTTGCCACTTTCAGTAAAGAATAAAATGGCAAACTCACGTGTTATGCCTCGAGCATGTGTGCTTGTCAACAACGCAATCGTTGCTACACCCATCTCTGAACTAACTACTAGAGATGTATGTGCTATCACAATCGATGTATCTGTTGGAAACCTCAAGAGAAAATACGTTTATTGTGCGGTTTATTTACCGCATGATGCACCATCCTCTACGGATGCTTTCAAGCAAGTCATCGCAAACTGCACTTCAAAAGGCCTTCCGCTAATTGTTGGTAGTGATGGTAATGCTCACCATAAAATCTGGGGCAGCTCAGACATCAATTTGAGAGGCTCCAGTTTGATGGAATACTTAAGTAGTACAGATCTTACATTACTTAACATAGGCAACCGCCCAACCTTCCTGCTACAGAGGAAGTGTTAGATATAACGCTTTGCTCTAGTAGAATTAGTCACGAGCTGATCAATTGGCATCTGTCAGATGAAGAATCTTTATCTGACTATCGCCACATATTTTTTTTGAACATTTAAATGTTACTAACTTGATTATTTATGGCTATATCGGTATTCACTAGGTAGCGAACAAGTGTGAACATTTTTTATTGAAGATGAAAATAGGCAAGTAGGCCATGTATTCGTTCAATACATGGCCTACTTGCCTAATTTCACCTTCTATAAAAAATGTTCACACTTGTTCGTTACCTAGCGAATACTTTCATATCTATCATTTCATTATCCACTTTGATCTCTACTCCCTTATACTATGAGTAGAAAAAGACCGATACAGCCATAAATTCATCAAGTTATTAATAGAATACGGTCGATAAATCAGAATATGATTTAAATGTTACTTCGCAAACATTGCGTTTCAGGAATCCCCGGTCAACAAACTGGGAACTTTATACTGATTTGGTTGTGGCCAAATTTTATGGATACTCACCATCCATTGACAATCCAAGTGATTTAGATGATGCCGTTGATAGTACAACGACCTTCATCATGCAAGCTTTTGAAGAAGCATGCCCTCTACGGTCTGTGAAGATCTGGAACTCTGATCTGGCGAATCTCAGGAAATAATGCAGAAAGAGTTGGAACAAACGACGTTCGGTAGGTTAGAAGGCTTTCAGGTCGACTCGCAAGGTCTACAGGAAAGCTCTCCGCACACTTTTCACTTTTTGAAAGTCATTAGCTATCTGTTCAACTTAGTTAATAACACGAAGATGTAAGTAATTGCTATCAACTGGATTAAAAACAGTTACGTGTGACGTCCTTTCGCGTAGGTACAGCGATGTGGGCTCCAGCTCCGATGTAGTGAACGCTGGCTCTAGTGCACAACGAGCGCACACGACATTGAAGCTGAGGGACTAAATGGGCTGTAGTAACGTGCATGGTGTCGTCATAACTGGGTATGATAACGTCATACATTTCCTCTCCGGTATGTTGGATCCACGAGTCTATTTATAGAGGAGCTACCAATATGAAGAACCATTTCAGCATGTATCGCCCCTCACTTCAAGTGCTGTAATGGCCTCACTGGTAAAAACGACGAGCTCCTGTTCTAGGTTCTAGCCAAAAACTCACAATTTTGTCGAAGACGCCAAGTTTGTATCTCATAGATTTTCAAAGTTACAACTGCTTTTTTTATGAAAAAATCGTATTTTCAAAATTTAATAAAAAAGCTTCAAACAAAAAAGGTACCTGCAGTTTTACACCATAAATAGAACGGAGTACGATCTTTCCAATGCAATCGAGAGATTGAAAATCCGTTTGCTTCTTTTTGAAAAAATATGCATCATTGATAGCTCTGAAAGTGCTCGGAACAAACTATTTACGAGAAATGAACGAATCAAAAGCTATTCCAACAAAACTGATTTTCATGGATCACCCTAACATGAATCTTTTAATGAATATAAGTTAGGAACCATAAGGGATAGAATAATGGTTTCTTCGGCAAACTTGCTCAAAATAAGTTATTTTACAACTTTGTAGAACATTTTGCAAACGTACATAAAACTATTAAAAAGCAGATGTTTGGATCAGCAAAACTAGATGGACCACCCTAATTTCACAATAATGAGAAAAAAGGTCGAAAAATAATAAGAAACTTACCCAAAGACACCATGTATATAAAACTTACGGTTAAGGTACAAACATTTTTGTCTTCGTAAATACGGCTCTGAACCCATTGTGCAACGGAAGAGTACCTTGGCTACAGCACTAGGCTTCGCGACTCCGAATCACAGAAACGACTGGTACGACGGCGAATGTGAACAGTTGAAAAACGAGAAGAATGCAGCATGGGCGAGAATGCTGCAACACCGTACGAGAGCGAATGAGGCACGTTACAAACAGGCGCGGAACAGGCAGAACTCAGTCTTCCGGATGAAGAAGCGCCAGCAGGAAGAACGAGATCGCAAAGCGATGGAAGAGCTGTACCGCGCTAAGGACACACGAAAGTTCTACGGAAAGCTGAACTTCTCACGCAGAGGCTTTGTGCCACAAGCCGACATGTGCCGAGATAATCACGGGAATATTCTCACGAGCGAGCGTGAGGTGGTCGAGAGGTGGCGGCAGCATTACGATGAGCACCTCAATGGCGACGTTGCAAGTACCGAAGGTGGCGTGGTAACAGATCTAGGAGTATGTGCACAGGACGAAAGACTTCCGGCCCCTGACCTCCAAGAGATTGTGGAGGAGGTTGGCCGGTTGAAAAACAACAAAGCCGCTGGAGCAGATCATTTACCAAACGAGCTTCTAAAATACGGTGGAGAAGCACTGGTTAGAGCACTACACTGGGTCATTACCAAGATTTGGGAGGAGGAAGTATTACCGGAGGAATGGATGGAAGGTATCGTGTGTCCCATCTACAAAAAGGGCGACAAGTTGGATTGCGGGAACTACCGCGCGACCACACTACTGAGCGCTGCCTATAAGATACTCTCTCAAATTTTATGCCGCCGTCTATCACCGATTGCAAGAGAGTTCGTGGGGCAATATCAGGCTGGATTTATGGGTGAACGCGCTACAACAGACCAGATGTTCGCCATCCGCCAGGTGTTGCAGAAATGCCGCGAATACAACGTGCCCACACATCACTTGTTCATCGATTTCAAAGCGGCGTATGATACAATCGATCGAGAACAGCTATGGCAGATTATGCACGAATACGGATTCCCGGATAAACTGGCACGGTTGATCAAGGCGACGATGGATCGAGTGATGTGCGTAGTTCGAGTATCAGGGACACTCTCGAGTCGCTTCGAATCTCGCAGAGGGTTACGGCAAGGTGATGGTCTTTCGTGCTTGCTGTTCAACATTGCTTTAGAGGGTGTAATTAGGATAGCGGGGATAAACACGAGTGAAACGATTTTCACGAAGATCGTTCAGCTGCTTTGTTTCGCTGATGATATTGATATTATTGTTCGTAAATTTGAGACGATGGCGGAAACGTACATCCGACTAAAGAGTGAATCCAGACGAATCCGCCGACAACGACACCAGCAGAGAAACTCATGGGCGCATTGTGGCAGGAAATCGTGCTTACTTTGGACTCCGCAGAACTCTACGATCGAATAAAGTTAGCCGTAACACGAAGTAAACCATCTACAAAATGCTGATTAGACCGGTTGTCCTCTATGGGCACGAAACATGGACCCTGCGTGCAGAGGACCAACGCGTCCTTGGAGTTTTCGAACGGAAGGTGTTGCGTACCATCTACGGCGGAGTGCAGATGGAAGACGGGACTTGGAGAAGGCGAATGAACCACGAGCTGCATCAGCTGCTTAGAGAAGCAACCATCGTCCACACCGCGAAAATCGGGAGGCTACGGTAGGCGGGTCACGTCATCAGGATGTCGGATAGCAACCCGACTAAAATGGTTGTCGAGAGTCATCCGACTGGTACAAGAAGACGTGGAGCGCAGCGAGCTGGGTGGGTCGACCAAGTGGAGGATGATCTGCGGACCCTACGCAGAGTGCGGAACTGGAGACAAACAGCCATGGACCGAGTGGAATGGAGACGGCTACTATGTACAGCAGAGGCCACCCCAGCCTTAGCCTGATCGGTAAGGTAAGTACTGCGACTCTTTTATATAAGGTTGCCTACGATATAGACAAAGCATTCGTTAAAAAGCAATTCTGCTTGGATGTTTTCCTTGATATTTAGGGTGCCTTTGACAACGTGCCTTTCGATGTCTTACTAGATGCCGCACGGGAACATGATATATCTCCGTTGATTTCCAATTCAATTCACCAAGGCAGTCTTCAAAGATCATCATTGCGAGCGCGAGTTTTAGAAAGCATGCTTTGAAAACCATCATTTCTTTGCGGTTAATTCAATTCTTCGCATTTTATTGCTCCTGTGCTCACTTGATCGAAAATATTGCATCATTGATTCAAATCATTTGACTTTTATTGCACGCGTGGGTATGTGTTGTTAGGTTTTGCAGAATGTTTGAATTACACTATGTAAATGTACCTAGTAGGAATTATTTTTGATACCACAACTGATGAATGTATGTGTCAATTCATTTGACTTCAGTGGCATCAGTTGGTTACCCGAAATAAATGTTGGATATCCCTGAAAAGGATCAAGATCTGAACAACATGCAAGTATTTAAATGGAATGCCGACACGCCAATGCTTTCTGGGACGGCATCATAACTAGAAAAGAACCCGACTCTAACTGTGCATAAACATACTGCTCCTTTACCAATTCCCGTTTTAAAATTAAATCATATTTTGTCGTTGATAACTTGCGGAACTTTACGCAGATTCCACACCGACTTGGCACGGCGCGGTGACGCATTCGTCTACCAAATTGTGCTAGACATTGTACCCCGTATTTTGAGTGACGTGATGAATACTGAGTTACTGAATTCATGCAACTTGGTTGGGATCTGAAAATAACTCTGGGTTCGAAATATTGAATTTGGGTTGAACATAATTCAGGTAAAGACTGATCAATGTTAAAGTTAGCTTCCCTAGGAGGATTAAACCTTATTAGAAAGACCAATGTGACCAACGAGAGTGCATTGTATAATAGAAGAAGTCTGGCGTACGATTTGAATAAGTCGTATGAACATAGGAATCATAGCAAACATTCGAGCTATTCAAATCGAACGCCAGAAGTAATGTCGTTAGATAAAATCTATCATCAGACGTGTGGTGTAAAACCATGTTTAATTCATAAAATGTAGTTCCATGGGATAAGCCAATTTAGATATTTTGAATGCTTATTTTAATGAATGCAAGGTAAATCGGAAGGGTTTCGGTTATCTATTAAGACCGCTATGAAGTTTATGATTCTTTCATATACATTTGCAGGACAAGCTAAACGATTTATTGTCTAGGTGAAGTAACTGAGAAAGTTGCTGAAACTGTTATTAAAACGTGATTTTTTATTATAACCATTCAGATTTTAACTAGGCCGAATCAGCACATGATCATTGTCGTTGGAAGCGATCTAGAAATTGCAATGTTTCTGACTCCACACACCCAACAATTATCACCGTGACATCTCTTCAAGCCTTGCTCCATGCTTACATCGCTGTGAGCGAAGTGCAAATTCTGGAAAGGAAGAAGTTGTTGAGCATCTTTAGAACGTTAGAATTTAATAAAAATTGAACCCAATGTTTAACAACCACCGTTAGGTACGACTGACAGACAGACTTTCAATAGATGATAAACATTTTCGGTCGCGGCAACCCTTTGTGAGCTCACCATGGAATGCGAACCGTTGCTAGGCCTACCTTGCATGTTTGTTAGCTATCGTAGCGAGCCCTCCCAGTAGAAGGAGTCAACGAATGATTTAGATCAATGATGCAGAATTTTCACAAAATGAGAGGAGCAAATCAAAGCCTTGTTGATTTGCAAAATTGGGAGCGTGCATTCTCCTACTCCTGGCTTTTCGAATCAAAGCAACGCAATGCAAAGGAAATTTTGAAGACTGCACCAAGGGCTCAAAAACTGACCTCTCTTCTTGACATTGCGTCAAGTACAGTATGACCCATAAAAAAATGCGACAGTTTTCAAAGTCATCGTTCCCCTACTTCGAACTGATTAACCTCGCATGTATCTATTGGATAGTATAGTAGAGCCACTAATCTTATAATGGCAAAGGAACATAGACTGATTCCATGCAAATACCTTCGGAAATATAACGTTGAACATGGATGTCGAAATCGTCCACGCGCCAGAGGCCGTTTTTTTAAGGATATAATTTTCTTTCAATTGCTTTCAATCACATTCAATCAAATTTTATTTTCAAAATAGTACTTTTATGGCTGGATAAGGTCTTCAGGAGTTGGTTGGTTCGTCGGACAAGCACGAAAAAAATATTAACTTATAAATTAAGAGACATTTTGTGAAAATTGAATTATTTGATAAATGATAATTTTTAGAAAATATTATGTTTTAAGCATGAAATTGTTTTTAAGTACATAGTATTTGTACCTATCATAAAGGTAGGTATATATGCCTTCATCGACAAAAAAATGTTTTGAAAAATATTCTAACAGTGTTAAGTTTTTTATTAATTTATCTTAAATACGGTTTTTAATATGTAGCACCGTTTTTAGTTTTTGTTTCCTAAACATTTGAAATTATTTTTTAAATATTTTTCAAACATGGGCGTATTAAAGAGTACATATTTCTTCATGGTTTCCATGTGTTTAAAAGTTTTTATCTTAGTTCATTTTGCTATGAAAGTTATAGGAAAACTTGATTTTATTTAGAAATTGTTAACAATTATAAGGTATCCCATATACGTAACCAATGAATATTTTGACAAAAATTTTAGAGATCCTGTATGACAATGACCTCCTTATTGTATCCTAATCCAAAAAAGTTTAATTCATTGGGATTATTTCATTAAAAATCATCAAATACTGCAAAAAAATGGAATGTCGCATTTTTTTATGGGTCATACTGTAGAAAATAAAGTGTTTGTGGATGCTTCCAAGAGGGAGTCTTGTCTCCACTTTTGTGGAATCTCGTAGCAGATACGCTATTGAGGCAACTTAATAATAGTGGTTTTCCTACTTACGGTTTTGCGTCACCACTCTTTTCGACCTGATGCATGATGCATGCATGACGCAAAGTGCCCTTCAGGTAGTTGAGAGTCGGTGTCGGTACGGAAATAAACGGAAAATTACATTCAAGTTGAAACCTACCTGAAGGTCGTCAATCGGGCTTGTAGATCGAAACGTCGTTGTAATTTCAAATTTGTTTTGTACGCGATTTCCATGTGTGGCTTTTAGTTTCGTTATCGTCTGTTTCCATGGCATATGGACCTCTTCCCGGCATTCGGAAGCAGCAGCGCGAGTCATTGTAATAGTATTAATGTTTTTATTTGAAAGATATAGTGCTGCACATATTGCATTTTAACACCACACAGTAAAAACATTCTTGTGATATCACATCACTTTTGCTGCACATCAGTCGCGTCGTAAAAGTGATGTACAAATTACATCCTTTCCACACAGAAAATTAGACGCCGTAGCTTTAAAGCAATCGCTAGAACCGGAACGATAGATGATTCACATATGAGAAAAATATTGGCATGGATTCGTACACTGATCCGCTGATTGTGAGGCTTATCCCTTGCCTCTCGGCTATTTCACCGAGCTGGAAGGAAGGTGATAAATATGATACTGCTTCTAAGTATCCGCTGGAATAGGTTTGTTGACACTCTCCGGTGCCAAACAGGGTGTACATGGTGATTGTGATAATTGTTGGAAAACGATGTATCCGAGTGAAATTACGTTCGAAAACGGATGCATCGCCAGAAATTACGCGCCGTGAAATCACAAAATTGTTTGCTATGCAGTCTTCAATTGAAACACAATATTTATTTTCTATATGTATAGGTTAATCGTTGAAGCCTTCGAATATCTTGATTATCTCGAAAACTTGTAGAGATATCGCAATTATGAGGACAATTTTGATCTTTTTGGGCTCTTGAATCACCGATTTAGTCTGAAAAAGTTATGTTTGCAAATTAATTCTGAAATGTTTTTGAATTGTGTCTCTACCATTATCCCGAACCAACCCTAAAGCTCAACCAACCAGCCCACTTTTTTCGGCCAGTAGATTACTTTCATCTTGGGAAATTATATCCCGGAGAGATTTTGAAAAACATAATTCCCACCCAAACGTTCAATGAGATTTCATAGGGTTTTAGCGGCGTGCCGAGGGGTTTCAAACAGTTTCATGTAGTTCCAGAGATTTTCAAGCCGTATCAAGGATGTTCCACGGAGCGATCCAGGGAGTACCATCATGGACGTTCCATAGGGATTTAGGGAGTTTCAGATGTTTTTCAAGGATTTTAAAAAAGTTTCAGGGGGCTTTAGGTGAGTTCAAAAGATTTTCAAGGAGCTGTAGGGGCGTAACATGTGGCTCCAACTATACCATAGACTCGCGAAGACATCGTTGAGTAATATCAATTTATGTGTTTTACCGCAAATTTAAGGTGTACCGAGCGAATATGACATCACGCAATCCACTGCCGCTATCGAAATCGTGACGTCATGCTCGTTTGGCTAAACGAACTGACAGTTCGTTTGACTGCAATTGTCTTCACCTCCGCGAGTCTATAGTATCTATAGTGTCTATATTTCTAAGGGTGCTCCAAGGAGTATCAGGAAGTTTCATGGGCATTCCACTGGATTTTAAGGGGTTTGAGAGGCGTTCCAGTGGTATTTGAAGGCGTTCCTGGGAGTATCAGGGAGTTTAGGGGCGTTTCATTGGGCTTCGGGGGATTTCAGGGGGTCCAAAAGGAGATTCTGAGGTGTTCCAGGGAGTCTCAGGGAGATTCAGGGCTTTCCTTGTGCCAGGCCCGTGCATAGAAAAGGAGCAAATGGTGGGGTTTTTCCTAGTTTTGGCAACGGGTGGAGGGGCGCCTGATGTATGGAAAGTCGGCGATGGGAGGGGCATTACCCCCAAAACCTATCCCTTGTGCACGGGCTTGCCTTGTGCCTACAGAGGATTTCAGATGCGTTCCAGGGCTGTTCCAAGAAGCTTCAGGAAGTTTCAGGAGCGTTCCAGGGGTATTCCAAGGAGACTTAAGAAGTCTCATTACCGTTTCAGAGTGGTGTTTCAGGGGGATTCCGGAGCATTCCAGGATTTTTTCTAGGGAGTTTCAGGGAAGTCTCAGGGCTGTTTTAGGGGCCTCAAGAGGTTTCATGGGCGTTCCAGGAAGTTTCAAGAGATTTCATGAGCGTTTCAGGGGTTCCCATGTGGTTTCATGGGCGTTGGAGTACGGGGAAGGAGAAATGTGTAGAAATCCCTCTGAAAATCCCATGGTACTTCCTTGAAAGCCCCCTAAATCACCATTGATTTTTGGTATAGGGGAAGATTTAATCGTGTGCCAAAAAAGAAGTTAAAAGTTTTAAATTTGATTTAGTTATAGCGGCAAGTGCTTAAATGGTCAAATTTCAGGCAATTTGGCTGACAAAAAAAAACATCATGTTAACAAAATCAAAACTGGTGATAATATCCAAAGTCACCATATTATGAATGTTTTTTTTTTTCTGTATGTTTCTTACTTTGACTCTGCTACTGCTTCGGACCTACTTTTTTCGCACTTTCTTCCAAAGTGTGATGCCAAAAATAATAAATAACTAATCTTGCGCGAGAAGCCAATAACCATAAATCCAGGTTACAAGGGTAGTTGCGCTGCGGATGGTCTGTTAACTCTGGCAGGTGGAATGGGAAACGAGCAGATCCCGCTGGGAGCAAAAATCTCATCCGTGAAATTGCCCGAAGGAGAAAAGCGGTTCTTGATTTCATTAGGGCAAGGGATGCACAACTAGGTTTCAATCGAATAAAAAAAAGTATCGAAGATCTGGTCGTTTGCTCCAGCAATCCATTAAACATAACCTGAAATATGGTGCAAATGTAAACGGCTCATTGTCTGCAGAGCTAGCGTATAGCGGTATCTGAGACTGTCTGGTTTCGTTGGACAGAACTGCGCCACAGCCACCAGTTTGACCGGTGTTCCGTGGTCGGCAGCTAAATTACAACCTCATCCACGGTCGGAAGTGAATACAGGATTTCTGTTCTGGCTCCCGTACCTAGTCAATGTGTAACTATCTGCGGTCAAATGGGCACGCCAGCACTAGTGTCAAACCTCAAACTGAAAGAGAGATAGAACGGCGGCCGAAGCAGCTTCAGGTTCTCTGTACCTTGGCCAGGGTCGTCAAAGTTGCCTTCAAAGTTAGTCAGAGATAGGGACCTACACGGCAAGACAGTTAACCGATGTGCCGATGGTTGTGGAGGAAATAGGTGCTCAATCGATAAACGGTGCCATGCTGGCTAAAAGCTTCTCCATCGGGAGGAGCAACAGGGCAGTAATCCTGGATACAAATAATGCGGAGAACAAAATAGGCGTGAATCTATCCCATTTTCAAAGTCAATACAGAGAGACCAGCCCTGGTAGACAGATATGATAATATTTTACTCAACCCTTCAACACATAACGACGCGACTTTTCGTCGGATAACCTGAAGACAGTGAGTGCTATCCTTCCCTGCCACGTGCTACAGTAAATCTTCACCATTGAGCTCGTGGTAGGCAGGCAGGCAAACAACTATCACAAATCTTGATGCACTAAGTGCGTCCGTGTCTAAAAGGTACTTGAGCGACGCTTTCAAAGGAGGACTATTTCTTATAACGATCAATTCTTTTGACCACGAGCGGAGGTCCCCGCACCAAGTGGTTATCACTATTGTCTCCAATGCTAACGGTCAGAACGACCATTTTGACCGACTTACCGTATAACTCGGTAAATGTGTTCACTTCATTCGATTTTTTTCAAAGATTTTGTTTGGACATTTAGAATTTGCTTCGTGTAAATACAAAAAGAAAACGCTGTGTTTGCTAATCATTTCAATTTACCCCTACGATTAAAGTTCGATCAAAGTTCCTCCATTTCTCGGTACCAAGCGATAAGCATGGAATGTTTTTCTTGGTCCATCGTATCGCCATCGTCCCTTCGCAGCTGGCAGCTGCCATGAGTTGGGCGGGCAGCTTCCACTCGACAGCGTTCACACAATGCAATGGAATCTGCGGAAAAAGGGCAACCTTCGCTACTCTGTGCTGGGCGATACGTTTCGCAGCCGGTAGGGAAAAGTCATATCTACCTACCTGTAGTGCTTGGCGATGTGAAACGTATCGAAAATTGATAACCGCGCCGGGAGTAGAAAGTAACGTATAGCCCCACCGGAGGAGTCAACTCTTGGCTTGGCTGGGTTCGGTTCAGCAGAGAACCAGTGAGGTACCTAAGTGTTTTTGGTTTGTAATATACACCGGGCAGCGTAAGATATATGCCTTTGGAGAGCGAGAGACTGTCCCCTTTGTGTGACAGAATATGCATAAGATTTCTTATCACTTGAGTTGTAGAAGAAACTTTCGTGGGTATGGAAATAAAGAGATACACTTGAGATTAACCCGTTAACGCTCAATGTCTCTCACAATTTAAATCCTCAAATAAATTTGTTATCAAAGGTCAATTTCTAATAAAATAAGCATGGTTTGACGAAAAAAATGGAAGTTTATCTTCATTGCAGGTCCTCAATATCTGATAATTTTCTTGAGTTCTATTTCAGCACAACTTCTACGCTATCATTATATTCTGATCCGTATAGATACAATACAGCTCTAAACAAGTGAGAGAGATAACAGCCACTCAAAAAGAATAAAAAAGAACTTATAAATTGGGACAGAAATATAACCCGATAAACGCCTAAAAGTATGCAATGAATGGTTTTTGTAATTTCATAGCCAAGGGCTGAAAGTCTCTCAAATAAAGATAAATCAATCAATCAATTGTAATTTCATGTAATTTCGACGGCAGTGTTAAACATTTCTCACTTTTTAACACTTCAAATAAAAAGAGCTCACTATATGTGGCAGTGGCATAACCAAACGTTAAAATACTGTAGAAGTTAGATTTTACACAGATAATAAAGTAATTGAGTTTTTCCTTCACCACCCCACAAACTCTATTTACGTACACACCATACGTAAACTTTTCAGAAGTTTTGCATATTTTAAAATGAAAATCGTTTTAAGTACTGTTCCTTTTAATTTGTATCCTCTGGCAGATACGTATTTCGACCTCAACTATAAATTTTAGCTGGGAAACGTGATATTCTCGGCCTTTGCAGTCTTAAAGAGCAGCGAGAACGATATTTTCTCTACATCCGACGGTTTCTGTAATATATTTTACCTTTTTCAAGGATTAGAGGTTACGTTCTCTTGTACATGTATAGTAATGCTCTATATCGGATAGTCTAAGTACATGGTTTTCGAGATGGCGCCCATTGCGGTGCATGTGTCGCGAAATTTTTACGAGCTACTGTATCGTGGGAGGCTTTTTGCTATAAAAATCTAGCTTTTTGGCTCGCGTCTTATGCTATAATCACACTGTTTTATCGCCTACGCTTTTGACCTAAACAGTTTGTGGCTGTTTTCGCTAACTTTTTTTTTATGTAGAGAGAATATCGTTCTCGCTGCTCTTTAAGACTGCAAAGGCCGAGAATATTACGTTTCCCAGCTAAAATTTTTATTTTATTCGATCTACGATACAATTAAGAAATACGTACAGAGCTCTGAGGGAATCTCAGCTGAAAGCTTGGTAGGAATCCCTGAAATAATCACAAAAGAAATTCCGTGAGGAATTGCTGTATAAATCCCGAGCGAGGATCCCGGCTTGTAGAAAGAATTCCATTAGAATGCTAAAATGAATCTGTGAAGTAATTCTAGAAGAAATTCGTGAAAGAATACTGGTTAAAATTATTGAAATTTTTGAAGCAATTCTGGCAGAAATCCCTGCAGTTATTCCTGCAGTAATCCCGTAATTCCTGATGGAATCATTAGAAAAATCGTGACAGAAATACCGGCCAGAAGCTGAGCAGGCATTCCTGCAAGAACCATAGAAGATGTCTCTATGATCTAGGATTGCCTGAAAACAATCTCGGAAGAAACATATATTTTTTCATATTTTTTTTCGGGAGGAATCCTCTAAGGAATAACAGCAGGAATCCTGGAAGGAATCTTTGGAGGAATTTCAGCACAAATCCCTGAAGGAATGCAGAAAATAATAACTAAAAGAATCCTTTCAGGATTTTCCAAAGCAACCCCTGCAAAATTTCCTGAAGAGATCTCCGGAGCAATCCGTACAGCAATCTCGGAAGCAATATCTGAAGGAATTCCGGGAATAAACCTGAGAAGATTCTCGAGAGGAATGCCTGAAGAAATCCTGGAAATAATTCCTAAAGGTATCTCAAAAAAAGAACTTCAGCTCATCTAATTTCATCTCAATTCTTCTCGCTACTCTCAACCCTCTACCTTACTGTCTTCTTTGCCCTCTATTCCAACCCTCTATCATACGCTCTATCATTACCTTCAACCCGTCAACCTTCCAGTCCTAAATTTCTACTCCCCTGGCTCTACTCTATCCTTCACCCAAACCCCCTACCCAACCGTCTGCTCCACCATTTATCTTACCCACTACCCTACCATTACCGTCTATCCTTTTTCTCATAAAGCCCGATCGGTAGATGCCCATATTGCATGGTATTACAGCTTAAACTACCATTCCGTGGCCGCCATCTTGTATATGGTCCGCCATCTCGGATTTCAAAATGGCGTTAAATATCGATTTTTGGCTTCTACTCATCATGCCCGATCTATAGTATCTATAGCCCAAATTGCATGATATCATAGCTCAAACTATCATCTTGGATATGGTCCGCCATCTTTGATTTCGAAATAGGGTCAAATATCGACTTTTGACTTTTACTCATGAAGCCCGATCGGTAGATACCGTTACTGCATGCCATCAGAGCTCAAACTCTCATTCTGTAGCCGCCATCTTGGATATGGTCCGCCATTTTGGATTTCAAAATGGCGTTAAATATCGATTGTTGACTTTTACTCATCAAGCCCGATCGATAGATACCCATATTGCATGGTATTATAGATCAAACTACCATTCCATGGCCGCCATCTTGGATATGGTTCGCCATATTGGATTTCAGAATGGCGTCGGATATTCATTTTTGAGTTCTGCTTGTGAAGCCCAATCCGAAGCAGCATTGCCGTTGAAAAGCATATATTATGGAGTTTTGATCGCCATTTTGAAATCTGAGCCGCCATATTGAATTCCAATACCCCTCCACTGCCGGTGGAAGCATAATTGTCCCATGTGCATTTTTGGCAATATTGAGATTTTGCAGTCCATGACCATGTATCATGGTGTACTATCATATAGGGAAATAAAAATAGGTAGTTTGTTCTGAAAAATGTTGAAAAAATGCAAGGCCGATTTGTAACATTCTAAAAAATGGACGCATAAGCGTCACGTTTCATTGGAAATCCTATGGAACTATAAAACCGCTCTAAAACAAAAAAATAGTTCTCAAATTCAAAATTGGTTGATGTTAGAACACGATTCAGCACTTATACTTCATAGTTGAGACAATTTACGTTATCGAACTTTGGACGCGATTTTCTCGATTGTCTGTTTTTGCATATGGGACATTTATGCGTCCACCGGCAGTCCACATCCTAAGGAATGTGTATGCCAAATTTGATTGAAATTTCTTGCCGCATTCCAGAGTTATGCCTATGTTCCGGCATACATATATACATACGTTGAGGGCCCATATAGCCGAGGCGGTAAACGCCCGGGTATTCAGCATGACCATGCTGAGGGTGACGGGTTCGATTCCCGGTCGGTCCAGGATCTTTTCGTAAAGGAAATTTCCTTGACTTCCTTGGGCATAGAGTATCTTCGTGCCTGCCACAAGATATACACATGCAAAATGGTCATTGGCAGAGGAAGCTCTCAGTTAATAACTGTGGAAGTGCTCATAGAACACTAAGCTGAGAAGCAGGCTTTGTCCCAGTGAGGACGTTACGCCAAGAAGAGGAGAGGATATACATACGTTACAATGTTTTGACGCCTTTTAGTCAGGTTTTTCACTATAACTCATAAATTCGACTGTAAACCCTCAACTATTTTTGCATATTCGGATTACTTGTAAAAATTCCAGTAAGTATGATCTGTTGAACAGTTTGTTTTCACCGGAAAAGTATGTTAAAACTACTCATTCTGCTGCCTATTTTTAACATACATGATGGAAACAAACTGTTCAACAGATCATACTTATTGGAAATTTTACAAGGAACTCGAATATGCAATAATATTTGAGGGTTTACTGTCGAATTTACGAGTTATAGTGGAAAATCATATACCGAAAAGGCGTAGCCCTAGTTTTTATAACTAAACGCAACATGATGAAATTGAATATAATGACATTGTATTCTTAAAGCATTATTTAACCCTTCAGCAGTCACGCAGTTGTATTTTGTACAATATGTGAAAAAAAGATCGCCTGATCTTCACAAATAAACGTGGTGCTGGTAGCGGTGACCAATATCTAGAAGATTCAGAATTTTTATTTTGTGCATGTGCATGAGTATTTTGCTCTGATTTGTTGTTAATGTCTACAAAACATTCATAAGAAATCAAAGCTGAACTTTTTTGGAAATTATGAATTCTTTTGAGAGCCAACCAAGAATTTCCTGATTCCTGTATCTTCCCATTCTGTTCGCTGGAGGAATATCTTCTGGAGAAGTTCTTGGGCACATTCCTCAAAAGATGATTGAAAAAGACTTCTGAAATTTCCGATAGAAGTCCTGAATGAACTTTTGAAGAGAACCTGAGAGGAATTCTGAAGAAATTCTCGGAGCAATCCCTGGAAGACTTCCTGAAAAAATCCCTGAAGAAACACCTAGATGAATCCATGGAGCAATTCCTCCAGGAATGCCTAGAGGACGCCATGTGGAATCACTAGAGGAATCCCTGAAGGAATCCCTTGGAAGAATTTCTGGAAATATACCTGAAGGAATTCCTGTTTCCTGGATAAATTACGGGATGAATACCTAGTGAATTTTTTAAAGAGATCTCATGAGGAAACCCTAGATAAATTTCTGGTGGATTCCTTGGGGGAAATTTTGGAGAAATTCCTCGAGAAATTTTGCGAGGAATGCCTAGAAAAAAATCATGAGAAATCTCTTGAGGAATTCATAAAGAAAATCTTCTGAAGGAATCCTTGGAGGAATTCTTGGAGAAATTCATGAAGGAATCTGTGAGGCAACTCCTGGGAAAATCTCTAGGGAGAATCATGGAGGAATACCTGGCGAAACTTCTGAACAAATTCCTGGCGTAATTCCTAGAGGAATTCTTGGATGAGACCCAGCGGGAATTCCTAGAGAAATTCCTTGAGAAATTTCTGAGATGAATTCTTGGAGCAATCCCTTGAATAATTCCTGGATAAATCTCCAGCGCAACTCTGGGAGGAATTGCTGGAGAATTCTGAAAAAAAAAAAATCCCTTGAGAAAATTCCAGGAGGATTTTCTGGAAGAACCCCTGGCATGAATTTCTGAAGGATTCCCTGGTGGTAACTCTGGGGATATCCCTGGAGAAATTCGTGGAGAAACCCCTGGAGGAATACCTGAAGCAATTCCTGGAGAAATCTCTGGAGAAATTGCTGGAGGAATGCCTGGAGGAAAAATTCTTAAAACTATTCCTGGAGAATTTCCCGGAAGAATCTCTGAGGAAATCCCTTGAGGATTTACAGGAGAAATTCCTAAACGAATTACTGACATAATTTCCAATGGATGCCAGAAGAAACTCCTTGATAAATTCTTGGAGGAATTCCGGAAGAAATTCCTGGGACATTTCCTGGAGGAATTCTTGGATAAAATCCTGGAGTAATAAATGAAGGAATTCCAAGAGATATTCCTGTGGGAATTGCTGGAGGAGTCTCTGAAGGAATTCTCGAAAGAATTACTGGATGAATATCTAGAGGAATCTCCAGAGGAATTCTGAAAGATTTCCGTTATTTTTCTCTTTCTGAAAAAACAATGCCTTGAGAAATTCCTGGAGGAATTTGTAGCGGAGTTTCTGGAGGCATTTCTGAAGAAATCCTCGAAGGAATTCCTGAAGGAATCCCTGGGGGAATCGTTGAAGAAATTAGTGAATAAATTGGTGAAGAAATCCCTGGAGGAATCTCTGGAGGTATTCCTGGCGAAATCTCTGAAGGAATTCTGCAGGAAACCCTGAAAAATTCCCGAAGGTAATCTTGTAAAATTTCCTGGAAGAATTTCTGAAGAATTTCCTAGAAAATTTCCTGGAAGAATCCTTAGAGGAATTGATTGATTGATTGATTTGTCTTTATAAAAGAGACTTTCAGCCCTTGGCTGGTTCGTCTCTCCCTTAGAGGAACTGCTGGAGGATTTCTTGAAGGAATCCCTGGAGGAATTCATAGAGAAATCTTTGGAGGAATCCCTGAAGCAATTCCTGGTGGAATCTCAGGATAAATTCATGGAGAAATGGCTTATGGAATTCCTGACAGAAGTTTTAAAGGATGCCCAGGAGCAATTCCTGGAGGAATTTCTAAAGAAATTCCTGGGGCAATTCCTGGAGGAGTTCCTGGAGAAATTCCTAGATAATATCCGGGAGGTATGCCTGAAAGAATTCCTAGTGATATTCCTGTGGGTATTGCTGGAGACATCAATGATGGATTTCCTGGAGGAATCACTACAGAATTTCTTGAAAGAATTACTGGATGAATTTCTAGAGGAATTCTGGGAGATTTCTATTCATATTCTGTTATTTGTCTATTTCTGAAAACAAAAAATCCCTTGAGAAAATCCTGGAGAAATTCCTAGTGGAATTTATAGATGTATTCCTGGAGAAATCCACGAAGGAATCCCTGAAAGAATCCCTGGGGGAATCCTTAAAGACATTTGTAAAGAAGTCTCTGGAGGAATCCTGATAGAAATTCCTGGAAGAATACCCGGAGGAATCCCTGACAAATTCCTTAAGGTATTCCCCTCTGAAATTTCCTGGAATAATTTCTGAAGAAATCCCAAGAGGATTTTCTGGAAGAATCCTCAGAGGAACTGCTGGAGGATTTCCTGGAGAATCTTCGGGGGATTTCCTGGAGGAATCCCTGGAGAAATTCGTGGAGGAATCCCTGGAGGAATCCCTGAAGCAATGCATGAAGGAATCTCAGGAGAAGTTCCTGGAGCAACCCCTGAAAAGTTCCTGAGGGTTGTAACGTTCTACTCTGCTCCTTAAGCAACGGCTTAAGCGCCACCTTCGTATTCAGAAGGACCGTTACTCTGTCTAAGCCCGGTATGAGACTACCCTTCTCAGGGCAGGTCGCAAATAGTTAAGCGCAGAAACAAAACTAACAAAAATGGCACATCCGAAAGGCCAAATGAACTAAATGAACAGGAAAAATACCGGAAAATACTAAAGATCGGAAACTAAACCAAAAAAATAAACCAAGAACTGAGCGGCAGAAAAGGGTCAAACTTAAGGAACAAACAAATTCAAAAATAGGCTTACTAAATACAAAACGACGAAAGCATAGTGAAGTCGTTCTTATCTGAACTAGAAGTAATTGAAGAAAATAAAGTAAAATTCAACGAAATTTATTATAAAAAAATGAATTTAGAGAGTTGGTTGCATAGGACCAATTCAAAGTATGCAAGCTCTCAAAGTTTATTGTAAAAATTCAGGAATCCTAAACTTCCCTAGTGACGTCACGCATTTAACTGAGAGGTCTTATCCTAAAGAATTACAATTTTCGGATTTCTTCATTCAATTAGAAATGCTAGCATGTATGGGTCTGACCTTGAACTGCGCCGGCGAGGTGCTCCAACGGCGAAGACTCGATTCTCTCGACGACCGGCGAGGCGTAGAATTCCAATTTGAAAAATGTCCTAGGTGGTTGACTCGCGCGTGGGCACGATCATCAGGGTAGAGGCGTCCCTGGAGGTTGGTGGAGCGAGAGCGTAGTTGGCGTCGCTCTTGCGCCTCACGCTTTGGCGAAACGAATCCGTCGTCGATCTAACCGCTCGAATACTGATCGACGAACCACCACAGGCAAACGCTCGGGCACAAGCTCACGTCTGAGCTGATCGAATCGGCAAAGCTTGACTAGTCGACAAGAATTTTCCACCCACCACAGCCTACAGTCACTCCCAGTCGGAAGGACTACGTAGCCGGAACAACCATCGTCTACTAAGCACGTGGTTTTTTGGGTGCCTTCTTGAACTAGCCTGCACGATTCTGGGTTTGCGTTAGCCGGAACTAGCGGGTTTGAGCCGGAACTAGCTGATTTGAGCCGGAACTAGCTGCCCACGTTGGCTGGGCTTGACGATGCCTATTCAACGTGATAACTTCACTAACTTGCATTTCTTAATAGCATTTCACTAATGGCTTACCTGAATCGTCACAATAAACTGTTCACTAATTCTTCAATTACCGGTCAAACTATTTTGAACTCTGAAAATTCAAACACTAAAGAACTCGAATTATTAATCATTGGATTCGAACTACTAGAATGGAAAACTCGCGAACTCACTTCGAATTCAGATTAGAAAGCAATATAGAAAGGATTTAAACAACTTTCGAACGTTGGCTTCACTTTTGAAGAAACTTTTCTTAATTCGGAAAATGATCCGTAAACTTCAACTGACTCCACCAGAATAAAATGGAATCGCGCGCAATGATTTGGTTGAACCTTTAAATTAAGACGCAATTTCCACTTCGCTCTGTACTCGGGTTTCGAAGCTCGATTTTAATTGGTCGGCTCAGCCGAGCTCAAATAAGTCTAAAAACTTTCCATGGGTTTTAGTTTTCGATTGGTGGTTGAACAAAATTCAAAGGAGCAGGTACAAATTAACTCGCGGAAAATTCCATAAATTACCGAACTATTTCGCTCGCAAGAAGTTCATTCGCCCTTTAGTATGCATCGTGCGCAACACTTACTTTAATGTTTACTTCATTCGGGCACAAAAGCTTATTCAAAAGCTTCTCATTCTAGTGATCATATAGAAAAGGGAACTTCGTTAGACTGGTCCAAACTGATCATTACATATTCGCCTACACTAATTGCAATAAAAATTTTGAAATTTATTTCAAAATTTTTATTGATCAGACAATAATATTCATTAAACTCTCATTGAATTCAAAAAGTATTGAATTAATAGAATTTTACTACATTAAAAAAAAACTAGTAATAACATTTAATTTGAATTTTCATAAACATACCGAATAAATCTAACACAAGTATTTTTTTTTTTGGACTTTTAATTCACAAGGTAATCTAACATAAACACAAAACTTGGTCAATGCTATGCCACAATGAACTCTCACATTCCTTACTAATACAACTATACTCATTCAAACCGACTTAAATTACACCGAACAAACCTCAGAAATGTCTGAGAAACTAATCGTACTACCAAATTTACCTCAGAAATGTCTGAGCATCTTCGACCGACGAATAACCGATTAAACCAAATTGCCCTCAGAAATATCTGAGCAGATTCTCTTCCAAATAACCAACGTACTTCAAAACAATGGTCTGAAAATATACTTGATCATAATTTACCTAATTTAACACGAATTCATTCATTAACTAAGCGCATTCATTCAACCACTATGTCATAGCAAAAACGCGAAACACGAAACAACGAACATTTCGACGAACGCTTCACAAATTTCCCGAAATTTTCGGTACCGGGTTATCGCGAAAGCTTTTAGCCGATCTGTCAAAACGAAACACGAAATCGATCAACACGGAAACAACAAACGTGAGCTGTGCTGTATGTAATGGAGGTAAATTCTGACTAATTTCTTCGAAAATACGGGTTCATACTACGATGGCATGATGGAATCTACTTTTCAACGATTACGTGATGACTATGGAGTGAATGGAGAATGAAAACTGTGGTAAACTATGGATATTGTAGTAGAAATGGACAAGTTTAGTGAATTGGGCTATTTCGACAATGATTTTTATGGCAAAGCTGTATGTGATGGGGTCAAGGTCAGCGATTCACATCACTGGCCTCTGTGGAGATTGCAATATATGCAACACAGCTCAACACAAACTATACAAGACGAACAAAATTGAATTCTAATTGGATTTCTATTCTAGGTTTGTTTGACTAGTTAGACTGGACGATAACGATCTACGATGTGAGGAAACTGATATTTTGACTTCTCGAACATCGAACTTTTTCAACTCAAGGAGTGTTTTATGACTAAATTGAGTGGTTTATGTGCATCAAATAGCACAGTCATAGCTTGTTTGGACATATACAACTAGATAGCTAGTTGCTAATTTTGTCAACGATCGAGGAAACACGAGGAGATCTCGGATCGGACTGCATCGTTGCACCACAGTGTGTATTTTGTTGTTGTGAATGGTGTATGTACTACGCGGCCGTAGTACAGTCATAGCTGGATTTTACGAACGAATAATTGTTAGTCGACAATGTGAGGAAACAGAACTAGCTGACATCTCAAACATTGGACGTAGTTTAGTGACCTCATAGAGTGTTTTGTTGTAAATTACGTGGTTTATGTACATTCTCACGAAGTACCGACATAGCTTTAGGTTTTACGCTCGTTTTAGAAACGATCCATGATAGCTTCCTGCAATTCGTTGGCCGTCTAGACGCTCTAAGACGTAGGTATTCGTTCCGACGACCTCTTTTACTCGAACCTTATCGTATTTGTTGGCAAACTTGCCCACAAAGTTCCGTGATTTGTCCGAAAGGTACACAGTTTTCTTGTAGACAACATTTCCTTTCTCAAATTGGTGTTTTCGATTGGCACGCAAGTTATATGGATGGCTGTACTTCTGATACGCCTTAAGCAGGTTTTCCTTCACTCTACTGTATAGAAGTTCCAGGTCTCGGCTGACTTCTTGGGGACTCTTCAGTGGCTCACTTTCTCGCAAGGTTTCGTATTCACTACCGGAGCTAATCATATTCCGTCCGAAGTTGACGAAGTAGGGGCTGGATCCCGTACTTTAATGTACGTTGGTACGTATGGCTTTCGCGATTTGATGGACGTCCTTATCCCAATCGCGATGGTCTTTTTCCTTGTTTAAAGAACATCTTATGGCTGTTACGATGACCCTATTAACACGTTCAGATGGATTTGGGCTGGGATGATACACTGCTAAAGGCCAATGGGTCACAGAGAATCTTTGGAGCATTTTCTGGAACAGGTCCGATTTGAAAACCGTGGCATTATCCGTAATGCAGATTGATGGTGCTCCAAATACGTTGAAAATCATATTTTCAACAAAGTTACACGTTGAAACCGCCGTTGCTGAGCGCATGCACTGTACCATAACAAATTTGGAGAAGAAATCACTCACTACGAGCAACCAAACGTTACCTCTTTTCGACCTTGGATATGGGCCTAAAAAGTCCATTGATATCAACTCCCAAGGGCGAGAGCAGTGTTTGGGCTTTCCACAGATTGGTTGGACGTTGACGTTCGGTGTTTTTGATTCACGGCATATCTCACATTGGCTGCAATACCGCTTAACGTCTGAAGCTAAGCGTGGCCAGTAATGCCTCTCTCGAATTTTGGCGAGCGTCTTAACAAATCCTAAGTGAGCTTCGTTATGGATTCTCTTGATGGTTTCTCTCCTTTCAACAACTGGAACAACGTATTTCCAACGGAAGGATGGATCTTCAGCAACGGTTGAGCCAGTAATATATTTATACACCTTCCCATCTGAGACACGGAAGTCGGAGTATCGTTCAGGCACGGATTGAATCATTTTCATCAGTTGGGTGATATACGGGTCAGAACTGGGCGTTACATCAATAGCGTTGACTGCACGAGACAGCGCGTCAGCGGGTATATTGTCACTTCCTTTCTTATACTGCAGGAGCATGTCGTATTTAGAGAGTTTTAACGCCCATCGAGCGATTCTTGGAGACTTACTCTCGATAGACATAGTCTTCAGGAACGTCAGACTCATCGCATCAGTCTGAATGATGAATTGGGACCCCTCGATAAAGTGCTTGAAGTTCTCTATGCTTAGAAGAACCGCAAGACATTCACGTTCTGTGGCACTGTAGCGTCGCTGGGTACTCGAAAGTTTCTTAGAGTAATACGCAATGGGTTTGCGTTCTCCATTTTGAACTTGAGCTAGGACAGCGCCTACAGCCAAGTCCGAGCTGTCGGTTTCAATCACGAACGGCAACGAGAAATCTGCATTTGTTAATATTGGTGCTGAAACCAATGCAGCTTTTAGTTTTTCTAAGGCAGAATCTGCTTCCTTCGTCCATTGAAATTTCTTGATCCCCTTCTTTAGCAGATTAGTGATGGGTGTCGTGATCTCCGAGTAATTCGGCAAGAATTTCTGGTAAAATCCTGCAAGTCCTAACAATCGGCGGACATCTTTCACCGTTTTTGGAGCTGGATAGTCTAGAACCGGTTGTATT
This sequence comes from Aedes albopictus, assembly GCF_035046485.1. Taxonomy (NCBI): domain Eukaryota; kingdom Metazoa; phylum Arthropoda; class Insecta; order Diptera; family Culicidae; genus Aedes; species Aedes albopictus. The sequence goes on from NC_085138.1 coordinate 122,197,745, forward strand.
TTGCTCACATCCATCGACAAGCCTTCTTCTGATAACACGTAACCTAGATATCGGATCTTTTGCTGACAGAACTTACTTTTCTGGAGGTTTATAGTCAGTCCTGCTCTGCGGAGCCTCTCTGCAACAATCGTGATAAGCCGGATATGTTCGTCGATACTGTTGGACACGATAATAATATCGTCCAGATAAACGTATACATATGGCTCAAGATCGTGGCCTAATACACGAGTCATCAATCGGGCCATTGTAGCCGGGGCGTTAGTCAGACCGAAAGGCATGACAGTATATCGGTATAAACCCTTATTTGTGCGAAACGCTGTTTTGTCTTTTGCTGAAACTTCTAACGGCACTTGATAATATGACTCTGACAAGTCGATAACCGAAAAGTATTTCGATTTAGGAATCCTTTGGATGATCCCCATCATGTTCGGGAATGGAAAGTCATCTTTCTTCGTGCATTGATTTAACCTGCGTGAATCCAAACAGATACGCCATTTGCCATTCGCCTTCTTTATCGGCAGCAGCGGATTAAGGAAATCTATTGGACCATGGCATTCCTCGATAACTCCTAGCCTTTCCATTCGTTCTACTTCGGCATCAATTACGCTTTCGACACTAGGTGACCAACGATAATACGCAATTTTTCTGGGTTTGGCGTCTGGCAACAGATCAATACGGTGTTGAATTAGATTCGTTCGTCCCAAGGAACCTTCTTGGGTCTCGGGTAACTGCTTTATTGCTTCGAACAAGGCTTTTCTTTCTGACTCCGAGAGTGGATGTTCGGTGGTTAGGTCTTCCAGAGTTTCCAGGGTCTTTTGTGGCACTTCGACGGTGGGCATCTCCAAACTCTCGTCGATGTTTTCCATGGATTTCGACCGATCCACGTCAGAACTTGGCTCGATCTGGAAACATACTTCGTCATCCCGATCTCCGAAGTAGTCGTCAGCAGAAGGCATGTGGTTCAAAGTCCTGGATTCCTCTGGTCCCGCTAAAGAGGTTGATGGTGATGGAGGAAGAAGTCGAAAACCGAATTTGTCTAGAAAATCCACACCCAATATTAAGCATTTCGACACCTCTGGAACGACAATCGTTGGAATGATATGCGTTTTACCTTGATAGGAAAAAGGCGCATTGACAAATCCTAGACACCGGTATGCTGTACCGTCAGCTGTCGAAATTTTCACGGAGATTGGATGGATTCTCAATCCCAATTTGTTGATTAAGTCTACCGAACTAATAATTGTGAGACTTGCTCCGGTATCTGCAAGACCTTCGATTTCTTCCGACAGGATTTTCACTTTTAAGTGTGGACAGCGATGAAATTTGGTTTTTATCTGATGAACGAGATTGAAGATATTGTATTCGGCATTGGGAACCTCTGGGTTAATGCTTGGAGGACATGGATTCCCGAAATTGCCCTCACTTAATCGTTTTTTGGCAACTCGTCTCTTTGACCTAGTTCGTGCTTATTTGGGCACCGGTAGGCCGTAGTATCGGACAATCCACAAATATGGCAGAAGATAGTCTTCCTTCTATCACATTCCCGCCACATGTGTCCCACTCCTTGGCAATTCCAACAAATCAATTGCTTTATCTTATCCTGGTTCTCACCCATTGTCGGTTTAATAGTCGGAATCTTCTTATTAAATCTCGCTTTGATTGCATTGAGTTCTTCGGCTTCTTCAATTTCATGCTGACCATCGTCAGAATCTTCATGGCAATCAAGCTGATGGATCACTGGACGCGAATGTCCGGAGATTGTGTACAAATTCGACTCGAGAGCGTCAAATTTGAAGCATAGTTGCGCCAAATGCTCAATCGAGTGAATCGGTTCCAACGCGAGTCGACGCTTGTACGATTGTTTCATATTCTCCACAATAACTTCAAACTTTTCAGCTTCAGTCATCTTCTTCATCATCCTTTGGGCCAGCATTTCCATTTCCGTTAGATAAGCGCTGAAGAGTTCCGTGGGCCGTTGTTTCCTAGCACGCATTTCTTCGCGAATTATACGATCGCGGTTTGGATTGTCATACCTCATCTTAAGGTAGGATTCCAACATCTCCCACGACGTAAACTTTTCTTCGTACGTAGTATACCACACGTACGCACTGTCCTTGAAAAGTAGATGGGCATGCATCCGTAATTCTTGCTTCGTAATATCGTAGGACCTACACAAGATATCGATTTGACGCAGAAAGTCTGTTACAGGAACCGTGTTGGTGTCGCCCGAGAACTTTGGCCACTTTTCGATAATACTGCACTGCTGATGCGGCAATCTTCTTGGGTATCCACCTGTCGACAGTCTGCCAGAGTTCATCTGATTCATCGGGGCGAACGTGACATTTCCTATACCTGAGGGTGCTGATGATCTGAAATCATTCCTAGGTTGACCGGTCGGGTTTACAGGATTCCATGCTCCTGGATCAGGTACCGGTGTGCTACGGTGTCCCATAGCGTTTCCAGACATCTGCAAAGGTGGCGAAGGATCAGGGAATCTACCAACTCGATTCGGATGATCACTTGGGATGGACATCGCACGAGGAAGTGGTCCTCTGGATTGTAGATTCATACCACTCAGATTGTTCGACAGCGAATCAACAGTTGGGTCACCCGCGAGTCCGGGGAACCGTTGGCGAAGCAACTGATCAAAGCACTTTTCAACGTAAGTTGTAATCTCGGAAACATGGACGTAGTCACTATTCTTCACCTTTTCATTTACAGGTACGGTACGAGACGCTAAGATGGTTCCAAATGGGTTTGGAACCGACGGTGACACATCAATCCTAGGAGGTTCGAACGTAGCAGGGCTTCCACGCTGGGATTCCGTCCGGCGAAATTCGATATGCTCCGATGCTACTCTCCTCTCGAAATCACGATTGTTCTGCGAATTTCCAACTGCTTGATCTTCTTCTTGAAGCAAAGGCGCAGTTGGCAAGCTGGGTAGTCTCATCTGACGCGGGATGGCTCCTGTCGCGTGTCCTTGTTCTTGGTTCCGGAAGTTCAAGAGATTTTCAACGAGTGCTGGTATCACATCCGTCGCATTTTCCGCTGTATCAGCATTTCCGCCAACCGCTCCTTCCGTGTCATTCCAGGTCCTCAAGATTGGAGACTCCTGGTAGTGCTGAGAATTCATCTGCTGCTCAGAGAAACTATGAGGAACCGGCTGTGATCCAACGGCCATGTTTAACGGCGCACCTGAACCGTTTCCTTCCGGTAACTGGACCTGTACGGTCGATTCAGCGACTGGTGCCGAACGTAATGCATCATCGTAGTTGAGGCCATAATAGTGCATGGTTATTCTGGAGATCAAATCGAGCAAGTACTGTACGTCTTCTTGCTGTCGCCGAGTACGAGGCTGATAACGTCGGATTCGTTGATGGTAGTGTACCAAGCGAGAAAGGCACGAAGGATCCGATCCCTGATACAAAATATCCGCAATCTCCTTCAGCTTCCTCGGTACCGTACAGAGGTCATCAATCATCATGTGCTCCGTCACCCGTACCAGTCGCTCCGATTCTGGATCACGAAGTACTGCACGGAGGTCTCGTCGGCGTTCTTCGAGCGATCCCCTCGTAGAATAATCACGCAACAGTAGTTCATAATTAAGTTCACTTTCGTCCAAATAACAAGCTTTTATTTTATACCACTCCATTGTCAAACAAACCAAATTCAGTTCAAAAGTAGAAAAAAAACTTATTTAAAGAAAAATAATAATCTAATTCAAACACAATTCACTTAAACTTTATCACTAAACCGAAAATGCTTATAACCGAAACTTAATAACCAAAACCGAACTAATTACCGACCGAATTTTATCACTAATTACCGAAATTATCGAACGAACTTAAACCTAGCCGCGTATTTATTTAGAAACAAGATGAAATTGACAGAATATATGGAAAATGTGAATGAGAGTACTGTGTAAGAGTTCAAATAGGCAATTTACTTCAATTTATATACAAAAACTAATTCAATTACCAAAATCTAAATTTGAAAACTATTGCTTTTCGAAGGCCCCACGTTGGGCGCCAAAATATAACGTTCTACTCTGCTCCTTAAGCAACGGCTTAAGCGCCACCTTCGTATTCAGAAGGACCGTTACTCTGTCTAAGCCCGGTATGAGACTACCCTTCTCAGGGCAGGTCGCAAATAGTTAAGCGCAGAAACAAAACTAACAAAAATGGCACACCCGAAAGGCCAAATGAACTAAATGAACAGGAAAAATACCGGAAAATACTAAAGATCGGAAACTAAACCAAAAAAATAAACCAAGAACTGAGCGGCAGAAAAGGGTCAAACTTAAGGAACAAACAAATTCAAAAATAGGCTTACTAAATACAAAACGACGAAAGCATAGTGAAGTCGTTCTTATCTGAACTAGAAGTAATTGAAGAAAATAAAGTAAAATTCAACGAAATTTATTATAAAAAAATGAATTTAGAGAGTTGGTTGCATAGGACCAATTCAAAGTATGCAAGCTCTCAAAGTTTATTGTAAAAATTCAGGAATCCTAAACTTCCCTAGTGACGTCACGCATTTAACTGAGAGGTCTTATCCTAAAGAATTACAATTTTCGGATTTCTTCATTCAATTAGAAATGCTAGCATGTATGGGTCTGACCTTGAACTGCGCCGGCGAGGTGCTCCAACGGCGAAGACTCGATTCTCTCGACGACCGGCGAGGCGTAGAATTCCAATTTGAAAAATGTCCTAGGTGGTTGACTCGCGCGTGGGCACGATCATCAGGGTAGAGGCGTCCCTGGAGGTTGGTGGAGCGAGAGCGTAGTTGGCGTCGCTCTTGCGCCTCACGCTTTGGCGAAACGAATCCGTCGTCGATCTAACCGCTCGAATACTGATCGACGAACCACCACAGGCAAACGCTCGGGCACAAGCTCACGTCTGAGCTGATCGAATCGGCAAAGCTTGACTAGTCGACAAGAATTTTCCACCCACCACAGCCTACAGTCACTCCCAGTCGGAAGGACTACGTAGCCGGAACAACCATCGTCTACTAAGCACGTGGTTTGTTGGGTGCCTTCTTGAACTAGCCTGCACGATTCTGGGTTTGCGTTAGCCGGAACTAGCGGGTTTGAGCCGGAACTAGCTGATTTGAGCCGGAACTAGCTGCCCACGTTGGCTGGGCTTGACGATGCCTATTCAACGTGATAACTTCACTAACTTGCATTTCTTAATAGCATTTCACTAATGGCTTACCTGAATCGTCACAATAAACTGTTCACTAATTCTTCAATTACCGGTCAAACTATTTTGAACTCTGAAAATTCAAACACTAAAGAACTCGAATTATTAATCATTGGATTCGAACTACTAGAATGGAAAACTCGCGAACTCACTTCGAATTCAGATTAGAAAGCAATATAGAAAGGATTTAAACAACTTTCGAACGTTGGCTTCACTTTTGAAGAAACTTTTCTTAATTCGGAAAATGATCCGTAAACTTCAACTGACTCCACCAGAATAAAATGGAATCGCGCGCAATGATTTGGTTGAACCTTTAAATTAAGACGCAATTTCCACTTCGCTCTGTACTCGGGTTTCGAAGCTCGATTTTAATTGGTCGGCTCAGCCGAGCTTAAATAAGTCTAAAAACTTTCCATGGGTTTTAGTTTTCCGATTGGTGGTTGAACAAAATTCAAAGGAGCAGGTACAAATTAACTCGCGGAAAATTCCATAAATTACCGAACTATTTCGCTCGCAAGAAGTTCATTCGCCCTTTAGTATGCATCGTGCGCAACACTTACTTTAATGTTTACTTCATTCGGGCACAAAAGCTTATTCAAAAGCTTCTCATTCTAGTGATCATATAGAAAAGGGAACTTCGTTAGACTGGTCCAAACTGATCATTACAGGGTATTTCTGAAGAGTTTCCTAGAAAAATGTCTTTAAAAATCCTACTGGATTTTATTACGAAAAAATAATTAAGCACTGCAAATGCATATTAAAATATACCATGTGTAGTGGAACCATACAAATGCATAATAAATTGGGACATCACACTTGGACAAACATAACGCAAAACATACATTTTGCCCTGTTACCCTAGTGGATAACAATTTCCGATGACAGGATGACGAGGTTTCATAAATGCTGTTGGTCCATCAGTCAATCCTGTAATCGTATTTTGTCTGGCAGATTGCCTTTCGTTCGCAGCATTAGTTGCTTTCATAGCTTGAGTTTTGTCTAGGAATTTCTAATCCTAAGGGGGCATCCCGATTCGGGTTTCATCACTAGAGTTCTATAACTTGAAGTCTGTGCCAGGGAAAGGTTTACATCTCTAGTACTTAATCACGACCCGAAATGGCCTGAATGTTGGCAATCGAAATAGGATTGCGGGCCTCTATTCTGCCAGAGCCCTATAAATGTGCATTAATTCTAGGGGAATATTTACATGTTGAAAAAGCACATTTAACTCAAAAATAAAACTTGTAATAATTTTCTAGAAAAACCCTCAGAAGATTTTCTGGAAAAATTCCTAGGGAAATTGTTGAGGAGCGATTCCTTGATCAATTCCTAGAGAAATTGTTGGCGAAATTCCTGAAGAAATTCTTGGAGTAATTCCTGGATGAATTCGTGGAGGAGCATCTTGAGAAATTTCTGGAAAAAATCCTGGAGGATTTTCTGGAGAAATTCCTGGAGGTTTTCCTTTGGAAATTGATGGAGGAATCCTTTAAGAAATTCCTGGAGGAATAGCTGGAGAAATTTTTGCAAACATTTCTGGATGAATTTCTGGGGAAATCTCTAGAGAAGCTCTGGAAGAAGTTTCTGAAAAAATCCCCTGAAAAATTCCCGGAAAAATTTCTAGAGAAATTTCTGGAGGAATTCCTAGAGAAATCCACGAGGGAATTTCAAAAGGAATCCCTGGGGAAATCCTTGGAAAAACTCGAGGAGAAATCCCTTGAAAATCCCTGAAAAAGTTCCTGGAGGATTTATTAGCGGAACTCCTGGAGCTATTCCTGGAAAATCTCGAAGAATTCTTGGAGGAATTCTTGAAAAAAACCAGAAGATATTCCTAGAGAAATTTCTGGAAGAATCCCTGAAGGATTTCTTTAAAAATCTTGGATGAATTGCTGACATAATTTATGATGGAATTCCTTGATTAATTCCTGGTGAAGTTCCTTGATGAATCCCTGAAGAAATTCCTGGAGAAATCTCTGCAAGAATCCAAAGAGGGATCCCTGAAAGAATGCCTGGAAACTTTCCTGGAAGGATGCCTAGGTGAATTACTGGTGGAATTCTTGGAGGATTTCCTGAAGTGATACATAGAGAAATCTTTGGAGGAATTCCTGTAGGAGTATCTGGATTATTTTGAGGAATCCGTTAAAGAATTCCCGGATAATTTTTTGCTGGAATTCTTGGAAGACTTCCGGAAGCAATTACTGGAGTCCTGGGGGAAGTCCTGAAGGAATGAATTGCGGAAACCCAGGATGAATCTTGTAGGAATTCTTGGAAGGATTCCTGGAGAATATCCCAGAGGAAAGCCTGTAGGAATTTCTGAAAGAATCTCCAGAGGAAGTCCTGGAGAAACCTCTAGAGGAAGTTCTAGCGGAATTTCTAAGGAATCTCTAGTTGAATTCCTCAAAGAAAATTTTAGACAAATCCCTGCAAGAATTCCCAGAGGAATCCATGGAAAAAATTCTAGAGGAATTCCTGAAAAAAATCGTGGATGAATCTCTTGAGGAATTTGTAATGGAATACCAGAAATAATTCCTGAAGAAATAGCAGATGGAATTCATGAACAAATTGTGGAGAAAAGAATTCCTGAAGAAACTCCAGAAAGAATCCCGGAAGCAATTTCAAGAGGAATTACTGAGGGAATTTCTGAACAGTTCCTGGAGGAAGTACTGAAATAATTCCTGGCGGAGTTCCTAAAAAAATACAAGGAGGAATCCTAAGAAGAGTTCCTGGGAGAATCTTTGGAGGATGTTTTAAAACTAGTTGTTCCAGAAAGAATCACAGAAGGAATTCCCGAGTTAAGTCCTGTAAAGTTTTTTTAGAGGAATCCCTGGATGATATCCTAATAGAATAACTGTAGGGATTAACGGAGGAATCTGTAGAAATACTCCTGGAAGAATTTAAAGAAGAATTCCTGGAGGAACCTCTAGAGGCATTTCTGAAAGAAATCCTGGATGAATTTTCAGGTGAACCCCTGCAGAAATTCCCAGAGCAATCCCTGGAATAATTACTGAAGGAATCTCTGAAGAAATTCGTGGAGGAATCCCAGGAAGAAATTGCTGGTGGAATCCTTGGAGAAATCCTGAAGGAATTCTAAGAAGAGTTCATGGAGGAACTTCTTAAGAAATCCCTGTTGCATTTCCTGAAAAAAATCCCTGCAGGAGTTGCTGAAGAAACCCCAGGAGGAATCCTGGAAACAATTCCAGGGATTAACTTACCAGTCCCTGGAGAAGGTTTTGAATTAATTCCTAGAGGAGTTCCTGAAAGAAATCCAAAAGAAGAGAACTCCTGAGGGAATTCTTAAAAGTGTTCTTGGGGGAATTTGTGGAGGAATTTTTAAAATAATCCCTGGAGTTGTTCGTGAAAGAAACATAGAAGATATTCCCGGATGTTGTTCAGGATCTGGGACTGATGGTTTTCCTCCACCAAGTAGGAACGCTTAGTAGGTAGGTTCATCGTAATCATAGCTCTACAATAAGCAGTAAATTTTGCCACTGGAAAGTGAAGAAATTTCATCAAACACAAATCAGTGCTCTCATCACTCGGTAAATATTTAAACAGCATTCCAATACAAACCACCATTTCACAAAACCGCCTTCAATTGCTCGCTTAATTAAACATCAAGTCTTGATTGATTGTAAAACCAGCACGACTAATTGTGGGTAAACAAATGAAACGGCGCGATACCCGGATAAAGAACCATCCGTGGAGTGGCCGCCATCATTGAAAAGGCTGTTTGCCAATACATACACCAACCATACAAAACACATCCTTTGCGGTCGACAGCCTGTTCGGCATGGATAGCGTTCGCGAGCGCTCTCTATAATTAATTAAATTCTGCTCGATTGTGCAGCGTGTGTGTGATGCTGCTGTTGTGCTGTGCATGGCTGTTGACGGTACTTGACTTGACCATACCGCCGCATTGCGGTTACAAACGGATCACATTCTACGGTACATAAGTAAAGCTAATTGAATTCGAAACGGCTTTCAATCCGCGGCTGCCATCTCGTCTAACAACAGCCCAAGCCCAACCAATCCAAACACACTCGACTCGATTCCCATTGAAGTCAGTAGCAAACAGCTAATCGCCCATTTGAAGTTTATTCCGATACATTCAGCCCACGACGACGACGACGACGACGACGACGGTGACGTGCGAGGCTACTTTTTACGCTAGACGCAAGATTGGACCGCGGAGATATAATAGAAGATGACATGATCTGTCGGATCATACTCTTGGAGGTAGCTTTTAATAAACCGAAAACTAGAATTAAAACGAACCACCGCGTGGTGACCGGCTAGCAGCTAGCTTACCTTTGTTCCCAGATCACCTCACCCACCGGTTGATTTGACCGGGACCAATTCGAACGGCAGGTTTTTGCGACGATTGAGTTTCGTTTTTCTTTTTTGAAACTGTACCCGTATCCATTCTTTGAAATATTAATTGCTGTGTTCATAACGGCTGGAAACGTGATGTTTGTACCTGAATCACCAGAACTGCCAGAAACTAAATAAAAATTATAAAGTTCAGCTTATCATATCAGACATTTCAAGGTAGCTCTCATTGCAGATTCTGCTAGGATATCCTACCGGGATTTTACCTCAGCTTTATTGACGATATTTCTACTGGTATTCTTTTCGGAAAGTGTGCCAGAGAATCCATCTTAGAACTCCTCTATCAATTTTGTTTGGGTATTCACGAGGTATTCCCTGTAGCATACCTCCAGAAATTCCTTTTGCGATTCTTCCGCTTCTCCAACAATTCCTTCATGATTTTTTTCAGATATGTATCCAGGGCTGCAAAACGGTGAGTCGATAAGGAGAGCGTCCAATATAGCTCTGGTCCTCACAAGTTCCTACCTCATGCTTCCACGGGTCAAGCGATGACAAAGACCGCCAGCTAAGAGTTGTGTGCTTAGCTGGTAGTGCAGCCTGGGCACTGTTGTCCTTCTGACTTCAGCTAGATTGAGGAGGTACGATCCGAGTGTCTGTTCACCAAGGAGGTGCGGCTCAAACAGCGTCTGTTCTGGCATCCAGCGGCTGAGTAAGAAACGCTGCACCACGCCCAGCTAGATCCAAGGTGGTAGCCCCATCAGCGTGGTCGTCCCAGTGTTGGTTGGGACGTTAAACAGAACTGGCACGATGGCCCTCCGGCGAGACAGGAGTGTTGGCGTAGGCCCAATAAGCCACCCGTAAAAATCCCCATTGCGAATAACATAGGAGAAAATACGACTCGATACAATCGGCAAAGACCCACGCGACGAAATAAGGACTACGATTGGAAACTTGGAACATGGAATTGCAAGTCACTAGGTTTCGCAGGATGTGACAGGATAATCTACGACGAACTACATCCCCGCAACTTCGACATCGTGGCGTTGCAGGAACTTTGTTGGACTGGACAGAAAGTGTGGAAAAGCGGGCATCGAGCGGCTACCTTCTACCAAAGCTGTGGCACCACCAATGAACTGGGAACAGGATTTATAGTGTTGGGCAAGATGCGACAACGTGTGATCGGGTGGCAGCCGATCAACGCAAGGATGTGCATGTTGAGAGTTAAGGGCCGTTTCTTCAACTACAGCATCATCAACGTCCACTGCCCACACGAAGGGAGACCCGATGACGAGAAAGAAGCGTTCTACGCGCAGTTGGAGCAAACATACGATGCTTGCTCGCCGCGTGACGTGAAAATCGTTGTCGGCGACATGAACGCGCAGGTAGGAAGGGAGGAAATGTACAGACCGGTAATCGGGCGAAACAGCCTGCACGCCGTATCGAATGATAACGGCCAGCGATGCGTAAACTTTGCAGCCTCCCGTGGTATGGTAGTCCGAAGCACCTTCTTCCCCCGCAAAGATATCCACAAAGCCACCTGGAGATCACCCGACCATCAAACAGAAAACCAAATCGACCACGTTCTAATCGACGGTAAATTCTTCTCAGATATAACCAACGTCCGCACATACCGCAGTGCGAATATAGATTCGGATCACTACTTAGTCGCTGTATGCATGCGCTCAAAACTTTCGACAGTTATCATCACGCGTCGAAGTCGAACGCCGCGGCTCAACATCGAGCAACTTCGTAACGTAGAAGTGGCTCAAGACTACGCGCAGCAGTTAGCAGTGGCCCTACCAACGGAAGAGCAGCTCGGCGCAGCTACACTTGAAGATGGCTGGAGGGACATCCGATCCGCCATAGGTAGTACCTCGGTTACAGCACTAGGCTTCGCGACTCCGAATCACAGAAACGACTGGTACGACGGCGAATGTGAACAGTTGAAAAACGAGAAGAATGCAGCATGGGCGAGAATGCTGCAACACCGTACGAGAGCGAATGAGGCACGTTACAAACAGGCGCGGAACAGGCAGAACTCAGTCTTCCGGATGAAGAAGCGCCAGCAGGAAGAACGAGATCGCGAAGCGATGGAAGAGCTGTACCGCGCTAAGGACACACGAAAGTTCTACGAGAAGCTGAACCGCTCGCGCAGAGGCTTTGTGCCACAAGCCGACATGTGCCGAGATAATCACGGGAATATTCTCACGAGCGAGCGTGAGGTGGTCGAGAGGTGGCGGCAGCATTACGATGAGCACCTCAATGGCGACGTTGCAAGTACCGAAGGTGGCGTGGTAACAGATCTAGGAGTATGTGCACAGGACGAAAGACTTCCGGCCCCTGACCTTCAAGAGATTGAGGAGGAGGTTGGCCGGTTGAAAAACAACAAAGCCGCTGGAGCAGATCAACTACCAAGCGAGCTTCTAAAATACGGTGGAGAAGCACTGGTGAGAGCACTACACTGGGTCATTACCAAGATTTGGGAGGAGGAAGTATTACCGGAGGAATGGATGGAAGGTATCGTGTGTCCCATCTACAAAAAGGGCGACAAGTTGGATTGCGGGAACTACCGCGCGATCACACTACTGAGCGCTGCCTACAAGATACTCTCTCAAATTTTATGCCGCCGTCTATCACCGATTGCAAGAGAGTTCGTGGGGCAATATCAGGCTGGATTTATGGGTGAACGCGCTACAACGGACCAGATGTTCGCCATCCGCCAGGTGTTGCAGAAATGCCGCGAATACAACGTGCCCACACATCACTTGTTCATCGATTTCAAATCGGCGTATGATACAATCGATCGAGAACAGCTATGGCAGATTATGCACGAATACGGATTCCCGGATAAACTGATACGGTTGATCAAGGCGACGATGGATCGAGTGATGTGCGTAGTTCGAGTATCAGGGACACTCTCGAGTCCCTTCGAATCTCGCAGAGGGTTACGGCAAGGTGATGGTCTTTCGTGCTTGCTGTTCAACATTGCTTTGGAGGGTGTAATACGAAGAGCGGGGATAAACACGAGTGGGACGATTTTCACGAAGTCCGTTCAGCTGCTTGGTTTCGCCGATGATATTGATATTATTGCTCGTAAATTTGAGACGATGGCGGAAACGTACATCCGACTAAAGAGTGAAGCCAAGCGAATCGGATTAGTCATTAATGTGTCGAAGACAAAGTACATGATGGCAAAGGGCTCCAGGGAGGAATCACCGCGCCCGCCACCCCGAATCCATATCGACGGTGATGAAATCGAGGCGGTTGAAGAATTCGTGTACTTGGGCTCACTGGTGACCGACGACAACGACACCAGCAGAGAAATTCAGAGGCGCATTGTGGCAGGAAATCGTGCCTACTTTGGACTCCGCAGAACTCTACGATCGAATAAAGTTCGCCGTAACACGAAGTTAACCATCTACAAAACGTTGATTAGACCGGTCGTCCTCTATGGGCACGAAACATGGACCCTACGTGCAGAGGACCAACGCGCCCTTGGAGTTTTCGAACGGAAGGTGTTGCGTACCATCTACGGCGGAGTGCAGATGGAAGACGGGACTTGGAGAAGGCGAATGAACCACGAGCTGCATCAGCTGCTGGGAGAACCAACCATCGTCCATACCGCGAAAATCGGGAGGCTACGGTGGGCGGGTCACGTCATCAGGATGTCGGATAGCAACCCGACTAAAATGGTTCTCGAGAGTCATCCGACCGGTACAAGACGACGTGGAGCGCAGCGAGCTAGGTGGGTCGACCAAGTGGAGGACGATCTGCGGACCCTACGCAGAGTGCGGAACTGGAGACAAACATCCATGGACCGAGTAGAATGGAGGCGGCTACTATGTACAGCAGAGGCCACCCCGGCCTTAGCCTGACCGGTAAGGTAAGGTATCCAGGGCTTAATTCTGAAGTTTCTTCATGCATTATCTCTGAGGTTCCACAAATTATTTCTGAGAACGGTCCAAGAATACATTCTGGATTCCTCCAAAAGTTTAAATGGGGAATTAATGTATACATTCACCTCCAAGCTCTGGTATACTTCCAGGAAATTCTTTCAACATTCATCTGGGAGTTCCATCCTGGACTCTATCTTGTGTTCCTTTTGCGATTTCTTCAAAAGTTTCTTTCAGGTTTCATCCAGAAGTTTTTTTTTTAGATTGAACCAAAAGTTCCTTCCGAGATGATACAAAAGTTCATGCTAAGCATCTTCCAGGAGTTTCTTCCGAGATTACTCCAGGAGTTCTTCTAGGATCCTCAGAGATGTTAACTCAAGGGTTTCTGCAAAAGTTTCTTAAGGAATCTCTTCATGATAATTTCGTCCTTAACATTCAAACAGGTTTCCCGAAAAAGTTTCCTGGAGAAATCTTTAAATGAGATTCAGGAGAAATCCCTACAGATATATTTCGAGAGGTTTTACGAATTAAATTCTTGGAGAAACTCCTGAAGCAGTTGCTAAAGGAATTCCGGAAAGGATTCTAGGACTGCCGTGATTCTGCAAAGTGACCAAAGATCTATTCCAAATTTCAAGGTTTTCGCATATATAATTAGAGAAATAATATCACAATGGTTAGTCAGCTATATTAGGATGCAAGATCTCATCGTTATCTAGCATTTATGAAAGAAAACTTTGGGAATTACCAAAAGTGCTATGCATAATAACTTAAAATATGATAAATTTGTCCATGTCGCTTACGTCATTTTGCGAAATTATGGCAGTGGAGGAGTGGGGTGGGGTCTCCAGTTAGCCTAGTGGTTAAGGCTATGGATCGCCAATCCGGAGACGGCGGGTTCGATTCCCGTTCCGGTCGGGAAAATTTTCTCGATTCCCTAGGCATAGTGTAGCATTGTGCTTGCCTCACAAAACAGTGGCGTTTCGGTTTTATCACTAGTCGTTTTAAACACTACTCGCCCAAATTCACGGTTTTCTGTTCGATTATATCACGATTTTCATTTCGTTTTTATCACACTTGTTTTAAAACATTCCGAAATCAATATAAAATCAATACAGCATTGTCCAGTCCACCAAAACAGTTTAAAAATATAAGCTACGACTTATATATTTTGCAGCTGAACGATTTTGGATAAAAAATTACATTTATTTCTCGTTTCGCTAAATTCACGGTTTCGTTTATATCACGGTAAAATTTTTTTGACCGTGATAAAACCGAAAAACCACTGTATACATATTCATGCAATGGCAGGCAAAAAATGCCCTTCAATTAATAACTGTGGAAGTGCTCAAAGAACACTTAGTTGAAGCGAGGCAGGCCAAGTCCCAGTGAGAACGTAGAGCTACAAAGAAGAAGAAGAAGAAGGCAGTGGAGGAATCCCGAAGGTAATCCGAAAATAAATTCCTGAAGGAATAGTCGATGGAATTCCTGAACAAATCCTGGAACAGGAATCCTGGGAGTCATTCCTGAAGGTTTTCTTAAAAAAAACCTGAAACGAATACTTGGAGGAATTTCTGGAAGAAATTGGTGGTTCTGAAAGAATTCATGGAAGTATTCTGGGAGGAACTGGGTGGAATCCCAACAGGAACTTTTGAAGGGTTTTAGGGAGTAACTCCATGAAGAACCCCGGGAGGAATATCTGAAGGAATGTCGAAAAGAAGCCTGGAGGGATCCCAGGCAGAATTTCGGATAGAATTCCGGAATGAATTTTCAGAGAAGTTCCAGGAGGGTTTTCTAGAAGGAAATCCCAGGATGAATTCCTGGTGGTTTTTTTTTTTCTGTTCGGGTGAGCCACTGCGACTAGTATTAAGATCTTTTGTGGATTACCCGTATCCTTAGTATTTAGTGCATGTCGTACTTCTCCATTGTCATTGAGAGGCAATGAAGCATCGATTTCTGTACAGTTCCTGTTTTGTTATCCCAGAGGTGCAAGAAATAGATTGCGATAAAAAGGTCCCGACAGTCGGGGCCCGTGGCGTAGTTGGTCACACGTTCGCTTCATATGCGGATGGTCATGGGTTTGATTCCCAGCCCCGGCACTTGCAATTTTTCGTCAGTTGCTCTTCACCGAGAGTGGCTGACACTGACCCACTTCTGAGCCCCATGGCTCAAACGGACCCGGATACCTGGAAATCGGCGAACTGCTACTCATAATGGACCCTCAATCGGACTGGAAAGGAACAACGGCCATCCATCATCCTTGTGCTCATCATTCTACCATGTAGTAGAAACGTGAAAGCAGCAGAAAGGCAACCAGTTCAATAATGTAAAAATAGAATACATCTAGGCGCTGTACAATACTGTAGGTGCAGCTGTCAATTGAAGTCGCTCACGTAGTGCCCTAGTGGACAATAGAGCTGTGAATTAGGTTAAGTGATTAAGAATAAAATAAAAAAGGTCCCGTTATCATAGATATTTAAATCCCAGTGAAGGAGTGCCCCTAATCAAACACAATCTATTTGAATTCTGAGAAAAACAAAACAGTGGTACTGATATTTATCCATGCATCGGAACTCTAGCCCCATCCATGTCTTGCTTCTAGCTTAGTCCCAGGACAACAAAGAAAAACCCGGGACTTAAGAATAGTTGCAGAACTCTGTCAAATTAGAGAATGTGTTCTGCAATAAGAATACGTCTAAGTCCTTGGATTACCAGAACTTAACAGTTTACCAGAACGCAATTAGATACGTAAAGCATGTTTGTTTTCCTAACATCAAGTGTAGTCTCGGGTGGGCAAAGTCCGATTCTTTAACTATCAACAAGGTAGAATAAATGCAATTTTAGAAACTGTCACCAGTAACAAGGACTTTGTACCATGAATCCTTATTACCAAAACACATTACCCCAACTTGACAAACCGGATGTCACTAGAGTTCGGTTTGGTAGATCTTGAACCGTAACGCAACACATGAAGGCGATTTACCTACGTAACGGGCTCCGTTAAAGATCGAGCATTTTTTAAACCCCCTCAACCATTCATCCATCAGCACGGGTCGCCTGACACCTTGGATTGGGGTTCCCTGTTTAGTGGAATTTTACCCCCGGAACAGGTGGTCCGTAGTGTTATTCTTAGCCAATTGAGACAACCGCTACCGACACTACACAGCTATCTAGGCTGATCGGGAAAAGAAATTTATATTGATGATCAACTTCATACGGACCCGAATAGCCGAACATTCCTGGTGCAGGGTTCCTGATTTCCACTTTTCATCTTCTTCCACATTCGAAGACAGTCAGCAGCGAACGATTGTCGCTTGAGTTAGTTTGTATGCTTGTCAGCGACGACAGCAAACTCCGGCGAACGGTGGGAAGCCACACGTGGAAATTACTATTCGTCCACATTCGCATCGCAAGCGAATGCGATTCGTGAGTGATGCGATTGATATTGTGCATACGAATTTTCGATGTTTTCGAATTATTTTCTTTGCTAATCTAGCATTTCAGCAACAATACAGTAAAAATGTATGCACTACATGCAGAAATTCTCTTCTACTTATGATAATAGCCGCTTCGATCGCTCACCAGCATTCTTCACCATTCGCTTGCGATCCAAACTACGACGAACGGCAACGAATATCCATCTCAAGCAGCTTGCGCATCGTTTCCCACTGGTGATGGGGTTACGTGTTTGATCACGACGATCCGTTTGCTGCATCTTTCTCGATTCGCTTCAGCAAAGAGTTGTGAATATGAATGGAGTGAGGCGAATATACCGATCCTTGCTGGTGGTATTCAGGAACAAAAACCTGGAAGAATCCGGTGAGGAAAACCTCCCAGCAGGAACCCTAGGAGGAATCCTGCAAAGAGTTCCTGGATTAATTTCGGTTGGAATTCCTGGAGTAATCCCAGCCGGAGTTTTTGTAGTGATCTCGGCTAGAATTCCTAGCCAAGTCTACTTTACATTGGAATTATTCCTACCAGAACTTGGAATCCTTGGTGAAATGCTGGAAATAACTCCTGAAAACCCTAGAACAAACTGAAACAGGAATCCCAGGAAGAACAGAACACAGTAATCTGAGAAGCAATTGCTGCAGGAATCCATGGAAAGTTGATCAGTATAATATAGACATACATAAAATGGAACACTTGATTCGCAATTCTGCCACTAGGCGGCGCTAGCAAACATGCAACTTTTAGAAATCTCATAGCTCAGAATCCCGATAACTTAGAAAGTTTGTGTCTTCGGCAATGTTGATCAGTATGACAAAGACTTACATAAAAATGAACACTTGCTTCGCAATTCTGCCCCTATGCGGCGCTAGTGAACATGCAAATTTAAGAAATCTCCTAGCTCTGAATCCTGATAACTTAGAAAGTTGGTGCCTTTGGTAAAGTTGATCAGTATGACATAGACTTACATAAAATAGAACATTTGATTCGCAATTCTGCCACTAGGCAGCGTTAGTGAACATGCAAATTAAATAAATGTTATAGCTCAGAATCCTCAAATCCTCAGAAGGGTCTCCAGTTAGCCTAGTGGTTAAGGCTATGGATCACCAATCCGGAGACGGCGGGTTCGATTCCCGTTCCAGTCGGGAAACTTTTCTCGACTCCCTGGGCATAGAGTATCATTGTACTTGCCACACAATGTACAAATTCATGCAATGGCAGGCAAAGAATGTCCTTCAATTAATAACTGTGGAAGTGCTCAAAGAACACTAAGTTGAAGAGAGGCAGGCCAAGTTCCAATGCGAACGTCGAGCCATAAAGAAGAAGAAGAAGAAGCTCAGAATCCTAATAACTCAGATGGTATTTGGAGCTACGAAATTTCCAAAATTTTCATCTCTACTAGCGCCACTTAGTGGCAGAATTCCAAAACAAGGATCCCGTTTTATGTAAATTTATGTCATACTTATCAATTTTGCCAACGACACCAACTTTCTAAGTTATCGGGTTACTAAGCTATGAGATTTCTTAAATTTGCATGTTCACTAGCGCTGCCTAGTGGCAGAATTGCGAAGCAAGTGTTCATTTTTATATAAGTGTATGTCATACTGATCGATTTTGCCGAAGACACCAACTTTCTAAGTTATCAGAATTCTGAGGTATGAGGTTTTGAAAATTAGCATGTTCGCTAGCACCGCCTGGTGGCAGAATTGCGAATCAAGTGTTCCATTTTATGTAAGTATATGTCATACTGATCAACTTTGCCGAGGACAGCAACTTTCTAAGATATTGGGATTCTGAGATATGAGGTTTTGAAAATTTACATGCTCACTAGCGCCGCCCAGTGGAGGAATTTCGAACTTTTCAACTCATCATCAGTAAGTTATTGGCTTACCCAACAACTTTCCCGAAGACACTATCCTTCCAAATTATCAGGGTCTTGAGCTGTCGCATATCGTAAAGTTTGCTTGACAATCTAATATGGTAGTGCAATTTAGCATCAAACTGTTGATGGTGCCTCTAACGGCCAAGTTGCCAACTAATCATATGAACCAAAGTTTTAAATGGTAGATCTTTTCAAGCCCTAAAACTTTTCCGAAGAAAGTATTGCGCTATCTCTTAACACACCCGAGATAATAGGCCACACCCCAAAGAGCCGAAATCCCATAAGCTCTTAGTCTCCTATAACGCTCACCCTTGTCTAGTGGGAGTCCGTTTAACCCGTTAACACCGGGACAATTTACTTTTGGCAGAAATGCAATATCTTCTTAGTTTTAAGCATTTTATCCTGGAATTTCTTTATAGTCAAGGGGAATAGTTGTGCTAAGAAATGCATGGTACCTCCCCCTTTGCACCCTCCCCCCTTTTGCTGGTAGCCGAAAATACGCGTGTTTTTGTGTTTTTCATAAAATAACTTAGCAACACTCACTTGGTGATCTAGGTCATTCAAATCATTTTAGAATAAAGACCTTCAAGCTCCACAAGCTCTACTGAATCTCTTTACTTTATCGGTGTAGCTCCTCCAAAAAGTCCTCCAGGAATTCTTCCCAGAATTTCAAAAAGAATTCCTCAAATAAGTATTCCAAGTATCCCTGCAAGAATTCTTCTAGGATTTTTTCAAGAAATTCATAGAAAATTCTTCCAGGAGTATTCTACCAGAAATCCCTACAAGATTCCCTCTAGGAATCAAAGAATTCCACCAGAAATTTCTTCCAGAATTTCTCCGAATTTCTCTCTAAAAATTCTGCCAAGAATTCCTCCGAGAATCCCTCTAGGTGTTCTTCCAACAATTTCTCCAGGAATTCCTCATAGACTTTCTCCAAGAAATTCTCCCAACATTCCTCCAGGAATTCCTCCAAGAGTTTCTCCAGGAATTCCTCAAAGAATTTCTCCAGTAATCCGCAGGTAATCGTCCAGAAATACTTCCCAAAATTACTCCAGAGATTCATCCGAGATTACTTTCAGGCATTTCTTCAGAAATTCCACCAGGAATTCGTGAAGAAATTTTTCAAGGAATACCAACAGAAATTATTTCAGGAAATCCTCCAGGAATTCCTCCATGGATTTTTTTTTTTGCAAAATTTCAAGAGTTCCTACAGAAATTCCATCATGAATACCTCCAGTTCCATCAGGAAACCTTTGATAATTCCACAATAACATACTCCTGAGATTTCTCTAAGAATTCGTACGAGAAGTCCTTCAGAGATATCTTCAGAAATTCCCCCAGAAATTCTTAAGGAATTACGGCAAAATTCCTCCCAAAATTACTCAAGGAACTCCTTCAGGAATTACTCCAGGAACTCTGTCAGGAGTTCCTTGCTAAATTCTTCCCGGAATTCCACCATTAAGTTCTTCAGGAATTCTTCTTATTATATCTTCAGGAATTCCCTCCAAGAATTCCTCTAGGAATTCCACCAATAATTCCTCAAGAAATTTATCCAAGAATTACTCCAGGAATACCTCCAAGACATCTTCCTAGAATTCTTCCAATAATTCTTCTAGGAATTCCTCCAAAAAACCCTACAGTACTTTTCCCAATAATTTAACATGGGTTCCTATATGACTTCTGCCAAAAATCCCTTCAAGAATTTCTCCACAAATACCTCCAAGGATTTATTCAAGAAATTCCATCAAGAATTCATTCAAAAAATCTAACACCATTTCTTCATGAATACTTCCAAGATTCTTCAGGAAACCTTCAGAAATTCCTCAAGAAAATACTCCTGGGACAACTTTAGGCATTCCTCCAAGGAACTGCTCCGAGACTTCTCCAGAAATTTCTTCAAAACTTCCTACAGGAACTTTTCCAAGAATTTCTTCAGTTATTTCTAAAAAAACACTTCTG
This sequence comes from Aedes albopictus, assembly GCF_035046485.1. Taxonomy (NCBI): domain Eukaryota; kingdom Metazoa; phylum Arthropoda; class Insecta; order Diptera; family Culicidae; genus Aedes; species Aedes albopictus. The sequence goes on from NC_085138.1 coordinate 122,218,453, forward strand.
CGAAGAAATTCTCCAAGAATGCGTCCAGGAATTCCTCCAGAAATTCTTTCAGGAGCTCTGACAGTAACTCTGTTAAGAATTTTTCCAAAATCTGCTCCAATGCTTCTGTCAAAAATTCCTTCAAGAATCCCTCCAGAAATTTGGGCAGGAATTCCTTTATAAATTACTCTAGGAGCACCTCTTAGGGATTTTTCGATAAATACCTCCAGGAATTCTTCCAGGAAATCCTTGTGAAATTTATCCAGAAATGCCTACAGGTAATTCCTCAGGGATTCCATCAGGAAATCATCCAAGAACTCCTCCAGAACAAGAACAATCCAGAATTCCTGCCAGAATTCCCTTCCATGAATTACTTCAGGGAAACCTTCAAGACTTCTTTCAAGAATCCCACCAAGATTTTCTCTGGAATTTCTTCAGGAATTCCTTGAAAAATTCTTTCTGGAATTCCTCCAAGAATTCCTACAGGAATTCTACCAGGAATTTATCCAAGAATTTCTTGCAGAAATTTCTGTATAAAATCCTACAGGAATTCCTGGAGTACTTTCTAGAAGATTTCATGTAGTGTGAAGAATTCGAAGTTGTTTTTTTGTAATTTTTATTTCCTGGAGTAATTCTAGGAGAAATTCCCGGAATATTTCTTGTAGGAATTCCTGGAGTACTTCCTGGAATAAATCTTGGAGGAATTCCTGGAGAAAACTTTGGAGTGTTTTCTTGAGGAATTTCCGGAATATTTCTTGTAGGAATTCCCGGATTAATTCCTAGAGGAATTCCTGTAGTAATTCCAGGAGGAATTCGTAGAGTAATTCCTGGAGGAATTCCTGAAGGAATTACTGGAGTACTTGCTGGACGAATTTCTGGAATATATCCTGGACGGATTCTTGGAGAAATTCATAGCAGAAGTTTTGGAGGAATTTTTGGAGAAATTGTTGGAGATATTTCTGATGGGATTCTTGGAGGAATGCTGGGAAGAAGTCTCGGAGCAGCTCCTGGAGCATTACCTGAAAGAATTCTCGGAGGAATCCATGGGGTTGAAAAAATCCTTGGATATATTCCTGATGGCGAAATACCTGAAGGTATTCTTGGCAGTAGTCTTATAGGGACCCCTGGTGAAATTCTTGGAAAAGGCCCTGTAGGATTTTTAGAGGAATTCCTGGAGGTATTCTTGAAATAATTCTAGGCAGATGTCTTGGAGGAATTCCTGGATGACTTGGAGATATTCCTTGGGGGATTCTTGCAGGACTTCCTGCTGGAGTTCCAAGAAGAGTGTATTAAGGAATATCTGAAAGAGTTCCTGGAGTAATTCCCGAAGGAGTTTCTTGAGAAATTTCGGGAAGGTTTTTTGGCGTAATTTCTTAACAGTTTTCGAAGGTATTTCTGAGGAGTTTTTTTTTTGAGGTATTACTAAAAGGTTTCCTGAAGGAGCCTAGAGGTGTTCATGGAAGAATTTGTGGAGGAATTTTTGAAAAACTTTCCAAAAAGTCCGTGGAAGAATTCCTGAAGAAGTTCCTGGAGGATTTTCTGAAGTAATTTCTATTAGAATTCCTTGAAAAAAATATACACGAATTCCTGGAGGAATTTCTGGAGAAATTCCTGAAAATAATCTCGGATGAACCCCTGGAGTAATTTTTGAGAGAATTTTTGGATGACTTCCCAGAGGTTTCGGGAGAATTTCTAAGCAGAATTCTATGAGGAATTCCTGGAGAAATTGTTGGAGGAATACTTAGAGGGATTCTTTGAGGAATTCATGGCAGAATTTTTAGAGTAATATCTGGAGAAATTTCTGGAGGGACTCTTGTAGGAATTTCTGGTTCTTCCGGGAGTTCCTTCAAGTATTCGAAGGAACTCCCGGAAGAATTTTCGAGGAATTTCTAGAAAAAAATATGGAAGAATTATTTTCCAGAATTTCTTCCAGGAATACCTGGGAAGATTATTTTAGGAATTCTTGGCGAAAGTCTTGGAAGAATTCCTGAAGGATTTTTTGGAGGAGCTTCACCGGTAAAGTAAAGAGATTCAGTAGAGCTTGTGGAGCTTGAAGGTCTTTATCCCAGAATAATTTGAATGACCTAGATCACCAAGTGCATGATGCTAAGTTATCAGAATTGGGTTTTTAAATTAAGAAAAATTCAATGATTTTCTATTTTTAAACGAAAGAGCACCTTTTTCTGAGCCGCTATGATTTTTTTCAGATTTTTAGAACTTTATTTTGGTATCTAAAATCAATTTCAAAGAGATTTTTTGAAATCACCTTTTGACAGCTGGGCAACTGCTTGACAGCTCCGCTCAGTACAAAATGCGACGAGGGGTGATTCGACAAATCGCTCCCATACAAATTTCAAATTAATTTTAAAATAGGTTCCCGGGCACCAAAATCGATGAAAATTTGGATTTCGGTTCAGTTTGGCATTCAGATTCAGAATATGGAATTATCTCAACACCACTAAGGAAGCCAATTGTACTCCGAGGCTCTAAGAGTAGCGCAGATTATATTCCACGAGCATTCGCTACAATAAGTATATTATAAGATTTACGGATATTGCAACTAATACTTCAAAATACATTGGGTCCATTTGAATACCAGTGGAAAATAGCAACACATAGAGATACTCGCAATATAATGAGGTGCAACTGACACAATCGTGAAAGAATTATGCCGATAGAGTAAACAGAAACAAGAGTAGAGCCGGTAGACCTTGAAGGTCCCAATTCTAAAATAGTTTGGAAAGCCTGGAATACCACATGAATTCACTAAAAGCATTATAGTTTTGCACTGAGGCTCCATCAGCAGTATAGACTACATCCCACGAATATTTTTTACAATTAAAGCATGATACAGTATGTAGATGACGTAACCCAAACTTCAAAGTGTTTTGGAGGCCATTTGCATTTCACGGAATGCCCAACTATCACAATATCTAGTTGCTCGTAGTATTGCGAGGTCTAATGGACATCAACGTGAATAAATTTTATGAACAGAGTGAACACAAATGATGGTAGATGTTGTAGATCTTGTGAAAATGAATTCTAGAGCAGATTGGATGACCTAGATTACCCAATTCATGTACCATGAATATGCTAGCAGTGCTTTGGGGCTTTCTGAGTACCGTAGACTGTGTTCTGTGATGATTCATCGTGTATAAAATTTGGTATAGGATGTTGGATTTGTGACACAAACTTCGGAGTACTTTGAAGGCCTTAGAATAGCCCTGGGATCAAAACTTCAACAGGCTCTGATGAGTAGTAATACGTTGCATTTCAAGGATCAGGGAAAACTATTAATGATAAGCAAAAAGATGAAATTTGAGTTAAAACATGTAGAATTTATGAAAAATATAAAAAAAACACGTATTTTCGGCTACCAGCAAAAGGGGGGAGGGTGCAAAGGGGGGAGGTACCATGTATTTCTTAGCACAACTGAACACCCCTTGACTATAAAAAATGTTTAACCATTATGTGGCCGGCAAACTTTTTGCTTTTTTCTACACCGTGTATTTTAAATGGGTGCTGGGTACCCGGGTACCCTGCCGGCCACATAAGGGTTAAAGAAGATATTGCATTTCTGTCAAATGTGGATCGTCCCGGGTGTTTACGGGTTAATAGGAATTCGTTTAGTAGGAGACTCGACTGTATGTATTACTACAAACCCCCTCTTGAAACCTCTGAAACTTCCTGAAATGTCCCTGAGATTGCCTAAAATCCCCTGAATCACCCCTGAAATGCTCCTTTAATTCGCTGGAAACCTACTGAATCCCCTGGAAACTCCCTGAAACTCCTTAGAAACCCCTAGAACACCCCTGTAACGCCCCTGAAACCTTTAGAGTGGCTCTAAAATCCCCTGAAGCCCCCTGAACCACTTGGAACACCCCTGAAGCTACCTTCAAATCTTTGGTACGCACCTGATATCTCCGGAACGCCTTCTAGACCCCCTGAAATACCGCTAATGCTCCTAAGCCCTGGGAGTGGTCCCTGGGAGGAAGGGGAAAACTACCTGAGATTACCTAAACATCCTCATCCGGAAGAGTCCTATAACCACCGGATACAATTCAAAAAGCTACTGAAACGCCCCTAGAAACTTCTGAAATGAAAAATGAAAGCTGGAGAAGAGAATGTAAGCACGGGAAACCAAGGAAACGAAGGGAACGACTTCTGACGGCACTGTAGCAGAGGACGGAAATGACCCATCTAACGCGCTGAGGGAAGCTAAGGATGCCATTCACCAGCTCAGAACCATCAAAGCAGTTGGTAAGGATAGTGCATATTGCAACTGAATTCATCGATATGAGCTCAAAAAGGTAGACCACCTGACCGCACCGATTGTTAGTCAGGGAAATTGAACAGCTACCGGAGGAGACGTAAGAAGGGGTAATCTGCCCGATTCTTTGATGGTGTGCGTGTAGGAACACGTTGTATGTCGGCCCACGAGTTCGCTGCTCTCTACGATGAACCCAGCATCCAGAAGATGGTTAAAGCGGTAAGGATACGGTGGGCGTGACATGTTGTAATAATGCCGGATAGCAACCCTGTATTATTGATGTTCGCCATAAGAGGGTAGCGGAAAAAAACGAGGGAATCCGCTAGAATGTGATCTGATAAGCCATGCGTACTATGAATTCAGATGGAACAGGATATTCTATGGCCACCTTCATCCGACTACCGATTCAAACAGATCCGATCAATCGGTTAGCCGTCCGTCAAAACGAGATTCAAAGTTATGCCCTTGCCGCAGTACTAGGTAAGCGGGGAAGCTGTCAGTCGGCCAGCCCGGAATGATGCCCGACCGACCGACCGGCACGATGCGATGGTTGACTGATCGGTGTGAATAATTTGGCAATCCAGGCATACCGGTCGATGGAAGCGACGGACGACGGACGGACGAACCAACTAAAGGGGTTCACTTCATCCAGAAGGTCTTCTCAAGAAGCCTTTCGGGCAGACGGATTCATTTAATGCTAAAGTGATCTAATTGTGGTTTATCTGGGGCGGAAAGATCTGTATTGTGATCGGGCTGATGCTTTCGCCCCTGGAATGTGACTTAGTAGAGCAGCAGCGGCGGACAGGGGCTGGAAGGAGTTATGAAATTGATTAATGATTTCTAATCGATTTGTGGGACTCTTTTAACTTCTCCTCTTTGTGAGTTGATTGATGTGCGCTGGAGGTGGAGATGAAGGAGGTGAACGCTGTATTCGGGAGTGACTTGAAACGTTAAACGGTTTTTAGCGCTAAGCTAAGTAGGTGCTTTGATTGAATGCAATAGAAATATTGAGAGATTAATAGCTGGGATAGTTTCAACATATTTTGGTCCTGTCGGTACTGAATATAGACTGTTGATGTTTCGGGAAGAGGTAATATGATTCCGAATAAATTGATTCACAACTTATTCCAGGAAAGCGAGCTCTGCTAATCCATTTTCGGTTGCAACATTAATCGCTGCTAATCTCTGAGTAAGGACCCAATTAAAATCCGGATTCCCCCGAGGTAAATAATAAATGTCTCATCAAGCGAACATTCGTTCCGATGAAAAACACACATGCCATAAAACAATCGAAAAACTTTTCCCGCCCAGCGGCGGAACATCAAAACAAGATGAGATGTTACATTTCACGCACAATTAGGATTTTCGCTTTTCCCACCAACCAACCAAACCGACGACGACGAACGCCTCACCGCAAAAAGCTGCTGCTTTTGCCAGGACGAGACGGGACACCGTTCAAGCTTCGAGGCATTCTAGCACCACCAGACAGCCACGACGATCAGGAAACAGCCAAAGTTTTATTTCATCGGATAATATAAGCATCGTGCGGGATTTATGGCTTCCGGCGGTTATGCTGGTGAATGTTTCTCTCTTATCCCGCACCGAGGAACATCGAGAGATGAAGTAATTATTCGTCCTCTGATTACGGAGTTTGATGCAACTTTTAATTGCGCTTCAGTAGCGACCGAGTAAAGTTTATCTCAATGTATTTTGTAAAATGCATAGGTTAATTTTATTATTATTGTAGAGCATTACTGACAATCGTTTTAAAACCTTAAAAGTAAAAGTCTGTTTTCAAAATCTTCTTCTCGGGTACCTAACTTCTTTCCTCCTTTTCGACACTTAAAAGCACCATGCGCTTCCGCATCTAAGCAGATCGTCTTCAACAAACATCCATCTCACCACATGTGAATGTTGCTGCAGCAGCAGCAGCAACCAACTCTGCCGATAGAAACCACCTGCGGGTGCGTGTTTTTGGTGGTGCGGTACCGTCACCTGCACGCGCGTTGTTTCGGAAGAAATTTCAAAGAAGCCCAACTTTGCCAGCCAACAACGCAACGAAACAATTCCACCAGTTGGGACTTCCAGGAATTGCCGAACAAGGCCAGCAACCGCCATGAACCGCAGCTTGATACCGATCCATGGGCGCTCCGGCGGAGCGATGATGTAGTCATCATTACTCATCGAGAGTTTCGGTTCTCTTCAGTCTTTCCCATCATTTTTTTTTGTCTAACATGTGCCAAAATTTTCGGCTAGAGCGCTTTCGGTTACAAGGGACCCTGCGGCGCGGCGTTTGAGGGCAGGGGAAACCAAAAAATAACAAAACCGATCTATTCAAGCTGATGTCGATCGTCCCTAAAAATGTTGCTGCTTCTTTTTATGATGCAGTTTTCGGAAAACTTAATTACGAATGATATATTTATTATAGCGCCTGAGTGCCAACTGCTGTGTCGTTCCCTGTCGGCATATTTCATTGGATGACTGGACGGTGGCTACTCTTCAGTAGTTTGATGGTGAACGCGATAATGAACTATGGGTGAAGGATAAATTGGAATTCTGAAATATTGTCATTTTGCATCCTTTTTGCCAAAGTTTGGAACTAATCACTTTTTCCAGCCTTCAAATAAATATTAAATGTTAAAAAAAATCAATTGGACCATAACTGTATTTGAAACTCGAAAACTTGGAGTAAGAAATTTAAAAATAACGGTTAACTTGCTACATTGTACTCATATGTATATTGTTTTATGTTTATCTTGTCGTATATGTATATAGAGCAAATACGTCGATTGGGAATATTTGAAGATACTCAATATGGAGACTATAAAATCTTGTCTAGTCTGGTCTAGTCGAGTCATTGAAAGAATCCTGAAAAATGGTAGAATCGACTTCTCCTATAATTTTTTTTTGTCATTATCAGTGCTTGCAGCACATAGGAGATTAAATCAGTCAGGCCTACTTTGCAGTGTTTTGCTGTGGATATTGATGCCACAATAAAGCTACAGAACGGGGCTATCTCGTATGGGGCTGTCCATAAACCACGTGGTCGTGAGGGGGGGTTTCGGCCAATGACCATTTTGTATAAAAAAATTTGTATGGACTAATGACCACGCGGGGGGGGGGTTTGAAAAGTCCCAAAAAAATGACCACGTGGTTTATGGACAGCCCCTATCAACCGTTTAGCATAGTATGTAAAATAAATGTGAAGCAAATACGTTGGGTGTGACTTTTCTAAGAAATTTATTGCCACTCCTTCAATAATCTTCTTGGGGTGGGACACATGAGCATGAGCATTAGTCATGTTCACTTTTTTGACCTACTCGTGTCACATCAAATTATCATTCCACATGCAAAAACAAGGCTTCAGTCCAAAAATGAGCCAAATTGATAAAGGTGTATCAAATCAATTTTGTGTTTTTTCGAGCATTTTCACGAAAATGTACGCAAATTTCCAGAAAATTGCACCGAAAAGGTACCGAAAATACCGTTAAAATATAGTTAGAACAATACTCTACAACTTTGCCGAAGACACTACGGTATTTAAATTGCGTATTTCAAAGTTATTCAACAACTTTCGTTAAAAAATCACGAAAAAATCAATATTTTTACGATTTTTCATGTAAAAGTTATGTAATTTTACATCATTTTACGTGAGTAATTTATTAAGCTATTGCTCCTACATGTTACGAACATTTCGTCCATACATTATTCTAGTGTAGGAATTCGTTTTCATTGACTGATTATCAAAAGTTTGCCACGTTGATACTAAAAATTGTACAGAGTTGCCAGCACAAAATAAAACAAAGTTACCCAAGGTACAAGGTACAAGCACGTGTTCAGCAAAGTTGTTCAGCGGGCTAAGAACTATCTGGCAATGGCATTCTTGGTTCGAGAATCGTCCGCTAGGTGGCGCCAGGGTCAAAAATCTTCAAACTTCTATATCTCATAATCCTGATAAGGTAGAATGATGCCGTCTTCAACAAAGTTCTTCAGCAAACTAAAAACTGTCTTACAGTTGAGTCTTTGATTCGTGATTTATTCGCTAGGTGGCACCTTGTTTATAATATTTAAACACGTGTATCTCCTTACTGTAATAAGCTTAAAGCATGGCGTTATCAAAACATTTAAACAATTTTATCTCAAAAATCGTAAAACGTCCAGCAAATTGTTCCGAAAGTTAAGATGAAGTAATCTGGTGTCTTTGGTTCTGATATTATTCGATAGGTTCCGTCTAGTATTGAGAAAGTGTTTGCATGAACACTTTAATAAACAAGAAGTATTCCATTTTCAGCATAGTAGTTGTACAGACCAGTTGTACAGCAAGCTATTTGGCAGGATAGTAGACGGGTACAAGAGGCCATACTTTAACACCGTCTTTGACCCCCTGCAGACAAATTTTCTCGCCCTACAATATTGCTTCTTTTGCTCCGTTTTTTCTTTCGGGAATGTCTCCGAGAATTTCTATAGGAACCTTTCCGGGAATTTTTCCGGGAATTTATCCAAGAATTCCACTGGGAATTCCTCAAGAACTTCCTCCAGAAATTTCTTCAGGAAATCTTCCGGGAATTCTTCTAGGGCATCCAAGAATTTCTCCGGGGATTCCTCCGGAAATTTCCCCAGGATTTCATCTAGGACTCCCATCAGGAACTCCTACAGGAATTCCTTCGGCAATTTCTGCAGGAACTCTTCTGGGATTTTCTCCAGGAATTCCTCCGGACTTTTTTTTTCAAGATTTTCTCCGGAAATTTCAGTGAAAATTTCCCCAGGAATTCATCCATGAGTGCCTCCGGGAATTTTTCCATGAACATCTCCGGAATTTCTTCAGGAATTCCTCAGGGATTGGAATTCCTCCAAGAATTTCTCTAAGAATTTCTCCGGGATTTTTTCCAGGAATACATCCGGGAATTTTCTAAGGAAAACTGCTGTTTTTTTTTTTCAAGAAAATCCTCTGAGAATTTCTCCAGGAATCTCTTCAGGAAGTCTTCCGCGATTTTTTTTTCTCACAAAACCCACAAAACTTCTTTCGGGAATACCTCCGGGAGTTTATCCAGTAATTCTTCCGGGAATTTCTCCATGAAATCCCCCAGGAATAATTTTGGGAATTTATTCTGGAAATCTTCCAGAAAATCCTCCTGGAATTCTTTCAGGAATTCCTCCGGGGACTCATCTGAAATTATTCCGGGAATTTTTAAAGGAAATCTTTGGGAGTTTCTCAGGAAATCCTCTGGGAATTTCACCAAGTATCCTCTGAGAATCCCTCTAGGATTTCCTACAGGAATTCCTCAGAACATTTCTCTAGGAATTCCTTCGGTAATTTCTCCAGCAATTCCTCTGGAAAATTCTTCTGGGAATCCTCCTTCCTGGGGGATTCTCCGAAGGAAATTCCTGGAAGTATCTCTGGATGAATTCCCTGAGGGAATTCCTTGAGAGAATTCCTGGAGGAATCCCCGAGAGAATTCCTGGAGAAATACCCGAAAGAATTCCTAGAAATAATCCCTGAAAAGTCCTGGAGAAATTATTGAAGAAATCACCGGAGGTATTGCTGATGGGAGTCTTAAAAGAATTCCGGAGAAATTCCAGGAGGGAATCGTAAAGATTCTCAGTGGAATTCCAGGAAAAAATTTGGAAGGATTTCCTGAAGAAATCCCTAGTGGAATTTCTGAAAAAATTCCAGGTAGAATTTCCAGAGATATTCCCGGAGAAATTCCCGGCGGTATTACTAGAGAACTTCCCAGAGAAATTCCTAGAGAAATTACCAGCGGAATTCCTTGAGAAATTCCCAGAAGAATTCCTGGAGAAATTCTCAGAGTGTTTCCTAAAAAAAAATACGGAAGACTTCCTAGAGAAATTCCCAGTGGATTTAAAAAAAAACCGGAAGTTTTCCTGAAGGAATTCCCGGAGGAATTTCTGGGGAAATTCCCGGAGGAATTCCTGGAAGAATTTCTGGAGGATTTCCCGGAAAATTTCTTGATGAAATTTCTGAAGCAATTCAAGGCGGATTTCCTAAATAAATTCTCGAAGGAATTACCGGAGACATTTCTGGAGATATTCCTGAAAAAATTCTCGGAGAAATCCAGCCTGGAGAAATTCTTTAAAGAATTCCTGAGGAAAACCCCGGAGAAATTCACGGAGGAACTCATGGAGGTATTCCTGGAAAAATTCCCTGAGAAAATCCGGAGGAATTCCTGGAGAGCTCCAGGAGAAATTCCCAGAAGAATTCCTGAGGAAATTAATGAAAGAATTCCTAAAGACATTTCCAGAGGAATTCCCAGATAAATTTTCGGAGAAATTCCTGTAATGTTCCCAGAAGAGTTCCTGTAGAAATTTCCGGAGACATTTTTGAAAAAAAAAACGGAGCAATATGTGGGGTGACAAAATTTGTCTGCAGAGGGGCAAAGATGGTTTAGCGAATAACCTAGCGATTAAATCACGAATCAAAGACTCAACTATCAAACAGTTTTTAGCATGCTGAAGAACTTTGTTGAAGACGGCATCATTCTATCTTATCTGGATTCTGAGATATAGAAGTTTGAAGATTTTTGATCCTGGCGCCAACTAGCGGACGATTCTAGAACCAAAGATACCATTGCAAGATAGTTCTTAGCCCGCTGAACAACTTTGCTGAACACGTCATGCTTGTACCTCATTAGGGTATTCAGACACAATGCGCCACCTAGCGGATAAATTCCAAACCAAACACTTTACTATCAGATAGTTATGAGCTTGCTGAAGAATTTTGCCGAAGACAGCATCATTCTATCATATCAGGTTTCTGAGATATGAGGGTTTGAACATTTTTTACACTGGCGCCGCCTAGTGGCCGTTGCCAAGTTGCCAGTTTGTTCTTAACCTGCTGAACAAATTCGCCGAAAACACTTTACTTCTACCTCGTCAATTTCAGAGATGAGCCAGCCTAGGGCTGCAAATCTCTTAAATAAAGATAATAATAATAATTACTTCTACCTCATCGGGATCTTGAGATATACGTTGCGCAAAGTATGTGGCCAATTTTGGTACCCCAAGACAATCCGGAATAACTCCGGAACCATGTGGACCAGGCACCCATGACCCCGGCGTCATAAACTAGAAGAGTTTTCGGGAAGTTGTGAAATTTTCATCAAAATCCATCGAAAAATAAAAAAGTTATGACCATTTTTGTGCTTTTCCGAAGGTGGAAAATGTACGTTGGCAGGATGAAGGTTAACTCAACCAACAAATTCGGTCCACACTCCCAATTTGATAAACCAACAGTTTTTAACCTTCCGGCAGTCACGCGGTTGGCAACTACCGCCAGCACCACGCTATTGCTGAGTACAAAAGCGAGATTTTTCAGCGTGTTGTACAAAATACAACAGCGCGATCACTCGAGTGTTAATAACTGCTCTGACCCGCTAGGCTGTAAGGATTCAGGGTTAACCTCAAAAACTGCGGATGCACTCGAAAACTACGAAAGCTTTTTAGTCTACTTCCTTTGACGTCAATGTCTCGTAACCGTAGAGCACAGACAAACAGAAATATTACTTAGAAGAAAATTGCTTCAAAAACATCGTTTGGCATCTCACTAGCACCCTCTATAATGCTGAATCCGAAACATTCATTTGCAGGTTGTAACGTTTTGACGTTTTTCATCTTTTTAAGTAAACGTTTGAATTCAGTTTGATAAATTTGGATAAATCTGTTTTTTTATTATTTTAAATTTCTATTTCAAAGTTCGTTTCTTTAAATTATTACTATTTTAGTTAATTTGTAGCTTTTGACGTTTTTATCTTTTTTAAGTAAAATCTCGTTAATTAGATTCGTTGAATTTGGCTTGGAGTTTGAACCGTTTCCTATAATAGAGATTAACCGTTTCATATATGGTTTGTGTCTAGGCTAAGCTAATGACGATTCATGTTACGTATCTTATAGGACTTTTTCAATGGCGCAAAATACTTTTACGGCCATGTGCGATTTGAATTTAACGCACTTGTATATAATAGTTTGTAAATTGAATAGACGACTGCTTCAATAGCAGGAAATTTACTTGGCTAGAGAAATCGACTTGACTCCATCACTTTTAGTTAGAGTCGGCTGGAGAACAGAAGTGAGCTTCGGCGACCTTCTGCCAGGTTTAAGTTTTGTAAAGGTGTGTAGTATTTAGTGGAATTGTAATTTTGTAAAATAGTGTCATTTGAAGTGAGTTTATTATTAATTGACTTTGTTTTCCGTTCTGTAGAGTCTTAAATATTGGATTTTGTCGCCAGGGGCAGACACTCTGTTCCCTGTGCGCTTTTTTGTTGTTTTAAAGGTAAATATAAAAGTGAATTCGTTTAGTGTATATTGTTTTTAATTTGTGTTCCCTCTTTGGACCTCAGCGTCCAAAGACGCTTTTTATTTTGGGCTTTAAGCCATATTCAGTGCTCTTCCTCGCCCGCCAATCACTGGCAGTCAAACGGAGAGTAGGGAGCATATCCGGCCTACCCGCGTGCGGTTTAAGTACGATCAGGCAGAGTACCGGACCGCCGACACTCCCCCTCCGCACCTTTAGTTCGGCGAACGTCAAGGAGAGCAAACCAACGTCGACGATTGGCCAGGAGAAGCACCCGTCGACAGAAAAAACCTGCGCAGGTATGTTAATCATGGCCATGATACACACACACACACACACACACACACACACACACACACACACACACACACACACACACACACACACACACACACACACACACACACACACACACACACACACACACACACACACACACACACACACACACACACACACACACACACACACACACACACACACACACACACACACACACACACACACACACACACACACACAACACTTGACGAGCATATTGTAAGAAATAATATACATAGAAACGAATTCTTTTGTTGTTGTTCTTGGTTTTATTGTTGTTTTTTTTTCATGTGTTAAATCCATTTAAATAAATTCACATCGGCTCGATGTAACAATTTTGCTGGTGATGACTCCCCCGTGGTGTCATCCATAGACGAGTGCACCAATGAATATTGTGTTCACTGAGCCTGAAATTTTTTGACAGCACAGCGGGGTCGACTCTCAACAACTTCTACTCAGAGATGCATCACCAAAATGCGCTGATAATACTTTTCTTTGATTTCTTACATGAATTTACATTTAAAGTGATGCATATGCATATAGTTAATGCACTAGCCCATATTTTTGCAACTTCATCGTGAAAACTAGATTCAATGAATTGAACAAAATTTCAGCTGGGTAGAAGTTGTTGAGAGTCGACCCCGCTGTGGTGTCAAAATTCGCTGTCCGAGTGAATTTTCAGCGGGCGGTGCACTCGTCTATTCATAAACATGAATAAAGGTCCATGATTGAGTCATTCTATGTAAACATTGATCGGCGTCGCGTTCATTTCTCTTCAACCACCATGACACATGCGAGCATAGTCCGAACCACGCTTTATTTTCAAAATGACCATTACATCGTGCGGTGATTTCGATTTGAGTAGTATGTCTGTTTGTCTGTGCGTAGAGGGCAACCGGAAAAATCAGTGTCCTTTATAGATCAAATTTCGTTGTCGTTTGGCAGTTATGGGACCTAAGCTGGTTGCGCAATCCATAAAAGGAAGCTGCAATACGCCTTCTCACTTCACATCCCCATCAATCACTACCTCATCACTAACACCACTAGGCCAGCCTCTATCTCTACCCGCTATCATGTACTTTGTCTTGGTAGAGCTAATCGTCAAGCCCATCCTCGATGTATCTCTCTTTAGAAGAGCATGATCCTCCACCACTGCCATGCGATCAATGCCGATGAGATCAATATCGTCCGCAAAGCCGAGGACCATGTGCGACCGTGTGATGATAGTGCCATTCATCTGCACGCCAGACCACCTAATCGCTTCTTCAAGTGCAATATTGAACATCAAATTTGAACATTACCCTGCTTCATCCATCCAAGGTCACAAATGAGGTAGACATTTCGTCTGCGATCCGAATACGCGATTTTGATCCATCCAGCATTGCACGTATCAGTCTAATTAGTTTCGCCGGAAACTTTCCTCTAATCCGTTGTTGATCGGCCCTCACGAAAACCAGCCTGGTATTCGCCAACGAAGGGCTCCTCAAGAGGTCTCAGTCTGTTGAACAGGACATGCGACAGTATCTTATACGCCTAATTTGGCACACTCTAGTCTGGCACACTCGAGTCTAGTCTGTGCCCTTTCTTGTAAATTTGGCACATGAGGACATCCAGCCAGTTAGGAGACAATTCTTCATACTCCCAAATCTTCACAATAGGTTGGTAGATTGATTGATGTAGCTGCTTGCTTCCGTGCTTAAGAAGTTCAACCGATCCTTCCCCACAGCCATGCTGTTTTTCAGCTCCATAAGAACCTTCTTAACCTCATGCAAGGGTTGGATTTTCCACTGCTTGACCGTCATCCATTATGGTAATCCTGTTCCTGGGTGCTCCTTCACAGCTTGCAACAAATCTTCGAAGTTCTTCTTCTACCTGGCTGCCCCCATTGTTTTGTCTAACAGCAAATTTCCTTCTCAGTCATTGTACATGGCGATCACTGTGCAGTCTTGCGCCCCGCAACATTGACAGTACATAAAGACATAAAACCTCCGCATATCGTTCCTGTCCATTCTCTCCTGTTCCTCTCTTCGTGCTGCCGGTGGATTCGTTTCTTCGCTGCTCTTGCCGCCCTGTACCGCTCCCTGTTGAGCCGGGTACCGGTCACTAGCATTCGACTTCTAGCGGATTTTTTTTTCGTTCGTCACTCGTTGGCATTCCTGATCGTACCAATAATTACGTTGGCGTCGCTGAGCAGTTCCTATCACCGTTTGCGCTGTTATTGTCACTGCTTCATTGGTAAACCCCCATAAGTTGTTGACATCTTCAGATCCGTTGGTCTTTCCTATCCTCTCTTCCAGCTTCTGATGGTACCCCTTCGGCTGGCAAGCGTTGGATATTGAAACGCATCGTTCTCTTGTATCTTGAACTCGTGACGCTGATCTTGTACCGACTTTTCGAACCCTCTAAACAGAATACCCTCTTCGAATGAGTGTAATCAGTTTCGTACCTTTTAATTCCGTCCTATGCGCTAAACAACATAGGGCGGAATTAAAAGGTACGAAACTGATTACACTCATTCGTGACGCTGGATAATGGCGCCCGGATTTTTGCGGCTACAAGCTAATGATCTGAGTCCATGTTCGGGCCTCTGTAGGCCCTCACATCTATGACGTTCGAGAAATGTCGTCGCCCATTGACCAGCACGTGGTCTATCTGGGAGCAAGTTTCATTTCTCGGGTGTTGCCAGGTGTGTTTTCGGAAATTCTTACGTACGAAGTAGGTACAGCAGATTGCCATCCCTCTAACAGCAGCGAATGCCACAAGGCGCAGACCATTATGTTGGCAACGGAATGAAGGCTTCCGTTCCAATCACAGGTCGAAAGAAAGTTTCTCTGCCGGTCAGCGCATTTGCATCTCTGATGACTATTTTAACATCTTGTTTTGGACACTCTTCATAGGCCTTATTAAGGCTCTCATAAAACTCATTTTCAATGTCATCAGGTTTATCGTTCGTTGGCGCATAGGGGCTGTCCATAAACCACGTGGTCATTTTTTTGGGATTTTTCAACCCCCCCCCCCCCGCGTGGTCATTTGTCCTTACAAATTTTTTTATTTGTCCATACAAAATGGTCATTGGCCGAAACCCCCCCCCCCCTCATGACCACGTGGTTTATGGACAGCCCCATAGGTACTGATCAGGTTGTAGTTGAAAAATTTGCCCCTTATCCTCAACACGCAAATTCGACCGCTTAACGGCTTCCACCGAATAACTCGCTTCACCTGCTTCCTGATCACTATAAGCGAACTCCACGTTCTGCCTTATCACCGCCGCTTGGGCTGCAAAACGGTGAGTTAATAAGGAGAGCGTCCAACATAACTCTGATCCTCACAAGTTCCTACCTCATGCTTCCACGGGTCAAGCGATGACAAACACCGCCAGCTAAGAGTTGGAGTCCATCCTGATGTGCGGAACAAACGTAGTGTCGACAATGCGTCCGACCATCATCTCCTAATCGAGAAGATCTAACTGTTGCTAGGATCCATCGACAGGAGGAGAAAATCGGGCACAGGTTCAACACACGACGACTGGAAGACGCTGCGGTGAAAAGGTCCTTTGTCGAGGAGCTAGAGATCCGTGCTGCGGATATTCCGGAAGGTGGAAGCGTAGAGATTAATGTAGTGCTATCAAGAACAACTTGATGGCACTACATTGATGTGATACACTGCTTTCTCCGGGTGAGCCACGCACCCGGAGAAAGCAGTGTATCACAGATGACACCTGGAGGAAGATAGAGGAGCGAAGGAACACCAAATCCGCGGCAGAGCGAGCGAAAACATGAGGAGCCAAAGCCGTAGCCCGTCAGCGCTATTCGGTTCTCGAGAAAGAAGTGAAACGCTCATGCAGGCGAAACATAAGAGCGTGGGCGGACTCCCTAGCCGACGAAGGCACGAAAACCGCAAACACCGACGACATCCGTCTCCTCTATGATGTCTCACGTCGCATTAGTGGGACTAAGATGAATGCTACGATGCCCGTGAAAGGCACGTCTGGACAGTTACTGACCGACCCGACTGACCAGTTGAAACGCTGGTTCGAGCACTTTGGAAACCTTTTTCAAGTGTCGGTCACGTTATTAACACCTTAGCATGATCCGCCAAGGGTTCGACGCATTAC
Organism: Aedes albopictus; assembly: GCF_035046485.1. NCBI lineage: Eukaryota > Metazoa > Arthropoda > Insecta > Diptera > Culicidae > Aedes > Aedes albopictus. The sequence continues at coordinate 122,235,445 of NC_085138.1, forward strand.
CGTGTCAACACCGAAGCTCCATCCGTGCAGGAGATAGAAACAGGCATCCGTAGCATGAAATCGAAATGGGCTCCAGGGGTCGATCGCATATCAACTGAGATGCTCAATGCTGACCCCGTAGTATATCCGCACAACTACTGCATCAATTATTCTGCAACATATGGGAATCCGAGACATTTCTGGACGACTGGATGCAAGGCATCTTTTTTTTTAAAGTTGATCTGACTGTGTGCGATAATTGGTGGGGTAACATGTTGCTGTGCATCATTCTCTAAGTCCTCTACAAAGTGATCCTAAACCGGATACAGGAGAAGATTGACGCAACTCTCCGACGGCAGCAAGCAGGATTCCGTGCCGGACGATCCTGTGTGGACCATATTGTCACGCTCCGTATCATCCTGGAGCAAATCAATGGATTCCGAGAGACTCTCTACCTGGTGTTCATTGACTACGAAACAGCTTTCGGCCGTCTCAATCACGGAAACATGTGGGAAGCCCTCAGGCACAAGGGTGTTTCTGAAAAAATCATCAGCCTCATTGAAGCACAGTACACGGCATTTTCGTGCCCTGGACTGAAAGTAAGTAAGTTGAGGTGATGGAGGAAAATGAGAAAATGTTCCCCACAAGAACAGAAGTAGAACCCGCTGTGTCCTGATTGGTCAACCAAAGCCTTATTTTTAGGCTGCTGGTCCAAGTTATCTTATAAATATTATCATCATGGCCTATTCTCATATGGTTTCTTCTCATACGCACTTGGAACACGGCCATCGATTTCCTACGCAACAAAACAACCACCCAAGTGATTAATCTGCAACACGTTACCTGAAAGTCATATAAGCTGGGCTCACGTCGTTCTTGTTGCCAACTTTGGTGTGTCCTTGATGTCTTTGGCATAGTTTCCGAGGCACGCACAGCCACAGTGTAGCCAGAGGAACCTACACCGCCCATATGCTGTTACTAACTCTCCCTCTCATCAACCTTATAGGATAGGCTTGGCAAGCAGACTCTTGACAACTCACGCAATTTCCGAAACTCCGACCGGCTCAAAAGCAATAAAACACCCATTACCGGCATTAGAGGGTGTAAAATTTAAATGACGTGTAAATAAAAGCGAAAGCTTCTTCCGTTTATTACACGCGCTGGCTGTGGGTGTGTGGGGGATAGGTCCCAGGCACGTGTTCCAGCATGGTCCGGGACTCCCATCTGCCTTTCCGGTGCGTATGCGTGCGTTGTTGGTTCAAACACACCAATAATAACAGTAGACAAATGTTCCGCAAGTATTTCCGGAACTTTGAGTAGGATCAAAAGTTTTTGATGTGAGTTTTGACTTGTCGGATTCTTAGGTTCCCTAAAATGGAACAGAAGAAGGGCCCGTATCATGTGCTTCAGGTTGGAATAAATGGCACTTAATTGGAATTAAAATTGAATTTAGTTAGTTGAGATATTTGTGAAGGGAAATATCGTTTCAAAATTAGGTTAAAGCTTTCCGTTAAGTGACTGTTATCGATTTGCTCACACCCATCCATAATGGTTGTCAATCGAACAGCGGTGTACAACAGAATTTTAGTATTCAAATCATGACTTGTTCGACATAGGGCAATGTCCCAAAAGGAGATTGTAAACAAAGCTATTACCATTTCGTACTCAAAGGTACCTACCCACACGATACACCCACTATGAAAACTGGCTCCGTGCGCCAAAACTGGGCTCGACCATGATGATCGTAAAATTGCACCAAGGCTGCGATGTTAGGCAAAGTGGCTCAACAGGAGGCAAAACTGGCGGTGACTATCGTCCTTGTCTCGTACCTACCTACCGGATATCGGATCTTTGTGCGAAGCAGGTATACGGCTGCTCGATTCGGTAGTGCAGAGCAAGGACGTGAGCCGACAGTTACCGTATAGCCGAAGCGATTAATCTAAATTCCACAGCATTTGACGGGATGTTCAACAGTCGAAGAAAAAGTGATTCGATAATCCTCAGGGTTATTTTGGTGGGACTTCGAGGTAGAAAAACAGTATATTTTAAAAGGAAAATTGATAAATTTTCCATTGAGGAAGCACATCTAAGATTATTTATTTTGTTCAACATCAAACTATGGCTACATTTAGTCAACACTAGAACCTCTTTTTATGCCTTTTTCTAAGGGTTCATAAATTAGAAAGTTCATAAAAAGAGGGAATTTTGTGCAAAAATGCAGTCAGAGCTTTATTGAGGAATCATAGTTTGCAAAAACACATCCTCCTCCTTGGCGTTTGAAATGAGACCTAGGGGGTTTCCAGGGATTTCCCAAAGTGCTAAAAAAGGGGGTTCAGCAGTTTGTAGAAATCTTTTAAGGGCGTTCTGTCAGATTTCTTTGGCGGTTCAATGGGATTATGGAGATTTCAGGGGTGTTGCTATAGCAATACGGGGGTTTCAGGCTTTAAGGCTTCAAGGATGATTCAAGTCTCCGGAGGCTAAGGGGCTTCAGGGGGTTTCAAGACTTCAAATAGGCATTTCAGAGAGATTTAGGGGGTTTCAGGGGCATTTTAAATTGATTATGGAGATTTCAAGGGTGTTTCAATGTGATTATGGATGATTCAAAGGCGTTTCGAGGCATTTCAGAAGCGCTTCAAGTGGTTTTCAGGGTTGTATCATGGAGTACCTGGAACTTTTTAATGGAGTTCCATGGGGTTTCAAGGCCATTTCAAATGGATTACGGGGATTTCAAGGACGTTTCATTGGGATTAGGGAGGTTTGGGGGGAGGTTCAAATATTATTTTTTTTCTGAAGGAATCTAGAGGGCGTTTAGTAGTATTTAAAAGCATAACGGGGATTTCAGGAGCGTTTCAATACACCAAAACCTTCATTAAGGTAACGAGTCGGGACTGGCTAAATAGAGTTTTTACCAAAATGGATTCATTACCTAAATGGATTCAGTTTATTACCTAGATGGATTTGAAGATTGCAAAGAAGTTTAAGAAGGGCAAGTGACCTGGAGATTTTAAGGGGCCATGCGGAGCTTCAGAGTGATTTCATGGGTATTTCAGGAGGGGTGGGGGGTGTCAGAAGCGTTGCACCGGAGTGGGGGAGGGGGACTTTAGGGGGATTTCGAAGGCATTTCAGAAAGCTTCAGAGGATTTTTGGCGAGTTTCAGAGGCGTTACGTAGGCGTTTTTAGGGGTATCTGAGGATCTTAGGTGCGTTACATGGTGTCTGAGGAATTTCGAGGGCGTTTTAGGAAGCTTCAGAGGATATTTGACGAGTTTAGCAGGCGTTTTCGGGGGTTTCGGAGAGTTTCAGGTGTGTTACAGGGATTTTGAGGGGGCGTAAGGGGACCTACAGTTTTCGAAAATACATTTTGATTCTTAAGTGAGCTTCGGAGAGATTTCAGCGGCGCTTTAAAGCGTTTCTTTAACGTTTCAGGTGGTTTCAGAAGAGATTCAAGACGTTCCGGTCTCTTTACGATTGTAGATCCGATGGCCTATATTCAAGGGAGCTCTTAGAGATTCTTAAACAAACATTGATCTTACCACTTGTCAGCACAAAGTTGCGTGAGGCTGTGTAAGCATGTCTTTTATTCAATCATTTAAGCACACAAGTTATGCATGTAGAATCGATGACTTATGCTCAAGAAAGTTCTTAGAAAACCTTAAACAGTCTCAAACCATCTCCATCCCCCCGCATTACACCCCCCTGAGTACGCTCTGAACTCCCCTTTACTTCACTTGCAACTTAATTCCCTAAAACCAACCTTATCCCTAATCTAAAACACTCAAACTGCTCTGAACACAATCAGATTTCATTTAGGAAACGTTACTTAAATGGAGGGACCTAAATAGATTTCACCTAAATGGATTCGATCGAAATGGAGGTTTGAGTGTAGTACGAAATACCCACTGAAATCCCCTGAAATCCCGTGAAATTTTCCCGAGACATCCAGATATCCTCTTTTACAACTAGGATCCTTTGAAATGGCCCTGAGACCCTATTAAAGAACGGCGTATGGACGGTTTTTGCCTTGTGGTTTTGTCTAAAAGTTTCCCGAATAAAGTCACACATGAATAAAGTCGGGAGCTGTGAAGGCGACTCTCCACGAGGTGAATGTAAATTACACTCACCTCGTGGAGATTCGCTTTCATAGCTCTGTCACGGTTTTTGAATGCATGTGTGATCTCTACTTTTTTCGGGGAACTTTTAGGCAAAACCACAAGGCAAAAGTCGTCCATACACCGTTCCTTCCAAGGATCATAATAGGACGCTTCTGACCTGAGAAAACAGCAAGTGAGTGTAGTAAGTCTTTGCATGAGAGTTCCTGGAACACCCCTGAGACCTTCTGACGACCTCCTGGTCCTGGTAAACCCAAATACTAGTGCTCTCATGATAAAATCAGAGCTGGTTACTCAAGGTTTCCAAATTGTTGCGGCCCCCATACTCGTTCGCCTTCATGGAAACTACTTTGATATTGTGCTCATTATTATTCTAGGAAAATCCCTTCATGAATCAATTTTTCACGAGATGTTACTGCAATTATCGCAAAAGGGGCATTCTTGTAGGAGTTCCTTTTATGAGTTCAGTAAGAATCCTTCTGAGGATTCCTTCCAGAATTCTTTTAGAATGTTTTTCTTGCCATGTACTTCTTAAGAGTTTTCTCCATGACTACATATAGTTTTCCAAGCTCCACTTAAAATCCCTTCAAAAAAAATTTTTTAGAAATATCGTCAGTAATTCTCTAAAAGATTCCATCATTATTTTTTATTTCTGTAGAATTTCCATCGGGAATGTCTCCAGTGTTTCTTCTAAGAATTCCTTCAGAACTGAGATCTACCAAGGATTCCTTCTAAAAATCCTCTAGGGATCCATTGGAAATTTTACCAGAAATGACCTTTGTTTGTAATTTCTGCAGAATTAAGGAGATTTCTTCTGCAATTATTTCATTTTTTTTTTTTCATTTATTTATTATCTCCATAAACTTAAGACAATGTCTTTTCTGTTTAAGCGTAGTTCGGTAGTATGAAATGACACGTAAAAACACTTGTGCAACAACTTTTGCCTCATTATGGTTGATTTAAGAATTGTAAACATGCTTTCTTGAACCCCAGGGACGAATTAGTGATTTGAATTTCGGATGGTAAATCATTCCAAAAAGATATACCTCTAATTAGGAGTGAACGTGAATGGTGGGAAGTTCTTGCTCGCGTAATATGGAATTTTTTTCCTCGCTGACTTCTCAATGGAACCATTTTTGTATATAGATAAGGTGGAGATTGTGTTTTTATAATGTTATGTAGTATCGAGACTGATCTCAACATGGGAAATTGGCTGAATGAGCAACCGATCAAAGTTTTCTGTAGGTGAGTAACATGAGAGTAACGATTCAGGTTGTAAACAAATCTAATACAGCAATTGAGTGCAACTTTCAATCGATTTAAAACTGTTCTTGATGCCTGGGTTGTAATAAAATCACAAGTTAAAAAATGGGGGAAGATTAAGCTTTTGAAAAGTCTGAGTTTAGAAGGTATGTCCAAAAAATGTGCGTTGTATCGAAGAGTACGTAAAGCAGCATATACTTTTCCACACTGGTGTAGAATAAAACTATCCCATTCGAAATTACTTTGTATGACTATTCCGAGACTAGATACAGATTCAGAGTATGAAATTCGATTTCCGTTCAGAACTATTTCAGGTTTTTCAACATTCCTTGTGGTGCGACTAATGAAACAAGCTTGGGTTTTACGTGCGTTCAGGATTAACGAATTGTCTACTGCCCAACTGACAATACTTTGCAGATTATGGTTGATCAACTCTGAAACAGCCTGAGTTGAATGCCCTAAGCAATTGAAATAAATTTGCACATCGTCCGCAAAAAGATGGATTTGACAACCAGTAAGTCTCATTGGAAGGTCGTTAATGTAGAGGGTAAACAGTATGGGTCCAAGTACTGATCCTTGTGGTACACCCGAGGTGATTGGCAAAAATTTGGAAAGTTCATTATTGACAAATACGGTTTGCGATCTGTCCGTCAGATCCGAACAAACCAGACGTACAGCATTATCATCAAAACAAAATTGATTCTTTAATTTTTGACATAATATCTCATGGGAAATGGAGTCGAAAGCTTTCGAAAAGTCTAGCAACAAAAGAACTACTGAACCTCCACTATCCAAAACAAGACCAATATCGTCGCACACTTTAATCGTGGCTGTTTTCGGGCTATGTCCTTTGCGATAACCAGATTGTGAAACCGAGAGTAAACTATTGTCCGAAATGTAGCTGACTATTTGATTTTTGACCAACCTTTCAAATATTTTTGAAATAGCACTCAATATACTAATGGGCCTGAGATTATCTAATGAACTACTGCTTGCCTTTTTATTTATCGGTATAATTTTGGAAGTTTTCCAGCCTTTGGGAAACACCCCTAGTTTAATTATGTTGTTAAAAATATGATGCATTGGCTTCAACAAGAGAGGAAAAACAGATTTAACAAACTGTATAGGTATTTCATCCAACCCGACTGCGTTAGACTTAATTTCGTAAGTCGCATTTATTATCTGGTTGGAATCAACCTCCCTGAAGGTAAACATTGAATTGGATGATTGCTGACTATTCCGTGTACTCACATTGCGAGAGCTATAGCAGTTAGAAAAATGAACATTGATTTCATCAGGTGAAAACCGAGTTATAGAGTTGTTTTTCCTAGGTTTGAGGTTCATTTGTCCAAAGTACTTCCACAAATCTTTCGAAGAAGAAGAGTTTGAGAGTTTAGCATTCCAATATTCTTTCTTTGCTCTATTTATCAGAGCCGTAGTACTATTTCTTAGTCTCTTATACGTTGAATAGTCCGCATCACTTCGTGAAGCCTTCCATACTCGAAAGGCAAGATCACGATCAATCATTGCCCTTGATATACTTTGATTGAACCAAGCATTATATTTTGGATGATTGTGGATGGTTTTCAATGGAACGCATGCATCAAAAATATGCTCTATATGTCTGTTGAAAAAAGGAACCAAAATGTCGGGGTTATCGGTGCTGTAAAAATCTGTCCACTCAATTTGATTGAACATAGTTATAACCTGTGATGGATTCAACTGACTATAGTCGCTTAATGTCCTAATGTCTTCAATAGGTGCTAAATCAAAATCTAGTGAAGCGAACAACAAATCATGTTTAGATAAAAACGGTGCATCAATTTGATTGAAGCGTAACACTGAATTGGCATCGTTCGTAATAATCATGACAATGAGTGTAGAACCGGTTCGACTGAAATGTGTTGGAACTTGACCTAAGCTTGAGAGAGATAAACCCTGTAGAGCCATATGGAATCTTTTGGTTGAGGCTGATGAAGTATCCAAAATGTTCGTGTTAAAGTCTCCCATCACATAAATATGCTCATATTGAAATTTCAAGGAAGTCAACTTTTCGCAAAGCACTTGCGAACAATCCAGTCCTGGTGGATTGTAAAAGAATCCCATGAGAAGTTTTGTTTTGTTTATAGAAACTTCTATAAATATGTATTCTGTTTCAGCTGCACCACTTTCATTGGCAGACATCTCAATTACTTTAAAGTTCAAGTTCTTCTTGAGATATACGAGAACTCCTCCACCAAGTCTACCTACACGATCATGCCTGACTATTTCGTATCCTTCTATACTCAGCACATCATTGGGTACACATTCGTTCTGCCAGGATTCAGTTATGCACATCATACTTACATTAGAAATGTTGGCAATCTCACGCAGCTCAACAACTTTACTCATTTGTCTGGCACAGATACTTTGAGCGTTCATGCAACAAACCGACAATTTGTTATGTACGAATGCTGATTTCATTACGATACCTTGAACACTCCAATCTGTAGAGGTATATCCGCGATAACTATTAGCCATTATCCCAGTTTAATCCCAAACCCAAGAAAACATGTTTACTTATCTTTGTAGCCTTTAAATAACTCATCCTTTTACAAACACAAAAACAAACCAAAAAAGTTCAATTACAAATTAATACTGACTACGCATAAAACTACTCATAACACTGATACAAACAAAAAAGACAGCATAATAAAATACGTAACAAAAATCTACTGACAAGTTTAACAATTTTCACTTAATCTAATACTTTTAGGACAGGATACATGGAAATCAAGGGATAGGTGAGGAAGGATAGAGATTGTTTATAAGGATAGGTTAACTCCCAAGATGCCCGAAACGTCGCAGATCCTCTTCTGATTTGATGATTACGTCCCTATCGTCGTCTTTGCGTCTAACGAGGATTTCTCCGCCACGGGAAAACACCTTCACCAGCTCCCCCGCTTTCCTCAAATCAATGGCTATGGATTTGATTTTTCTGGCTGCTGGAGTAAGATTTTCATTGACGTACACTCGCTTATTGGTTTGGAAGCCAATTTGGTTCAGATTGAGGGAATGACTTCGTAGGTAGCTCGAAAAAAAGTCGTTACGCTGGTTGGTTATAGCAAACTGCACCAAGAGGAAGTAAACGTTTCCAGCTCTAGGCGGTGTTCTGGTCAAGCGACGAATATCCACGATCGGAATGGAGTTATCAACATAGCCCAAAGTTTTACACCAGATTCGGAAATAGTACTGGAGATCCTCGTTTTCGATGAATGGAACCCCACTGATAATCAAATCATTGGATAGATTCGATCGAGCAATCGCATCGGCATTGTTAAACACGTCTCGCCGCATGCAGCACAGCTTCGAATTCACTTCGACCAAGTCTGTCTTTATCTCGTCCATACCTTTCGCCAATTCAGCACGCAGATCGTCCCCGAGCTTGTTTATTTGGTCCTGCATTGTTTTTCCCTGGTTCGTAATCAAACGAGCCAATTCATTGTTGGAAATCTCGCTTCGAAATTAATCTTCGGATTTCTTCAGGAATCCCTTTTGATTTTTTTAGAATGTTTATCCTTGGTATTTCTTCAAGAGTTCCTTTAGAAGCTGATCATATTTTTTTTCAATAAATTAAGGAGCTTTCTTAAGGAATTTTGCAGGAATTTTTGTCCCGGATACCTCCAGAAAATTTTCAAGAATTTCTTCTAAGATTTTCCAAAGCTAGAACGAGGAGATATCCTCAAAACATCCTTGAGGCATTCTTTCGAAGTTTCTTTCAGTTCTATTGTGCAATTTCTGGGAAAACTTCTGAGAAAATCGCAAAGAGTATATCTGAAATAATTCCGGCAGAACTTTTTTTTTGGAGGAATCCCATAATTTCAGGAGTTTTAGCAGTTGAGATTTCGGCGAAAAAAACCCGAAGACGACTAGCTGTGATGGACTTTTGGAGAAATCTATTTTTGGAATTTCTGAAGAAATCCCTACAATTCTTGATGAAATCTCTGACGATGCATTTGAAGAAATTTCAGAAGGAACCCGGACAGAAAACAAATCCCTGAAGGAATATCTGAAGAGATACAGAAGAATACATATAAAAATCTTAATAGTAATGACTAAAAAAGTCCAAGGGGAATTTTTAAAGGCAACTCAGGAGGTAATTATGAAAAATACCTGAAGAAAAATTTCACTATGAAGTGAATTTAGAAATATGAAGAAACCCTTTGAAACGCCCCTGAGACCCCAAAAGGCCCTTTGAAGTGTTCATGAATTCCCATGAACCCTTCTGAAGCGCCTGTGAGATATCCTGGAGCCCTCTTGAACTCCCTGATTCTCATGAGACGCTTCTAGGGCCTTAGACGTATCAGAGACCTCCCAGAAATCCCCTGTATCGTCCCTAAAACGCCCATGAGACCCTCTCTGGAACCCTCATGGAACCTCATGGAACTGCTTGAAGCGCCCCTGAGGCCCCTGGAAACCCCCAGTGATATCATGAAATTTCTCTGAGACCCCCTCAAACGCCCCTGAGACCTCCGGGTTTTATCTGAAGCCCCCTTGGACTCTTTTGAAATGCCCCTGACATGTTTTGGTACCCCTTGTTATAGGAAAACTTTCAAAGTTGAAAAAGTGAAGCTAACAATTTCTGGTGGAAAACCACAGAATAGTTTGTGGCGCAGACGAATCAATCACTGGTTTTGTAAAGTTTACATTTAAGTTTAGGTTGTTAAACGTACAAAATACGACAAATTTCAGTGGGTTTACCATGTAATCAGTTGTGGTGAGAACGCAAATCTCATGCTAGAGATTTTCCACGCACGATTGACTTGATAAACTCAACGTTAAAAAATCATAGTTGACTCATGATTTAATTGATTGCTTTATTTATAGTTTTACCAATTTGGTAGAAAACAAAATTATCAGAAAACAATCAACAAGTTTCAGCAAATCTTCTAAATATCTTCCAAAAACATAAAAGCGTATATTTGTATGTGTTATTTATCACTTGAATCAAGGATATCTTCAATGCCACAATTTTCAGAGTTTATTTGAGTTTCCTCTAGGAAATCATCTGAGTAGAAATTCTTCAAAAGTCTCTATAAAAACCCAGATTAATCCACCTAGTGGTGATAGTGCCTTTCTCGTCGAACATGTACTCATGATCTTTTTTTGGTTGGGATACGACTGGGATGATTTTGCTTCAGAATGTTGGCTTCAGCCTTTTGGGGGAATCGAAAACACTAGTTTATGATTTTTTCCGACGTTTCGATCTGTATGGCGCCTTTTCAAGGGTTCAATCGGTCAAGGTTTCCTAGCAAGATGGCCTAGCCTAACTTAAAAATGTCATACGGAAGTTTTGGTATTTATTGAGTCCGTTCGGTTTGAAACCGTCGTGATGTGGACAATCTCCTACCTATCGGGCGGTTTAGAATTCGGTCCTGTTTTTGGAATCTTCTACTATTGTTTGTTAAGCTAGTTTCTGTACTAGGGCCATCATTCCGAAGCATGATCTTTCCGTCGACGTAATGCGAACTGTTCCTGAATCCTGAGAATACCTTATTTAGAAAAGCAATTATTTTAATAAAATTGGGAAATTTATTAATTGAACATATTCCGACGTTACGTTAAACGTATAGACTGGGCTGAAAAAATATCAGAATTTTCAGTTGACGGCTTGAGCACCTTCGCTATCACTGAAGACCGATCAACATCAAGACGATAATTACAAGCTAGGATATAACGTCTTTCACAATCACAGATGACTTTGCGGCAGGCCTGCCCAACCTTTCGTGGCCACGGGCCACAAGTGATACTCCATACCAGTCGACGGGCCAGACATTAAATTTCGACATCAAATTTCGAAAGCACGAATGCAACTGTGAAATTTTGTACATCCGATTACCCGTTCTCAAGGCAAACCACAACACTGACATCATTTAGGTCATAAAATGTGAGCAAGAATTCTTGATTGTTTTGCAAAAATCACCCAGAATACTTTTTTTCTGAATTTTGCCGAACTGCATGTTGCAGCGAACAATTTGCTGAAATTCAGCAAACTTTCCTGATTCGTTCAGTAAACTCTGCTGTTCAGCAGCAACGTTTTTCTGAAATTCAGTAAATTTTGCTGAAATTCTGCTTCAAATTTGGCTGTACCTTTCAAATTAAAAATTTTTAAATTTATGTATTTAAATTTTTTAATCTTTGAAATTTTTTAACAAAACACTCTACCTATTTCGAGTTTATTTTTAATATTAAATTTTATTTAAATATGAATTATCTTCAAATATTTCAATCCTTGGGCCAAGTTTGATTCATCGATTCCGCGGGCCGTATGTTGGACAGCCCTGCTTTACGGTCTTCGACATAGTTTTTTCTTCACACTTTAGGCTGTATTTTATTATCATAGGTTACAAAATTCATGTAAAATTTGACAAAAAATGCAAGCAAGTGAAATTGCCCATACAAAATCCCATAAAAAAATTCCCAGTAGTTTTAGACGGAAAAGAGGATTGAAAAAACTTTCTCCGGGGTTAATGCGATAATTTTCTCATATAACGTTGACCTATCCTACTGTATATTTTTACACCTCAGTGATTTGATGAGATTGCTTTAGTACAGACAAACAGACATATTATTCGTAACATATTGCTATTATATTCATCGTTACGAAAAAAATAATCGCCAAATAGTAATCAGGTTGCGTTTCACTGCGGCTTGATGTTGGTAGTGAGTAGACGTCAAACATGCAACAACGATGAATACATATTTGTTTCAACCGTTGAAAACAAGGACGATGGAGAGTGAGTAGAGTAAGACGTCTGTATGTATGTGGCCTTAGTTCAGTCAAGATTTTGTTTTCTTACACATATTTATCGCTTGCATTGACTTTGTTCATTTTTGAAGTTCCTACGAAGCACCCTAGGAAGCACCCAATGCTGGTTTTGCATCACTATCGGTAGCCTCTATTGTGGTCTGCGCCTATTTTCTTGCTAATCGTTCCTCATGGTTTAAAAAAAGACCGCGGTTCGATGTGTCGCATGCATAGGTTTGGTTCTTTTTGGCATTTGGCCACTTCCGGCTGGACACCCTAGATCGGTCCTGGAACACTATCGGTAGCCTTTATAAAGATCTTCATTGTGGTCTGAGCCTATTTTCTGACTAATTGTTCATCACGTTATTTAAAAAGTCGCTGTTTAATGAGCCGCAGGCATGGGTTTTGATATCTACTACATTTGACCACTTCCAGCGGGACACCGGAACCGGTTCCGGAACTCTATCGGTTGATCCAAATATGATCTGAAACTATTCTCTTTTATTAACCGTTTATCAGGTTGCCTGAAGATCTTGCGATTTGATGCGTCGCATGTAAGGGGTTGGTTAACTTTTATACTTGGCTACTTCCGTCGTGACATCTGAAACCGGTTCAGTAACACTACTGGTTTCGATATGGTCTGAGAATGTTTCCCTGCCCACTGTTCATCAGGCTATCGAAAAAGCCGCTGTTTGTTGTATCGCATGCATGGGTTAGGTTCACTTTCATATTTAGCCACTTCCGGCGGAACATCCAGAACCGGTTCCGGAATACTACCGGTTCAGATATGGTCTGAGAATGTTTTCCTGCCTACTGTTTATCAGGTTATCAAAAATCCGCTGTTTGATGTGTCGCATGTATGGCTTTGGTTCACATTCATCTCTGGCCACATCCGGCGGATCATCCGGAACCGGTTCCGAAACACTGCCAGTTCAGATATGGTCTGAGGCTATTTTCCTGCTTACCGCCCATGAGGTTATCGAAAAAGCCGCTGTTTGATGTATCGCATGCATGGGTTTGGTTCACTTTCACATTTAGCCACTTCCGGCGGAACACCCAGAACCGGTTCCGGAATACTACCGGTTCAGATATGGTCTGAGAATGTTTTCCTGCCTACTGTTTATCAGGTTATCGAAAAATCCGCTGTTTTATGTGTCGCATGAAGGGTTTGGTTCACTTTCATATTTGGCCACTTCCGGCGGGTCACCCGGAACCGGTTCCGGAACACTACCGGTTCAGATATGGCCCGAGACTATTTTCCTGTTTACCGTTCATCACGTTTTCGAAAGTGCCGTGGTTTGATGTGTCGCATGAATGGGTTTGTAGCGTTTTCATATCTGGCCCCTTCCTGGGGTATTGATCCGGAACACCTAAATGGCCATAACTCCGGAACGGCTGGACCGATCCGAACCATTTTCAATAGGAAACAATGGGACTAGATTCCGCGTCGAATGAACCGTTGGTCATTAAAATCGGTTGAGGTTTACTGCCAAAAAGTGATGTGAGTTTTTTTTGTACACACACATACACACACACATACATACACACACACACACATACATACACACACACAGACATCACCTCAATTCGTCGAGCTGAGTTGATTGGTATATGTGACTCGACTCTCCGGGCCTTCTATCAAAAAGTCATTTTTGGAGTGAACATATAGCCTTTCCAGTACACTTAGTGTACGAGAAAGGCAAAAAGGTTCTTTATAACAATTTTTAGATTTTTTTTTTCAGAAAACCCCACTTCGTTTGAAAAGATTTGTCCAGAAATGCCTGTTTAGATTCCTCCAGGAGTTCCTCGGGGATTATTCCAGGAGTTCATCGTGGATTACTCCAGGGGCTTTAGGACATTTTCCCGAATTCCATTACCCCGAATGACCCATTACCCCGAATGGTTTATCCGCAAATAGAGACGAACCAGCCAAGGGCTGAAAGTCTCTTTAATAAAGACAAATTAATCAATCAAATTATCCGCAAGCCTATCTGGAGACCTGCTCTGGGTAACTAACGGTGCTCCAAGTGGTTGGATAGTTTTCAAAATAGATTTTACTATTTTGAGCATATGCAACTTTTTGGCATTCTTACTGCTAGTGTGATCATCAAATATTTAGATTGTCATACAAAAAACCTTACAAGGAGGGGAGGGGGTGTCGAAAATCAGATGTTCCTCGGTAATTCCTCCAGGAATTCTTTGGAAAGCCCTCTAGGATTTCCTCCGGAATTCCTTCAGGAGTTCTTCGTGAATTTCTCCAGGAGTTCCACGAGAATTCTTCCAGGAATTTCTCGGGAGTTCCTCTAGGAGTTTCTCCAGGAATTCTTCGGAATATGTACAAAACTTTCTCGAGGGTTCCTCCAGGAGTTACTCAGGAATTCCTCTCGGAGTTCATCGAGAATACCTTTAGGAGTTCCTCGGGAAGTCCTCCAGTTGTGCCTCGGGAATTCTTAAGGAGTTCCTCGGGAATAGCTCTAGGAGTACCTCCGGAATTCCTGCAAGATTTCTTTGGAAATTTCTCCATGAATTCCTTAGGAATTCCTCTAAGAATTCATCTAGAATTCCTTCAGGAGTTCCTCCGGAATTCCTCCAAGAGTTGCTTGGGAATTTCAACTAGGAGTTTCTCAGGAATTCCTCCAAGAGTTCGTCAACATCTCGTCCAGGGGAGAATTCCTCCAGGAGTAGCTTGAGAATTTCTCCAGCAGTTTCTCGGGTATACCACCAGGAGTTGCTCTGGAAATCCTCTTGGATTCCCTTCAAAATTTATTTAGGAGATCCATGGGAATTGGTCCAGCAGCTCCTCGATAATTCCCGAGGAGCTCTTGGAGACATGCTTGAGGAACTTCTTGAGGAATTGCCTAAGAACTCTTTGATTTCCTTCAATATTTATTTAGGAGATCCATGGGAATTGGTCCAGCAGTTCCTCGAGAAATGTTTCAAGAGTTTTTGGGGAATACCTCCTGGAGATCCTTGAGAATTCATCCAGCATGTTTCCCAGGAAGTCCTCGATAATTCCCGAGGAGCTCTTGGAGAATTGTTTGAGGAACTTCTTGAGGAATTGCCTAAAAACTCCTGGCAAAATTTTGATTAATTATATGGATCTTCTGGAGAAATTCCCTAGGAACTTTTGGTGTATTTTCGGGGAACTGATGCCTTCTATTTTTACCATATGAATAAATTCCTGGGAAAATCTTAGTGGAATCATCAAAAGGCTCCTGGAAAAATTCTCCAGAAACTCCTGGTGAAATTCCCGAGGAATATCTTGAAGGAATTGTTTTTGGAGAAATCCCATAGGAACAGTCCCGTGCTCAAGAAAGGAGATAAGGGAAGGGCTTTTCCTAATTTTGGCAAAGGACGGAGGGACACCAAGTGTATAACCCCCAAAACCCCTCCCTTATCCCTTTCGTGACGAACCAGCACAATTGTGCTGTTGAGCAGTAACATGTTTGCATATTTTTTCATCTGTTTAGACTTTGTTTTAAGTGATGTAAACTGTTTCCATAATTCTGCCATCACTTGTACTTGTATGTGTGTAAATAATCTTTTGTTTACGTTGCCTGTGGGATTTACCACAACAAGGTAAACAAAAAGTGGACAAAAACCGTAAAACATGAAAAAGTTTTATCTATCGCATATTTTTTATTTCCGATTTATAAAGGCAATCAAAGCTAGAAATCCAAAGATGAAGAGTAGTTCTTTCAAATGAGGAAAAATAATTGTTGGTTTGTTGGAAAATCTAAGAGTTCTGGAGATCCAAAGTTGAGCAATTTGTATGGAGATTTCACTTTTTTGGGCTCCGTCACGAAAGGGTTATGCACGGGTTTTCCAAGGAACTCCTGGACGAGTTCCCGAAGAACTCTTTAAAAAGAAAATTCCGAGGAACTTGTGATGCAATTTGGAAAAAGAACTCCTAAAGGAGTGCCCGGAAATCTTCTGTAGGAATTTCTGGAGAAATTTAAGAGGAACAGAGAAATTCCCAAGGAACTGCTGGAAGAATTACTGATAAACTGCTGGAGGAATGCCCGATTAACTGATTGAGGAACTCATGGAGATATTTGAAAGGAACTCCTGGAGGAATTCTCGGGGGTTTTGTGAAGGAATTTCCGAGCATTTCCTGGTGGATTTTTCAAGGAACTCCTGAAGGAATACCCAAGGAACACCTGGAGCAATTCATGTGCAACTTCAATGGAAAATCTGGAGGAACTTATGGCGGAATTTCCGAGGAAATTTCAGGAGAAATTCCCGGGGAGCTTTTTTTTTTTAACTCGTGAAAATATACCCAAGGAACTACTTTAAACGTGTTTTCCGGAAAATGCTGGAATTCCTGGAGAGAATCAGGCATTACTGCTGGGGAACTTCTTGAAGATGTATCTCCTGAAGTTAATTTTGTAGGCATCTTGGACAGATTTTTCAGATCATTGATGTGGGGAAAGCATGGGTAAATTCCCAGGGAAATCCTGGAGGGTTTACACCAATTGTACCGAAAATGCTGCAGGAATTCTTGTGGATCTTCTGGAGAAATTCCCGTGGCATTCATGGGAAAGTTATTCCTGGGAAATTTCTGAGGAATTCTCGGGAGCTCTTGAAGAAATTTCCCAGGACTTCCAAGAGGAATGCCCGGAGAAATCCTGAAGAAAATATCTGTGAACTTCCACAGAAATTCTCGAGGGCTTATGGAGAAAATGCCTGGTATCTTCTGAAGCAATTCCCGGGTAACTCCTGGAGGAATGCCTGAAGGGCTCCTAGACTAGTACTCGGGGAACTCCAACAGGACTTCCCGATCAACTGAAGAAGTTATAGGGAAGCTCCTGGAGGGATTTCTGGTAAAATTCTGGAGACATTCTCATGCTTATTCAAGGAGTACTCCCGAAATCAAGGGTTTCATGGGGAACTCCTGCAGAAAAAATCAGAATCATATCTCAGATGTGTGCGAATGCATGCGGGCCAGGTGGTACATCATCTAGTCGCTGTATCTGGACTTCCATCAGGCGTAGCTTAAGGTGTGTCGGTTTACCATTTTGCAGTTTCAAACCGTACCCCCACTGATTTTTTCAATAACATCCTTGTTCCGAAACACCGTTCCTCAGCTTGCATTCGATATCCTCCGGCTTCGTGTTGTCGAATGTTTCCTCTCCCAATCACGACCGGGAAAAGTCACGGAAATCGGCTTCAAAGGCTGATCCAGTTCTATCCGGTCTTAGCGGCTGGTTGGCTGCTGATGCCGCTACACGTGAAAACCGGCGGTAAGCAACAGACAAGGAACCGTTAGGCACCTAGGCTTCGGATAACACTCGGAAGTCCCTCGGGGAAAAAGCACGAAAACAATCAAAATTCAATTCACGTACGGACCCGAAAAAACAGAAAGAAAACTTTTCATTTTATGACATTTTTATTGCACGTCCTCTCGTCATGAACGGGCGGTCGGTCGGTCGGTTGGATGGACGGATCCGGAGCGTCGTCCCTCCGGAAGCCCGAATACCGGTCCGTCGGGGACGACGACGGCGGCGGCGGCAGTCCCTGCAGCTGATCCTGAGCTTCTTAGGAGATCATCAACCGGAACGAGTGGACTATAAAATGTAAAATTGGACGCCCGGTGAAAATCAAATTTTGTCTCGTTTTTCCTCCCCTACTGAAATAACAAGTTTGAAGTAGAGCAGCAGCGACAGGCGGCCCGCAATCGGAGAAGGCGAACCGCGTTTTGATGGACCGATTGGGTGGACTCGGAATAGCTGGTTTTCCACCCCTCCTATGCCGGTTCCTGACCATCTCGCGGCGAGTTCTTAGCTTTGCTTCACCAGAAACGCATTCGAGGATGTGACATATCGTATTTTGATGAGCTTTTATAATATTTTCGTTCCCTGCCAAGTTTTATTTGCTTCGCTGACGATTCGACAGCGACCGAAGACCGGCAGGCCAGCCAACTCCCGGAGGATTCGTCTTCGGTCGGCGGAAAACGGAGCAAATATGCCGGAGGCCATTCTCGAAATGATATTTCTTTGAAAATATTTTCACTACCTTTTCGAGATGAGTTTTTTATGTTTGTTTTCCAGTTCGAGCTAGTACCAGCGCCAGCGCAGCGCTTCATATCGGTTGTCACTTTGGTGGCATTGGGAAGAAATTTGAACGGATCCGGAGGTTGATGAAATTTGGAAAGTTTTCATTCCGTCAGGGAATTTGAATCCGCAGCAGCAGTGAGTCGGTCGGCGAAGGAAGCCTATGGCAATTCGATTTGAAACTTTGATTTTCTTCGCTCATTTTTGTTGCGGTGTTGTCACATGAAGTGAGTAAAAAGCGAAACGAGCAAAGTTGTGTTATTACATTGGAGATTTCTCAGTGCTTTTTGGTCATGTAGAAACATACAGTGGAAGATGAGATTTTTTGCCGTATTACTTTTTCCTTATTCATTCCAATAACTGTTTTTAAGAGAGTCATTTTACTTTTACTGACAAAAATAGCACCCATTGTAATAGGGTTTAGGAAAGTTGAAACATTGTAAACTGATTGTAGTGGTACAGTATTAACGATCTGAAACCTCAAAAAACACACTGAAATAGAATAGCACTGCACAGTGTTTTAAATGGTCGATTTCACGATCAAAATTGAATAAATTTAAAACTATTGAACTTTGATATTGGGTGTCTTCTCAAAATATTGGAATTTAGGACGTTTTTCATGAACAACCCCTTAAAACTAGTTTTTTGCGTATAACTTTTGAACGGTATTTTTTTAATTTTTGGGGTCTTCTACAAAGTTATAAGGAATGCAAAAACACGTGTTTTTGTCAAAGACTTCAAGTCTCTATCTCTCAGAGGAAAAAGTTATTGTGTATTTTCTAGATATTTTAGGTCAATTTTCACCCTAAATTGTTCAGTTCTACGCAAATCTACGCAGCTGGGATTCTGTCAGGTAAAACTTACATGCTTCTACTATCACGTGATGGTAATAACTTTTGTTCGTTTTTGTTCAAATGGTATGTTTTTTGCAAAACAAACAACTTATGTTATTGCCCATTTTCACTAATAATAATAATTTTCTTCTACTTACTATATTAACATTTTTTGAGGGTGAAAATTGTTTTCATTTTCTTCCACGCTAAGTATGTGCTATGCGAATGGGTGCTCTGTAACGTATTGCCGCTCTTATTAAAAGATTATCCAAATTATAAAATGATGCTTTCGAATTGGAAAAGTAAGATTTTTTTTTATTTGTGAAAAGTAAGTGTTTGAATAACTTTTAAGCATGATATGCCATACATATTACATTTAACAGCTCTTATTCAAATAGTATCCTTATTAGATAAAATATGAACTATTTTTTTGTTTCCGAAATAAAACAAAGAAACTTCCGAAAAAATGTTACTATGTATTATTATCAAAACCTTCCTGAGAAGAAATGAACAATATTCACCCTTCAGCAGGGATGGCATGCTCCTTAGTGTGGGTGCAAGTGTGTGCTGTTTTAATGTGAAAATAAGCTGCACTGTGTTCAGTGTGGAATGCCAGCCCTGCCCTTCAGGACGCACGTTGTTGTAAAAAACACAACACTGCCAAAAATTCTCCCTCGTCGTATACAGCGCGAGCGCGGAGCAGTTTCAGCATCAAACAGGCGCGCGTCCTGAAAGGTTAATCTTCTAAAATGTGTGCATACTCTCTGATAGATTGTGAAAATGCATGCCTTCGTAGCTCACACAAAACTATTAATGTATATTCAAGGGCAAAACTAGAAACGAATCTCAAGTTTCAAAAAACGCCCAAAAGTCTTGTTGTTTATGGCTTCAAGGACTTCTTGAATGAAAATGGAATGTTTTTTCT
The DNA here is from genome assembly GCF_035046485.1 of Aedes albopictus. Lineage (NCBI taxonomy): Eukaryota > Metazoa > Arthropoda > Insecta > Diptera > Culicidae > Aedes > Aedes albopictus. The sequence goes on from NC_085138.1 coordinate 122,255,393, forward strand.
ATGTAACGATTTGTTTCAATAAGGTGTTGAGGAACTAAAACGATTTTTTATTATTGCAATCGTACGACGTATCTGTGTAAAACTGGGAACAAGACTGGGAAAGCTATAATGAACGTAGAAATAAGGAACCTATATTTTGCAGGGGATTTTTCTACAAGATTTCGAAATGTTGCTGTATGGCATAGCATGCTTAAAACACAGACGACTAAACGTAACATTTTGAATATTTTTTGATTCTAATCATAATCCCGAAAACCTGTTCGCCCGATACTGAAAGGGCTGTGTTTGAACGCTCATTAACTAGGTGGCACTAGCGGGAAAACGTCAAACTCGAACAAAAATGATGCGAGCGTCACTAGCGAGCAGTATGCCAACTATCTAATTTTTAAACAGCCCGTTCAATTGAGGCACGATTAGAAATGTCAAAGTGTTACGTCTGTTTATCTGTGCTCAAACGTTATCCAAATACTTGCTTTTTCCAGTTTGAAAGCAAAATGTTAGCATCTTTTTCTAATTTGGTTAACCTTTTGATAAGAGTGGCAAAACAATATAGCTCACTCATTCTCATGGCACATACCAAGCAGATACCAAAACCATTTTCTCCCTCGGAACAAGTGAGTATTCATTTATAAAACGATACCACGTAAATAAAAAAAAACTACTTTATGATTATTGTTAAGGTAAGTAGAAGAAAATTATTATTATTAGTGAAAATGGGCAATAACATAAGATGTTTGTTTTGCAAAAAGCATACCATTTGAACAAAAACGAACAAAAGTTATTACCATCACGTGATAGTAGAAGCATGTAAGTTTTACCTGACAGAATCCCAGCTGCGTAGATTTGCGTAGAACTGAACAATTTAGGGTGAAAATTGACCTAAAATATCTAGAAAATACACAATAGGGGTACTCACTAAACAGATTAAAATGCTGCGTAAGCCATAATTTTCTGCTTATTTGAAATGTTTCATGATTTTTCGAATGAAATAATCAAAGATTGCCTTGGTGATCGCGACGTTTAATTAGCTTAATCAGCTTTATCAGTTTATGCTGTTAAGTGAATCCCCCTAATAACTTTTTTCCTCTGAGAGATAGAGACTTGAAGTCTTCGACAAAAACACGTGTTTTCACATTCCTTATAACTTTGTAGAAGACCCCAAAAATTAAAAAAATACCGTTCAAAAGTTATACTCAAAAAACTAGTTTTAAGGGGTTGTTCATGAAAAACGTTCTAAATTCAAATATTTTGAGTATATAGAGTATTGGTGTCTTCGGAAAAGTTTCTAGTAACAAAATTATCTACAACTTTTCTAAAGAAACTTAGTGTGTAATTTTAATTTTTGCAAAAATAATTTTTCGATCTCACTTTTAGGTGGATTAATCACCAAACTAATTTTGGTAAAATATGCGCGTTATCATATCAAGAAACTTCACCGAAGACACCCAATATCTAAATTCAATAGTTTTAAAGTTGTTCAATTTTGATCATGAAATCGACCATTTAAAACACTGTGCAAAAAGGCATATGCTTATAATCGTACACATCGTAATACAATTTCATGTTTTTTTACCCTCTTTTGAGAACTTCTGGTGCTTTGAGAGTCCACTTACCGTTGCGATACGGTCATTTAATTTTGACACGATCTATTTTGGAAATCCAAACTTTCATCTATCTATCTACATATATATATATATATATATATATATATATATATATATATATATATATATATATATATATATATATATATATATATATATATATATATAAATGAGTTTGATGTATCTTTGAGGCAACAAAACTCACGAACGAGTGAACCGATCAGCATGACTCTTGCACGGTTCGATTCGTATTCATGGTGGCTGTGTTTATATGTATAAAAGGTTATGAAAATAAACTAGAAAAGTAAGAAAATTGCCGGGACAGCTAGTAGATGATAAATTTCAAATGGCCAATGTCTTTTATCAGGGGTTCTCAAACTTTAGCAGCTTGCATCCCACTATTGATTATTATTGAAATTGACACACAACTAGCACTTATTTTCGTAACATACGTCATTTTAGATAATTTATGCAGACTTTTTGAATAAATACATTTTATCGCTTTCAATGGTTTAGAGAAACTTACGTAACGTAGCTTTTAATTTTACATTTTTGCCTTTCTCGTACACTAAGTGTACTGGAAAGGCTATATGTTCACTCCAAAAATGACTTTTTGATAGAAGGCCCGGAGGGTCGAGTCACATATACCAATCGACTCAGCTCGACGAATTGAGGTGATGTCTGTGTGTGTGTATGTGTGTATGTGTGTATGTGTGTGTGTGTGCGTGTGTGTGTATGTGTGTATGTGTGTGTACAAAAAACTCACATCACTTTTTGGCAGTAAACCTCAACCGATTTTAATGACCGACGGTTCATTCGACGCAGCATACAGTCCCATTGTTTCCTATTGAAAATGGTTCAGATCGGTCCAGCCGTTCCGAAATTATGGCCATTTAGGTGTTCCGGACCGGTACCCCTGGAAGGGGCCAGACATGAAAATGCAACAAACCCATGCATGCGACATATCAAACTACGGCATTTTCGATCATCTGATGAACGATAAGCAGGAAAATAGTCTCAGATCATATCAGAACCGGTAGTGTTCCGGAACCGGTTCAGGGTGTCCCACCGGAAGTGGCCAAATATGAAATTGAACATAACTCATTCATGCGACACATCAATCAGCGGCATTTTCGGTAACCTGATGAACGGTTAGCAGGAAAATAGTATCAGACCATATATGAACCGGTAGTGTCCCGGAACCGGTTCTGGGTGTCCCGCCGGAAGTGACCAAATATAAAATTGAACATGACTCATTCATGCGACACATCAAACAGCGGCATTTTCGATAACCTGATGAACGGTAAGCAGGAAAATTGTTTTAGACCATATCTGAACCAGTAGTGTTCCGGAACCAATTCCGGATGTCCCGCCGGAAGTGGCCAAATATAAAAGATAACCAAACCCATGCATGCGACGCATCAAACCACGGCGTTTTCGATAAACTGATGAACGGTAAGCAGGAAAATAGTCTCAGACCATTTCAGAACCGGTAGTGTTCCGGAACCGGGTCCGGATGTCCCGCCGAAAGTTGCCAAATATAGAAGAGAACCAAATCCTTGTATGCGACACATCAAACAGCGGCATTTTCGATAACCTGATGAACGGTTAGCAGGAAAACAGTATCAGACCATATCTGAACTGGTAGTGTTCCGGAACTGGTTCTGGGTGTCCCGCTGGAAGTGGCCAAATATAAAATTGAACATAATTCATTCATGCGACACATTAAACAGCGGCATTTTCGGTAACCTGATGAACGGTTAGCAGGAGAACAGTATCAAACCATATCAGAACCGGTAGTGTTCCGGAACCGGTTCTGGGGGGTCCCGATGGGTGAATGCAAAATTTTAAAGGAGTGATAGAGGGGTCTCTAGTTAGCCTAGTTGAAAAGGCTATGGAAAATTGTCTTGACCCCCTGGATATACTGTAGCATTGTACTTGCCACACAATGTACAAATTCATGCAATGGAAGGCAAAGAAAGCCCTTCAATTAATAACAGTGGAAGTGCTCTGAGAACACTAAGTTGAAGAGAGGCAGGCCAACTTCCAATGTGAACGTCGAGCCAAAAAGCAGAAGAAGAAGAAGTAGATGAGTATCATAAATGGAGAAAAAAATGTGTACGCATATGGTCAAATATTAACCGTTACGTAGTAATTGAACTTCACATGTTTTTCACTTTGCTTGCATCAAACTGGATATTACTTGAAAATGGTCAAGCTTATCGCAGCTTTTTAACCCTCATTCGAAGGTTTATTAAATTTTCTATCAAAAAAAATCTTTCAATCTAATGGGTTAGTAAAATAACTAAGTTTTCTAATGCAAATAAGCTCGAAAGTATCGTTTTGCCTTTCTCGTACACCAAAGTGTACTGAAAGACTATATGTTCACTAAAGAAACAATTTTCGATAGAAGGCTCGGAGGGTCAAGTCACATATACCAATCAACTCCGCTCGATGAATTGAGATGATGTCTGTATGTGTGTATTAGAGTGGTTCAACGTTGTATGGATAAAATTTAAATTTGATCGCATCAACCCGGAACAAAGCTTTTTCAATCTGTATTAGCGTCCAAAACAACTGTGCAACTGTTTCGCGGTCTTCGGCAAAGTTTTTCAGCATGTCCTAGGCTATACTTCAACGTCATTAGTTAGATCGTTTTAGACAAAAAAAAACAATTTAGGAGAAAAATGCAAAAAAAAACACGTTATTCCATGCTAAATTACATACGAATTTCAATCGCAATGCGGAATACGGGAAGGCGACCAATCGCTCCCAAATTTTGCACTGTTGTTTTGGACGCCAAAAGGAATAAAAAAAATCGATTTTGTTGACCCAGTCTATTATGTATTGCTATTAAAATGGTTCGGATAGGTCGAGACGTTCCGGAGTTATGGCCATTTCAGTGATTCAAACGGTGGAGCTGGCCGTATTTAAAACTGAACCAAAGCCCCATCATGCGACTTATCAAATTGCGGCGATTTTTGTAACCTTTAGCATGGTTTACGAATTTTATGCGGAAATGAAAACTGGAGACCAGAAATTCCACGATATCGGTCCAAAATTCAAGATGGCAGCCTAGATTGCAGCCTAATATTTAAGATGGCGGTTGTTTAAAGGAGTTTCATGCTCTAAAACCATGCAATATTTGGTGTAGGAAAGATGTGTGGAGTCCAAAAATGACGATTAAAATATCCAAGATGGTGGCCAAAATATCCGAGACCGCGTCTCAAAATTCAAGATGGCGACTGTTTAATGGAGTTTTAGGACTTGAAACCATACAATATGGGTATATTTGAAATGGGGAAGAAATCTGGACTCCAAAAATGACAAACAGAGTATCCAAGATGGTGGTCTAAAATCCAAGATGGCAGCTCAAAACTCAAAATGTTTAATGGAGTTTTAGGCTCTAAAACCGTTCAATATGGGCATATTTTTATGGGGAAGTCAACCGGAGTTCAAAAATACTACCAGAATATCCAAGAAGGCGTCTTAACATTCATTCGGCTATTTAATGGAGTTTTGGGCTCTAAAACCATTCAATATGGGTGTACCTGGTATGGGGAAGAAGTCTGGAGTCCAAAAATAGCGACCAGAATTTACAAGCTGCCAGACTGTAATCCTAAACGGTGGCTCAAAATTCAAAATTGCGGCTCCAAAACTCAAAACCAGATAGACGATATGATCACTGATGTCATGACATGGATTTCTGTTTAACCGTGTGAAAGTGTGATATTCATCAACATGTCACTTGAGTTGTGTTGAAATGTGTTCTCGAAGGCACGAGAAAGGCGCCATCACCGCTAGGTGGATTAATTAGGGTTTTTTAATTTATTATACGTTATGCTTAACCCTCTAATACCCAAATTTTTGATTCTGATCTAAATATCATTTTTCGTCATCTTAAATCGATTTAAACATGTTCTTGAAGATGATTCTTTTTAATTTCGGTTTTTTTATTTCTCTTTTTGCCTTTCTCGTACACCAAGGTGTACCGAAAGGCTATATGTTCACTCCAAAAACCAAAATTTGATAGAGCCCCCGGAAAGGTCAAGTGTTATATACCAATCGACTCAGCTCGACGAATTGAGGTGATGTCTGTGTGTGTGTATGTATGTATGTGTGTGTGTATGTGTGTGTACAAAAAAACTCACATCACTTTTTGGCAGTAAACCTCAACCGATTTCAATGACCAACGGTTCATTCGACGCGGAATCTGGTCCCATTGTTTCCTATTGAAAATGGTTCGGATCGGTCCAGCGGTTCCCGAGCAATGGCCATTTAGGTGTTCCGGACCGGTACCCCTGGAAGGGGCCAGATATGAAAACGCTACAAACCCATCCATGCGACACATCAAACTACGGCATTTTCGATAACTTGATGAATGGTAACCATGAAAATGGTCTCAGACCATATCTGAACCGGTAATGTCCCGGAACCGGTTCCGGGTGTTCCGCCGGAAGTGGCCAAACATAAAAATGAACTAAACCCATGCTTGCAACATATCAAACCGCGGCTTTTTTGATAACCTGATCAACAGTAAGCAGGAAAACAGATCTCAGATCATATCGGAACCGTTAGTGTTCCAGAACCGGTTCCAGATGTCCCGCTGGAGGTGACCAAGTATAAAAGTTAACCAAACCCATGCATGCGATATATCAAATGGTGGCTTTTTTGATATCCTGATGAACAGTAAGTAGGAAAATATTCTCATAACATATTTGAACCGGTAGTGATCTGGAACCGGTTCCAGGTATCCCGCCAGAAGTAGCCAAATATAAAAGTGAACTAAACCCATGCATGCGACATATCAAAGCGCGGCTTTTTCGATAACCTTATGAACAGTAAGCAGGAAAATATTCTCAAAACATATCTGAACCTGTAGTAAATCCGGAACCGGTTCCGGGTGTCCTGCCAGAAATGGCCATATATGAAAGTAAACCCAACCCGTGAAAACGACGCATCAAATCTGTTTTTTTTTCGATAACCTGATGATCGGTTAGCAAGAAAATAGGATCAGACAACATCAGAAACTACCGGTACTGTTCCGGAATCTATTCCGGATGCCCCGCCGAAAGTAAGCAAATATAAAAGTGAACCAAACCCATGCATGCGATACATCAAATCGCGGCTTTTTAGGTATCTTGATTTAGCAAAAGATAGTTTCCGATCATATTTAGGACTACCGGTAGTGTTCACAGCAACTACCGCAACCGATTACGGATGTTCCATCAAACGTGAAGGAGAACCAACCCATGAATGCGACACATTAAATTACTTTTTAGGTAACCTGATGAACGGTTAACAAGAAAAAATCATAGACCATACTTTGGAAAACCAATAGTGTGCCGAAACCGGTTCCAGGTGACTCACCGGAAGTGGTCAAATGTAGAATGAAACCAAACGTATGCACGCAGCATATTAACGCGAAGAACGGTCAGTGCAAGAAAATAGTCTCAGGCCATATTTAAGACTACCGGTAGTGCTCCGGAACAAGTTTCGAGTATCTCGCCGGAACTGGCGAATTGCAAAAATGAACCACACTTATGCATGCGGTACATCAATTCGCGATTTTTTAGGAAAACTTATTAACACTTTGCATGGAGCTAGTCTAAGACCACATCAGGAACAATCGGTACAATCCCGGAACTGGCTCTGGGTGTCCATGCATACCCATGCAGGCGATACATCAAATCGTGGTGTTTAGGTAACCTAATGAACATTAGTAATGAAATATAGTCTCAGACTATATTTGGGAGGTGTCAATATACAGTAGGATGAGTCAACGTTGCAGGTTTGGTAAAATTTAAAATTAATCGCATCAACCCCTAACAAAGGTTTTCCAATTCCCTTTTGTGTCTAAAATTACTTGATAAAATTTAAATGCAATTGGTTGCGCCCTCGCGCACTGTAATGTGGCTGAAGTTTATATAGGAAATTCCACATGCTTGCATTTTTTTGTCAAATTTTACATGAATGTTGTAACCTATGATATGATAATAAAATATAGCCTTAAGTGTGCCTGCAAATATGTTGCAACTAAAGACACTATATGCTAAAGACACGAAATGTTCCAATTGGAATTCCAAATTTACTGTCAATGCCATTCCAATCGAGCGGGAGACCTGTCAAACGCGCTTCAAAGGCATTGCTCGGCAGCATCATCGTCATGATGCGGGAATCATCATCAACAGCAACAATCACCAGATTTCGTGTCTTTAGCATATAGTGTCTTTAGTTGCAACAAGTGAACGCCCGCTGTTATAGATGGTTGCGGGTCATTTGGCTGAACGCCATTTGGTCGAATGCCATTTGGCCAAACGCGGTGATGCTGATGAACCTAAGTGATCTTGCCAATGTTTCCTATATCAGTATAACTCGAAAGAACAGCCATTGATTCAAAGAAAGAAAAATCTCTGACAAAAAAATCCCAGTTTCAACGTCAACTAATCCCTTGATGGTAAAACTTGAAAGAATTACTTATGATTAAATAAGAAGGAAATACTTCTGATGATCATATTGGCAGCTAGAATGTTATCCAGAGTTTGTCCACGCCTCCAAATCCTTTTTATAATAATTCAGCCAAACGGCATTCGGCCAAACGGCTTTCGGCTAAATGGCCGGACACCGCTATGAAAATATAGCGACTGGCCGTTGGTTTTCGGCAATATCTCTTAAACGGAAAGAGATTCCGTTTAGGCGTCAAAAAACAAAAGGAAGAACATTAGTTTTTGCGCTTGGAAAATTTTTGTTAAAAATAATCTATGATACAGACGGTACTTTTATCAGTATTTTTGGACGTTTTTTCTCTATGGTTAAGATTTTTTTTCACAGTGTATTTTATTGGATTGCTGAGATAATTAGGCGCCGATTTCATTAAAAAAAGTTTGTTTTACGATGCATAGTTTTTGAGATATCATTTTTAGAAGTTTGGGGCGTATTTCAAAATTTTGAAAAATCGTGAAATTTTATCTAGTGTTTCCCGGAAAATAGTCCACTATGATTTTTTTTTGAATTCTATATATGATCATATATCCGCGATCTCTAGCACTGGTGAAATTTTCATTGAAATCGGAGACCCTTCGGCCCAAACCTGTTCGGTAATAAAATATCCCCTGCAGAAAAAACGGCAAAGCGATCTGTGATTGTGTAAAAAGTTATATCTTAGCTTGTAAGTATCGTCTTGATATTGTTTGACCTCCAGTGTTAGTGAAGGTGCTCAAGAAGTCAACCGAAAATGCTGATATATTTCAGCTCTGCTCATATGTTGAACATAACGTCGGACTATGTCCCATCAATAATTTTTGAGTCAATTCAATGATGGCTTTGATAAAATGCTTGCTTTTCTTATAAAGTATCAGGATTCAGAACACTTTGGCTTACGTCGGCGGAAAGATCGTGAGAGCATATTCAACGAGAATGGCACTATCACCACTAGGTGGATTAATTTGGGTTTTTTTTATTTATCCCACACTTTTATATTTTTTCCTGGAAGCCTATTTATATAATATTTTTCCTGGATTCCTCCATCAATCACAAATGTGTATATGTTATAGTTTCAAAGCTATAAATTAAAAAAAGGAAGGGAAAACTTGTTTTTTTCTTGTATTGGCAAAGACGAGGGTGCTGCCACGGGCCGAGGGGTGATCCGATCAGCACCAAAATTTGGATTTTTTCTTTCCCATTTAAACAAACATTTCAACAAAATTTGGTCAAAATCCGTGATGCTCGATAACACGCGGTGTGTACACTTGGTGTGGAATGACCCATATACGCTTGAAAAGACGCCAAAAACCATTTTGAGATATACAGATCAGTCCTAAATATCGGCCAAATATATAGAAAATCTGATTTACCACGAAGCAAAAATCACAAAATACTCAAACTATACCCCGTCTCGGGGTTGGTTATTAGAGGGTTAAGTCAAAATTAAGTAAAGGTGTTAATGTGATTAATCTCAGTAAACTCTTCGTCTTAAGAATTTAAGATATATTTGCAAATTTCTAATGCAAATTTAACCAGTCTGGTTCCATGCAATATTACAGAACACCACAGAATTAAGAAAACTTATCGAACATTTTTGAAATAAAAGACACAAGATTTATACATTTTTTTGAAAATTTTATGGAAAATTAATGCTTTGGGAAACTTAACAAGGAAAAGAAATGAAATCAAGCATTTTGTATGGTGTTTTCTCTGACAAAATCTAAAATCCTTTTAACAGATCAGGTTGAAAATGCTTTTCTCTATATAGCCCAAGCAACACACATGTTATAATAAAGTTACGACAGCGCAAATTTTGGTTGTATAGAAGTTTATTTGACGTAATTTTAACATTGTGTTTACGAAAAATAAAACGAAAAATAAACTTCTATACAACCAAAACTTGCGCTGCTGTAACTTTTATATAACATGTGTGTTGCTTGGGAGGGCGTTTATTGAAACCACTTCTCAGCTGTTCTGATTTCTGTGAAAGTTTAGATTATCAAAACTCAACAGAATTTCACTAGAATTAAGCTTCACTGTAAAAATTAACAGAAAACTCGGTAAAGATAACTAAAAGCACGTTGTTTTTTTTTTTTGCCAAAATTTACTCAATTACGGTATTTAATATTTTTGCCTTTCTCGTACACTAAGTGTACTGGAAAGGCTATATGTTCACTCCAAAAATGACTTTTTGATAGGAGGCCCGGAGAGTCGAGTCACATATACCAATCAACTCAGCTCGACGAATTGAGTTGATGTCTGTGTGTGTGTATGTATGTGTGTATGTGTGTGTGTGTATGTGTGTATGTATGTGGACAAAAAAACTCACGTCACTTTTAGGCAGTAAACCTCAACCGATTTTAACGACCGATGGTTCATTCGACGCGGAATCTGGTCCCATTGTTTCCTATTGAAAATGATTCAGATCGGTCCAGCGGTTCCCGAGTTATGGCCATTTAGGTGTTCCGGACCGGTACCCCAGGAAGGGGCTAGATATGAAAACGCTACAAACCCATCCATGTGACACATCAAACTACGGCATTTTCGTTAACTTGGTGAACGGTAAGCAAAAAATTGGTCTCAGACCCTATCTGAACCGGTAGTGTCCCGGAACCGATTCCAGGTGTCCCGCCGGAAGTGGCCAAACATAAAAGTGAACTAAACCCATGCATGCGACATATCAAACCGTGGCTTCCTCGATAACCTGATGAACAGTAAGCAGGAAATTATTCTCAGACCACTTCGGAACCGGTAGTGATCCGGAACCGGTTCTAGATGTCCCGCCGGAGGTGGCCAAGTATAAAAATTACCCAAACCTATGCATGCGACATATCAAATAGTGGCTTTTCTGATATCTTGATGAGCAGGAAAATTTTCTTAGAACATATCTGAACCGGTAGTGGTCTACTGGTCTGGAACCGGTTCCGGGTGTCACGCCGGAAAAATATAAAAGTGAACTAAAACCACACATGCGACATATCGAATCGTGTCTTTTTTGATAACCTGATGAACAATAAGCAGGAAAACATTCACAGACCATATCAGAACCGGTAGTGTAACGGAACCGGTTCCAGATGTCCAGCCGGAGCTGGCCAAGTATAAAAGTTACCCAAACCTATGCATGCGACGTATCAAATAGTAGCATTTTTAATATCTTGATAAACAGTAAGCAGGAAAATATCCTCAGAACATATCTGAACCGGTAGTGATTCCGAACCGGATCCGGGTGTCCCGCCGGAAATGGCCAAACATAATAGTGAACTAAACCCATGCATGTGACACATCAAATCGCGTATTTTTAGGCGCGTATGATTTGGCAAAAATAGTTTCCGGTCATATTTGGGACAATCGGTAGTGTTCTGCAACCGATTACGGGTGCCCCACCGGAAGTGGTCAAATATAAAGGAGAACCAAACCCATAAATGCGACACATTAAATGATTTTTTAGGTAACCTGATGAACGGTTAACAAGAAAAAAAATCATAGACCATACTTTGAAAACCAATAGTGTGCCGAAACCGGCTCTAGGCGCCCCGCCGGAAGTGGTCAAATGTAGAACCGAACTTAGCGCATGCACGCAGCACATTAAAAAAGGCTTCTACGATAACGCGAAGAATGGTCAGCAAGAAAATTGCCTCAGGCCACATTTAAGACTACCGGTAGTGTTCCGGAACCAGTTTTGAATGTCTCGCCGGAACTAGCGAAATGCACAAATTAACCACACCCATGCATGCTGTACATCAATTCGCGACTTTTCAGGAAAGCTGATCAACAATTTGCATGAAACTCGTCTAAGACCACACCAGAGACAATCGGTAAGTGGGAAAATGTGAAATTGAACCAAACCAATGTGTGTGGTACCATAAAATCACGCTAATTCGACAATGATTGCAGTCAAATTTCCTTGGATTAACTTTTATTTCGATGAACTAACTCTATTTTAGTTTTTGTTTAGATGTAGGATTTGTTTTTGAACACAGGAATCCTATAGGTACTGTGGTGGTACGAATTAATAGCTTGTTCATTTTACGATTGTTGGCTTCCGGAGTTCACTGCGGTTGATCACCAAACGGATCAGGTGTCGGAAAGCACCAAATTTGAACTTCTAGAAATAACAGCTGCACGAGGAGCCGCTGCAGGTGTGAGTAACAGCACAATATCGGATCATTCGTATTCACAGAGTATTACACTGTGAAATTTGATAATTTTTTAACAAATGCCGAATGAGCGGGGTACAAAATAAAAAGTGTCATACTTAAGAGTGATGAATACGCGGTGTTCGACAGTACATCAAATAGCAGCTTTGATCGATTCGTAAGAATATTGCACCATATTTTAGACAACCGGTAGTGTCTCGAAACTGGTTCTGGGTGTCCAACTGGAAGTGATTATATGTAAAAGTGATCCATACCCATGCATGAGATAAATCAAATCGTAGTTTTTAGGTAACCATATGAACTATAGCAATAAAATAGTCTCAGACTATATTTGGGAGATCTGGTAGTGCTCCAGAACCTGTTCCGGTACTGCATCGAAAGTAATCAAATCATACCACATTAGAGACTACCGGTAGGGATGCACAACCAGCGTTTGGTGCTTCGCCAGAACTACGAAAGTGAATAAAATCATTGCAACCGATAAAAATGTGTAACAGAACAAAATATTGACAAATTAACCCCACATACAAACAGACGTCTCAGTATACTCACTACCAATCGTTCTTGTTTTCAACTGTTATGAAAATATAGCCTAAAATGGGCAGAAAAAAACTTTGTAGAAGACCGCAAAGTGATCTGTAATTATGTAAAAAGTTATATCTTAGCTTGTTAGTATCGTCTTGATATTGATCAGTCTTCAGTGCTAGTGAAGGTGCTCAAGCAGTCAACTGAGAAGTCTGATATTATTCAGCTCTGCTTATACGTTGAACATAACGTCGGACTATGTGCCATCAATAAGTTTTAAGTAAATTCAAAGATGGCTTTTATAAAATGCTTGCTTTTCTTAAAAAAATATCAGGATTCAGGAACACTTTGACTTAGGTCGACGGAAAGATCGTGAGAACATATTCGACGAGAAAGGCACTATCACCACTAGGTGGATTAATTTGGGTTTTTCTGAAATTTTAGCTGCTAAACTTGATGTGTAAGTCTTATTGAAAATGCTATCTGCAAACGACAACTTGAACTAATATTTTATATCGAGAACACAAAGAAAATCTATAATTTTACCTGAATTTTCTGATTGTAGTTTTGATATTCAATATATTCCAGACAAAGACTAATAATAATACACAAACGTTGAATAGAATTAAGGAGAAACCTTGTTTCTATAAATAACTCTGACGACTCTCCTAGAGGGTATTTTTAAATTAGCATATTGCTTACAACTCATTTGACATAGGTTAATGTAGACATATCGTGACCTATCGAAAATCAGCCCGCTACCCACCAGTGAGTCGAGACCTGGGTTGTTAACGTTAATCAACGATTAACGTAGTTTCGTTAATTCGTTAACGTTAAATGTAACGATTACCAAATTTTGCGTTGATTTTTCAGGCGCGTTGATCAACGTTAACGTTAACGCAGAGCGTTGATTCAACGTCAACGACTTCGTTAATTTTGCGTTAATTATGTGAATGAAGATCAGTGATAATTTCTCTAAATTAGGGTTTAGTTTAAATAACATTCTCTAGCTTTAAAACTACCGTCAGTCGAGCTAGCATTGAGTAAAAGGGAAAAATGATTAACTTCATAATTTCTGCCATTCAAAATTGACTTGATAAGATTTGTCAAATAATGCATTGACTTTGACCAAACCACATCTCCCGTGTTCCATTAGCTAACCCAAAATTATATGTGGCAACTCTTTAAGCGACGTATTGGAACCTTGCCTAGTGCGCGAAGAGTTATTAGTCCACTTTTATGGGCGCCTTTTGATGGTTAACGATTCAGCGCATTTAGTCATTTATAAAGCATATAAGACATCATATATCGTCGGTTTCCTGCAATAGGGGCACAACTCAAAAAATGTTAATTTTCAGAATGAGCGTTTGGATATTGGCAATCTTGAAGCACCTCCTACAAGTTCACTTATTTATCTCATTATTCGACAAAAGTAAACCAATTTTGATAGTTGATTCATGGAGAGAGACCGAAGGACAATCTGTTAAATGAATTTTGGATTACTATTTTTCAACTACTATTGAAAAAGTTGACTGATTTTGAGTTGTGCCTTTATTGCGGAAAATTGGTGAAAATGCAAAAATCTCGCGTTTCTCAACGAATTTCGGAACGGGTCTTTGTGAAATGTTTGCATAGTTTTCCATCATTTGCCATCAAAATCTCAAAAATGACCAATTTTGAGTTGTGCCCCTATTGCAGGAAACCGACGATATCTTAGTCAATTCGAATGAACTCAAAATGAAAAAAAAATGGAACATGACGGCTTCGACAAGTATTTCAAAAGATTTTCGACCAAGAATGAATTCAATCGTTGAAGTCTAATTTTAAATAAAGATGTATCATACATAACTACATCGTTCTGTAAAAAAGTAGACCTTAACAAAATCACCCCTAGCATAAAAAAAAACTTGCAAAAAAATATTTCCCCAAATTTCTCCTAACTGATCAATAATGTAGAGGGTTTTCCATAGAAATTTTCGTAGGATGTACCTTGGAGGTTCAGCTGGAGACAATTCAACTTTCAAATCTTGACTTTTCAGCTCTCGGTCAGTTTTCAACATTTTGGCTCTGATTGAAGCTCCAGATCTTTCAATATTTAGGTCTTGAGCTCTGGAGAATCTGAAATGTCTTCTGTAATCCAGAAATTTTCAAAATTCAAAAAGATCTTGAAGAAATACTTGTTTTTCGATCTTCTTAAACCAATTTACTCATTGGTAGATTTGATAAGAAAATTGCTTCAAACGACACTGGCATTTGACATATGCATGCATGCTATGATTGATAGTAAGTCGTAGGTAGCACGTGGTTGATCAGTGACAATGCAATGCAATAATAACCAGTAAAAGATCGGTAGTTAGCTAGTAGGTAAGTCTCAGGTAGGTAAGTATGCCAGCCTGATCATTGATGTCCAGTTGAGATTCCTATACCACTAAGGTATCCGTAACGATTGTGCTCGACTAAAGAGACGGTACGGTACAGTAAAAGAAATCCCATCAACATTCAGAAACTTTGGAAAGCGAAAAACTCATTGCGAATCTTACAATAATTCGTGATGGCATCCTAAAATGGCACGAACACACTCTGGCAAAAAAGCCAAGGAAACTTTCATTACGAAAAGTTGCTGGACCGGCGGGTTATCGTATCTGTCGCTCATACCGAATCGACTGTGTGGGCTCCTGAACAAAATTTACAGTAGCATAAATCGCACGATTTTCAACGATTAAATCAACGGCTTCCGTTGACGTTGATTCAACGCAACCCGTTAACGTTAACGTTGATTGCCAAGAAATTCATTGATTTGGATAAGAGTTAACGTTAACGGCGTTAATCGTTGATTAACGTTAACAACCCTGGTCGAGACCCATAGTTTGAAGAACGCTGTCTTATATGAAAGATAATTTTGTCAAAAATGGGCTTATATGGTACTACAGTTGATCCAGGAACATTGGCCACCGGGAAACTGCTATACAAGGGGGCCATTTTGGACATGTGGGTTAACAATATATTTTGCCAGTAATTGTGGAATGTCTCGCGTTCTGGGCCACTCTGAACGATACTGTTTGCGGCAAAGTTCCTCTGATGACTAAGAGCTTTCGCATGGAGAACAATTTACTGCGTGGTAGAGTGTTCTAGGAGCTACCAGGTTAGTCTTAACGTTGTAAACCTTGCATTCTGAACCACTCAGATGAGACCTTACTTCGTAGCTAAGAAAAATAAAAGTGTTCTTGTAGAAAGCAATTTATTTCAAAATTCATTCACGACGTGGCCCCAATGCTGTATTAAGCTCAGTGTCAGGGCGTCTTATATCTCACGATCTGGACCGCTTAGAAGGATACTGTTTTAAGCAAAGTTGCAAATTACTTTAAATTTGATTTTATTGTAAGGATTTTCAGCCCTAGGCTGGTTAATCTCTCCGTAAAGTTGCAAATAAGGATGTGCAGTTTGATCTATGTAAGCGTCATATAACTCGTACTCTGAACCACTTCGAAGGATACTTTCTTTGGCAAAGTTGCTGAAAAGAGTGAAAGCTTTTATCTAGAAAACCATTCAGTTCGAAATTTGCCCACTACGAGACGCTACCCAGTCAACCAGTGATCTTATAAAATGTTGCATAAGATGCCAAAGTGGAGGCGATATGCGTACATTTTACATGCGCCTAAATGGAGGCATGTACGCATATGGCCTCCACTTTATCATCTTATGCAACATGCTATACGATTACTTAAAAAGTCCTTTCAGGAAACTTTTACCGAGATTTTTTCCTGGAAATTTGCCTTTTTTGAAGAGTTTTAAGAGTTTTTTCGAGATTTTTTTCTGGAAAATTTTCCTAAGGGAAATATATTTTCAGAGTTTCTCTGGAAAATGTTACCAGGTGTTCTTCCAAACATTCGCCCGTTAGTTTCTTCATAATTTTTACCCAATGTTCGGCCGGTAATTCGTGTTTCTTCCGGAAGATCTTCCAAAACTTCCCATGGAGTTCTTTTAGAAGTTCCCTTAAAAACTTTCTTAGTAGTTCACCCATTTTTTCCAACAATATCACTAGGAACTTATACTGGAGCTCCTCCTGCAATTGTTGCAAGTGTTTCACGAGTTATTCTTTGGGGAATTCCTTCAGAAATTATTGTGTGAGTCCTCTGAGAAATTTTATGGAGTTCTGCATGGACTACCCTAGTAGTTCCTTACTGAAACCCTTTAGGAAGTCCTCCAAGCATTCCTCCAGGATTTTCTCAGAGGATTTTTTTTTCAGAAATTCTTCAGCTCTTCTACGTATTTCTCCAAGACCTCCTTCGTGGATTTCTGCAACGATTTTTGTTGGAATTTAGCTCTAAATACTCCCTACGTCATCTTTATGAAATTTTACATTAATCCTTTTAGAATGCTTCCAAAAACTTCTTCAGGAATTTTCTCAAGGATACCCTGGACATTTTCTAACGGATTTCATCGAGAATCTCTGAAGGCATCATCTGGGAATTCTTACAGAATTCCCCTACAAAATCTCCAATGAATTCTTCGAAAAGTTTTCTAAGAAACTCTCCGGGAATTCTTCTAATGCTTTCTCCGGGAATTTCTTAAGTAATTCATCCAGGGATTTTTCCTCAACAAATTCTGAGGCTAAAAGTCTGCTCTCTGTAGAAAAATAATAAAAGAAATCTAAGGGATTGTTTTTTAGAAAATTAAAATTATATTACATTTAACATAGATCCGCGATAAATATTACTCTCAATGTTTTTTTCTGAAAATTTTTCAAATATCCTCGAACATCTTGGAAGACATCATTTCAACCTAAAAAACGGTTTATGATTTATAATTTCTCGAATAAGATTATTAGGTATTTTCATACGCCTTCTCTTAAGTTAGGGGAAGAATATTGCAAAACATGTAACATGAAAATCATTTTCAGATAGCAGCTCATACATGAGACAAATTTCGTTTAATTGAAAAAAGTCGCATTTACGCGATTGGTGCGCTGGTATGAAAATGCTCTATAACAAGGATTACTCCAGACATTTTTCCAATGATTCTTCCAGGAAAAGCTCCAACCGCCTTTTAGTACTTCCTCAAAGAGTTCCCGCAAGAAGTCTTCCAAGTATTTCTCCAAAAAATGCCTCCGGGGTAATCTTTCAGAAGTTACTTAAAAATCCCATCAAGAATACTCCTAAAGATCACTCCTTAAGTTCACTTAGGAACACTTCTAAGAAATTATTTCCGAGATTTTTTTCCAGTAACATCTGCTGAAAGCCCTGGAGAAATTTTCGGGGAAGTTTTTGGGAGAATTCTTAAACAAAATACTGCAAAAAAAAATCTTGGACGTATTCCATGTAAGAATTCCTAAAACAAAATCTTTGAAATAATTTCCGGAGAAATTCATTGCAAGAACTCTTGAATATCTTTCGATAAGAGTGCCTAGAAAAAAAAACTTAAAAGAATTCCTAAAAAAAAAAACAAAAAAGGAATTCTGGAGAAATCTTTGAAAAAATTAAAAAGATCAATGGAAAAATTACTTAAAAATTCATGCGAGAAAACCTGAAAAAAAATCTGGGAGAAATCTGTCATAAAAAAAAATTGAAAAATCTTTGGAGAATTTGGGAGGAATTCGTTGAAGTGCATACTGCATACTTTGGAAGAATATTTGGAGAAATCTTTGTATCATTTTCTGCAGGAGTTCTTAAAAATAATTCTTTCTCATATCAATTTGGAGGAATTCCTAGAAGATTTACCACACGAGTCTTTGAAAGATTTCCTGGTTGAATTTTTGGAGAAATGCCTAAAGAATTACCTGGAGACTTTCTCCTGGAGACTTCTCCAGTACTTTTGTCTGGGGCTTTCCCTAGGTATTACTTCTGAAGATTTTTTTTTTTCCAGAAATTGTTCCTAAGAATTACAGATTTTCGACTATGGATTTTTCCAACAATTTCCTGGATTTTTTTGAGGAATCTCCAGAACGAATATTGGAAGAATATTGGAGTGTGTAGAGCTAATAACAAAAATCCTCAAATCCTCAGAGGAAACTTAAGAAGGGATTTTCTTGGGGATTTTTTAAAGAAATTAATGGAAAAATCTGCAAAGGGAATTTTTGGCGGACTTCAAAGATGAAATTACCGTGGAACACCTGGAGCAATCCATAGAGGAAACTACAGCAGTAATCAGTAGAAGCCACAGAGGGAACTCTTAAAAAATTCCCCAGAAAAGACTTCCTGGAAGTCCCCAGACGAAACTGCAGGAGTAGCCAGAGGTAATACCTGGAGGAATCCCAGAGATAACACCTGCGTGAATCCCCAGAGAGAGCCACTAAAAGAATCTAGAGAGAAAATGTAGAGGAAATCTACTGACGGAGCCCCTGGAGGAATCTCCAGATGGAGTCCCTGGAGGAATTCCCAGGGATAACCTCTGAAAAAATACCCAGGATAACTTCTGCAGGATTCTCTGGTAACTCCTGGAAAAATACCCAGAAATTACTCTGGGAGAATCCTCGGAGGAAAACTCCTGGAGGATTCCCCTGACGGAACCCATAGCAGAATACCCAAAGGTAACTGCTGGGGGAATCCATAGAAAAAACTCCTAGTTGGGAGTAGAGGGAACTCTCAAAAGAAACCCCAGAGGCAGCTTCACGAGCAATCACCTGACGGAACCCCTGGAGAAATCCCGGAAGGAACACATGGATCCTCCAGCAGAAACTACCAATAAATTTCTAGTAGAAACTTCGGGAGAAATTTACCAAAAGAACTTATAAAGAAATCTCCAGAGGGAACTTCTAGAACATTTCTCAGAGGTATGCTTAGATAACTAGAACTTCTGGAGAAATCTCCACTAGTACTGCTATAATCCCCAGAAGTAACACCTATAGCAATTCACAGGAGCTACTGAGAATTTTCTAAAGGAGTTCACAATTTCCTTCCTAGAAATTCCCTAGCAATCCTTCCCAAAAAAATGTCCAGCAGTTCCATCCGAAACTATGAAGTCAATTTCTAACGCCAACAATTTCTTGGGTCCCAGATGTTTTGAAAGGGCGTACCTGTGAAGGCTGACTTGTCCCGTGCCCCATGAAAGGAGCAAACGTTTGCGACCTTGTATGGATCCTTGGCCATCACATTTTAGGGTGATTTAGAGGGAAGATGCTCCTTGGACCCTTGTGGGTAGACGGAAGAATGAAAGTATTCTCACCGATGGTAATGAAGGCATTCTTGATGGCGCTCCATTGCTATCACTTCCTGGAATATCCGCAGCAAAGTTCTCTGGCTTCTCGGCGATCATTGCAGCGTCGTCCATGCCATAAGCCTGAGCGTCGGTTGTTACAGCGTATCCAACGAACCCAAAAGCGGTCTCAAAATAATTTGGATAGCCCGTTCCTAATAGAAGTGGTCCTAATTTCATGCCACGAAGAATTGAAGCACTTTTTGTACTTTATTTTGTATAAAATAAGCACGTATGTTTACAGAAGAACGGATTTAATCGGTACCTCAATTGCGTTGTTTTCAAATAGGATACATGGGGTCTCCAGTTAGCCTAGTGGTTAAGGCTATGGATCGCCAATCCGGAGACGGCGGGTTCGATTCCCGTTCCGGTCGGGAAAATTTTCTCGACTCACTGGGCATAGTGTATCATTGTGCTTGCCTCTCAATATACAAATTCATGCAATGGCTGGCAAAGAAAGTTCTCCAATTAATAACTGTGGAAGTGCTCCAGAGAACACTAAGTTGGAGAGAGGCAGGCCAAGTCCCAATTGGGACGTAGAGCCATAAAGAAGAAGAAGACATTTGGAAACGCAAGTTTACTAATTACTTTCACCCTACATAATTCCTAATTTAGGTGCTGTAAAATATGGGAAATGAATATGCACAATGTTTATTGATGGATTGATTATAATACAATTTAGTTGCATATTTACCGGGAAACACACGGGATCCATCCACGTGTTCTTGTAACTACATTATTTTGAAACTATCATCCAGTTGAATTGGTTTGATTAGTAATCACTAGGCATTGAAATTATTTGTGCTATGCTTGTGAGTCCCGTTGAGAATACAAACAAAGCACATGCCATGTAAGTGCGATTCATATATCATCGTTAGCATCGATTAAATGCGACAAAATTGACTCGGTTTTATCGGGAACAACGCCACCGCGCCGTGCCAATCGAAGCCTACCGTATCACAACCTGCCTCTTGAGCTCATTAAACCCCTTTTGGAATACCTCTGCTCGACGACGGCTCGGTTGTTGATGGTATGCTAATGATTGCACTAATTAAATCCACACCCGGCCTCGATGGCCGTAAATAAATAAAGGCTCTCACGCTCTTGGCGCATGAATATTCGATAATGATTGTTCCGAATTAATTATTCCATTCATCGATCACTCATCAGCGCCTCGTCAAACACACAGTTTCACAGTAGTGGAATCGATGCGATTGCTGCCACTGCTGATGGTGATGCTATTTCTGACGAGTTCCGGTCCTCTGACCCTGCCCGAATGCGTTGTTGTCGGGGGGAATTATGAATGAACCAATTCTTTCTGCCGTACACACTGAGAGACTGAAGTTCTCTGAAAAGCATCATTATTTTGGTACAAATAATCTGCGAATTCGATTGTACCGTACCACCAGTCAGCGCACAGCGGCAGCAATCAACCTGGAAAAGAGAAATTTTAATTTGCCTAGTGCCTCGGTAAGTTCTCCTAGCTCTATCGAATACCTACTGCCATTAAAGGGATGGTATCAATAATTGAAGGATGCTTCAATACCTGCCGTGCACCAGGCAAAGTAGAGTAATTTCGTTCGATGAACAGTACACGTATTCCATCGGCAGACAAGTTCAGAATTTGCGGTGGTTGCCCGGTTTGTGTATACTGCTTTTCAAAAAGAAAAGATTAACTTGATGATGTATAGCTTTGACCATTTGTAGAATACATGTAAAAGTTGAGAGCTAAGTTCTGCCTCAGTTGAGATGTTTTACCAGGTATTTGAGGTGCCAAAAAAAAAAAGATGAGCAAAATTTGAGCACCATCGGTGATGTCTACGTTTTTCGCAACGCATTCGAATATTGTATAAATTTTTACGTGAAAATACATACTTTTTTGCATTTTTACCGTAAGAGTATCATATTTTTCTGAAATCTAAGAAGTATATCCTAGTTTTACTTCCAAAACTATATCGAAGACCACGACGTGTACGGGCAATTCACTTGGAGCTCCTTGAGAATTGATTCAGAATCTCTGGAGGAATTCCCGGAGATTTCCTGGAGAATTTCCGCAGAGCTTCCTGGAGAAATTTACGAACAACTCTTCGAGGAACTCCCAACGATCTTCTGGAAAATTTCCTGAAAAACTTCTGAAAGAATTATAGAGAAACTGCTAGAGGAATTCTCGAGGAACTTCTGGAAAAAATCCAGATGAACTCCTAACGGAACTCTCGAGGAACTTCTGAAGGAACTTCTGGGAGCTCCTGAAGGAATTGCCGTGCAACTCCTGGAGGAAAAAATTCAGGAGGAAATTCCAAGGTAGTCGTAGAGGATTTCAAGAATTCCCGGGTAGCTCTAGGAGGGATTTTCAAGAATTTCATAAAGAATTTCCGCAGAGTTTTCTGAAGTGAAATTCCCAAGGATCTTCGGGAGAATTTCCCGAGAAACTTCTGAAGGAATTACCGAGAAACTCTGGGAGTTATGACTGAGAATATTTTGGTGGAATTTTCGAGCAACTGCTGAAGGAATTTCCGTGGAACTCAAAAAAAAAAAATCTTGAGAAACTCCTGGAGAAATCCCCGTGAAATTCCAGGAAGGGTACATGAGTAGTTCCTGGACAAATTTTCGAGGAACTCTTGGAGGGATTCCCGAGAAACTCCTGGAGGGATTCAGAAAAACCACCGGAGGAACTCCTTTAGAAATTCCCCGAAGAATCTCTGGAGGAATTCCCGGGGGAACTTCTGGAGGAATTTCCGAAGATTTCCTGGAGAATTTCCGCAGAGCTTACTGGAGGAATTTACGGACAACTCTTCGAAGAATTCCCAACGATCTTCTGGAAAATTTCCTGAGAAACTTCTGAAGGAATCACCGATAAACTGCTAGAGGAATTCTCGTGGAGCTCCATGAGGAAGTCTTGAGGAACACCTGGGGTGAATTCAAAGGAATTCTCGAGGAAATCCTAGACAAAGTCCCTGTGAACTCTTGGAGGGATTCCCGAGGAACTGCTGGAAAAATTTCCGAGAAACTCCTGGAGGAATTCTCGAGATTATCTTGGTGGGATTCTCGAAGAAATTCAGGAGGTATTCCCGGAAAACTCCTGCAATTTATTTTGCAGAGCTCTTGGAGAAATAACTGAGGAACTGCTGGAGAAATACTCGAGAATCTTACGGACAAACTTTCGCAAAACTTCTGGAAGAATTCCCGTGATATTGCCGGTAGAATTCTCGAGGAACTCCTGAAAGAAATTTAGGTCCTGTAGAAGTTCCTGTAGAAGTTCCAAGGGAATTCCTCCCTTCATGACTTCTCTATGAGTACCAAAAGAAATCGTTTAGAATCTTTCCAAGAATTTTTGCACAATTTGTAGTAGCATCCCGGATTTGCCAGGAAATTTCTCCATGGTTTCCCCAGAAATTACTACATAATTAATCTGGAAACTCTCTCTAGGATTCACCAAGAAGTTTCCTCCATGGTTCTCTCTAGGACTTCCTTGGGATTTTTCCTCAAAATTTTCTCGGTAATTTCTAACGAAGTTCTTCGAGAATATTTCAACGCACTCCACAAAAATCAATGGGATCATTCAAATGAATTTCTGAGAAACCTCTGGAGCAACTCCTGAGAATCTTCTAGAAGAATGCCTGAGGAATTATTGGAAAAAAAAATTGAGAAACTTCTGTTAACTCTTGGAAAAATTTTAAACTCTTGGAGGAACTCCCGAAGAACCCCTTCAATAATTCCCAAAGTAATCCCGACGGAACTCCCTTGTAAATTCTGCTGGAATTTTCAAAAAACTGCCGAAGAAATTCTCTAAGAATTCCCGAAAGAATTCCCAAGCGACACATGGAGGAATTTCCGAAGAATTCCTGGATGAATTCCCGAAAACTCCTGGAAGAATTTCCGAGGATTTTTTTGGAGAATTTCCACAGTGCCTCCTGGAGGAATTTGCAAACAACTCTTCGAGGAATTCCCAAGGATCTTCTGGAGTCTTTCCCGAGAAACTTCTGGAGGAATAATCAAGAAACTCCTGGAGTTATGCTGAATTTGTTTGTGGAACTCCCAAGCAACTGCTGAAGGAATTTCCGTGAATATCCACTGAGAATTGTCGAGGAACTCCTGGAGGAATGCCTTGGGAACTCCTGGAGGAATTTCCGAGAAACTCCAGGAGGGAATCCGGGGAACTCCCGCAGGTAATCTTGAGGGAATCTTGGAGGAACCGTGGAACTCCTGGAGGAGTTCCCTAGAAACTCCTGGACGAATTCCCGAAAATCTCTGGAGGAGCTCCTGAGGAACTCCCGGAGGAATTCCCGAAGAATGCCTGGAGAAATTTCTGGGGAACTCCTGGAGCAATTTCCGACGATTCCTTGGAGACTTTCCCCAGATTCTCGTAGAAGAATTTGCGAACAACTCTTCGAGTAATTCCCAAACATCTTCTGGAAAATTTCCCGAGAAACTGCTAGAGCTATGAACGGCAATATTTTGGTGGAAACCCTGAGCAACTGCTGGAGGGATTCCCGTGGAACTCCAGGAGGAACTTCTGGAGGAAATCTAGAGGAACGCCTGAAGGAACTCTCGAGAAACTTCTGGAGGAATTTCTTGAGAACTTCTAAAGGGGTTCTTGGAGGGATTTTTAAGGATTTCCTGGAGAATTTCTCCAGAGTCTCCTGAAGGAATTTGTGAACAACTCTTAGTGAAATTCCCAAGGATATTCGGGAGAATTTCCCGAGAAACTTCAGAAGGAATTACTGGGAAACTCCGGGAGTTATGCCCAAGAAAATTTTGATGGAATTCCCGAGCACCGGCTGGAGGAATTTCCGTGGAACTCCAGAAGAGAAGAACTCCTGCATAAAACCCCGAGAATTTCCAGGAATAATTCTTGAGTAATTCCTGGACAACAGAACTCTTAGAGGGATTCCCGACAAACTCCTGGAGGGGTTCCCGAAGATCCACCGGAGGAATTCCCGGGAACTCCTTGAGGAATTCCAGAAAAATCTCTGGAAGAATTCCCAGGGAACTCCTGGAAGAATTTCCGAAGATTTCTTCGAGGAATTTCCAACGATCTTCAGGAAAACTTCACGAGAAACTTCTGATTGAATTACCTAGAAACTGCTGAAGGAATTCTCGTGAAGCTCTAGGAAAAAGTCTTGAGGAACTACTGCGGTAAATCTAGAGGAACTCCGAAAGGAATTCTCGAGGAACTTCTGGAGGAATTTCCTGGGGACTCCTGACGGAATTTCCGTGCAACTCCTGGCGGAATTCCAGGAGGAAATTTCAAGGTAGTCGTGGAGGAATTCAAGAATTCCTGGGTAGCTCTTGGAGGGATTTTCAAGGATTTCCTGGAGAACTTGCCCAGAATCTCCTGAAGAAATTTGTGAACAACTCTTAGTGAAATTCCCAAGGATCTTCGGGAAAATTTCCCGAGAAACTTCTGAAGGAATAACCGGGAAACTCTGGGAGTTATGCCCAACAATATTTTTAAAAAGACACGGATACCGTCTTTAGCCAGAGGCTGTACAGACTGAACGAAACTTAAACACTAGACAACGGACACACGGAGCATGCACGTGCCTCTGGAGCCGGCCTTCTGATATGATGCGATTAGAAGCTTGGTGACCCTAACCGCACGGCTACGAGGCTGATGGAATTCCCGAACAGCTGGAGGAATTTCCGTGGAATTCCAGAAGAAATTGTGGAGGAACTCCTGGAGAAATCCCCGAGAAATTCCTTGAGTTTTCCCTGAACAAATTTTTGAGGAACTATTGGAGGGATTCTCGAGAAACTTTTGGAGGGATTCCCGAAGATCCACTGGAGGAATTCTCGAAGAACTCCTTGAGGCATTCCATAAGAATCTCTGGAGGACTTCTCGGGGAACTCCTGGAGGAATTTCAGAAGATTTCCTGGAGAGTTTCGGTAAAGCTTCCTTGAGGAATTTACGAACAACTCTTCGAGGAATTCCCAACGATCTTCTGGAAAATTTCCTGAGAAACTTCTGAAGGAATTACCGAGAAACTCCTGGAGAAGTGCTCGTGAATATTTTTGTGGAATTGCCGAGAAACTGCTAGAGGTATTCTCGTGGAGCTCCAGGGGGAAGTCTTGAGGAATTCCTGGGGTAAATCTAGAGGAACCCCTAAAGAAATTCTCGGGGAACTCCTGGACAAAGTCCATGGAAACTCCTGGAGGAATTCCCGAAGAACTGATGGAAAAATTCCCGAGAAGCTCCTGGAGGAATTCTCGAAGAACTTCTGGAGGTATTTCCGGAAAACTCCTGATTTCTTTTGCAGAACTTCTGGAGAAATAACTGAGGAACTGCTAGAGAAATACTCGAGAAACTTCCGGGCAAACTTTCGCACAAACTTTGAAGGAATTCCCGTGATACTGCCGGTGGAATTCTAGAGGAACTCCTGAAGGAAATTTCAAACCTGTAAAAGTCCCTGTAGAAGTTCCACGGAAATTTCTCCCTTCATGACTTCTCTATGAATACCATTGGAAATCGCTTGGAATCTATCCAATAATTTTTGCTCCATATTTGGTAGAATCCAGGATTTACCAGGAAATTTCTCCATGGTTTCCCCAGAAATTGCTACATAAATAATCTTTAAATTCTCTCCAGGAAGAAGTTCCCTCCATGATTCCCTTTAGGACTTCCTTGGGATTTTCCCTCAAGATTTTCTCGGTAATTCCTAACGAAGTTCTTCGAGAATATTCCCACGTGTTCCACAAAAAACAATGGGAACATCCAAATGAATTTATGAGAAACCTTTGGAACAACTTCTGAGAATCTTCTAGAAAAATTCCTGATCAACTGTTGGAGAAATTTTCGAGAAACTTCTGAAAGAATTCCCAGTTGAATCTTGGAAAAAATCTGAAGAACTCTTGCAGATACTCCCGAAGAACCCCTGGAGGAACTCCCAAAGAAACTTTGGAGGAACTCCCAATGAAAAACTTATGCAATTCCCGTGTAAATTCTGCAGCAATTTCCAAGAAACTTCTGAAGAAATTCTCTAAGAACCCCTGGAAGAATTCTCAAGGCGCACATGGAGGAATTCCCGAAGAATCCCTGGAGGAATTCCCGGAAACTCTTGGAAGAATTTCTGAGGATTTCCCAGAGCCTCCTGGAGGAATTTGCAAACAACTCTTCGAGGAATTCCCAAGGATCTTCTGGAGTCTTTCCTGAGAAACTTTTAATGGAATTACCAAGAAACTCCTACAGTTATGCCGGAAATATTTTAGTGGAATTCCCGAGCAACTGCTGAAGGAATTTCCGTGAATCTCCACTAAGAATTATCGAGGAACTCCTGGAGGAATGTCCTGGAAACTCCTGGAGGAATTTCCTAGAAACTCCAGGAGGGAATCCGGGGAACTCCCGCAGGTATTCTTAAGGGAATCTTGGAGGAACCGTGGAACTCCTGGAGAAGTTCCCTGGAAATTCCTGGACGAACTCCCGAAGAATCTCTTGAGGAGCTTCTGGAGGAACTCCCGGAGGAATTTCCGAAGAATACCTGGAGGAATTTCTGGGGAACTCTTGGAGCAATTTCCGACGATTCCTTGGAGATTTTCCCCAGATTCTCGTAGAGGAATTTGTGAACAACCTTCGAGTAATTCCCAAGTATCTTCTGGAAAATTTCTCGAGAAACTGCTAGAGCTATGCATGACAATATTTTGGTGGAATTTCTGAGCAACTGAAGGAGGGATTCCCATGGAACTCCAGGAGGAATTCTCGAGGAAATTCTGCAGGAAATCTAGAGGAACTGCTAAAGAAACTCTCGAGAAATTTCTGGAGGAATTATCCTGCAACTCCTGGATGAATTCCTAAAAAAAACTCCAGGAAGGAATTCCAAGGTAATCCTGGAGGAATTCCTTTGGAACACCTGGAGGAATTTCCGAAGAATTCCTGGAAAAAATCCCGGGTAGCTCTTGTAGGGATTTTAAAGGATTTCCTGGAGAATTTCTCCAGAGTCTCCTGAAGGAAGTTGTAAACAACTCTTAGTGAAATTCCCAAGGATCTTCGGGAGAATTTCCCGAGAAACTTCTGAAGGAATTACCTAGAAACCCCGGGAGATATGACTGAAAATATTTTGATGGAATTCCCGGGCAACTGCTGGAGGAATTTTCGTGGAACTCCAGAAGAAATACTCGAGGAACTCTTGCAAAAATTCCTGAGAAATTCCAGGAAGAATTCTTGAGTAATTCCTGGAAAAAAATTTGAGGAACTCTTGAAGGGATTCTCGAGAAACTCCTGAAGGGGTTCCCGAATAACCACCGGAGGAACTCCCGAGGAACTCCTTGAGGAATTCCCGAAGAATCTCTGGAGGAATTCCCAGGGAACTCCTGGAGGAGTTTCCGAGGATTTCCTGGTGGATTTCCGCAGAGCTTCGTGAAGGAATTTACGAACAACTCTTCTAAGAATTCCCAAAGATTTTCTGGAAAATTTCCTGAGAAACTTCTGAAGGAATCACCGAGAGACTCCTGGAGAAGTGCTCGAGAATATTTTTCTGGAATTCCCGAGAAACTGTTAGAGGAATTCTCGTGGAGCTCCTGGAGGAAGTTTTAAGGAACTCCTGGGGTAAATCTAAAGGAACTCCTAGAGGAATTCTCGAGGAACTCCTGGACAAAGTCCCTGGGACCTCCTGGAGGAATTCCCGAGGAACTGATGGAAAAATTCCCGAGAAGCTCCTGGAGGAATTCTCGAAGAACTTCTGGAGGTATTTCCGGAAAACTCCTGATTTCTTTTGCAGAACTTCTGGAGAAATAACTGAGGAACTGCTGGAGAAATACTCGAGAATCTTCCGGGCAAACTTTCGCACAAACTCTGAAGGAATTCCCGTGATACTGCCGGTGGAATTCTAGAGGAACTCCTGAAGGAAATTTCAAACCTGTTAAAGTCCCTGTAGAAGTTCCACGGAAATTTCTCCCTTCATGACTTCTCTATGAATACCATTGGAAATCGATTGGAATCTATCCAATAATTTTTGGTAGAATCCAGCATTTACCAGGAAATTTCTCCATGGTTTCCCCAGAAATTGCTAGATAAATAATCTTTAAATTCTCTCCAGGATTCACCAAGAGGTTCCCTCCATGATTCCCTTTAGGACTTCCTTGGGATTTTTCCTCAAGATTTTCTCGGTAATTCCTAACGAAGTTCTTCGAGAATATTCCCACGTGTTCCACAAAAAAAACAATGGGAACATCCAAATGAATTTATGAGAAACCTTTGGAACAACTTCTGAGAATCTTCTAGAAAAATTCCTGATCAACTGTTGGAGAAATTTTCGAGAAACTTCTGAAAGAATTCCCAGTTGAATCTTGGAAAAAATCTGAAGAACTCTTGCAGATACTCCCGAAGAACCCCTGGAGGAACTCCCAAAGAAACTTTGGAGGAACTCCCAAAGAAAAACTTATGCAATTCCCGTGTAAATTCTGCAGGAATTTCCAAGAAACTTCTGAAGAAATTCTCTAAGAACCCCTGGAAGAATTCTCAAGGCGCAGATGGAGGAATTCCCGAAGAATCCCTGGAGGGATTCCTGGAAACTCTTGGAAGAATTTCTGAGGATTTCCCAGAGCCTCCTGGAGGAATTTGCAAACAACTCTTCGAGGAATTCCCAAGGATCTTCTGGAGTCTTTCCTGAGAAACTTTTGGATAAATTATCGAGAAACTCCTGGAGTAATGCCCGTTAATATTTTGGTGAAATTCCCGAGCAACTGCTGAAGGAATTTCCGTGAATCTACACCAAGAATTGTCGAGGAACTCCTGGAGGAATTCCCTGGGAACTCCTAATGGAATTTCCGAGAAACTTCAGGGGGAATCCGGGAAACTCCCGCAGGTACTCTTGAGGGAATCTTGGAAGAATCGTGGAACTCCTGGAGGAGTTCCCTAGAAACTCCTGGACAAATTCTCGAAGAGAAGTGTAGAATAAGCATAAGTTAAAATACACAAAAATAAAAATATATAAAAAGGAATTCACGAAGAATCTGTGGAGGAGCTCCTGAGGAACTCCTGAAGGAACTTCTGAAGTATCCCTGGAGGAATTTCTGGGGAACTCTTGGAGGAATTCCCGAAGATTTCTTGGAGAATTTCCCCAGATTCTCGTAGAGGAATTTGCAAACAACTCTTCGAGTAATTCCCAAGCATCTTCTGGGAAATTTCCAGCAACTGATGGAGGGATTCCTATGCAACTCCAGGAAGAATTCTCGAGGAAATTCTGGAGGAAACCTAGAGGAACTTCTAAAGAAACTCTGGAGAAACTTCTGGAGGAATTTCCTGGGAACTCCTGAATGAATTCCCATGCAACTCCCGGAGGATTTCCTAAAAAACTCCAGGAAGAAATTCCAAGGTAGTTGTTGCCGCTGGGAGCACTGCCTTCTCTTGCTCATGGTGACATATGAATGAGAGAAAGAATGATAGGAGCGAATTGTGTGTAGAATGAACAGAAGGAAATATTGGAGCCAAAAGTGACTTGCAATCTGTGTATCTCAAACTATACTAGAGCTATTACATTTAATAGCTCTATTTAATACTAGTAATTTGTTATTCTAATTATGGCTAAAGAGGTAACAAAAAGTAAAGCTATACGAAATTAGACTACTAGGCTAAAGAAGCGAATTTGATTATCTTACAGAGCTAGATTACAATACTGGACTAATCTAAGTTGTCATATCAACTGCCGTGAATGGATTTATAAGTAACTAAACAAACATTATTTGTGAATATTATATTCAAATATGTATCTTATTACAGCTACTAGTTTTTGTGCACGATTAGGCAGATTTAGGCGATTTACACGGTGAAGACACTGAAAGTGTAAGTCTGAGATTATATGTAAACCTAACCTCAAAATTTAATAAATGCTGTTGCAGTTTAAAGCTGCGCTAAACTAAACCTACAGGTCTGGTACTGCTAACAACCCAGTGTCCGAAAATGCAATCTGCTGCTCGCCGTAACAGTAGTCCTGGAAGAATTCCCGTGGAACACCTGGAGGAATTTCCGAAAAAATCC
Organism: Aedes albopictus; assembly: GCF_035046485.1. Taxonomy (NCBI): domain Eukaryota; kingdom Metazoa; phylum Arthropoda; class Insecta; order Diptera; family Culicidae; genus Aedes; species Aedes albopictus. The sequence goes on from NC_085138.1 coordinate 122,286,322, forward strand.
TTGAAGAATTCCCGGGTAGCTTTTGGAAGGATTTTCAAGGATTTCCTGGAGGATTTTCCCAGAATATTCTGATGGAATTTGTGGACAACTTCCCAAAGATTTTCGGGAGAATTTCCCTAAAAACTTTTGAAGGAATCACCGAGAAACTCCGAGAGTTTTGCCCAAACATATTTTGATGCAATTTCCGATCACCGACTGGAGGAATTTCCGTGGAACTCCTGAAGAAATTCTCGAGGAACTCCTGCACAAAACCCCGACAAATTCCAGGATGAATCCTTGAGTAATTCCTGGAACTCTCGAGGAACTCTTGGAGGGATTCTCCTGAAACTCCTGGATGGGTTAAAGAAGAACCATCGGACCCATGCAACACACATGGTTACAAAACAGTGACTTCAGCGTACGTAAGGATTGCACAGAAGTCACTATGACTTACTGCAACCCTTACATACGCTGCCGTCACTGTTTTGTAACCATTTGTGTTGCTTGGGGAGGAACTCCCGAAGAACTACTTAAGGAGTTTGAGAAGAATCTCTAGAAGAAATCTTGGGGAATTCCTGGAGGAATTTCCGAAGATTTCCTGGAGAATTTCCGCAGAGTTTCCTGGAGGAATTTACGATCAACTCTTCGAGAAATTCTCAACGATCTTCTGGAAAATTTCCTAAGAAACAAACTTCTGAAGGAATTACCGAGAAACTGCTAGAAGAATTCTCATGGAGCTCCAGGAGGAAGTCTTGAGGAACTCCTGGGGTAAATCAAGAGGAACTTCCAAAGGAATTCTAGAGGAACTCCTCGATAAAGCCCCTGGGAACTCCTGGAGGAATTCTCGAGATTACCCTAAAGGAATTCTCAAAGAACTTCTTGAGGTATTTCCGGAAAATTCCTCAATTTTTTTTTTTGCAGAACTCCTGGAGAAATAACTGAGGAACTGCTGGAGAAATATTCGAGAATCTTCCGGGTAAACTTTCGCACAACTTCTGGAGGAATTCCCTTGATACTACCAGTGGAATTCTCGAGGAACTCGTAAAGAAATCTATGGGATAATGTAACAAGACCATGTTGAGAGTAGTGGGTTCGACTCAGTTTTTTTCAGGATATTTCTGAGAAACAGGTTTTATCCTAGTTAAGTTACACCAAGAAAAAATGGAGAAAAGAGAAAAGATAGTTAACCATGAGCTTAAGTACTAAATCCTGTTGTAGTCCGTAAAAATATTTAAAAAAATGTTATAAAAACCCTAAAAACGTTTAATCATTAACTGCGAATGCATTGGCCAAGAACGCAATGCAATCATACTAAATTGAAAAGCAGTAAACGTTTCGCCATCTATCGGTCGTCGGGATGCATGTATACCCGACGTGGTATTGTTGCATTTCGTTTCGCATCAACCAACTATAGCGTTCCAGGCTCCGGGGCTCATAAACCTGGTGAGAAGAATGGTACAACCACACCATAACAATATTCATAATCATAATTGTTCGATTTCACTATGGGTTTGAGCAGGATCGACTGTTTGCATTCTGATTGCGGTGTATATGCCGTTTAGAGGAAGGCGGGGTTAAATCAGGTCTGAAGGATACATATTTTTAAGTTGATGCATTATTAGTTAGATGGAGGCTCATCAAAACCGTCATCAAACTTAAAGTGTTACTGATAAGACTGTCATGCATCGATTATACCTCCTGTCTGAGTTGACCCCAACATCCCGAGCAAGCGAAAACATCCAGCCAACACTTCCGTACTCCCATGAGTACGCTTTGCGAAACAACAACATCGGAATGGTGGTGCAATAGTGCACATACAGTCAACCGAAGGAAGGACCAACTCGACTCTATAAGTACCGCGCGATGCGGCTCTGAAAGTGCCGCGATGCTGCCTGCCTAAGGCCATAGAAGGTTGGATCCATTTGAGCCTACGCTCGCGACTTTTTTGCCTATTGATTGGTTTCAATTATCGCTTTTTCTGATTCCAACCATCGTCATCGTCGTCGTTGGACAGAGAAGTCGTCTGATATTGAGTAAACGAGCATCATCGTGGTTCCGAATGGTAAACTATTGAGTGTAGGTGTTACCGCATGCGTAACTACTTTGGTGAGTAGTTCTGTTGAGACTGCCGTTTGTTCATTTCTGTGTTTAAAGGAATCCATGTTCGAGTTAAAAATTGGCTGATGAGTTTTATTTTTTAGTTTGACTGCAGCGTTTGGGGTACACTTCATTGGATTTATAATATTATTCTTTAATTTTATACCGAAAGCAAAAAGATAACAATTTATATTTGAAAGATTTGTCTCCTCTTTGAGAATATTAATGTAATTTTCGGATAGAAAATTTAACCCTAGCATTTTGTACAACACGTTGAAAAAATCTTATTTTACTCAGCATTGGCCTGGTGCTGGCGGTATCAGGTATCAGTAGGTCGGCTCCAGAGACGCGTTCTCTTCCATTTGGGAAATTCGTGCCATTGCCATGAACACGACCCTATTCATCATTTCCGTCCGGAGAAGCGACGGAAAAAGAATAGTACAGGGGAAAGGACAGGTAAGGGAATAGGTTCGTCATACACGCAAAAGTGTACCACAATGGGTCTAAACAGTGCCCTGAAAAGGACACTGTGATAACGCATAAAGCGTAAAGAGAGCCTATAGCTATTTACCACAGCGGGTCAAGAACAACAGAACGCCCTGAAGATTCAGGTTTCTGAAGTCAGTTTCAATTAGTAAGTGTTTTCCGAGTACTCGGAAACGCAGTTGAACAAAAATTGGACAGTAACATATCAAACGATACGAAGTTCCATAATCGGATTCACAGCTATCACATGCAAATGAATCAGCTTGCTGAATATTCGCCATGTGATAGCTGAGTCGGCAGTGGCCAGTCAATGCTTTCACCAGAATGCTGCAATTCTGCTTTGACAGATTTGTCAGATACTTCGCCACCCCTAGAGATGGCTAAGTACAATACAATTTGGTTTAACGACATAACTTCAAACTATTCCAGTATTGTTTGTGCTGAGTGGCAGCCTAGATGTCAATCTGAAGCTTTACCAAACACTTCGATACCGGAATAGCTGGCTCAGGACCAATGAAGTCATGTGGTGCTCCAGTGCAAGCTAACTCATCAGCCAATTCATTTCCAGCGATGGAAGAATGGCCAGGTACCCATATAAGGTGAACAGCGTTTGCTGAATTCAGCTCCTCGATTTGAGTTCGACAAGCGATAACTATCTTCGACCTGGAGTTGGCCGAAGCAAGTGCTCTAATAACAGCCTGGCTATCTGAACAGAAGTATATTACTTTGCCCATTACGTGCTGCTGAAGTGCTGATTGCACCCCGCACATAATCGCAAAGATTTCAGCCTGAAAAACAGTGCAGTGTCTACCAAGTGAGTAAGACTGATACAGTCTTAGCTTACGAGAATAAACACCAGCACCTGCTCGACCTTCGAGAAGGGAGCCATCAGTGTAACATACGATGCCGTCTGAAATACTTCTCTCCAGATACCAGATGCCCAAGTAACACACTTGTCACAGAAGAGTCACGGCGGCGAAGGTTTTTGTTGCGCAGAAGTCACTGTGACTTACTTCTAGCAAGTAAGTGTTTATTTGTTAAAAGTATGTCACAGTGACTTCTGCGCAACGAAAACCTGCACCACCGTGACTCTACTGTGACAAGTGTGTTACTTGGGTGTCCACTATTCCCGGGAAGGGAAATTCGTGGAAAACGTCCTATATGGAAAATTACAAGCAATTGTAGGATGACTTGGAGCAAGGACAACTTTGTCCAAATTCACCAAAAGTGGAAACAACGACGCGTGAACTGCGGTTCACAGGAGTTTCCTCTAGTAGACCGAGTACCCATAGGCGGTAAGTGCAAGAAAGTGGTTCTTGTTTGAGATGAATGTGTAGTGGGGCAACGTCAAAGAGAACTTCGAGCGCTGCCGTCCGAGTTAAAGAGAACGCTCCAGACATCGCCATTAAGGCGAAACTGGAAGCATTTTCTCATTTTTTTGGTTTTTGATTTTTTATTAAATAACGAAGCAATATTTTCAAAATCGGGTTTCGTGCACATGTAGAGTATGGATCAAGGTATCTTCTGAATTTTTTTCAGGTGAAAAATGTTTTCCATTTTTGCGGAAACCATTTTTTTGTGAAATTTTGTTCAAAAATGGTTTTTGCAAAAACGAAAAACATTTTCCACCACGAAAAAAAATCAGGAGATACCCTGATCTATACTCTACATGTGCACGAAAACCGAATTTGAAAATATTGCTTCGTTATTTAATAAAAAATCAAAAACCAAAAAGTGAGGAAATGCTTCCAGTTTCGCCTTAAGCACATCTTTTGGAGATGACCTAACTTTGATTGGACGGTTCTCACTTCGCCCTTTTTCCACCACACAAGACATCCATAGGCTAATATTGGACAAACAACAGTTGCGTAAATCCATTTGATATACTTGCGTTTTAAACCCCAAGTTATACCAAAGCTTCGCTGGCATTGCGCAAAGGCCATACAAGCTTTCTTAATTCTGAACTCAACATGACCTTACCTTACCAATCAGGCTAAGGCCTGGGTGGCCTCTGCTGTACATAGTAGCCGTCTCCATTCCACTCGGTCCATGGCTGTTTGTCTCCAGTTCCGCACTCTGCGTAGGGTCCGCAGATCGTTCTCCACTTGGTCGACCCACCTAGCTCGCTGCGCACCACGTCTTCTTGTACCGGTCGGATGACTCTCGAGAACCATTTTAGTCGGATTGCTATCCGACATCCTGATGACGTGACCCGTCCACCGTAGCATTCCGATTTTTGCGGTATGGACGATGGTAGGTTCTCTCATCAGCTGATACAGCTCGTAGTTCATTCGCCCTCTCCAAGTCCCATCTTCCATCTGCACTCCGCCGTAGATGGAACGCAACACCTTCCGTTCGAAAACTCCAAGGGCGCGTTGGTCCTCTGCACGTAAGGTCCATGTTTCGTGCCCATAGAGGACTACCGGTCTAATCAGCGTTTTGTAGATAGTTAACTTCGTGTTACGGCGAACATTATTCGATCGTACACGGGAAAAAAAATCGTTGCCGGATCCATGACTAAAATGTTATGAAATCATAAAACATGTCGCTTCATGATATTGTAACTACAAGTCATGATATCGTGACGTTAACAACGATTATCATGAATAATAATTACTGATTCCATCAACAAAAGCCATGGCCGTCAAAAGCGTTATGAAAAAATTAAGCTCGTTTCAAAAATTGAATACCATAAAGCTGAGTCATGGTAGCATGGCTCTGAGTCATAAAACTATGACGCTCAGTCATCTAAACCAGACGCTGAGTCGTATGAACATAACGCAGAGTCATAAAATCATGAACCACAACAAACGAATTTGGGCACTGTAAGCGTTACGCAAACCCTCGCGCAGAATCACCTACACCATTTTTTTCACTTCTGTCAAGGCGCCTTTTGTGAGCGGCAGTGTTTTCCGGTGAGATTTTTTTTTTGGTTTTCGAAAAAGTGTAGTGAATTGTTTTTACTTAAATAGTAGTAAACTATATAATTATTGAACTACATTCCAGAAGTTGAAAGTGAAAAAAACTCCATATTCCGGCACAAAACTCCGGCCAGCTACATCAGCAGCAGAACAATCAAGCTCACGCACAATTCCGGCACAACATTTTGGCCAGCTTCATCAGCAGAAGAAAAAATACGGTATATAAATTACAAATACTAGAATCATGCATACTGCTTATGTTTTTATAACATTAGGTAATAAATTTAGAACATGCTTTATGATAACATGACCAGTACTACCATTTTTCGCAAATCGATCCAGTACCATAAATGACAAATACTTGCACCATGAGTAATGCTCAAGCTTTCATAAATTTAGTTCATAGTTTGAGTAAGTACTTCATGATAATATGAACCGACTTACCAAATTTCGCTAATAAAACTGGAACCATAAATGACAACTACTAGTTCTATGAAAACCGCTTCTGGTTTTATGAATCTAGTTAATAGTTCTGGTATTCATGGGCATGATATCATGACTTAACTTACAAATTTTTGTCAATAAATATGAAAACCGTAACGCCAAGGTGATGTTACGGTAACATGAGTCATGAAATTATGACCTTTTTTTGTGGTGTATAATGTATATTTATAACATGAAAACACAAATTTTACGCGAAATCATGACTCATTTAGCAGGTTCCAAGCAGCGGATTTTTTTCCCGTGTATAGTTCTGCGGAGTCCAAAGTAAGCACGATTTCCTGCCACAATGCGCCTCTGAATGTCTCTGCTGGTGTCATAGTCGGCGGTAACCAGTGAGCCAAGGACACGAGCTCTTCACCCGTCTCGATTTCATCACCGTCGATAGAAATTCGGGGTGGCGAGCGCGGTGATTCCTCTCTGGAGCCCTTTGCCATCATGTATCCAAGTAACACATCAAAACAAGTTGCAGCTGAAAATATGTTGAAATATGTTACATAAAAGTTTTTTGGGAACATCCCTAGTTAAAAAATAGTTTTCACAAGTTTTTAGTTTCGCCACTTGACACTGGTTTGTCGCTCATGTTTGTTAAACATGTTATAGTTAAGTTTTATTTACAACACGCATAACATCATTTCATCATAATATGAAATACGCGTTTTAATTTTCACAAATGTTTGTTTACATTTGCTTGTCAGTGGGTTTCAGTTATGTATGAATCTGAGGCGTGTTGTAGTAAAAAATAAAATGAAATGGATCAAAATTACTAGTCGGTGTTGTCCAGTGACAGGAGATTCTACTTGACATGGCGTAGACAGTTCGTCATCAGATTCTTCCCAGATTTTGGTTGGATTTTGGCCCATTGATCGCGCACACTCCCGAACCAGAATGCCGCCAGAATGAACTTCACGATGGTTTTCAGTATCCCGCTCCTGCTACGGAAGGCATCACACTACCGATCTTCCTTCTTACTTTGGCGGTGAGCCGTGGCCGGGGCTGTCCTCTGCTTCGCTATGGCGGCGAAAATTCCATCATGTCGTCTTTTTCAGTGTTGTTGAACTTTTTTAAGCGGTCAACTGTCCGCGCGGGGTGCCGTTTTGTTTGCTTTGATCCAAGCTTTGATCCCTCTGTTGCAGCACAAGTCGATTTCGAAAACTAGCCATTCAATTTGCAATTAATTGAGATCTACCACTTTAGGAACTCGAAATTTTTAGTTCAATTGAGATTTTGCTTTTTTTCTGTTTGTGACGCATGGTGTTGTGCAAGTCAGCTGATTGATGTTAGGTTGCACTCTCAATGGAATAGGAGGATTTTTTTCGTATGTTTGTTTTCCAATACTTTTGGATAACATATTTCAAGACATAATAAAATATTTTTTGACAGACGTACGTGACGTTCTAAATGCAAAAAGGTAACAATGTTAGAAGTAAATCACCGTGATTTCTGTGTAACCAAAACATACGCAGCAGCGCACTGCTGTGACATGTTTGTTGCTTGTGCAAAAAGTTCACAGTTACAGTGCTTGCCAAAAAAAATATTGACAATTAAAATGAATGAAAAGTTATGATTTGATGACTGCCCGTGCAAAGGGGTTGTCCATAAACCACGTGGTCATTGGGGGGGGGGGGGGGGGGGTTTCGGCCAATGACCATTTTGTATGGACTAATAAAAAAATTTGTATGGACTAATGACCACGCGGGGGGGAGGGGTTTGAAAAGTCCCAAAAAAATGACCACGTGGTTTATGGACAGCCCCAAACTGGCCTGAAACATGATTCTTGTTGACAACCACGTAAAAACAAACAGACATAATAGTTCGAACTTTATTTTTAATTCAAAACATAGTTATGGTGACAAACTCGCTTAATGAACAATGCTATAAGACTGAATTTAGCCAATCTTGGACTAGGTGGCGGTAGTGTGCAAATGTCAAACGCGAACAAAACGGATACCAACGCCACGGTTCACAATCGAATTTGGAAATCGATCCATAAATTAGTGCATGATGGTAATGATCAGAGTGTTACGTTTGTTTGGCTGTGTAACATCTACGCCATTTGCCTCAAAATTCTACCACCAATCCTTTGAGTGGCTCCAATATCCCCTTAAGCATCATGTAAATTCTTATTTTATATTTGTGTTAACCCTACCGATGAGTATAAATGAGTATGAAGGTAAAATGTCATAATCCACGGTAAAATTTGAAGTGCACACTCTTTTCCGGCACGGAGATCACTAAACTTTAAAATAGTTTTGCTCGGCTGTGTTTAACTTAACGTTTTACAATTTCATTTGTGAGTCTCTTTTAGTTTTAGTTTGATCTTTTCAGGCGAGCTGATGTCAAAATAATAAAAAATGACAGTTTCATGTATTTGCGTTCTCATATTCATTCTTGTTTGTCAGTTGATGTTAGAAGTTTGTATTTTAAAAGTCATGAACACCACAAAAGTACTTCTGTCTTTAAGCTATGATATGTATTTCATAACATCTTGCTAACATGTTTGTTTGTTTTAATTTAGTTACATCAAAACTTAAAAAAACAAAAACTTATTGCAGAAGACATTGTTCGTGCGCTTTTTCGGTCATACAAAAGTCGCGAAACATGTTACAGCATCTTTATTCCATAACTGCAAAATGTTTTGCAAAAGTATGGGAAACTTCTCTATAAGTGTGTTGCTTGAGGTACTTCGTCTTCGACACATTAATGACTGATCCGATTCGCCTGGCTTCACTCTTTAGTCGGGTGTACGTTTCCGCCATCGTCTCAAATTTACGAGCAATAATATCAATATCATCAGCGAAACCAAGCAGCTGAACGGACTTCGTGAAAATCGTTCCACTCGTGTTTATCCCCGCTCTCCTAATTACATCCTCTAAAGCAATGTAGAACAGCAAGCACGAAAGACCATCACCTTGCCGTAACTCTCTGAGAGATTCGAAAGGACTTGAGAGTGTCCCTGATGCTCGAACTATGCACATCACTCGATCCATCGTCGCCTTGATTAATCGTATCAGTTTATCCGGGAATACGTATTCGTGCATAATCTGTCATAACTGTTCTCGATCGATTGTATCATACGCCGATTTGAAATCGATGAACAAGTGATGTGTGAGCAGAGCACGTTGTATTCGCGGCATTTCTGCAACACCTGGCGGATGGCGAACATCTGGTCCATTGTAGCGCGTTCACCCATGAATCCAGCTTGATATTGCCCCACGAACTCTCTTGGAATCGGTGAAAGACGGCGGCATAAAATTTGAGAGAGTATCTTGTAGGCAGCGCTCAGTAGTGTGATCGCGCGATAGTTCCCACAATCCAACTAGTCGCTCTTTTTGTAGATGGGACACACGATACCTTCCATCCATTCCTCCGGTAATACTTCCTCCTCCAAAATCTTGGTAATGACCCATTGTAGTGCTCTCACCAGTGCTTCTCCACCGTATTCTAGAAGCTCGCTTGGTAGTTGATCTGCTCCAACGGCTATCGCGATACAGCGTTTCATATTCAATCGCTGGATGCCAGAACAGACGCTGTTTGAGCCGCACCTCCTTGGTAAACAGACGCTCGGGACTTACCTCCTTAATCTAGCTGAAGTCAGAAGGATAACAGTGCCCAGGCTGCACTACCAGCTAAGCACACAACTCGTTCTTTGACATCGATTGGCCCATGGAAGCATGAGGTAGGAACTTGTGAGGATCAGAGCTATGTTGGACGCTCTCCTTATCGACTCACCGTTTTGCAGCCCAATGACGCGCTTATGTGACCAGTAATCTACCATGGGTTTGTTAAGTATCAAATTTCCAGCAAATCTCTGTGTAGTCCGTGTGTTAACGGATATATTAGCCTTCAATACACTCTCATTAAATCGAAAATGGCACAAATGCACGTGACATAAAATCTTGATAGGAAAACCAATTTGCTCCAGAATTATCACCCAACAACAAGCTTCTTTCCTTTTAATGACATTCCTCACACCCGAAGTAGCATTCATTTTCTGCGTAGGAGTGTCGTTTGTACCTATTCTTATCTGCAACATCACAAATCACCGCATGCAATAACACAATGCACTTGACTGAAAGACCCTCACGTTTGCGGTTAAATCCATCAGTTCACCGACATGGGCTTGCATCGTACTGATAACAGATCTACACCCACATTCGCTGCTTCTATTATTACCGACAATAATACACACAAGCTGAAGAAAAGGCTAACGATCCACGGTATAACAAAGTGTTATCGCCGTCGCCATCCTCACATAAGCCACCACGTCTGTAGTCTGCGACTGCCGAGCCGAGCAGAACTCCCCCATCAACCAGCGGCAGCAGCGACGGCGGTGGTGAAGTGTCACTGTTTCTACTACGATGCGATTATTGATCCCATGTGCAT